>NC_089824.1:155847496-157097496 GCF_035046505.1 Tiliqua scincoides
TGAAATTGCTCATATCCGTCATGATGTGAACTTCACATTGATAGTTTTCATTGTTGTACGCTCTGCATCCTTTTGCCCAGTACAACCTTGTACTATCTCAGGATGTGGGCTAGATTCTTGGAACTTTGAGGCTGTCCCTGTGCTTGCTCAATCCTTGCCCTTCTTTGTTAATAAGAACTGCTGGGGGGGGGGTGCAACTGGGTGAGTGGGCAGGTAGGAGGTACCTCTCAAATTGGTGGTTGCCTGCCTTATCCTAAAAAAGCCCTGCCTGGGTCCTGCCATGTTGGAAAATTATTGGCCAATTTAAATCTCCCATTTTGAGGCAAGATGTTCAAGCAAGTACTTGTATTGCAACTCCAGGGATTTCTGGATGAAACTGATCTTTATCTGGACTCTTTTCAGTTCAGCTTCTGGCTGGAGTTTGAGATGAAAATGAACTTGGTTGCTTTGGTGGGTGAGCTCTACTGAGGATCGGACAGACATGGTGATGTTCCCAGTTGGTCCTGCTGGACCTCTTAGTAACTTTCAACACTATTAACCACAGTGTCCTTTTGGATTGCCTGTCTGGCTGGGGCTAAGATGCACTGTTTTTCAGTGGCTCTGGTCCCCCCTAGGCAAGAGATTCCAGAAGTTGGTATGGAAGGACTTCTGTTTGTCACTTTGGCCTTTTGGCCTGTGGTGTGCTCCAGGAAACTATCTGGTCTCCTGTGTTGTTTAACATCTATGTTAACCTACTGGGAGTGTTCATCCAGCTGACCTGAGTACTGGGTGTTTAGGACTGGGTGCTGCTAATATATGATGATATGCAGTTCTGAGTCTTCATCCCAACCAATGCTAGGGAAGCTGTAGAAGCCATGAACCAATGTCTGGACTCAGGCAGGGACTGGATATATTAAAAATAAAATACACATTGAAATGGGGATCCAACTGAAATTGACTCGTGACTCACATAATGGGACCCAACGCACAATTTGAGGAATGTTGCTTTAACATGATCTACATGGGACTGCCCTGAAGACCATCTGGAAACTTCAGCTGGTGCAAAATGCAGCTGCATTTGTTTGGTGACTGGATCAGATGGTTTTATTTTGTCAGGCCGCTTGTGTACCAGCTCTACTGACTGCCTGTCCAGTTTCAGAGGCAGTTCAAAGTGCTGGTCTTGAATTAAGGCCCTACAATGCTTGAGGCCAGGGTATCTTCACGCCTGCGTCCCACTGTATAAAATGACCCACATCCTTAGGTCTGACCAGTTGCGAACCTCCCATTATGTCTGATGGGGCAAATGCCCCAGGCGCGAGCCTGTAGAACCTTGCAGAAGCCTCTCTGATTTTATAGCATTAGAGAAGCCTCAGGGAGTTTCCCTGACACAGGCTTGAGCTGCATAAGGCTCAGTGAGCCTCAGGTGAGTGGGGTGTGTGTGTGTGCCATTGTAGACCTTTGCCCCGGGACTCGGGAGGTTTGCCACTGGGTCTGACCCCCTTAGGCCAGCAGGAGCCTATATGTGCCATCAGTGTCAGACGTTTGGTTGGTGGCACCATGTGGGAGAGCCTTCTCTGTGGTTGTGCCCTACATATTGAATTCTCTCCCTTTGGAGATTAGACTGGTCCCCTTTCTGTGTATGTTTCGGTTGTGCTAGAAGATCTTTCTTTTTCTTTCTGCCTTTTGTGACTTGTTTTGATTCCTCTTTGTGCTTTGATGGGTTTGTTTTTTTGGTGGTTTGTTCTTTATTGGAACAATTTTTCCTGTGTTTTTATTTTTCCTGTATTTTTCCTGTGTTTTAATTATGTATTAGCTGCTTTGAACATCTCTGCTATATGGGCAAAAGTGTGATATCAATATTTTAAATAAACAGGTGCTAAATGCATTTAGATTACCTTCTGGCAGGAAAATCTGGATAACATTCTGACTAGTTTGGCAAGAGATAAAATTTAGTAGAGTTACAGGACAGAAACAAAGGTAAAGCATTGGCCACTTAGGGCAGTACTGCTTAGTGCAGGGGTTCCCAAACTCATCCTCTGCTGTTGGTCGCAAAGTTCCTGTTGATGCTGGAGGCCTCTCCTGGCCTAGCAATTACCATACAAGCCTCTGCAGGCCTCAGAATGGCCCTCAGAAGCCTCTGTAAGTCACTTCCAGTTTTCAGAAGCAAACCGGAAGTGGCTTATGGAGTTTCTGAGGGCCATTTTTTGCAGAGGTCTGTAGAGTGAGTTGCTAGTCCAGGAGAGACTTTTGGAAGCTCTGGTAAGTACTGGAGCTTCAGGAATGGCTTCTATTTGGAACCTGACCAGTGCAAGCATGGATGGGAGAGCCCAGATCGCGACCCACCAGTGGAAGACACTTCAACAGGCTAGGGCTAGTTCAGCCTTGCCTCTTCCCAGTGTAAGCCATGCCTAAAAACCCAGTCCACTTCTTATTTACACTTAGTTCAGTAGAACATAGTCCCATATAGCTTGTATGTATCCTTTTTTCCAGTTTCACTGCTTGCTAATCACTGGATACATGACTTTTTTTGAAAAAGCATCCCTGATCCTCAATGTTGAGGTTATTTTTTTAAAGAACATCTAATTGCAGACTAGATTTCATGTAGTGTGATAGATGTGAAGATGTAGGGAAGCTGTACATGCCTGGCCTCCTTTTACCTCAGTGAATGTACCACCGACCTAGAAACGTGCTATTTTGTGTCGGAATTGTCTTCCAGTCTTCTAACCCATTTCTCAGCTATGTATGGTTTAATTGTTGTAAATGGAATACTTGTTCTACAGAAGTCCAATAAATCTGCAGCCCGTCTTCCCGGTAATCAATCACAGATTGCGAATTGCATGAGGAAAAAATCTATAAGCTATGTTCTTCATGTCTAGTATGTTGGGTTATTTTCATGTCTTGTGGTTTGCATTTGGCCACTGTCATTTTGGAGGAATTTCCTGCCATCTGCGTTCAATTGAATTTTCTCACAGATTTGGACTTGCTTGTAAATACTGAGATCTGGCAAAGGAAGAATCTTTGTTTGTCAGGGGCATTTCTTGAAAACCATTATTACAGAATTGGCAGTGTGCCGGTCCAGGAAAAATGCAGAAGGTAAAAGAAGGTGCAGCCTAGTCTCTTGATTTCCTAAATGGCTGAAACAACTGACAATACTATCAGCTACTGTTGATGGTTCGTTGCATCTGTCTCCCTATTCAGGCTTTCTATTTTATTTTTTCTCATTAGCAGAGTGCAAGACAGGTTGCAGCAGCTACCCAAGTGGTCCATGGAATTATATTTATTTCCCAAGGGCGGGGGGTTCATTGCACTGCACCAATCACATCAGGACTTTATTTACTATCATCCCTAACAAAGTGTATTTGGCTGCTGAATTTGTGTTGTAAATTAAGACCCTAACAGCAAACATCAGCACCAGCCAATTCATAGAAATAAAGCATTGGGGTTGTTTTAATTCTTGTGTGAAAAGCAATTTCTTTAATTGGGTAATGATTTTGTTATAATCACATCATATTCAATTGAGCATTGCAAAGGGGTACCATTACACTTATTTCTGAGTCACAAGATGTTTTTAAAAAGCAAAAACTAATTTAAAACCGCATTTAATGCTCAGCATTAAAGTGATACATAAATAAAGCAGCTTTACTTGCCATATTCTTGGGTGTTGCAAGTGCTTTTGTCTTCAGGCTGGCCACACACTGCCTTCATAGTTCTCTTTGCTGGTTTCTTGCACATTCCTCATGGCCTGTCACCATCTCTGCTATAACTTTGTTTTTTAGTGCAGTTACATGACTTTTTCCATCACTTGAAGCTCTCCCTTGGCTTTGGGCATCCAATTTCCAGGGACTTCATAGCCCGGGTTGGTTACCTGGCTTCTGCCTTCCTATACATGGGATTTTCATTTTCATGTACCCCAAGAGGCTTGCCTGATGTCTGCATTTGACCATCGCCAAAATGTTTATGCTAATTGTCCAACTATAGGCCAAAGATTACTTTCAGTGTTATATAGCCTTTGGCAAGTGTAGCTCTCTTTACAGTAATTTTATCATTGTTTCTCTCACATGTGCATGATATGTATTTTCCCCACCAAGATGTGTGTTGGTTCACCACATGGTGAACACTGTTCTGTGCCCTACCTGGACTTGCCACGTTTGGCGGATTTTGTACAGGTCTTTCACTATGAAGTACACTGCTCTTCTTCCCAGGCAAATTCCCCATGCTGGGAATTGATTGCTTTGCCTGGTGTCCATATAGATGCATTGTGCACCTTTTTAGATGGTTACAAATATGAAGATGGTAAAGAATAAAATTTTTCTCTCTCTCCTCCAGTGCTATAGGGGAAGTGAAACTGGAATATCTGCTTCTAAATACTAAATTAAATTTAGCCAGATAAAATCTGTATATGCAGATTTGGGACCCATGATTCTAACTAACTGTGGGTTCTGAATCCGCGTTGGAGACAGGACCTGAGCTCCTTGATGCGACTGGTGATGTTCTCCGGTTGCTTCTGGGAGTCATTCTGAGGCCTGTAGAGGCAACCTGCATTCTCTGCAGATTTCAGAAAGGCATCTCGAAGGACCAGAAAGGCTTTTCCAGTTTTCAGAAAAACCAGAAGCCTTTCTGAGGCCTCTGTGGGCCTCAGAACACCTCTGAACAATGACCAGAGAACATCTCTAGTCATGTCTGGAGGTTCTGTTGATTGAACCCACAGATTTGTTTATCCGCAGGTTTCTGTATCTGGGTGTGGGGGGGGGAGGGGGGAATGAATACTGTGGAAACCGAGGTCTGGCTGTATTGAATATTATTTCCAGAGCGTCAGTTGGTGCTAAATCCTGATTTGGGCCTCTTCAGCCTAGAAAAGAGACGCCTGAGGGGGGACATGATTGAGACATACAAAATTATGCACGGGAAGGATAAAGTGGATAGGGAGAGGCCCTTTACACTCTCACATAACACCAGAACCAGGGGACATCCACTAAAATTGAGTGTTGGGAGAGTTAGAACAGACAAAAGAAAATATTTCTTTACTCAGCGTGTGGTTGGTCTGTGCAACTCCTTGCCGCAGGATGTGGTGACGGCATCTGGCCTAGATGCTTTTAAAAGGGGATTGGACAAGTTTCTGAAGGAAAAATCCATTACGGGTTACAAGCCATGATGTGTATATGCAACCTCCTGATTTTAGAAATGAGCTACGTCAGGTGCAAGAGAGGGCACCAGGATGAGGTCTCCTGTTATCTGGTGTGCTCCCTGGGGCATTTGGTGGGCCGCTGTGAGATACCGGAAGCTGGACTAGATGGCCTATGGCCTGATCCAGTGGGTCTGTTCTTATGTTCTGATGTGATCACATGTGGTCACGTGAATGATAAAAACCTCTTAGCTGTAGCAAGCATCTCCTATAAACCTCTATGGCCTTTCCTTTAATACCATGACAGCTGTATTCATGTTTCTTATCTGTGTTTGAATGTATTTCCTGCAGTGGTTCTCAAAACTTTTTAGCATTGGGACCTACCTAAATTTTTTTTTGCTTTACCAGCCATTTAAGCCTCTGTGGCTATAGTGGTGATTGGGCAGCAATGCCCCTCACCAGTAGCAAGTTGTTTAATCCTTGATGCACATAGCCTAATCAGCTTTGTCAATTTCACGACCAACCAAAAATTGGATCATTACCCACTAGTGGGCCATGGACCCACAGTTTGAGAACAGCTGATATCTTGGCTCTCAAATGCCAGAGTATTTTTTGGTTGTTCTTTCTTTAAATATTAACTTTGACAAAATAATGCAATAAAGCTAGAAACTTCTTCAGTAAAAACACAAAATCTAGAAAAATAGTAGCAAAGAATACAAGGGACTTGGTCGAATGCAGCCATTTATATATTTTAAAGATCATAACTAAACAAACCTTTCCAGAAGGACTGGTGTTTCACAAGAGGGAGATACATGTTTGCATAAGAAATAAAAGGATGCCAAGTTTCTTAAAATGCCTCAGGTTTTTTTTGTCCTCAATGTAGGCTTGTTTCTTCAGTTAACTTTTCTACTAATACATTGTGCCATACTCTTCCAAACCAATTGTCTGGAGGGAAAGATTAATTATCTTTCTAATGCAATACTGTCTCAAGTCTAGCTGCAATAAAAAAAAAATCAAGGCTTATGCAGTACATTGCACTGTTATATACAGTATATACTATATAATATAGTAAAATATACATACTATAAAATAAAAAACAGGCTAACTGAGGGTCAGCTGGTATCAGTGCACCCTACCAGTTTAGAGACGACGGATGATGATGTGCCAGGTGCTCTGATTTCTTAGGTTTTAAGATTCTCTGGCTTTGGTTTTAATCATCTGCTGCTTCATCATGAACCTCCTGGTACAAATGATGGCAAAAATACAGAATGCAAACAAACTAATTTTGAAATTATTTCATGGGTCCCTGTTTGTAGGACATGGCCACACCTCCCTGTAGGCCTATCTATGATGCAGCATCTGGTGAAACCTCTTTTGAAGGTTTGTTCAAAGTTCTGGTTCTCCAAGAAAGACTCTTTGATTTCTGCAAAGTTATCCAAGATTCTCTGGGTCACTGGTTATAGTTTGTTTACCAAAGAAAGAGTTGTATTTTGCACAAGCCAAATAAGGCTGGCACTCCAAACAGAAAACAGATTACATTTGTTGCTATTAGTTAGCTTTTCTTTGAAAAGGATGTGTGTACAAATGGTATGGAAAATTGCCCTTGTTTGCTTATCTTGCAGACCCTGAAAATGAAGATGGCAAATTCTTCCCGTAAAACTGTAGCCCCTCTGCTGTCTTTGCAGTCTACAAAGCTGGTTGGGTTTTGTTATTCACCTCTTCATCATGACATGGCCCTTTGTTTACTTATTTCAAGATAATAGTCTTCAGGCTTAGGACTGTTAACACATGTTGAACATATGAAGCTGCCTTATATATTGGTTCATGTACTACAATACTGTATTGTCTTCTCTGAAGTGTTGTTCAGGGTCTTGGGCAGAGCTTACTCATCACCTACCACTGGATTTGTTTTAAGAGGGAAGTCAGGGGTTGAAACTGGGACTTACATTCAGTGCAGGTATACTACCACTGAGCTATGTTCCCTCCCCCACTTAATGGTGAGGATATGTTCACTAATCCTTGTTATGTGATTAAGTTGTTAAGCGACCATTCACCCAATCTAGTGCCTTTGTTGTGTAAACAGACACTCCCTGCCAGAAACGAACTGGCTGCACAGGCTACTAGAGACCAATTGCCTTTTTTTTGGATTAAGAGCCTCTTTGTTGTGTAGATAGACACTGCTGAAGGCCATAGGAAACCTGATTGCCTCATGAAGATCCTCTTTGTTGTGCTTTGATCATCATCTTCCATGTGGTCTGTCATTAAGTGGAAAGTTGTTAAGCAACACACGCCTGTGTATGGAATGCTACCAGTGTGGTTACTTTACTATAGACCTAGACAGTGGGTCCGCTGTATCTGCAGATTCAGGATCCACGGATTTCAGTATCCATGGATCCCTGAACCCAGGAGTTGGACCCACATGGACCCTCTGGAGGTGAAGGGAGCTGTGCCCTCCCCAGCCCTATTAAGGCCTAAAAATATCACTTTCAGTTTTTCCATAAAACTGTATGTTCTGAATGTTACAGAACGTTCAGACATTCTGAAGGCCAGGGAGGCTGTGTGTGGCCCCCTTGGCCCTTAGAACACCCTCTAGAGCAGAGGGGAGCACAGCTGCCCTCCCCTCTGGAGGATTACAGGGCCCCAAAACCCACAAATTTCATTAACAGTGGGTTTCCTTATCCGTGGGGGTTCCTGCAATAGAACCATGTAGATCATGTGAGGGGCCCTGTATTCAAACTTTTTGATGCAAACTAACACCTTTCTATGCCTCTGCAGGCGCTTCTGAAGGTTGGTCAATGGCAAATTATGATTTATTTCCTACGAACAGTTCACTAAGATGTTCTGTACAGACATGGATGGAACACTGTTCCTTCCCCGAGGATATACAAATCCTGGGCTGATTCACAGAGGGCCATCTGACAGCACCTTGACAATGGCAGTTCCCAAGATTGCAGCAACATATTTTCTAGCTAGTAGGAACTGCCACTGGGAAGCCGTGAATGTGTCAGTGGAAGATTTGGTTCCCACCGTACAAGTTTCCCGATAAATGTATCCCTGGGAACAGTCTAGGAGTAGGAAGGTGTTCAGGTGGAGATGTGTAATGTGAGAAAAGGCCCCACAGAGATTGGACTTAAAGGTCATGGATAGACAAGGAGGAAAGGATGGGTAAGAGGACAGATGTCCTCAGAAGAGTGGGAAAGAAAAACCTAGAGTAGTTGGGAATCTCTTTGCTAGAAGCATGGGCCTTGATGATGAAGAGGGGGAGACTGGTCCAAACATTGGTTTTCTAAGAGAAGGAAGAGAAGGGGATAGCAGGTGGCGTACTCAACTGTTCTTGACATGAAACTTCTTTCATTGTTCTCACAAGTGTTTCACTATCACTTGCAAGCAAGTGGAAGCAAGCTTGGATTCAGTGGAGTTTGTGGTTATGGGGCTTTGTCCCAATTCTAAAACAAGATGTCTAGAAGTTAAGAAAGATCAGACAGTAACCAGCATCTATGGAGCAGCAGAAAAGCATCCAAGGGCTGCCATCTGATATTTCCTTTTGTGGCTCTTCCTCATTCAGTGGCTCTTTTCAAATATGGGCTTAATTTTTTAAACAAATGCTTATACCCATAAAAGAGTTGCCTTCTCCCTAGGTGAGATGTACAACCCATCATTTGTGGCCTTACACAACTGTCATGGGTTCGGTGGAGAAAAGCCTCCTTCTGGCAGAAGGTGGAGGCCCCCCTAAAGGAAAACAGCCTGACTTTTCATAGCTAGGAGACAGCTGGCCAAGCCACAATTGAATTCATTAGAGTTGTGGGTTGAAATGATCCATGCACCAGCTGGGTTGCTGTAAAATGCGAACGTGTACAATAGAGGTTGAGACTTGTTTAATTCACACGTGTGTATGAGTATGAGTACACACACACTCCGTCTCACAGAGTGTTCCTAATTTGTGTATACATAGTTAAGGTAAGTGGCAAATTTTAAAAAGAGAGGTAATATGGTCGTTCTTTAGCTAGAAGCCCTTTCCCCTAATCCTAGATAAGGGGTGGCAGGCTGTGACTATTCATCATCTGTGAAGGGATGGCACTCTGTACATATTCAGGGGAATTCTCTTCCATGGCATTGAGCCCTGATTTTTGCAAAAAGACATCAGAATGAAGGTTTGGTGAAACTTGGCTCAAATTTAAGACTGAGGCAAAGTGTCTAGTGACTGCAAGCACAAACCAGAATGGTTTAAGCCAGGGGTGCTCACACGTTTTTGGCTCGAGAGCTACTTTGAAACCCAGCAAGGCCCGGAGAGCTACCAGAGTTTTTTTTACAATGCTTGCGCCATCATTAAATATAACATTTATGTGTACAATGTATGTTGCTGTACCTTGAGCCCCACTGAGTATAACAGGACTTACTCCTGAGTAGACATGCCTAGGATTAGGCTGTGAGGCTGCAATCCTAGCCACACTTACCTGGGAGTAAGCCCCATTGAGTACAATGGGCCTTACTCCCGGCGTTTCCTCCCAGAGGCACTTGAAGGTGGGGGGTCGGCACTCCGTGATCTACTCATTTTGCCTCGTGATCTACCGGTAGATCGCGATCCACCTATTGAGCACCCCTGGTTTAAGCCGTTCCCAGTATCTTGTTTCTAACAGGGTCTAGTACCTGATGCTGCTGTGGAACTACAAGAGCCCTTTATTAACAGTATTTATATACTGCTTTTCAACAAAAGTTCACAAAGCGGTTTACAGAGAAAATCAAACAAACAACTAATGGCTCCCTGTCCCAAAAGGGCTCACAATCTAAAAAAATGCAACACCAGCAGACAGCCACTAGAAAAGACACTGCTGGGGTGAGGAGGGCCAGTTACTCTCCCCCTGCTAAGTAAAAGAGGAGCACCCACTTGAAAAAGTGCCTCTTACCCAATTAGCAAGGGTAATTACAATATATGTAATTAAATTACATATATACCTTTAATTACAGTATATGTATGTAGTAGGTCTACCTGCTTCTCTTTTATCTGCCTTTCCTCATATATATCACCAGTCTCTATCTACCAGAGAGAATTCCTATTTTCTGGTTGGTATATCCTAGTGTGTTTCAGGTTTCAGCTCCTTTCCTTCTCAGACTCTTGATTAATCTCTGAGTAGGAAAGAAGTGGATGCTTCTTTACTCTAGTGCACATGCATGGTAAAGTGCACACACGAAACAGTATACTGTCATTTTTCCATCCCACACATAACCACTATCCCATATATAACCAGAAATCTTGCTGAACCTGTTGGGAGTGGCAGCTATTCTCTAATACATCATGAGTTTAATAGGATCTATCCTATGAAACATTCTAGTTTGTTAAGTAACTTCACAGTTTAACATATAGTAAGTTGAGAAAACCCCTTCAGAACTGTGTAATGGAAAGTGGAAGGACAGCATTCAGTGATCCTTGGTTTGTAAAGAGCAGAATTAGTGTCTGTATTTTCATCCATGACATCTTGCTTTCCTTAAGTGTAGGACTAAAATGAATGATCCCTCTTCACCAGTTCATAATGTACTCTGGTAGTGGGTTGTACCAAGCTGTTGGAACAGACAAGTCCCAAGCATTTCAGAGACCTCGCTGAAAATTATGTTGTTAACTGTGTATTTATTTAAAGGCAAGTGGAAAAAAGTCCCTTTAGTATCAGATGGAAAAAAGGTATTGTGTCCATAAAATCCCGAAGCATCTTGTGGCCAACTGCTTAATAGTTTTTATTGAATGTATTTGAAAATAAGAACACTTGTTTCCTTTATTAAATAAAGCCAAATAACTTCCATATTCTTGCATATAACCAAGAAAGTTATATAGCATTCAGCAAACAAAGTGGCTCTTAAAGTCCTTTTTCATACCATGTGGAGAATGAATGTTATTGTACTGGATATTTATTATAAACAGCCTATGCCCTTCAGTTTTGCAAAAATATACTGGTGGAGGCCCTACATAGACTTGGATTGTTGAGCATTGCATGCCCAAGTTTTATGTTATGTAAAAGTGTGGTTATTGTTAGAAACGCTGTTGGGTTGAAAAATAAATGCTGGCTCACTTCAACCCATTTTAAACTATGGATATTTTAAGTTGAACAAGAAGACGGTGGTAACGTGGTTATTCAATCAAGAGTTTTCAGTATTCAGCAGAGTGTTTGTACTGAGCGTCCTTGGGTTTCCTTAGGAAGCTTATTGTGTTCTTATAGCAGTGGCGTCATTAGGGTTCATGTCACCCGGTGCAGGATGCCAGCGTCACCCCCCATGCAGTGGGTGGGGTAATACCCCAGGTGGTGGGTGTTGTGATGTACCATCACTCCGCCCCCACTCGATTTTGGCTGTACCTTTTGATAGAACAAAGATAGAACACATTCTGCATGAAATTATGCATTGATTGATATCTAACATTATGGTATTCTTCCAAATTGTGATTTTAGTGATTTTGGTCACTAGTGGTGTCACTCACTCACTCACTCACTCACTCACTCACTCACTCACTCACTCACTCTCACACACACACACACACACACACACACACACACACACACACACACACTCACTCACTCACTCACTCAGGTGTCAACTTACTAACACTTTATTGCAGCAGTTCTCAAACTTTTAGCACTGGGACCCACTTTTTAGAATAAAAATCTACCCAAGACCCACCAGAAGTGATGTCATGGTGGAAGTGACATCATCAGGCATATTAAAATAAATAAGTATTAAGTAAAACAAATAATTAAATAAGCAGAAGCCAGCCCTGTTCCACCAAGTGAGTTTCCTCTGTAGCCTGCCTGCAATAACACCCCCCTCCAAAACCAGTAAGGTTTTCAGCCCTACCCAGTGCCCAGTTCAATTTAAGAACTTCTGTTTAAACCAGATCACTGTCAGGAGCCACCTGGCTTGGCAAGTCTCAAAAAAGTTCACCTTATCAGCTGTAGCCTCTGTTTTGATCCCTTTTTTGGGGGGGGAGGCTGCCTTCTGGAGCATTTGTTGAGCTCCAGTTCCATCAGACCATGACCATTCTGGTGGCTTCACATTCCCCTTTGCCTGGCCTGACCACCAGCCAAGGTATGTTTACTTACTCGTGAGTAAACACGACCGTGAGGCTTAGTTTCGCTTTCCATAGGGCTCAATACGTTCGTCTGCTTGGAGGGAGGGACTTCCTTCTCAGGTGTTTTTTGGGGCTGCATTCATTGGATCAGGACCATTCCAGTGTCATTGGATTCCTCTCAGCCTGCCCTTTCTGATGGACTAAGGCAAGTTCACCTACTCACAAGTAAACGTGCGATACGGCTCATTTTCACTTTCCATAGGGATCCATGCATTTTTTGTTCTCCAGTTTTTTGGCCATAACTTTTGATAGAAAGGAGATATCTCGCTCTGGTATTTTGCATTGCAAAATTCCGCATCCAACAGTATATAATATGATGAGGTTACTCCTAACCACTGCAATTTTAGCGCATCACCCCCCTGTGCGCGTCACCCGATTCTGCCCGCACCCCCTAGCGACACCACTGCTTATAGTAAGATTCCAGTGATACCCCACATTGTTGATGACTCTTGATCAGGCCAAGGTGTGCTGCTAATGGCTTATGAAAGAGCCATTGCTTCCTACTCATGTGTAAATGGTGGTTAATACCCTGACATGTGATAAGTGGTCCTACAGCCCTATAAAATACAGAGCCATGGGAGCACTGATGATGTTTTCAAGGAGACCTGATGTAACCAGTGACCAAGTACAACATCTGTATTCAGTTGGACTTGGAAGTAAAAAGTGTTTGGATATAGTGGAGGTTATCATATTAAACCGCTGCATCTATAGGCTTTTAGACAACCATCTTTTTAACCAATCTGGCCTCACATAGCAGAATCTCATAGATGATTTTAACTTTGTAGCACTGCATACAACAGTAATTTAGCATTCTTTTTAAAAAAAGATTAAAAAATTCCAAGATAAGGTTAAATAAAATTCAAGAAAAGCAGAAAATAATAAAGTATCTGAACTTTTATGTGTACCTCAAAAAGAGAATTTGTAGCAGTGTGTGTAACCTGGGATTTTGCAAAAGGATGTCCCACCCATCAATAATAAATAGGAGCAGAGAAAATAAATAAAAAATGCTTGGCTATGAGAATGTTTAATTTCACCTATAGGAAAACAAGCCATCCTCCGGATTTTGAGCAGCAGATTTTCACATCTGTTGTCATTAAGAGATGTAGAATTGTTATCTGTCATATTTTTGTACAAAGATGCTTATGGTTCACGACAACATGTTGATAGATGCAAAGCTTTTCCTCTGTGAACTAGTCATGGTGTGTTTGAGATCATGTGTGGAAATATTGTACAAGCTGGTGATTTGAAATATTGTATTGTGACTGGTGATTTCCGATTTATATTGAGACTTGCACCTGATCCAACCTGAGTTTCAAATTTATGAGTCTTCTATCAAGAAGAACCGAAATGTAAATCGTGGTTTATAGTCTTGATAATACACTGTCTGTTCCAACTGATATTTTATTCTTCAGTCGTTTGATTCTTTCCATATGAAAGGTTGTTTTTTTCCTTAGAAGTTGAATACTTTTAGCATGGATTGAGAGACAAATTTACATACTTAAATAAAACCTGTAGCTGTATGGTCGTCTATGCTTGGTGTCCTTAATATTAGATGATTAAAGATATTGCAATTTACTAATGAAAAGATGCATTTTTTGAAGAGTAAAGGTCAAGGCCAGACTTGAAGGCTTCCATTGCCTGAAATGTCAAAAGTAATTTTAATCAAGGAGCTTTTCTAGGCCTTCATCAAAGTGCTTTTCCTTTCATGATTCAAAAAAGCCATACTGCTGATGTTTATAATTATGGTACACCGCCATCAGAAACTTTGTTCATCAAACTTCATTACAATGATTTATTTGACGTGCTGTAATACTGGTAATGCAGAACAGAAATGAGGCTATTGGTTTACCAGTAAATTCATTAAAATGGTGTAAGTATCATTGCCAATAGATACACCAGGAACATAAATTATCCTGCCTGTTGGCTTTATAGTTTGCTAGTGAACAGGTTCATAGAAAGTAGCATAGCTTGCCAGTATTTCTGCACAATGGTGAATAATTCAGCAACAGCTCTATATATGTTGAGCAGGGTGGTTGTGTTACTTATGCAAGTATTCTGACTGGGATGCTCTTTTTGTACAGGGGGACGGTTCCCCTCCCTTTAGAGTCAGGTGCAGTGTATTGATGTATTGAGATGTGTTTGCAATTTGTAACAGTGTAGCTTTCAAATGTCATAAAGCCTACATCCAGTCAGCCCAACATTGAGTCATCTGGGTCTCACTGTTGCATTGTTTTTGAGTCCAGTCATGTGCATTGCCCCCCACCAATGCAGTGACGCCTAACTGGGGAATGCTGCATCCATAGTGGGGGGGGGGGGAGTGGACAGGCAGGCCAGGAGGCTTCAGCAGGGAAAGGGGATTGTAAAATCCCCTTAACCCCATGTAAGCCTCCCAACACACAATGAGTTTCCTCAGATCTGCACTGGCAAGTTTGCCAGCACAAGTCCAAGGAGAGAAGCAGGGTGGGGAGGCTGCTGCTGGAAGGGATAAGATCCATTGCGGGCCACCCACAATGTACTCTCCTCTCCCTTGGCCTCCTCACCCCTGTCACACCTCCCTCCCTGTCCAGTTTCACCCCCTCCCCACGTCCGTTCCGCCCTCCTGGCTCCCCCTCCCTCCATAATCCTACCTTCTCTGGTGAGCGGCAATTCCCTCACTGGCGGGGTGTGCAGACTTTCCCGCCCATGCTCCCAGTAGCATGTTGACGCTGTCAGAGTGCCATGTGCGATAGGTGCTGGCTGCTTTATGGCAGTCAGCACCGTCAGGGGAGCCTTGCCGCCATTGGGCAGTGAGGGAAAGATTGACCGTTTGTAAGAAATACTGCACAAGGTAGTTATTATGTCTTGACAGATGGTATATTTTGAGCATACGTTTCCATCTGCCCATCACCTCGGTGCCATGCTGTTCACATAGCCATCCGATGTATTCCATAGGTAAGCCCAGGTAATCCAGCTACTTATTACAGTACTTTGTGCTTGACATTGGAACAATCAAATCTTGTTTTAAAAAATCAAAGAACGATGTCCTAAGATTCCATGGGCTAGGTCAGGATGACCATTTGGTACAAATATTTACATGTTGTCATTATTCCCTTTCTAGTTCCTGATGTGTTTGGATGGATTCATGGAGTGCAGTACATGCTTAGCTTGTGACTTTTCTCTGACGATCTCTTGTATGTAATGTGATATTTTTGTGTTAATAGCTGGAAACCTCAAATGGACTTAGGGCCTATCATGCTGAGAAGTGAGCAAATAAATAATTTATGGCAATTCCTGAGCCAAAGACCTGTATAATGTTGTAAATTCTCCATATTTATCTCAGTGCTTTAACTATAAATTGGGTTCCAAATTCTCCTTGTGGAGATATGAAGATACCCCTTTGAAATGGAAAGGAGAACATCTGGAGTTATCAAATTGACCCCATTTCATTTGCTTCAAGGGACAGATGATGGTGTTAAGTGGTTGGATAGGTTTCTCTTTCTCCATTCCCTGCTTGCTCCATTTACTTTTCCATATTCCTTAGCAGTTGCATGCTTTATTTCCTGTGGTTTTGCCAGCTGCTATAGTGATATCTCTGTCCCATGCACAAACTCTATAACTTCTGCTATGACATGGATTCCGCTATGACTTGGTTTTCCATTCCAACCATGGAACCATGATCTGTTTGTTTTTTTAAATCTATAATTATTGCACTCTTCCACTGTCCCCTTTTCTGGGCACTAAGTCAAGTAGTTAAGAGCAGTGCCCAAATAGCTTATCCCCATATGGTCATGATAGATTTTATATATTATATAAATTATAAATTTTTAAAAAGAAATCAGTGGTGTTTCGGTGGGCCAAAGGTTTGAGTCAAAGAGCAATGATTTTCCCTATAAGGTGCACTGCTGAAAATTATGTCACCATAGAGAAGCTTTCTTGGAAAAATAAAAGATTTTTTATTTCATTGTTGTATTTGGCCAAGCAAACCTCTCACAATGGACATCTGAAGATTGATAACGTGTGACCTTTCTGGTTCAGTCACTTTTTTCCAGTTCAGCTTCAGCTACACAACCTCAGAGACCCACAGAAGAGCCAATTGGTCATCTGAGCACAATTTTCTGGATCCAACTCTATTTAATAAGGAATTTTCATAAAGCAAACAAAGGGATGAACAACAGAGGAGTGCAGGTAGATGACTCTACTCTGGATTTGTGTTCAGTGTGCATTTTGATGTACATTCCAGTTTGCCCACACGGTTCCTGATCCTGCAGCTGATACATGCATGGAAGCCTGCTTATGCATGTGGGTAGCCTTAGCTGGCAAAGGGCAGTTGAGATGAGCAGACAGAAATTCTGAACTGAATTTCTTATTGGGCTTTAAATTGAAGTTCCTTTCAGAAGACTGGAATGAATCTGCTTGGAATAAATTTAGATAAGCTAAAAGTGTTCCTTGCTTCAAAGTTGAAATGTGCTCTCCCCCCCCCCCCGCATGAAAATGAGAACTATTAAGGCAAACAGTGTAAGATATCCTACCGTCCTTGGTAGCTGTTTGTTGTCACCAGGAAGGTGTGTGACCCCATGCCGCCTGAATCCCACCTATTACTGACTCTGGGCTTGATCACCCCTCCCATTAAGGGGTGGGTGGGTGAGTGAGTGAGCGAACAAACAGGCATGCCCCCTTTACTTACAAAGACTGTGCCATGCAGTCTCCCTGCTCTGCGCCTCTTCTGTTTGAAGTGAACTGGAGCAGTGCATCCTGGAACCCGACACTCCATGCTCATTGGAAACAGAATAGGCATAGAGTGGGGAGGCTGCGCAGTGCAGACTTTGTAGGCAAATGGAAGGGGGGCAGGCTGCAAATTGTTGCCAAATGGGTGGGGAGAAGCAATTTGGAGCTGAGGCAGCTTGCGTTTTTTTTCTGTCCTCCTTGGCTGCTGCAGCAATCATCTTCCAACTTCCTCTCACCAAGTTGGAAGAGGAACAGAGCACCCAGTGGAGCAGCAAGCTGGAGAGGGGGCGCAGGCAGACAGACCAGTACTCATCCACTAACCATCCCTTTAAAGTTTGCTCAAGGTTGCTATGCATCCATTTCAAGTCACCCCATGCCTGGGCTACCCAAACTATAGGCCGGTAGTATAAGCAACTTAAAAACATGTGCTTCCTGGTAATGAATTGCATAAACATTTAGGAGCATTTGATTACTTGGGCATCAATGCAGAAAACATTCTTGATGTCTACATGCATCTCATACTATCTGTCTGGGTGTCTGTTGTGGCAGGGCTTCAATTAGAAGTCTCGTGGCTCAGGATTCTCTGCTCCCGATACCAGAGGGGCCACAGGCTGTAGGAGGGAACTGTAGTCAGTTTGAACCAGGACAGTAGCCCTGCAGCTCAGAATCCTACTGATCCTGGAAATCATGTGATTCTGGAGTGCCAGTCCAGGGACATCTCCTTGGCTTTCTGCCTGCATGCTTCAGGTTCTTGCCAGCATTCAAACCTGAGTGAACGGCAAACAGCAAATCTGAGTGAACACAGTTTACAAACTGTGTTGTATATATCCATCTGGGGTGGATGGTCTTGTTTGGGTTATCACTCCAGATTCATGTCACTCCCATGTTCACTCCAAGTGAACACTAGCACCCATCCTAGTTAACAAGACTTGTCCTTTATGACTTCATTTGGATCACTCCTAATTTCACAGAATGGCTGAGACGCGCTTGCTGGTAACGTACCAGGATAAGTTAAAACAAAGATCCCTCAAAAGGGAAGATGAATTGAAAGACTCTTTCTTCACACTGTGTATTTTTTCCTCTATTGGTTGCCACTTTGCCAGCTTTTTATGAGCTTGGATGGGTTTTAGGACTTTTACAAACACCATTTCAAGCTCAGAAGAAGTCAATGCTTTCTTAATGTCTCTAGTAAAATTTGGGAAAGATACTTTATGGATAAAAGTGACAGGCATTCCCTGAACGTTTTTAAAACACTACTTGGTTTAAGCCAGAACTTCCATTATAAAAACATCAGCACTCCTAATGCTGCCACCTTTAGCTGAGAGTGGTCACATTAATAATGTAAACAGCATATTGTGTGCCCCAGCTTTTAATAAGAACATTCCAAGAACAGGCATTGCAGGGAAAAAAGGATGTGAATGTGTCAGTATCCTTCTGTAAGAACCAGTACTGAATTAACCAAAAGTACCTATTGTGAGCACCACATTCATCAAGCACAGAGGTAGATTTGCCATGTTCTTTTAGTCCAATGTTTAGGCAGCCATGTTGAAAAAATTGGTTGCTGTGTCTAGATAATAATTACCTGAAGATCGAGATCAAAATTTCTTCACATGTCAATCAGCACTCTGCTTGGGATGGTGAAGTGTGTGTCCTGGTTTTGGGGCTTACCCACACCACAGTACCAGTTGTACATTCTAGAATAGTCTTCTACTATTGTCATTTATTCACATTTTCACCATATTGTAATTTGGAACATTTCAATACTATGAGGCAGTTCAACCCCTCATTCTGACTTTATTTTTTATCTTTGGTTTGTTCATCTCAGTTCAGCTTCTTGATTCTGGAGAAAGGGACCTCAATAAGTTTGCCAAATGCATTGCACACATTTAGCTTAGTTTGCATTCCTCAACAAAACTGCTCATTTACATGAATATTTACATATATTTACATTATAGTTTCAGAAACTATGAGGCTGTATAAGCAAAAATCAGTATAAATTTTCCCCTTTGCATCATTTCTTTTCTATATGAGGAGTGGGCAAACATTTTGGCAGGAGGGCCACATCATCTCTCTGAAACTGTTGGGGGCTGGGGAAAAATTAATTTACATTTTGAATTTGAATATATTTACATAAGTGAATACGTTGGAGACTGAACTTATATAAATGAATGAATTTTACTGAACTTATATATAATACACATGAGAACTGGAATACAGGCATGTAGAACCGCATGAGAACTATGAACTGTTTGCCACACACCACTTGCACAGTGAAAACATACAGACCAAGCCAGAAACACAAGGAGACATAAGCAGTTGTGGGCCAGCATGGGCTCCAACAGTCTCTGATGGGCCGGACACTCATTAGAGACTGGAGACTCCCTATGGGCCAGATTGGGGGTCCCCGGGGGCTGCAAATGGCCCCTGGGCCAGGGTTTGCCCACCCCTCTTCTATATTATTTGATTGTGTATTTTTAAATTGCAGCCTAATCCTATCTGGGTCAGCCACTAAGTGAACACACCTTCCACTGGCAGTGACTGCCTTATGGCAGTTGTAAAAGGCACTGCTTTTACAAACACACACACTGCAGAACCACCAGTGGAAAGGCTGGAGCAGCCTTTGGGGGAAGGTGGATTGCTGCAGGCCTGCAGACAAAGGAGGCAATGAGGACAGCAACAGGGGTGGATAGGGTCTGGGAAGAGGGTGTGTTTGGAATCCTAATCCTTTTCCCAGACTCACTCCTGCAGCGCAGGTCCACCAGCAATTTCAATGGCTTAGGTATGAGTAGACCCATTTGCACCATGGAGACTTACCCTGAGTAAGGGAAATTCTGGGACTGTCCCCCCCCCCCCCCGCAGGGTGCAGTGGTAGCCTTTTTGTTGCCGCTCCATTGATGGGGGAGGGAAAAGGATAGGATTGAGCTGTTGATGAGGTCTTATGAACAGTGGGTGGTCTAAATGGAACAAGATCATTGAACAAGATCAGATTCTATCATCCTAAAGGGATACTATGATGTAATGTTGCCATATTTTGTTATAGTTTTATTGACTTTTGAAATAGATATAAAATTTGGATCAATGGTGATAATAGATAACAGATTTTAATGCATCTCCCATCTCGCTGCCAGAATCTTAATCTCTTCTTGTTTACATCAAGACACAGAAACCCTTGGCACATGTTACAGTGATGTACTGTATGTGAAAGGGGAGTGGGCATGCATAGTCTCTGTATGCATAATCAGGCCCTTGTCTTTTTCTAGGATTCCTGATTGCATGGACAGAGCTAGTGATGTAAGATGGAAATGTTTCCACAACTTTATTTTCTCAAATGAAAATTTCCATTTCTAAAAATATATTGTTTCATAAAATTAATTAGTAGCACAAGAAATGGGCAGATTAAAATGGGGTAGTTTCAATGTTGTAATGTGCTTTTTTTCTATGGTGACTGTCCCTAGGGGGTGTGAGCATGAGCAATACGCTAAAATTAGAATGGTTAACAGTTGTCAGTTCAAAAGTTAAACTATATAAAAATTAACCTATTGATTTGCTGTGCCTTAATGATTTTTTACCATAATCCAATGAAAGTAATTCAATGTTATTTTAAAAACTTACATGTAAATTTACATGTAAGTGAAACATGCTGTGCATTTTCAGTTGATTTAGGGTAGCATTTCCCAAACTGTGTGTCACAACCATTGGTAGGCTGTGACCGAATGTGTGGTGGGTCGCGACAGAATGCTCAATTCCTAGGAGCCTCAGGAGGCAGCTTTTGGACCAAATTAGGCTCATTAACCCCTCCATTGGCTTCTGTGGGCCTCCAAATGCGTTGTGGAAATGACTTTCAGTTTTTGTCCACAACCCCTGGTTTACTTCCAGGTTGCTTTCAGGGACATTTAATGGTACATCTCAAAAGCAACTGTTGTCCTTTTCACCAAACATAACATTGTTTTGAACTCACTTTGTAAATAGTTGACCTTGGTAATCCAGAGGAGCCAGTTAATTCAGCAGATGCCTTGTGCTTTTCCATGGTAAATGCAGAGGACAGATTAAATAGTGCAATCCTATGCATGTCTACTCAGAAGTAAGCTGATGGAGTTTAATGGAACTTACTCCCAAGTTTAACAAGAAGCAAATGATCTTTCATGTTACAAAATACTCTCATAGTGTGTCTCTTTTGAGTGAAAAAGTGAACCATACTGATCCTGAGCTAGAAATAAGAACATTAGAAAAGCCCATCTGGACCAGGCCAAAAGCCCATCTAGTCCAACCTCCTGTATCTCACAACGGCCCACCAGGGTTGTATCCTATGGGGCCTTGTACCCAGAAATCCAAATGGCATTTGGATTAGCTTTGTGATGGTGTAACATGTTGCACAATTTGTTGTACCAGATGTGTCATATAAAGCAAGCAGTACCTCATTGTTGTACAGTTTCTTTTGCGTGTGATTTCTTAACCATGTATGGAATAGTGCAAAATGCTGCCTTATTTCTGAGCGTGCCCTTAGGTACAACCGTTGTGACCTCCATTTACATTTATCTCCCAAACGTTTACTTTTGCATGATGCTGTTGCAGATTTAGGACCATTAGCATGGCCTTTGGCACAGCAGAATGACACAAATTGGCCCAGTTTACCTTAGCATTTTGGACTGTGATCCCACTGTGATTCCACACTGACAGGCAGTGCTGATTTTAGAGCAGCAAGTTATTAAAAATACAGTGTAGCTAAGCAACAGTGTTTTTGTAACACACATTCCTGTTCCTAGTTATGCCTGTGACTTGCATCTATAAATTTTTTGAACTGACATCATTTTGACTTTTTTTGTTGTGATATTGTTTGTTTTGGGTCTAATGAAATGGAGCCTGCACGTGTTGTTCTCTTTGAGTATTTCAGCATCGTGTGGGTACATATGCTGTGATTTTACTTAATCTTGATGTTACCAAAGTCTTTGCATCAAGCATTAAGTTCAGAAGGGTTTGCTTCTGCAGTAAAAATAGCAGCATAACATCTTAAAGACCAAGAGTCCAATCATATCTAATTCCCTGTGTGTTGATGCAGCTGTGCCCACAAGGCATACACTCCTCCTGTGGAGGAGTTCTGAGCCATGAAGGCCTCCCTTTCCCCAGGGTAGGACTTTGCAACCCCACTAGATCTACTTGGACCTGGGTTAGCTAAATACTGGTGCAAGTCTGAGCGGACACAGTTCAGGAAATCAAGACTGGGAATGGTGATAGGATATTGGTGTCTCCACTGGTGGTGATACTGCCCCTTTCCCAGTCTCAATCCATCACCTCCCTGCCCAATCCTCCCCTCCCTATTCTGCCCACCCTCTGCCTCCCTTCCACCCCCTGCACTGACTTACATGGGCCAGGGCTACTGGCATGGCTGCTCACCACTTGCAGCAGTGGTCATGCCACACTATAAGGAATGTTGACATTTGCGACAGCCATAAAGCATGCTTCGCCTCCAGAACATGAGTTCCTGCAGCTCAGCAGCCCTTCAGAATTGGGTCATACCATATTTTTGGCAGTACAGACTTTTTCACTTCATCAGGTGCAGGTTTTTGTATTTGTTTTACTGTAAATATTGGTTGCTGAGTGGTGATTTACTGTGGTGGTCTCAAAAACAAAAAGCCAATATTTTGTTTCAAGGAAAGGAATCTAAGATGGAAACTTTGTCAAAGGTCAGGATTAGTCAGTCAATGAAGGTCCTGAGACAGTTGCCTGAAGCAGTGGCAACTTGGTGGTGGTGGGGTTACTTGCTTCCATCTGTCTGCCTTCACTGCTCCTCCATCTGCTCTCTGGATTCAAAAAGGAAGAAAGGAACAGAGTAGAGGAGGAAAAGAGAGCAAGAGGGTAGTGGGCTAGAAAGTTGATGTTCTAGCCCACCTTTCTTCCACACTTTGTTTTCTTCTTGGTTGTCCTCTTCTTTGGGAATATCAGTAGTGGTAGAATTACCAATGTCGGCACTGGCTGCTGCATCACTGGATAAAGGGGTGGTATTTGACACATCACCTCAAATTCTGGCAGGTTTTGGGTCAGCCCTGCGAAGAATGCATATGATATTGCTTTGGAATATGTTGATAAGAGCCTAATCCTAAATAACTCCCTGTGTTATTGGCATGGCTGTGTTATGCAGCCATGCCGATAGAGAGTACACTGCATCCCATGGGGGAATTACAGGCTGCAAACACATCCTCTTGGTAAGTGAACATTCATTTCCCTACCCCAGGGTAAGCCCTCACTACCCTCTTGTGTGTACTTGGACTTGTGGCAGCTACATAGCTGGCGCAAGTCTGACTGAACCTGAGAGGGCAGATCAAGGCCAAGAGGGGGAGTAGGATATTGGCAGATCCACTTAAGCTAAAACCTTCCCCTTTCTAGTCTCTGTTTGCCCTCCTCCCTACCCCAATCTCTTCCCCCTTCCATCCCATTCTGTCCACCCTCTGCCTCCTTCCCACCCCCTGAATTGACTTAATTGCACCAGAGCTCCTTTCTTGTGTGCTGGCACACACTCAGTTGCTCACTGCTTATGGTGTCAGCAAGGCTATGAATGGTGTGTCACATTTTATGACAGTCTTAAAGGTTTGTATGCCACCAGAATGCTAGTATGCTATTATTGTTAATTCCTGTGTAGGTTTGAAAAGTACTTCTCCAGTATATGCCTTGAAAAATAAGTCCTTCACACCACAGAATTGTGGTATTTTTGGAATAGTTACATGGATGGCTTTGGATTGTTTAGAAACCCATAGAGACCTTGGTATCTTTTATGATAACTGAAATTTGTATAATGGGAACTGTAATCTACAGAAAAGAACTTTTCATGGTTTCTTTAGGTTGTTCCTGGCGGAGAGCTGCTGTTTCTCTGCAGAAATTTTAGAAAGGTAGTGTAAGGGTGAAAAGGCCCTTGACACACAAGCTAGCATTATGTTTCTCTCAAGCTACCAGATCTTTTCATGGTGCTAATCTCTGTGGAGACCCCTAAATCCATATAACATTTGTGAGTGCAAATGTTTGCTTTGGCACAATTATTTTAACAGTTGTATGTGCAAATCCAGTATTTTCTCTAGTGGCTTAAAAACTGCAAAAACTTCTTAGAATTCATTTCAGGTTTTTTTTGTTTTTTGTTTTAAATAACTGAACTTTCCTACAACGTTACAAGAGTTGGAGTCCATGTCAAAAACCTTGATGTCATGGTACTTTGTTTTGGGAAGTTTCACTTTATGGAAACTCCTAACCTTGGAGAAAAAAGGACGGTCATCTATACAAAGTGCAATACCATGAAATTTATTCATAATGTTGAATTTTGCTGCAAAAAGTAGGTTATGAGTTTTGGTCACAAACGCTCTTAAGTTTTCATTTTGAGTTCCATCCTGGGAACTTACATCTGAGGATTGATGCTTCTGTCAGTATGATGGGGTCCTTCTAGTCATTGTCTTAATGAGTGTGTAAATTATCCTTAATAGAAGGATCGTGAACAGTGCTGGCATCACGTCCAAAGCCCTGCACTGTGCCCTCTGCAGTATCCTCAAAAACTGTTGGGTGCTACCACCAGTAATGAGTATTCAGGGCTTAATCTGGCCAGTTGTGCCCTCTGATGGACATGGGCCTTCAGCCAGTACCTCTCTTGACCAAGTTTCAATACCACTGTTGACCATGAACTAAAACATTTAGCTAGAGTAGATGTGGTGCATCACTATGGTTTAGTTTACTAAACTTCTGAAAGAGTAACAGAAGGAGAAATAAGAGCCACCTGGTATTTCAGGGGCTAATATTTTGTGTTTGACTTTTCTTCTGGTCCAAGCTAGACAGAAACAAGGCGTGACTATTGTCACTGCTTGGTTATTGAAATGACAATATAATTTGAATATTGCAATGACAATATAATTTGAGTTATGGAAAATACAGTGAGTTGGCTTGTCTTAGCAATTCTATCTAAGAAATATATCCTTAAGCTGCTCTAATCAATAACATTTATGGTCTTTGATTTATTGGTTCAGAAAATCTCCAGTTAATCTTTCAAAACTGATTTTCAGCTTCATCTGTTTTCTTCTTTTGGCAGTTTGCTCTGCTTTGTATTCAGCTGCTGACATCCATGTCAATGTTTGACACTCACTGTACCAAAGTTTAATTTTTTTACAAAATATTTACCGCATAGTAAAAAAAAAAAATTTGCACATGTCTTTAATGTAGTTCATTCCTTTAAGTGAAACCAGCATGTGTGCTGGCAGTGAATAAGTTCTTCTGGAGCTCTGTATTTTTAGGTAATGGCTAAGAGCAACAGAATAAAACAAATTGTGGCACCTATGTTTTGATTTCCAAAATAATAATGATAAGAGATAGCAATAAGATAATTGAATACAGAACAGCATTTCTTTTCATGTTCTTCAATACACTTTGGAGATGGACAAATCTGAATTGCACAGTAGATGTATAGTTGGGACTAACAACCCATCCCTACCTAAACTTCGCCATGCTGATGTAGCGGCGCCAGCATGGGCTAGGCTGCATCCCACGAAGGGGTTCAGCAGGTGGAAAGACTCCTTGGGCTAAGGAGGCATTTGTCTCCTTGCCTCAGGGTAAGCCCCATTCTGTGCAACTGATCAACTTGGATATCAATTGGATACCAGTGATATTGCTGGTGAAGGTCTGAGTTGATCCGTGTTAGTGGATCAGGTCCGGAAAGGGGGATAGGATATGTTGCACGCAGGACCACTGATCCCGCCCACTCCTGGGCTTGATCTGTTTGCCTCATCATTGCCTTCACTCGGTCCCATCACACCCCTCCCCCGCCCTTCCTCACCCCTGCGCTGCATGGCACATACATTACCTACTCTGGTGGGCATTGCTAGCAAGTGGTGCTAGCAAGTAGCAAAAGTGCTTTACGGCATTTTTGCAATGGCTAGCACTGGTGAAGTGCATGCTTCACCTCCGCAAACAGATCATGGGATTGTTCTGTAAGTGAATATCGCAGTGTGCATTTTTTTGTTCTTATTGCATCATGCATGTCCTGCCTCTCGCCCTCATTTCAAGAAGTTGTTGCCCTTTCTTTAGGATCAGGGCAAACAAGTAAACATCCTGATGTGGTGGCTGCTTTAAATCTAGTCTCTAGGCTTTCAGCAGCGTGGTGGGTCATTCATTCCTTGACTCTTGACCTCTAAAGCCGCATCTCATCAGCATCTTAAAGTGCTTCTGTCCCTAATTTTAGAATCCAGAAGATGGGAGGTATAACCAGAGCTTTGTTACTACTCGAAATATGTGGCAGCAATATTATTTTCCACCACTCAGTTGAAACTAATAAACAGTTCCCTTTCCTGCCAGTATGTGTACTCTAGCAAGAGAACAACTGAAGATCACTTGCATAAGAAATAGCATGCAAGTCCTGTTCCTACCATTATTTGGCAGGAATTTCAAAGCCAAGCTGTCGTCTTCTCTCTTCTGTTCAATGTAAGAACCTGGTCAGAAAGGGAATATGACAGTAGAGAGGCTCTTAGTTTCATGACCCCGTTTGAAGAGATGGCTTTGTCCTTTGCATTCCTGACTCCTCTCTGAGTCCTGCTCTGTCAGAATTTCTTGTTTCTCAGCCACCATGACTGGGTCTGTACGACTTTTCTGTCTGGCAAACAATGCTAGTTTGCAGCATCCGTTCTGTCAATAGTTCTTTTGCCTCTGCAAGACTGTAGCTCAGCCCAGCCTGAAACAATAGATACACACGCTCAGTTCTGGGCCTTGTTAATTTTGTAATGGCTTCAGTTAGTTGCACCCTCTCATCTCTTAACAAGCAGTAGAATTCAAGTGTGCAAACTGTTAAAGAACGTTTGGCACAAGTTCTCAGATTTTCAAAAAATTAATATCGGGAAAATTTCAGATCTGTATCTGTACTTCACCCTCAAATAAGCCAGATATGTGTATGTAAATATTGATTAGTTCAGTGTTTCTCAAACTGTGGTTCAGGACCCACTAGGTGGGTCACGAGCCAATTTCAGGTGGGTCCCCATTCTTTTCAATATTTTATTTTTAACAACAGCAACAGCCGCCGCCGCCACCACCACCACCACCACGATGTATATACCGCCTTTCTTGGTCATCAGATTTCTCCTCAGGCTTTATTCAAGGCAGTTTACATAGGCAGGCTATTTAAATCCCCGTAGGGATTTTTATAATTTAAGAAGGTTCTATCTTTCAAGAACCACAACATTTCAGATGTTTCTTTCTGATCTGGTTTCACATTCTGGCCTCCATCCTCCCACGTTCAGAGCAGATGGAATAACTCGGCTCAGCTTGTCAGCTGCTTCAAGGTCGCACAGTGCCGGTGGCCTCGAACTGGTGACCTGTGGATGTTATCTTCAGGCAAATGGAGGCTCTACCCTCTAGACCAGGGGTGCCCAAACCCCGGCCCGGGGGCCACTTGCGGCCCTCGAGGCCTCTCAATGCGGCCCTCAGGGAGTCCCCAGTCTCTAATGAGCCTCTGGCCCTCTGAAGATTTGTTGGACCCCACACTGGCCCGATGCAACCACTCTCAGTGTGAGGGTGACTGTTTGACTTCTTGCATGAGCTGTGGAATGAGGGCTCCCTCCACTGCTTGTTGTTTCACATCTGTGATGCAGTAGCAGCAGCAAAAGAAAGGTCAGCCTTGCTTTGTGCAAGGCCTTTTATAGGCCTTGAGCTATTGCAAGACCTTCATTCATTCATATAAGTTCATCTTTAATATATTTATTGATGTAAACTTATGTAAATTTACTCAAATTTTAAATGTAAATTAATTATTTTCTTCCCGTGCCCCTGACACAGTGTCAGAGAGATGATGTGGCCCTCCTGCCAAAAACTTTGGACACCCCTGCTCTAGACCAGACCTCCTGCCCAAGTTTAATAGACTTGATGCTACCATAGCACGTGACTGCATTTGGTGAAATGTTACAGACCTGTACTTTTAACAGACTACTATATATATATATGCTTTTAACAATGATAGTAAATAGGACTTACTCCTGGGTACATGTAGGTAGGATTGCAGCCTAGAATTGTTAAAAATTTTCCTGCTTGATGATGTCACCTCCGGTCATGACATCACTTTGGGTGGGTCCCGACAAGATTCTTTTTCTAAAAAGTGGGTCCCGATGTGAAATGTGTGAGATAACTGGATTAGTTATTTTGTAATTTAATTTAATTTAGAAATTTATCATCCATTTTTCCTACAGAATTGCCCAAGTTAGTATACATAAAATCAAATACGATAAAAATATATTAAAAAATGTTTAACAGAGTGGAAGAATACATTCCCAAGAGGAAAGTTTTCACTAGCCAAAAGTTAGAGCCAAACCAGGAGTCACACTCTGAATAATTCAGAATAGTTTTGTCCAATCAGAAAATGGTTTTCCTGAAGCAAAGTATAGCTGCCAAATAACATAAGGCCTTTGTGGTGTTGGAAAGTTACCTCTTTCTTATTCCGAATACTTTTTGTGTGCTTTTGAGGATCCAAAAATGCATGAGTGTTGCATCCCAATGAGAAGTTGTCTGAGCCTCTCGTGTGCTCTTCCTGTTCAGTTCACTGTGAGAATAAATAGCCTCACACGTTCAAGTCACATGATCACCTTTGAGAATGTAATTACAGCACATGGCCTTAGCTGAAAATTTCACCAAATATCTCTACTATAAATAGCTGTATATTTTGAATCAATTATCAACCAATTTAAGTGAATGCTCTTAAGTTTGAATATATTTTGTTTGGGTTGGTTTAAAATTAAATATGTTGCACTGATGGTGCAATATTGTCTTGTATCTTTTAAATACTTTCATCAATGGCATATTAACAGCATTGCAGTCTAAACGTTTGATTTTAAAAAAGTTTACTGAATATGATCTCTCTATCTCTCTGGCTTAGTGCTTGCCAAAAATTTAAAAACAAACACTCATTGCATACGTTTAACTTTTGTCAGATTTGATAGGCTGATGCTGAATAAGCTATTCAAGTTATTTCCCCCTACACTTCTAGAATTCTCATTAGTTATCAATTTTGCTTTTGCTCAGATGTGATGCAGAGCAACAATCTATGATATTTTTGCTACCTTAATTTCCTCCTGCTTCCAGTGATATTGAGACCACCATTAACAGCTTGCAAAAAAGGTGCAGAATTGTTGCTTTTTTTCACCTCCTTCAGATCTACACAAATGGTGTAAATTTCCACATTGCAGACATGACATCATTCTGACATTCTTTTCCCCCTCTCTCACACAGAGAGCCTATATAAACAAGCATTTGGGTAGGCTTCTGACTAAAATAAATTCTCCATCAGAAATTTGTCAGCTTTTTAGCTTCTTTTAATTTCTGAGCTACCTTAACTCAGTATACACTAAAACAGAGCTCATCTTTGTGTTGGCTATCTGCATATAACTCTTTCCATTAACTTAACTACTGATTCCCTTCTATCAGTTTTTATTCTGACACACTTTATGTTGCAGAACATGTTTGCATGTGTATGTGTGTCCATTTATTAATATGGTGGATTTGAAGAGGGACAGATCTGGTGTGCAGCCAGCCAACATCCATGTAAGTACACTCATGACTTTTCCTCACACTAGTTCTTAATCCGTGTTTGTTTGCTCACATTGCAGGCAACCGCAAATGCAGTACACATTTAGGGTGTGCAGACTTTCTGAGAAGAATCAAGTTTTGCTCCTGCTAGAAAGTATTCCTGTTTTTCAAGGTGATTTTCTTCCATCATTAAGAAAAACATCTCCCAGTGGCACGATTCCTGCTGACTGGCTTCCGTGCTGTCAGGACTCCCCATGACTGTAAGAACATTTGTAAATGGCTTTGTACAGGGCTGACAGAATCTCCATGGCAAGTACCATGCCAGTACCACACCTCCATGGGGATTGGCATGCTACCACTGGCACTGATCATGCATTCCAAACAACCCTTGTGAGAAGCCAATTCCAACATTTCCACAGTCATGTGTTGCTCATCTGTGTGGAGGCAAATTTTAGCAACCATCACACTTCTATAAATACTTATAAGTGGAAGCAGGGCTATTGCCTTTAAGGGACAAGACTTCTGTGTCAACAGTTATACAGCCTTTTCCTGCTCTAGAAATGCAACATCTAGGAAAGCCTCACCACTTGAACATCTCTCTCCAGCTCATAAAATCACAGGATGTCTTGTCATCTTTGGAGACTATCTGTAATATACCTTTGGGTGATTTTCTTAATCTTTTGCACCAATACAGCAGCCTTGTTGTTCATAAAAGTTCAGTGATACTTAAAATCTTGCTTGAAAAGACTTTGTGCTGCCAGTTGCCAGTAAAAACGTTATTTTCTTAAGACACGTCATCAGTGCATTCTGTATGATGTCTCCAAGCTGCAAGAATAAGCAAATGACCTAGTTTGGCAGACACCACAAAAGCCACAAAAGTTCTGAGAATAGTTAAGTTTGTTAGGCAAATATTTCAAATTTATCTTTGTTTTGAATGTGAGTCATTGCAGTTTCTATGTGACATTAAGAACAATGAACAAATAGCTTTAATTAGGTAGATTTCTAAAGCACTGCAGCAAGCATTTGTCAAATCATTGTCCTTTCCTTCTATCTTATCCCACTGAAGTCCGACTGGCTACTTTTATCAGCAGCTGCCAACCTTCTGTACACACATTCATCCACAATGAATGGAAAAGTAAAATGTTCTTGAAAAGTTGCCTCCATGGATATGACTTGATTCTTAGTCTAGGTGTCAGTCTGCAACCCAGCACTGCCTTTTACAGGCAATTTACTCATTACATGCAAATACTCAGGTCATAGTTGTTCCCAGGTCATGTCATGAAAATACATGATATAACCATCTTGCTGAAACAAAGCAAGTCGGGGGCTTATGCTGGATGATTCTGGGTCTCCCAGGGGCAAAGTTTAGCTTTGTTCATCCCTTTGGTTCGTCATCTGAGTTTTTCTTGGTGTCCAATTGCTGGCTTCCTTTCCTAGAGGGGACTCAACCTGTTTTTCCCTGTGCACCTCATATTACTTGGGTGGAGTGTTTAAAGTGTCACCCTGATCATCATTCTATCTGCTGGGCTGCTTCCCAGTGTCTCTGTTCTCTGTGAACTCCAAGGAGCCCTAAGCTTTTTGCTCTGTCTTCCTTCTCAGTGGCACAGAATACAAAAGCTGTATATATATGCCAGTGGTTCCCAAATGGTGAGCCTTGACTCCTCAAGGAGCTTCGGACACCAGCCAGGTAGCTGTGAAATCCTTGTAAGAAAACCTTGATGCCCTATACTGTGTATAGGATTGTAGTCCTAATGGGGAGCTGCGGCCAATAGCCCAGTAGGTCAAGGAAGTTTCGGAATCACTGATATATGCCGTTACCTCCTCCCCCAAGTAAGAGGTCCTGATCAGGTGTCTCCACTGTTCTAGTAATGGGAATGGCTATCGGGGAAACTCACAGTACAACTATTGTCAACCTTTTTCATCTCATGACACTCTGAGAGGGCGCTAAAATTGTAAAGGCACATCATCGGTTCTCTGACAATTGACAAGGGACACTGCACTACCAGCTGGGGACTCACATCCCCCAGTAATCCTAGTAGTATATGACCCTCCCTCAAACTCCTATGGCTCACCTGCAGACTGTTCACGGCACACCCATGTGCAGCGGCACAGCAATAGAATATCTCTGTCATAGTAGATGAGATCCCGCATAATAACTGTTTGCTTTGGCTGCTTCCCTTGAGCTGGTTCTCCTCTCTCATGTCCTGAACAAGGTGGTTTGGATGGAGTTGTTGCATCTCCAGAAGCACGCTGGACATTTGGGACACTATGGATAAATCATACTGTAATATCTATGAAATAATTGACTGCCACCAAGCTTTTGGCATAATTCCGGTTTTATCTACACTCATGAATAATTCTGCTAAAATGCGTGCCCACCAATCTGGTTCTGCCTTAATTAATTCAGATGGTACTGCATCAGGACCTGCTGCCTTGCCTGATTTCAGTTGTGCAATAAGGCTTTTTATCTCATTTATTGTTACTGGAGGCCACTCCTGTGTATTAGCCAGCAAACTAGGATCATGGGTCTCCACAGGCAAACAATCATCATAAAACACTGTCAGGGCAGCAGGGGGGGATAGCCCTTGCTTTCCGATAGCAGAGTGGCACGGGAGCATAGGGAGATAGCACAGGAAGCAGGTGATCCCAAACAGAGCCAAAGAAGCAGACACAGGCTTGTTTGTTGCAGAAGCATGTATTGGTAAAAGAAGCAGGCAGAAGAGTAGTCAGTCAAATGGTCCAGAAGTCAGGCATACAGAGAGGAATCTTGGAATCTGTTCTTGCCCCCATATATGCCGGGGCCAGCCAATCAGAATAGGGCGACCTCATAGTCACAAGATAGTCTTGTGGCCTACTCTGATTGGCTGTCCAGTGGTGCATTGCACCACTCCACCATAGCTCATCTCTCCCCAAGTCACGTGACTCCTACCTGCAACAGGTGCAACTGATTGCATCAACATACATATACAGTGCTGCTGTTCCTTTATTTACATTTCACACCAGGCCTGGACATCAAGGCCCCTCCTGCCACATCCTGGCTCACAACAATTCAGGGCCTGGGATGCCAAAGGCCTGACAAACATTCCCCTAAAATACGCTTCCCATGAATGAGGAGAAATTCTTGTCACAGAAATATTATATCTCTGATTAACTCCAGCAATTACTTTCCAAAATTGCCTTGTATCCTTAGACTGGATGGTTTCTAATAATGAACCTCAGCATGCCTGATTATAATGCTGTCGGCTAAGTTGAATCTTTTTATTGAGCTGTTGATGCAGGAGAAAGTAATGTGCTGTAGCATCCCTTTACCTAAAGATTTAAACTCCCCCTGAAATAATGTTAGTTAACATGTGGTGTGATGAAGGCTTTGAATGGAGCGCTTGAATATAAAATGAATTTAATGCCAATAAAGGTCCCTAAAGCTAAATCTAATATAAAATGAATCTTTATTTTAATAACTAAAAAGTGCAACTGTTTTGGAAAGTTTTCCCTTTTGTTTTTATTTCATGGGGATAGTGCATGTATATGCACATGTGCAAAATCAGAGCACCATTAACAATAAAGCAGAGTCTAGCTGAACGGAATAATAAAGAAAAATGCTTTTCGAACACGTTGCATATGTATGTGGAAACCAAAGCAAACAATATTTTAAGGAAACTTTTAGGACAGCAAGAATAAACCATCTTTTTTCTATAATCAGAGAACCAGGGAATAGTGACAATACCACAGCAATGCATGGAGGCATAAGTAGAACAAGCATTTTCACTCATATGAACAGAGCAAGTTGGCAAGTAGTGATGGAGCCACAACAACCACAGAATAATTCAAAACTAGGCATGGTTGTGTATACTGCAGCATTTGAGCCTGCATTCAAAAACCTCAGTAAATTTCCCTGTATTTCCTGCATGCTGGTCCATCGATATGTTTGGGTAGTCCTGCCTATATCACTACCTTGTATGAAAATAGGAACGCTTTAGGGTCAAACTGTGTTGTGTGTGATAAGTAATGTTGCATGGTGGTTTGGGTATTTTTTTCTTCTTTTTAAAGTGGTCAGGGGCAGCAAAATGGGGTGGAACCATGGTGGAGACTAGGGGGTGTTTAGGACTTTGCCCTTGCCACTGTTCTGATCCTGGTCACACTTGCATGCATCCATGTTGTTTTAATTGAAAATAAGGCTCCACTAACTTCCAGTGAAATCTTTAGTTCCAATTAAAATAGGAGCATAATAAGGATCATAACTGTGATGGAGGCAAAGTCCTAAAGACTCCCCTACGCACCCCTGCTGCTGTTCTGCCAAATTCACCACTTCCATGGCACTGTTTAAAACAAACAACAACAAACCAACAATTGGCCATGTTACACATTTCACATAGTGTCTAGCTGGACCCTAATTACGTGTTGTGTTTACCATGTGATGACAGGATTTGGGTCTCACTTTTCCTTTCCTGTTACAGCTGCCTCTGGCTTTGCTCAGATCAGGGCAACAACCCTAGTATTCCTCTTTCTTAGTGTTCCTATTCCCTGAGCAACCAGAGGAACTGCCTTGGAAGCCTTTGGAGAGTAGTTGCAGGATCTGACTGCAGCTCACCCAGTGGCTATAATGTTGACTGTGGAGTTGGTGGCTGATTTGCTGGCAGTGTGCTCTTTTGTTGTCCAAGTGGCCCTGGCCATAGGTTCAGCAGGGGTGACTGACTCTCTGTAAAGCTTGGTGGGTGCAGGTCCTGGTGTGCCAGTACTGCTCCTAGACATGTGCAAAACCCTAGTAATCTTATAGTATGGTATCAATAATCTTTAAATGAAAGAAAGTGGACCTTAAAATCAAAAGTTAAACATGGAGGTTCTTTTTCTATGACATCCTCCTGGAAACCAACAGGTATTTTGGGTGGGTTAGATTCACTGTCTGCAAATTTTAAAATTAGTTCTTAACGTACATTCATAGTGTAATTAAAATGAGAGCAGATTTTGCATAAAGCAAGGAAATATGCTCTTCTCATCTGTCTGCCACAGTATGTAGATTAAAAGTGCTCCTGATATCTTTGAAAGAAGGGAATATAGCTACAGTCCTGGAAAAAGATACAATTTTTCTGGGTCCCTTTGGGGAGAAGGGCGGGATAAAAATAAAGTTTATTATTATTATATTATTATTTTTCTGCCAGTAGTAGCCCTATTCTAAATTGCATGGAAAGTCCATGTGATGCAGAGGCAGGGAGGACTCTGAGAGCAATACCCCTATGCCACACCATTCCCAAAGCTCCACTCAGCATCACCCATTTGTGTACAGTGTTTGTCTGTAGTGACACATGCTGTTGGTGAGGAACCTTTCCCTCTGTGATTTGGAATACCAGGCAAGCCAGGGGTGGGGCTGTGTGGGCAGGGCTTCCCAGCATGCTTTTGCTCTCACCCCCATCTCAAAGTCCTTTCCACACTACAGGTTGAGACTAATTATTCGCCCAAGCACTCAGTGGATGGCAAAAAGCGCACTATAGCAAATCAATTAAAAAAAAAAAGCTTCTTTGTTTAAATCAATTTAAAAAACAAAGTTTCTTTTCTTTGTGATTTAAAAACAGCCTTGATGACCTTTGTGATGTTAAGATAAGAGTCATTAAGACGACAATCCAACAATCAGCCTCCCTCAAGGTGCTTACAAAGGCGATTCACTTAGCCCCTCCCTTCACCAATGCAAAGTGATCACCTTTCTTTCACATGCTCCGGGCGAAGGGAGGGGTCCGCTGGAAAGAGAAGGATTGATGGATTGTCAGCCAGCTGCCCCTCCCCCCCTCTTATTAAGGAGGCTATTGTTAAAGGACTGTTCAGTTTTTTAAACTGATTTTAAAGGGATGCATTTTCCCCTTCTCCAGGGATCGGCACATTCCTTTTCATTTGCAGGGGCCATTCGTGTTGAGTCAAATTATGAGTTATATTATGCAGGGGATGGACAGAGTGGATAGGGAGATGCTCTTTACACTTTTACATAACACCAGAACCAGGGGACATCCACTAAAATTGAGTGTTGGAAGAGTTAGAACAGACAAGAGAAAATATTTCTTTACTCAGCGTGTGGTTGGTCTGTGGAACTCCTTGCCACAGGATGTGGTGATGGCGACTGGCCTGGACGCCTTTAAAAGGGGATTGGATAAGTTTCTGGAGGAAAAATCCATTACGGGGTACAAGTCATGATGTGTATGTGCAACCTCCTGATTTTAGAAATGGGCTATGTCAGAAGGCCAGATGCAAGGGAGGGCTCCAGGATGAGGTCTCCTGTTATCTGGTGTGCTCCCTGGGACATTTGGTGGGCCGCTGTGAGATACAGGAAGCTGGACTAGATAGGCCTATGGCCTGATCCAGTGGGGCTGTTCTTATGTTCAAATCCGTGTATAAAAAATCCATGTATAAATAGGCTGGACCTGTATTTGGAACACATGAATGAGCGCAGGGTGTGGAAGCAAACAAAATACCAGCTGAAGCAGTTTCACATTTGTTAATAGTTGAATTGGTTTCCTTCTGATTCATAAAAGTGTAAACAGAATGGAGAATGTGTATTATAGAACGCTTGCTTGCTTGTCCATGTTTTTGAACAAAGGGCCATGTTTTGCTACCATGGCATATTTTGTCAGAACTGCCATATGGTTAGCGTGTTTAATGGCGAACTGGCATAAAGGTTGATCTGACATTATATTCAAAAGCCCACTCAGAGCAAAGCTCCATTGCTAGTATCAGTTAACAGTATGGCTGAAGAAAATGCTTCCCCATATTTCATCTTTTCAGTTCTTGTTTCTTTCATGGCAAGAATGAAAGAGAGATTGGATATCCACTGGAGAAGTAACTGTGGTTGACATACAGGGATTCTGTTGATATTCCTTTCAAAATGTTTCCTCAATTATCATCTGATTTCTTTGATATGTACGTTGCTGTTTGGTTGTTGTTGAGCAGTCAGTGCAAGTATTGTTACATAGCAGATCTCTCTCTCTCTCTCTCTCTCTCTCTCTCTCTCTCTCTCTGAAAAAGAAATATATTGAATATGAGAAGCAGTCAGTGGCGGACCACCCCAGCATCACATCCCAGGGCAAAGGTCCAAGATGTTTTCCCCCTGCGTGTAAATCTGCCACCTCACTTACCTGGAGCTCCTGGAGTCTTGCACGATTCCAGGATGCGTCAGGGTAGCCTCGGGTTCCCTGACACTTTAATCTGTGCTTCTGGAAAACCAGAAGCACAATTTCTGACCCCTGTCAGGAGTCTCAGAGAGGCTAAAGGTGTGAGAGGCTCTGTGCCCAGGGCATTTGCCCTATAGAATGAATGGGAGGTTCACCACTGGAAGTAGTTTAGTAGTTCAATATGAGGAGATATTGGAAAGTGGGAGGGACTATGGAGGAAAGCCTGATGAATCGTTGCATGTCGCAAACTGTACAGTACAAAATATCTCTGTTTTAGAAAAAGGACAATAAATGCAGCTTGAAATATGTCCTGTGTTAGGGTGACTAAACTGCTTTCAGGTGAGTAGAGAGATAGTGACAAGTGGGCTTTCTACTTGAATTGTTCTGGATGGGTTTAGCTTATCACTTAATTCATTTGAAAGCTGTTCTTCTGTAGCTGAGCTTGTGCATTCTTGCTCTTCAGTGTAGGCAGAAACTGCCTCAATCAGGAAGGTTTTTGCTGTGCTAGGGCAGGAATCCCTCAGCACAGTATACCTGCTAGGTTGTTTCCCTGAGGCTACAGCTCTGTTCAAGTTTACTTTGAGAGAGGGGCAGCTTGCTGAAAGGTAAAATCCCTACTGTGTTTGGTGCTGCTCTCTACAGACAGGTGCCAAATGTACTAAAGCCTAAGGACCAGTGTGGAATAGCTGGTGCAATTCCATTACCTACTCCCTCCCTGTATTCTGCTAAAGGCATAATGCCTGAATAAGATTTGCACTGAGAAGGAGTCACTGTCATTTTATTGGGACTGGATCCCTGTTTTAACATGCTGTGTTAAAGACTATTTTGATAAATAACCTGTTTTCCGGAAGCATAATCTTTCATTTGTGTGAAAAATTTTAAATTATACCCACTGTATTTTTTTATGCTTGATACTAATACTGCCATGGGAGCATTGTACTTGGGCATATTTTTAGGGCTTTCTGGAACCTTCTGAACTTGTCCGCCATTCTGTTGAGCTGTAGAATTGATCACAGACCAATCTCTATATTGTTTGCAGCAAGACAGTGGCAGTATATGTTTTCTTGACATGTTCAAAGGGTATACATTAAGACCTAAAGGGTATGCATTAAGACCTAAACCATGTGCTCATGTCAGGAAGCTGGCATGCCAGAGAGAGAGAGAGAGAGAGCGAGCGAGAGCTTCTGGTACGTGGTAAAGCCATCTACAACTACTGTTTTATGTAATGGGTTTGAAAACACATTTATTTGTTCCATCCATGCTGGCAGTTCTGTTTTTTTCAGCACCAGGTGAGAAGAAATGGTTGCCAAAACTCTCCCAAATGGGCAAATTTTCTAAAGCTTAAAACTAAAATTGAGTGTTGGGAGAGTTAGAACAGACAAAAGAAAATATTTCTTTACTCAGTGTGTGGTTGGTCTGTGGAACTCCTTGCCACATGATGTGGTGATGGCATCTGGCCTGGATGCCTTTAAAAGGGGATTGGACAAGTTTCTGGAGGAAAAATCAATTACGGGTTACAAGCCATGATGTGCATGTGCAACCTCCTGATTTTAGAAATGGGCTATGTCAGAATGCCAGATGCAAGGGACGGCACCAGAATGAGGTCTCTTGTTATCTGGTGTGCTCCCTGGGGCATTTGGTAGGCCGCTGGACTAGATGCGCCTATGGCCTGATCCAGTGGGGCTGTTCTTATGTTCTTATGTTCTTATAAATCCATAAAAAACTATGTATGAGAATAGCACGTGACTGAGATAGCTGAGGTCCTTCTGATTTTAATTATTTAAATTAAACCCAACAGGACTGTGCTAAATGTTGTTTGTATTGCACAAATAATAATTACGTTCTCATTAATCCTCCTTTTGGATTATTTACTAATAATGGTTCTACCCTTGATTTGCTTCTACCCTTAAGTCTGCCAGGAATGAACCCACAAGGTTGAACCTTCTCTTAGTTTGTAAATGGTGTATCTTTTTTTATGTAGGGAAGAAAAATGGCAAAAAGTTTGCACTTCTGCAGTGCTCTTAGTCTTAGCTAAAAGTAAAATTAAATAAAATGTTGAATCATTATACAGGGGTTGTACTTGAGAATGACATTCTAGGGCCCTTGATCCTACCAAGAGACAGAGAGAAAGAGAAAGAAGTAAAAGGAGATTAAAAGAAGTGGACTGGCTGTTCTGTGGCCTGTTCCCTTGTAAAAGAAAACTCTCCCTTTTCAAAAATTAAACTTTTATTTATAATTTCACAAGATAACAGTAAAATAAAAAAGAAGACAACGTGCTTTCAGCATTTTTCAAGGTACACTATGATTTGAAAAACAAATAGTTTATTGCTTCAAAAACAATGGCAGTGCATCATTGGAACTAGATCATGTGTATTTGAAACTTGGCATTCTTTTCTATTGTATTTGCCATTATTTCATGAGGGAGGCAGCCAGCAATGGGTGGAGCATGCTGAGGGGAAGGAGAGATAGAGCGAGGAACTCATTATTATGTTTTTGTCTTCCTCCTTTCTCTCTTTTTTCTTTGACAGTAAATGGTGGCTACAATCACTGTCATTTGATATCCGAGAAGAATAACGTCATGGATGTGGAGATGGCAAGTAGCTTGGGGTCCATGTGTAGACAGAACCTGCTCATACACTCAGGAAATTCATTTACCCGAGACCACCCATTGCCTTGTGAAAGACTGCTGCATGTTAGTCAGCTGAACTTATCTTGCTCAGATACAAGGTATTGTTTTCAGTTTTGATTGCCTTATGTGTGTTTATCATTTTTGACGTTACACAATTCTGAACATTTTCTCCTGAGTATGAGCCAATAGTTGTACATCATCCTGTTACCAGCTTGTATTTTCCACAGATGGTACTTCATAACTCAAGCATGCTTTCCTTCCGTGATTTGATTCTAGGCCTCAGAAAGAGAAACTCTCTTTCCTCATGACTCATAATGGGCTTCTCCATTTCCAAATTTCTAGACCATGATGTCATTTTCAGTAGTCACCTCAGGACTGTCCATTCACAGAGGCTGTTAGAGTTTTCTTTTAGTCAAACATGCATCAGCAACATGCATTGATGATGACAGGCAAAGAAGGCATGTTCATTGTGCATGCATGTGTATGAACCCTCAATTTCTCTATTTTAATCTCCAACTTTCTGATTGCCATGAGAATAGATGATTGTTTGATTTGTGCCTTGTGAAAAGAAAATGCGAAAACATCCTTCACATTTTATCTGTGAATGAAATGGGATATCTCTGTTACAGATTTCATGGGCTCTGCATCACTGAGGTTTGATCTCCAGTCTCTTTAGTTGAGTTCTCTGTAGCATTGTAGAAAGAAACTATCTTAGAAAGCTGGGTTCAAGACTTGTAGTCAACGAGTTAGAACAAACATGAGGTCTGGCTTCATGTCTGATGGTGCAATCCTATCCAAACTTTCTTGAGAGTAAGCCCTATTGACTATAATGGTGCTTACTTCTGAGTAGACATGGATGAGATTGTTCTGTCAAAAAGGTGATACTTCCAAGTTACAATATCTACGTAGGTGGGATTACCAGATACAAAGTGGGACAGAGTGCCTATACCTTTAACCATTGTATAGAAGAGGGGATTTGGGCAGGTGCAGCTTTTGAAACCCTTCCATGTTGACCTGCACCTGCCCAAATTCCCTCTTCTATACAATGGTTAAAGGTATTAGGCACTCTGTCCCACTTAGTATCCGGTAACCCTATGCTTAGGGAGAAGATAGTAAAATAATTATTTAACTAGAATTTCCTGTATGATGTCAGGCTGCCATCTAGTCAACATAGCATTTAGTACCTTTATAAAACTGAAAATGAGTTTTTAAAACTTCTCTACTCTACATAGTTCAATTGACATGTTTCAGCAAATATAAATCATTGCTTTCAAGGTTTCAGTTTGAAAACTGGATCACTGATTTTGACCGATGTACTTTGCTTCCATTATATTAATAGAAGGCTCCTGTTTATTAAATATAGACAAATGCAATACTAGTTTTTATTGTTACAAACTGACATTATTACCAGGTTCCAAATCAAATCCCTTCCTGAGCAGACGTCAGTGGTTCAGAGAAATTTGCTATGAATTAAAAATGCATCTGCCCATTTTAATCACAGACTTTGAAATAATCTTGACCTTCTTGAGAACGTGAAAGGGAGGACATGCTTCAAAGTTGCAGCTTTAAGATACAGTATTTTGATTAATAAGTGCTCTCTGCCTGGAATCCCCTAATCCAAATTTCCATAGACACAGCATGAGGAAACAAGAATTCTAACTCAGTCATGGAAATGTTGCTGTTTCTCATTTTATTATGTATGTTTGTCAACTGCATTTTGAGCCTGTTGTGAATCCACATGGTGCTTGCTTGGTAAGAAGCTGGTTTTAATTCTGTCATTAAAGACAATTACGATGCAAAGATAATTGGGGATGGAGCAAACAAAAGGAGGAAGAGAAGACCCTGCTTAGATCTTTTCAGGAGCTTTTTGAAAAATCCATAATGAGGAAATGACAGATGCTCGTATACAGAGGATCATAGTACGCACTTACGAAATATGAACTCCTTATAACTCTGTCTCGGGGAAGATTCCCAGAACAACACAGGATTATATGCCATAGAACATGAGAGATGTGCTATTGTGATATAAAGCAACAGGTGACTGAACTAATTCCTTTTACTCTAAAGCTTGGCCCAGGTTCTGTAGGTGTTTCAGCTTTCTCAGTAACTAGAAGAACATTCAGTGAATATCAAGATTTCTCAGCAATCCCTTTTGTTGGTTGGTTGGTTTTCTTGGTTTTAACACCTTGGGTCATAATCTTATGCTTCTCCACATCACTCAGGAGAATCTACTCTGTGATGCTATCTCCCATTTTGTATTTTATTAGCCTTTGCAAACTAATGATCTGCATAAACTGCTCTTCACTGCAACCTTTCTATATTTATTAAGGAGGTAGGATGAAAGCTATTCATAAATGGGTTGTCTCCAAGGGTAGCATGGCCCATTTCTTTTTGTGAAGGAGGGTCCCACCTTGTTAGAAATCCAGATACAAGTTTGGGATCACTGACCAATGGAGTGTGCACCATTGCTGCAGGATCAACCCACTCTTTGTCCCCAATTCCTCCCCTGGAACACCTGGTTCTTCCCCCTCCCCCCATGCACACAATCCACCTCCCATGCCAGCTTATCTTTGGAGCTGGTTGCCAGCTGTGGCAGTGGGTTGCCATTACTGCCACTGTTTATGGCAGTGGCTCCAAAATGGCTCCAACCAGCACGCTATACGTGCCGCCATATAGAACTCTGTTCCAGTGTCATAAGTCAGTGGGTAGAATTGAGCTGTTTGAGACAGAACTGCAGGACCATGGGAGCATAAGTGTTGTACATTTGAGGTTGTCTATGCCTGTATTCGTACTGTAGAATTTATGGACACCCACCAATAAGGTGTGCAACCCTAACATCAACTTTCAGTGTAATACTGTGCATATTTACTCAGTAGTAAGTAACTCTGAACAGTGAGTCTTCTTTATTCATCAATATAATTAGGGAATGCAGCCTTAGCTCATATATGAGAGGCAAACGCACTGAAAGGTAACTCTTGCATTACGTTATTGCCTGTTACTGTACATTCTTCATGTACTGCCACTGGAAAAGTTCACTGTGCTATATGACCTTTTACAGGCAAATTCATGCAAATATCCTCACACTGAGATGAAAACTTAAGCATGTAGTGCTTGTTATCCTCAACTTCTATAAAAGACACAGCTCTACCAGGACCTCAGGCTGTTTAAATGATAGAGAAGAATAACTGAGCTGGCAGAGAATACCAGAATCATGCTTGGCCATGGCTGTTCTGACCATTCCTTCTTCCCAAAACATAAATAACAGAAAAGAGAATTTCTGTGGTTTTGTCCTTAATTCCTTGAGTTTTAACCATTGCCACAGCCCTATTAAAAGCATGTACCATTTTTGTCATCATTGAGAAAATGTTCCAGACAATTGGCTGTTGCAAATAAAATCTCATTTTCCCTTAACATCCTGAAATTTTTTACTCCTTCCATTCCTCCTTGACGTATTTAACAGCTGTATTCTAAAAAGAACCATTCTGTCTCTTTCCCCCATCCCACAAGCCCATCTAATGGTTTTCAACATCATACAGCATACTTCCCACTACACAGAACAGGTAAATGAGATGCATATGTTTTACTGGAAAAGCCCTAATAACTTTCTTTGCCACAACAGACCCATAAACAGCTAATGTTGGACATTTTTCAAATGATCCATTATCAAGTATACAAAACACCTCTTTTGCATGGTTATTCAGAAATTAGAGTGTTTCAAATCTCTGAAGATGATGTAGCAGAAAACACCCCAAAATACTAATGGGTTTATGAATATCTTATAGGAGATTTGGATTTATGTATAAAATAGCCTGAAAAGGGTTTCGTAATGTTTTATTAGGAAGGTGATCATCTTGCTGTTCTCAGTCCTCATTTCTAATACCTTTATATGTACGTGTATATCTTTATTCAGAATAGGAGAACTCAAAACAAAAGCTCAGTGTGGTGTAATGGTTAGAGCTTTGGACCAAGAAGACCTGTGTGAACAAGGGTTGATGACTGTCCCTCAGTCTAACTTATTGTGATGATAAAAGGAGGTCGGCCAAGCATGTATCCCATGTTGGCATCCTTCAGTCTCGGAAGACTATGGTATCGCGCTCTGAATGGTGGTTCTGGAACAGAGTGTCCTCTCCAGTGCGCGAGGCCTGGGTAAAGTAGATATGGAGGATAGACTGTTTCCCATGCAGCAAATTCCCCCTCTCCATGTCGCTGAAATGGCCCAATGGAAAGGCAGAGGCCAATACGGTTGGTTCCAGTGGCGTCGCAGGAGTTGCCAGAACGTGACTGTGTTCAGCCATGAACTCCCTCAGGGACTCCGGCTCTGGATTTTGCCTTGAGGTTGACTCCTGAAGCCTTTTCCATAACTGGATGTAGCCACAAGGCAGTGGAGGTTTGGGATCAGAGTTTTCCTTCTCTCAGATGAGCTGCCTTCCTAGGCTGACGAGTCCCATCTACCCAGTGGCTGTTTAGTCGCCTCTTACGCAAGTACAACCAAACTGAGGGCCTGTTCTTATCCCCAGCCCCCAGGGGAATGTATATACAACCATGTATATGGCCCTGAATTCTTGAAGGAAAAATGATATATAAAATATGAAAATAATTTTTTTTCCAAAACCTTAATTCTGCACATGCAGTTTTGCACACAAGAAATAACAAAGATCAGTTCTAAATAATATGTAAAATATAACCTGATTTTATGGTAAAGGCAGGGTAGGCCATAAGAACTAGAATGCTTGAACTGAAATTCTTAAGTTTCAAACAACTGTCTAAGACCCATGGAAGAACTTTGGAGTCAGCAAGTTATCTAACCCTAAGGGTTTCCTCACTAATGAGGCATTCTTAAGAACATAAGAACAGCCCCACTGGATCAGGCCATAGGCCCATCTAGTCCAGCTTCCTGTATCTCACAGCAGCCCACCAAATGCCCCAGGGAGCACACCAGATAACAAGAGACCTCATTCTGGTGCCCTCCTTTGCATCTGGCATTCTGACATAGCCCATTTCTAAAATCAGGAAGTTGCACATATCATGGCTTGTAACCCATCATGGATTTTATCCAATCCCCTTTTAAAGGCATCCAGGCCAGACGCCGTCACCACATCCTGCAGCAAGGAGTTCCACAGACCGACCACACGCTGAGTAAAGAAATATTTTCTTTTGTCTGTCCTAACCCTCCCAACACTCAATTTTAGTGGATGTCCCCTGGTTCTGGTGTTATGTGAGAGTACATAACACCAGAGCATCTCTCTATCCACTTTATCCTTCCCATGCATAATTTTGTATGTCTCAATCATGTCCCCCCTCAGGCATCTCTTTTCTATGCTGAAGAGGCCCAAACGCCATAGCCTTTCCTCATAAAGAATGTGCCCCAGCCCAGTAATCATCTTAGTTGCTCTCTTTGCACCATTTCCACCATTTCTTTTAATATTGAAACACATAAAATACTGTGAAAGCATAGAATTTTCTTGTGTGGAATTTGGAATGCATGGTAAAGTCATAAGGAAGCTGTGCTGGTTGTTCCAAATGCATGTCACGGGAAAAAATTTATACTGCATAATTCTTCATTTTACTGGGGTGCCTCCCATTTTACAGATAGGCTATTAAGATGTGTTAATAAATATGCATTCACTGTTCCACCTGTAAAAGCCAGGTGTGTTGATTACTATCAGATGAAATGTAAGGGATTAAGATATTAGGAAGAATAAATTATAGCAAGTCATAAAAATGATTTGAAATAGAATTTTTACAAGTCATCATTCTTGAGATGAAAGCATTGCATATGGAATCTCAATGTCAAGAGAAGGCAATTTCTAGAGGGATTGCAGTCTTCAACCTAGTGTTTATGGTGTATAAGATATTGGGTTGTAAATGTGCTCACAAGGAGAAGCCTAAATCTTGCCAGTTCTGCATCCCTTGTGTGTGTATGTGATTTTGTCAAGTCACTGGGATGCATTAAAAATAAAAACTGCATGGTATGCAGACAAGATGGAAATAAGTTTAAAATAAATGTAACCCATCCCATACTTCGGAAGTTTACTATACAGTTCCTTCCGTCATTGCATGATATGCAGGACATATGTATGGAAGACAGAATTATCAATGGCTGTCAAGCAAATCATGCGATTCACCTTTGAGCCGAGAATGTCTTTTAGATTTGGGTGCTCAAATTTTTAAGTCACAAAACAAATTCTACTACCCACTATGCTTCCCCAGCTGTATATCCTTTCCAAAAATATTGCCTAGGAAGGTTAGTATAGTGACACAGAGGTTATAAAGTAGAAACCAACACAATTGTATTAAATAACAGGACAAAAAAGGTTGATCCAATTCTATTATAAGTAGGGCCAGGGTGAATTGTCTTCTCACTGTTCATGGTGAAGGAATGATAGTGCACATCCCATCCCATTTATGGAGCATGCCTTTCCTGCTGGATATCCACATGTGAACATGTCATCTCCACCTTCTCCTCCCGGGGGATCTCCATCTTCATTTGGTTTGAGAAACCATGTCATAGCAGATGGGACACATGAAGGTGCTCTTAAACACTTTAGCTTTACTGGTTTCCAAACAGTCAACAGAAAGAAAAGGAGGGTGTTGTCCTTTTCCCTGAGGTTGACTTCATCATGACTTTTCTCTCATCATTTTCTCACCTCGGGATGACCTACATGGGGTGCACCATCTAAAATGCAGCCCAGGGTAGGGTCTATGGGGTATGGGGGTAGCTCAGGCCCCACACCACCTCTTGGACGTCCCAGCTCGTCCTTAGTTCAGGTCCCTGGGACCTGCTGTTTGACTCTCTCTCAAGACTGTAGCTTCTGGGGGAGAGTATCCCCACTTCCATTCTTTGCACCTCGTTTCTGTTACATTCGCCTTTTGGGGTTGGACTGGCCATAGCCCTCCCCATGCCTTCTAGCAGGACCAGTGTTCCCTAGGTCGCCCACCTTCCCCTCCTCCAAGGTCCATTGTTGCTTCCTCGTGTCCTCCTCTGTTACTCTTGCCTGTCTTCCTCTCCTTCCTCCACTTGCCTCTGTCTGGTCTTTCCCTCCTCTGCTCCTCTCTGTATCACTTTCTTCCTTTGTTTCTCTCTCGCGCTTTTCTAAATTTCTCTGCCCTTCTCCCATCTTGTTCTACTCTTCTCTAACAGCTGGGTTCAGCAACCCCCCCCCCCCCGCCTGGCCAGGTGCTGCTGGTTTACTCCTCCACCTGGATAAAAACAGGTTGTGGCCATGATCCTCACTAGCCATTGTTCCTGCGCCCTGCATTTGGGCAGGGCTCCTTGGTCTGGTATCCAGCTGGCTAGCATGATCATGTGCACCACTTCCAGCTGATTGGCAGCATCATGTGCACTTCCCCAACTGGTTTGTGGATCCCCTTTCTCACTCATCTGCCTCATCAGGCTTTCCTAGAGGCACACATAATGTAATATTTGAATACAGAGTGAATGTATAAAATCTATAAGGCCTAAACAATACAGTCAGTAATCTATACTGATCCTGGAATTGGCAGCTTTTACATGTTTGCACTACTAAAATAGTGTACCCATGTGTGGAAGAGTGTTTCTGGTGGGCAGAGTGGAAAGTGTAATCTTGCTCCCCTACAATATGTGGGGAGTATATAGGGGCAAAGATTGCAATTAAAATATCAAAAAGTCCATTGCAGTTATAGAGTCCCAGGAAACAGAATACAAAATCACATACATCGATAACAAAGGAAATCAAGGTAAATAAGTTCATTGTGTGTTTTGTTAGTTATGAATACAATTGTTTGTGTGTTCAGTTCTTAAGTGCATTGCATTTTTTCCATGCAAGTCAAAGTATCCCTCTTTGTTCCCATTTACTTGTTTGAATACCTGTTTTTTCTCTCCCTGTTCCATTGCAAAGGGATGCAGGTTGCCACACTTCCCTCCCATCCCTGCAGAGAGAATATCTCCCACTCTAGTCTGGAAAGTATGTATCTGTTCACAGGTGACAGAAAAGTGCATTAAGGATGAAATTAGATGCACCTTCCTGCATGGGTTTCAATCAGCCTCAACTCTGATTCTGGTCACCCTTAACCCTACATTGTAGTCATTCACACGTGTGCAGAAATGGCGCAAGTGGAACAAATACATCCATTTAGGGCGTAATCCTAACCCCTTATGTCAGTGCTTTCCAGCACTGACATAGCGGTGCCAATGGGACATGTGCTGCATTCTGCAGCTGGGTGTCACTCACGGAGGCCTCCTCAAAGTAAGGGAAAGCACTGACATAAGGGGTTAGGAATGCACCCTTACTATCGCATGTGAAAAAGCCCAGAGAGCATATTTTTGTGATTTTTTTCTTCTACTTCTTGCACGCTCATTTCGCCTGATTCACAGGTGACAGGTATCATGGATTATTCTGTTCACACAGAGGAACATGCTCGTTTTCCTAATGCTCAAACCACAATATCACGGTGGGATTTTCCCTGCGACTAGTCTTATCGGTTGTGAGTGCTGTATCAAATGTAGTTGTATAAGTGTCACTGATAGTATCTATAACATTGTAAGTGATGACTAATGTAGCTCTTTTCTCTCCATTGTGACACACCTGAAATTTTGAAATTTGTATTTAATTTATTTAAAAGGCTGAGTTTTCTCTTTTAAGCATGGGAGAACTGGTGTAGCAATTTTTGTCTGAAATATGATGGACACCAATAAGGCTATCCAAACTTCCAACAACAGTCCATTTTGTAATTATTTTCCCTGGTTTTAAACTTTTAAAAAAAAATTTAACACTTCAGTAAAACCCATTTTAATCATATTTCCCTTCTCCAGAATTGCAAAATAATCCTACCTGATACTTTTATAAAGCTGAAAGGAGCTCTCTCTGTAGGAAGGCATTTTCCCTCTATTAGGTAGGGCTGAAATATAGTACTATTCAGGCTTAATCAAAGTTAGAATAAGTATGGCTCCCAAAATTAAATTGCGTGTGTATGCCTGGAGATGTTCCAACCCCTGTGAATAGAAATTATGGGTTGTATCCAAAGAAAATTGGTCATTACAAAGCTTCATTGAAATTGGCAGGCCTGAACATACAGTGGAATCTTGTACATAATTACCCAGAACGATATTTCATTGTGCCCATCAGGGTTGACCCCCAGGTAAATATGTTTAGGATTGCAGCTCTAGTGATGATTAACATCACATGAAATTCAGTAGTGCTTTGTCACAATTAACTGTTTTTGAATGACATTACATTAAAAAAGAACATAAGTAAATTTACCCTTAGAATTTATAATTACTTTATCTTGGAGTCAGAATGCATGTTATTCCTTCTTCTGTTCCCATATTTTAAACGAGATAGAAAGATTCATAAAATATAAGAAAAGCCCTGCTGGATCAGGCAAGAGACCCAACTTGTCTAGCGTCCTTTTTTCACAGTGGCCCACCTGCTCCCTCTGGGTAGTCCACAAATAGAAGATGGGCATAACTGTTTCCCAGTGTTGCTCCCCTGTAACTGGCATCTGGCACCTCCTCTCTCTTCAGGTTGATACTGGTCTGCACATCCATCAGAGAAAGGTGGTAGATTGGACTGTACCACTACAGGTTGTAACTTTTCTTTCTTTCTTTCTTTCTTTCTTTCTTTCTTTCTTTCTTTCTTTCTTTCTTTCTTTCTTCCTTCCTTCCTTCCTTCCTTCCTTCCTTCCTTCCTTCCTTCCTTCCTTCCTTCCTTCCTTCCTTCAGGATTCTGCTCCCTTCTGTTACTCATGGAGGCCAGGTCCATTAGGTTAACTATCTCAGTGTTCAAGTGACTCTTGCAGTATGGAGTAGATTGTAAATCACTGGTAAGAGAGAAGCTGTATGTGTATAATCATGTTCTTTTAAATGGAAAAACAAATCTCTGGGTGAAAGTACCCATTTTCCTAAATTCCCAAAGTTCTGGACTCATGTCATCCACCTGGGCTACTTGTGATAGGAAAAAACTGAAAATAGTGAATGCTTTACATTTTGTCTGCATTTCCACTGAAGATATAAATAGGGGTTAATAAGATACATGTCTTTTTGAAAAGCATTGTCATGTTTTGGTATATATGAAATGCACACCATGTGAGATGTTGCTTTTCTGTTCTCAAGGAGACTGCTTGTAAAGAATGTTCAAATGCAGTTGTTACATAGGATGTGAAGAGAATGTGCACAAAATATTAAATTATTCCCTGCTAAATTGCATAATAAATGTTGCATCTCATATGACATGCTAAAATTCTCTGCCTCTTAGTGATGCTAAATGAAACTGTGTTGCAGGCCTCCCTCATTCCAAGACTCCACAGATACTACCGCTCCATGCTTGAATGGAAATCGCACTACTCAGCATATAAAACAGGAGTGTCCAAATGATTACAAGGGCCTTTCTGAGGTTTCTACACACAGAGGGATTACTGAAGGGATGGAACTGAGAGGTTCAAGCAGCCTTCATCCTGAAATAGACCTAATGAACAATGGCTTTACAAATTCACTTTCATCGTTGGTGTTTAATAATGAACATAGCTCCTCCCTGGGCTCGTTGTCACTCAGCAGCCCTCAGCATTCAAGCAGGCACCAGACAAGCAACCTGAAGAAGAGATGCATCTCCATGCTGCCATCTTCTGCTGATGGGATTGATATTACGACTATCATTCGTACATCACAGACGTCACTGGTCACCTGCGTGAATGGACTACGGACTAATTCGACTGGCATTTCCTCTTCCCCTGGGGAGATTACTCTCCACAGTACTCAGAAACCCTCTCGCCCACAGTCTTGCTCCCAACCTGGGAATCTCTGCCATCTTCCGTCCCCATCGGTATGCCTTGTACCTGTTTCCACTGAACTTGTCCGAGGGGACTGTGATCATTCGCAAATGCAGCAAGCAGATGAAAATGCAAGCCTCTGCCTTATAATGAACAATGCTGGTGTCCCTCAGCAAGACACTTCACATGGCAACCAGAAGTTGAATTTTTTAAAACAGGAGCCACTTGATGAATACTCTTCTGCCACAGATCTTTTTCAGCATCACCAAGAGCTGCCACCACCTTATCATTTACACCAGCATCGAAGCCAAACTCAAGGGACTCTATCTCATTTACATGCATCCATGTCTCCAAAGTCTCTTCAAATTAGCGAAGGCGACGAGCAGGAGATCAGCAGTGGCAAGCAGGCCTGCCGGTGGATTGACTGCAGTGCTGCTTACGATCAGCAAGATGAACTGGTCCGGCACATAGAAAAAACGCATATTGATCAACGGAAAGGGGAGGACTTCACTTGTTTCTGGGCTGGTTGTGTCCGTCGGTATAAGCCTTTCAATGCTCGTTATAAACTGCTGATCCATATGAGGGTTCATTCTGGAGAGAAACCAAACAAGTGTATGGTAAGTCTGGAATATATTTATTTGACTAGAAACACGCTGAGGTCATTGCACTTTTCTCCTCCTATATTTCAAAAATATTCCTCTAATATAATCAAACTGCTTTCCTGTAATTTGTTCTGTTATGTGTCCAAACAGAAAAAATAATTGACTAGATGCACACACTAGTCAGTGTGTTCTTTGCACTCTTTACTTTCTCAATATCCGCCCAACATAATTATGTTTTCCTGCAACTTGGTCTGTGGTGCTTCTAATGAGAATTTGTGAGGAAAAAAATAACTTTTTTTCTGAGAGGAAATGTCTGAGTTATAAATATTGTAATGTCAGTGAATAATATTTTGCTGCCGTCTGTGAAAGCTTAACTTTTAATACAATAGTTTGTTTTTAAACTGGACCCTGAAACATTAATATGGTGATCAAAGCAATCTGCTTCAGTGTAATGCAAAAGACGGGTCACTGTGCCTCGGGTGACATTTTAAATCAAGGAACATAAAGCACATTTAATGAAATTCTTTTCATTTGGCCTTTTGAACAGTATCCCAAACTCAGCCCTTTGAAATAATAGATGGCAGAAAGGAATAGAATCCTCCTAATTATTATTAATGATTAAAATTGAGCATGTGATATGATTTTTAGGATGGCTTTCATTTAACTAAAAAAACAAAACATAAAGAAGAATTTTGAGAAGACCACCAATAAAAACTCTTCTCTGATCTGGCAGATCCAACCTTCACAAGAATTCCAAAGAGAACATCTTGAGAACAGTATTCTCTGCTTGCGTTATCACCATAATGTGGGCAATTAAAATAAAAGCTAATGACTTGCAGTTGTCTTCCACATGCTGAAAGCCCCAATAATATGAAACCCTGAACAGAACAGATAACAAGAAGGCAAGAATGGTCCAAGCTTCCCAACCCAGCTGTGAAATATGAAACTTTTGTTTGCAACCCCAAATGGATTGCTTACAAAGGAATAACCACACCAGCAGATTGGGTTGCCTCATCAAAACGTCAGCAAGGAGCGCTTTAGAGATTTGATGTGTCTTTACTGGAGTACCTGGGAGTTGTGCTCTGAAAAAAAGTCTGTGATGTTCTAGAACAGGGGTGTTCAAACATGTTGGCAGGAGGGCCACATCATCTCTCTGACACTGTGTCGGGGGCTGGGGAAAAAATTATTTACCATTTAAAATTTGAATAAATTTACATAAATGAATATATTAGAGATGGAACTTATTTGAATGAATGAACGTCTTGCAGTAGCTCAAGGCCTATAAAAAGCCTTGCACAAAGCAAGGCCAGCCTTTCCTTCGCTGCCACTGTTGCATCACAGACATGAAACAGCAAGTAGTGAAGAGGGCCCTCATCCCATAGCTCAGGTGAGAAGTCAAACAGTCGTCCTCTTGCTGAGAACAGTTGCGTCGGGCCAGCATGAGCTCCAGCAAGTCTCCGGAGTGCCAGAGGCTCATTGGAGACTGGGGGCTCCCCGAGGGCCTGATTGGGAGCCTCCGAGGGCTGCAAGTGGCCCCCGGGCCGGGGTTTGGGCACCCCTGTTCTAGAATGAATGGCATTCCTTCATATTAAGATATCCTTTCAAACTGAAGTGACATCTGGTCACTTTGCAGTAAGTGAGTAAGTGCTACTGTAACTATTATTTTCCAAATGCAATTCATATTTGGAGCAGATACATACTTAGAGTGAGAGATAACTTAGACCTAGTAAATCTCTGAGGAGAATGTACGTGTCTTACAGCCCACTCCTAACTAATCCCTCCCCCATTGATGCAGCCGTGCTAACTGCATCAGGAGTGCATGCTGCATCCTTCAAGGGGGGGCAGTTGCAGTGGTCTCCTCAAGATAAGGGAACATTTGTTCCTTTACTCTTGGGCAAACCTCTGTTGCCCTATTGGATCTCCATGGAACTATTCCAACCATTTGGCTGGCATAGGTTCAAAGAGAGTAAGAGAGAGGGAACGGCTGAAGGAACGGGCTAAGATACAGGTACAAGCCACTGCTGCTTGTTTCCACTCCCTCCCCCACTGCCTGCTCCCTGTGCTGGCTTACCTGTGGTCCTGTGTGTAGCTAGCTGCAGCAGTGGGTTGCTGGCACCATTTGCAGCAGTGGTTCTGAAATGGCTGGCAGCGGTGCACAGAGTGCGCTGCAGTCCAACAGTTTACAACTGCAGAACCTCTGTTCTGCTGTTGTAAAACCTCGTTAGAATTGGGCTATTAGTCTCTGTATCTCTGTTTCTAGAGCAAGTGGTTGAACAAAAATGTAAAATAATACAGTATAGTGAAACTGGATTTTCTGCATCTGGTTTTTCATATACAACGTTCTTTATGTCTCATATTAATATCTATTACTTTCTTTAATCAAGATGCAAATATATTTGCTTTCTTTAATCAAGTCTCTCTCTTAATTTAGCCATATGATAGGAAGAATATGCAAGCATGTATACTACTTTTCTCTGATATTTCAAACTTCTTTATATATTACCTTTAATTGTATTGGTATCATCTTGATAAATAATATTTTTTGTACCTTCCTGATTAAAGCTTGCTGCTGCAGCATGATGATGATGATGATAAAACGAGTGCATACAGCTTCCTTCAAAAGCACGTTGTTATGTCGATATCATTACATTAGTTCTAACAATGTTAGGGCGATAATTGCAAAAATCATCACTAGTTAACATGCCAAGTGGCACAAGTGTCTTGTTTAGGAGCAAGGGAGGAGCCATTCAGAAATTTAAACCTCCAGTTAGTTGTGCCTGATAAAAGATACAGCTTGTTGCATTCTGGGAGTTAGAAATGTGAAACGGTGAAAATGTCTATATTACATAGCAATGTTGGCTTTATAATTTTGTCAGTTGCATACAAAGTGATGAGAGCAACCTACTTTCTGCGTCCGTCTCTCTGTCTCTTTAAAAGTTTGTTTTAAAACTAGAGAAGCTTGGTTAGTTTTTTACAGTGATGAAAGATGTGGTATAGAAATCTAGATTTACCTGACAGCAAGAAAAACCCTCTCCACGTTTTCTTTGAAGTGTTTGTTCGGTAGCTATTGTGTAGCAGTTTTCTAATGTTACCTTCCCAGTTAGTATTTCACACAAACCAGTTCTTGTTGTTCAGCTTAAAGAATGCTGTGAGATTACTCTTGTCTTTATGTCCTTGTGTTAAACCATATTAAGTAATGAGTAATGCCAGAAGAAATTTGAATTGTGAATTGGGTCTTGGGAAAGCTGCATATCTATGCATGCTATAAATATTATGCCACCAGCTATACTTTTCATATATACTGTATAGGCAGAAAGCTCTTTCAGTGCTGGCAACAGTACCTGTTTTGAAAGTACTTTGTGCCCCAAGCAGAATTAAGAACATAGCATTACAGAACCAGCAGTTAGCAATCTGTTTTGTGCTGACTGTGGAAGAATTACTGGTAAGACTATTAATATCTGCTGTGATGTAGAAAAACAAGGGGGGAGGTATAAATATACTATGATCTAGAGTTCAGCACAAAAGTAAACTGATTTTAAGAGGATTACTAGAAATGAATCTTTCTTGATACACTACTTTAAAAATGTTAGAAGGTCAAGCTCTTAAGCAATGGGGCACACAGTTTAAAGCATAATATCAACTAGAAATCTGTTTATGTGCAGAATAAATCATTACTGCTGTACAAGAGCTCTCTCTCTCTCTCTCTCTCTCTCTCTCTCTCTCTCTCTCTCTCTCTCTCTCTCTCTCTCTCTGTGTGTGTGTTTGTGTGTTTGTGTGTGTGTGTACACAGTATAGTATTTGTACTTTGATGTGATATTGCCTGAAAAGTTCAGTTATCTTCAAATGAGGTTAATAACCATAAGTTCAAAGAGTAAATTATTTTGCACACTTGAATGTCCTGAGTTTATTTAAAAATGGTTAGCAGACCTTTTTTTTTTAAAAAAAAAAAAAAGCCTAGGATCAGTAGCAATCAGGAGTCACTGGGTATGCCCCCTCCTCAAGAGTTCTTTTTCTTTTGTTGCTTCCAGTGCCTTTCCAGAGCACATACCTCCTTATTTTAAATTTGAGTATCTACTGGCTATTCAGGAAAATGTGTTGACTAAATATGTATTGAATGTGTTCAAGGGAGAATGGCAAGAAGTAGCCCTGCCTGTATGCATAAAAGCTGCTGTCCATGTAAAATTATTAATTTCTTATGACAGGCTTTGCTACTATGTACTGTAATAGACAAAGGAATTTTGGAATTCAGGCTACTTGAGAACAGGAAATACATGAGACATTTTGATTGAAAAGTAAATGGTCCACTAAAATGGCAGTTAATCCTTTTATTATCTTTCCAACAGCAGTTTCCACAGTACTTTCATGAGGTAAGCTTCCCTTCAGTCCAACTGTAACACTCATCATTACAGCTGGTTTAAATTTAGCCAGTGTACTCCCTTCTCAGTAAAAGACAGTGGAAAAGCAAAATTCTATCTGCTATAAAGGAATTACTGATATTTTGGGGATCCTCCATGTGTTTGGTGCCAAAATCTGTATGAGTACTGTTTTCATTTTTCCGTTATATATGCTAATACATTGATTCCTTCTCTACATCATTTGTGTGAGATTTTTTCCCCCTTTTGTTTTGCCTCTCTTGATTCCTTGGGCTGTGCAAGTAGTCTGAAGGAAACTACCTAATCTCTCTGCAATATCCTGTTATGTTTCATACTTAACTTGTGTTAGTTTAGTTTTATTAAATTTGGTGCTCATCATATATATCAAAAATATATCCAACAAAAATAATGATGCAATGCCTCTAAGACTTGAACTTTTGAAGATTAATTTCATGCTTTTTTAGATTTGATGTCCCAGACAATTGGAATTTTGATTGTCTGACAACAGAAATTAGACAGCTTAAATATTTTGAATTGGGAAAAATGGGGATTTCTCATATTACCCTTTTGTCCTATCACTGTTATCCCATTCAGTAATAAAGAATAGTGATAAAAAAAATTGTACAATAATGTTTAAGCCCCTGTTTGCAAATTTAAATCGTTTCAGTCTGGAAGAGTGTTAGGGCTTAGGGCAAAAGAGAGTCAGCTATTGGAAAATTCATCTTCCCCCCTTCTTTTCATGTTTTTTTAATGTAAATAAATGATGTTAATCTTCTCTATTTTATGAATGTGCATTCACCCTTTTATAATATTATAATATTTGTAAAATTCAGCTCCCAAACCCCAAGAAACTGAGTGATTGTCACATTAATGCTGTAACCCTTTACAAATATCCCTGGGAGTAAGTTCTGTTGAATACAGTGCTGCTTACCTCTGAGTACATATGCACAGGTTAGCATTCTTAATATAACTTTATATTTATGTGAGGTGTTTTTAAAATCCCATTTTTCAGTTTTTATACATTTATTTTAAATTATTGCAACTCACTCCAAATGTGTAAACTTACTATACTTCATCTGAAGATTTAGTTCACTTCATCCCAAACTCTTGGAGTGAGTTGCAATAATTTATTCCTTTTAGGTGGAATAAATGGCAGGGTCATACAACACTTTAAAGACATTTATAGGTGATATCTGTTGCTATTGTTGTATAGTTTTAGTGGGATATACTTATGGGGGCATTATGAAGAACTCCTGCACTGCACACTGTACCACAATGTCAATGACTGGCAGTACCTCACCAGGGTTTTTCACAAGGGTCTTTCCCAATCCTTTCTAGACATCCTGTAAAGTTCTGGGTAGGGCTTGGAGCTCTTAGATCATAGCTATATCATTTTGCACTCCATTTGCATTTTATTGTTTAAATGTTTGTATCTTTAGAACCAGAGCATTACAGAATGATTGCAGCGTGCCTGCTATCATTTACGACCCAACCCCACCTGCTGTTTATGACAGCAGAACTTGTGTTCCACCATCCTAAATGGCGTGTGGTGCCATAAATGTCCCATGCTGCTGAGCGCAAAGGAGCCACCAGCAGAATTGGCCAGTGGCTCCCCACATATGTCAATAGCCCATTCAGGCTGCATCAGAGAAGGTAAGGTGGTGGCGGGGGTGGGCTATGGGCTGTTTGGGGGAGGAACTAGGGATGGTTCAGGAGTGGATCTCAGTGTCAGTCGTGCATGCCAGACCCTATCATCCTTTCCCAGTCGGGGCCCACCTCCTCCTTTCCTCAGATTTACACCAGCTACATTGGTGTCATGTGTCTGAGGATATCCATAGCAGACCAGAAGGCCCACCAAGAAGTAATTTTTTTATCTCTCATTGGCCTTCTTGGTCACACCCCCCCCCCAATCGTAGCATGCAATGTGTGCTGGCGTGTTGGCCCAGCTGCATGCTCTGTAGTGGCTGGTGATAGGATTGGACTACTAGTTTGTTAAGTTTGGCACTTCTCTGTTATACAAATTGGGCTCAGAATTTTCAAGGAATACCTTCTTTCATCAGGAGAAGGATAAGAAGAGCCCTGCTGGTCAGGCAAAAGATCCATCTAGTTTAGCATTCTGTTTTGCGCCATGCTTACCAGCTGCTTCTGAAAAACCCACAAGCAGAGATTAGGAGGCCTCATCCCTTTTAAACACTATCTATAGCAAATTCCATAGCATAGAGGAATTATGTGCTGTATGAAGCAGTACTTTCTTTTGTCTGCCCTGAATCTCCTGCCAAAGAGTTTCATTGTGTGAACCCTTGTTCTAGTGTTGTGAGAGAGGGAGTTCTATTGAAATTCACAAACCTCATATCTTGACTTACCATTATTTTAGCCAAATCAGACTCCCCCATAAGTAAGAGGGCCCGCACAAGTAAGAGGGAGCCCTCTGCCCCTCTCCTGTAATCTTTCTTCCATATGAGCATCCCATGCAAAAGCCCTGCTTTATGTTGCCAACAGAGACTGATCTAGGGAAAGAAAGATTGCCTTTTCTTTGGGGCGAGTGACCAAACCTTTCCCTACCAAAGTGGCCAGTAGGGATTGGCCTGTTTGTTTGTTTTTTACTCACAAGCACAAACCCACAAAATAGGGCATCTTGTTTCAGTGTCCCCCTTTTTGTGTTGTATTGGAATAAAATAGGTGACCACTATCTCTTGCCTCCTACTTGTGATGGATATGACCTCTTTCAACCCATTTGATGAAGAATTGCCCCTTGGTGGGAGGAGGAGGAATCTGCATGGTCACAGGCCAACACACATATTACTTGTAAGATGTAATTTGGCTGTAAAGGTGGTTTAGTGGCATATCCTAATTTGCCATGATATTCTAAAACTGTATCTGCCGACTTGGGACCCGCAGATTTCACTGTTTGCAGGTCCTGAACTTGTAGGGTTGGCTTGACATGGACCCTCCAGAGACTACCACAGCTGTGCTCTGGTTGCCTCTGGAAGGTATTCTGAAGCCCGTGGAGGCTGCATGAGCACAGCTCCTGTCATCTCCAGAATGTTAAAGTTGCCAAGACCTGCGGCTTTGATTATTTCTTGGTTTTGACATTCATAGGGGTTCCTGGAACTGAACCCCCACAGATAACGTGGGACTACTGTATATCAACTGGCTTAGATTGTGCACCTCTCAGCAGGTATCTGATATATATTACCAATTTTCACAGGCAATGATGCCATTTTTTGAAAATCTTTGCCCTAGCTTAATTAGGATAAAAGTTGATTCTGAGTCAATTGCTACACTTTGGGAATAAATATAGAAGCAAATGAAGCCCAAATAGTTTTCCAGCTGTGTCAGGAGGTCACATTTAATCCAGATAATGTGCTGGGAGAACTTGAATAATGGGGAAAAATCATAATGTGTAACTATTCCAATATCTTATAATAGATTTGTTACATGGGAGTAGATGAGAAAAAACAAAAAGTTGGGCATCTCCATGGGAGCAATATTTTCACAAAACAGTTTGTAATTCAGATGTTGAGAAATGAAAGTAAACTAATATGCTGTGAAGAAGTACTGAGTAAAATGGAATGAAAGGGCAGTACTTACTAATATGTAGAACTGTTCAGGGTGACCAGATCCAGCGGAAGATAGAGTGCCTATGCCGTTAACCATTAGTTTAGAAGTGGGAATTTGGGCAGGTGCTGCTTTTGAAACCCTTCCATGTTGAGCTGCACCTGCCCAAATTCCCTGTTCTAAACAATGGTTAAAGATATAAGCACTCTGCCCTCCACTGGATTTGGTCACTCTGGTTAGGTCTGAATCTATTGCTAATTCTTATAAATCAGTGTTTTTCAATGTGTGACAACCACTAGAGTAGATAATGAATTTGCAGCGGCGTCACTAGGGTTTGCGTCACCTGCTGCGGGAGGCCAGCATGTCACCCCCATGATGGCCTTCTCCCATGTAGTGGGTGTACCATCACCCCGTCCCCACTGGTTTTTTGGCTGTACCTTTTGATAGAACACAGATATTTCAACATGGTTAGTTTCATTGCATTCTGCATGAAAACATCGATTGATATATTATATTATACTATATTATGTGTGTGCATCTATCTTCTTCTTCTTTAGCATTTGTCCTGTGTGGTGGACACACACGTGCGCGCGCGCGTGCGCACACACACACGCACACACACACGCACGCACACACACACACACACTCCCCTTGCCTGTCTTGACTAGAGCCAAGGCAATTTGCTTACTTGTGAGTAAACGTGACTTAGTTTCGCTTTTCATAGGGCTCAACACATTCATCATCTTAGAGGGGGAACTTCCTTCTCAGGAGGGCTGTGTTCATTGGATCAGGAACACTCTGGTGTCGTTGGATTCCTCTCAGCCTGCCCTTTCCGATAGACTAAGGCAAGTTCGCCTACTCACGAGTAAAAGCACAATAGGGCTTGGTTTCACTTTTCATAGGGCTCAATGCTTTTTGTTTTCTGGTTTTTTTTGGCCATAACTTTTGATAGAAAGGAGATATTTTACTCCTTTTTTATTGCATTCTGCTGTCAATTCCACATCCAACCGTATTTGACATGATGATATTATTCCTAACCACTGCGATTTTACTACATGACTCCCCTCCCAATGCGTGGAAAAATGCCCCTCCCCCTTTCCAGTTGCAGAAAAAGAAATGCAGTGTTGGGAACTCGAGTCAGGTAACTTGGACTCAAGTTGTGAAAATGTGTGATTTTGGGTGACTTGTGAGTTTCATGTGTAAAAGTCTCTGATAAAGACTCGAGTCAGGGCCTCCCTGACTTGGCACTCATCCCCACACATGCTGACTCAAATCTGCCTGTGTCTGGGGTTGCTTGCTTACTGTTTTCACAGCATGGAAAACCTTGTGGGGCCAGCATTCCAACGGTGAGCAGCACGGAGTTCCATCCAGGAGGCAGGAAAGGATTAATGAATGGGGGAGGGGGGAATGAGTTCTTTCTCTCCATCTCTGATAGGAAGGAAGGAACCAATCATTGGAGGGAACCAACCAATCCAATGATCATTAGACAAACTGTGGGCATTTGGATATTTTTATTGACTGAGGGAGATCAGGAGGAGGAGCCCAAGGGGTCTCTTGCTTTACAGTGGGCTGCAAAAGCCAACAGAATGGGAGAAAACTCTTTTGCCGGGTGCTGCTTTCCAACCTTATGGCTTCTCTTGGCTCTGTTGTTACTTGGGGGAAGAAGCCCCACTGAATGACCTGCTGCAGTGGGACTACTTCTGAGTAGAGCTGCAAGGATTGGGTTGTCCTAGTAAGCCTCCCAGCTGCTGCTCGTGAGCCTCCTCCTCTCTCCTGCCGCTTCTGTCTTCGCTCTCACTCAATCCCGCCCACTGCTCCTGCCCTGTTTACAAATGGGCAGGGACAGCAGGGGAGTGTTCAAAGAGAACTCTGACACACACAGAGAGAGCCCAGCAGCAGCTCCATTTTTTCCACAGCGGACTTTTTAAAGGCGGGGGTGACTCAACTCAAGTCCATTAGAGTCACTAAAGTGCCCCCGTTATGACTCTTTTTCAAGTCGAGTCATGGGGGGCAGTGACTCAGTGACTCAACTCGAGTCAAGCCCCACTGGGTCTTCCCAACTCCGAAGGAATGATAAATGATCACATGTTGCATGTAGCCTTCATCACTGTTTTCTGAAAAGAACAATACTGAAAATTTGCAGTCCAGGGTTAAACCTACTCAGTAGAGTACAGACTCTTTCTATTCTTATATTTTTGATCTGTACAGATAGAGCATATCCATAAAGAGCATCCTGTGCTCAGATACCAGGCCACTTGCTTTGCTGAATAACTTAGCTTACCCTTTCTTCTGAAATTGCACCCAGGGCATTTCAAAATGGGAAATGGAAAAAGCATGTTCTCATAATCCAGCTCAGTAAAGTTTGCACAACTTGCTCTTTGTTTCATCATCCCAACAATAAATCTTTCATTTGTGTCAGCTGAGAGTGCCTACTATGTCTGCAAGTGATTACGTCTATGAATTGCATTGGTACCTTTGCAGTACATGAGTAAACGATAAAATAGGAGTTGATCAAGATTCTTTTATGGCCTGGCAGGAAGCCTTTTACAAAACACTCCTGATGCATGGAGTTTCTTCAAGTGTTTCCAATCTCTTGTTCCGTTAACCTCCATGTGCAGGTCAAATGAGTTAAAATTATTCCCCTGTAACATGAAAATCAAAGTTGGCTCATCAGGAATGGCTAGAACATAAGATCGAGTTCACACAATAAAAGAGCCACACTTGGTTTATTTCCCATATTTGTGCCCTATGCTTTATTCCAGTTCAAGCCCACATTTTAAAAAATTCCTTCTGCTGTGCTTTTTGGAGCATTCTCCTTTCCCTGAAGATTCTGTTATGTGGTTCCAGTCTCCTGGCTCTTCTCTGTATTTGCTTGTTTATACTGTACAAACATAATGCTGAATGTGGAATTGGAGAAGTTTTTGTCTTCCTATCATAGATGGAGGACACATTGGTTTCCAAAGGAGGTCTCCCTACATCTTTTTAATGCTGCCTGCAAGTACGCCAAAAGCAGCTGTACTCCACCTGCTGGCAATTTATAATAATTACAGGCATTACTGTAAAACTTATTTAAAGCACTAACTGTGGAAAGAAACCTCCGTTGATCTGAGATGACACAAGGAAGCTGAGTTTCTTATTCCTGAAATATATATTGATTAACACCAACAAAATGATTTGCAAGCTAATACAAGTAAGCATTTGTTTATTTTTGCTCATTGCTGAGACAAACCTTTTGCCCATTTCCCATTTGTGTTTGCCAGCTATTTCTAGTTTTTATTTTTAATGTGTATTGTGGAACTTACGGTACTTCAACAATGCTGCACCAAGATAGCTTCCCTTCAGGGACGTACGGAGGGTGGGGAAGCATGTAAGACAGAGCCTCCCCATCGAAGTCCTTCGAAAAGTGCCGCTGCCGTGTGAGGGGCCCATGCGCTCCCAACCCACACGTAGAGCCTGCCTCGCCACCCACTACACATCGCTGCTTCCCTTCAGTGCTGACTTTACATAGGCTTGAAAGGCAGAACATTTGCTTTTCTGTATCATGGTGTCATTGTTCAGTATTCTGTTCTGTCAGGAAATGTTACACAGGCAGTGGGACGAGGCTATATGAGTGAAGCACTGACAGGAAGGACCTGGGTTATGCTTCCTGGAAGTTGTCAACTCCTAGTACTTGAAATGGTGTAGCACAGTAGCTAAGAGCCCAGTCTTGTCCTTCATCCCCCTCCCCGCTGGTACAGCTGCGCCATAAAGGAGAGCACTGTATCCAACAGGGGTGGGGCAGATTGAGAGGCTTCAGAGGGGAAAGGAGATTTAAGTCCCTTGCTCTTCCATAAGCCTCCTGTTCATCAATGGGTACCGTCAGAGCTGTGTCAACTCTGCACCTGGTGCAAGTCCAAGGAGAGAAAGGGGCGGAGAGGCTGCTGACGGAGGAGATAGGATCCAGCGTGCACCATTTCCACTGGTTCCACTTCCACCCCCTCCTGCAGCCTCCTCATTCTTCCTCTCTCTGTTTTGCCCCCTCCTCGTCCCAGCGGCTGCCTTACCTCTTTTGGCAGCTGCAGTGGGGTTCGGCAGGAGGGTCTGCTGCCTCTTGCAGTGCTCTGCATGCTGTCGGTAGCCATTTTGCAATAGAAGAATTCTGCTATCGCAAACACTTCTGCAGTACAGCCCAATCTAATGTAAGAAACTAAGGCCCAAATCCTAACCCATTTTCCAGCACTGGCATAGCTGTGCCAATGGAACGTGTGCTGCATCCTGCAGTTGGGGGACACTCATGGAGGTCACCTCAAAACAAGGGAATGTTTGTTTCCTTACCTAGGAGCTGCATTGCCCTTATGTCGGTGCTGGAAAGTGGGTTAGGATTGCGCCCTAAATGGTGAATCAAGACTTCCTTGGTTTGAATCTCTGCCATACACTCACTTAGGTGGCCTTAGGCAAACCACTCTTAATGTGTGGATAATAATGTCTACTTTACAGGTTGTTGTAAGAACTCTATTAAAATAATATACATGAAATTCTTTTCTCACTCAGAAAGTATTATACTGTACAAATGTTAAGCATTATTGCTCTTTGTAGTTGCATAGGTACTAAAGTATTATGGGATTTCAGTAGCAGATTAAAAATTTGGCAGTAACTTGCCATGAGAATTTCTTGTCAAAAAACTAATTACTCCAATGCATTTTCCCCACAAATGTGTGACGACTGAAAACATCTCAAAGCCCCATCCAGTGGATTAGTGTTCTATCTTTGATGTATGAATATAACATCTGGTAAAGTGCTTCTAGCATGAACATGAGAGGTTAACTGATGTGTTTGCTTCTGCCATTGCTAGGACCTATCTAAATCCTCATTCTAATTCCTGTGTGACTTAGCTCTGCTCTGCAAATTCCAATATAATGCCCTATCAGAACTTGTGGTAGAGTTTTTCCCTGCCCCTTGCATGGTACTCTTTGAGTCAGTGGTTCTCACATACGTATTTAGCACCAGGACTCACTTTTTAGAATGACAATCTGTCAGAACTCACTGGAAATGATGTCATGACCGGAAGTGACATCATCAAGCAGAATTTTTTTTTAGCAATCCCAGGCTGCAATCCTACCCACACTTACTCAGGAGTAAGTTCCATTTACTATCATTATTAAAAAAGTATACATAGTAGCTTGTTAAAAGTACAGGTCTGTAACATTTTCCCAAATGCAGTCATATACCATAGTAGCATCAGGTCTAATATGTTAAAATAAAATATTGAAATGAATTGGGACCCACCTGAAATTAGCTCGCAACCCACCTAGTGGGTCCTGACCCGTGGTTTGAGCAACACTGCTTTGAGTCTTTGTACATTGATCCAATAATGTGCCAATGTTTTGTTGTATTAAGGGAATGGGTAAGGGTTTATTGGTATGGTGGGCAAAGCCAAAAAACTCTAATTTATTTTTAAGTCACATCCACATGCCTTGGCTGAAAGACCATGAGTAACTGCTTTTCTCTTATAGCTCATCAAACTGTAGAAGGGGACAACTGGTTATAGTTTTGTGTAGAATCAGCATCTGTGCATAGAAAATGGCTGTAAAATGCTGTATCATTATTCATGTCACTGATCTTATAAGATCACTCTCTGCCACTAATGTTGTTGAGCTCTCCTTTTTAAAAGAACACATAACTGATGGATTAGAACGAGTCAGCCAAAATGTTGTTCGGGAGTTTGTCCACACAGTACAAGAGAAGCCAGCTGACTTTCATGTTCGGAACTACAGGAGTTTCATTTTGCCATGGCACGTCTCCATCTCTTATTTTAGCATCTTTGGAACTTGCTAAGAGGATGGGAAATTAAAGATTTATTTGAGACCTTGGAATGCTGGCTTTTAACAGAAGATTAAAGAGTGAACTGTGGCCACCTTGCCGAAAAAGAAGTATTAACAAGAGACAAGAAAGTGAAGATTTGCTTACAAGAGCTCAGGAAGTGACACATACTTTTTTTTGTGATCACTTTTTGTGAATCCTTTGGGGAACATGGAAACATTGATTTATTTTACTAAGTAAACTGCTTTGTGAACTACTCTTGTTGAAAAGCAGTATATAAATATTCTGAACAATCTAATATTATAATATAATAAACAGGCATTAGGAGGATGAACAACCAAAAAATGAAACCTGTGGTGAGAAGTTTTGGAGCATGAAATAATTTCATGGAAGCTCCATTATTGCTGGGAGGCCCCTTGCTCTGAGCTATTCTTGTTGGCATTGATGGAATTTCTTTATGTTTGGAGACTTTTGAGATTGAAGTCCTTCAAACCATTCATTATGGGCAGTTAGTCCTTGGAAATTCTCCAGATGAATTGGTTACTTATTTGCATTCTGAGGCTGAAACTACTAGACAAAAGTAATAGCACATCATCTGCCCATCCTCCATTAGGTTGGCTCCTCTTTACAGGGCAGGGAAACTCACAATGTGATGATCTCATGTCACACATTTTAGTTTATTAGATGTTGGCAGGGGAAAGGACATAAGATGTGGGGCTGGTGGCCTGAATCATATAATTGTTGAATTGTCCTGACCTGGATAACTAGATTGGTGGCATCAAAAGAAAGATTGGGATGATCACATTAAGGAAGGTAACAAGTTATTTCAAAAAGATCAGAAGATTACATCCAGGAGACTACACCTGAAGGTGGATCAGGAAATAGTATATGCAGGGGAATGTAATCAAAATGCAACAAAAAAGGTAGGAAATATAATCTCTAGGAGTGTTTTCAAAAGAAGGTTGCCACTAGGAGAAAATGACCATAGATGTTTGCTCCATAGAATCCTATGGGATTCTTAGGTAATCTAGGGATCCTCTATTGCTAGCTAAGGCCCCCAACACCTTCGTTTTCCCACCCAGTTGAGGGTGCAATGACCAGTTTTGATGATTGGCAGCCCAATCCTATGCATGTCTACTCAGAAGTCCCATTAGAGTCAATGGGGCTTACTCCCAGGAAAGTGTGAATAGAATTGGGCTGCCATTGTCTCATCAATGGTTGCTTCCTAGGTTGAATCTCACCGATCATGGGGTTGGTGAGAATTGTTGAAAGTATGAAGACTTTCTTTTGTTTTTTCCAAAATTGTTTGGTCACAGCACACCAAATATGCTCTTCTAGAAGGATTTAGAGCTCAAACGTTTTGTCTCAATTTAGAAGGCATGAAAACTTCATTTCATAAATCATTTGGATTTAAAGAGTACAGTAAATAACTCTCAATTCAAATTTGGAGTGTTTAACTCCATGGATCAATGGGGGAAGGTGATTGCTTGTTTCAAAGAAAAATGTGGCCTTCCTGGCCTGTCGGTCTGTGGTCTCTTTCCACCGGTTCTGTAACATAGCCACATTACTGGTCTGGCCCTTTGTTCTCCAGGCAGGCACCTTGCACCAGGTACTTGTGTTTACATATGTGTTTCCTGCATGGCTTGAGTTTTGCAACACTGATTTGCTGAACTATTTCAGGGCTCAGTAAATGATTTTGCCACCTCTCCCAAAAAGAAATGTGGCAAAAAAGAAATGTGGAGGGTAGGAGAGTGCTGAGCTAGAATATTGAAGAGTCCAAGGTCACTATTGCCAGGCAGCAGTTGAAGAAAGGATGAGAGCCTGTGTCCCTACCATCTGTTGGTACGAGGCAATAAGTGAAAAGGTAGGGCAACCCCACTTTGTTTTATGCCAAAGCCTTGCACAGGGTTGCACCAACCCAAGGTTCCCTTTGATATTAAAAGCGTTGTATGAACCAACTGGTTTCACGGCATGTGAGAAACACTGAAATGATTTGCTTTTGTTGCCCCTTAAGTTTACCTTCATGTGTACTTTGTTTCAGTACCAATATAGAGGTTATTTAAGTTTACATTTAAGAAACATACTCTTGGGTTTTAAAGTTCCTTTTTCCAAGGACAATTTGTGAAGGCATTCAATTGTAACCTAAACAAAACCACATTTTTTCATGAAACACTGGCTCACTCATTTTGAATCCATGGTGTTATGCCCAGAATTTATTTTGGGCATACTAAATACTGCAATTTAGCCACCTTAGACAAAATAGACTATTAAAACTGAGTTTTATATTGTGTGGTTTGGATGAAGATGTTGTAATGTAACTGAAAATGTGGTTATTGTTTTAATGCTGTCTTTCATTGCCATCAATTGCACAAAAATGTATGAAGAGATGGAAATATAGAATGGCATGCTAGCTTGAATATGCTGCCTAGTAAACAGCTAAACTGGAAATTATAGTTTCCAGCACGGTTGCACGCCTGGGTTTAATGTTAATTATGAATGAGGCATTAATTCTGATTTCCATGTTTTTATGATGATTGGGAGCATTTAATAGTTTTCTTCATGATGTGATCTGGTTTTGCTGCTTTTTGAGAAGTATTTTGCAACTTGGAAATGGTCACAGTGCTCAGTTTTAAGTTATTTTAGAATGTTGTGTTACTGAATATTGTGATATTTTTTCCCGTGATGACAACAACTTGGATTTGGATAATGGAAATGTTGCTGGGACTTTTTTCCCTTTCCCAAATGGGTTGTGAATAGAATTGCTTTTAAGGATTCACAATAAAAACGTTGTGAGACTATCACAGAGCCATTCAGTGTAATGAAATCTAAACTACACTTTATTTAGTATTTTAGGTGTGGATTAATTTAAGTTAGAGCTGCAACAATAAAAATGAGGCAAAGAGCTTTCGGGGCAATTTAAGTTGGGGGATTGCCGTGCATTGCAGCCCCAGTTTGGGTTGTCATCATCCCTAGCAGCACTTTTTTTTCAAGGAAAAAATAACTTGTGACGTTCCAGCCACAGAAGTTCACAGATGATGTAGTATGGCCCCAGAACCTACTTTCAATACTAGAGCTCATCCTTGAATCACGTGAAGTATTGTTACAAAATTGCTGTTACCTACAGATTCAACCAACTATGGATCAAAAATAGTTTTTAAAAAAAAACTGCTACCATTAACATCCCACCTTCTGATGGAGGCTGCTATCTTTTAACTGAGCAATGCTTAAGAGCCAAAGAGGAGAAGCGCGAGGCTGCCAAGAAGCCTTTTAAAGCAGGGGTTCCAAACCCTGGCCCGGGGGCCAGATGTGGCCAGTGACAAGCCTCTATCAGACCCACAGCAAGCCTGTGGTCCCCTGCAAGCCTCTGGCCCACTCAACCGAATGTGACCAGAGTTGTGCTCCAGTTGCATCTGGAGGGTGTTCTGAGGGCCAGGGAGGCCATGCACCTCCCCTCAGAATGCCTTCAGATAGCCCAAGAACATCACTTCCTGGTTTTCCTGAAAAACCAGAAGTGACCTTAGACCTTAGGCTTTCTGAGGCTTTCTAATGTATTTATTTAAATTTTATATTTACAATTTATTTATTTTTCCGACCCTCAACACCATGCCAGATAATTGATGTGGCCCTCTGGCCTAAAAGTTTAGAGATCCCTGTTTTAAAGAAACCCACTTTGCTTTCCTTAGCTGATTCGCTGAACCACGCTCCCCTCTCGCTCTCAAGCCCCAGAGGCTGCCAAGGCCGCCTGCCTGTGATGTCATCAGGTGCAAACTATGACCATACACATAGAGACAGACAAAATTTCCACACGGCAAATCCTGTGATTCAGCTGTGGGACTTGAGCGTACACAGATTTTTATATCCATTGGAGTCCTGGAGTCAAGTGATACCAAGCTATTGTGAAACTTTGGTGCCTGCCATTTTACAGTGTAAAAAAAATTTTTTTTTTTATTTGAAAGATAATTTAAAGATAGTAAATTGATAAGTGAATGGGATCATTTTCATTTGGCATGACTGTGCATGCTTTGAAGGTTGCTTGGGTGAGTCACAGTTGGCCCAGTGGAAGAAATGGTGTTTGTGGGCCCAATTCTATCAAACTTTCCAGTGCTGATGCCATGCCAACAGGGTGTATGCTACATCTCATAGTGGTGGGCGAGATCACAAAGAGCTCCTCAAAGTAAGGGAATGTTCCCTTACAAAGGGGCTGTATTGTGGTTGCTTCGGTGCTGGATAGGATTGGGCTCTGCATTGCACTTTGAATTCCCCCTTGGCTTTCCTAAATCAAGGATATTTTGCATGAGGTTCTTCAGTAGTTAAAATCCTCTGTTCATTATTGGGGACGCTCTGTTTCTGCTGTGTAAGAAAGATTGATTACTTCTCTCTTTAAATTTGGTTTTTTGTTCTAATTCTCTCCCTCCCGCCCCCCCCCCCCAACAAAGAGTTGGAACACTCTTGCTTTGAAGAAAAAGAAAATAGCAGAAGACTCCTGCCATTTTCCAGCCAGGAACATGTTTCTCCTAGTTCTGTCCAGTACAGAGTTGACTTGGGGCTATTATGCCTTGTGTATAGAGCAGTCATATAGGCTTATGGGTAGGAATGTCTCTCCAGTGCTGTCTTGTGGTTATAGTTATTGAATGCGCACAATACAATGTTCAAATTCAGACAGTACCATGCTCCATTTTGCATGCTCCTGCTGTGTATACTTTGTGAGTGTGCATAATTATCCCACTTTTAGGGTCTTAAAGAGTCTTAAAGGACCCTTTATCTAGAGCAGGGGTGCCCAACCCCCGGTCCAGGGGCAACTTGCGACCCTTGACGACTCCCACTCCAACCCGCAGGGAGCCCTCAATCTCCAGTGAGCTTCTGGCTCTCCGGAGACTTGCTGGAGCCTGTGCTGGCTCGATGCAATGTGAGGGCAACTGCTCGACCTCTTGTGTGAGCTGTGGGATGAGGTCTCTCTCCACTGCTTGCTGTTTCATGTCTGTGGTGCAGATGTGATACAGAAGGAAAAGCCAACCTTGCTTTGTGGAAGGTGTTTTATAGGCCTTGAGCTATTGCAAGACATTCATTCATTCATATGAGTTCCATCTCGAATACATTCATTTATGTAAATTTATTCAAATTTGAAATGTAAATTAATTCTTTATTTCCCCGGCCCCCGACACCGTGTCAGAGAGATTATGTGGCCCTCCTGCCAAACAGTTTGGACAACCCTAATCTAGATTGAGAGGAAAGGGGTTTGTCCAATTTGTCCCTCCACACACAAGAGTCCCAACGTTCTAGGAACTGTAAAGAAGGGCTGCTTCGGTAAGTGTAATCCAAACTACAGAGCAATTCTATATCAAGCAAAATCTTGTCATGTTAAGGTTAATTTTTTTAGTGCTACTGTCTCATTTATCTAAATTAGCTAAGAGAAATGCACAAACCACTTGGATAAGCAGGGACAAGGAACTACTATATGTGGTAAATTGTGGTGGGGCATGGACAAATTGCTGTATTTGTTATCCAGAATTCATACCAAGAGCAACCCAAAAGTGCATTGTGCCATATCTGTGATTCATGTTTTGGAATTGTATCCAAGCACTAACAGAGTTTATGTTGCAAGAAGATGGATTTTTTTTCTACATAGAAGAATCTTGGAAGACTCAATGCCATATGCTTAAAATGCAAACATGAAAATTGCACATTTTAAAACAGGAAAAGAAGAGTGTGTAAGGAAGCCAAATAATGCATCATCCTGTTAGAGGAAATCATTATTTTGTCTTCACATGCTCTTCAGGAGGATTGTCTACCACTCCAATTTTAGAGTGGTAAATGAGACCAAATCAGCAACCTTATATGATAGATCTGTTGTCAGATACAACTTCATACTACAGAAGTAATGGGCAAAGGGGCCCCTTTTCTAGTGGTGGCTTTCTTATACAGGTCCAGCCTATTTATACAGGGATTTTTTTAATACACGGATTTGACTCAACATGAATGGCCCCTGCAAATGAGAAGAAATGTGCTGATCCCTGGAGAAGGGGAAAAATGCATCCCTTTAAAATCAGTTTAAAAAAACTGAACAGTCCTTTAACAACAGCCTCCTTAATGAGAGAGAGAGAGGGCAGCTGGCTGACAATCCATCAGTCCTTCTGTCTCCAGGCGACCCCTCCCTTCCCCCTGAGCATGTGAAAGAAAGGTGTTGGCTTTGCAATGGTGAAGGGAGGGACTGTGTGAAGCGCTTGGAGGATGACTGATTGATGGATTGTCTTCTTAATGACTCTTATCTTAGAGTCAAAAGGTCAGCAAGCCTGTTTTTAAATCACCAGAGCAAAGAAACTTTGTTTTTTAAATTGATTTGCTATAGTGCGTTTTTTGCCATCCACATGAGTGCTTGGAATGGAACCTGCACGAATAATGAGGCTCAACCTGTAGTTAGCAAGCGTGTGATCAACTGTCCCTTTTTAGCCGTGCAGTCTCCTCGTTATCTTGTTTTAGATTGTGAGTTGTACAGGGAGCTATTTATTTTGCTATGAAAACCACTTTGTAAACTTTTTATGTAACTGTTTGTATTAAAATAATAACAATAATAAATGGATGTTCAACTGATTGGATATAGCTGATCACATAGCTTGGCACTCTGTACCATGAATTAAGGATCAAGGTGCAAACTTTCCTGGTGTTTCTGGACCATATCCGAAACAACATAGCATCTGTGAGCTGGATTTTATTGAACTCCAGAGGTATTTGCTGCATGATTACCATCGCTATGCATCTTAATGGGATCATTAGAAAGCTGCCTCTAAGGTTTGGTGGTTAGCTCAAACTGATATGCCATGAACAAGTATACTTATGAGTTCACTTTGCGTGTATTTGTACACACACACCCATAAACTTATGTCTGTGAGATAAAATGTTTCCTGACTTGAAGTATGATGGCTAATACCTTTGGATGGCAATGCTTTTTGTCTGTATTATTAAGGCTTATAATCTAACACTAATTTAATTCAAACAGTTCTTCCAGAAATGCCCCTCAAGTCGTGTGTTGTAGTTTCCCTAAGAATCCCCCTTCCAAATTTATATTGGTTTCTGGAAAGGAGGACTTGTTAGGAGCGTTTTTCCAAATTGGCCACAATAATCCACTGAGATCTGCCAGCTGAATCATTGCTATGGTTGTGCAGTTGCCAGGAGGAGTGAGTGCACTTGGGGAGGGGTTGAAATTTTCACAATACTGCCCTGTTATTCATACCTCTTTTCTTATATTTGGTCTTCAAATGTTGACTGTGCTGGGTGCACAAAAATGGCTGCCTGCTGCATATGGTAGTTGTATGCAACTGATGGACTGGGCTGCAATGGAGGTAGTCGGGGCTGGCCTTAGAAGCTGTGGGGCCCAAATGGAAAATTTTTTTGCACAACCAAGTCCTGTAGAATCTTAGAGATATACGGAGGGGCTATCTGTGGATCGGGTCTGTACCCTTCCCCCACACACCCCCTTCAGAGGAAAGGGGAGCTCTACTCGCCTCCAGAGGCCTTCTGAGCCTAGCAGAAGCCATGCATGTCTGTCCATGGCCTCTGCTAAGCTCAGACTGACTCTTACAATCTAAAACATGTGACTTCTGGTTTTTCAACAAACCAGAAGTGACTTTTTAATGCCTTATATTAAAATTATATTTAAATTGGGAGACCTGGGAAAGCCCTGGAAGAAAACCGGAAGTGATATTTTTAATGCCTTATAAGGCACTGGGAGGGGCCACCCGATGCCTTATAAGGTGTTAAAAATGTCACTTCCAGGTTTGTTTGCTTTTTTAAACCCAAAGTAACGTGTTTTTGACTCTAAGAGTTAGTCTGAGACTAACAAGGCTGTGGATGAATGTGCATGGCCTCTGCTGGGCTCAGAAAACTTCCAGAGGTAAAGGGAGTAAAGGCTCTGGGACGGGGAGGCGTTTCCAGAACCCCTGCGGATTCGGGGGCATGCCTGTAAATAAAATTTATTGTAGATTTTATATCAGCAGCAAGAACCATTTTGAAGGCAAAATTAAGCTTCTTTGACTCTAGGAGGCTTTGACAGTACTTCTCCTACTATCCTTTCTCGCAGAGAAATATTTTGTTCACCATAGGGGTAAGTTATTTGTGGCCTTTATCAACCTACATGGAGCTTTTGACTCCACCAATAGGGATATTTTATGGAGCAAATTAGCTTCATGGGGGATTGACCCCCGACTGCTATTCCTAATCCGAAGACTTCATTCTCTCAATTTTTGTCGGGTCCATACGAATAGATCTGGATCCCTTTCAGATAGGATCTCAGTTACCAAAGGGGTACGTCAGGGTTGTATTTTAGCCCCTCTCATAGTTAATTTATTTTTGGCTGACTTACGTTCCTGGCTGTCCCACGGTGATCGATTTGCTCCTGTCCTTAATGGTGTCCCCCTCCCTATTCTACTTTATGCTGATGATGCTGTTTTGCTATCTGTGTCTAGACCAGGTTTGCGTCACTTACTGACGAAGTTCCAAGCTTACTGCCTTTCAAACGATCTGGTGATTAATACGGAGAAGACCAAAATTTTGGTCTTCCTCAAGTCTTGGGCACCGGTCTCGTGGAAATTTGGCAATGATTCCTATCAATAAGTAAAATCCTTTAAGTATCTTGGGATTACTTTTCATCATTGCCTTAATTGGTCCTATCATAGGAAATTGGCCATTTCCTCAACAACACTGCATCTTAATGCTATAGCTCATTTCCACTTTAATTGTGGAAACCAATATATCCCTGCGGCCCTCCAGATATTCCAAGCAAAAATTCTTAGCCAACTCCTGTATGGAGTTCCTATTTGGATCGAGGCCACGAATAAAGAACTGGACCAGGTAGCGTCTACCTTCTTTAGATTTTTGATTTTAGATATATTTTATTTTAGATATATTGGGTGTCCCAAATCTAATTAGGTTATCGACCATGGCCTTGGAACTCGGGATTCATCTCCCTTCTACCATGGCGTGGTCTTTAGCCTTTAAATATTCGCTGCGCCTCCATTTAAACTCTCAGCCTGATTCTCTATGATCTTCTTAATGACTCTTATACCTCTACCTGGTTCAGACTTTTCGAAGTTAAACTTCAGTCTCTGGATATCACGCTAGAATCTCTTGCTGATACTGATATTAACCAGGCTCATTCCATCATTAAGTCCAGACTTTTTGAGGTTGAATCCCAGTTTTTCTTTTCCAATATTAATCCCACCTGTTCCCCCCATTATTTTGGCCTTTTACCATCTTTTGCCGTATTTCTAATTATTTCATGGAACTAATCAATCCAAGTAAGAGGCGAGCTTTTCTGCTCCCCAGATTCAATATTTTCCCCTCTGCAGTTCTTGAGGAGAGATTCCACAACGTGCCATTCGATAGCAGGTTTTGCAAATTTTGTTCTTTGGAATCCGATACGATGGTCCATATCTTGTGTTACTGCCCTGCTCTTCGAACATTGCGCAGTACCTTTTTAGACCCAATTTTGTCTGTTCTCTCTGGTTCATGATGTCTTGCGTTCTCTCCTGGAAGATACCTTTGTGGCTATCACTGATTTAGTCGCTGACTATTTGCTAGTTGTTATAAGGAAACTATCTTCATATGTCCCATTAACTTAAATTTTTATGCTGTGGATAGAACCCTGATGTATAGTCTGTGTTTCTTGTACCCGTTATAAACTGTTTTAATGCCAATAAATGTTCTTGAAATTGAAATTGGAAATTGATTGATTTTATATCTGTGTGGTAGAATGGAGCACAAACAAAATGTGCACTTAAGAATTGCATGTGAATTAGTGTACCAAATGAATCTAAGCACCTTTTAATTTTTTTAAAAAAATTGCATACTTGTCTAGAGTACACTTGTATGAGTAGATTTGTAGAGTATACCTGGCCCCCTTAGCTGTGGAAAACAATTTAGAGCAATTGGTCCAATTGGCTTAAAGCTGGCCCTGAATGTAGGGATGGATTTGAGTGTGGGGGACACTCCAAATTCTTTTGCTCACAGACTTTGTTAGGTCGCCTTGTCTTGTTTTTCAACCTTACTTACTCCATGGGCTTGTTGTTAGTATAAATTTTACTGAAAAATGCCATTGTAATAGTAAGTAATATGAAGGTTTGCATAAGAGCATAGATCTCGCTGATTTAAATTATTTTATAGGGGACTATAGTTACAGGAGCATATTCGTAATAGTACACTTGTGTGCATTCTCTAACAAACCTATATACTTGAATGTATACACCACTACACATGTCTTAAGACAGTCACATTCACAACTCATCTGTGTGCCCACACACACAGACACTGCACATTTTCTTTACTGTTGGGTGTTTGCTAATAACTTCTATACCAAGTGTTTATCTGTAGGTAGGTGTGTATGTTGGTAATACTTGCTTAAATGTTAAAAGCAACGCACACTGTAATTCTGTGCTTCTCTACTCAGAAGTAAGCTTTATTGCATTTAATGAGACTTACTCTAAGGTAAGTCTGTATAGGATTTCAGTCACATGCATCCATCTAGCCCAGAGGTCACGTTGCCCCAGCCTGGGAAATCCTGTATCTGCCCCTTAAGGGGCAGGGTGAGAATGGTGGCAACACAATTGCCGTGATCATGCAACTGCTGGGGACAGAAGGGTATTTTTTTTTTTACTTACCTAAGCTAGCACTGGCCTCTGGAGGGTACAGGGAGCCCTGTGGACCCCTCTTCAGGGCTCTCCATGCCTTAGAAAAGCTAAGAATAGTGAATGCAACCCACTTTTGGTTTCATGATCACAAACCAGAAGTGGGTCTCGATCGCTGTTTTTAGCTTTTCTGAGGTGCAGGGATTCCTGCAGAGGGGTTGTGGGTCTTCCGGCACTGACAATGACTGACACTGACAATGTCAGGAAACAGACACTGGCTTAGGTAAGTTTAAAAAAACCCTTCTGTCCCCGGAAGTGGTGTGATTGTGTAAATCGCATTGCTGCTATCCCCTTGCCCCCGCACATACTTACAGCTTCTCAAACTCTTCCAGAGAGTTTGGGAACTGCGGATCTAGCCCCTTTGCGGTCAACATTGAGTTAACAGTAGTTTTGATTTTCAGTAATACTACTTTTTTTCTCAGTTATAACAACTTATAATGCAATTTTTCTGCTCTGACTGGAACTGCAGCTATGATTAATTGTTAGTTTATGCCATTTCCAATTTAAGCATAAATCTGATTTAGCTTTTTGAGGAACCTTTGTGGCTTTCGCATATGAATTATTGCCCTTTTTCATTCAACTCTAGACAATGTTCATTGAAAGCCATATAAATCAGGAGAATGGAAGAAGATTGATTTCTTTGTAAGTCTGCTTATTGTTGCCTCCCAGTTTCTGGACTGAAACTTGTTTGAGTAGATGAACAGAGAACATGGAAGGCAGATTTGGTCTGCTGATTTATACTGCTGCCATTAAAAAAAAGCCTTAATGATGCATGACAACTTGCAACAGGAAAAGATTTGCAACACAGTGCCACTGAGGACTCTGTTGGTGGTCCAATTCCCATTTACAGGAGAGAGTTCTAGGCAAAGGGTGTTAGCTTTTGTGTTAAAAGACCACTTTTGGCCATAACCTAAGCACTGCTGGGCAGTAGCCAATGGAGCAAAGCTTTCAATATGGAGTTTCATGCCTGCATAAGGCAACTGTAGCACTGTCTTCTTCAGTGCTAGAATTTGGTTGCCTGGGGGAACGTTGCTTCATGAACCATCTCCTCAGGATTTTGGAAGCAATGCTGTTTCCTTAGTCCTAGAAGAGTTATTTTGGGAAAACTGAATAGTAAGGGAATAGCTACTAAGAAGTAGGCAGTTTTGCTAAGCACCATAACCCCAAGCTGGACCCCCTACCCATGGTAGAGGGCTGTATTTGGAGATAAATGTATCTCTTCTGGTCCTCTTCTTGGTTTAAGCCCATCTATTTATTGTAGGTTTAATGTCACGTGGTCCACATTTATCCACATGTCAGTGGTTAAGGCCAAATCCTAACCAAGTTTCCAGCACTGGTATAGCTGTGCCAATGGGACATGTGGTGCATCCTGCAGTTGGGGGGGGCACTCACGGAGGCCTCCTCAAAGTAAGGGAACATTTATTCCCTTAGAGAATTCAGAGCTGCAATACCCTTATGTTGGGAAAGTGGGTTTTGATTGCACCATAAATGAGTATGAACAGGTGAAAAGGCAGGTGCAACAGAATATTTGCACCTTGACTAAATGGGCATGCTTGACTAAATGGGCATGCTGCTTTCCTTCTCACAGCTAAAGTGGCAGCACAGGAAGGGCTATAAGGACTAGGTGGCACCAGAAGCTCTTGTATCTAAAGGAGAAAACCTTTATGTACTCAGGTTGGCAACCTTCAGTCTCGAAAGACTATGGTATAAGCCTACAGCACCCGGTATTCCCAGGCAGTCTCCCATCCAAGTACTAACCAGGCCTGACCCTGCTTAGCTTCTGAGATCAGACGAGATCAGGCATGTGCAGGGTAACAGTTGCTGCTATGATGTCTTAACTTACAGATTCATTTGTTTTCAGGGGTTGTACTCATTAAAACAAACAAGTGAAGGCAATATTTTTAAATGCAGATTTGAAACACTGGGTGGGTTACCTCAGAATGCCAGATTCAAACCCAGTAAGTGGGTTATTTCAGAATACCAGATGCAAAGGAGGGCACCAGGATGCTGGTCTCTTATTGTCTTGTGTGCTCCCTGAGGCATCTGGTGGGCCACTGTGAGATTCAGAAAGATGGGCCTATGGCCTGATCCAACACGGCTGTTCTTATGTTCTTAAACAGTAAACAAATGTGACTTCAGCATTTTAAGATATGCAGATGATATTTCAGTGAAGCCCAGAGCATGTCACTTTGCATGCAAATCTTTCCTTTTCCTTTCTTAAGGAACTCAAAGTTTTCAGCTTTCCACTTGCAAAAAGTAGCCTGCACTTTCACATAGGTAAAAGTCCTTTTCCTTATTCTACTCTTCATTTTACTCATTTTTACATAATTATTTCACTGCTAAGGTGTCTATAGGCGCAATGAATTTGCTTTTTAAGATAGTCCTCACACTGAAAAACTGTGTTGTACCTCTCCTTAACAGCAAGAGACAATATGAAGGCCTCTCCTATGAAGTTACACTGTGCTCAGTTATTTCTGTTGGAGTGGAATGACAGTACCCTGAACCTGCCAGATTTCTCCTTTTAGTGTTGGGTCCCTGATATGTTTAACTGCAGCTGGCTCGTGCAGCTGTAATTAAAACCCCCAACACTAAATATGTTATATGGGAATAAGTTCTGTTCTTTTCAATGGGACCTACTTTCATATAAAGGTGTTTAAGAGTACAACATAAATTGAACACAGATGTACCAAGGGAGAAGTGTAAACCCTACAGTGGCAGGTGTGCTTCCAATGGTCATACCAGTAGTAAACTGGTTGTAAAAATGAATCCCTAAGCAAGCGTGTCTGCAGATACAGTACTTGAGGCCAAATCAAAGTTACCCTGAAATGGCTTTTCTGCTTGGGCTAAGTTCAACTCTCAGTCCCCCTTGACACAACCCCATGGAAATCACAAACATTTTAATGAAGTAGCTTGTCAGCAGGATGCTTTGCGTATGCAGAGCATGGTCCAAAAAGTTTGGCTAAACTCGGTAATGAGCAGTTTTTTTTCAGCAGTTGGTGAGAATAGTCTTTCTTGCTTTTTGCTCCAGAGGCAAAAGAAGCACCGCAGGCTCTTGCCTATAAGTTGATCTCACAGATAAGTCGAGGGCACGTTTTGAGACCCAAATCACGGAATTTTCTATGACCCTCGGATAAGTCGGGGGTTAAACTTAGGGGGGGGGGGTGTCTGACTATAATTTTGACTGATTTTACCTGAAGCCAGATCCTGAAAAATAACCTTCCAGTAATTGTTACCTAAAAACTGTACAGTTTCTAATTTATTAAAAATACAATAAAAGATCATAAGATGCATTTTTGTTCATTAACTTTTCAAATTCTGGTCTTCACAACCTTTGCGTAAACACTGTCAGAGTAGGTGCCTGTAAACAACCTACCAGTAGAACCATCAGTCAAATCCTTCTTGAAGGTGCCTGGTGTGTGAAGCCAGAGGCTCTACATATAGCATGCAACATAAACATGTAATTGGGTGTGTGCAGTTCAGTTCACAGCAGGGAGACAAGCAACAAGGACTGAGCTGCGCACAGTTGCAGCCCTCTTTACTCAGAGGCAGACCCACCGCTTTTCATGGGTGTTACTCTTAAGCAAGGGTGCATTGCAGCCTGGGACCTTGTTTCAAAGGGAAATGAGGATCACATCCTGGGGTTTTAAAAACCAGACCCCTAAACTTGGGAGGGGAGTGAAATTCTTTGCAAATGACTTGCCGGGAATGTTCTGAACAGCAGCAAAAGAAGGCATTTCCCTTCTTCTCCACACTGGCAGGCAGACGAAGAGGCTTCTGGGAATTGTGGGGAGACTTTGTGGGAGTATATGCTGCATTCCATAGCAGCAGCCCCTTACAGACCAGCAGAAGCGCCTTCATTTCTCTTCCTGTCTGGAGAACAGGCTGCCTCTGAATACCGTAATTACTGGTAAAAATTCTCCTTTTCCTCCGTCTGTTTCCTGCTTCTCAGCCCATTTCCACGCCCCCCCCCTTCACCAGCCAGCTGCTGAGCTTCCATAAGCTCCCAGAGGACTCTGCCTCATTCACCGCAGTGACCCGGGTATAAGTCGACCCAGGATCTCAGCCTCCATTTTTAGGCATAATTTTTTGACCTATAGGCGAGTATATACGGTAGATTCCTTTTTATCTCTCTGGTGCCCCACCCTAACCTGCAGAGTTGCATAGGATTCTCCTGGCTGCTGTCCAGCTCCAATGTGACTAGAACTGAAGTCGTTGCCAAGCATGGCATTGCTGATGGTGGCCAAAACAAGCCGCCAATGTCAACGGATCAGGAGGGGGTGGAGGCACAAGAGGGACAAGTCACAGGGTTAGATGTAGATGAGGAAGAGAGAAACAGAGACAGAGATGGGAAGAGAAGGGAGCAAAGATGGACAGAACAGGACATTTGTTTGTTTATAGACCAGTTTTCTAGAAGCTTAAAGTGCTGTACAAAATAGCTAAAAACAACACATAAAAATACAGGTTGCGTCTCATTGTTCACAAGGGTTCCGTTCCTGGGCAGGAGGTCTGGTCTAGAGGGTAGAGCCTCCGTTAGCCTTGAAGATAACATCAGAAGGTCGCCAGTTCAAGAACACCGGCAGCTCACTGAATGACTGAGAATGGTGAGACCTTGAAGCAGCTGACAAAGCAGAGCTGAGTGATTCCACCTGCTCTTGGTGTGAGCAAGAAGTGTCTTGGCTGCCCTCCACGTGAGAGATGGAGCTGCTTGTCAGCCTGCCTGGGAGAACTGGAGGCCAGAAGTGAGACCAAACCAGGAAGGTCCATTCTGAAATGTTGTCGGTTCTTGAAAGAGAGAACCTTTATGAGTGTAAAAATTCCCTTGAAGGATTTAGAAATGCCTGCCTATGTAAACCGCCTTGAATAAAGTCAGAGGAGTAATTCGATGACCAGAAAGGCAGTATATAAATACCTAGTTATTATTATTTTTAGTTATTATTAAAGCAAATCAATTTAAAAAACAAAGTCTTTTTGCTCCAGCCTTGCTGACCTTTTGAAATGCACAGAGAGGCAATCAGTCTCTCTCCAGGCGCTTAGGCTTCATTAGGAGGCAGCAATCCCTCCCTTCACCAGGAGCTGCAGTGAGGGGAAAGAATGGAGAAGGTGATAATCACTGCCATTAAGCCTTCTTTCATGTGCTCGGGGAAGGGAGCAGTGAAGCTGGAGAGAGAATGATTCATGGATTGTCAGCATTAATGCCCTCTCTCGCATTAATGAGGCTGTTGTTAAAAGACTGTTTTCCTGTAATTTAAAGGGTACTTCTCATCACCTTGAAATTGAAAAATCTGTGGATAATTAGGTTATACCTGTAATCACTTGCATCACTGTCTCTCCACAACAGTAAAAAGCAGTTTCTTAAACTGTGATTTTTAAAGGGATACATTTTTCTCCTTCTCCAGAGAGTAGCACATTCCTTCTCATTTGCAGTGGCCATTTGTGTTGAGCTAAATCCGTGTATAAAAAATCTGTGTATAACAAGGTCGGACCTGTAAATGCAAGAAAATAAAAATGGTTAGCAATGATACAAGGAGCTGATAAAAGCATATCATAAAAGCAAAAATAAAACTATAAAATCAGCGCAGAGTAACACAACCTATACATACTGATTAAAAAAGGATGTCTAGGGGCTTCACCCCCCCCGTCCTGAAAGCCAAGCAAAGTAAATATGTTTTTAAACAGCTCCAGAAATTGAAGAGGGGAACTTAGGAGAAGGTGTGAGGGGCAGTAAATAGAGGTCTAGTCAGTATCCCTGCTCAGAAACTCTTTCCCCAATAGGAGACTAGAACTCCAAGTGGACCAGGGATATTATCATGAGTTTCTGGCTTTGTACCTTGTAATAAACTTTTTCCTGCATCGAACTACATCTTAGCATGGTTACGTAGCTTCAGAAGAACCCTGGCTATGTCCTTCCCCTCTCCTTTGACACTGAACTTCGCCTGTGGGAGGGGATGGAGAGAGCCAGGAGGCCATTGTCCCAAATGCCCACCATTGGGAGGGAAGCTGTAAGCAATGTGCATCTGTATGTGTAGTTACTACTCCCCTGTTTTGTGGCCCATCACAAGGACATAGTTTGGTGCCATTTTGAAAGAGTTGCTCGTAGCTTCCCTGTGCTGCTTGTGACTTTCTAAAACAAATATTTGTATTGTGGTGGACCTCAGCCTACCAAAGGGGGCTTTCCCTGCTGGTCACCAGAATTAAATTTCTGTTTGCCTCTGGAAACCTAGTGGCCATATTTGTGGAGCTCTGATGCTGTATGGAAAGACTGTAACTGATTATACGCAGTGCAAATTCAGTATACAGCATCAACTTTTGTTTGCAACTAATATTTGGCAATTTAAAAGGGATTCCTTTTAGTGCAGGTTTTTATGTGAAGCTGTTTACATTAAAGTAACATCCAATTAAAATGTATTATGTAACCCACATCAGAGTTGAGTGCAGATTTTATGTTTTAACTGACATATGGCCTTATTTATGAAAATAAAAATCATCATGTTTTGATGATATGTTCATATAATGTATTTGGAAAACCATGGGGGAATGTTTTTACAGAGTAAGCTATTATTTTTCTGGGATTCATTAGGTTCCTTTTAACCCATGTGCGCAATTGCCCTCCCCCACCTCGATTCTCAACTCTGGAACAAAGGGGCCAATATCTTATACAAGAAGAGATTGGGAACAGGAATGAACAAGTTGTACAATACCATCCCATGCTATCAGTAGTCTGTGTTTGGAAGCATAGATTCATTTAACTCATTAAATAACAAAACTTTTAAATGAATCCCAGATCTGGTGTTGCAGGCAGGGTTCCAGAAACTCAACTGTCAATTGGAATACATTTTTGTTCCTATTGAATTGGGACCTAATGATTTTACTCCACATTGATTGCACAACGGGTCTCTTACATCAGGTGCACAATTTGCATTCTCCCCGGTAAAACCGGTTTGGTTGACCAGTTAAGGGCCCAATCCTATCCAACTTTCCAGCACTGATGCAGCTGCAACGCAGCCCTGAGGTAAGAGAACAAATGTTCCCATACGTTGAGGAGGCCTCTGCGGCTTCCCCACTACAGAATGCAGTGCATGCCCCATTGGCACAGCTGCACCAGCACAGGAAAACCAGATAGGATTGGTCCCTAAGTCAGCTGAACAAGTGTGTATTTTACTCATCATGTATTTTTATGCTGTGGCTAGATTCATCTAATGATGGAACATTTTCTCATTGCTCAGACTCGATTTATCAAATGAATAGAGTGTGTTTTTGAGGTGCAGGAAATCTCATATTCATTACAGTAGGTTGGAGATGACTTTTATTTGAGAACATAATTATTTGGATATCTTAATCCTTGGGGCTCAGTGGTGCAAACATTCAGATAAACAAATATCTCAGTAAACATGATATTTTGAGAAAAATGGAATATGTATTTAAATTGGTTCGTTGGTTTAACTTGGGGCAATGAACTTATAGACTTCTACTGTCTGACAGCGGTATATTTGCAAACGTCTATTCTTCCTGGATGCAATTTTCCCATTTCATGTTGGTGAATATCAGCTCTTACAAACACTGTAGTACATTACATTGTGCTTTTAGCCACTGGTTCTAATTTGTGTATGTTTTGAATTCTATGTGTGGATGAACTTCCCAGTTTTCTTCTATAGGTAGGGGTGCTTTTCATATACTTGAAAGATAATCCCTGTGCTATCCTCATAGAAGAAAACACAGGCCCATGGAACTTTGGATTGTGATACTATCTCCAAAATGGTAACCAGGAGCAGTTCTGGTTGTCAAAGAGCATCAAATATATATTTAGATGGCAGAGTTGACAAGCTGAATACAGTTGATTTGTCCATCACAGTATCCTGCTCTGGTAACATGAAGCTCCAATAATGTTGTCAAGAAGGGATGTCCGCTTTGCACCTGGCTAATGCCAATCTGTTATGGGAAAGACAAGCTAGCTTCATTATACTGTCCCAGTGATTGGCAGCAATGCATTGTGGGAAATGTTGTCTTCATTTTGTTTTTGGATTACTTCTGGAATCATCACTCCCAAAGCAAGTTAGGTAAAACAAGCTCAAATTCTGTTTGCTTGCCAGGATCTCAATAACAATTGTGAAAGCTAATAAATGTATTAGTTACCATTTCAAACCTACTGGGACCTAATTCACATGATGGTAGTATTCATTTCTGAGAATTGTAATACTGTAGTTCCAATCAACTGTGGCAGCTGCTGGCAGCACCTCCTATTGCTAATGTAATTTGCTATTTTATGTACTGTTGGATAGCGAAATCCAGCTAGGTTAACAGAGAGCTGTGCACTCTGGTCTTGATTATTATTACTGAAATTAAATAGGCCAAGAGCCAGGTTGTGTGGCGCAAAATAACCTATGAGCAGGGTGGAGGGACAAAAAGGATGATGAATGGATGGGGCTTTATTACTTGGCTCAAAGGTTAGCAGTTCTTCAAGTCAACAGATGACCCTTTTTTGTTAGCAGGATAACAATTTTAAAAAGGCCCATATGAGCATATGAGCATTCATTTTTTGTGAATTTGGAACAATAATTCCTATTGTGATCTGCCCCTTGGAAATCCTGCAGCTCCATCACACACTCTTGCCATATTCTGCTACAAAAGGATAGAATGTGTGTTAAAAAATTGGAAACCTGTGACCAAGAACATATTGCGTAAATTGAGATGATGCAAATCTGGAATGCCATTTTTCAGGATTTTCATGTGAGCCTTATGTTAATTGCTTTTCTATATAACCCATTCAGCCCTTTTGTTCCTTAGCCCATAAAGCAGTGGTTCCCAAACTTACCAGGTTGAGAGTGCTCCCACAGCATCTTCCCGCGACTGTGTTGAATCTCAAGAGATGTTGTGAGATCCAAGATGGCAGCACCCAAATCTCGAAAGATCCACAATCACCATCAAAGAATTGGTTTCATGGGGCATCCCTGCATTCTTCTCATTTATGTCTAAAGATTTGTTTTCCACCCAGCAACTCAATACATGGGACCCAGACCAGTCAGGCCTCCCTCTGCTCCTCTGCCCAGGTGTCATGATTACAGAAGAATGGAAGGTCGACTGAGATGTTTAACGTTTAGAGCTATTGAATTGTAGTAACTGGAAATGCCTACAAAATGCCACTCAGGCATACCTTTTGCTTGTTCTTTTGCATAGCATAGCATGTTCTAGACATAAAATTGATGAATACTGTAACCTGATGTTTAAAAAAAATGACTTTGTGAAGACATTTCTTCACACAGTCATTCTGTGCCAATGCTGTTCTTTAAGGAGAGAATATTTGACAGTTGCATTAATATTTTTCCCCTGAACAAAACCTTGGGCAGATGCTTAGGTAAGATGGCCATTGACCTGCCTTTAAATGGAATTTGAACAATATTCTCCCTAGCATCATAGCTGATGTTGATACCCTGCAGATTTTGAGAGGATATGGTTAACATCTGTTCAGGAATCAGACATGGAATGTATTTTTTTTTCCTTTTTTTAAAAAGTTTGTTAATGTGATAGGAATGTTCAGGTCTCATGTAACTTTAAAAGGTCCTTCACACTTCTGGCTTTGATTCTGCCATTCTACACTGAGGAGTTGCTTTGTCCTTTTGTCATTCAGGGCTGGCTTACAGAGTTCAGTTGTTAGATGGAAGCTCCATGGTGGTGTTTGCCACACTTGAGACACTCATGTGTTGTTTTACCATATGTTTAATCAAGCAATTATTTTCATGTTACTGTAAGCATTTCTGTTTGCTATGCTATAGAGAAAATCCTCCATTTCATCTGGTGAGTTGTTACACATGAGTGGTTATCAGTAGGTGATGATAGCTGTCAAGAGCAGCTATGTAAAATTGCCTGCACATGGTAACCATAATTTCTAAAGCAGCTTTTGTGCCACTTTGAGATGTGAATTTCACTATGGCTGCAAGTTTACCCACAGTTGTATCCTCGTAAGAACCTTGTTGGTTTTAAAATCTTGGACAAGTTTATAGCCCATCTTCTCTCAGCAATTTTGAGGGAGTTTTACACTCTGCTCTAGTTTTACCTTTACCTTTAAGTCCCAAAGTGCTAGAACACTTCTATTCAGTGTCATTGTCCCCCTGCTTTATTTTAGATTTCGAATCTACCTTTTCCCTAAGAATCAGTTCAGCATGTTAAAAGCTAAAAACTATGAAGATGCATTTGAAATCAAGATTAAAATAAAAGATATACAGATGACCTACATTACCTGTGAATTTGATTATCCACAGATTCTGAACCCACAGGGTGGTTCCAACCTTTACTCTCTGGAGTCAATGGAAGCACAGCTCCCATCACCTCCAGAAGACGTTTGGAGGGCCAGGATTGCTTCTCTGGCCCTCTTAAGACCTTCTGAGGTCTCCATAAAGCTGAAAATTGAGACTTCCAGTTTTCAGCCAACAGAGGAGAGCTCTGGTCATGTTCAGAGGATTTTAGGTGCCCAAATCCATGGACTTCATCATCCGCAAGTTTCAGCATCCCCAAGGGTTCCAGGAATGGAATCCCCATGGATACTGAGGATTCACCTATACTTGTCTTGCAAAACTTTTTCATGGCATAGTCAGAATTGAGCAGCATCAAGTTCAATGGAACTGTGGGCTACCCGCCTCCCTCAGCCTCCGCCCAAGAGTGGACTTCAACATTGTATGGAGTAAGAAGGAACATTTTAGACTGTTACCTCAAAATAAATGTCCAGACATCCAGATATGTTGCTCAGATTTGGTTTTATTCATAGATTACATGGGCAGATCAAGGTAAGGAGTTCAGAAGAAGAACTCACTGAATCTTGGCCAGTCATTGCCTCACACCAGCAAATCAATATCCTTTGTTCAGTGGTTCTTCCTTGGGGTCTGGTTTTTTTTTTGTTTTTTTTTTTTGCATAGCCCTGCAGTTTTCAAACTCTCTTTGGAGTTTGAAAGCCACAGTAAGTGCTTGCAGGGGAGGGGAGGGAGGCAGCAGGGGCAGGGGGAAGGCAGTGACGTGATCCCCAGGATTGTGTCACTCAGGGGGGCTGCAGGGATTGGATGCACTCACCAGTCCTTGCAGCAGCCTGTCAGGGATGTGGGGAACCCTGTGCAAGTATCTGCAGGACTCCCCAGCCTTCAGAAGGTGAAAGTGGAGCGATTGCGCTCCATTTCCAGTTTTGTGGAAGTGGAGCACGATCACTCCACTTTCACTTTCTGCTGGGAGCCCTGAAGACACTCGTTGGGGAGCCCTGCAGACGCTCATACAGGGATCCCCGCACCCTGGGAAGGCTACTGCAGGGACTGGTGACTACATTCCAGTTCCTGCAGCCCTGTTAGCATTCCTCCATGTGCCTTCTTTTCCTTTTTTAAACCTTCCCACCTTCTCATGCCCCCCTTAATCGCTGTCAGCTATAGAGCTGCGTTCCTCCTGCCCCTGCTCCTTAAGGGGGCAGAGGCCAGGGCCCTCAGGCTGGGGTATCGTGATACCCCAGTTTGAATACCACTGGCATAGTCCATCCTCAATGGGGTTGCTTAGCATAGTCCTGGGTACTTGGATCAGCCCTTGGTGTCGAGTTCTGAGTATTCCTGGTCTCTTTTCTCAATCCTCCTTCCTTTCTCGGTTTCCTGCTGTTGCCATCTGCAGGCTCCCTCTTCCTTGTCCCTTTGGCCCTAAGTGCCCTGGGCATTTCCTCTTCCCTGTGTCTCCTATGGGATTTCTGTTCACATTTCCTTTCTGTGGTTCATCTCATGGTATCTGACTTCACTCCTTCCTCCTCCTTTAGTCGCCACCTCTGCCCCTTGACCTCTCTCTCTCTCTCTCTCTCTCCAACTTTCTACCATGTTCCTCTTTCATCCCTCCATCTGCCTTCTTTTCCTTTTTTAAACCTTCCCACCTTCTTGTGCCCCCCTTAATCACTGTCAGCTATAGAGCTGCTGATGCTTCTGCTTCTCAAATTGTTTGGCAAGGATGTTATCACCAAATATGAGTTCAGGAAAGCATTGCTGTGGAAGAGTCCACCCAGCACTGGTTGCAATGAGCAGCCAGAGAAACCTACCCCTAGATAAATGTGCATAGAATTGCAGCCTTAGTGTTTTAGGGCACAATCCTAATCAATTTTCCAGCACTGAGGTAAGGGCAATACAACTCCAAGAACAAACATTGCATTACCTTGAGGAGACCTCCGCGACTCACCCCCAACTGCAGGATACAGCACATGCCCCACTGGCACAGCTATGCCACTGCTGGAAATTTGGTTAGACTTGCACCCTTAATCGCTACACTTGCAATCCAATTCCATCTTTGTAAAGAAACTGTGGAATACTGTATTCTTTATGACTGACAACAGCATATTAGAAATGGGCTATGTCAGAATGCCAGATGCAAGGGAGGCCACCAGGATGAGGTCTCTTGTTATCTGTTATGCTCCCTGGAAAGTAAGAGACAGTGAGGGACCCCAAAAGAAGTGTATTATATACTTTGTAGCTACATAGTATGTACTATGTAGCATTCCTTCTCATTTGCAGTGGCCATTCATCAAATCTGTGTATAAAAAAATCTGTGTATAACAAGGCTGGACCTGTATTGACTGTTTATTGTTTTAAAGAATTAGTGGTTTTTAAGTATTTACTAATTGTATTAGAGTGGCATTTTATTGTGTTTCATCTTAATTATTGTGATTGAGCTGAAATGGTACTGATGGTTAGCCATTTTGAATGTTTAAAGTAAAGTTGGCTATACATCCTATTTGTGCTGCAGTTCCCATACTGTGGATCGTGACCCACTGATGTGTCTCAAGCCCCTGTGTGGTGGATCACAATCCTATGTGTGTTGGGCCTAATACAATGCTCCTAGTAGTGCCAAAATGCCTTGTTGCGTGGCCCTGGAGGCCTCTTCCAGGTTGCTCTTGGCCTGTAACCCACTCTCTTGGCCTTCACAGTTTGACCAGAAGTCACATCCAATCTCTTCTGCAAGCCATTCTGAGGCCTGTAAAGTGGGTCATGGGCCCTGCCAATAAGGCATTCCAGCACTACTAGAAGCTGTACTTCACAACCCAACATGGAAGATAAGAACGTAAGAACAGCCCCACTGGATCAGGCCATAGGCCCATCTAGTTCAGCTTCCTGTATCTCACAGCAGCCCACCAAATGCCCCAGGGAGCACACCAGATAACAAGAGACCTCATCCTGGTGCCCTCCCTTGCATCTGGCATTCTGACATAGCCCATTTCTAAAATCAGGAGGTTGCGCATGCACATCATGGCTTGTACCCCATAATGGACTTTTCCTCCAGAAACTTATCCAATCCCCTTTTAAAGGCATCCAGGCCAGATGCCATCACCACATCTTGCGGCAAGGAGTTCCACAGACCAACCACACACTGAGTAAAGAAATATTTTCTTTTATCTGTCCTAACTCTCCCAACAGTCAATTTTAGTGGATGTCCCCTGGTTCTGGTGTTATGTGAGAGTGTAAAGAGCGTCTCTCTATCCACTTTATCCTTCCCATGCATAATTTTGTATGTCTCAATCATGTTCCCCCTCAGGCGTCTCTTTTCTAGGCTGAAGAGGCCCAAACGCCATAGCCTTTCCTCATAAGGAAGGTGCCCCAGCCCCGTAATCATCTTAGTCGCTCTCTTTCGTACCTTTTCCATTTCCACAATGTCCTTTTTGAGATGTGGCGACCAGAACTGGACACAATACTCCAGGTGTGGCCTTACCATTGATTTGTACATTGATTTGTACAAGATGAGTTGGGTCATTGCACTGGAAAGTTTGGGAACCACTGTATTAGTATTGTAAATGCACAAATCAGCATTTCCAGTCTAGAAGATACTTCTTGTTTGCTATGAAGATCTGAGATCTACCAGCGCCTTCACTGGATGTCTTCCAGACCATTCTGTGAGTAAAGGAAACAGAAAGATTTAAAGTGTGAACAAACCCTTAACTGTTTGACACTATGAATAGTATTTTGTCCTGTTTTACAGGAGACAGTTCTAATTTACATTGAAAAATAAAATGAAGTGCCATGGTTAATCAAAGAAAGCATTCAGCCGTAATAGACTGGATTTTGACCAGTGTTGTGGTTTAATTGAACTGAATACAGGCCATAGGAGAGTTGGTAAATTCAATCTGCTTATACATTCTTTTTTGAGAAATTAAAGGAAACCTTGATGGAAATTCAGCTGTACCTGAAGAAATATGTTGAATAAGTAAAGCAGGATATTGTGGGTTAGTATATTTTCTTTTTTTGTGATGCTGAATGTGTAAAACCTTTTTTCTAAACTAAAAAGTTTTTTAAAATCACGTTGAGAGCTGTCCTGACTATGAATAGTTGCTGAGGGGGGTGGGGAACAAAGTTTGTAAATCAGGAACACATGGTTCAGATCTTGATACTCTCCAGGTTAATACTTAAATGGCAGCATCACTCCTTGGTGGTGGTTGTTATTGTTTAGAAAGGGCTAAATAATACTTTATGATAAAAAAAATTCTGAGGAGACATCAAAAGGATTTGGATGATTAGTCCTCCCAACAAATTTTTCAAGTAGATTTTCAGTGGAATAGAGAATTCAACGCAGATGGATGTGCTTGGCAATCCTGATCTACCAGTGTTATGTTTTGTAGTTATGGAGATGGTCCTTCTGTCTCTTTGTTATGTGTTCAGGGTTCTTTTTCTTAGGTTTGCTTAGTGGTATACCTTTTGGCCCAACAAAAGATTGGTATGTAATGAAATTAAATGTAATAAGATTATAAAATGATCCCACGAAATTAACAACCCAATCTTATCCTCTGCCATGTTATAACATGCAGGGTGAAGAAGAGCCAATGCTTGCAATGTCTTGTACCCCAGTGCGACATACCCAGAACTTTATAGAACACTTTACCAGTGTTGGAGCTGGTCTATGTCCAAAAACATTCATAGAAACTAATGGGGAAGAGGAAGATACCAGAAAATGCCAACACCCACTTTATCCTACTTACTTTCCTTTGTCGGAGCATAAGATACAGACTATGCACCACTGTGCTTGATGAGATCATCATTTCTAGTACTGAATTTCCAGGAAGACCAGACCTCAAATGATAGGACATGCAGCCTGAGGCTATATTCTCTGGCCTCACATCATGCAAGCTTTGAGTATGTTGCAACTTTGACGAAAGGAACTATGGAGAAAGGGCACCTTGCACACAAAGGGGACACTTTGCACAAACAGCTTGCTGCCCTTATAGCATATGTGGGAAGAATGCTATGTTAACACTTCTCAGCATCCTCATTACAGTTACTGTATACCATGATTCTCCACACACAAAGACCCACCTGGAACTTCCACTCCATCACTCCAGCAGGGGGTGCAAGGACAATACATACCAGACAGGTAAGCGGGGGAGGGGATTCTATGCCTTAAAGTACAAATGCTATGTGTATCCCTCATGTCTCTACCTGTCCCCTCTGTTCCCTTTGAAATTTTCAACTGTATCTGTGCTATAAGCTGTGTTTAGCCATTCCTTTAACCCACAGCTTGTACCAGTGAATGTCTGCTCAATCCTGGTGCTCCAACCATTGCCCTTGTTGGCCAAATACTTACACTATGCTGTTTTGTTTTCCAGGATTGCAGCATTCTGACAGGGGTGGAACAGTCTTTACCTGCAGAGTTTCACATGCAGCCTCCCCCTTACCGGGACAAGAAAGGTAAGCCCAGGTATTGCTTTCCCTCCACCAACAGGGCACCAGTGTGGCCACTCAAATAATACCACTCACACACCAAACACTGAATATAGTTCCTGATCCAGGAACTATGCATTGTTGCTGTTCCTGCAGTGTATTCCATGCTACTCTCTCTGTCTCTCTTTGTTATCCACAGGCAATTTTCCAGCAGTGACCAAGGACAGAAGATGCAGGACCATCCTCAAGCCCAGGTTTACAGGCCACAAGAGAAGACCATAGCGTGCCTGGCAGCAGTGACCAGTGTGATCCCTGCTGTTCAACTGTGGGATTGCTATTTGTTTCAGATAGGCCCTTGTTGCTTTGCCTGTTGATTCATGACGGACCATGAACTGGTGAGCCAGACCTCACTGACAACGGCTAATCTGTTATCTGTCATGCAAAAGCCCAAGAACTCTGCTGAGATGGTTGGCAACCTCGCTTGTGTGTTACTCTTTCAGGTGCAGTTGCAATAAAAATGGTGGCTCAATCACACTTGTTGTGACTTAATTACTCGTTTTATCCTTTCTGCCCACTCTTGGTGTTTCTTAGCTGAACTGAGTTCAGGGTGGGACTTCAGTAGAGAGGGGCAACTGCTGCAGTGCCAACAGCCTGCATTATATCCACTCTGACACTGTGGGCCTCTTCTTTGATCCCCAGGATGTTCAGTGAGTGCTAGGCTCTTGGTATACAACACTCATTTTGGGAGTCACTCATGTCCACTGCCAAGGTGTGTGTTCAATTGTTAAGTTGTGTCCGATTCTTTGTGATCCCATGGACCACAGCCAGCCAGGCCTCCCTGTCTTCCACTAACTTCCAGAGTTTTTCCAAATTCATGTTCATTGCTTTGGTGACACTATCTAACCATCTCATCCTCTCCTGTCCACTTCTCCTTTTGTCTTCAATTTTTCCCAGCATCAGGGTCTTTTCTAATGAGTCCTTTCTTCTCATGAGATGGCCAAAGTATTTGAGGAGCTTCAGTATCTGTCCTTTCAATGAATAAGCAGGGTTGATTTCCTGTAGGATTGACTGATTTGATCTCCTTGCAGTTCAGGGGACTCTCAAGAGTCTTCTCCAACACCATAATTCGAAAGCATCTATTCTTCAGCACTCAATCCTCCTATGGTCCAGCTCTCACAGCCATACATTACTACTGGGAAAACCATAACTTTGACTATATGGACCTTTGTCGGCGATGTCTGCCTTGATCATAAATCTTGATAGTGGTTGCGCATAAGTGACTTTTTTCTTTTATCTTTTAATTGTCCTTATGAGTTCTTAGGGTTAACAATTTCCTATTGTCCAGGCCTCTTGATGAGTGGGGTAGAAGAGAGGATCCTCAGCACTCTGTTCTTGATAGAATCAACTTCTATGAGATGATAATGAGAAACACTTTGAAAAATAAATTTTAAAAAGGCTGCCTGTCATATCTCTTTAAGATTTATGATCATAAAATGTTTGTAAATGTGTGTTGCTTTTATTTATAAACCCTCTAATGTACAAATTCATTCCATGCAGGAATATGGCTGGAAGAGATCAACTGCAGATGCCAACAAAAAAGAATTTTGCCCAAGTTGTTTAAAATGTGGTAATCTTGCAAGATCTGTTCCACAGGGAATTTCCAAATCCCAGCTCTTTACCTGCTCTGTTTGGTACTGTTCCCAGTTTGCACCACTTACATACCCCTCTAACCTGATTTGATGGAGAAGATGAGGCTGCCAAACCAGATATTTACCTTGGGAATGCAAACTCTTATCCTGTAACATTTCATCGGGCACAGCTAAAGAAAAGATTTATGGACTTTGTAGCACTGAAATAATTTCAGTTCCTTGTTAGCCAAAAATAATGTAAAGGCATATAGTGCTTGTTTTTGTAATAAAAAAAACCAACCTAAAAAAGTTTGTAATTAGGAGCCTGAAGTTTGGCCTGATTTACAATGTTAGCTTGGTATCCAATTAGCAATAATAGTGCTCTTTTAACTAAACACATGTCCTTCCAGAATTATGCAGACTTTCCAATTACCATGCTCTGATGAAGTTATAGCTAGAGACTTGTAAAGTAGTGGATAGTTTATAAAGGCAATATATTCTTAACTGCCTTGCCGTACTGTATACTACTGAGCTTCATATGCTCCCTGGATTACAGAGACTAGTTAAAAATAAGACATGTATAAGATGATTGAAAAAGTGTGTCAAGGAATATTGACATGTTTTCTGTGCCATAGAGTTAATGCTCCAAAGCACAGAAGAGAGGCAAACTTCTTTCAGGCCTTATTTGGAGATGAGCTAAAAGGTCTTGCTTATGTCTGTCTAGCAGCACTGCCAGTCTGGTGTACCAACCGCTTGCAACTTGATACTGAAGCATAGGGGCAGCATGCACATACAGCTGCCCCAAGTGTGCAGCTTAATTTTCTTCAGTGAGCAGCATTAAATTTGTTCAGAGGAGAACAGTGCTAGAAATAAGTGGTTTTTGTTTTTGTTTTTTTGATGCAGCCCACTGCAGGTCTACATTGCAGCCAGGTATATTCAAATGCTGAGTGATCCAAAATGAACCAGAGAGCTGAAGAGATAAGATGAAATAAAATAGACTTTCACCCAAGGCAGCCCATAATTTCTAGGAGAAGAGAGGCTGGAGCTACAGCATTTGTTTGGAAATAGCATCTTCTCATCTGCAAGTCATTCCTCATCTAATCCCTGGTGTGTGAAGGATTAGATGGGCCAAACCAGATCTTACATAAAATGTGTGATATGGCCTGGTGATTTTGAATTTTTCTTTATTTAAAAAAAAAAAGTAGCCTGGGAGGGGCCACAAAAAAAGTGGAACTGTAGCAGAGAGGGGGTTTTTTTGGGGGGGGGAGCTTCTGTCACTGTTCTCCCAGTCTTGATTTTTAAATACTTTTTAAATATTATGATTGGGTGAACAGTGACAGCAGCTCCCACCCATGCACCCAAAAAAAATGAGAAAAGAAAACTTCTGTCAACAGAAGGCAGTGGTGATCCTCATGAGGACTGTGTGGGTGAAAGGGGGGGGGTCAGTTTTCTCCCTTGCCCTGGACTCCAACCAAAAATAATCCCTGGAGCTATGTCCCCATTGTATCTATTTGCACAGGTATATATGAGCTCTGGAAAAACCCTTCAGGAAGAAGAGTGAAGTTCCCCCTCCCCACATGTTCTGGTCCCAATCAGGGTCACACACACACATCCATGGGCATTTTTAAGAAATGAGAGACACTTCCAGTAGGAAGCTTACCTCTATAGCATGTGTTCCCCTACACACCTAGTTTTGCAGTTAGGCAGTGTTTAGCCTATACGTTGATAAATTCCTGGTTGAGATGCCACCTTGGCTGTGAACTTAGGCTGGATCCTAACCCTCTCTCAGACAGCCCAGTTTTACACTGGGTTGCTTAGATTTGCATCAGCAATTTCGCAGACGTAGATCAGAGTAGTCCCATTGGGATGACTGGCATGTAACACAGGGTAAAGGGTTGAATATCCCCTATTCTGAGTTGCACACCAACCACCTCCTAATCTGCACTTGAATACGGCACATGCCAGTTGGCCGACCTGTTCCAGCTCAGGTTAGGATTGGGCTGTTAGTTGCAGGCATCTGGCTCTCGCACTTCTTGTTACTGACTGCAGCTTGCTTCTTGAGCAAAGCAAAATGTTGTTCCCAAAACTTCAGTGCCTGCTCCTATTAAATTTGGCTGTGGTTTTAAACGTCAGAATAAAGAGGGTAAGATTGACTTTAAAGTGAATCTGATCTTTAGTGATATCTACCATCTCCAGTTACTGAAAACTTCCTATAGTAGGGGGCAGGCTAGGTAAATATATATCTTTTCTAATGAGGCACGTTATAGTTTGTAAATGGTTTATATCCAAGTTGTTCCTACATTTTATGTACTCTTGATTTCTAAATATTCCATTATTTGTACCATATGCTCCACTGAAGTCGTCATTAACTATGCCACAAAAGAAATACATAAATAATCTTGCAATTTAACATGAGTCTGTGATTTTTGCTTCAGTCACTGTCAATCAACTACTATTCATATAAGCTGAAATCAGAGTTAGCCAAAACATGTAATTAAATCATGAATGATGTTCTGGGATGGGGGGGGGAGGGAACGAATACTCTTATAGACTGTGCCATGTGCAGCTGGCATTACACAAGTTGGCAACAAAGCAGCAAAAAAACTGCAGAGAAGGAATTTTTCTCATCAGTGGCACAGTTCAGCAAACTGCACAACTCGTGCTATGTGGCCAATGTGCCTTTGGGTTTGTTTCTCCCCTTCAGACAGCAGCCTACTATTCCTGTATCTCCAGTGGAAGCCCCTGTTGAAATTCATAGGCATTTCAAAAGTAATTCCAGGGTCAGCATAGGGACCCACACTGATCATCTAAGGGCGCAATCCTAACCCACTTCCCACCACCCACCTAAGGGCAATGCAGCTTGTGGGTAAGGGAACAAACATTGCCATACCTTGAGCAGGCCACTGTGACTCCCCAACTGCAGGATGCAGCACATGCCCCACTGGCACAGCTATTCTAGTGCTGGTAAGTTGGTTAGGATTGCGCCCTAATGGAACGCTCTGGATTGTGGTTGTGTGTATCTTTGTTAAATAAGATGGGGGAATTGCAGTGCAGTGTACTAATCATAATTGAATTCAGACAATCCTTTTGCTCTTTTTAAAACAAAAATGCATTCTTATTCAAGAACGCATCCTTCTGTTCTGCTGGTAGGAAGCCTCAAAAAAGGGAATCAGGCAAGGGGAATCCTGCCCAATTGCTAGAGAGAGAGAGAGAGAGAGCTTAGGAAAACACTAAGGCAAGGATGTGGGAATGTGGTCAGTCTTCTATAAACCTACCATTATGGAGGCATTTTCAGGCCCTAACCTTTCCTGTACCAAATTGTACATTGTTTAAAGTACAATACAGCCTCGTTTATCTGTATAGTATGGAAGCTGTGTCAATCTTTTAGATAATTAGGCATGCAGTATGTGTTCAGGTGGGGGATCAGGAGCAGTGTATGTGTTTATAGCTAATAGCTTGTAAGTTTGCAGGTGAAGTGATGGGAGTCTCTCCTCCCCAGTAAAGAGAAAATGATTATTTATGTGACCACAGGAAACAAGTAAAACCTTGAGTCCAACCTGGGTTGCAAGCCTATTACCATGAGGGGACAACTGAGGCTAAGTTGTAGACTGTGTTTGAGGGTGTATATGCAATTTGGGAGTTCCAGATGTTATTAAGATACTAGGCTTGTTGACCGAAAGGGAAAAGGGAGAGGGAGGATTCTTAGTCTTGGAGTTTAGGACTCTGGGCCAAACTACACACTACTTTTAACCTATTATTAGGCTTGTGCATATCGGTACATATCACAGCCATAGTGGGGAGGCAGTGGGAGGCAGTCCCCTTTTTCCAGGACACATCCTCTTTCGTAGCCTTGTGTTCAGGAAAAGAACTTAAATGTCGTCCTTTTCCCTATAAGTGGTTTCCTGCAGGCAGCACAGAGCCTTCTTGTGATTAATAAATTATAGATAATATAGTTTTAAATTTAATAATAAGTAATATAGTTTTTTAATTAACCACATGGTTTATCTACAGTAAATGGTGGGAAAAAGAATTAAGAGATAACATCTAACTGACTGTACTGTATATCTTTATGAGGTAAATACCCTGAACCTCCTTGGTCGTCATGTATTCCTTTGTATTATTTACCTTAGGTCCGTATTTGCTTTTGTTGTATCTGTACTATATGCCAATAAAGGTTTGAAAGTGTTAAATTTTTGAAATTTGAAATTAACCACATGAAATCAATATACGAGTGTTTTCAGCTTTTTATCATGTCCTACATTTTTCTTGGATGTCCTACATTTTGAGTTGCCTTGTCCTCTTTTGTAGTTTTGACATCTGATCACAGGGGGGGAGGGGGAGGAGATCTGGATTGAGACTATAGCATGTGGGAAGGGAGTTTTAACTCTTTTTCCCTACCATGAACCTGATCTGCATCCATTGGTGCCATGGGAGATTCCTCCCAGGACAAATTGCAGCTGGTGTGTGTGTGGAGGGGGATCCATCAGGGTCATGGTCCCCACTGTGTTCCCAGTCCATTACTGCTCTAATGAACCTTGATGAGTCATCTCCGGTGACCCCCCTGATGCTTAGTGCCAAAGCAGTTTGTACCATGCTGGTGCCCTCAAGCAATGTGCTTACTGTGCCCTTCCTCAGTGTAAACGGGAATCTTCCAAATCTACAATGTGCCTGCTCAAATCCCACCCTCCATTTCCATGGTGAAGCACTATGTTTCACTATCAGGAAGGGCGGCACTCCACAATTATGGAATCTACTTCCTCTATAAGTTCACCAAAAAAAACCCCTGCATCTCCTAAAAGCCACCTAACATCTTTTAGCTACTCTTAGCAGCAAGGGTTTAGCATCATCAGAGCAGCAAGCATCAAGGTTGTATTTTCATTTATTGAGAATTCATGACATGCATAACATTTGTGCTTTTGTTTTGTATTGTTCTGTTGCCATATAATTGCTGTATTATTTATTGGTTTTAAGTTGTAAGCCACTCTGATAGTGTTTTATTTTGAAGAACGGCCTATACTTAAAAAAAAATTATGAATAAAGTAAATTCATATTTTTATTCTCCAACCAACAAAATGCAAGGGGAGGGTGGAAGCCTGCAAACTTAAATCAATACAGTGATGGTACACTATACTGAATCCATGTTTTCTCCAGGAATTTATTTTAATCTCTAATTAGTTACACATCTGGTAACCAAATAACTTTTTTGAATTTCAAATATATTTGAGGTTTCTGAAGTTATACATTTGAAACAAAAAAGAGAGTAATCCAGTTGTTCAAAATGCTTTAAAAAATATTATCCAAACCCCCAAGCAGCCTGCAACATGTGCTGTTGAATATTAGGTGGTGTGAACACATTGGAAAATTATTGTTCAAACAGTGCTACTGTACACATAAAGTTACGAGTTTTTACACCGCATGGAGTTTTGCTAACTGTTCCCCAAGCCCCCTTCCAGCTTTACACATGTGGCAATCTCTTCATTTGCAACTGAAATGGGGGCACTGCTGGGGTGGAATAAAGTAGCTACTTTTTCAGGCACTGTTTGGCCAGGAAACTTGGGTTAATGTCTCTGCTCTCACTAAAATTTTCATGGGATCTTTAGCATCACAATTTCAGCTTTAGCTCTCCTTTTTTGTGAGTATAATTTGCAGGTGCAAATATGTCTGTTACATTTTATAGCCTAAGGGTACAATGCAGCAAAAAATTTAACTATCGTTCCATTAATATTTGAGACTTGCTTTGCTGGATTGTGCCTTAAGGCTACAATCCTCCATTTGTTTTCTCTCCTAGATTTGTGCAGTAGTTCTGCTAATTTTAATGACGCCTATAAGCATGCAGTCTCTCTTTTTTCCTGTATTCAATGGGGCTTCTTTCCAAGTAAGTGTGAACAGGATTGCAGACTTAATATGGCAAAAATTGGTCTCATATAGACCTAATGTAAGGAGGCTAAGGAGTGGTTTCATGCTAGGGCTCATTTCAATGATGTAACTTCAAACCATAGAAGGTACTACATGAATGAGACTGAAATGAGTGCATCCCCTTCCTTCCTGCCTTCTGTACATCTAAACAGGCAAAATATAATGTTCATATTTGACCTGCAAACCAGGATTCTAAACTAGTGCTTAATTTTGGTTTGCAGGGCAAGTGCAAACCAGTTTGCTTGTTCAGATGTCACAACAAGTTGTGGTTTGCCACAATCCAAGAAGTGAGTGAGAGCATTGCAACACATTGGGAGAGAGCAACAAGCTTAAGGTACATGCCAGACTTATTTGTGTAGCAGCAAACGATAGGCTTGAATCTGAATCATGTATTTGGTAACTATGTAAATCATGACATGGGATAGCATTTGAGTAGTGAATGGGTGTGAAAGACCACTCTGGTTAACTTTTTTTTCTGAAGAAAGCTAAGTGGTCTTTACATGATCTTAGATATGAGAATGGCTCCATTTTATCAGAGTTTCTGTTGGACACTGTCTTAAGAATTAGAAAAAGAAGTGTATTGTGTAGTTTAGCATTGGCATCCACTGTGGGCCCTCCTTATTCTCTGGGGTTTGGTTCCAGACCTCCCACCTGCGGATAAGGAATACTGTGGATGCTGGGGATCCACTCCGGAAGCTCACACAATTACTTACCTGGAGCCTCGGGAGGCCTCTCCTGAGTCTCGCTGGGTCGACACTCTATTGGCCTCTGTGGGAAGTTACCTCTGAAAGCTGGAAGTAGCTTCTGGAGAATTTTGTGGGCCATTCTGAGGCCCACAGAGGCCAATAGAGTGGGTTGCCGGTCCAGTGCAACCAAGGAGAGGCCTCCAGAGGCTCTAGGTAAATAATTATGGACAGCCTCTAGGGAGACATCCATGAGGACCCTCTGTGTTCGTGGATGGTTAAATCCACGGATACTATATTTAATATATTTAGTCTACCCATCCATCAACCCACCCACTTTTCCAGATTATTCTCCACATTGATTGGTGAATAATTATTGTAGTTGAGAAATGGCACCTGTGGGTTTGCATATCTGGAAATTTATGAACATTTTGTTAAAGATTAAACAAACAGAAATTGAAAATACTATCAAAAGTCAGCTAGCTAAAGAAGAAATTATTTTATTGTTAATTCGTTGCACTCTGGTTCTTTTCCTATTGCTGTTTGTATTGGCTTGAATCCAAAGATAGCCTTCCTTCAGTGGAAAAATTTCTCATGCTCATGGAAGAGGAGTATGGTTTCCACCAACACTCCCCTTCATTGGCATGTTGTTGGCATCCTTCAGTCTCGGAAGACTGTGGTATCGCGCTCTGAATAGTGGTTCTGGAAGTGTCCTCTCCAGTGCGCGAAGCCTGGGTAAAGTAGGTATGGAGGATAGGCTGTTTCCCATGCAGCAAATCCCCCCTCTCCAAGTCGCTAAAATGGTCCAATGGAAAGGCAGAAGCCAATACGGTTGGTTCCAGCGGCGTCGCAGGAGTTGCCAGAGCGTGACTGCGTACAGCCGCGAACTGCCTCAGGGACTCCGGCTCCGGATTTTGCCTCGAGGTTAACTCCTGAAGCCTTTTCCATAACTGGATGTAGCCACAAGGCAGTGGAAGTTTGCGATCAGAGTTTTCCTTCTCTCAGATGAGCTGCCTTTCCAGGCTAACGAGTCCCACCTACCCGGTGGCTGTTTAGTCGCCTCTTACGACAAGTACAGCCAAACCGAAGGCCTATTCTTATCCCCCAGCCCCCAGGGGGTTCATTGGCATCTCCTGTGCCATATTACACACTTCTCTTGAGAGTCCCCCAACCTTAAGGACTGACTTTTCAGGGGGTATTGGCATCTGTAACATGGAGGAAGGGATAGAAAAGGCTTGTTCTGCAGGCAGAACATTACTTGCACTCCACTGGATTCAAACCATTAAATTTACTCTTAACATTTCATATGCCATCTCTTTCCAAACCATTTTAATGCTCATTGAAGAGTCTAGCCCCAAATAGGCACTGTTTAAAAAAAAAAGTGCCAAGAGAGAATGTAATTACTGTGAGCTGCTAAACATGTGACTATGGACTTATTTGAGGGGGTGGAGGAATCCCCAGTATATTTGTACATTTATTTTGGATCACAAATACTGGAATTGAATTTATTTCAATATTCTGTCCAAGTCAATGTAAAAGGAATACCAAAGTATTTTTGAACCAGCATTTGAAAACTCTGTTTAATGAATTGAACCATTTGTGCTAAAATCACTCTGGAATGGCAAGGAAGAAAGTGCCAGAGTTATTAGCCGTTTACCATTTAGGGTCATTGTAGTTTTTCTACCTCTTCTCTGCTTTGATACTGCTTAGTCCAGATTTCTTCTCTGCTTTGATACTGCTTAGTTCATCTTGCTTGTGGCACCCTATAATTGAGGGTTATACAGAATAATTTATTAAAGGCCAAATTACACAAAATGTGAGCAGTTGTTTACAAATGTGACCATTTGTTTACCTGAGAGTCTTCGACAATAGCATATAAGTGGGAAAGAGGGTTCCAAAAATTGTGACTGAATTTACAGGCCAGCCATTATTTTTGAGTTGCTGATGGTAAAATACAGTCCCACACCAGTTTTAGTAGATTTTATGTCTAAATGAGGATGCTTAAAATTATGCTTAAACAGAGCGCTAGGGTTGTACTGAGGCACTAAATACTATTGCTTTAAAAGACTTATAGGGCATTTCGATGTACGTTTACGCAAATATTCCACTGAGTTCAGTAGCACTTACTCCCAGGTAGCTGTACATAGAACTGGAGCCCTCGCGGCTGAATAGATGACTTCATTTCCTTTTAGCGCAGAGTGAACCAATCTTGGAGATTTCTTGTCATCTGTGAAGTCATTGTCAGTCTTAGCCTGTCCTGGCACAGCAGGGCCTCCTGGTCTCTGCTGTATCCAGCCAATTAGGAGGAGGCTAGAGGTCTACTTGGGGAAAGGGAACATTTCCCCTTTCCCTGTGTAACACTCCAGCCTGGGCCTACTCGGATTTACATTGCAAATAAATTAATACAATGCTGGAAGCAATGATGATCCAGATATTGCAGCTGCTTTGCTTATGTATTCATTTTTATGGATAGGGTTTCAGTATTTGCTGTATCTCTCTGCTACGTTATGGGGATATAGAATTATATCCCGAAGCCCTCTTTAATAGCCTTCTTTCTTGCTTGAAAAGCTATCTGTTACCAAGGCCATTACAAAGTAAAAGAGAAAAATATATATCCTTTATACCTTCTCCTGTAGAAACGGATCAGCATACAGCTCTATATGCTGCTAGTACAGTGCTAGTTAGCTGCTATCTATTTTGATCACATTGAAACAAGCAAGTAAGATGTTCAGTATTTAATTGAAAGCATAAATTTGAGGCAACTAAAACACAAGAATGTGGAGCCTTAGGAATGGTGGCCAGGCTGGAGCTTTTAACATACCATTTGAAAAATCTGACTTTACAGCAGCATCTGGGAACAGTCTTGATGTTTCCTTTATCACTTTAATTCCTTTTGTATGGAACAACACAATTTGGAAATGGAAAAACAATGGCATGTATTGTATTAATCTAAATAGAACTGTAATTGAAAATGCTTGCTTCACACTGGAACAGAATCACATCTCATGCACTTATCATTTGCTCGCAGGCTTTCTGGTTTATCTGTCTATGTGACTGTACTTCTATGCCAAAGGGAAGTTGGATGAGTGCCTGTTCAAAGGACAGCACCATCCAGTTGGAAAAAGGTGAAATTAATGCCTTTTTATTCACCTTTCAAAATTTTACTCATCAACTATGTCAGTAGTTAAAGCCATTTTTTTTGTCCAAGATGTCTGGATTATTTTCTCTCTGCCTCTGTGATGGAAAAGCTTAGTTGTGCCTGATTTTGCGTGACCAGACAAATATGCACAAAGTGCACAATTAAAGTATAAAAAAAGAAGCTGGTCAGAGATCTGATCAACATTATATGAATTATGGTTCATTGATGTTCTAGAGAATTTTTCATTGTCATTTAACACCAACTCAAAAACACCAGTTTTTCCTCAAGAAACAGCAGAATCTGGAAAGGCAGTAGCGAAAGTAGACAGTGCAATCCTGTGTATGCTTACTCAGAAGTAAACTCCACTATATTCAGTGGTATTTACTCTCAAGAAAGCATGCATAGTATTATAGCCTAAGAACTGTAGCTTCCACAGCGAAAGGCAAGCTGCTGGAAGTATCATGTATCAATTTTTCTGCTTCCATCCTCCAAAGAGCTCAGGGTGGTATGCATAGTTTCCTTGCCCCCATTTCTCCTCCCAAAATCCTATGAGAAAGCTTAGGTTGAAAGAGAGTGACTGACCCAAGATCACTCCATAGGCTTCATGGCTGAACAGAAATATGATCCTGGGCCTCCCAGTCCAACACTCTACCCCAGTGGTTCCCAAGCATACCTGGGTCATGACGTCCCACAGCTTCTGGACACCACTATCTTGGATTTCATGAAATCTTGTGAGATCCAAGATGGTGTTGCCAAAATTTCGGAAGATTTTGTGAAGTTCACGATGGTGGCACCTGGGGGAACAGGTAGGAGGGGTGACCGCAAACATCCCACAGTGCCCCTATTAGTGTGCTGCGATGCCCTAAGGTGTCACAATGTACAATTTGGGAACCCCTGCTCTAACCACTGTCCCACATTGATTCTGAGGTAGGCAACTGCCAGCCCTAACCTGAGATCCCTTGGCTTGCAGCTTTGGCGGCGCAAAAAACGGCTGCCGCCGCATCCTGCACACCTCGGGCTACCGCAGGTCGTACCTCAGGAGAAGGGATCTTTCGTCCGCTTCTCCCTGATAAGGGAAGTAGCCCTGCAATGGGTAAAAGCATTTGTGTAGGGCGCCGAGCCCCACACAAACACTCTGGATCCGGTGGATAGGAGCTCCCCCAGACCTGCCTCCATCCCTCCCCCTAGCACGACTCCCGCCCGCTCCCTCTCCCATTGCCCGTGTACTGTATAGGCGCCTCTTCGTCTCACCCCTGCACAGTGCCGGCACTGCCTTCTGCTCATGAGGAGACGACTGTCTCTCCTCATCCTGCAACCTCTCTCACCCGTCTGCTCTTAGCTGTGTCGAGTCCACCATGACCCTGAGGGTACTGGCACAGTATTCACAGATAATGAGAGTACATGGCAATTCTGTCCCTTGCTGATAAGCAAATTTGCTAATCGCGAATTCTCATATAAAGAGAACTGACTGTAATTCATTTAAGTGAACCAAGATGACCTCGTTCATTTAGGACAAATTTTTTAAAGCTTGCTATCCCCCTGGTAACTGAGAAAAGAGAGAGTCCCATACACAACAGCAGATCAAAGAAAGTGCAGTACTGCATGTTTCTACTGGGAACTGTTTCTGACAGATCACAGATACACAGCAATAAGCTCCTTCACAGGCTAAATGACCAGCTGTTGTGTTGGGGCCAACTGAAAAAAATCAGGTCATAGTGACATTTCTTAATTGTGCTGAATTAATGTTTCCATTATCATATTTATGATCGCTGTTATTATATTGCCTCTAAGGTCACTTCTCTGGTTTTATAAGGGCAGAGCAACTGGCAGGCATTAATGAATGGGCCTGAGTATTTGGCAGTCTGCCTCCAGACCTCTTGCATAATTAGTTTGTGCCTTCCTTTCTTTCTCCAAAATAAAAACATATTATTTGGTGCTGACCAGATAGCCTGGCAAGGAAATGGATCCAGTTTACTGTTTATTGTCACTTTGGAAGATCAGATAAAGTACCCAAGTGGATTTGCATTTGAGTGGATTTGGGACATTTGTATTAACCTTTCATGTGCTGAAAAGCTGTTTTTCTGAATGGGATGACAAGGCAGAAGATAGTGATGAGTTCTGTTGGAGTGACTACAACATTTATAAGCAGTACTCAGATGGGCCAGACCAGCTAACAATTTGCACATTCAGGCTGCAATCCTAAACACACTTTCAAGGGAGCAAGTCCCATTGAATAACATGGAATGTCCTTATGAGTAGACATGCATAGGATTTTGCTGTAAAGCATTTTGTTTTCTCATTTGGAATAAAGACTGGCTAACAAAAGCAGCATCCATGTTCACAGAGGCCATAAATCTTAGAACCTTTCCCTTTTTATAGTCCCCCCCCAATCGTATCAGAAGAGTATCAGGGCCCTGAAGTGCCAAGTGTTGGCTCACAGGGGATGTGACATGAGTGTGTTGTATTAAGCAGGGCCTTGGAGGAGACTGGCAAATCAGTGAGGGGGCCCCCATCTCTCTGCTACCCTCCTCCAGCCTGCTGATGGCACTCCTCCAGTTAGTGCTTCAATCCCCTCCTCACTGAGCGAAAAGAGGATCGGGCCAGTGGCAGCCCCCTTCTTCCAGCTGTGGAGGGGGAAAAAAGATGTCATGGCTCCTCCATCACCACCGTCTTGCGCTCTCTGCCCTCTTGGCACCAATCCTGCTCCTCACTTCCCCTTCTGCTTGGCCCCTTTGTTTGTTGTGAGGGTTTTTGTGAACAGGAAGGAACAGGAAGGCCTTGGCATCCTCCGCTCTGCCTGCTCATTAAAAAATAAACTCCATGCAATGAGGAACATGGAGAATGTGCAGAAGGGGGAGATTGTCCTTCCTGGCCTCTCCACGTAGCTGCAGCTGAGTGAGCAGAAAGAATGAGGAGGCAGCAATAGCAGCCCTACTTGAGAGGGACAGGGGCCGCTGCAGTCCCAAAGGGCAGGGAAGAGCTTCCCTCCCTCTTCGTCCTCCATATTTGAGGGGAGGTTCTGTTGGGGGCAGGATGGCTTGTGGAAGCAGGGGGTGGCAACTGAGCTCCACTGCAAGTGTCCCTTGGGCCTGAATGGTGTAGTGCAGTACAAGGATAGGTTAAGTTCAGAAGTATTATAGTGGCCATTACTACTTAGTGCTGAATGGCAGCACCAAGTGATCGTTGGGACATGCAGAAGCAGAAGTTCAAGCTATTGGCCTTTTTTATGGTGGATGTTCCTTTTTACCATGCACATGACATACAATGTATATATGCCAAGTTCACACTCTGCCCATATATGATGATGATGAACTATCTCTCAGGCATCATTTTTTCACCCTTGTTTGAGACATGTGGCTTTGGAGAGTGAATGCTCAAACAAAAAATGCTGTAATCTGATAGCAGACTCCTTTGTGGTTGTGTTTGTTCTCTTAGCTGTTGTTTTCCACGGTTCACTTTAACCCAAAGTGCCTGTGGGCTACGCTCTTATGTTTAAGGGCTCTGATTTTGTCATGGTACATTCTGAGGGAAAATCATGAATTAGTCATGGTTTTGAAAGAGAAAAAAGTTATGGGCAGCCTAACAAAATCATAAAAAATGGGGGGGGGGCATTCATTCACATGCATTCACATGTACATACTACTGGACACTGGAGTGCATTGATTGGTTTTGGTTTTCAGTATGTGTCAAATTATAGAGTTTATTTCTGAACTAATTTTGAGGTTCTTAATCAATTTGTATTCACGTCTTCTGCCCTCATCTTTAAAGCTTAAATTTCTAGTACAACATTACTTTTTGTACTTGTGTGAATGTTAATGTCCGTAGGTGTTTCCTCGCTAGCTGTCTGCCTATTAGAAGGTTATTGTGGGGCTTATAAAGTTAGCATTTGAGCATCCTTTTCATTTATAATATAGAATACTTTTGCTACCTTTTTTCTATGTCTTAACACCTCTCATACTTACTAGAATGACAGCATACATCTGAACTGTTGTCATGTTTGAAGGAAATTTCATTCATAATGATTTACAGATAGTGTATTTTCACAGGAGGCAAACACCTTTTTTTTCTACAGTTCCTCTCTCTCTCTCTCTCTCTGGGCTGTTTAATCTGACATTATCTATTGTTTGTCCACTCTTAACAGAGAGACAGAGAGACTAACAGAGAGACTACCATTTCATAACTACCCACCTTCCTCTTGTGTTTTTCCCACATTTAAGCCATCTTCATGAAGAAAATTCAGCTTCTAGCAGCACAATAACTGCACATGGGAACTGTTGTTTCTGCTGCTGTTCTGTCTTTCTGAGAGGTGTGTGCTGAGATACAGCAGACTGCAACAAAAATGGGAGGATAAAACAAGAGGAAGAGTCAGTATTCTGGGTCCAAAACAATATATTACTGGATTGTGGAAGGAATTTGCAATTCGGCATGTGACAGCAACTGGAAAACGAATGTCTTGCTCAGTGCTACAAGAATCATGTCTGGAAATGCCCTAAGTGTTTCATGTCCCAATCATGTTTTCGTTCAGGAGATGCTACACCCTGAGGAGAAAAGCTAGCTGTTCTGCTCTCAGCAGCAATACTAATGTTTAACTAGGTCCTTGCATCAGCACAGATATTGGATCATTCAGAGTTGGAATTGCTGATGGTGAAGTAAAGTGATTGCTTTGGCAAAGACACCTGATGCTGTGATTTGATCTCGAAGCCACATAGGACAGAGTGACCTCTGCGTACTATGTATAATTTGTGCTATGGAGCATTTACTACATCTCTTTAAACAGACATATGCTGCAGCTGGGAGAGTTTGGCAGCTGTAGTTTTGGGTGTGTGTTTTGTTTTGTTCTTGCTTTCTGGGAAAGTATGGAGGGGCATAATTTTTTAAAAGAATATTGATAGTAGTGGATGGGAAATATTGTAATTACTTACTGAATTATGTGAAGGTTTGTTTTTCAGTTCAAAGAACCCATTGTGGTCTTGTAAATAGTCATTATGACTAAGCAATTAAACCCTGCAAGGCGTCTGGTTTTTTCAAAACAACAACAATCAAAACTTCTCTTCCCGCATTTCTCGAAAGTATTTTAGACAATGAGGAAGCCAATTAACAAAAACAATTAAAGCATAGAATAAGCTATGGAGGTTTAATGTGGTTTAAGTTGCGCAGTGCACTAAGGGCATTCTTTCACAATACTTGGAGTACATTAAAACATAACAAACCTTACCCAACCCTCTGCCTAGTTTGTGATGTTTTTAAACTGTTGTCACATGATATGCAAGTGTAATTGCACAATTGTGTGTGAATTGGTCTTTGCTGAAGAAAGTTAAGAACAAACATAGCCAGCCACTCATGTACAGTACATAGATTCCAATCTTGATGGGCATCTTGATGACTTTGAAGGCTTGTGGGAAAGGGAAGTTTAATTATTAAGTAGGAGATCCTAAAACCTGTGCCAAGACAGTAGTATTTATTTTTACATATTAATTAAAACATGTCTGTACTGCCTTTTTTCCCATCAGGAAGAATTCAAAGTGGCTTATATTGTAATTTCAATAAAATCACAATAATAGCAACTTAACAATAGCACAAGTGAAAAACAAAAACAAACCCAAAATGAACTAGTGAGGCACAATTAGACCATATTAAATGGCTGGTGAAACAGGGACATCTTCCTCAGTGTTATATCTAGGGAAAATGGCATCTGTGGCAAGCACTGAAATCGCACCCCTGTCCAAACAGAGAAGGAGAGATCATGGAGTGGAAAACCAGCCCTGTTCTTACCACCAAGTGAATTTATATAGTAGGCTACACAGAGAAGGGGTTATAATGGAGTGAGAAGCTGATCATACCACCAAGTAAATTTATTCAGCAGTCTGCACAGAAGGGGAAATGCAGAAGATGCCAACCCTGTTCCACCAAATGAATGTATGCAAAAATCTGCAGATGCTAAGCCCCCCTAAAAAAGGAAATGAAAAATAATGTTCATTTACCTCTTTTTGGAGGCCCCCTGAAATTGATGCAAAAATGCACCATTGACTGTGGTGCAAAAACACACCATTGGTAGAATATGGGTAAGCATGCCCCCTGCACCCACTTTCAAGTTGTGCCGAGTGCAGGTGTCCCACTTGCACCCTAGAGACACCAGTGCACCCTAGAGACACCAGTGGTCTTCTTATATCTGCAAAACTCAGCCAAATGAGGGCTGTGTATCACCAGCATGGTGATCACCAGCATGGAGATGATCACCAGCATCACCAGCATGGAGATGATATCTTCAGCCATCCATCCTGGTTCCATTAATATGGGATTCTAAGTGTGGGCAAACCTGGAAATCAGTGACTCATCTTCCTTCGAAAATAGAATGCTGTATTTTACATCAGCTGCAGCCTCAACCCAGAGTTCACCATCAACCCCATGCAAAGTACTATATAGTATACAGCAGGGGTGCCCAAACCCCAACCCAGGGGCCACTTGTGGCCCTTGAGGACTCCCAATCCGACCCACAGAGAGCCCCCAGTCTCCAATGAGCCTCTGGCCCTCTGGAGATTTGCTGGAGTCCATGCTGGCCCAACACAACCGTTCTCAGTATGAGGGTGACTGTTTGACCTCTCGCATGAGCTGTGGGACAAGGGCTTTCTCCATTGCTTGCTGTTTCATGTCTGGGATGCAGTAGTGGCAGCGAAGGAAAGGCTGGCCTTTGCTTTGCAAGACCTTTCATTCATATAAGTTCCATCTAATATATTCATTTATTTAAATTTATTCAAATTTGAAATGTAAATTAATTCTTTTTCCCCCCAGCTCCTGACACAGTGTCAGAGAGATGATGTGGCTCTCCTGCCAAAAAGTTTGGACATCCCTGGTATACAGTAATCTAACTTCATGGTTATGAAAGCATAAATGATTACTGTCAATTTTAAATCTGAAAGAAATCCCTCAGTTTTCTCACCAGATCGAAACTGGAGGAATTGCTCTTCACAGTGTCCACTATATTTGCTGTGTGGCTGGAAATTTCAGGTTAGAGAGACAGCCAAGTGAAGTTTCTCTAGCAATTTTGACAACTACTCTTTTGAAGGCTAGAACAATTGTTAAATGTTTTTGGTATCAGGTAATGAGGCTGTAATTGTTCATGACTTTGCAGCCTCTCAGGTAGCCTATAAACTGTGGGCCTTGATAACTACTTGAAACATACAGCTGGTGCAGAACCCAGAAGACAGCTCTCTGACACATGGATAGTTTACATCATGTTTTTGCTCCAGATTCCACATTTATTTGAAGAGGGATGGGCAGCCCGGTCCTAACCTGCACAAGAAGAGGCAGGCAGGCAGGCAGGCAGGCTGGCTGGCTGGCTGGCTTGCACTGTATCAGTGCAGGTTTAGGGCTGGCTGTGGCACAACTCAGAATAAGGGGAAGCAATTCCCCTTACCCTGTGTCATGCAGCAGCTGCCCCCTGGCATGGGACTACTTGGATATGTGCCAACAAAATAGGTTGTGCAGATCTGAGCAGGTTGGTGTAAGGCCGGGATGCTCAGGAGGGGGGTAAGGATCCAGCCTAGGTGACGGATTCTGGTACCACCCCCCTCCTGGACCTGGTCCACTAACTGGCCCGCCTGTCGCCCACTTCCCCCCACCCTGGAATGCCCTTGAAATGCCCTCTCCCCAGCTTCCCCAGAGCCCCCACGCCCGTGGCCCACCGCCAGCAGAAACTTATCTTCCACTGCCGCCATGGAGACAGAATTTGGCCTCCAGAGGCCAACAGACACCTGTGCAACGGCTCCTGAGCCATCACAGGCATGCCTTATGGCATATTTGTGACAATAACCCCACGACACCCCCACTTGCGCTGGCCTAACCAAGGGTTAGGATTGACCACTTATAGGTCTTTGGAATACAAATTCCTTCAATTCTACATCGCATTATGAGCTTAAGTTCAGATCTTTCTGGATTCAACATGTAATGCATTTATCTGTCCCTGCCAAATAGATCTCATTCCCAGTTGCTCCCTCCTTCTCAAGTAAAGTATTTCATGGCTAGAATGCAAGGCAGCATATGTTAGGATTTCCAGAATGCTTCCCGTCCAGGCAGCAACCAGACACAGACCTGCTTAACCTCTGCAAGATTACCACATCTTGTGCCTTCATGGCAAAGTCCGGATCATTAACTCATATTAGAGATGAGAGGTTGAGGCTGAAAAAAAAGTGGCTTGCCCCAGGCCACCTAGCTAGGTTACAGTGAGGGAACATTTGAATTGGGGATTTCCCAGCACAGTAAGCAATTTGTAAAGTGAAGATGTAATCCAAGAACTAATGTTATCAAGGTTGATTAAACTTGTTCTTACTCCCTGGGTGAAGCCAGAAACTAGTGGCAGAAATGTAGCAGCGATTAAAAAAGAAAAATTACCCTGGCTATGTGCAATAGTTTCCATTACGTCTGGGTCTCATTCCCTTTCAGCTGTGGCTCAAGGCATAAATCATTATTTATTTTATATCCAAGGAACTTTGAATAAGCTTCTACAATTATAATTCTAAAAACTCAATCATTCTCAAAATTCCCAGAGTAGTTTGCATAGAAAATACCAAACCTAATACCATTGCCCTTATAAATACACTTAACAGAACTGGAGAATAATCAGGGGGAAAAAAATCCATTTTTATTGACTCGAGTTAAACTCTTCAGCACAATGTCAGTATCTGAACTTTATATTTAATTTTAGAAGCCAAAACTAAATGTTTTAATTTGACATTATTCTTAACATCATGCTAATTTGTTCCAGATGTCCTTAGCAGAGCCCAACACTGCAATTTTTACATAGAAAGCATGTGCATCAGTGATTTATTCCAATAGAGCTTCTCTTTTACTGCATTTCATTTTCTTCTCAATGAAGCACTTAACAACATGGTTTTCTTTAAGGCTCTTACTTAATCATATGGATATAATTTTTTTCAATTTATGTTTTCAGTTTTTTAGTGCAGTAGCCACAGGACGTTTCTTAAACTAGGCAGATTAAATGCATATGTTGAAAGCAACTTGTATGCAAGTCCAACGCACTTTCTGTCACAAAAGTGTCCGTGGAAAGTACAGCAGCAATTACAGTTTTCTGCCACGTTTGGGGGCAGAAGTAGAAGTACTATGAAAACACTACTGATTTCTTCAGAATATCACATCATGTGCAAAATCATGTATGACAATAAAGCAACTTCAGCATAGTACATTGTGAACACTTAAGACATGGGGGAGGGAGGGCCAGATTAAAACACATTAATTTTTTTGTCATTTCTGGGCTGATGTTCAACATTTCAATTTAGAACCTATTTCCATTGGTTCCATTTCCAGTTTTTCTCCATTATGATCTTGGAAAACTTTACAATTAAGTAGACATTTTTAGAACTACATACAATGTGCAAGATGCTTCCATCATGAAACCTGCCATATTTGAACATTTTGTGCAGCTGTTGCTACGCTTTGAAACACCATTGATGAAGTATTCCAAGAATGCCATTGGCTCTGCTGTCTGGAAATGTGGCACATATTAAGGCAGCTCATCGCAAGAAATGGGCATGCACAACTAGGAAGTTGAAGAGTAACGTCCAGGAGAGATGCCCCTTTCTGCCTTTCCGGTTTTTGACGGGCCACATATTCTGAAATCAAAATTTGTGTTAAGATTGTTCTCTGTTCTTTAGTTAAGATTTTTTTTTATTTTTTACAGTGTATGAGTTATTTAAGTGGTTACAATAATGTCCAGGTTGACCTAATGTGCCAGCACTGTGTACAGTCAGTTGCTGAGCACCCAGAAATGGCCTGTGCTGAGCTCAGCTTGGGAGGCAAAGGCTGCAATCCTACCCACACGTTCCTGAGAGTAAGCCCCATTGAACAAAATAGGACTTACTTCTGAGTAGACCTGGTTAGGATTGTGCCCAAAGCCTCTCACCCAGTTTGCCACTTGCCAGATTGAAAATGGGACACCATTCCTTATCCAGTGCACTGCAACTTGTATAGCAGTTGTTGCCTTCCGAGCCAAGCTCCACATGGGTCAGACTTCAGCTGGTTGGCCATAGGTTGCTGACTCCTGCTTTAGATAATACTTCAACTCTTTGAAACCAGTTCTTAGATGGCCGCATATGGAGCAAGAGAGGGATGGATCTGTGGCTTGTGCTATGAGATCTTTGGATACAAGCCAGTGTTTCCCATCTAGCATGCCATAAAAAGGTACCCTGGTTGACTGTCTCTAGATAGCACTGCATATTGTTATATGAGAAATCACAGGGTTACTTTATTTGCTCAAATTAGCATAGTGTACCTTATGGAAAAGTGAATAGAAAAGGAATGGGACCTGTGAAGAAGGTAATGCGTACAGGAATATACACCCAACTACTTGTGGGTGTACATTCTGGTTTGAAGACAACAATTAAACCTTGTCAAATCATCAGTAAAATCGGTTTCATTGAAAAGCATTGTAATGAGGTAGAAAATTAATGTACTGTTGAGCTTTAAGCTGTGAGGACTAATTGAAATTATTATAAATGTACATTGATGAGTGGGTGCCCACTTTTCACCCGCTACTTTTATATAGAAATCATATTTATGTACCTATATATTTCAGCTTTGTTCGCTTTGTTACTTTCCCACCTACATGCACAGAGACACTAAGTTAATTTGGGAATATCTTTCTTTCATGTGACTGTTTTGTTCCTGGAATAGCAGGCAGTATCAGGAGACTGGAGCATAGTTCTTAGTCACTCAGAGCTACTTCACATGGGCAAATTTGTCTCCACACAATGTTCCCCAGGTGTCTTCAGAAAGATATTTGTGGATGGAGTATCTCATATGAATTCAACTGTATGTGGATACAGCTGCCTCTGTTTACAAGGGATTTCTGCAATTGCAGTGTCACATTTTTTTAGTTGCTTCATTGGAATCACTCATCCAAATAGAGGGGTTATTACTGGCAAGAATATCCCCCCTTCACTGAGATGAGCTGTATAATTCTTGAGGTACTCAAATCTTTAATTCTTCAGTGGCCTCTCTCAAAATGTGAATATGTTTCCCTTGCTTCTTACTCGTTACCGCTTTTGGTTTTCTTTCATCTGTCCTTTCCTCAGTTCTGTCAAGCTTCATTGTATAATAATGTACCGCAGTTGACTTTTTTCAATTAGGTTTTCCTCTTGCTTGTTGCTATAAAACTCCAGATGTTTTGGGACTTCATGGTTCCCTGGATATTCTTTCCCTTTATTTTAATTTTCTTTTGTAACATGCCACACATGTGGTATGTTGGCCTTTTAAGATGCTGTGCTATGCTAATCAGCCTTGCTCTCTTTTCCCTTTGTTGCCTGTTCTCCCCCCCCCCCCTGCTTTGCTGTATTGGGCACAATACATTGGGAACTCTTCATGATCAAATCCTATTGAAATTAATAGGGAGGCGGCAGCAGGGAGAAGTACACAACTGCAATGCTTTTAAAAAAGAAGCAAGCATTTCTGGCAAAATGTCACACATCATTAGCATGAGAAGGGAGGCATCCCTTGCTGGTACAGCACACGCATTGCATGCATAAAATCCCAAGTTCTTAGCATCTCTGTTGATAGTGTCTCAAGTCCCAGGAGTGGAAAAGATCTCTGTCCAAAACTCGGGAAAGCCATGAATAGTTAATAATTATGGACTAAATGGATCAATAGTCTGATCTGATGCAACAGAAAGCAGTTTTGTATGTGTTTAAAAGCTTATTTTGGGTTTTCAGAAGTTCTGAAAAATGAAAGGACCTTTCATTTATGGAGGTATCCTTTCTGTCATTGTGGCAAAGTGTTTCTTATATTACTTCAGGGGTATTTTGGGTGTTCTATCAAATTTAGTACAGATTGCAGTGTTTAAAGATACTGTGAAAAACAGCTTGACAAACTGAAAATTTTGGGGGAAAATGAAGCAGGTGCTCAATAGTTTTCTCAAAAATCTTTTATTTTAAGGGCAATCTAGATGGAAATACATTATTTCAGCAGATCATGTCTTCACAGAACGTGACAGGCACCTCTTTTTTAGGTATACTTCAGGTCCACTCTGGAGGACAAATTTATAGTTCCAGTTCTTCAGTGAGTTATGTTTGGAGTCATAAGGCTGCCTAGCATAAACTGGCCTTGGCCTCATAATAACACTGGCAGCCCAATCCTATGCCAGTTCTGCTCAGGCAACGGCCATCGCAGTGTGCCACAAGGCACAATGCTGTGGCTGGGAGGGGAGAGGAGCAGATGGAGAGGCCAGTGCTAGTCAGTGCTGGGTGTCTGCACTGGCAGGAGGACCAGTAGGACCTTGCAGTGATAAGTTCCCCACTGGACAGTGGGGAGTGGGCCCAAGTGTGGTTCAGGCTTAGGGTGGTTCAGGCCAGAGGCTGCCACCAAATCCTATCCTACCTACTGGGTTTCAGATCCTGACCTGGGTCTCCTCAGTTCTGTACCGGCTAAATAGCTGGTACAGCTCCAGTAGACCTATGGGGGTCACCAGAGCTCTACATTAGGGTAAGGGAACCGAAATTCCCTTAACCTGGGGAGACTTCCTGGCCCTGCAGGATACTGCAGCAGCCATTTCGGCAACCGGGAAAGGACTGAGGAAGGCCTGATTTGCACCTTACTCTCTTTACAACTCTGATACACCAGCTCATCCCATTGAATTGGAAAGTGCTTTGCAAAGTGAGTCAGAGCTGGTTTTCTGCGTCTCTTCTTTTAAATTTGATTTTGTTTTTGCCAGAGAAGCACAAGGCATTATACCGCCATATTACATAGGTGTATTACTTACCACCTTTTGTTGAGTTTATTTTATTTTATTGTAGCAAATAGACGTCTACAGGAGATTAGAGAATTCTCAATCATTGTATTAGGTGTTCTGTTGTTTATAATGTTATCCAAACACCTGGATTATCCAGAACTCTTCCAAGCTATGCATATTAAAGAGGGTGTACAGTATTTTGGCCATCGTCTTACAAACATCTGATCCCCATGAGCCTCCTGTTGAACCACATGAAATTTTTAAATTTGCATATGTATTATGTTTACAAAATTGGGACCTTGTGCCCTTTCTTGAGGCGACTCTGGCACTGGATTCAGTGGTGTTTGCATAACGCTTTTGAATACTCATGCGCACATTTCCCCCAACGTGTGAGTAGTAGAATGCGTACAAACTCTTGCCAATAAATATTCATCGTGTATTGAAGCAATGGCCTGCTTTGGAAGAAAGACCATTTCATAGTGCTCAGAAGCAGCTCAGATACTTTGAGCAGACAGAGGACTTCCTATTGATAGCTATAAATGTTTTAGGAATGAAACATTTCAGGTTTTCCATCTGTAGGCTGTCTGAGATGTCAACAGCCAATATGACCTGCTGTTTCCCTTGTAGGCCTATAAATAAAAGGTAGCTTGTTTAACTGATCTTGCAGCCGAAAGCAGAGGTGTGTATTAATGAGCTTTCTCTAATGGCACACTGACTCTATTTACAGCACTGCCACTGTGAAGCCTTCTCTCTTACAGTCATAACTCATTTCCGATGAAAATGTCAGTTATTGCTTCACCTTTCAACTGAAACTGTTTGGTTTCTTCCCCTTCCTGACAACTGACAGTTATTCTAGACATGACTGCGATTAAGTATCTCTAGGAAGGCAGCCCACATTTTGATAATATGTTGGCATATGCTCTTATTCCTACACCATACTTTTGCAATGTGCAGTGGAAGCAAGGAAAAAAATTTTGAGCAGTGATAATAGATCACATTTAATTGATTGTGACAGGCTTAATGTGATGTTCTTAGAATGCTTTGAGTATAATTTTGTTTCCAGCAAGTGCATGGCTAGGTGACTTTTCACATTTTTTTGTGTGTATAGGAATTTTGTCTGTGAAAGTAGAAGAAAGTAAGGAGTACTTAACTCATTGCATGTTTCAGATGTAGAAAAATTAGCATTCCAGGGAAAATGTAGCATGTATATTTGTAATAGGTGGATCTGATCTGTCCAGAGAGCTGTGAAGTGCCAAGCCCATTGTGGCAATGGATCACTTGGCACCCAAGCCTGTCTGACTTTCCAGCACCAATGCTGCCCTGAGGAAAGTGAACAAATGTTCTCTTACCTTGAGGAGGCCTCTGTGACTGCCTCCCCAGCATAGAATGCAGCACACGCTCCATTGGCACGGCTGCATAAGCGCTGGAAAGTTGGATAGGATTGGGCTGTTGGTTTCATAGGTCTAGTCAGTGGTGTCACTAGGGGAGTGCCAAGGGTGTGGGCCACACTGGTGACAGCCACAGGGGGTGGTGACACCACTGGTGGCTAAAATTGCAGTTTGTAGGAATAATACCACTGTGTTATATATCAGTTGATGTGTAATTTACAGCAGAATGCAATGAAAAAACCAGAGTGAAATATCTCCATTCTATCAAAAGTTAAGGCCAAAAAACTAGAAAACAAAAATGCAACTACCTTCTGTAATGAAGAAGTACATTTCCTTAATTCAGAACGGACCAATGAGACTGATTGTTCAAAGAGCCAATGTGATGTTATTATGTTACAGCCTAGAACCAATAAGGTCTTAGTAAGGTGACACCTTCAGGGAGGGTGACACCACTAGTGATCAAAATAGCTAAAATTACGGTTTGTAGGAATAATACCATCATTATATATCAATCGATGTGTAATTTCATGCAGAATGCAATGAAACAAACCACACTGAAATATCCATGTTCTATTAAAAGGTATTTCCAAAAAACCAGCGGGGCAAGTTGATATTACATTGCCAAACCCACTACCCAGGTCGTTGCTCCACCCACTGCATGGGAGAAGTTCCATCATGGGGGTGACTTGCTTGCCTCCCGCACCAGTTGGTGCTAACCCTAGTGACTCCAGCGGACCTAATTGGATGTGTACATGTTTACCCATATATGATAACATGCAAGTGATTTCTGCATCTGCAAAAAGTTAGCACATGGAACTGTGCCCCAAGGGGTGCAGAATAATTTCATGTAGCTGTGAAAAATGTGTTTAAAGATTAAGTGCTAATGTATAACAGTGCCTTTATGGTAACATTTCATTCATTGTTCTTGCGTGTACATTGATTACTTTGGCTTAAATGTGTTTGTGAAGTACTATGGTTTCCAAAAACACATAAATAATGTCATAGTGTGAGTGGTAAATGTATTTACTCTGTTTATGACTAAAAAAATGAATAAATCCATTTACAGCTGTTTTTACAGAAGCAAAATATTTTTAATGTTATGCCAGGTGTCATTCTTGAGAAAAATATATAAAGAAGTCAGATGGAGGAATGACAGCTTGATGCCAGATGTCTAGGAGATATAGCTGGAAGCCTTCTAAGTTGTCAAGTGGTTCTTATACTGCTTATCTCTTCACAACAATATATTAACTCCTTGTAGGCATATCTGAAACACAGCCAATCGTTTCCATAAGTAATTTAAAGTTTCTGAAAACATCTGAATTTTCTCACTGTTGTTGAGTCTGTGCACACGGAGTGTGGAGATGAAGATTATTATTAGGACTGAACTGAAAAATTATAGTTGTTTATTCTCTCTCTCTCTCTCTCTCTCTCTCTCTCTCTCTCTCTCTCTCTCTCTCTCTCTCTCTCTCTCATTTTGGCTGTTTGGGGGATTGCTTGAAAAAGTGCAAATGTGTACATGTGTTCATAGTGATAATAATGTGATTCAGGAATCATTGCCCTCATTCTGAAATGTGAATGATGTTGCCCTGAATGATGTTATCACATAGCAAAACCTGGCTGTTTAATGTTCCATGTGTAATCCCTGGCTGAGTCAGAATGAATCGTTGCCTTCACTCTGAAGTTGCTTAATTTTCCTCAGTGACATTGTCACATGGCCAGATATGGTGACTAAATGATAACTTGACATATAGCAGTATTGAAGTTAAGAAATGTTCTTAGTTTTTTTTTTTTTGGTCAGGATTTTCTTTATTTCACTCATACCTACACTGCAGAATGAACAATCCAGTTTAGAAGCTGCAATCTTGGAAATCTTATCTTTCATTTTCATTGCAAAGAATTACCGAGCAAATTTGAAGAGTTGTTGTTGTTGTTGTTGTTGTTGTTGTTGTTGTTGTTGTTGTTGTTGTTGTTGTTGTTGTTGTTGTTGTTGTTATTATATCAACAACAACAACAACAACAACTAGGTATTTATATACCGTCTTTCTGGTCATCGGATTACTCCTCTGACTTTATTCAAGGTGGTTTACTTAGGTAGGCATTTCTAAATCCCTCAAGGGGATTTTTACAATCATAGAGGTTCTCTCTTTCAAGAACCGACAACATTTCAGAATGGATCTTCCTGGTTTGGTCTCACTTCTGGCCTCTAGTTCTCCCACGCAGGCTGATAAGTAGGTGGAATCACTCAGCTGGGCTTGTCAGCTGCTTCAAGGTCTCGCCATTCTCAGCCGTTCAGGGAGCTGCGGTGTCCTCAAACTGGCGACCTTCTGATGTTATCTTCGGCCTAACGGAGGCTCTACCCTCTAGACCAGACCTCCTGACCTATTCTGTGTGCCAGAAGCATTAAAACCAGAACAAGCTGTATGAATCTTTCGTGATCAAGGGTTGGAACATCTACGTCAGGGGATTCCTTTGCAACATCTGTGTTACATGGGTGTTCTCTGATCTTCTGGTTTGTTACTTCATTGTTTGCAGCGCCTGCAACATATCCAACAGTTAGGGAAAAATTATGCCTGTGCACTCCATAATTAGTTACTGTGCTGAGAAGGAAATGGCAGCAAAATGGTTGTCATCACATCCTAGGGCTGGAAGCAACACAATGGATAATCTAGGCTGAGGATTGACAATTGGCAGATCTGGCCTGGAAAACCCTTGTGTCTTGTGGCCTTACAGAATCTGAATCAAGAAGTTAGAACATTTTTGCCTAGAGGTTCAATTAAAAAGGGCAGATAACACAGGCCCACAAAACTGAGGGTCAGAAAAGTTTTTCCCAAACTTTATGGTGGTCTGATATGAATTTGGGGTGCCGATTCCAAAAATGGCATCCATTTTGCCCTATCACATCTAGTTTTGCTGCTTGAACCATTCGCTAATGACGCTATACTATATCTCCAAAACTAGACGTGATAGGGCAAAACTGGTGCCATTTCTGGAATCAGCACCCGAAATATACCCAGGAATCGGTGTAATGTTTAAGGAAGCAAAATGTGTGTTGGCCTGTGTAATTGTTTTCAAATGTGATTGCTAAAGATATTCCACTCTTACTGTTATATCTTTCTTTGGGATTTTCCATGCTAATCTCTCAGTCAATCGCAACTCAGGGAAACCTCAAGATTTGAATATATTTCATATACATTTTATTGCATTGCACTGATGCAAATGACCACTCCCAATCTACCTCTTGAGGAGATCTTTTCAGAAAGCACTTTTTTTCCTCTGCTGTCCCACCAAAGTCAATGACCTCCACTGTTTTTTGACCCCAGCAAAATCATAGCCTGCACCAGGGAGCAAAGGGATTTATCTTCCGCTGAGGAAGCAGCTTATTGTGAAACTCACCCACCCCCATTATTGGATCCACTTGGTTATTTGAAGAAAAGGCATTTTTCATATACTCAGAGTACTTCTTTATTATCACTGTTGTTTTTGTTTAGGATGGAATGTTAATACATGGCTGGTTCTTCTTTACAAATCATAGTTCTTCCCCCTCCCCCAAATTCATGTTGTCTCTGCTTTGCCTTCCTCCCCACATTTATTCATTGTGCCACCACAGTTCAAAACACAGTCAGGAAAATCAAATGTCCCTGAACATGCCAAACCTGGCATTCTTAAAGCAGTCCAAGTCCTCCATTCTTTTATAGTTTTGTGTATACTGTATTCTATATATGTGCCTAAAAAACCCCAACAGAACTTGAGAATCCCTTTCTTGAAACTTGAAGGAGATTCCATTAAGCAATCTATCCCAGTGCTCAACTGATGTAATTGGTGTCCATCCTTCGGATGGTTTTAGAGTTGAAGCTAAATACCATTGACTACAGCTAAAAGTTGAAATCCAGTGTGGAACTCTATTACTCCTGAACATGTGTAATTCCTGAGTAGCACAGAAGTGAATGGACTGTAGCAGCACTGAGAAACATACGTAATTAAAGGTAGAAATTAGGAAGGTGATATAGAAGGAGAACTGAAGTAGCTCATTTAACCGAATGAAAATGCAGGAGTGCTGGATGGAAGCTTTGCATTTTCAAATTTCAGTTACTAAGTGGGTTTAGAAAATACCAGGTTGGCCAAGGTTGCTTTGATTTTATGGACAGCTGCATATTTGTTGGGCAGTAATGTTTTTAAAAAAAAGGATGTCAGGTTGCCTCTTTTTTGCAGTTGTTTTCTAAAATATGCGCTCTAGTCTCCAGCCCTTTAGCATTTATTTATTTACTTTTCATTTGGAATGACAGAAATCTTCCAAGCCTCACTGGCACCCAGAAAGGCATCAAATATTCCAAGCGGGAATTCCCTAGCCAAATAAAATTTCTGAGTCACAGGTCACTCAATTCTTCAGTTTCTAGGTGACGGCTCTTGAGAAGAAAATTGGCGGTTTGATACACATACGTCTCACAGTGTATTTATCCGTAAAGCTAAATCGGTAACACAGACAGAATAAGCAATAAAATCTGATGGGCAGCAAAAAGTGTAAATCTTCATTCCTGCCTGTGGTGTACCTGCTCACAGATTTACCCTCCAGATATTGTCTAGATGCTTAATTTCTGTGTACAAGGCTTTTACCACCAATTCAAGGATTTCATAGGCTTTCTGGACAGTGCAATTGCCACCCAGTCCTAACAGAAATGTAAGCATAGCTACTCAGGATGAATTGACCTTAAAGCATAGCTTTTCACATGCCATACTGAGGCATGAATTAACCCTCCAATGCTACAAAGATCAGATGTCTATGCTTGGGTTATAAAGATGAAACTGAGCCTTGTTTGCCTTGCTGATGGCCCATTTCTGATTAAATGCATTGTGGGATAGAAGTTTGATGATGTTGAGGCACAAGGTGTGTGATTATTTAGAAGAGAATTGTATTCATTTCAAACAGCTTTTTACAACAAAAATAAGTTATTGTGGACTAAAACAAAGTCTCATTAATCTCACCGTCAGATGTTGAGCTCTCTGCTATTTCATCTCAGAACACACATTGATCTAGAAAATATTAGAATCATGATATTCTGTTTCTGTAATAGTGGTAGTTTTCTGCATTGTATTTTTCTTTTTGTATGTAAGAAATGGTTTTTAAGTTGATACAAGTTAATGCTTTAATTGCCACTTGATGTTGCCACTAAATTGGCTAAAAAGTGAAAGACCCATCTTTAGAATGCTGACAGCTTTTCAGTGTTTTACAGCCCAGTCCACCAGCCCAGCTACTGCAATGCACTTTACAGCACTTTTGCCATGGCTGTTGACAGCTGCAGCTGCAGATCTCTGCAGAGGAAGGGGGCAAAACAAGGAGAGGGAGGGTTGCACAGGAGCAGGGTTAGGCAAACCATTCCTGGATGGGAACCGAGGCTCCTGCTGGATCCTATCCCCATTTCAGTGCCCCATCTGCCAACACGGGGCTGCATGTTTCTGCACCAGTGATTTTGCTGGTGCAAGATTGAGAAGCCCCATAGAAGCTGCTGGGGCTTACCCCAGGGCAAGGGAACAAAAATTCCCTTATCATGAAGATGCCTCCAGAAGCCTTTTTGCCTATGCTGGACACAGTGGCAGCTATTTCAGCACTGTTGCATCAAGGCGCAAGCAATTCAGTTAGGATCAGACTATAAATCATCCATCCCATAACTTTCTGTGTGCAGTGTAGTGACCCTAGTGCCATTGGAACCATCATTTTTAGCAAAAAGAAAAAAAATAGAACCTTAGAGTGTGCAAAATAGAATATTTTGGCACCAGGAAATATAACTCCACTGGCAACGCTTCTTGGTTTCACTGTTTCTGCCAGCTGTGGATTTCCTCCTGATATTTGATCATTCTTCATTAAATTGCCATATTTTTCCCTATATTTACTTGTGTCAGTTATTGGGCTGTTTTTAGTGTAAATAGATGTGTAACTTTCTCCCTCCTCCCTCTGTTATAATTTTTAATATGATTTTTTTAAACCACCAGCATCTCCTGATATAATAAGCACTGCAAATGATTAAATAAACATTAAAATCAAACTGAAAATTCAGTGTCTATGAATTCAACCTCACTTCAGGGTTAGCAACTATTCAAATCCTGTTTAAAAAAATAAAAATAATCTTTACAGTGCTTTCAAATGATTTATACATTAGTTCTACCTGTGTGGGTACCTTCATGTGAATAAACCAATAGTGGGTAAGAATGATCAGTTTGGAACAAACATAACAATTTTTCTAAATACAGTATTAATTTCACCAGTGATTCTTTTGTAGTGTAGGGCACTAGCCAGCAAAAAGTTTCATATTCTTCAGTTCCATTTATGTCAGCAAGAAAATTAAGCACCAGCTTAATGTGTTCTTCCTAGAAAAGTTTCTCACTTTGATGAGATCATATTCCTGTCCTTTTACGTAGCAAAAACGCTCAGTGGAGAGCCAGACTTTTTGTATATTTCTGTCTTCTGGATTCTTTGGATCCTGACCTGAGAATGCAAATCATACATGCAGTCTCCTACTCTGAAAGGGTAGTGCTGTCAAAAATTCATTATGTATGAGGCCATTCTTTTCTTTAACTTGTTGCTCAGTGCTTCCTGCAGGTCATCATGCTACTTCATTCTATTATTTATTTGTTTATTTACTGTATTGATCAGACACTTTCCATAAAAAATTCTCATTGCAAATTATAAAAATTTTCAAGTTTCATCTTAAAATCTACTTATGTTGAGAAACCCTTTCATTAAATGACATTTGTATATTCTTCCCCCCCCCCCCCGGTGTCTGGATAGTGATCATGATCACACTGGATAGGAAAGACTGTATTGTAAAATTGGTATGGTTAAGGGTAGTGCATGGTTGTGACTGATTACTGTTGATTTGTATTGTAGGTATTTGACTGAAGTGGGCTATATTTTCCTTTCTCTCATATTTTATTTTTCTTATCTGCTGTGCAATGTTTTGTCATTAAAATACTTAAATAATTTCTCTGTTTTTTGTGCCTGGCAGTGAACTGTCTGATCCCCAAAAGGACTCTATTGCCAATACCTCATTCTGCTCCTAATGTGGAAGAGAACCCTCCCTAAGCTGAACACTTGTTCTTTCTTAATGTTTAATCTTCTTTACTTAAACCGTGTCGCAAAGGCTCAGCACTATGCATGCAAGAAATACAGTGTTACCGACCACAACTCCATGCACAGTGATGGATTAAAGCAGCGGAGCAAAATGTGTTTCATCCATAAACTTCAGCAGATGTTCTGAATTCTGGTTGATTTGTTGCATGTCCAGATTGGATTGTTTTTTTAAACACTGTATTCATTATAGCAGGATATGGTTTATTTAATAAAGCTTTACAGAGGTTTTTTTATGGCTTTATTGCAGTTTGAAGGATGCAACAAAGCATTTTCTCGACTTGAAAACCTTAAGATCCACCTGCGGAGTCACACGGGTGAGAAGCCTTATCTTTGTCAGCATCCTGGCTGCCAGAAAGCTTTCAGCAACTCTAGCGACCGGGCTAAGCATCAACGAACACACCTGGATACTGTAAGCATGACATTATTTTATAAAGCAGTGTCTGCGCCCAGCCTTTGTAATGGGGCATTTTCTGAAACTGGCACTGGCCTCTTTAATTTAAATGTGGCATCTTTATCATCTCCAGTGGGGAAAGAAGAAGGAGGATGGGCGTCAATATATTTCTGTGGTGATATGTATTTCTAGAAAGAGAAGGAGGAAAATATTAGTAACACACCAGGAGGTTTTCCTTGTGTTATATGGACAATGAAGCCTGAGGGGTTGCTGTAGGAGGTGGCACTTCCCCAGATCCTGCTGCCTTTAATGTGCATATATCTGACATGATAAGGAATCTTATTATAATTTCCATTATTCCCCATCAACTCTAATAAAAATTATTAATATTATTCTGCTACACCATTATAGTATTAGTATGTTTCTTAACTTTTAAGTAGATAAAACCCTACTTCTTCTGACCTTGCAGAGTTGGTTTAAAAGGCAGTTTACATCATGGTATGTACCTTCCATTCTAGGCATCGCTGCTGGGCTTCTGGTAAGATCCTCCTTAATGGTGTAGATTGGTGCAGAGGTGCTTAAAAGTTGGCATATTATGGAGGAGGGGGTGCTGATGCTAACATTACATCAAAATCCAGAGGATAATGGATGTGAATATTATAAGACTATTCAGAGTTCATTGCCAGTGTTGAACTTGGGAAATCCCATACCTTGCAGAGGTGAAGGTCTTCCATCATCCTGCCAGCATCGGTGTCCTAAGGACCAGGACAGATAATTTATGGGGTCAAGAGACTATTACAGCCCCATCCTATGCAGGATTAGACTGGCAGCCATAGTTCTTTGTGACAGCAGAAGACACTTCCACTGTTGCTGAAGGGCTTCTGACAGCCCGCAGAGTGCTATGTTGTCAGCCATTTTGAGAGGGCTGCTACATTTAACATGATTTTGTTATAATATCACCACAGTTTGGCCACTTTGTATGCTGTTGTTTTTCAGGAATACCTGTAACTCTTTGGCGTAGTTCCTTCTATTTCTAACGATGTGCAGCAACAAAAATAATTAAGGATCTTGTAGCATCTTAAAGACTAACCAGTTTATTTCAGCACAAACTTTTGTGGAATCCATTTCATCAGATGGATGAAGTATCATCTTTAGTTGGTGATAAATATGCCCACCTGGGAATAGCAAAAAAGAAAAAAAAAGTTGTAAAGTCAGGGTTAGAGATACCGAATAGAAGAGGTACTATCAGTGACCTTTATTATGTAATTTCCAGTGAGAATTCAAAGCAGTGTTGTTGGTAGTCTCCCTGGCTATGTAGAGTTAACTGATTTATGGCTAATCCTGTGGGCCATTTATGACAGTGAATCTTGTGAGCAGACCCATTGTGGAGCAGGTAAGCCACCGCTCTGAGGGATTAGCTTCCCCTCAGAAGCGTCCTGATCTGTCCCTCCAGGTGGATATAGCAGGTGTGGCTGCATTGGCATGGGTGTGTGTGTGGATGGATAGGATTGGACTCTTATGGCTGGTTACCTAAGCTGGTTACCACCAGCAAAATGGGCACACACACTGTTGAAAACATTCCATAAGGCACATTCCGTGAAGGATCATCATGGCAACAGTAAAGTCGTTGCCAACCTGCCACCACCAGTCAGAGGCTTGCGCCCACCGGAATAGATGGACACTCCACTAGCTTGAAGGGGGGAAGGTGGGCAGGGAACCCTCTGGAGCAGGTTTGTATTCTGCTGGCTGACAGAGTGCAGGGGAAGGCCAGAAAGGAGGGTGATAAGGTCTGGAAAGGGGATAGGAATGGTGGCCACGGCTATCACTGTATCCTATCCCCCTTCCTGAGCTTGGAAGCCTGATGTGAGGTGGCTTGGATTTGACTTTTATTTGAATTGTGCTGCCCATGGTATTCTTCCTCTGACCTGCCAGAGCCTATGACAGTGGTTCCCAAACTGTGAGCCATGGCTCTCCAAGAAGTCGTGGAAACAAGCTAGGGGAGCCACAGAATCCTCATGAAAAACCCACTGCCCAATACAGTGTATAGGATTGTAGCCCTAATAGGGAGCAGTGGCCAATGGCCCAGTGGGTCAAGGGAGATGTCAGTCAAAAAGTTTGCGAACCACTGGGCGATAGGTAGAAGTTCTTTGCTTATTATTCCATAAGTACACAAAATGGAAATGAATATGCTTTATTAGGCAAGTAACTATTATGTAGTATCCCAAAGCAATAATAGGACATGATGCCCCTACCCCAGACTCCCTGGCAGTTAAAAGAAGACCTCATAAGTACCTGGACCAGGCTTTATGTTGTCATTTGACAGACATAATTACTGCAGGGATTTCCCCTTTAGTGCTATCATCCATACTGATTGCTTGTGTATTGCTCTGTTCTTCTCTTCTGTGCAACAAGTAAAACTATTTCCAATGCTGTAATAAAACCTCATGAATTCAGATAATCTGCAGTGCTTGCAAAACACTTGGATAAAATAGGAGTGATGTAAACAGGGCTAGGTAGACATAGAGCTATTATGGAATTCTCAATGAATTAACTTTCTTGGGGGCTTGTGTGAGTGGACTACAAATGATGGCTTTTTAGTGTATTGCTCAGGTCATGTTAGCTTCTACTCCAGTGAACCCATCCATCAAACTCCTTAGGTCAGGGTTCACAATTTGAGAAACCCACAGGTGGCAGGCTTCGACAGTATCCACAGTTTCAGTTAACTGAGGGGGATTCCGGAACAGAACCCCCACAGATACTAGGGCACACATGTAATATTAAAATGTGGGTTCCAGTGCTAAAAAGGTTTGGAACCACTGCTTTATTAGAAAGGTTTGTTGTCTTTTACAGACTTCTCCCCCCCCCCCCCACAGGTGAACCTCCTTTCCCCTCCTAATCTGTCTGGGTTTTTAATGCTGTTTAGAGGGAAGCTTTAAATCTCAATCCAACCGAAACAAAAAAATTGTTGTATTTAAAATTGATTTTCCAACAATTTAACTTCTCCTAGTGGGAAGAACATGGCTGTGTCAAAGCATTAAAATCCATGTTGCTAAAAAGGTCCAAAAGGGTCAATGTATAAGTATGTGTGTGTATAAAATATATAATTATTCATTTTAATTTAATTTTAATTTTTAACCTATCTAGGAAAAATTGGCAATTTCAGTGCTCGCTGCATTTTCAGGAAAGTACTTCCTACTTGATGATGTCACTTCCAGGTTAATGCCATCACTTCCAGTTGGTCCTAGACAGATTCTCAATCTAAAAAGTGGGTCCAAAGTTTGAGAACCACTGCCTTAGGTCACTTGAGCTTCTGCTTACAAAGAATAACAGCAAGAGTCCTTCCTTTGTCTTTTTCAAAGATGTGAATATGCACTTTAGTGTTTGGCTGGGTGTTTATGGGGCAGAAACCTGGCGGTTAATTGATATTTACTTTTAAAGCAGCTACACATTTCAGACAGTGCAGCATTAAGGAATGTGTAATGTACATTATGCCTTGCAAAAACAAACAAGTCGTAGAAGCCAGTCAGTCACATTTTCCAAGCTCAAGCGCACTTACAATAACAATGTTTTATTTATTTGAAAGTCAGCTTTAGAGATTTGAATTTGTAATTACTCCTAAAATGTGACTCTTTTGAAACTTAATACACTGTATAGGATGCACCTTTTTGAAGTTTAACGGCTTGACGTTAATGTAAGTGGAATGCGGGGGAGGGGAAGACAAACTTGGCTCCCAAATCAGGTCTCAATTGGTGCACTTTGTGCCGTGGTGTACACATAGCCAAGCTCCTCTGTGCCCTGTATCTCTTTATATGGGTGTTATTTCAAAGAGTCTCCTTAACGTTCTGTTCTCTTTTTCTTCTTTCTCTCTCTCTCTCTTTCTCTCCCTTCTCCCCTTTCTCTTTACTATCTGAAATATTCATAATCAGCAAAAAGGTACAGTAATACTTTTGACTAACCTTTTATCAGTGCTCCAGTTTTACCTTACTAGATATCCTTTAAAGTTTTCACTGTACTCACGAGCTGCATAAATCAGCATTCATTTGTTTATATAATTTATCCTACTAATTTGCCCAGTCATTTTAGCTTTGTAGTGTTTTAGTATATTTTTTCTTGCCTCTTGAACATAGATGGAAGAAATCATAATGTGTTTTGCATGCCAGTGCTAGTGTTCCAAATGCATGTAATAGAAGACCTACAGTTCATGAAGCAAACTCTGATCCCCTTTATGTGCCTGCTGTGTAACTGAATCCTGTGTGAAAGTGAGATTGAAAAGGTTTGGACTAGTATGGATGGACTTTTTCTGATCTAGTTTCCCCATCCTTAATAATGTGTTACCATAGCTGGGAAAATACTCTGCCCAGTTAATTCCACTAAGGAATTGTTTAATGGTTTCCATCATCCTTCCTCAAATTTCGGTTCCCTGTGTGTTCCAGGCGCTTTCAAAAAATCAACTTTCATATGTACGTTTCTGGGTACATATCAGGTTAGCCTTTGGAGCCTTGAGTTGGTGAATGATCTTATTATTCCTTTGGAAATTTCCTGCTGGTATAAGGAGCAGGACTACTTATTCCTCTGGAGGCGCCTACAAAGAGAAAGGATTTATATGGACTGCTTAGTTCTTATTGAATGCATGTGGAAGTGATTTGAGATTCCAAATGCAGGTCAATCTGTCATTTATCTTCTCTGAAAGGAGAATCTGTAAATAATTACAAAGACCTGTTAGAATGTGCTGGTTTGATCGAATAACAGATTATTAGGTTAGGGTTAGGTCTAGGGCCATACTGGAAACTAGATTAGAATCTACCTTTAAAGAAGAGATAACTGCGATAAGAGACTATGACTGTTTTTCCAGTGTTGGCAAGATGTACTATTAACACTGTAATCCAGAATTAAGTTTGTTCAAAAAGTGGTCAGGATATAGGAGGTTGCTAGTATAGCCCGAGTCCTGTGAAAATACTATAGGACTCTTACTGGAAGATGCTTTAAGGTTATTTTGTCTAAAAATGTAATACATTAAAATCTAACATATTCTCTGTTAGAATCTGTTAACAGTTAGATCATTCATCAAGATTTGGTATGACAAAAATCAGGACAGTGAACACAGTATACTGTATAATGCCAGAACTGTAAGCAGGGCAAACAGTAAATAACATATATTTATAAATCCACCAGTATCTGCAAGATACTACAGAGGAGAGCAAATTTCCTTAGAAAATCAGTCTGAGCTAGGAAATAAATCTTTGGAAATGGTGAGAGGCTTGAGCTAGTTCATGCATCAGGCAATATCCATGTGATCACAGCCAACATTGTAAAGGGCTACTGATGGACAGTTAGCCTGGTTGGGGATCATGTGGGGACACTGTCTTTAATGTGTTATGAACCAGTTCTACGTGTGGGACCTGTCCACAGATACACTACATGATACATGAATGTGGAGGCTTGAAAAAATATCTACAAGATTGTACTTCTCCTATCCTGGACAGAACTACCCCTTAAAATTCTGGCATTCAAAATATGGATAAAGAAAATACTGTTTGTTTAATATATCATTTGAGCATTGGTAAAAAAGTTCACTTATCATGGCATTTTTAAGACCTGATGTGATTCTTCTCATTGCAGTTTCATCCTTCTTACAGCCCAATCCTATGACTGTCTACTCAGAAGTAAGCCCTATAGAATTCAGTGGAATTTGCTCCCAGGAAAGAGCATATAGGATTGTAGCCTTAGGTTTCAATCCTATGAACACTTTCCTGAGAATAAGTCCCATTGAAGACAATGGAACTTACTTCTGAGTTTACTCAGAAGTGTAGTTACTGAAAACTCAGTACTCAGAAGTTAACTTACTTACTCAGAAGTAACTTTTGAGTTACTTCTGACAAGTGTAGGATTGTGCCCTCCGTCTGCTGTATCCAAAAACACAACTGCCCAGTTGTGTAAAGTTCTCTGAGCATATGGATTAAGTTCAGCAGGAAAATGATTGCTGCAGCAGATCTGAATGTACTACAGCTGGTTGTTTGCCAGACTGGTTATATACCGTTATGTTTGCTAATCTGGAGTTTTCAAGCTGAGCAAGCAACTTGAGGCATTAAAATATGTTTGCACATTGCCAACAATCCTGAGATGTTTCATGTGCTGAACATAACAGTTTGTACCTTAAGGAGGGATGTTTCCAAAGCAGACTTCTCTTCCATGTTATCTGTGTTTTTCCCCCTCCTCACATGCTTACAGAAACCATATGCCTGTCAGATTCCTGGGTGCTCCAAGCGCTACACTGATCCAAGTTCCCTCCGAAAACATGTGAAAGCTCATTCTGCCAAAGAGCAACAGGTGCGTAAGAAGGTAAGAAGGGCATGAATTCAGAGGATAGTGGTTTCAAGTGAATGTTTGCTTTTCATTAGATGGTGATTATTGTTTCCCTTCCCCTTCCATCCAGGTTTCCACTGTAGTTTTGCTAAGAGAAAAGTAATTCAAATTAATTTTTGTAATTTTATCATTTTCATGGGTTTAAAGTATCTTACTGGGTCCTTTCAGACATGATAAGCTCACATAGCTGCTCTGATCAGATATCAGGCTCTGATCAAATCCTGAGTCCAATCTATTGATATATGTATGATATATAACTGATCACTAAGCAAGACAATGATCAAGAGATTGGCAACAACTAGAAAAATGGGAATAAATTGAACTATTCTCCCAATATCCAGGGTCCCCTATAATTGCATACACAGTCCAATCTTAACCTTTTAATTTTTATTATTTGTTTATGCTTATATCCCTCCTTTTCATTTCAAGGCAACCAACAGCATAAAAAAGTTAGAAAATACATTTAAATCAATTGATCAACATATAAAACAGTAAAAAAAGGCAGAGGGGGGTGTCAATCCCTACACTGAACAAAGTATTTGCTGCAACTATTTATTTCTGAGAATCCATATAAGAGTTCAGGCCAGATAACAAATATAATTAAACTGTATGTGTATCATGAATGCTAAACTGCTGTTTATGTAGCAGTCTTTAAAGGCTGTGAACAACAACCCCATTTCTTTATCATTTCCGTAAGATTTTCTGAAGTCTCCATTTGAACTCTGGTTAACTGAGACTGCAATCTTACACACACTTTTCCTGAGAGTAAGTCCTACTGAACAATAGTATTTACTTTTGGCTAAACCTGCATAGATGTAAGGTGCACTTCATTTGTGGGAGTTGCCTTTCCATTTATTTATTTATTTATTCATTCAATCATTCATTTTAAGAAATTTATACCCCGCCTTTGCAATGCCAAAGCAAATGCCAAAGTCAACTTACAAAGCTTTATAATAAAGTATCACAACAAGTAAAAACATCAAACAAGGCATTAAAACATTAATTTTAACATTACATGGTGAAAAACTAATCTCAAAACAAAGCAAAATTTAAGGGAAAAAGAAAAAAGAATTCATAAGTTCAGGGTAACAGTAAAGTCACAGCAGTATATCAGAGACACAGAGGGCAAATGTCCACTCAGCAACCAATTGCTAGACGAAACAGGTATGTTTTGAGCCCTCGTCAAAACATCAAGAGAGAGGAAGTGGTTCTCAGTTCCCCTGGGAAGGCATTCCATAGTTATGATGCCAGTACAGAGAAGGTTTGCCCCCAAGCTACCACTTCTCTCACTTGGGACAAAGGTGGCACTTGTAGGAGAGCCCGTTCAGCTGACCTAAGAGGGTGGGCTGGAATGTATGGAAGGAGGCGGTCTTTCAGGTAGCCTGGGCCCAGGTCATGGAGGGCCTTAAAGGTTAGAACTGGCATCTTGAATTGGGACTAGAAGTGAATGGGCAGCCAGTGTAGCTGCTGAAGCAGTGGTCCAGTTGAGTCATAACCCCAGTTGAGTCTGGGTCCCGTAACCACTCAGGCCACTGTATTCTGCACTAATTGCAGTTTACAAAACTGTTTTAGCAGATAGCCCCAAACAGAGCGCACTGCAGTAGTCCAGTCTTGGTTACTAAAGCATGGGTCAACGTAGCCAGGTCCAAATGACTCAAGTATGGTTTCAGTTGGCCCACCAGCTTAAACTGGGTGAACGCACTTCTAGCAACTGCTGCTACCTTATTTTCCAGGGAGAGTTGAGAGTCCAGGAGAACTCCCAAACTGCATACCTGTTTTTGTAAAGGGAATGCAACCCCATTCAAAGTGGGTAGATGATTCAGTGTCTGCATTGAGGATTTATTTTTCAGGAGAACCTCTGTCATTTCAGGATTTAGTTTTAGCTTATTGGCTTCCATCCAGTCCCTAATGGCATTCAGACAGCGCTCCAGGACTTCCACAGCTTCCTCAGAATGGGATGGCAAGGAGAGATAGAGTTGGGTGTCATCTGTATATTGGTGGCACTCCGCACCAAATCCCCAGTTGATCTCCCCCAGCAGTTTAATGTAGATGTTAAAAAGCATGGGGGATAGGATAGACCCCTGTGGCACCTCATACTGTAAGGGCCAGGGTACTGCAGGTGTCACCCAGCATCACCATCTGGGACCTGTTAGATAGGAAGAAGTGGAACCATTGAAGAGCAGTGCCTCCAAGCCGCAGTTTGGCCAGCTGATCCAGGAGAATACAGTGGTCAATGGTGTTGAAAGCTGTTGAGAGGTTCAGCAGGGATACACTAACCCTAACCCTTTGCAAAGGTCATCTGTCAGAGTCTTTCCTTGACTTAAAGACTCTACAACATATGGGAAAGGCCAATTATATGGGTGTTTCTGATCTGAAATCATCTGATATGATTAGCCCATGTGATGATGGACCATAAGACTGGCATCAAGAGCAGTGAGTCAGAAAAAAAGGGAAATAAAAAGATTGGAGTGGAATTAAAAAATTTATCTGCCCTCATATTTAGTACATATAAATCAACCTCCCCTTTCTTTTGCATCATGTTTGTGTTATTTTAACTGAAACTTTATAACTGAGGGATTCTGTGTATTGAATTCCTTCCTTTGCCTAGGTACTATTGCATCAAGGAATTCTCAAATGCTTAATAGAATCAAATGAAGTAGTTATTTAGTAGTCATCTACAGCTTTATTGACTGCAGCTGCTGATTGTGATCCAGCTTTCTCAATCTTTGCTTTTGCAAAAACAAACTGCTTGTAGGACAGAATGCTAAACGGATTTGCCCAGGCCTTTTGGTTTAGAATAACTGAGCCCAGGGGAAGGCGGAATGCAAAACTGTAAACTTCAAAACAATAACTATTTATTAAGTCACTGAAGAGGATGGCTGTTTCTGTGTAATTTGAGCCTTGTGTTATGACAAAAGCTTGGCAACATCAGGATGTTTGAAAGAGAATTAGAAATGCTTTTCTTTCTTAATTCTCCTCTCCTGCTGTTTTTAATACGATCGACATTGTGGTTTGCAAAAAGCATGCTTTGGACACTTTTACCAGTGCCTTAATTTACATGGAAAACAGCTGACATATCAGCAATACATCTTGAGCGTTACAAACAGCCCACCTTTTTGCCAGCTCTAATCTGATAAGTGCAAACACTTTTCCTCCTCTATGAAATGTCCTTCCAACTGTTGCAGTTGTACAAGTGATGCAATCCTTTCAAGGGAAGGAACCCAAGATGCTCAGGGAAAACGTGCAGCTAAATAACTTCCTAAAATTATAAAGTGTACAAGCATACATTATGTTTCTGAGAACCAAAATGGTCCTGGTTTAAGATTAGCGTGCTCAAGAAAAGCCAAATGATGTCCAATTAGAAGCACTAAGTACCTAATATATCTTCAGTTCCTTCTGCCACTAGAAACAATGATGTGTTGTTCCTTCTTATATGTAACTATATGTAACTATAAGCACAAAAGACATGTGCATTCCATTAGCTGCATTATAGTTCTCCGCTTTGAAATGAAAATCTCCTTTGTTTTATCTTTCTTTCATAGCTCCACTACTGCTCTGATGCTGAACAAGACATCTTAAGCGAGTGCTTAGCCATGCAACAGCTCCACTCGTCATCACAGCACATTTTGGATGGAAAGTGTGGACGATCCATAGGCCACCATGACCTTATATCAGGTAAGAATATTTCTCATTAATACAGTGATGTCTATGCCATCCACCTTGATGCCATGGAGAACCCAGCCTTGGGCACAGTTGTGTCTCTCAACTGAATCTATCAAGGTTGCTACAAGACAAAAGATGCTGTGCTGACCTCCTTGGAAGAAGATTCTACCTATACTGTATATACTGAAAGTGAACTTGTGTGGTTGAGTACATGTCAATTTAGATCAGGGGTGCCCAAACCCCGGCCCGGGGGCCACTTGCGGCCCTCAAGGCCTCTCTATGTGGCCCTCAGGAAGCCCCTAGCCTCCAATGAGCCTTTGGTCCTCCAGAGATTTGTTGGAGCCCACACTGGCCCGATGCAACTGCTCTCAGCGTGAGGGCAACTGTTTGGCCTCTTGAGTGAGCTGTGGGATGAGGGCTCCCTCCATTGCTTGTTGTTTCACGTTTGTGATGCAGTAGCAGCAGGAAAGGAAAGGCCAGCCTTGCTTTGTGCAAGGCCTTTTATAGGCCTTGAACTACTGCAAGACCTTCATTCATTCATATAAGTTCATCTTTAATATATTCATTTATGTAAATTTATTCAAATTTGAAACATAAATTAATTCGGCCCCCGACACGGTGTCAGAGAGATGATGTGGCCCTCCTGCCAAAAACTTTGGACACCCCTGGTTTAGATGTAAAACATGGCCGCAGAAAAATAGGGTGGTGGTTTCTACATACTTGAGTTATTCCCTAGGTAAGAAGTAAGAAGAAAAGTAGAATTGAAGAAATAAATAAAGACACCCCACCCCCCACCCCTGCCATGCCAGCTCAATGACAATTGAGCATGTTCAGTAGTTTCCAGATAACACAGAATGTTGAGGGTGTCATTTGGGCAAAAAGAACAGAAAATTGGGAGGTGAAGGAATTGGTCTCCCTGAGCCTCTGGTTTGAAAGTGGGAATAACAGGACACCTGGCTTTACTGCAGGGGCTCCTTGTGAGGAGTGAGTTTGAGGCTGGTATGGTTGGCTAGGTGGCTGTGAGATCTGGGCCACATGGCACTGAGGTGAATGGCACTCTCTGCTAATCACAGCAGCCCTTAGGTCTATGTGTGCCTCCATATATGGAGCAGGGTGCACATACTAGGCAGCAGTTCCAGCCTGCCCATGTTCCCTCCTTTTATTCCCTCCCTATATTTTACAGAGTGACATAGAAAAAAGATAGATCCCTACTCAACAGTCTAAATTCTGAGGATAAAACTTATAAGTGATGACAAATACATACATTTTAGTTCCATCTTTGCTTATTTATTTTCAAAAAAATCAGCTGTAGGACAGATCAATTCACATGAGGACCATTGTGCCGGGGAGGTGTTTTTAACTTTCGCTCCCCCTGTTTTTCCAGGAAAGACCCCATAAAGGAATTTGCTTCTGGAGGAAATCAGTTTGGAGTGCCATTGAATGTCATTTTGAATGAGAGGGAGGTAGACAGTGGGGGAAGCAGAAGGACGGAAAGGTGGAAAGGGACAGATATGGGTAATGGGATGGATAAGTGCGAATTGAATTGTATGTCTTTAGGTTTTGTTTCAGTTCAGAGAAGGAATTAAGAGATACCATTAATCATTCAGCTAAATCAAGCTAATCATAAATAAAATATTCAGACCTTGTAAGTGGGTACAGGAGTGTTATGGGTGGGATTCCAGGTTTCATGTATTTTAAGAAATTTATACCCTGCCTTTCCCATGCCGAAGCAAATGCACAAGGCGGCTTACAAAGCTTTATAGTCAAGTACAAAGTATCACAACAAGTAAAAATATCAAACAAGGCAGTAGAACATTAATTTTTTAACATTACATGGTGAAAAACAAATTTCAGACAGAGCAAAGTTTAAGGGAAAAAGAAAAAAAGGAACTTATTGAGCCAGTGGAGAACAGATAAGTCCAGGGAAGTTGTCAAGTCTCAACAGTATGACAGAGTTCAAATATCCACTCAGCAGCCAAATGCCAGCAACAGCCTAAAATGGATGATAAAGGTCTCCTTCCAAGTTAGAAACTGGAATCAACAGGTGGGTCTGAAGCAGAGGCGAGATTACATTTGGTCAGTTGGTTTAGTAAGATGTTTGGAAATTAGAATTCCTATTAAGCGTACATATTGGACTGCACAAACTTCAAAAAGTAACATACAGTCCAATCTACTGTATAATGCTTCTTTTTATTTCACTTGAAAATACTTGTTTATACTGGGTTGTTTTCTCAAAGAAACCACAGCATTGAGGTACAGAGTGCTGTGCCACAGGGATTACTTGGATTACCAAGAAGCCTTTCCCCTAAACTAAAGCTGCAGCGTATTTTAAATATGTCAAGGATGAAAGCTAACATACAGAGATGACTCATTTTTCAAGTCTCCTATCCCTTTTGCTCAACTTGAAAGTAAGCCTGTGCTTAGGCTGGTAGAAGAGGATATATGAAAATGCTCACTGTAATCCACAATGCACTTACAATTCTGCTTTTAACAATACAGTAATGCGGTGCTTTTGTACTTCATCATTGAAACATCAGACTTTTGTCCACTATTTATGAAAAAAGTACTACGTATGAAAACAGCTGTTTATGAAAAAAATCTTTAGTCCAGTTCTGTCTAAATTCTTCATGGTGGAACGCACATTCCACCAGCAGAGCCTGCAGGATTAAAGTGGAAGTGCCTGGATCCTGCCGGACATCATTTCATGGTGTCCCTCTCCATCTCCATCTCCACTGCCTACTTGCATACTTCAATCCTGCGCCAGCAGAATAGCTGGTGCAGGACCAAGGAGTCTCATAAGGACAATGGGAGGTTTCCCCAGGGCAAGTGAAGAAAAGTTCACTTAAGAAGATTTCTCGAGGGCACCAGAATGAGGTCTCTTGTTATCTGGTCTGCTCCCTGGGGCATTTGGTGGGCCGCTGTGAGATACAGGAAGCTGGACTAGATGGGCCTATGGCCTGATCCAGTGGGGCTGTTCTTATGTTCCAACTGCCTCCCTACCATAAGATGCAGCACACATCTCCTTGGTGCACCTGCATCAGCGGGGGGGGGGGGGTGTTAGATTGAATTGGGCTATAAGAAAAGCCTTGCTGGAGCAGTCCAGGGGTTTTTCTAGTCTAGTTTCCTCCTTCCAACAACAGCCACCTGATTTTGCAAAATCCATCAGTGGGGCATGAATGCAACAGCCCTCTCAGACTCATCCAAAACTGAACTGGCGCCTGAAGCAGTACCCAGTATGAATCCCGGTCTCCCAGTTCCAAGGCTAAAACTGGGTAATCGAGACAACTGGTGGAGGAACCTATGGCTAAGCAGTGCAGTGCGGAACACTTTTTTCCCTGTTCTCTATCTGTATATTCTTGACTTGCATTTTTATCATTGTTCTTTGCAGCTACTTGGCAGAGACCCTAAAAAGCCCTTATCCCAGATGGTCTGTGATGCTAGTGTAGTAACAGATGTTAGGGCTAAAGGTTAAACCATTTAGATTTTGATGGATGACATGTATTTATAAGCTAAAGTAGTTAATGTGTTAAGAAGGCCAAGGTACCCCCTCCCAAGCTGAGATGCATAGATGGCAGGGAACATTTGTACAGTTTATGTGCATCACAGTGCACTTTGGTGATCATTGCTCACTTAAATGTACATTAAGGAACTGAAACAATTTATGCTTTTTAGGATCACTCCAGGGAGATGGAATTTCAATCAGAGATGTGGTGGCCTCTGCTTTTCTATAACTGTGCAGTTTTTCAGGGAAGAGAAATATAGTTTGTGCAGAATGTGAACGTAGCCTTTCCTCATCGGAAACTGCACTGCGCCACAGACTATTTGAGGACTATTGCACTATTGCACAGACTATTGCACCACAGACACAGTGAGGATTAGCCCTAAACAGAGAACACCTCCAAAAAATGGCTCCTCTTTGTAGATCTACATATTCCTTATACAGGTACCATACAGGTGGGACCTCTGTATCCAGTGATTTGGTATCCACTGATACTGAGGTCCACCTTTAAATACCTTGTAACAAGGAAAAAAGCACCAAAATCCAATTTCCCACCTTCGTATTGTTAAATAATTATAATTTCTGTAGGGTCCCTGCCCTGGAGGGGCCTGGAGCAGGCTTGTTCCACCCCCAGGGAGGCTTCAGATTGGCTGAAGGGGGAGGGGGTTCCAGCACCCTTGTCCTCCTCCCTAGCAGAGCTGCCAAACCTGGCCTAGGAGCTGCTTACCTCACAGCTCCCTGCTTCACACTGACTGCCTCTCATCCCTGGCCTCCCTGTTTTATGGAGCAAGCCCACCCCCTTTGGCCCCTCCCCTTCCTCCAGGTGGGGCAGAAAAGGCACTTCCTGTTCCTGGCTTGTTTCCTGCAGTGTTCCTTGTTTGCCCTGCCAGCCCCCTCTGGCTGGTTGGGGTGAGCCAACCTTCTTTGCCCCTTCAAGGGCAGAGAAGCCTCCCCACCCTGGGCCTGGGGTGCCTGCTCCAGGGTAAGTCGGGGGTCAGGGCATCTGGGAGGGGACAATTTCATTCCACTAGATTCCGTTATTCAACACATCTAGTGGGTGAATGCAGTATGGCATCTATACCAATGCATTTTGGAGTGACAATTCTGGGGAGGAACAAGAAACCTGGCAGTGGGTCTTTAGAGCTATTTTTCCACTGATTTGATATCTTGATTTTTTTTTTTTAATCCACTGTGGGTTCTGGAACGGCACAACCTGTATATGCTACTAGGAGCCTCAGACAATCTGTTCCCTGCAGTGGGCACTAAAATCAAACATGATATGTTAGAAATATTAACACATATCACATTATGCTGTCAGGAAGTTGCTATGCAGAAATAAAGAAGAGGTTAAAAAAAACCTGATTATATACAGGTCCCAAGTCTAATCTCTGGCTTCTCTAGATAGCATGGTAAAAGATCTTCATCTGAATCCCTGTAGAGCCTTTGCCAGTCAGTGCAGACAATACTGAGCAAGATGGGACAAATGAGAGCTTTGTATGTTTAGATGTCTAAGATCAATTGAGAAAGCTGCTCAGTTCAACAAGGAGTGTGTGCTTTTTGACAACATTAAATTGGACTCGACCAGCTGCATGTTTAGCAAAGCAGTAACAGTGATTTATTGAGCACTGTAAGCTGCCTTGAGCTTTTGGAAAGGTAGGATATAAATGTTTTAAATAAAAGATATAACTCCTATATAGCAGCTAATTTTGAAGACTGCATTTGTGCCAGATGCTGGGGATAAACACAGGATGAGAATTGCCGTTATGCACCTGAAATGTCTTCATGGCCACTGTTGCTAGGCAAATTGTTGATGTAGCTAAATCATTGCACTGTCACAGAATGGTGATTCTAAGATAATTTTGGGACATTTGAAAGGAACCAAAATAATGGATTGTGCTAAAAAAAAAAAAGGAGATATTAAGGCTGCAATCCTATGTAGAGTGGCTATGCTTAAGACCATTAATTTCACTGGATTAATTTCATTAATTTAGATGCGCTGAAGTCTTCATAAGAACAGGCTGCAAGAGTTACCTTGGGACTTTAAATGCCTGTCTTTGTCCCTTCTTATCTGTGAAATAGATAAGGTGGATGGTTTTAAGTTGTCATGATTCAAGGGTGTTGACTGTGTGACAATGAATGATTTGAGCATCAGAACCATTGTAGGAGGTGGGTGAATATGGCTATGACTTTGGGTTAAATTTTCTTAACAGAAGCAGGACAGGAGAAGGTATCTTTGATTTTGTTGTATTTAACTGTGGTTTAAAATATTATGAAGCAATGTTTTCCAAGAAATGTGATGTTCTACTCCTTAAGATACACAGATGGGCAGCCCAATCCTACGTAATTCCCTGCCCAGTGATGCAGCTGCACCAACAGGGCACACACTGTGTTCAGGGAGGGGCGGAGTTCAGGTTCTTCTGTGGGTACATTCTCCTCTGGGTAAGGAAACATTTGTTTCCTTGCCCAGGGATAAGCCCTCATAGCCTGAATGGATCTACTTGGACCTGTGCCAGCTATATACCTGGTGCAAATTCAAGTGGACCTTAGAAGGTAGGTTGAAGACAGGAAGGAGGATAAGATATTGGTGGTACCCCTGCCATTGATACTGCCCCCTTCCCAGCCTTAATCTGCCCTCTTCCTCTCCTTGATCTCTGCCCTGTTCCTCTCCCTCCGTGACCTGGACAGCTTGTTGGCAGAATGGCATGTTGCACTTTGCAACAGCCATAAATGGCCTTACATTGCTAAAACACTAGTTCTGGCAGTGTAAGGCCCTGTTAGGATTAGGCCCTCAGCTTGATTATGTTAATACAGAAATACATGAGGGCTGATTCTGATCTTATATTCTTTGCAGGAATAGCAGGTGCAAATATTGCTCTGCTGCCATATCACCCATATATAATATGATATGAAGAACCCTACTGGATCAGATCACAAAGTTCCAAACTCCTGTCCCACTGCAGCCAACTAAAAGTTACTGGGCAGCCTAGAAATTAGTGCAATAACCCTCTCCCACTGTTACACCCAGTAACTCATATTCAGTGGCTTACAGTCTCTGGACATAAAAATTCAATTTAGCTATTATGACTTGCAGCAATTGATATTCACATTGGCCCTCTGATGGGCAGCCCAATCCTAAAGGCGGCATCACTGCCCTGTGCAGTGGTGCCAAAGCAGCTAACGCTGCATCCTGCAGCCCGACATTCATCCCCTTCCCCCAGGGAAAGCCCCAAGCTCTGCAATAGGGTTTTTCATGTCTACGCCGACTATTTTGCCAGTGCAGACTTGAGAGACTCTGTGTCGGGCCACAAAGCCCAACATGCAGTTCAGGATCCTGTGGAGCAGAGCTCCTCTGGCCCCACACGCCTCCCACACCAGTTTCTCTCCCCACCCCACCTTCCCCCTGCCCCATAACACCTCCCTTTGAGACCCTCACTGCTGCCGCAAGACTCTTCCCCGAGACCCTCACCGCTATCTGGAGCTCTTACCCACCCTCCTCTGCCCATCCTGCCTACTACCCACCTCTCCCTGCCCCAATACTACTTATCTCCAGCTGGGCACTGCTGGACCACCAGCCAGCCCTCCAAGAGACATGGAGGCTCATCGCTGACTGCCCAGCACCAGTGGCCCTTCCTCTCTGGGTCTGCAGACATACCTTATGGCACGTTTGTGACACCTAGTGCCGGTAGTACACTTGTATGACTGGTGCTAGAGAGCTCAGGATTGGAATCTTACAATACCTGAAAAAGGCTTTTAAGGCCTGATGATTATAGATAACCAAAAAAGGGGGAGGTAATGGTGATCATTATGAGAAAAGATAAAAATGAAGGAACACTAAACTCAGTTAGGTAAGTAAGTATAAAATAGAAAAATCAAACCTGATAGTTTTTCAGGCAGTCACAGGTTGCACCTTACACATGACTATGTACAAAATTGTAAAGAAGGGGTAACCTCATGCATAGGATAATTGTGCAAAACAAGTCGCTTAATTTAACCAGTACCCTGCACTCAATTAAGTAATTTACAAAAAAAACAGGATCATACAAAAAGAGTTCAGTCCACAAATGAGAAACATCTCTCTGAATAACATAGTCCATATTGTTCTAGCTTATGTGGAAAAACCATGAACATTGCTTAACAGTCTAATTCTGAAACGTAGGTCAGCTCCTGCCAGTGACAGAATGAAAAGCTTGGCTGCAAATAGAGATCATTTAGTAAGGAGATCTGTGCCTTGATCACCCGTGATAGATTAGAGCAAAATAGTTTATCATTAAAATTAGATAATAGTGTCTGACTTTGCCTTAATTTTTTTTAATTAGATCATGGAGAGCAATCTGGTGATGTGCCTGGGACCCTAAACACTTTACTGCAGTATTGGAAGCAAATGTTCTTTCGCACATAGCACTTGATGTCATTTAGCTCATGTTTCCTCTTTAGTGTGAGAATGTTAAAGAGAATTGTACAGCCCAGCTCAAGCAGCTAGAACATTCTGTCTTTATTGACCAGAACATTTTGTCAGAGCCAGGAGAACCGTATGCCACCAGAGATTTTTTTTCTTCCACTTACTCCTCAGTAAATTTTGGCTACTAATCAGATAGTCTGTGCTGGGTAGCTATCTGCTACTGTGTTGGAGGACATAGAGAACCAGCAAAACATTTCAATTGCTTCATTATGCTTTAATTCTGAAAAAGGGAGATTCTAAATACATTTTAAACAAAATGATTTGGAAAATGCCATGCCTTCAAAATGAAGGAAATAGTTACCCTACCTACCTTACAAAATCAAAGGGTAGAGATGGGCAAGCTTGTCTTCCCTATTTATTGTTTGTTCCTGATGAAGCTCTGAATACTCTTACTTTGCAATGTCTTCTGTCTTACCTGATCCTACTCTCATCTTGAATCTTAATCTGGGTGTAATCCATTAGCAATATTAATTACCTCTGCCTTAGCACAGAGGGTTCAAGTTATTTTCAGATCCTGCTTTTCTGTACAACTGGGTTCTGCCTGAGGTGGGTGGTCATGAGATCATTTGAATCCCTCACTTCAGAGAATGGGCTGGGAGAAGCAGCAAGCTGATAGGGCATGCCCTGTGCCCACCTGCCACTTTCCCTAGTCTGCTGCCTGCCCAGCTACAAAACCCAGTTGCTCCATTGTCTTCTCACATTCTTGGAAGAGGAGACAGGAAGGGCTTATCTCCTTCTCCTCCACCATCTCTGTCACGGCCTCTTGTTTAGTGGCCAATGGGGAGAATTTTGGGAGTATAGAGGCTCTTTTCAGGATTCTCTCTTCTAAGCCACTTCACAAAAAGAGGCAGTAGACCTGGATTAGGAGATGGTGAAGTGTGCGCTGATGGTGGTGGTGTGTTCATGTGCTGATAGGGATAAGAGGTTGGGCAACAGAATTGGGAGGAATTTGTAACAGTATTTGGGAGTGGGTTCAAGTGGATGATCAGGTTGGACTGCCCTGGGTTCTGCCATAAACCACTACCACTGATGTTGTGTTCTTCCCATTCACTTTCAAATGGACTTGTTAGCAGTCTCACACCAAAGTGAGACAATCTCAGTAGTGCTGTGAAGGACCAAACTGTCAGTTGAGGAAAGGACCCACTCATCCTTTTGTTTATATATGTATCAAAGCCTCACTAAGGAACAAAGGATCATGGATTGGTCATTTTGTCTATGTGATTGAGCTAATACTCTAAATCAGGGGTGTCCGACATAAGGCCTGTGGGCCAAATGAAACCCTCAGAAGCAGTTCATCTGCCCTCCCCCATTATAATTGGGCTCTCCCAGCATGATATTTGGGCTCCCTCATATCTTTAAAATATAAACAAGATTTGCATATTTTCTCTTCCATCATTTGCATCTAATGAGTTTCTGAACAAAGCGCTTATTTCTGACCATCATCCGCTTAATGATGTCACTTCTGGCCCACATGCTGCACAGCCTGCCTCCAAGCAGAATGCTCAGAGGCCAAGTTTTCCCATCTGTTGAGGTTCATTCCTAAGGCTTTCAGATCCTTCTTGCAGATATCCTTGTAGTGCAGCTGTGGTCTACCTGTAGGGCGCTTTCCCTTCACAAGTTCTCCATAGAGGAGATCCTTTGGGATCTGACCATCGCCCATTCTCACAACATGACCAAGCCAAAGCAGGCGTCTCTGTTTCAGCACTGTACACATGCTGGGGATTCCAGCTCGTTCCAGGACTGTGTTTGGAATTTTGTCCTGCCAGGTGATACCAAGGATGTGTCGGAGGCAGCGCATGTGGAAAGCGTTTAGCTTCTTCTCCTGTTGTGAGCGAAGAATCCATGACTTGCTGCATTACAAAAGTGTACTCAAGATGCAAGCTCTGTAGACCTGGATCTTGGTACGTTCCGTCAGCTTCTTGTTGGACCAGACTCTCTTTGTGAGCCTGGAAAATGTGGTAGCTGCTTTACTGATGTGTTTGTTTAGCTCGGCATCTAGAGAAAGTGTGTCGGAGATCGTTGAGCCAAGGTACACAAAGTCATGAACAACCTCCTGTTTAAGCACAGAGATTGTAATGCAGGGAGGTGAGTTCACATCCTGAACCATGACCTGTGTTTTCTTCAGGCTGATTGTCAGTCCAAAGTCTTGGTAGGCCTTGCTAAAACAGTTCATGAGCTGCTGAAGATCTTGGGCAGAGTGGGCGGTGACAGCTGCATCGTCGTCAAAGAGGAAGTCATGAAGACATTTCAGCTGGACTTCGGACTTTGTTCTCAGTCTGGAGAGGTTGAAGAGCTTTCCGTCTGATCTGGTCTGGAGATAGATGCCTTCTGTTGCAGTTCCAAAGGCCTGGTTCAGCAGGACAGTGAAGAAAATCCCAAACAAGGTCGGCACGAGAACACAGCCCTGCTTCACTCCGCTTCGGATGTCAAAGGGGTCTGATGTGGAGCCATCAAAGACTACAGTACCCTCATGTCCTCGTGGAAAGACCTTATGATGCTGAGGAGCCTGGGTGGACATCCAATCTTGGGGAGAATCTTGAAGAGGCCGTCTCTGCTGACCAGGTCGAAAGCCTTCATGAGATCTATGAAGGCTATAAAGAGTGACTGTCGTTGTTCTCTGCATTTCTCCTGCAGCTGTCTAAGGGAGAATACCATATCGGTGGTGAACCTGTTGGCTAGGAATCTGCACTGCGATTCTAGATAGATGCTCTCTGCAAGTACCTGGAGCCTCTTCAGTGCAACTCGGGCGAACAGCTTTCCTACAACGCTAAGGAGGGAGATGCCGCGGTAGTTATTGCAGTCACCCCTGTCACCTTTGTTCTTGTACAGTGAACACCATGTTCGCTGATCTCATTTAGTGGTTTTCCCTACCTGAAAAATGAGAAATTTCTCTCCTTGACAGATCCTGAGTCCGGCAGCCTCGTCTCTTGAAGGGCGACGATGTCCATCTGCAGTCTGCTCAGCTCCATGTCAGTGACAGCTGTTTTGCAGGTGTCGTCTATTTCTTGCAGGTCGTCAGAGAAGCCAGGTGTCATTGTCCTAACATTCCAGGTGCCCAGCTTTAGGGCAGGAGTTTTCTGTTTTCTATTGCCTGGTGCAGGGTCGTTGATCCGCTTGTTGGTTTTCACCCTAAACCCCACTTACCCCGTGAGGTTAACGGACCATGGCGAGGCAGCACCTTACTGGCCGGGGACTGCCCAGCTTAAGGTGGGTGGCAGCTGCCCAATGAGATGCAATGATCTCTGCCACCATTGGAAGCAGCCCCTGGCGTCACGCTCTACGCCAATCAAGCAAAGACTTATAACCGGTAAACTGCTGCTTCCCATGTTGTGCCGATGCTGTATGGCGAAGTTGGAGTGTCCTCTCCAGTGCACGAGGCCTGGGTAAAGTGGTTATGGAGGATAGACTGTTTCCCATGCAGCAAATCCCCCCTCTCCACGTCACTGAAATGGTCCAATGGAAAGGCAGAAGCCAATACGGTTGGTTCCAGCGGCGTCGCAGGAGTTGCCAGAGCGTGACTGTGTTCAGCCACGAACTGCCTCGGGGACTCCGGCTCCAGATTTTGCCTCGAGGTTGACTCCTGTATCTTAATAATCTGTATCTTATTAATACAGCTTTTAATAAGCTTTTTATAAGCTGTATTAATTAGAAAAATATTTACTCATAATAAATCTCCATTGAATTAAATGAGACTGACTTTTTAATCAATATGTCCAGGACCGTAGGGCTAGTACTACTGTCACTGTTTGAATTTTGCCTCCTGAAATGTTTAATTACGTTTTCATTGTATGTTCTTCATGTAAATAACTGTAGTACTTCTATAGAGCCAAAACTCTTATTATTCAAATGTTTGGGTTCTTGGATAGTACAGGTTCTTCTGGAAGGGGTTTAGGGATATTTTCTTCTTTTTTTCTCATATTGAATTAGGGATTAATATAATCTGTGTTTCAATCAAATAATTAAATAAAGTAACAGTTATGTGATGTCTAACAATAATGTATTACATCTCTTAAAAATGTCATCTGGATGTCGATAGCATAGGTTTCGCATCCAAAGGCCGTGCCAAAAGGAAATTATAACACCCTGGAACCTCACAGATGTCTGACATATAAATGAAAGCAGAGGTAAAGTCAGTGATACTGGCTGCAAAGAATAAGTGACAGAACAATATTTTCCCAACTGTTAGTACAGTAATAGGCTATCATATATTCCCCAAAGGGACTTACACATAACACAAGATCGGTCTTGTAGTGTGAAACCTTTCTTCTAAAAACATGGACATGTGGATAGCGTGGATAGTTTAAATACAAGTACATCAGCCCATTCCAAAACCATTGACGCTAACGAGAAAGTGAAAGCATCAACAGTTTCCAACCTGATTGAAAGTAGTTGCAAAGTTTCCTGAGAGTTCCTAATTTGAGAACTTTTTTGCCTTCACAAATCTCAAATGACTCTAGCCTGTCCTGTCCAAAAGATGTTGTTCTCTAAACCCATGTTCTTTCTTTTTCATGCTCATATCATTTCTTTACTGGGTTTGGGAGAATAACATGCCCATTGACATTGTAACTGAAACTGCATCTGGCAGAACTGTATGTGTCTAATGTCGTGTAGGACTTTGATAATATCACATTTTAATCCTCTTTTGAACCTGGGAGGAACATGGTACGGATAACCAAGATGACAGGAACAGTGATTCTTTCCAATTCATTGACGTATTGTTATAAAACTGGCAGGGTATACATTTCTAGACAACTGTGGGAAGGGGGATTGCAGAGCTGTAAACAAATTTTTCCTCCTCAAATGGCAGGGGCACATAGGTTCAGAAAGATCATGGGCCCACTAGGCAGCCTAGTCTGTTGTGAGTGGGTGTTTTATGGCTCTTGAGAAACCTACTAATGAACTCACACATGGGGACAGAAAGGAAAACCTGGCCTATCACATTTATTTGGAGACATCAGTTCTGGGTTTATGTTTTTCAGGTCTTAGTCTTTTTCACTGGCAAATTTTCTTTTTCCTTCTTAGGTATTTATACTGGTTCCAGCACTAACCATAGTGGACCATCATCTGGTCTCCTGCCGCCACCACATGATGTATCTTCAAGGCAACATATGCTTGAGTCAGTCCTCACTGGTACGCACCATCATGTATCGCCCATAGAAAGCGCTAGAGAAGGGTATGTATTAAAAATCAAGCAAGAAATTGTCTTGAAATACAGAGATCATCTATTTTGCAGATGAATAGACTGGGTAAAATTCCCCCACAGGTATTAAAAAGGGAATATAACAGGATGTTTCTGAAAACCACATACATTTAACCTTAAGAATAAAGCAGTATTTTCTTCTGAACTCTCTTCTTCCAAATCACATTGAGATGGAAATCCTATGTGGATCAGTGAAGCCTGCTAGTAGGAAGCATTAGTCACCAGGTCTGTTGTGAGAGAGAAGCATAATTTGCCTCTGGATCCTTTCCCTTCCTTTCTGGTACTTTGTTTCCCCTCCAGGTGCCCATGTAAGAACATAAGAACAACCTTGCTGGATCAGGCCAAGGGGCGATCTTGTGTGGCTTCCTATATCTCACAGTGGTCCACCAAATGCTTCTGGAAGCACAAGAAGATATGCTTTTGTCAGCCCTTCCGACAGACATTAAGAGACAGGCTACCTCTAAAATGTTGCATAGAGTCATCATGACTTGTAACCTGTGGTGGACTTTTCCTTCAGAAATCTGTCTAATCCCCTTTGAAGAGATCTAGGCCAGGTGCCATCACAAGCTCTATGACAAGGAATTCCACATATTAATTATGGACTGGGTAAAGAAATTTTTCCTCTAGTCTCTTCTGACTCTCCTGCCCATCAATTTTGGTGAATGACCCTGGTTCTGGTATTGTGCAAGAGAGAAAAGCTTCTTTGAAAGTCATGAGGGAGATAAAGTAGGGTATACATTTGTAAATAAATTTATAAATAAAAGAACTTCCTTCTGTGAACTCTATCCATCCCATGCATAATTTTATATGCCTCAATCATGTGCGTAGGTGCCTTCTTTTAGAAGAGCCCCAAATGCTGAAGCCTTTCCTCATTCCCCCAAAGGGGAGCCTAAGTCCATTGAAATAACTGTGCATCCATTCAGTGATGATGAATACATGAATGCATTTTTGAAAATATATGAATTTCCTTTTGGGGGGTAAGAATAGTTAAGTATGTATGTGCATTTTAAATGATATTTTTGAGAACTCTAGAACTTTGGTGTGGTGCAATTAGTTTACAAACTAGGTTAAACTGAATTCCAGTGACTTCAAAGACAAATTATAGGTGGTAGTGTTTTACCCTAGAAAGTATGTGAAAGAGTAGGAATTAAGATTCTTGTCTCTAATGTTGACCAAGCTTTGGTGTGGAGAAATAAATAGAGGTTATTACTTTTTGATCCACAGGCATTCTTACAGCAGTGGAACTCACCAACCTAGCTTGTCTTTCTAGGAAAGTGAGAAAGTGGATCATCCATATTTTAACAAACATACAAAAATTCAGTGTTTGAAAAGCCTATCTTATCACTCCATGAGTTCCATTCATATAAGAACATTTCCACATTTAACAGACCATTTTACAGAGGAACTCCATTGAGAAGCCAAATTTCACTCTCTTCTCATCCCCCCTCTTAGAAGTTCCATCTCAGTATTCAGCAATTGAAAAAAGCTGTTCCTTACATGCCAGGAAGAAATGCATGATCCTGAAGGCGTAGGATTTTTTCTTTTCAAAAAGTTGGAAGAAATATCAAAACAAATTGTTTAATTGTGCAAACTCTATTGATAGAAGGTGGCCCATGTACAGCACTTCCAATAATCCCAGCAGAAATTGTAGTTGGAATCAGGAAATCATAAAGCACCAGCCATGTCACTAGTTCTTGAGTTTGTTTTCAAAGTATATGTATTACCTGATTCACCTTTCTTCTTCCTTCACTAGCTTCATAAATCCTTCCTTGTCTTCATCTTTTCCCTAGCTCCACTTCAGTTTAAACCATTTTTCAGAGCCTATGCACTGTTGCTTCAGTCATTCCCACTGAGGCTTCTGTGCATAGTCTTCATTTTCCCATTGTATAGAATGAATCAATGATTCCAAGTGATTCTGTTTTTTAAATTTTATTTTCCCCAATAAGCTCAGTTGCTAAGAACAGATTAGTATTTACTGACTCTGGGTCATAACTGGAGTTTTAAACTGGAACAGTTTTATAATGAGTTTAAAAAAAAAAAAGTTTTGACTAAGCATGTCATGGAAGAGCATATAGTACAAATATATTTCCTTCTAGTGCTTGGATGCTTAAACAATGCAGATTGCTTGTAGAAACAGTGTTGCTAACGATCTTTAAGCTAATGCAAGATTATAACAATGTCAGACCTCTCGCCTTTGTGGGGAGATCCATGCCAACTTCCCATTCAGCATTGGTGCTTACTGGGTGATCCTGAGCTGATCACCTTCTCTCAGCCTAACCTACCAAATGGAGTTATTGCGAGGGTGATATACCGGGGAGGTGCGGGTGGGTGGGTATCAGTCTAGAGCTCTTTAGAGAAAGTAGACAGTATAAAAATGTAAAAATGGACATAAAGTCCAGAACTTGTTTTAAATATTTGTTTTAAACTGGGATATGTGATTTCATTTCATTATACTGATTTGAGTGATGGTGCTATACTTCGGTTAGCAGCAGACTGCAGAATAACTTATTTTAGGTATAGCAATAGCTTAGATTGTGTTTCTCAAAAGTCAAGTGCTGTGTTAAACAGCACTATTGGAGATGACATTGAGCCAATAGGCAGAAAATGGTATTGATTGGTCCAGAATGCACTGCCATTGGTTAAAATGGCTGTCAGAATGCTGAGGCAAAAGAGCACTAGGAAATGCATGACCATTCCCATGCACTTAAAACAGCTATTTTTTCTAGCCTAGTTTGGTCATTATGTTAAATAACTAAGTCTTAGGACAGTATTCCTTGCTTCAGATTTGAGGCATGTGAACATAAGAAGAGCCCTTCTGGATCACATCAAAGGTCCAGAATCCGGTTTCTCACAGTATGACTCAAAGCAGCATATGAGTAGGATATGAAGGTAACAACCCTGCTCTGATGTTTTCCTCCCAGTAATTGGTATTCAGGCATAGACATTGGTGTTCCTGGAAGGGGCAAAAAGTTTTTTAGGTGCCTGAATGTCTGTGTAAAGCGACCCCTCCCCCTTATGTTCAAAGCCATTCACAGCTGCAAAAGCAAAGCAGACCCCTCCAAGTTGCTTTCACAGAAGGTGAGTTGGAGGGGCTGCTTTTACACAGATGTTCAGGTGCCTGAAAAACTTAGCATTTTGCCGCCGCGTCCCCCCCCCAGAATGTTAGTGGGCATAGGGCCTCTGAACCTGGAGGTTGCATTTAGTTGTGTCTCATAGCTATTGTTAGTTCTGTTTTCCATTAATGTGTTTAAAACCTTTTAAAAAAAGTCCTCTTAAAACCATCTAAATTCTTGGTCATCACCATATCTTGTGACCGTGAATTCTGTGTTAATTATGCATTAAGTAAATATGTCTACAGCCAAGCAATTCCATTGGAGGACCCAAGACCTAGTATTATGATGGAGGGGACGGGACCAAGTATGTATGTATAAATGTATGTCACATCCTTTCTTAGTTGTCTTTTTGTAAAATTACAAATCTTCTCCACCAGCCTTCCCTTGTAGGCAAGGTGCTCCAGCTCCATGACAGTTTTGGTGGTCCAAAGTCATGTATTCTTCAGTGCCATTTTGTTATACATGCTACCTCTTGCTGTAACACATCTTTTGGGGAAAAAAATAAATTGTGGGCTACTGAGCAATGCCTTCTCCTGACATTTTGAAACTGGCATGTGTTGTTTTCCTCATCTGTCCAGATATGTGCTTTTCCTGCAGTGGTATAGTAGTATATTTTAAAGCACAGGAGCTTGTCGTGACAACCTGCCCAGATCCATGCTCCATTACCCCACCCCATTAAGACTATGAAAACAAACATTAAAAAATGTTCTTTGGAGTGTTTTCTTCCCCTGTCACTTATTCCTACTTTGGAACCTATTCTACTTCATTGAAAGATCTAGCTCATTTCATCCCAAACTCTTAGAGCAGGCTGCAACAGTTTTAAAAATAAATGTAAAAAAATTGAAAAATATATTTAAAATTATCCCAGATAAATGCAAAAGGTATAGTACAGTGCTAGCCTAAGCATGTTTACTCAGAATTAAGACCCACTGCATTCAGTAGGGCTTACCCCAGATAAATTTGCATAGGATTCTAGCCTTAAAGTAACATAGGCTCCATATTGTCTCTCAGATAGTGCTGGGAAGATGATAGATCAGCACTCACCAAACCACAGCCCACAGGCCAGATCTGGTGCAGTGCTGCATGCCTCCCCGGTGTTAGCAGCGCCAATCATTTCAACACGCCACTCACACGAAGCCCACCTGATTGCTGTAACTCAACTCATTCACATCTGCCTGGAAATGCAGGTGCAAAGCCTGCTGGGGCAGTGGGCTGCAGACACGACTGCCAAGAGCAGTGGTTCTCACACATTTAGCATCGGGACCCACTTTTTAGAATAAGGATCTGTCAGGACCCACCGGAAATGATGTCATAACCAGAAGTGACATTATCAAACAGGAAAATTTTTTAACAATCCTAGGCTGCAATCCTACCCACACTTACCCAGAAGTAAGTCCCATTGACCATCATGGTTAAAAGATTATACATAGTAGCCTTTTAAAAGTACAGTTCTGTAACATTTCCCCAAATGCAGTCACAGATCATGGTAGCATCATCTAATATATTAAAAATAAAACATTGAAATGAATGGGGACCCACCTGAAATTGACTAGCAACCCACCTGGTGGGTCCCAACCCACAGTTTGAGAAACTCTGGCCTAGAGTGTCACGTTACAGCAATTGGGTACTCTTCTTCCATGCAGCGTGGCAGAACGGTAAAAGCGGGCCCAAACAGGGACCACTTTTTCCTTAGACCAGTGGTTTCCAACTGGAACAGTACCTAAAGGTAAGGGAACCACTGGCAGTCCCATCCTGAACTGCCCGGGGCATGTGGCTTCAGCAGCGCCAAGAATGGCTGCCGCCGCATCCTGCACACCTCAGCCTGCCGGAGGCGGCACCTTGGGAGAAGGGGACTTTCGTCCGCTTCCCCCGGGTAAGGGAAGCAGCCCCGCAATGGGGCTACCACTGTCCAAAAGGTCGGCGGTAAAGACGTTCGTGTAGGGTGCCAAGCCCTACACGAATGGTCAGAATCCGGTGGAGCAGAGCTTCACCGGACCCGACTCCTGCCTCCCCGCTCCCTCCCCCTGGCACTCCTCCCACCCTCCCCGCCCCCACCTTCCCATCATGCCTCCCGCTCGCCCGCTCTCCACCCTCCCCACGCCTCCCCACTCCCCGGAATGCCTCCTCCCTGCCCCCTCCCCACCCCCACTTACCGTGCTGCGTCTTGGTGGTCCGTAAGACCACCAAACAGCAGAGGCCGGGCGCCCGCCTGGCACTAGCCCAGCACTGGGCTAGCATGGGTGCTGGCCCAGCAGTAAGCATTGCAGACAGGCCTGACGGCATGTTTGCAACAGTGAGCTCTGGCACAAAACCAAAGCGCTGAGCTCAGGATTGGGCTGGCTGCTGGGGTGTTTTAGTGCTTGTGCTGAAACTTGTGTGTGTTTTATTGTCTGGGAAAGGAAAATGGATCATATTGGTTGCTGCTTCTTTATTAATAATGGTTTTACTGGTATAATGAGAATTGTTTGCTGCCTTGAGCACCTTATTTCTTAGGAAGGGAAAGGTGAGATCTAAATTTTTTTACTAAATTAATTAATATACTTGTGGCCCTCAGTGCAATTTCCATTACTTGGTATGGCCCCTCTGTCCAAAACGTTTACCTAACCCTGATTTTAAGTGTGTCATAATGTAACTTAACATGTATTTCAGACACATGTATTGGCCAATGTAAACTGATGAATAAATATCCAGAATGACTTGGCTGTCAAAATGTTGCACCTTTGTCAGTCAGTAGTGCACCTGTGTTCCCCGAGATAACAATATAGCACCAATGAAGCAAGCACCCATAGCCATCCTTCTCGACGCAAGCTGCACTTTACACTTCTCTGGAAACAGCACCATGTTTTGCCTCATTCATCACCTTTTTCAACCTCCATGTTTAAGCACATGGACAAAATTTCTGCACTGTGAACCAATGTGATGACAAGTTTGGATTCCTGGATTTAAGTCTTTGGGACAGACCAAAATTATTGCTATCAAAAATGGTAATGATTGAGTCATCAAATACTGGAGAAGCCAAGAGCTACATGAAGCAGAGCACAAGACATCTACTCACATTTGACAGAAGACCCTGATTTTGATTTAAAGCCTTTAAAAAAAAAATCCCAAAAATCCTTGTTATACCATTCCTGGCCAAAGTCAATAACAAGTGCAGCGCTCAGTTTTCCCAAATGGTTTGCTAAGACATTTAAATAGTTTGACAAAAATTATTTAATTTACTTGAAAATGTTCTAACAAAATCTGAGTTCATTACCAAATATATTTACCCTGGCTGAATATGAGATGTTTAATTTTTTTTTCTCTTCAATAAGTGTGTGAAGTGTACAGAATGCTGGATCAAGTAATTTTATACTAATTTATATTAATATTAATTAAAGGAGAAGTGTTTGATTTAGAAATATGTTGGCATATAGAAAGTGGAGCTTGTCATGATCTTGTTTGACTTTTTTTTTTTTAAGTTTCAGGTAGTGAAGTGTTATTTTAGCATTACTTACAGCGCTCACCATAAAGAATGACAGGCTCTGTTTAATTTCACCAGTTGTGAAGATAGTAAAATTTGATTTGTGGCAGCCTGAAGATGGAAAAACAACACTCCATCTTAAGACTTGTCTGCACTAGAAAATTTCACAGCTATATGTGTATTGTGTGTGAGTGCTAGTGAGTGTAGCATGCGCTCTGCAAACATGAATGTCTCTAGCAGCCACTGGTAACACTTCCACACATCTCAAAGCTGGTTGCAATTTGACTCATTCTAAGTAGGTCAGTGCAGCAGTTTTTATAGAGCTGTTTACTTTTTGTAGAAGTGGAAGGATTAAAAGGTCATCTTTGGCAAGAGATAAATCTCTGTCCATAGCAACCTAGGTCACCATGTGCCACAATCAGACAGTGGATGGGTCACAAAAAGTGGCCATGAATAGCTTTATGTGAGTCAGGTGGAGAAGACAAAGCTACCTTTTCTAGCTTTTTTCTAGGAGATGCAAAACTTGTGTTAAGCATCAATTTAAACGTGTTCATAAAGTGATATTTTCAAAACAAAGGATCACAGTTGGGACTTTGGTGTTTGAAGCCATGATGCTGTCTTATCCATTGGTAATAAGACCATTGGTATCCACTGGTAAGACCATTGGTACATCCATCTCAGTATGCATTGAGTAGGAGTAGCTTTTCTGGGTTTCAGGACAGAAGTGCAGAAGTCCCAGCTTTGCTAGAAGCCTGCATGCAAGACATGTGTTTTATCACTGAGCTACAGCCTCTTCTGGGTATATAAGACAGCATGCCACTGCATGTTGGAAGTAATGTAATGCATTAGAGCAGTGATTTTCAACCTTTTTCATCTCAAGACACACTGACAAGGCACTAAAATGGTCAAGGCACACCACCAGGTTTTTGACAATTGACAAGGCACACCATGCTGCCAGTGGCAGCTCACATCTCCCATTGGCCCTATTAATAAATGACCTTCCGCCAAATTCCTGTGGCACACCTGAGGACCACTCGCGGCACACCAGTGTTGCCACGGCACAGTGGTTGAAAATGGCTGCATTAGAGGAAAAACAGTTTCATTGCAGGGTATTTGTTTTTGAAGTTAGTCCTTTAGTTAAGGCCTGGCAACCAGTGTGTGCTTTTGCATCCAAGGCTCTTGTGTCTGAGGTATCATAGTCATGATTTGTGGAAAAACACTTCTGTGCACTTAGTTTACAAAAGTTAGTGCACTTATAGTGCAATCTTAACCAGCCTAGTACCAGCGGAATGAGTACATGGGCTGTGTGTTCCGGAAAACACATTGCGACACCAAGATGCTCCTGGTGCCAGCATTAAGGTCTGTGCTGCCCTGCTGGCACCAGAACCATTTGGGCACCACTGCATCACAGCATGGAATGCTATTTAGGAGGCGTAAGGGATTTGCGCTGGCCTAGGGCACAGTTAGGATTGCGCCCTTAGTGTAGTTCTAAGTGTCTAACTACAGACATTCAGGAAAGAGGCATTTCTGTTTAGTGTATTTGCATGTTGGAATTGGACACAGGAAGGAGAGCAAAGTGAATGGTTGACAGCTGGAGCCCACTGAGGACAGTTTCAACACAACCATGGATGCCAAGTGTATTGAACTTTCTTGATATCTTAGTTCAGCGGCAAGACTCTAGCATGGATTTAGTATAAGCACGTTCAGAAGGATTTGTTGGGTTCTGTAATAGGAGGTGGAAACCAACAATTGGGCTCTCGTTGTTTATGAGAGGCCTGCCTTCTAAAGAATGAACATGGCAGAACATAATTGGCACAAAATTCAAAACCCTGCTTTTCTACTGAGCAAATAGTGGCTGCAGGGGTATTTGTGATCCTGATCAGGACTGCAGTAGGGGTAAAGAGTTCACAGCCTCCATCCTATTCCAGATCCTCCCTCCCTCTCCACACTATTTCCATTTGAAAAATCAAACACACAGATCCCAGCCACACACAATAGGTGTATTATCTAGCTTAACTTTGAAGTGTTGCAAAATGCATGGCATGCATGAGTAGGATTTTTCATTGATTGGAGGTTCAGTGCTTCTAGTCTCCTGAATGTAACAAGAAGAAGCAGAATAATTTATGCAAAATAAACAAGCATATAATTTGTTTCATTTGTATAGGGCACAGAATTATTCTGCTGTTTGCACAAAATGCAAGTTACCTTGCTGGAGAATTTTCCCAATAAACTAAATGCAGGTCCAACCACAGATACAAGAAATTTTAAATATCACTAAAAAAATATCACTAAAAGAAAAGCATTAGAACTGTATTCTATTGTGGCAAGCAGGTCTAGAAACAAAGCATGTTTTGAGCCTCTCTTTCAACTATTGTAGTTTAGGTTGCAGTAACAAAGCAAAAGCAAGCTACAGCAAAGTGTCATTCCTGCAACATCCAGCAGCTTCCCTTTGAAGCTCTTAATTACAATTACTTTTTTGTCCACCCGACTTCCAGTTGCTCAGAGTAGCAGATGTGGTTTCTCCTTCCCATCCACACAACAACCATGTGAGCTAGGCTTGACATGGTGACTGGCCCAAAATCACCCAGTGAACCTCTTGAGTGAATAGGGATTTGAAGCCAGGGTCCCTGGTTACCATCCAACATACTAATTACTATGCAACACCGCCTCTATTAATTGCTTTGATGTTTTGTATGAAAAATGGGCTGGGATTCCCCTTTGAATTGATAAAGATTTGGTCTTCTTTTTTAAGGAAGGAAAGGTGGGTGGGCACCAATGCAGAAACAACAGGAGGAGACTTCATTTCCAATACACATTTAGATTCTCCTTCCGCATTGTATCTTCCCGGCTAAGGACCAAATCCTCCAACTAACTATTGGTCTTTTTTCCAAACTACGCAAGGCAACAATCTATTTCATCGCAGAACCATATAGCTGGGGTACCTATGATAAACTACGTGGGAGTCAAAGAAGCATCCTGTTCTGTATGATGTGACAGAATGGGCAAAAATGGGGGGAAAGCAGAATTCCTAGTCATCCTTACCTTGGTTTGGATTTCTTTCTATAGGTATCAGCTAGACCAGCAGTTCCCAAACTTAGCATGGTCACACTGCTTTTTACAGTGGCCTCTTCTTCCCAGCTCTCCCAGGTGCCACCATCTTGGATTGTGTGAGATCTTACATGACTCTTGTGAGATCTGGTGTGATCCAACATGGTGGTGTCCAGGAGTGCTGGGAAGTAGGGGCCTCCAAGGACATCCTCTGGTGCCCTTGTAAGTTCTCTGCATGCCCTCAGGTACCATAGCACACAGTTTGGGACCACTGAGCTAGAACCTGGGCCCAAATAGCCACTAAAGGAACAGAACTGTGTTGTGGGCTGCTGTTCAGTCCAGCAGTAGATTCTGGGTTTCAGTATAGCGTATTTCATGCTGCCATGCAGTGCAATCATCTGTTTACACATTGTTTATATTAATATAAAACAGGATAGTTCTTGCAAGATATGGGAAAGATCCTGCGCATTCCATAAAACAAAGCAATGGCACCTGGGAGTGATTAATAGCAAAGTTCACTGAACTTCAAATAGAGGCTTGAGGGGAAAAAAGACTGAATGATCTAACTGTTTCCTCAGCTCGTGTTGACAGAAACTCCCCTCAGGCAGGACCCAGAAAAGAAACACGTGGCAAGCAATGGGGCATCACCCAGAAACCAGATTTACACATCATTTTTAATATTATGGGAAGAGATGAAAATTGTTATTAACCTTTTCTCTTTCCTGCTTTTTTCCTTCCTCATTCTACTTTGGTTTCTTGATCCTGCAGCTGACTTGGAGTTTTTCATCATTTGAATGATTTCATTGCAGCTTTTAGTTTGCTTTTATTAAGGTTTTAGCTTATTAGGCTTTTCAGTATTGAATGTTATTCTTGTCTTTTACTTAATTTTTCTTGAAACCTGTTTACATAATCAGAGATAGAAGGATTATTTCTGAGGAAGTTAATGGATGGCTCTTATCCTGAACCGGAAACCTTGTGGTATTGAGCTTGTGTCCATGGATTGTGAATTTTGACATATTTTAGCCAAATGCCCTTGCTCACTGAATTGGGACTACCACCATTTACCACACTCCACAATTCTTTCTGTGAATTCTGAGCTCAAATGTCATCTTGTCCTAACAGATTGTTATGGACAATTATTTCAGTAACTGTCAAGGAAAATGTCAGATTTCTCACTGACTCCAGAAAATTGCTATCTCCGCTTTTTAAAAATAACCACATTTCATCCTCATTTTCATCATTAAGGCAGTGTTTCTCAAACTGTGGGTCAGGACCCACTAGGTAGGTCATGAGCCAATTTCAGGTGGGTCCCCATTCACTTCAATATTTTAAATATTTTAAATATTTAAATATTCACCATGGTATGTGACTGCATTTGGGAAAATGTTACAGACCTGTACTTTTAGCAAACTACTATGTATATCCTTTTAACAATTATAGTTAACAGGACTGAGAGCCTGATTCTGCGGTCTGCGCCGCACCTCCGCGGCGCGGACCACAGTCGTAAACGTGCCATAAGGCACGTTTGCGGTGCTTACTGCCGGGCTCCTGCCAGAGCTAGCTCAGCTCCAGCTGGCGCTGAGCCAGCATGTGGTGGGCGCCCGAGTTCCGCGGCTCGGTGGTCTCTGTGACCGCCGGGCTGCGGAACAGGAGATGGGGGGCCTGTCCAGGGGCGTGGGGGGAGGCGTTCCAGGGAGGGAGAGACGTGGCTGGGGGAGGCGTGTCGGGGGGCGGGGGAGAGGCGGATCCGTGGAGCCGAGCTCCACAGGATCCAAGGCGCTCGGGCAGGGCTGCTCGCCCTACACGAGCGCCTTCACTTTATCGGCAACCAAACAGTCACCGCTAAACTGAGTAGCCCCATTGCGGGGCTGCTTCCCTTACTCGGGGGAAGGGGACGAACATCCCCTTCTCCTGAGGAGCCTCCCGCACTAGCGCGGGAGGCGCTGGATTCGGCGGAGCCCTCCATGGAGCCACCAGGTCCCACAGCTCAGTATTGGGCTGTTACTCCTGGATAAGTGTGGGTAGGATTGCAGCCTAGAATTGTTAAAAATTTTCCTGCTTGATGATGTCCCGGCGCTAAATGTGTGAGAACCACTGCATTAAGGAAAACTTTAAAGTGTCTACAGGATTATTCATTGTGATATAGCAATCAGTTAAATTGTTTCTGACTCAAATTTATTTATGCAATCAAGCAGTAAACATAAAGTTGAATAAAACTGAATAAAATTCAGGGAAAGAAAAAAATTTGCTCTGAATTCTAACAGTAGCTGAATTTTTTTACATTTATCCCATGCACACACAATATATATTAGTGCTCTCCTTTCTTGTCCATCCTGTGCACCAGATGCGGTGGGCTTTACTAACTGACTGACTGACTGTCCTGCCTGAAGGGACCCAAGGCAGCTATCTCTATCCCACAAGAACATGAAAATCAATTCATATTTGTTATTGCACTGCATGTTTTCACATTTAACAGTTTGCGTAAGCAGTTTCTTGCATAGTATAGGTAGCGGAAATCCATGCAACTCTCTTCTATTTGTCTGCAAAGCTGGACTGTGGCTTTGGGCTCATCCCTTTCTCCAATAGTATGCTGTTCATGCCCTCATAGTAGATAGCTCCTGAGAGTGGTCAATATGCTTGTGAGCAGTAGGATATAATATATGAGTCGGCTCAACCTCTGAGGTTTCAAGTACTTTTGTCTGCCTTTTGCATTGGCATTCAGTGAATAATCACTTCCAAAGTCAGCATGTATCATATGCTATTCAACAGGATTTGATAAATGGTTTGAAGTGCAGGCAAGCACCACATCACAAAACATTTAGGAATTTATTTGAGATAAAGTACAGATGGACTGAACTCTGGATCTGATCTTCCTGCTGGAAGAAATATTGGGATCCATTGTCTGAAAGAGGAATCCAACAGTCAAAGCTTTCCTTCCCAAACAATAACAAAGTGAGGCAGTGTTAATATTGAAAACATCTATGACTCTGTTGTGGTTGTATTTTACCCCCAAGTATAAATAAAAGAGAAATAGATCTTTCTCTGTCTTTTCAGTTTTATTCTCCCCTAAAGTAGTTACCATATACATATGCTGTGCTGTACTCTTTTTTGTCAGGATCCATTAAAGAAGGCTAACTGGGTAGTAGAGCATGAAATCATGTACCTTTACATTGCAGTAAGGAAAAAGACAAAGTTTCATAGTGTTTTGTTCTGTAGAAGAGCCTTGTTTGCCAGGAAGATATTTTTAAAAAGGGGTCAAAGCCTAACATCCAACTCATTTTTACGTATAGATGTTCCCTCTATCTGGGGGGGATAGTTCCCCCCCCCGCACACATGGATACGGAAACCACAGAGAACCCTACAAAAAGGTTCAAAAATCCCCCAAACCGCCACCCTTCACACAGATGGATTGTGCTAGGGTAGCATAGCCTCCCCCCTCCCCGGAACCCCCCTGCCCCTGTTTGCCGTTCCGCAGCCCGGCAGTCGCAGGTACCGCCGAGCTGCGGAATGCGGGCGCCTGCCGCGCGCTGGCTCAGCGCCGGCCAGAGCTGAGCCAGCTCTGGTGGGAGCCCGGCGGTAAGCCCCGCAAACATGCCTTATGACCCGTTTGTGACTGTGGTCCGCACCGCGGAGGTGCGGTGCGGACCACAGGATTGGGCTGTCAGTCCACTACCAAGGGCAGGCTGAGAGGAACAGAACACCAGAATGGTCCCAATCTGATGCACATGGTCTCCAAAAAACGCTAGAGAAGGAAGTCATCGTCCCCCAGCTGATGAAGAAAATGTATTGAGCCCTGTGGAAAGCAAAACTGAGCTGCACATGTGTGTTTATTCATGAGTAGGCAAGCATGCCTTGGCATCTATTGAAGGCAATAATGGTCCTGATCTGATTTTTATTATTTAATTTTCTCTCAGAACTAGTTGAAAAGCAGTATATAAATATTGTTAATAATAATAATCTGAATGTGGAGCTCAAACACACACTCCAGAAGGCCCCCCCCCCACCATAGTAAAAAGGATAAACACAGAGGCTTGAGCAGCTGGTAAAGTGAAACTATGTTTTTGGTCTCCTAAAACTAGGTGGGTCCGGATAAAATAACATTTTATTTATTTATATTTATACAGTTATTTATATACTGCCTTTCTTTGGTCGTCAGATTTCTCCTCAGACTTTAATCCAATTAATTTTAAAAAGTGGGTCCTGGTGCAGAAAGTTTGGGAACCACTGCTGTAATGATATGTGGGAGGGAAAAAATGTGTGGTTCCTTATTATTTATTGTTATGAAGATTGAGAAGCCTAGGACAAAGGTGGTAACACCACATCTGGAAATTTCCATCAGCTTTACCCCTGTGACTGTCTCATAACCAGTCTCATGGGGAGGGAAGGGGGGGGGGTCACATCTAAACCCCAATTGTATTCACTCTTTGGTTCATTTCATGTTCGACGCCACCGGCACCGTGCGACCTTGAAGCAGCTGACAAGCTGAGCTGAGTTATTCCATCTGCTCTGAGCGTGGGAGGATGGAGGCCAGAATGTTGCGACCAGAGCAGAAAGAAACATCTGAATGTTGTGGTTTCTTGAAAGATAGAACCTTCTTTCAAATTGTAAAAATCCCTATGGGGATTTAATTAGCCTGCCTATGTAAACCGCCTTGAATAAAGTCCGAGGAGAAATCTGAGGACCAAGAAAGGCGGTATAGAAATACCTGTATTATTATTATTATTATTATTATTATTATTATTATTATTATTATTATTATTATTATTATTATTTAACTTTTAAGGGGGAAAACCCCATGAAGCTGCAGTTTTCAAACTCTCTGGGACTTTGAAAGCCACAATAGGTGCTTGCAAGGGGAGGGGAGGGAGGCAGCAGGGGTGGGGGGAAGGCTGCGACACAATCCCCAGGATCACGTTGCTCAGGGGGGCTGCAGGGACTGGGATGTACTCACCAGTCCCTGCAGCAGCCTTCCCGGGGTGCAGGGAGTCCTGCACAAGTGTCTGCAGGGCTCCCCAGCATGCAGAAAGTGAAAGTGGAGTGATCGCACTCTACTTCCAGTTTTGCGGTTTCCCCCCTGCCCCGCCCCTTAAGGAGGCAGAGGCCAGGGCTCTCAGGCCGGGACATCACGACGCCCCAGTCTGAATACCACTGCCATGAAGGATGATCAGATAGGCAGCTCAAAAGATAGTGCTAGTTTCAAAAAGGAAGCAGGGTTTAGCCACTTTATTTGTGAATACAGCACAACATCCACAGAACTTCCACAGTTTTGAATCTCACTTCTGCCATAAATGCACTGAGGACCCAATCCTATGGGCCGGAGTGCTGGTGGCATGCGTGTACTACCATAAAGCACATTTGTAGCACTTGGGGAGGAGAGAGCACCGTTCATGCTACAGCTAAACTCCTCAATGGCTCTATTTCTGCCAGGAGGACAAGTTTGGGCCCATTTTTCCTACACCTTTTCTGGGTCTTTCACAGAAACCTGACACTGAGAGCCAAAAATTCAGTAGGGGAAGCTTTTCCCTTTGCTTGATCCATGCTAAGAAAAGTTTCCCATATCTCTTGACTAAGGTATGCAACTTTGTCCCTCAAAACGGCCACGGTGCCAGAAGATTGGAGGATAGCAAATGTCACGCCTATTTTTAAAAAGGGAAAGAGGGGGGACCCGGGAAACTATAGGCTGGTCAGCCTAACATCCATACCGGATAAGATGGTGGAATGCCTCATCAAAGATAGGATCTCAAAACACATAGATGAACAGGCCTTGCTGAGGGAGAGTCAGCATGGCTTCTGTAAGGGTAAGTCTAGCCTCACGAACCTTATAGAATTCTTTGAAAAGGTCAACAGGCATGTGGATGTGGGAGAACCCGTGGACATTGTATATCTGGACTTTCAGAAGGCGTTTGACACGGTCCCTCACCAAAGGCTACGGAAAAAACTCCACAGTCAGGGAATTAGAGGACAGGTCCTCTCATGGATTGAGAACTGGTTGGAGGCCAGGAAGCAGAGAGTGGGTGTCAATGGGCAATTTTCACAGTGGAGAGAGGTGAAAAGCGGTGTGCCCCAAGGATCTGGCCTGGGTGCTTTTCAACCTCTTCATAAATGACCTGGAGACAGGTTGAGCAGTGAAGTGGCTAAGTTTGCAGACGACACCAAACTTTTCTGAGTGGTGAAGAGCAGAAGTGATTGTGAGGAGCTCCAGAAGGATCTCTCCAGACTGGCAGAATGGGCAGCAAAATGGCAGATGCGCTTCAATGTCAGTAAGTGTAAAGTCATGCACATTGGGGCAAAAAAATCAAAACTTTACATATAGGCTGATGGGTTCTGAGCTGTCTGTGACAGATCAGGAGAGAGATCTTGGGGTGGTGGTGGACAGCTCAATGAAAGTGTCGACCCAATGTGCGGCAGCAGTGAAGAAGGCCAAGTCTATGCTTGGGATCATTAGGAAGGGTATTGAGAACAAAACGGCTAATATTATAATGCCGTTGTACAAATCTATGGTAAGGCCACACCTGGAGTATTGTGTCCAGTTCTGGTCGCCGCATCTCAAAAAAGACATAGTGGAAATGGAAAAGGTGCAAAAGAGAGCGACTAAGATGATTACGGGGCTGGGGCACCTTCCTTATGAGGAAAGGCTACGGTGTTTGGGCCTCTTCAGCCTAGAAAAGAGATGCCTGAGGGGGTACATGATTGAGACATACAAAATTATGCAGGGGATAGACAGAGTGGATAGGGAGATGCTCTTTACACTCTCACATAATACCAGAACCAGGGGACATCCACTAAAATTGAGTGTTGGGCGGGTTAGGACAGACAAAAGAAAATATTTCTTTACTCAGCGTGTGGTCGGTCTGTGGAACTCCTTGCCACAGGATGTGGTGCTGGCGTCTAGCCTAGACGCCTTTAAAAGGGGATTGGACAAGTTTCTGGAGGAAAAATCCATTACGGGGTACAAGCCATGATGTGTATGCGCAACCTCCTGATTTTAGAAATGGGTTATGTCAGAATGCCAGATGCAAGGGAGGGCACCAGGATGAGGTCTCTTGTTATCTGGTGTGCTCCCTGGGGCATTTGGTGGGCCGCTGTGAGATACAGGAAGCTGGACTAGATGGGCCTATGGCCTGATCCAGTGGGGCTGTTCTTATGTTCTTATGAATTGCTGTGGGTCAGACTACAATTGAAGCCACAAAGTGGTGGTGGTGGGTTTGCCATCCTGAACTAACATCCTGTTCTCAGCACTGTAATCTGTATGCCAGGCACTGCACATAACCCAAAAGACTCTGCTCATGCTTTGATAATGATGATTTTATCCCCTTGATGATGAATAAAATCAATGCCTTTGCCTCTCCACATTCTCCCATCTCAAAGCATCTCATATCCTGTGCTTTCAGGTGATCAGTTGAAGTGTTTCTTGGATCAGAAATACCTTCCACTGGTTCTTGTATCCGTTGCTACCTTCAGCCCAAACAACATAGGTTTGAAGAAACTTCACACAGCTATATGTTAAGAAGTCCATTAGTCCTCTACACTCTTAAAATTCCTTAGGACCCAGAGGAGACCCAACATTACAAGGATCAATGAGTGGTCATTAACTTTCCAGTTATACCTCTCATTTGATAGGAAGAAGAAGGTTGGGAATTTACTCTGCCAACTTACCAGCACCAATGGAAGCCTCTGGAGCTACTGTTGTTTCACACTGCCATGAAGTACCTTGTGCTGCCCGCAGCACAAGGCCTTGATAGGACTGAGGCCTTAGAATGTTTCATCTGTGTTTGGTTTTTAAAGAGTAGATGGCAGCTGCAGGGGAGCCTTGATCAAACTCAGCTTTAGTTCTCCCCTCTGTCCCGTCTTAGTAGTGGTGAAACGTGGCTGTGTTTTATCATTTCATTGTTGCAGTTGCCTCCATTCAGGGCCCACTTTTTGTCATATTACATTAATTCTCTTCTGCACCTTGCAATGTCTCAGATCTTTCTGTGCCTGGGCCAAGCTGACTACTTCCTTCATCCTCTCTCTCCTTTCTGCCGCCAGGAACCCTCAGATTTTCAGTGTTAACCAGTGTTACTGAGTTGATGTTTTTCCCTGTTACTGTTGTCACCGCAAGAGGTCGCTATTTTCAAAGTTATTGAGCTGCTCGGGTTGTGTCCAAGCAGCTTCCATTGTTGTTTCTACCAGTGCCTGAACAGCTGTGCCTGCTTCAAAGCCCCAAATAATCATGTCCGGAAGTTGGATGTTCATAACTTGAAAGTCTGTACATCTTATTTATTCATAATGAGCAGGGATACAGTTTGCAACTTCTCTGTCTCTTTTCTTATTCTAGGATTGTTCCAAATATTAATCCTCCTCTTGTTAGTCCCTTGAAAGCCGTCGTTGCTCCCGCCCTACTTCCAAAACACAGCTCACCATCATCACATAGCCAGTCTCCTAATGGGCAGCAGTTCTCAGCAAATAAACCATACACGCAATTTCAGAACCAAGCAACACAGCAGGGACCACAAGGTAACTCTATACTGTATTTTTTCATATATAATGATGCATTGTACATACAGAAAAAGTCGAATGCATGTGATTAATAATAACAACAACAACAACAACAACAACAACAGTATTTATATACCGCTTTTCAACTAAATGTTCACAAAGCAGTTTACAGAGAAAAATCAAATAACTAAATGGCTCCCTGTCCCAAAAGGGCTCACAATCTAAGAATCTAAGAATGTGATTCCATTCTAAAGATCAAACTAAGCATTTCGCTAAAGGTTTGGTCAAACAGATCCTATGTCCTTACATCATTATGCTGTGCATTTTATTGTCTATGCCAGGGGTGTCAAACATAAGGCCTGGGGGCCGGATGCGGCCCGCAGAAGCTTTTTATCTGGCCCTCAGGCTCTGAGCTGCTGAGCCATGCTGAGGTGTTACTGCTGAATGGGCAGCCCACTTGAAAATTGAGCTCTCCCATATCTTGAAATATGATCAAGATTTGTATATTTTATCTTCTGTCATTTATTGCTAATGAGTTCCCAAGTGAGAAAAAGTGCTTATTTTTAGTCATGACCAGACCGGCACTTAGGCCAGATTCTAATCCCCCTCCTGGGCGAATCAACCTTACACTGGGCCTCTTGGACCTGTGCTACCTCTTTATGAGGCACAGATCCAAGTGTCTGCTGCTGTGTAACTCCCCTTACTCCAAGTTGCTCCATACGCAGCCCCAGCCCTGCACTGGATACAGCTCAGGCCAGCTGACCTGCCTTTTCCAGCACAGTTTAGGATTGGGTTCCCCCTTTCTGAATGAGCATAAAATGAGCAGTGCTCAGGGAAGTCAGTGTCCATTTTTCTATCCTGGGTAAGCCTTCCTATCTCATGCAATTTGGGCAGAGCAGCTGACAGTCATGTGAGCTTGCACATAATGGATAAAGGGAGTGCAGTTCAGTCAGGGAGCTTTCCTGAACTTTGCCTGTTAGAGGAGTCCATGCAACTTGGGCAAGTTGGCAGAATACCACTGGGCTTGCCCAAGTACTCCATGATCTCTCAAAAATATTTGCTGGTTTTCAAAAGGGTATGCCAAAAGGCCATGAAAAACAGAGACAATGTTTGCAGCTGCTTTGACAAAAGTTGATTTAGATTTGCTGTTAAACACTTCTATCTTTTCTAAAAGGGAAAGTACTAAAATTGATAGCCTTTGGGTTCTGATAATCAGATGCTCTAAACAGTTGAAGCAAGAAGGTCAATTCACACAACCAGTTCAACATGTAAGAAATATAATTATGGTGTTCATTATTAAGTGGTTGCTGAAAGCACAGGTGGCTGTTAAACTTTGGTTGATGCATGTGGTTTTGGCAAAGCCTTATAAGCTCAACAATTCAGTTTTTGGCTTGCCAAAATGGCAATAGAAAATCTTCCATAAGCAGCACCAGACCTTTTTTTGAGGATGCTTGACCCACCTGAAACTATGAAGAAGGGCAGGGTGAAAAAAGAATTTTCTGTCCACACCAAAGCAGGGGTTTGAAAATACAAGTTTTGTTCAAGTCCACACAGCTACTAATTTGGGAAAATTGAACTTCTAAATTTCACTTTCTCCTGGGCTTCCTAAAATAATGCTATCCCTTTCTGGATTAGAGTGTTTTATTTAACCTGTTGATTAAATCAAGCACTAAAAATATGATATGACTAGAGGAATACTGAGTCACACCATCAATCCTTCTAGCTCAGGATTGCCTCCACTGACTGGTAGTCGCTCTCCAGGGCGACAAGAAAGACAAGTTTCTTTCCCAGCCCTACCTGGAGCTGTTAGAGATTGAAACTGAGACCTTCTGAATGCAATACAGGTGCTCTTCCACTAAGCTACAGACCTATCCCTTACTGGACACACACACACAAGTTCTCAAAGCATGTGATGGGCCTCCTTACAAAAGAGGTAAAGGCAGAAGGTTCTGATGATAGCCTGCTCTTTTATTGTATTTTAGAAGGACTGTGGAAACCCTGAACCATTGCCTGTTGGCTGTGACTGACCCAACAGGGGAGAATAACTGGTTTTATTCTGCTCCTGTTATTACAACTTTTGTTGCCCCATTGAATTAATTCTGGTTTGTTTTTACTGGGCAACATCAAAACCTTGAGCAAGCAGATGGAAGCTTGGGCAAGGGATTGATTTGGGGTGCTTCAGAGGAGGGGTATGTGAAGGAATGTCCCTGTTTCCTCATTGTGCATATGTGTGTTGTGGAATGGTTGCCTAACAATAAAAATGTTCTTATTACTTTGAGTTTAGCTTTAGGCGGAGAGATTAAAAAGTCAGCCCAGGAAACAAAAACCAAAAGTATTGTTCAGAAAAGTGAAATGCAGACTTTTGGGAAATGGTAAGCTAAAAACTCTACTTCAGAGAAATGAAACTTAACACTAGCCATCTGATTGGGAAACATCTGGGAGGAAGAATCAGTGGTCTTCTAGAATTTATACTGAGCCACAGCACAGTTCATCTTGGGAAGCTTGAAAGAGTCAGGGGGAGCTTCTAGAGCAGGGTGTCAAACATAGGGCCGACAGGCTGAATATGGCCCGCAGAAGCTCTTTATCCAGCCCCCATGACAATTGGGCTCCCTCAGCACCAGTCAGTTCCTGCTTAATGAAGTCAAACAAAAATACCTTCAGCAGGCATCATGAATGCTATTCAGCCTACTGTATGAAATGGATTTGACACCCCTGTGCTAGAGCTTGGAAAGAAACCATTACAGAAAAGACTACTGCAAATAGGCAAATGCTGAACTGAGACCTGAGTACATGTGAATACTGCTTGAATTTGAAACCTGGCTACAATTGACAAGAAGTTAGTTAAAATTAGCTAGATGCCTTGTCTGTTTAGTTTATTGCCATATATGCTATTATGATTCTTTAACCGCCTTGTATGTGTTTGATTTTTGAAACTTTTTAAAATAATCCCTAATAAACACTTGTTCAGTTTTGGGAGTTTTCCATCCCGTGCTTAATAGCAAATCCTACTATATCCATTACTGGTCCAGTGGCTGGATATTGAGCAATACATTTCCCAACAGGCTGTGTTGCTTTAGTAGAGGCAGCCATATGGGGAACTTCCACAGTGGCAACAAAGATGTCCATAAGACAGGGAGAAAGAAGGGGGGCTTGCAAACTGAGTGAAGTGAGTCAAGTTACAGTTTTCAGCAGATGCCCCCTCTCTTGATAGCCCTCGCACTCCATCCCATCCAGAAGAGCCTCAGGAGAGGATTTTTGCAGGGAGCAGTTCTTGCTGAGGGGAGGCAGGGCGACAAAGATCACTAGCATGAGCTTCTTTCCTCTCATGCAAGGTTTTGATGCAACCCATTACATCATACATGGTTACTTTAGTCTTCCTATTCGTTAGCCATTTTGAGTTATTTCATAAGATCGAATTTTTAAAACATATTTTTAAAATAATAATAATTGTGAAAAATGGAGCTTGTGGCAAGATATTATTTATCTCTCTTCAAAAGTTAACTTGAGAAAAACTGAACAGATTATTCCATTTAAGAAAATTGTCAAAGGCATCGCAGTAGATTTATGATATGGCATAATAAATTACAACCACATTACAGTAGTAAGCTAAGTAACTACAAAACCACAAGTGGAAAGTTTAGAAACTTGTGAGTAGAGCAGAAACAAAATGCAGAAGATGAACTATTTTAATACACTGAGTTTATCGTATAAGGATAACTCTGTTAGAGGGAAGTGATGTTCTCAAGTTGTTTTTTTTGTCAAGGGTTTTTAAAAGGCACTATTTTCAACATAGCCAAACACCATAATATTATTTTAATTTCATGCTGGGAAGATATCATGACAAGTCTGTTTTGATTAATATCTTCAAAATAACTGCTGCAGCTGAACTGAGTGTTTTTAAATTAATGTTTATCAGTATTTGAAAAGCAGTAGCATGTCTTCAATTTTTAAAAGTTGTGAGAATAAAAATATAAAGAATAGTATCAAAATACAGATTAAGTCTTCATGGGGGGACAATAGGTATATTTGTACTTACATGCACTCTTGGCATTCTAAGTTTCAAACAAATGTTTTTTGGACAAGTTATGGATAGGGGTGCATGGACAGTGGATGAGAACAAAACTCAGCAGAAATTTTGACTTTAGCTAAAGTAAGATCAGATGGAAATGGTTATACACTGGAGGAATTTGGCAACCAAATGAAACAGTACAACTATTTATATCTTACATGATGTCTTTTCATAGAGATTTTATGTAATTTGACGAGTTTGACTTATTTGTGCTCATACATTTAAGTGGAATGACATGAATGAATTGGCGTTTATTAGACATATTCCAATAATTTCCTCATTACATCATTTGGTTAAAAAGTGCTTTAGATTTTTAGGTTGCGGCTTGAGGGAAATAGAGGCAACCAGCATATTTTGTGATGTGGTTAACTACAGTTTTTCTGTGTCACATTCAAAGCAAAATTGTAACTCAATGTTATGTTTGGAACACAGTTGATTCCTTTATTAACTGTTATACTTCTACATTTTATTCCACATAAAACATTTAACAGTGATCATTTAAACCGACAGGGTGTTTGGGAAATTCTTCATTGGAAATTAGCTGCCACAGATTTGATTTAAATCTGACAAACTAAAGGAATGCCTGCAATCTGTTTGAGGGGGGAAAAATGTCAGCTCAGCTGCAGCTGCCAGAATGTGTTACATTTCTTAAAGCAAATAGAAATGTTTCTTCATGGAGAGAAAAAAAGGAAGAGGGGAGACAAATTTCACCCATTTTCATGGCATGGTTCAGATTTTAGCCCCTGAAGAGTTTGAAAACCTTTTAAAAAGTTCTATGTTCAGATTTCTGTAGTAAACCACATGTGGTGGTTAACTGAACCATCGTTATGGGATCTGAACCTCATTTTTGGCTCCTGCTGTTACTCTCTGTTAGATCTTGAAAGAGAATTCGGCATGTAGAACCTGCATAACTGAAAGCACTTAAGGACAAAATGCAAGCAATGTCAGTGTTTCCTGCTCTGTCCCTGGAAATAACAGGGCCGGTGTGAGTAAAACAGAGTGTGTCTACATCTGATTGACAGAACGTGCAAATTGAGTGATGGGCAGGATAACTGTCCACAAAGTAGGACAGGGACAGTGGGATGATTCTGCCCAGGGTACAGTGACCGTATAATCTAAGTTCAAAAGGTAAAATGACTTTCTGCAGCATGATTCCTCCACAATATACTAGCACTATCTGGGATGAAATAGCAGCTAAACCACTGTAAGCCGTGAAATATGCTAGGTCGATTATTGTTCCAGCCTGCTCAGCTGCAAAACTTGGGGTGCACCTCCAAACAGTTTTCTCTAGAATTGACATCATTTGTTCATTCAGTTATGTTTCTGCCAAAGTGTTGGGTTCCAGCGCCTTCTCTGTTACCCTCTTGTCTTTTAAAAGACCTGGCACACAGCGGGTTTTTCTGACTTTCATCAGAATTGCATTTTTCACATATGGATTGACAAAGGCCTATTGAATCACATGGTGCAAAGGCTGAATGTTGTAGTTGGTAATGTGGGTGGCTACACCCACTTTTTTCCGTTTCCCAGTCGCTCTACCTTCATTCTCTGTCCTGAGTCCACCAAGTCCTTTCAAAACGTTACAGTATGGCAGCTAAGCTGTTTGTGAGAGAAAGTAGGGAGACATGGTTTTACTTATCCATCTCTCTCTCTGGATTGGAGATTGTTCCTTCTGGAATGTAGAGTGTGCAGGGAGACAAGCAACTTGGAAAAGACAGTTTTTAATAAAAGAATGGTCAGAAGGGAGTGGATCAAGCAGCCCCACTACTTCTCCACTTAAGCTCACAGCCTCCCAAGGCTGGTTTTAGTAAAAACAAAAAAGTAGGGGGAGGGAATGCATTCAGCAGTATCATCATGTCTAATTTGAGCCTCAAGAGAGAACAACATGGCGCCATCTCTGGAAATAATCTGTGCAAAGCACTGTCCTTGAAGCAGCAGAGTGAGATAGCTGACCAGCCACTCATAAAAGCTCTTTGAATCTTCAAGTCAGATACTCGCTGCCCGGTGTCAAAGGCAGCCATACATCCCCTTGATTAGGATGAAGCAGAGTGTAGTCCACAAAAACAGATGCTGAAATAAATTGGTTAGTCTTTAAGATGCCACAAGATTCATGGTGGTTTATTATCCTTAAAAATGCAATGTGCCAGGTCTCTTAGCCATCTTCTCTGCCACAAGTACTGGCAGGCTATATTCACCTAGTGCAGGGGTGTCAAACATAAGGCCCCCGAATGTGGGACCCTGGAAGCCATTTATCCAGCCCCGTTATAATTGGGCTTTCCCAGCATGCTAGTTGGACTGTTGAAATAGTTCTTGAAATTATGAATAAGACTTGCACATTTTCTCTTCTGTCATTTGCAGCTAATGAATTCCTATGTGAGAACAAAGTGCTTATTTCCAGCCATCATCTCATAATGATGTCACTTCCTCGTTAATAATGTCACTTCCGACCCTCAGGAGGTGCCATGAATGCTATTTGGCCTACTATAAGAAACAAGTTTGACACCCCTGTATGTAGTGTGAATTTCAGACAGTACTTTGGTACAGAATGGCTAATGAAGATTTAAGGTTTTATGATGAACAACTACACTTTTTTGAAACCATTGAAAAAAGTTAGAATTCAGAAAATATATTAGGAGAGTCCTGTACTTGTTTTTTTCTCACTGTGCCTAAAGTAGTCCTTCCTTCCTGTTTGTCAAGTTTTCCCTCTTTCTTTGCAGCCCCTTGCAAAGGCAAGCCCCTTGCAAAACCTTCCTTGGGCAGTTCTAGCCTCGTCTTACCTGCTTTTCCACCATCATCTTCCCACTATTCACCTGCCCATGGCTGACCTTGCTTTGCCAGTTAAATGGTCTTGTAGATTGTATACCTTCTGAACAGGAACTGTGACACTTCTGTGGGTGGTAGAGCACCATGCTTGCTGTTGGCTCGCAATAAATGTAGTAGTAATAATAGTAGTAGGAGAAAAGGAAAATTCAAGGAGAGATGTTTCAGTGCCATAGAATGCTGAACGAAATGCAGTTCTGTGCAAAAAGAATGTTCTTCTAAGCTGAGGTAGGCCAGTGTGGAAATTCTATTTCACCACAGAGGTGTTCCCATGAAGAACAGTGTTTTTATTGGATTTTCTCTAATCCACAGGCCACCATATATAATCACCATGAAACAGTTTAATTAGCAAGTCCAATTTATAACACAGCTACCATAACTCAGGCCAAGAGACAGACTCATCAGCCTATTCAGTTCATGTACAGGATTCAGTTCAAGGTTTTTTCTAGCCTACAATATCTCTAAGTACCGAGGTAAAACTTAGAAACTTTTAACTTAGAAACATTTAAACCATTTGTGCCCAACGTTGCATATACGCAACAGAGACCAAATGTGTACGCATCTGGCAAAAATGGGTTAAGCAAAAAAGCAATAGGTGCAACAACTACAAAGACTGTGCTAGGTAAGCAATAGTTTTTCCCAGAAATGAACTGGGGGAGATTATTTTTGATACATTAATGTAGCCAAGGTAGGCTACATAAGGCAAGGTATTTTGCTTTGCCCATACATTTGAAGAGGTCTGTAAACAGGTCTATCTGCACAATCAACCTGCAGGGACAGAGCAACCACTGGGATGTCCCTCAGCTCTGACTTTCCTTCGAAGCAGACTGGCTTACCAGTGCACTCTATCTGGTCAGTGTCTTCCACAGTATGGAATCAAACTAACAGAGGCACTTTATCTTTCCCATAGCAAAGGGTAGTTTTATACATTCCTGTCAATGAGATGGTTCTTGTACTTTCTGTGAAGCAATGATCCGGGAAAATGCTGCTGCTTTTTCCTAGAGCAACTTCCAGAGGGATAGCCATGCAATTCTGTGTTAACAAAAGCAATCAAGAGTCCTGTAACACCTTAAAGACAAACATATTTATTTCATCATAAGCTTTCATGGGTTTTGCTCACTGCTAAGCAAGTCTCAGTTTCCCCAAACAAAATTCATGGAGTCCTCATAAGAGAGCTATTTATTTAATTGGGAATGTTGCTTAGAAGTTTTCTTGTTTTGTTTTTTTAAAAGACATTTGCACTTAAATACTAAATTACAAGGCTTGGTTTGTTACAGTTGGACTTGAGACTGAGTGAGTTTGTACATATACAGGTCACCAATTTGGCCTGGTTATGAAGAGCTTCCTAAGGCTAGACATTAGCAAGGAGAATAATTGACTTTAACTGCATAGTAGTGTGTGGACCACCCTGATGGCCACACATGAGCAAATCATTTTGGGCAGGATGCAAATAAACAAGGTTGCTGATGGGTTGGAAACAATATTCCCATAGAAGACCTAAGCACAAACTTTTTGAAAGAATAAAATCCCATTCACAAGGTTCCATTCATTTCAAACTGGTACTTTTCTAGAAGGTTTCTTTCTGCATTTGGCAGGATCATTTTTCTTGATGGTCTGCTAGTATAATCCAGAGAAAAGAGAGGACCCCATGGGTGTAGAAAAAGGATCACAAGTGGGAAGTCTAATTATGAGTGTATGGAAGAAGGGTGGCCCCATATAGGCTCCAGTCCCACAATGCATTGTGTGACCATCTCTCCCTCTTTACCCGCTTGTGGGTCAACTCTCCACCTAGTCAGGGTTGCAGAAGGTCAAGCTAGATATCACTAGACATCAAGATGTCACTTAAGCATGTGACTGGGACTAGCATTTCTGTTTTTTTTCTGTAAACATTCACTGAATGAGCTTCCTGTGGGATGTGCTTGATTCAGCAGCATATATACTAAAATTGGAACAATACAGAGAAGATGAGTGTGGCCCCTGTGCAAGGATGATGCTCCCTGTGGGATAGAAACATGATGTTTAAAGGGTATAACTCTCTTTGCCCCACCGTGTTCCAGATCCCCTCTACTCACTGGCTGCTATTTACCCTGAGAAAAAAGATCCTATTGATGCCAGTCAGACTTAGGGCATATAGACCTTGAGTAAATTGCATTCACTGGAGGATCTATCTGAATCAACACTATGGCAGTGACAGAAGGTTGTCTCATCATGCCATTGTCCCAAGCCACGGGGCAACCAGGCTAGTTCAAGGATTAAAACACATACAAGATCTGTGTTTAATTTAGCATATTGTTTTACTATCAACTTGCCTAAGGATGCTCATCAGGTGCCACTGCATTGTGGAAGAAAAAACAAAACTGATTGTGTGGTAGGGTTGCTTTTGCCCCACCATTACTCAAATGCAGAACTGACCTTCACTGAAATGAATGGCTAGCTGGTTGCATAGGAGTTTTGCATATACCACTGAATGAAGAGTTGATTACCATATCTAACACTGGCTTGGATCTAAAGCATCCTGTGTGCGTACATTAGAACTTCTCTGCCCACTTCTCACAGAAGCCCTTTGTACTTGCCAGAAAACTGGTGCTGAGGTTTGGGTACCTTTCCAAATGACGTGATGTGGCTGCAACCAGGAGCAATTTGCAGAATTCTGTTCATACAAAGGTCGTTTTAGGTTTATGCCATTGTATGTGTAACACTACTGTAGAAAAGAAACTATCTGCTGTATTGCTAAAGCTAAAAACTAAAGATTTATTTCCTGCCTAGAATATAAATGCTTAGGCACTGACCATGGCAAAGCTCAAATTTCAGAGAATAAGCTAAATGCATTTTTCCAGCACTAAAACTACCTGCACAATATCTGTTTACAGGTTATCAAGGTAGCTTTCACTCTATACAGAATTGTTTCCACTATGGAGATTGCTACAGAGCAATGGACACATCTGTCAACAGTGATGTGCTACCAGGAGACTCCCATTGTTTTAACCCTCTGCGACAAAATGGCTATCACATCTTGAGTACACCTGTAGCTTCAACAGGTAATTTGTTTGCACATTAATGTTGTTTGGCTTTACCAGTGGTGGGTTACATTTCATTTAACCAGGAGTTAACGTGAAACATCATGGCCATCCAAGGAGGATAGCAGCATCTCTGTTAAGGGGGGTGTTGTCAGAGCAAATGTGTGTGTGAGAAGTGGTACACGGAACTAGTAAGTGTGCCTGGTTGGGTGTTTACACAGAGTTTGATAGGAACATTTCAGATATATGAACAGCTTCAACTACTGAAGGACTTGCACATATGAAGTTTTCTTATCATATTAACCTGTTAACATTTCTACATATTTAAAGATACTTTTATACAGTGGTGGCATGACCTCAAACACCACCCAATGTGGCCTTTGGTCTACCACCTCTACACAATTACAAAAAAATAAAAATAAAAGCAGCTGTTTACCATCTCCTTCTGCGGTTTCTTCAATTGCATAACTGCAGGTTTGATTCAAAGGGACCACACAAATGAAAGAACTCCTTCATACCATGCTTGTAAATCAAACCGGAAGTCTTGCACTTCTGTGTTTGAGGAAACCGTGCCTGGAGCAGGGCAAGGAGGCAGACGATCCACTTTTCACTTATGGGTTTTATATATTAAGGGAACAATCCTAACCAACTTTCTAGCAGCGAAACAAGGACAATGTAGCTCCACAGTAAGGGAGCAAACATTCTCTCACCTGGAGGAAGCCTCCATACTGCCACCCAACTGCAGGATGCAGCACATGCCCCACTGGCACAACTATGCCAGTGCGGGCAAGTTGGTTAGTATTGGGCCCTTAGATTTTGTTCATATCTCTGCATTTTTGATGTCATTCTTTAAGTTAATATTTTTCTAGACAGACTTGACAAAATTGACAGGCTGCATGATGTAAAGACCAGACAACATGAACTTTTCAGAAGGAAATTATAGGAGGACTAAGTAATACTGTGGCAAACTACCAAATTCAACAACCACCATCATTTTTGTGACTTGAGACTAAATTACTATGAAATTGTTTCAATTTACTAAATTCAGGTCACTAATTTTTATTTTAAAAGGCTTGGGCAGAAACTACTTAGAGCCTTAAACCCAAAAGCATACAACTCATTCAGATAATTTGTAATTCTGTAGGCAAAATGCAGAACTGTTTCATTTGCAAACATGTTGGGGCTTAGTTTTATTCTTTCTTGGTGTTTAATGCCCAGTTTAATGGAGTCTATAGTAATCATTTAGGCTGCAGTTCTACAAAACTATGACTTGCACAGATGAAAATTTCAGATGTAGCCAAACTGAAGTTTCTCTTCTCCAGCCATTTACTTAAACACTGAAGTTAAACTGAAAAGTGACTTGTTCATTTAACTGTGTGAGCACAGCGCATATTCATTTATGAGTGTCCCATTGTACAAATCTACTCATTTCTAGGAGCTGTAAATGCATAAAGTACAGCAGTCAGTTCATAAAACAGCCGGAGGGTCTAGTCACCAACATTTTCTTTTTACAACTATGTTTCCATCACCTCTTCCATAAAGCAGCCATTGCTTGCTGCATTGTCTCCAGTAATCTTTGTGTGCAATTTGCTCAGTAAGGCTACCAAGAGTCATTAGTTGGAAATCACCTGCAAAGCTGTGGATAGAGGTTTAATGTTGCAACTTGGAGGCAGAACAATCCACGTAACTAAACATCACATTTAGTTTGAGCCTTGAACTCAGATTGTCTTTGTCATCTCCTTGCATTAATCGGTCTCATGTCCTATTTTTAGGGTATGAGGTCATTTCTGAAGCACAATGTGTATCCGAAGAAGTGGTCGTCAATGGAGCAGAAGAGAATGATGGATTTTTCCAAAATGGCACTTTCGATCACTGTTTGAATCACATTCCTCCTATCTACACAGATACCTAAGACTGACCAATCTTTTGTCTTCTTACCATACTTATAATGCCCTTTGTATTTACACAGTTGTTCAACTACTTTTACTGTATTTAGTCTGCAGCCTTGTATGTGCTCATTTAAATCAATCCCTCACATTTACCAATCTATTTTATAAAGGAATATACTGTATAATTATTGGAACCTATTCCTTTGCTGTGGCACTTTGAAATGACTCTCTTAAGGAAAAAGGAAGAGCATCTGAAACTGCTTGTTGTGTAAGTCCTTTTAGTAAAGTATAAATCTAAATTATATAATATGCTTGTAAAGATTTTTTTTTTAGAAGTATGTTTTCAATTTAAGAATGACAATCTCTTTAATCACAGTTAATTCATTGGATTTTTTTTTTCCTATAAAAGGACTTCTTTAAAAGTCACAGACCTCATGTACATAAAAGTTTTCACTTGCTGAGCTGGTTTTATATTTTCAATTTTACAAGAAAGTATTAAAAACTGGAAACAGGTCTACTGTCTTCTTTTTTAAACATTATCTCCCTTCCTGCTAAATTTTAACTTCAGAGCTCTTACAGTAGAACCTCAAAATGACTAGTAGCACAGATATTGTAGTCATTTGTAACTCCCACTCCCACTACTACTTTTTTGAAATATGGTTAGCTGACAATCTCATCCTCGTTCATTTCACACACAGTTCTTCTTCTGAGTTGGTATACAGTAATTGTTTCATGATAAGTTGTTAGAACAGCATACGTTTACCCTCTGACTTGGTAGATTAAACTTTCCTCTGGTGTTAGAGATCAATTGCCATGACCAGCAGTCTCCTTGGTAAAATGTTGGGAAGTGCCCCCTTGATAAAAATTTTGGAAAGCAGAGTATACATACTGGAGTTCCATGACTTCTGAAGCAAAGCCGATAGTCTTTTCTTGTGCTCATGGATTTCTGTATAAAGCAAAGCACCACCTATACGACCTGAGATGGAGTAAATGCAGAGTTTTTATCTTCGCACAGCAATGAAGTTATACACATATACACAGTAAGGAAGATACTGGATAGCTGTCTTTGCACTTGGACTACTAGTTCATGGAACATGTTTAACGTTTTATTGTGCTACTGTTTCTTAGAACAAACATCCAAAAATGGAATAGCAAAGTTTAACTATTCAAAAGTATATAAATAACATTGTGTTTCTGTAGCCAATCCATTTTGCTACACCATCAGAATTTGTTTTTAGAAGCTGCAACATTTAATTTTGGTTAAAAATAATAATAAAATTGGGAAGATAGTCTAAATCAGCGTTTCTCAACCATCTGATATGATGGACTGGAAATTTTGTTTTCCAATGTGCCAGGGACCAGTACCATATCTGTGTTAGATTATTACCACTGTTTCTTTCTTTCCTGGAAATTCACTGCATACAACTGCTGGCTTAGGATCTTCACCAGTCCCCAGACCACCACTTGGAGTAGCACTGGGCTACTGTAAAAGGCATCAACAATATGCAATGCTTATACCTCCCTCTAGTGGCTAACTGACAAAGCAAAAATAATTTTTCACAGGCATAAGATTTGGATTTTTGTGATTAAGCCTCAGTTGCTCAACCCTGATGGTGATGTTTGTTGAGCATTCTTATTGTTAGTGCAACATCTTCAAAATATAGACAACATAGCTTGAAAGTTTTGAACGTAAATGCTCCCAAGGAGCTAGAGTCATGTGCTTGTATGAAAACAGGATTCTGTGTGACCTTAGCTGAAGAATTGCATGCACTTGTGGATCATGGGGCTCCCAAACTATATCCCACCAACACATTTTGATTGGGCCACAACAGTTTTATAATTGTGTGCACTCCATCACATACACTCTCCTTCCTCCACTCTCCATGTGCTTTCCTCCAGGTGGATGAAATAACTATTACTATCAATGAGAACCACACAAGCAATCATGCAACAACAAATTTTGCAAATTTGAGAGAGAAAAATGGAGGGAGAGCAAAATTGATTGGGCCTGTCCAACCAGTAGTGTTCCCAGCAGGGGGAGCCTGCACAGCACTAAGTGTTGCAGGCGCTTCAATGCACCATGTAAGCAGCACCTCCCCCTCACCTTTGGAGCCAGTCCAGGTGATGAGAGCACTGCTGAGGAGATGCCTCCATATTGCTCTCACCACTCAGAATGGTTCTGAAAGCAAAGGGGAGGGGCCAATTACATAGCACATTGAAATGCCTGCAAAACTTAGTGTTGTACCACCACCACCACCACCCCCTGGGCATGCTACTGTATCCAACTTTCCAGTGCCCCTCTCTGGCCCGCCGTGAGCATAAGAATGAGTGAGATGTGGCCCTAATTGCTAAACATTTAGGGACCCCTGTTCTAGTCCAACGTACAACCAGAGCTGTACATACATAGGCCCAGTTAGGCATAATGGCACCAACCAGCTGTGCCTCCCCACTCAACTGGTTAAGTGGAATGGCAAACCAGTTTTCCTGTCAACCAATTAAATGCAATTAAATGGCAAATATTCAACTACAGCTGTGTACGCACAGCCCTCTTTCTAGAATTGAGATCTCAGAGTTGTGCTAAGTTCTCTCTCTACATTGGCAAGCTGACTGGTTGCTTCTGCGTAAGTCCCCTCCCTTTCCACAATCCACACAACACAATAAAGAACCATTTGTGAGCCTCATTTTCTTAACAGGCAAGAGATGTCTGTTACTCACATTTTCTAAACCTATAAACACATTTAGCCATGGCCACTTCTTGTTTGACAAACTGGTATGTCATCTTGTATTGCTCTGAATAACCTGAATTATATGGGGAGAGAACAAGCCCAGCGTCTGTGAACAGCAGAGGGACATCTGCCCAGGCACACACACCAGGAGGGAGCCCACCATCTACCACAGATGCTAGGCCTAGTGTCTCTTTGCCAAATAGCTATCAGATTCACTTATCTTTTTCCCCCTGAACGTACTTTGCAATGATGTCAAACTATGTATTACTTTAATCATGTACTTTGCAAGAATGTGTTTTTTACAAAATGTTATACGACCAGAACACCTCACCTCCTTGGTGCTAAGTGCACCGCAGAGGGTTTGTGGTGTGGGGGATTTTAATCCAATCCAATTTCAATTGGGAATTGCATATCCAATCCTAATTTCTATCCCACCCTTCTGGATGGAATTTGCTGATGAAAAAAGTTCCACTTAGCACCAGCCGGAGCTTTCTTCCCTTTCTGCATTGGACTTCCCCATGGGGATGGAGGCTTGTTCCAGAATTGCTGTGGGAGTAGTGTCAGTCCCTTCCCTTTCCTGCTGTTCTGAGCCGTTGGGGAGGGGGGCGATCCTGCTGCTAGTTAGAACAAAATTTAGTTTAATCCTGAAAAGAGTGAGGAGCTTGTCATCTCCTTGTACTCTCATCTAGTGCTTCTCCCTTACACTTTCTGCCCCTCCAACTAGAGAAGGGCACCTATACCATGTTCCCTCCCTGTCTGAAAAATTCCAGTTCACTTGTCTCTGTACATATACCACAGTTTCAGTTTCTAATCTGAGAACACAAGAAAGGAGCTAAGCTAGAAGGTGCAAGACAAAACCAGCCTCCTTGTATCTGCTTCACCAGTGTTTGTGAGGCCTCGTCTAACTCTATAACAGGTGTGCGCGCAGGGGAACATGGCTACAAAGAAGAACCCATCATTTGTCTTTGCACAGGACTCTCAGGGCCCGATCCTACAGGGATGAGCAAATCCAGTGTGGCTTGACTCAAGTCGAATCACAAGTCTCCACCTCCCTCACACCTCTAAAATGAATCATAACATTTCTGAGGCACTTTCTGAGTCGCTGGGTCACCTTTTCATGACTCAAAAATATTTGAGTCACGAGTTGCCCCCTTTAAAAAGTTTGCCATGGAAAAAAACGGGGCTGCTAACAGGGTGTGAGTGTGTGTGTGTCAGATGTCCCCACCCATCTGTAAACAAGGCAGAAAGGGGTGGGACAAACTGCGAGAGCCAGGAGAGAAGCAGCAAGAGGGAGGACTGTCATGCGCAGCAGCTGTAAGACTTACCCGGACGACCCAATCCTTTGCAGCTCTATTCCGAATCAGTCCCATTTGCTCTGGTTGTTCAATGAGGCTCCCGCCTCCCAAGTAACAATGGAGTCATGAGGAGGAAAGCATGATCACTACAAACCACCTCCCTGGGCTTCTCCAGCCAATCCCAAGGCAAGAACCCCCTTGGGCTCCTCCTTCTGCCCTACCTCAGCCAAAGAAAATATCAGAGCACCCATCCTTTGTTCAATGATCATCAGTTCTTTCAGAGATGGGCAAGAGAGCCTGCGCCCACCTCCCACCTTCTACTCATTGCAAAAGCAAAACATTAACCCTTGCTTGCCTCCTGGCTGGAACTTCCCTGCTGCTTACCAGGTCTGACTGATGGCCCCACAAGGTTTTTTACGCCATGAAAATAGTAAGCAAGCACACCCAGACACAGACAGACTCAAGTCTGTGTGTGTGTGTGTGTGTGTATACAAGTGCCAAGTCAAGGGACCCTTGACTTAAACGTTTTGCCAAGTCTTCCACGCACATACTCAAGTGTACACAAGTCAGCAAAAAATGTGCATTTTTGTAACTTGGACTCGAGTCACCTGACTCAAGTTTCCATCCCCGCAATCCTATCCCTCTTTCCAGTGCTGATGCAGCCCCAAAGGGAACAAACATTACCTTACCTTGAGGAGGCCTTGGTGACTGTGTCCCCACCGTAGATTACAGTACACGCCCTGTTGGTTGGTACAGCTGCATCAGTGCTGGAAAGTTGGATAGGACTGGGCCCTTAAAAACCTAGGGCCAGCCCTGGAGGAATTCAATTCTTGCAGACTGAAATGGAAAATCTCAGCTTCTAAGTAAGAATGTTAAAGGTGCAATAGTAAAAGAACGAGGCTTTCACCTATGAAGTCATTTGTCTCTCCTGCTGTGTCAAAAATAAAAATTTTTAGAATTAAGTACCGTAAGTAGCATTTTACTCGTCCACTCAGATTTAACAAATAAAATTTGACTCAGTACTGAATATTTTTCAATGGCAGAATTTTTATTCTGCATACTGGTCTACACTTTTCATACTTAGTCCCTTTCCGTTTCAATGGGACTTCAGCACACGTACAGCTGAAGAGAAGCGAGACCCAAGTCTCTATGGGAGATTTTCACCTTATTAAAAATCTCCAAACATGGATTCAGAGTTAATGATTTGTTCTACTCTTATTTCATCTGCATCTAAAATGTTTTACTTTTCCTTCCTCATTAACCTTGTAGTGATCATAAGCTTTGCTTTGGCTTAAAAAAAGAATACACAATAATACTCCGTGAGCACATCTAATCCGGATATTAGACCTAGCTGTTGTTAATTAGAGGAATATTGCTCTTTAAGTCTTTGCGTTGTTTCAGTTGTGTAAGATCTGTTAAACATCCTGCTTCAATTATTTGCTTTGTGATACATAATTTAATAAACCAAGGCAGTTGTCTTAATCTGATCCTTCAAGTCCAGATTTCCAGCTATAGAGACAGGCACTGTGATTTTAACAGCTGCACGACATTCAACTGGTGAAGCTTCTTCAGGCCAAACCACAACGGCCATCCAGAGAACTGCAATTATTAAAAGTGAGATATTCAAGTGGTAAATGTACAGATGATAAACGTGCAGGTACAAAGGTATCAAATCAGGTACAAATCAGAGCCACAGAGCTGGAGAGAAATGTTCAATTCTTTCCCCCATATCATTTTCTTGGTCCACATCATAGCCCTGGAGGTACTGTTTGCACCATGAAGCAAATTTGAATTGAGACCTTGTATTCATGTTTGCCTGGCTAAGGTTGCCACGCCAGCCCCTGGATATCAGAAATGCTGGGAAGCTGGTGTGACACCAATTCCCTGCCTATTGCTGAGCAGAACAACTGCCTTCCTGATCGGGCCAGCCTTAGGAGCTGTGCGGCCCAATTAGAACCATTTTTTGCGGGGCCCCAGGGTCACAGCCAAGGTCTGTAGAATCTTAAGAGATATAAATAAAATTCATAGATCTTATATCTCTATGCTAGAATGGAAAGCAAACAAAATGTGCGCTTAAAAGTGCATGTGACTTAATAGACCAAATGGATGTAAGCCCATTTTCATATAAAATTGCAAAAAAGCCTAGAGTATATTACCCTTATGCAGGGATCAATTGGTCCATTTGGCTTAAAGCCAGTCCTGCTTCCTGAATTCAACAGGTACAGAAGAGGGAGGCAAAGGGACTGATGGGAAACCAGAGTGGAAGACAGTAAATGCACCTCCCTCTATGCCTTGGAGTGGCTGAAGATATAGGTACTGTCTCTGGGTCAAGATCTGACAGGCCCATCTCCAGCTCCCAACCAATTCCATTCTGAGATTTTCAGGAGGATCTATAGTGATTGACAAGAAGCGTTCCTTGCCCCACTAGCTTTCTTATCCCAGTTCTATAGAGAAGGGGAAGTACACAACTGGGCATACTGCTGTCTATTTGGGGGTTCTCATCTTCCCTACCCCCTCAATCCTGTGCAGCGATTACATATATGCATACCCCACCCTACTGTAAGGAAGTTAGTTGCTCACAGAGTTCCTTTCCCAAGGCTGTGAGAAACAGATTTGTCCAGTCCTGGTGTAAGCAGTGCCACTTGGCTTCTTGCCACTGGAAACCAGAACTTCATATTCTGCAGAGAGAGGCTATGCCACTCTCCTTGTGATCAACTGGAAGGAAGCCAGGGTGCTCTACCAATTAGATGAATGCTATTTCGTAAACAACGTGAATGGCCATGTGTCTGCAAAACTGGTGGAAAACAATAAGATATTTTACATGTAAGTCACCAAATTAGATCAGACTTGTGAAATGAACCAATTAATTTTTCGGCATGTTGGTATCCACTGGTTGTATCAGTTAACTGTTTCAAATAATAGCAATAAAGCAAACAAATGACTGCATGCCAAGGGAATTGACTAATATTCTAACACTACGGTTGATAATGGCAACTGTACAAGAAAACAAGAAAAACAATTATTTTGAGTTTATGGTAATGATTTCCAATATGGAAGCAATTAAAACAGCACATTCTTTTTGTCTAGAACAGATCATGAAGCAATAGTGTAAAGTGATTGTTACTTAATCAAATCCATGTGTGTTTAATCCAATTATACAATGATAACATATTGCGATTGATAATGAAAAGAACCAGAGTGAACTACAAGGACACCCAAAGAGCTGACAGCAGCATTCCATTGCGCTCTGCTTCAAGGACTCCAGAAACCTGCTTGCCAAATGTCATCCTGGTGTAAGGTTCCTTGGACTTTGTTGAGTTACACCCCAAATGAACCTGGTACTTTGAAACTCAAGTGCAAACTTGAGTGGCTTTTTTCCCCCAACATTTGGAATGGGCTTGTCCCTTGTGGGGAAAAAAAAAAATCCTGCAGGATTTGCAGAATTTGGAAGGCCTTAGAAGTCTGTGTGTTTTGGCTGCACAGGCTCACCAGCTAGTCACAGCTATGAAACCTGGCATCCTTTGGAAGACATTTACAAACATGACTAAACCATACAAAGCATCTTAGAGACAATATAACCACATTTTCAAGACAAACAGATTCTGAAGGTGTGATCCTGCCTCCCAGGAAGAACATCATGGCAAGGTGGACACCAGCCTGTCTCAGCAATCAACCAGAGGAACACCAGTTGCAGGGAGATCACTTCTTTAATCCCTGCCAGAAAACTGTCAAGTTGTCTGTTGCCCAGGAACTGCAGACCTGAACAGAGAGACGCTCCAGACTCTATTAGTCAAAAAGACTGCTTCAGCAGTTTACCCCAACTATGGTACTGATCCTGATCACACATCCCCCACATTTTTTACTGCAAAAATAGCTTCTACTGGTTTCCACCTGGATTCAGTGCAGTTGGTCCTTAGGAACACCCTTGGACCAGCTGCTACTAACAGATTGGTTTCCTGGGGCAAACAGCCAACATTAGTCTGTCTGAAAACAGGTGTCTCCCCCACCTGACAGCTCTTCACCCCTTACTGATGGAGATGGCCACAAACACTGCTACTCCTTTCATCTTCTTCCCATTCCTTTCTTTTTGAAAAGAGACAGAAAAGGTAGTCGGAAGAATAGAGTGGTGTCCAGCTAGAGCATTGCTGCTGTCAGGTAAGAAAAGACAGGAAGCTGGCCATCCTCTGCTGCTGCTTCTCTCTCTATCCATTCTGCTCTTGTATCTTCAAAAGGACAGTTCCAAGGTTCCAATCATGGGAGAGAAACTCTCTCTGAATTCATTTGCCTTTGCAGAAAAGGAAACCAGCAGGACTAACAAGCTGCTAAATGGCTGCTAATGACATCATCAGCAGGGGTGGAGCTTCTGCACTCGTTTTTGAGGACCTCCATGAGCAGTCCTTCTCCTTGAATAATTTGTGATCAAATCACACACACACACACACACACACACACACACACACACACACACACACACAGACCAGCCGGACTTGAATCAGAACCTAGAGGTGTTCTTTGTTGTTCTATCTCACAGTAAGGCACCTTTTGATTTAGACAGGAAAGCTGAAATTCTGAGGCAATGGGACAGTGGTCCAGTAGTTTACAGAAACATCAAAGTATCAGCCACTTTTCTTCCAACACAGGTTCCCCAATATCTAGCTCCTCATTCTTTTCCTCAGGCTAAGCGCATGAGTCAAGGCTGGCCCATGTTGCAGCAGTAAGATCTGTGTCCATCTGGTGCCATCTGTGTCCTTGGATCCATGTTTAGAAACAGGTTCCAAAATGACATTGTCCAACTCTAAAGCCTTCGTTGCACCAAGTTCCTGTCACTTTTGGTTACGAGTCATCATGCATCTTGTTAACATCTTCTCCAGGACAGATGGCTGCTTAAGAGTAGACACGTAAACCTTGCCGGGCACAGAAAACAGCCTGCATCACACCCGATACCTGATACAATTGGCAGCAGTAAAGCTAAACAAGGACAGCTGCACATGTGATTGTTGAAGGACTAAAATGTTCCACACGGGCTGCTTTAACACCTGACAGCATTTCAGATGTCATCAAAGCTGCATTTCCAATTTGGCAGCTAAGTTATTCTCAACTTGGCAGCTGCCATATAAAAGCAAAGCACCCCAAAACAAAACATCAGCAGCTCTGCAGCTGGTAGAAGTCTGCAAGTGCCACTGCAGTTGTACGAAGGGAGGTCAGGCATACAAAGCAAGTAAAGCTGGAGAACAAGCAACAGGGTTTTTTTAAAGGCATTTTCCTGATTGATGGTGTCAAGGATAACTCCAAAGTCAGTTACAAGCACCCGATTGCTCTCACTATAAAAATACTGCCTGGGAGGGAGTCTTCTCCAAAGATGTTTTGTTGCTACTTCATGTAAGCTTCGTTTCCAAAATTGCTCTTCTGAAGAAGGGGAGGATGCACAGGCAAGACATTCCTTTTGCTGTTATGACCTTTTTCACCATCCCCAACATAGATAACCTTAAATCTATGTCACTGCAGATGCTTTCCCTCTTTACCCAAGGGAATGCGGCTAAGGCTACAACCCTATCCACACTTTCCTTGGAGTAAGCCCCATTGACTATAATGGGACTTACTTCTGAGTACACATACATAGGATTGGGCCCTAAGAGACCAAGCTGCAAATCTGGATTTCTCCATTTCGGCCATGCAAGTTCACCAGATAGCCTTCGGCAAATTGCTCACTCTCAGCCTTAACTGTAATACGGAGATCACCATTCAGTATTTACTGATCTTACAAAGAAATCAAAGTAGAGCACAGTGGTCTTCAACCTTTTTCATGCCGGGTCCCCAATAAATAAAGTACAAGGCTGAGGTCCTACTATTGATCCTGCTCCCCTCCTGGGACTCACTCTGAACACCCCGATCTCTGTTGCCACCACTATGCTGCTCAATCTGACAGCTAGCCTCATCCGCTACATTCTGGCTGCAGTACAGTCACACCTGCTGGGCTGACTTCCCCAGAGGGCCAGGAGCCCAGCGAGGATGCCACTGGAATGCTGGACTGGGTGGCATGCAGGTTAAGGCCAGGCAAGCCAAGACAAAGATGAAGGAGCACAAGAACCAGTGGCTGCACTGGCCGCCCCATTCTGTGCACACTGGCTCCAGTAACCTATTGGACTGAGGGGGAATGTCTACGGGCTCTGCTTTTGACTCCCAAGTAGACTTTGATGTCTACTAACTCTGCTTTTGACTACTAATCCCCAGACCGTGACCCCACAAATGAGGCTTCACAACCCCAAGGTTGAAAAACACTGGTATAGTGCTTTGCAAGTGCAAGGAGTGCTATACAAATGCTAAGCACTTTTTCACTCTAAAATGCCATGTACATTGATGGCAGAATAATAATAATAATAATATTTCTATTCCTGCCTACCACTACGTAGCAGCTGTGACTGGAGGTTAAAGTAGACTCTGGTCCAATGGTTTCCAAACTGGGAACCATGGCTCCCTGGAGAGCCATGGAAACCAGCTGGGGAGCCACAAAATGCTCACAAAAAACCCACCACCCTATACAATGTATAGGATTGTAGCAATGTATAGCCATGGAATCTTTACAAAAAACCTGCTACCCTATAAATGTATAAGATTGTAGCCCAATGTATAGGATTGTAGGCCCAGTAAGCCAAAGTTGGGAACCACTATTCTAGTCCCCTAGCACAGTCACGTGTCCTGTGACAAAGGATGGATTGTAGGATGGATCGTTTTCAAACCGTGTTTACCAAAAGAAAGTCAACATGGCTCAAATTTGTACATTGTGGATCATGTCAATATTAGAAGCATGTGAGCGATTTGTAGGAGTATTTCTGGAAACGGGAGAGAATGTGGAAAGCTTCTTGGTATCACAATAATACCTAATGTTAGAATAACTGCCAATTTCATTTTTATCACAAGAGGGAGCTCCAAGTTCTTCTAAATGTGACTTTTGAGGGTAGAGAATTGTAGCCTAGCTAGATGGAAACAAGAACAAGTAAACATGGATATTGATAAAAACCAGGAGAAATGACAAACACATCCTTACATAACAATAAACGCTGCTAGGTAATAATCCCTGACTACAGTATTGATAGAACTAGGCACACATCATTTATTTTAAAAATATTTCAGTACCAGTGTTCATACAAAAACCATCACAGCTGTTTACCAGTTTAAAACAAACTCAACCATGTTAACAAATAAAGCAACACATACATTCATCAACTCTAAACCTATACAATTATAACAACGGCAATAGGGTAAAAAATATTAGATAAACAGCCTGTGCATTGCTTATTTACAATGCCAAAATGGGGTGGACACAGAAGGAAAGAAGTGCATTTTTTGGAATTGCTTGAAGGGAACTAAATAGAAAATTTTTTTTATGAACCAGAAATTTCTGCTGTGTAAGCACCTTCCAGATGTATAGTGGGTATCGGATAAAGGCGTATGTTGTCTATTCTTTTCAAATTATTTACATATTTTTGGAGTCTGAGAACGTGTTTTAATTCTGCTTGTAGTGCAGAATGGCGATTCTCTTACTGGTGCCCTCACACGTCATCTGTTTCTAAGCCTATCTAAACCACATCATCTGTTAAATTAGAGAGTCACAGAAACAGGTTCAGTTTATGTGGAATCTACTTTTGCCTCATCTCTTTCCAGCCACCTCTGGTGCCGTGCAAGTATCGCACGTTAGTTGCAGAATCTGCAGGCAGGTGCCAGGCTTCGGGTTGGTTGCTGTGGAACTTCTGGATGGCCCGATATAAACATTGCTGCAGGATTTATTTCAGAATTCCCACAAGTGCTGAGGAAGGCTTATGAAACTATCTCTACTCCCAAGACCCATAGAACAAAAATAGCCAATTCCAAAAAAGCCAAAAAAAATATCCCAGCATTCTCTGCACTAGCCATTTTGCACACCAAAAAATTGCTTTGAGTGTGCTTTCATGTATTGTTACTACCGTTTCATGCTGTTTTAGGTTATGTTCTTATGCTGCATCCTGGTTATGCTGCATCTTGAGGGGAACTTAGCAGGCAGGATGTCTCCTCTGGGTAAGGAGACATTTGCCCACTTGCCCCAGGGAAAGCCCCAGCCACCAATGAGTATATAGGGGCTATATCACTGGCACAAGTACATGTTGACCCATGTCGATGGATCAGGTCAGGAAGGGGGACAGGACACAGTGCATGCCAGTACCCCTGATGGTGCCCCCTCCACAACCCAATCTGCCTACCCTGCCCCCGTGCTGCACAGCACAGACCTTACGTACTATGGCAAGCTTCCTTCCTAGGTACATGTGGGAAGGCTCAGGCCTTCCAGCCAGAAGGCGCACTGACACAACATGTTTTAAAGCATGTTTGCAACAGCTTGAGCCAGCAGAGTATGTGCTCCACCAGCACAAACCACAAATAGGATTATGCCATTAGTTGATCCTATGGCATAGCTAATATTGTATGGTTTTATATGATCTATATTTTTATTTTATTTGTATATTGTTTTCATTTGTCTTTATTGTTCTGTATTGTATTGTTCTATAAGTTGCCTTGAACACCCCTGGGGTGGAAGGAAATTGACTAAATAAGTAAAATAAAGAGCCAAGTGATTTTGTCACTCAAAAGTTCACTGCATTTGTTTCTGCACTGTCCAATGAACACTCGAGACAACAGGTATGGGAGAAAGGGCCACTTTATTTAGCAGTTACAGCAGAAGAGGAGGCTGAGACCTGCAGCATCCGAGGCAGCGAAAGCCCCCTGTGGTGCAGAGACGGGACCTCTGGGCAGTACCAGCACACCTCTGCCCCCCAGGCGGGCATGCACCCGACTCCAAGTCGTGCCCCGTTGTTGGGCGGTGCATCTCATCCATGTCTGTCCCTTAAGGGGAAGGCAGCCGGACCGTGGGCTGTGCCACCTCGAGCCACTGAGCCTCTGAGGTGTGCCCCGCGGTCCCGGCCAGGGCCCCGTCTATGTCCTCGTGCCACTGAGCCCGAGGACTGAAATTGGGTTCCACCCTGCCTATGCTGCCTGAAGGTGCATGCCCAAAGTCCCATTCACGCCTCCTAGCCCGCACCACCTGCCCTCTTCAAATGACCAATGGCAGCTTGAAAGAGGGAGGGCAACCCCCTGGCCCATGACAGTCTGGGGTAGGCGAAAAAAATGCCTGCCCCTTGGCCAATCTTGGCAGGCAGCAAAAAATTCCTACCCAGCCCCAAATGGTGACCAGTTAAACTCAGACTGCCTCTAGGGTGGGCGGGCGGGCATTCCCACAGTGCCCACGTGCAAAGGAGGAAGAGGGCTGGGTCTTGCGCCTTTTAAAAGGCCCGCCATAGCTGCCAGCCCCAGCCCCCTTCCACTCCCCCTTGGGAGGAGACTCTCGTGTCCCAGGCCAGGCCAAACAAACTCCGATCACCCTTCAATTGGGTGATCAGGAGAAGATCAAAAGCCATTTCTGCAAAATGTTGCATATACACAGAGACCAAATGTGTATGCCTGTGGCCCAGGCAAAAATGGGTTAATGAGAGTTTGTAAGACTTGGCATGAAATAACAAATTCCCAAAAGAACACAAGTATCATGGGAGTACATTATAGCGCTTGCTCATAGAGGCAAAATATGTAACATGGAGGCAAAATAGTCAGATGACCTTCAAAATGTTTGTGTCGGGGTTTGGAAATGCTACTTTGATCCAAGTTCCATTCTTTGTGAATTTCAAGCAGCAAGGCAAACAATCATTTATGCTCACAATACCAAACATCTTAGCAAAAGTGTCTGTCAGATGCAGCTGTGACATGTCATATGCCTGTGGCTTTCAGGCACCAGAGCATAGGCTGGTAGTGATCTGCTTCCTGCCAGCCTTTGAGCCCCTTTCCTAGCAAATGTCACAACCAGAACCATCCACACGAAAACAGCAGTCATTCCAGTCAAGAACAGCAATCGAAATGAAACAAATTACTGCCTCTTGTTCACCCACTGAGGCCAATCTACAGCTGGGAGGCAAAAGAAGAGATGTGAAAGACTGACAGAGCTGTTCTGACTTGCTGGGGTCTGCTGCCAAATGAACTGTGTCCTTGGCAGAAAATCATGGATCAAACTTCATTCCACAGGCTGATCTGGATGTTCGACAGACAATTGCCACAAAACTGAAGTATAGTTTTATGCTGTTGGATAAGTCTGGGGGGAGGAATTTATCTGCCTATGAATTTGGGGGTTGGAAAGGGGAAGCAAAAATATCAGCACCACTGATGTTGAATGCAAGCATGTGCATGCTGGAAGGGGTAGCAAAAATGGAAGGGGAACAGAATTTGGGGGCAGGTTGGATCAGGCAGGGTTAACCCATTTCCACCCAGCCCACAGGTGTCCACATTTGATCCCTGTTGCGTATATGCAACGTTGGGCAGAAATGGCTTAATGCAGCATCTTTACACTTACAGCACAATCTGATACATTTCTACTCAGAAGTGTCCCATTGTGTTCAGTGAAACTTACTCCCAGAAAAATGTACATAGGATTGCAGCCTTAATGGCTTAAGTCAGCGGTTCTCAAACTTTTAGCATCAGGACCCACTTTTCAGAATGAGAATCCGTCAGGACCCATCAGAAGAGATGTCATGACTGGAAGCGACATCATCAAGCAGGAAAATTTTTATCAATCCTAGGCTGCAATCCTACCTACACTTACCTAGGAGTAAATCCCATTGACTATTATTGGTAAAAGGATATACAGGTATGCGCCACTTAACAACGGACCGCATAATGATGGACCACATATATGAGGGTGCTCGAAGCACAGTAAAGATGTTCTTAATGAGGCAATCAAATCTCCCACAGCCTGCAGTAGATTGTCTGTTTATACAACGAGACTCTTATTGCAAAGAAGAGGCAGTCTATCTCCAGCAGCCTGTGCAGCCAGCAAGTGTCTGGCAGGGAGTGTCTGTTTACACATCTAAGGCACTAGATCAGGTAAAAGGTTTGCTTAACAAACAGATTGCATAACAACATGGATCATAGAACGTATCCCCGTTGTTAAGTGGCGCACACCTGTAGTGTACATAGTAGCTTGTTAAAAGTACAGAGCTGTAATTTCCCCAGATGCAGTCACATACTATGGTAGCATCAAGCCTAATATTTTAAAAATAAAATAATGAAATGAATGGGGACCCACCTGAAATTGGCTCGTGACCAACCTAGTGGGTTCTGACCCACCGCTTGAGAAACACTGGCTTAAGTCAATGAGCAAGTCAATGAATGAATGACAGCAAGGCAAAGCAAAGGATGATGAAAAAACATATAGGGTACTCGGATCCAGTTTTTTAAATATATATTTTCTCCCACAGGGCTCTATGGATCTTTTGTGGTATGAGCTCATCAAGGAACTTTCCACTGTACACCGATGACCTAACCCCAGTTCTAAATGGGGTCTCCTATCATCAAGCTGAGGGTGTGGTTGCTTGCTCAGGAGGCCAGCAGCTCCATTAGCATGGCTCCTTAATTGAATTTGGCTGTGGAGTTAGTGAGAACAGGATTGGCAGTAGCATAGCTAGAGGGGGAGCAAAATGGTAAGCTGTCGTAGCCATTCCGGGCAGTGATGGCAATGTGCAGGTGCTTCGCAAACCAAATGGCATTTCCTGTGTGCTGTTTTTGCTGCCCAGAATAGCTCCAACAGTGAGTGGGAGGGGCTGCTTAAATGGTACATTGTGGTGTCTGCTGTACTTACCATTTTGCCTCCCCCCCCCAGCTATATCACTGAAGGTAGGGAATCTTTCTTTTGTGTTGCTAACAACTTGTTTTCTCCATGTCAAGAAGTTCCTAGGAGGTGGCCTTTGTCCACAATGTCAAAGATGCATTTGTCCATGACACTTCCCAAAGAGCAGGTGAGACCCCTTCCAAGGTAATTGGGCTGACTATCAGAAGTATGGACCTGAGGCATCTTATCATCAGTTCCATTTCTAGAGCCACATTACTGTCTTAGATCATGTTCTCTTGGCAGGCACCCAATGCCACATACACATGTATACACACGTTTCTCTGCATGCATTAAACGAAATAAGAAGTCTTGCCAGGCTACAGTTGACAGTCCTAATATTAATGCTCAACTTCAGTAATACTGTATTTGTTAGCAAAGATGAAAATAGGCTGTACTAGACTGCTTACCTGACCGGGTCATATGCAGGAATAGGGGCTTGCTCATACATCCCAATTCATCATCACAACCACAGTGTCCTGCACAAGTGTGCTTGGGCAAGAGATAAGAAACAGAGCAACAGGAGGTTAGAAATGAACAGAAGTTATCTGGTTACACATAAGGTAGCACCACAGCTCACAGCTTTGGTACTCCAAATTACAATGCTGCAGTGAAAACTAGACATTCAGATCCTTGTAACAGATATTGCTACAATCTTTTTCTTCCTGAAAAATTAATGCCCCTTTGCAGTTTTTCCTTTCTGCAAAAAAAATTAAACAAGTTCAGTCTTTCTTTACCAATAAGAACCTTAAAACCCTCAAGATATTTGGACAGCCATCTATTTTTTGTTTAGTTCTGCTATATTATCTTGGGCTTCTGGGTAATTGGACAATTAGGATGATTAATTGCATGTTTGCAATAAAAACAGGAGACTAGGAGGGTTTCCTTACAGGCTAAATATTTTGAAAGAACTCTATCTGCTGCTAGATATAACAAATGCAATCAACCCAGCATGCAACTTGAAGATGGTTGAATGGATGCTTGCTGGTTTGCTCTGGAACTCAAGCCTTTATAAAAGAAGCCAAAGTGTTTAAAAAAATAAACTTGAGACTGAGTGCATGGGGGAAGAGAAATATTGACATGTGAAGGTGATGTTATTTTAATATTATTTTCCTCCTTTGACTATTTGATTGTTTAAATCAAAAGCATAAGGCTTATGAGAGCACACAATAGGTGAAGTGTTTGCCTCAGAACACTCAATTACATTTACTGTGAAAGGGTAACCATGGAAGGCCAGTTAAGCAAAGGACCAGCAAGGATGATTTCAAATACATCTTACATACAGTTTTTAATCAAGTGGTCTAGAAAGCTGTATGAATGCCCACACTAAGGGCCCAATCCTACCCATCTTTCCAGCACCTATGCAGCTGCAATGCAGCCCCAAGGCAAGGGAACAAATCTTCCATTACTTTGGGGAGGCCTCCTCAACTGCCCCCACCACCACAGGATGCAGCACATGCCCTCTTGGCATGGTTGATCAGGGCTGGAAAACTGGATAGGATTGGGCCCTAAGTCCAGTGCCTTATGAGGAAGTCAGGTAAATTCTCCTTTTGTTGTTGACATTACAATACGAAGTTTGTCGCTCATGTGGTTGTGAAGCAAAGCAAAAAGACATGGGGCAGTGTGATCCGGGTCAGAAATTCAAGAAGGACCAGCTAAGTAGAGCTTCACGTGATCAGAAATCAACATAACATTCTGAGCAAATTTAACCTCTCTGTCTTTCATTGAAGCAACTCACAGCCCACACCTATCACCTGATTTACGGCAGCTGTCCTGTCACTGTGAACAAGCTGCTGTCGGCCAGTTTTGAGCCACTGTTGCAAAGTGGCAGAATTGCAGCTGCAACTGGCAACCTGCTCCAGTGCAGTTAAGCTGGGGGGCAGCTTGAGGGAGGGGAGCGGAAGTAACGGAGTGCACTGGAGGACAGTTAAGTTGGAGGACAGCTGATCTAGTGCCTAAACGTCTAGAACAGTCATTTTCAACCATTATGCCGTGGCCCACTGGTGTGCCATGAATGGTCTGCAGGTGTGCCATGGGAGTTTGGGGGAGGGTCATTTATTAGTAGGGCCATTGGGGGATGTAGCCCCCCACCAACAGCATGGTGTGCCTTGTCAACTGTCAAAAAACTGATGGTGTGCCTTGACAATTTTAGTACCTTGTCAGTGTGCCACGAGTTGAAAAAGGTTGAAAATCACTGATCTAGAACAGGTGTGTTCGAACTTTTTGGCAGGAAGGCCACATCATCTCTCTGACACTAAGTTGGGGGCCGGGGACAAAAAGAATTAATTTACATTTCAAATTTGAATAACGTAGATGAATATATTAGAGATGGAACATATGAAAGAATGAAGGTCTTGCAATCAAGGCCTATAGCTCAAGGCCTATAAAAGACCTTGCACAAAGCAAGGCTGGCCTTTCCTTTGCTGCCACTGCTGTATCACAGACGTGAAACAGCAAGCAGTGGAGGAGTCCTTGTCCCACAGCTCACACGGGAGGTCGAACTGTTGGCCGTCACGCTGAGAGCAGTTGTGTCAGGCCAGCACAGGCTCCAGCAAGTTTCAAGTGGGCCAGAGACTCTCTGGAGACTGGAGAATCCCAGCAGGCTGGATTGGGAGTCCTCGAGGGCTGCAAGTGGCCTCAGGGCCGTGGTTTGGACACCCATGATCTAGAAAGTAGAGCTGGATTCTCTTACAACAAACCATCTCTACAACAGATGCATACAAGAGGACTCTGTAATAAGCAGATTACAGACTGCAAGTTTTATCGAGATAATTTGCAATGCACATTGCAATGCTGCGGCATTATCAGGGTAAGGGGAAAAATATCCCCTTACACCAAGGTGACTGCCAGCCTGCTCCTAACCTATGTAGGATACAGCACAGGCAGGTTAGGATTGCACTGTTAGAAGTAAAAAGCAACAGAAATTGGTAGAGCAACTCAGCCCTTCAGTTTCTTCTTAATTTGTGGCTTCTAATAGACGACAACCCATGAGATGTATCCCCATGAAGCCTGTCGAAAGCAAGAGAAAATGAAAGAGCAGACACAGATAGTTTCCTGTAAAGAGAGCCTGACTATAGCCAGGAGAATAATTTGCCTTGGTAGCTCAGAGCACTTTGACCTTTCACATACGAAGCAACTCAATCTTTTTAAAAACAAACTTGTGTTTATATAGTTAGCTGCAGAAATTGTTAGCCTATGGGAGACTGTACTGACAGGGAATTATAACCAAGTACTTTAACTGTTTCAGTTATTATCACGGCATTTCCCCAATTCACACCACTTTCCTTTAGGCAGATGAACAGAACCCAAGAGTAAGGAAAATCTCACCAAAAAAATGTTATCTAAGTCTCATATGAGCCAAAGTGAATTGTTGCTAAAGGGAACTTATTTTAGAAAAGGCCAAAGATATTATGATGATTGTTCATTGTTTGCTTGGAGTATACTGCACAGAGGTGAGGAAAAAAATCCAACATGAATTGAAATAAAAACAAATTACCGCATAGTGTGTACTAGATGGCTGTTCCCCCTGACTTATGTGATCAGTTTTGCCTTTAGGACTCCTACTGTATTCTTTAATGCTCCATATAGCAAGAGAGCTGGAAAGAAAAACATTCATTGTGCAGGCTCAGTGGGTGCTGCAGCAAAGACATGAAGCTCTCTCTCTTACAAGTACCACCTAGAGATGAGATGTCCTGGTCTGCCTTGCAGAATTTAAAACTTTCATTTACACACTGAATAAAAGCTAGTTTTCAAAATGAACTGAGGGCAAGTGCCGAAAATATATGCCAGTAAACATATTTCAGTAATCTTGCTATTTTTAAAAATAGTCTTATTAATGCATACCCTAAACATTTGGACCTTTCATAGTGCAGTACACTTTTATTTTTGACTTATCTGTAGCAATGGATTCTGACTTCTTTCCTCTCTCACCTAACTGGGTGTTGTGTAACGTGACTGTAGATGCATTATGGCCTCTTATTATAGTGCCCATGATATCACCAGAGCCAAGCAGCACAACTCTTCCCCACACACATTGCCCATACACTCCCACCCCAATGACTAAGCAAGTGGTAAAGTTTCAAAAAAAACTGGTCACTGCATTGTTGTTGGCAACCTTCAGTCTCAAAAGACTATGGTATCGCGCTCTGGATGGTGGTTCTGGCACAGCGTCTAGTGTGGCTGAAAAGGCCAATTCGGGAGTGACAATCCCTTCCACACTGGGAGTAAGTGTAGTGTGTCCCTGGTCTGTCTCCCTGGCTGTGGGCCTTCCTTCTTGCCTCTTTGCCTCAGACTGTTGGCCAAGTGTCTCATCAAACTGGGAAAGGCCATGCTGCACAGCCTGTCTCCAAGCGGGCCGCTCAGAGGCCAGGGTTTCCCACCTGTTGAGGTCCACTCCTAAGGCCTTCAGATCCCTCTTGCAGATGTCCTTGTATCGCAGCTGTGCTCTACCTGTAGGGCGCTTTCCTTGCACAAGTTCTCCATAGAGGAGATCCTTTGGGATCCAGCCATCATCCATTCTCACGACATGACCAAGCCAATGCAGGCATCTCTGTTTCAGCAGTGCATACATGCTAGGGATTCCAGCTCGTTCCAGGACTGTGTATGGAACTTTGTCCTACATATGCTTACATAAAGATGGGAAAGAACCTGTAGCAGCCTTTTATCCTTCCCCTTGAGTGGGGGGGGGCTGACTTAAGGCAGCGGCACCTGATCACCAGGGCGCTGGGAAGGGAGTTCCTCCTGACTCAAAGCTGTGTCCCATCAAGGATGATCCATGCTTTTCAAAGTCAACCCCGCAGGGGTGAGGCAGCTAGACAGCACAAAACGCCACCTCCAAGCCAGCAAACCTTTGAAGTGGCCTCTGCAATCCCAGGCAGAGGACTCCCCAGCCAGTCTCCTCAAGCTGGCAAGCCTCCGAGAAGTGATACTGCCCCCCATTGCCTTTGCTGACCTCAGAGAGCACAGCTTGTTACCTACTCCTGCCTCCCTGGCCTGCACTATATCTGCAACACAAAGTGAAAGAAACAGGCACCTTATCCACTTACAGTCTGAAGTAGACAAAAAAAAACTTGCCTGCAACAGCCAATCAAACCACCAGCAAAATATTCATACCCAGTTCCAGAAGCAACCAGCTAATCCCAAGGGGAAGGGTGGATGGGGGGCACGAGCAGGATCTGAACTGCCTTGCAGTCCCCAAAACACCAGCTCTAGGCTTACCAGACTACGGCCCCTGCCTATGCAAATCAACTACTCTATCTTCCAGCCAAGCCCCTAAGTGTCACATGATGGCAAGGCTGGGCAAGACTGGCACGCGACTAGTGCCATGTGGATCAGGATTCCACTTTGAAGAGCTACTGACTGCATCCAGCCAGAAAGTTGATAACAATTTTAGAGAGATGGTTGCTCAGCAGACACTGTCAACTCTGGAAATAACTTCAGGCAATACAAAAACCTTACACTACTTCTCAAGGCCACATCCTCCTCTGTACTGCTTCCTAGTACTGCAACACATACATCTTGAGGCACTAACTAGATTACAGCTTTTCTTTTCAAGACATATTTCTCCATTAATTGCATTAAAATAACTGCTGCCAAATCCAGGCTAGCTATGAGAAAATCCATGTTTTCTCAATGTGGAAAGGTTAGGGAATGGGGGAGGAGAGAAATAAGCATGCCATTAATACTCCTCTAAACTCTACAGTTATCTACAGCCACAGACTAATTGTTACCAACAAGGTTGATTTCTTCAAATTTCTGCTTCGGGTGGTAACTTTCAACAGGAAAAACTGCACGGGGAAAAAGCAGATTCCCCCCCCCCCCCGCAACCGGAAACATGTTTCTGTTGTGCACATTTTCATACGCATCTACTTTGGCCCTTAGCCTTTCCAGGTTTGTATGCAACGCAGTCCAGCACATGAGTAGCCTAGGTGGACAGGACTCTTTCCATAAGGATCAGCGATTTGTATGATACTAACATTGGAACAACTTCTGAATGACTGGTAGTCTATGCATACACTGGTCCTTTGAAACAGAGAAGCTAACATGCAGAAAAAACACATGGAGACGCAATTCATTAATTCATTTATTTATAGCCCACTTTTCTGTATAAATACACCCAAAACAGCTTACAAGTAAAACCAACCACCAATGCAATAGAATTTTGATTTAAAATTTACGTGAATAGAAGATAAAAATAGTTGCAAGGCAGCAAAAATAAAAGCGGATTATCCAGCATGATTCTTTTAGAGCATATATTAGAAGCTTCTTTAAGTAAAACAAATTTCAAGGTACCCAACTCAAGGTACACCTAAAAGTAAAGAGATAGGGAGCCCCACAGATCTCCTTGGAGAAGGCCTTTCAGAGTTTTGGCAATCTCACCAAGAAGGCCCCTCTCTTGTAACCACTCATCTAAACCTTTACAATAGGACAGAGAACAAGTATACTGAAGATGATCTTTGAGTGCAGTCAAGCTCTTAAAGAAGGCAATTCTGGAAAGGACATTTAAAGACATAAAAACATTCTAGGACTAGATTTACTTCTTTAATTTGCTGTGTTTCTATCCTACCTTTCTCCCCAAAGGGACCCAAGGCAGCTTAGATTAATACCTATACTTTATACTGCTCTTATGTGCCCTCAGGATGCCCTGGCAGAAAGCCAGTTTCAGTTCAAAACTGGGCTGGAAACCAGACTAGAATGAATCTAAATAATTGATTTAATCCAAGAACAGCTGGAGCTGAGATTCCATCACACAAGCAATAGGGCACTCTGGATATGTGGAGATAGCTATTCAGATCATCAGGGTCCAAATTAGGTACAGCAATATCTGGACGTTCATCACTTTGCACTTTCAACAGTTTTCAATTATAACTACACTTTCCATTTTGTCCGTGTGCTTTCCTCTTCTGTCCAATTTCATCTAATCTTCCATGACACTCGCTGACACGCTTACATTTATTTTTCTGTTAGGATTTTGCACACATTTCCACGTGCTATATAGTTGGTTATTTATGTTTTTTGCCAGCCAAATTAAATTTGCAAGCTAAACAAGGCTATGCTTTGACATTCATTTTTGACATTCAGCAATTCTCTACTCCCTAACCAGACAAAAGTGCAAGTTATTGCTGTATATTCAAGAGGCATTCCTCCCCCTACATCTCCATTTTTGTAAGGAAAGTAGCCTCTGCATGTTACACGTGTAATTTGCAGTTATACCTTAAAGGTTTATTCAACTCATTATACTCGGGACATATGGCAAATATTTATCAATTTTAAAGCCCCTTTGACATAATGAACTATCTTCACTCACAAATGCACTGTGGTTCATCAAAACAACTTACCATTTGATGCCATACAGCAATGACATTAACAAGCAGTAAGCAATTCATTTTTCAAAGTATTAATGACCTTTTCTCCCTTTTCAGTGAAGGCTTCAAGGTCAAAACAGACATGATTTTTGACAGAATCTTCCAATTATTGTCTTTAAAGCCAAAAGCAACCACAGGGGGTTCTTACTTTGATTGGAGTACTAGCACTAGGAGACAGTGGGGTAAAACCGCTCTCATTGCTCCACAGAGAAGGATTGAAATCTCTCCCTAAAATTGCAGTTACCTTTTTAGAGAGATGCAGGTACCTGCACTGTGCTATCCCCCCCAATGGAACTAAGCAACAGTGGGGGGTAGTAGGAAAATGATGCAATTAATCTGTCCCTCCTATAGCACCATCAACCTCCTCTAGCACCACCTTCTACCTCTTTTAGTCTGATCAACACAGAGCCCTGTTGCAATGATGTGTCTGTTTAAAGATGAGTGTCAGGAGATCCTTCACATCAATGTCATATCTTTTTTGGTCCAAAGGGGATCAGAACCTATATATTTATAAACCTTCCAATCACAAGAGGCTACTGTGAAAGATGCAATATTTCGGTCCAAATTGTGCAAGGCACATGGTTGCAAAAATTCTATCAAAGCAAAATTATTGGGAGAATTCAAAATAAAAATATTTTTTATAAAAGTGCCAGCATGCTCCTCTCTCCTGAATGATTCCCCAAAAATGGTTTTTGCTGAATACAAAAAGTAAGAATACTGTGTTACGTGAAAATCCCCCTTTTTCCTTAGTTGTGATTTTCTATCTGGTTATGTACTATGGACTAAAATATCATGCAGTTTAAACCCAAGCACACAGGACCACAATCAGGTCAAGTCACAGGCTTACACAACCTCCACCTCCCTGTGGCTACATTACTGTATTCATTGTATAGTTTTAACCCAATCACTCTTTCTGCAAAAGTGTCTCCTAAACCAATCACTGTTTATGCAAACACATTATAGGAGGAAGTCTGGCATCTTAAATCCACCTCCCTAGGAAGAAGTCTGGCATCTTAAACCCACCTCCCTATGGTCATCATTGTTTAAGTGTCTCCTACATTATTGTTTTAACCCAGTCTCCTACATTACTGTATTCATTGTATTGTTTTAACCCAATCACTGCTTAAGTACTATATGCAAACCTGAACTGCCTTCTGTGTGTTGCTGCCCCCATCTAGGAAGCCAGCCATTAGACCCCATTGAATTTTGCCGATAATCCTTTCACACACTCCCAAGCACTCTGCTGGTAGTAAGCCTTCGATACCATCCAGCTCAGTCCGTCAAAAAAACGCTTTTTTAAGAGGGCTTCCCCTCACATGCTCTCTCTCTCTCTGGCTCCCTCTCCAAGGACCAACACATCTGTGTTGTGTCAGAGGGTCCTTCACACAGGACTCTCCCCCCCCCATCCAACTGCTCCACAGGACAGGTAAATATCTTGCGTCTGGAACTTTTTCCCTTCTCCCCCCCTTTTTTCTCCCCTTCTCTCCCCATCTTTAGTCAGCAACTGGGTTTGGCAGATCAGGGACCCCTAAAATCCTTCCCTACAACCTTCCCTTTTTCTAATTTCCTCAGATGCACTAAATACTTTTTACATGCAACCACCATAAAAGCTATGTAAACTAGATTCAAGTACTAGGACTAAGAAACATACACTTATCATTTTTCCATGTGCATTATGTTTACCTGTGTGCTTCTGTAATAAAACTATAATCTTTTATTAAAGTTATCTTTCTCTCAGTCTCTTCTTTAAGCTAAAGGGAATTCCTCTGCATTACGCTGTCTTGTTATCCAGCCTGCGATCCTAAGTTTCCAATAAGGGCAGTATAATAATTCCCCTAAACAAAACAGCCCTTTTGGTAACAACAGCACATTGACTGTATTTTCCCCACCCAGTATTTTCCCTCTGAAATATACTTGCTGTATTATCAACATAATATGCCAATGAAACAGACATATTTTTTGCTCAAATAAACAGGCAATGTTTTACTTATAAGCAATGTAATATGGTCAAAAAAGCCAGGTTAAACATAATGTATTACAATAAGAATAAAAGAACCACCACCAGACCTTGATTTTTAATGTAGCACACTGATCTTGTTCCAACCAATCACAGGAAAAAAAGGTTTTGCCACTGAATCAGAAATGGAATAAGAAAAATACCAACTAGCCAAGCTGGTTAAGCAACTTGGGCTGCAATTCCATCCATATTCACCTGGGAGTAAGCCCTGTTGGTTATAATGGGATTTACTTCTGAATAGACATGCCTAGGACTGGGCTGTCAAACCTTTAGTAGAGATTCTACTGAAAAAGACAAGCTCTGCTTTTTCGTCTCTAAACAGCAGTCTTGACAAATGCCTTCCATCCTCTCCAACTAGAAAACATGTCTCTCTTACATGCTTATTTTCAAGTTCTGCATGATGATCTTGAAACATAAAATCTTCAGCTCCTACATCTTCTGTGCTTTCTTGGAGTCTTACTATCTTTGGTCTCAAATTGTTCTCAAATGTCTCTTAAAAATATACTGGCCAGAGTTTGCTCCATCCAGTCATAGTTACCTTCCCTGTATACATATGGATATCTCAAGGTGTTCTCACAAATATATTTCTGCAAAAAGCCTTTAGTTTGGCTCGCTGTGAAACAAGTTACCTTCAGAGGAGAAATATCTGTCTTATACACACAAGGCCTATAGTTTAAGACTGTGGCAGCTGAATGAAGCAAAGGGAAACACATTCAACACACCAGGGTTAGCACAGGTCAAATCACCATAGTCATTGTGTCTACTTCTGAACTGCCTCAAATGTTGGCAAGTGTCGGTTCAATAGCTGTACTCTTTGATATGTGACAAATTTGGCAAACTTTCTTTGTCCAAGTTCTCTTTCCAACATTATGGATTCCAGCTCCTTGTCAGCAAATGCTTTTCTTTTCCTCATTCTCTCACTCAGGCGAGAAGAACAATATTCATTTTCCTGGGAAGGCAGCTTTTTTGCTAGGACAAGATCAAAATGAAAGGACAGTTATAGAAAGCCTGGGCTTCCATTAGCTGCTTCAAAGGCTATGCACTTCCTGCACAGAAAGCATTTCACATACTAAAAAGGCACGAAAAAACCTGCATGCACACTGTTCAATATGACAGCTGGACAAGCAGTGCAAGAAATGCTTGTCCAAGTTACACACACATGCAAGGAAACTAGTCAGTCTTGTGCATGTGCAACAAGTTGACCCATGTGTTTGTCACACATTAATAGTTACTCAGGCTTTCAAGTTCTTTCCCACATTAAAGTACTTTTCCTGCCAAGGTAACATGCAATGATGTGGTTTGAAGTGGCTGCCCCTGTAAAGCTGGCAGCCTCCTTGATTAAAACACAATTGCCACAGAGAAAGTCAAGAACACTTGAACCCTACTGAAATCAATGACACTTAGGCACACAGAGGAGCACACTAAGCTCCTCTGGACCATGCCCAGTATCCACTAATGGACTGTTTCTGCAGAAAGATCCCTCAATTAAAAGTGTAAATGCTCACGCTGCTTTTTGTAATTTAAAAAGAAAAAAAATCACACCAAAAGTTAAGTGAGGATCACTTTATGAGAGCAGTCTTATTGTCATGACGCTCTTAGTTCTCTGAAAGGGTCAAAAAAGAGTGTTTTCAGCACCAAGTACTTGATTTTCAATCATCCCAGATTATTAGCATCTGCTCCATTCGTTTTATTCATGGAGTTCTGTAACAATCTCACAATATCATCTCTTATCTTCAGTTGTTCAAGAGGCTTGTCCACTGACACAAGATGCACAGCATAAAAAGTTTAAAACAAATATACTGTTGCATCTTGTTACATAATTATCCATACCCCAATACTGAAACAGAACATTGCATGAACATAAGTGCAGCACACTCATTTTGCAGAGAATGTTAGGAATATGCAGTGCAAGACACAGCCACACCAACAATTTACCATCAGGCATCAAACCACCATATTTTCATAATGAAATAAGAGGTAAATACAGTCCACTAGATAAACTCCTTGTGCAAGGAGATACAGTACTTACTTTCCAGTATGTGTCTAACCAACATGCCGGCAGTATTCTTTAAGCTACAATGGAAGTTTACTCTGCAGTCAGAAGCAAAACATTCACTGCTCCTGATGCCTTTCTGTGCACAAAAGAAGAAACATGACACTCCATAACTGGTCTTGTTTGTTTGCTTCAGATAAACTAGTAATAATCCAACAATTTTAAATAAGAAAAAACCCTTTCCCCGCAGTACATATTTGAAAGATATGGGAAGATGCCTTATACAGAGTCAGGTCATTGTTTCATCTAGCTCAGTACTGTTGGTGCTGACTGGGGGGGGGGGGTGTTCCAGAGAGGAACTTTCTTCTTCCCTACCTGGAGATGTCAGGGATCGAACCTTGGACCTTCTGCACGCAAAACATGCAACCTACCACTGAGCTGTAGCCAGGACTTTTTCTCTAATAGAACGCACTGGAACAGCGTTCCAGCACCTTTTTTAGACAGTCCCCCGCAGCGCCGCAGGTCTTGGTGCTAAAAAGTTTAGGACCACTGCCATGGGTCATCAGTAAATAGGATGGATGGATGTTGGGGGGGGGGGGAGGGAAGCCAGCAGGACTTGGCACCAACTTCTGGCTTCCCTAACCAGAAGCTGCGCTGGGCTCCATCTCTCTCCCTCTCAGGAGTCCGGGTCCCCCTGCACCGAAGCCCCCCTGGAGAGGGGCTCTGCCTGCAGCCCACCTCCCCCTGGAGGGGCCCCGGAGGGCAGCGCGCCTCTCTAGGGACCCTCCCTCCTTCCCTCCTGGGCACTGACCTCTGTCTGTGGAGCTGGTCCTGGATCGGGCTCCCTGCCCTGTGCTTGGAAGGAGGAAGCGAGCGGGGCGTGCGGTGGAGAGCTCTCCAAAGGGGCCGGGACGGTGCCTCCTCTTCCCGCTGCGCTGCCTCTGCTCTGGTCCTCTCCAGAATCCTCCCTCCAAGGCGCTGGTGCGTCTGCTGGTGGCTAGGCTGCCCTCCCAGGCAGGTCTGGGGGGCAATCAAGGGCTCCCCCCCCCAGATTTAACCAGAAAGAGACAAGGGAGGAGAGGAAAGACCTCTTGGAGCCCAATCTAGGCATGTCTACTCAGAAATAAGTCCCGTAAAAGTCAATGGGGCTTCCTCCTAGGAAAGTGAGTGTAGGACTGCAGCCAGTAGCTTTTCCTCCCCCCCCCTCAATGAGATGCTCAGAAGGGAGATCTAATTCACTCCAGGTGGAAGGGCTTGGTTGCAAAGGGGTGGCTTTATAACAGCCACAATTTGCCCCCCCAAAAGTGGGGATGAAATTTATCATCACAACAGTGGGGTGCAGCCAGGATGGTGTATGGGAGTTGGACCTAGCCAGGCTGACCAGATGTCAGAACCCCAAAAGAGGACCAGGCACCCCAAAAAGTAGGATATCTGAGAAAAATATAGCACACAACCAAATAAAAGCTAAAAACACTCATGGGGCACAATCCTAGCCAGGCCTACTCAGAAGTAAGTCCTATTTTGTTCAATGGGGCCTACTCTCAGGAAAGTGTGGTTAGGGTTGCAGCCTAACCACACTTTCCTGCTGCTAATTTCAACACTAGATTACTTGTGATTTAAATTTAAAACTATATTACATAGAATTTATTAAGGACAAGAGGGCTGTGAGCTAACTACAGGGTCACTGAAGTTCTTTTTTAGCCTTGTGTCCTGGAAAAGAGGACACATCCTGGAAAAAAGAGGACATCTGGTTACCCTGGACTTAGACCTGGAAGATCCAGTTCTAAATCCCTGCTCAACCATGAAGCTGCCTGGGTGACCTTGGGCCAGTCAATCACTGTCTCTCAACCTCACAGGGTTGTTGTGAGGACAAAGGCAGCAGAGGAGCTATGATAGCTATTTTATTTTGGACCTTCTTGTCCATCCAAGCCGCCAAGGGTGGCATGCGCGATTGTAGACTTACAACAACCTTGTGCAAAAAAATAACAGGTGAATAGAAAATCTTTTTTAAAAATAAAGATTAACAAGTTGTGAGTTCCTTCACTTTTTTTTTTTTTAACAAAAAAGGCACTGGCTGTAGCCCTTCCCCTACTCATATAGTTTATATCACTTTTTTTGTTATTGTTTGAAAAGGACTGAATTTTTAAAACAGCATTTGCTTTTCCTTGAATTAAAAACTTTTGCAGACTTTCAAGTGAAATTTGTCCTCCGTTATGAACACTATGAAAGCAGTTTGTGTTGCCAGGTGCAGGCCAGACAACTGTCCTGCCAGCATCCAAATACGTGCAAATTTGCTTAAGCTGCATAAAGTTGTTTTGACACTTCTCCAGTCACCCAGATGTGTTCCGAAGTGCTTCAAGCTGTGGCCAACATGTGTACGAGGCCCAAAGAAGGCCTGACGTGTCTTTGGAGCCATCTACCTGTTTCACACAAAATGAGAACCGAATCCCTTTTGCGAAGAAAAGCGGCTTCACAGACAGCGGTGGGGTGGAGTGTGTGCTTCCCCCATTTGTTGCGTCTTCTTGGTTCCACATCCAAGCTCTGCCTTTTGTCCCTTAATGCTATAAATTATTATAAATTAGTAAATGCTATAAATCAGGGGTGGGCAAACTTTCAGCTTGAGGGATCCTGGACCTTTAACCATTGTATAGAAGAGGGAATTTTAGCAGGTGCAGCTTGTCATCTTGCAGATGCTGAAATTCTCTCTGCTGCACAATTGCTAAAGGTCCAGGATCCCTCAAGCTGAAAGTTTGCCCACCCCTGCTGTAAATGCTCCTTCCAGAAGTAAAACAAAGAACCACCCCCCTCCTTCCCAAATGCCACCCCATCATCCAGCGCGCACACGCCCTTTAAGCCATTTCTGCCCAACGTTGCGTATGCGCCACAGGGATCAAACGTGTCCACCTGTGGGCTGGGTAGGACCGGATGAAACAGGCATCTGGCAGCAGTGCCTCCAGCAGGTGAGGCTTTGCATATCACCACCGCCACTTACCTGAGAAGCTGCACCTGCCGATTCCCTGGTGGTCACGCTGCTCTGAAAGGCCACCTGGGGTGGACGCCCTGGAAGACTGGGGAGCACTCACCTGGCTGGGCACCTGCCTCCTCCGCGGGACCCCCGCTGCCTCTGCAGCACCAGCAAGCAGCCGGCGCACGTGCACAGCCGCTTGAGGCTGGACAGCAGCCCGTGCTTCCTGCAGCGCGCGCACCCGGGCAGGCGCAGCGATGGGCCAGCACCGAGAGAGCAGAGCACGGCCAGCTCCGCCTCCAGCCTCTGCCTGGTGCCTCACCTCGACTCCAGGGCTGGGCTGGACTGTCAGCACCCTCTGGCCGAGGCTGTGGCTGCTCCAGGCGGAGGCTCCTCCTTCGCAGAGTTTCTGGGGGAGGCTCAGCTCTCAAGCGGCTTCCCTTTGACGTCACAAGGCACAACCCTACGCATGCCTACTCAGAAGTAAGTCCTATTGTGTTCAATGGGGCTTGCTGTCAGGAAAGTGTGCACAGGTTGGCAGCCTTGGGGCAGCAATCTTATCCACACTTTCCTGGGAGTGAGTCCCATTGACTACAGTGGGACTTACTTCAGAAAAGACACGCATAGGATCAGGCTCTTAGGACCCAATCCCATCCAATTTTCCAGCTCCAGTATAGCCACACTGCAGCTCCGGGGTAAGGGAACAAATGTTCCCATACCTTAAGGAGGCCTCTGTGACTGCCTCCCCATCACAGGATGCAGTGCATGCCCCATTGCAGTGGGAAAATTGGATAGGATTGGGCCCCCAGTTGCCTCTCCTTCCCTAATTATGCCCTCAAGCCCCTTCCTGCTCAGTCAAATACACCCAGGCTTCTCCCTTCAAATGCAACAACCTCGGCCCCATCCTATCCAACTTCTCAGCACCAGTGCAGCCCCACACCAAAGGAACAAAAGTCCCCTTACCTTGAGGAGGCCTCCATGACTGTCCTCCACACAGCAGAATGCAGCATACACCTTGCTGGCATGGCTGCACCAGTTCTGGAAAGTTGGTTAGGGGTGGGCCCTCCATTTGCGCCAACCCAACTCGGGGCCAAACCCTACCCAGCTTCCCAGTGCCAGTGCAACCATGCCAATGGTGCATGCGCTGTGTAATCTGGTAGGGGGACAGCCATAGAGGCCTCCTCCAGGTAAGGGAATGTTTGTTCCTTTTCCTTGAGGCTGCACTGCGGCTGCACTGGCACTGGAAAGCTGGGTAGGATTGGGCCCTCATTTCTTAACCACTTCTTTCAAGTGACAAATCAATTCTTGCAAAATATGAGGAATACAGACAGGCTGCTTTTTGACTTGTAAAGAGACAGCCTTGGGCTATCAATTTTGGCAGCCAGATGAGATTACAGTAATTTCAGAAAAATGCAGATCAGAAGGCATGGAAACCATGCAAATAATATCAGAAGATCCTAGCACTAAAAGTGTGTGCTCTTGGCTGGTAGGCCTTCAATATTCACTTGAGTCAGGCTGCAATCCTACAACTCATTTTCCTGAAAGTAAACACCTCTGAACACAATGGGACTTCTGAGCAGACATGCATAGGACTGTGTTATCAGACACAATTTAGTTTACTAAAAAATCTTAGATGGACAGGACAGGTACCCCTGATTAAGCCGGCAACGCATTAAAATATTTTAATATTTAATACTGTATAAGTGTTATAAAAGCAAGGTCTGAAGGTGGTAGATAGTCAACTATTTTAGAAGAGGAATTCATCCTTTTTCACACAGGAAGGAATGCCTCTACTAAAATGGTGGTATTGTAATACATACAAAAACAATCTAGTGCGTTTTTGTTTTCTTCCTAGCTATTTTATTCATGCAGAATTATGCAATTTAAGCTGGAATCCTATTCACACTTTCCTGGGAGTAATTCTGAGTAAGCATGCATACTTATTTCTGAGTAGGCATGCATAAGATTGGACTGAAAATTTAATGAATCCTAGATCAGCAGAGACCCCAACTACTCCTGTTTTATCTGTATTAAAAGTTTGTTCAATCTCATCCAGTTCAGGATTAGTGAAGATTTCTAAGAAACTCATTGTCCTAGAGCAGCATTTCTCAAAGTGCTCCTAGGAGTCCATGGGCACACCATAAGTAGCTGCCATCTGCTTGATGCCGCACTATTCTGCCCATGTACTAGCACTCTGGCAAGGCAATAAAATGGTCAAGGCACACCATAAGTTTTTTTACAATTGACAAGGTACACTGTGCTGTCAATGGGGAACTCACATCCTCCAATGGCCCTAGTAATGAATGACAAATTCCCACAGCACACCAGTGTGCCATGGCACAGTGGTTGAAAATGGCTGTTCTAGAGAAAGGGAAGGAATGTATATGCTTCCATCTAGAAAGAAATTTCCTCAATTATTACAGGAGCCTCTTCGCTTGCTATTCACCCATGAACTACACGCTAATCCAGTGAATTCTGGCTTCGTATAGGATGAGATTTGCATGAGGTGAAGGAAAATAGTGGATATGTGCAGATCGAGATAGAAAATTGCATCATCTAATTTTTCTTTGAAGAATATCTGTCGTAATTTGTTTAAACAGAGACATTTTGTTAACATTATTATTGTAGGTGAGGCAAGTTGGAAGCAATATGTTATTTTTTAGATCTCAGTACCTAAGCATCATTTCCAGTTCAGGTTAAAGAATGGAGAATTCAACAACTGCAGCTATACATTTTCTTGATTCGCTACCCCATTCCCCCAACATAAAATCATAGAGTTATGACCCACAAGGTCATCTTGTTCAACCCCCTGCTTGTAGCAAGAAATCCTCCTAGAGTAGCAGTTCTCAAATTGTGGGTCCAGGACCCACCAGTGGATCATGACCCAATTTTTGGTGGTTTGTGAAACTGACAGGGCAGATTAGGCTTTGTGCGTTAAGGGCTAAACAAGCTTCCTACTTGGGGTGGGGGACTCTGCTGCCCAATCACCATTATATAAATCAGGCATATAAAGACCCCAAAGAGTTAAAAAGTTTGAGAACCACTGTGACCTCGAGTAGGTGCCTGTCAAAGTTCTTCTTGAAGATCTCCAGTGAGGGAGAATCCATCACCTCCCCTGACAAGGTGTTGAAATAAAAATTTCTGAAATAAGTACATCAGAAATAAAAATGTCAAAAATGAATTCTATGAACACTTTATTAAGTTTAGGCCAAGATGAACAAAGAAAGTGGCTTCAACATTAGCAACAAGGATTTTTACAACAGATAACAGTAATTAAAGTGGACTGTTGTTCAAATCTTTATCTAGTTCTTGCATTATTATGAAGGAGGAGGGATGCTACTTTTCTTCAAGATAAAGAAGCAACAACAGAGTTACAAACAATTAGTGTATGTTTTTCTTCTCCTTCCCAATTGCTGATGCTGCTTTTGGCCAGTCCATCAAACTACTACATAAAGCCTGGGAAGCCACATTAGCAACTGAAGGAAAAGATGTATCCAAAGGCCTAGTAAACAGGTGTGCTTGTTGGCTATTTAATCGCAACTTACAAGAACAATACCACTTAAATCTGTGCAGGAGGTTTCATCCTCATTCACAAATATCACCAGCTAGTGATGACCCATCAATTACACTAACGGAAAAGTTTTGCATCAACTTAGAGGGGAGTGGCAGCTCTAAATATGTGTAACAACAGCCCAAGCCATATTTAGGGCCACTTTTAAATAAAGTCTCTGACCCTTTACCTTCATTGCTCCCCACCAGACATGTGAAAGAAATAAATCACTACAGTGATTGTTAGAGTTGCCAACTTATCATAAAAAGAACTGACCTGGCTGCTCCTGTGGTTTTCACACCACCTTGGTATGGAAGAATCAGCAGGTGATAGTGCTTATCTTCATGCTATGAAACCTTCATAAAGGTGCCTGATGGTGCCCCCATAACAAACTGCTATTAAAGGCACAGGTAATAAACACTGGAAGCTCTAGAGATGGCTAGAATGCTTGTTTTCAATAATGCAGCTAGAGGGGAGGGGGGGTTAGAGTACTAAATTTTTGTAGGTACCTGAATGTGCCATACAAGTTCCCCTTGGAGCTATTCCAGACTGTGAGAGCAAAACAGAGAAGACACCTCTATTTTACTCTCACTGCCTGGAATGGCTCTGAAGGGGAGGGGCTGCTTCAGGATTATTTCAGGCACCTGCAAAAACTTACTGTTGTGACCCCCCTCTAGCTATGCTACTGTTGTTATGAAAACCACAACCTGGCTGGGAGGTTGTGTACAGTTACGAGGTGTCTACAAAGGACTTTATGAAGTATATTTGATCTTATGAGAGACCCGAGTTAAGTCTATACCAAACCCCTGCCAATTTATGTGTTAGAAGGGAATCAAACTATGGATCAAACTAGACATTACTTTAAGCATGTGATTGGGGACTCAGCATGCTTGTGGTTTTAAAAAAATACAACTTTTTGTTGGAAGTTTTCAATCACATGCATTACAAAACATCATAACACAAATAAAAACCAAATACTATTAGCATAATGTTTTTGGTTGACAGTTATACATGAAAATACCTCAGTTAAATCTTAAGATGCAAGTGTACCAGAATAAAAAAAATGAATTATAACTGTTGAAAGGCCACAATCACCATTCTGTTTTTGTTTGTTTCATCCCCAAAGGTCTTTCCTTCAGGATGTCTGATTTCCTGGTGGAGGATGCAGCAACCCAACTATTAACAAATTCAATAAATTTGAACCAAATCAAATAAAATTTGTTCAAGTCTATATGGGATTTTGAAACCCATACATCTGGTATGGTTTTTCATTCTAGGAGCATGCTTTTTTCTTATCCAGTAAATAGCAGCTGCAATAAAACTGCAGCATGAGGAGGGTTTGACAATTGGTGTCATCCCCAGTCCTGATCTGGGTTTCCCCCACCGCTGCCATTTGTCATGGGGGGGGGGGGGAGTCCAGAGCAAACAGCAGCTGTGGGTGGCCTAATCAGGATACCTGGGGAACCCACACTGCAGGCCTAATCTGCGAGAAGCCCCAATTTGGCTGCTATTTACTGAATGAAAAACAAAGGATACTAGCACCAATTGGGTGCGAAAAACATCCAATTTGACCCTATGACTAGATCAGTGGTAGCTACCCTTTTTCCTAAACTTCTGGTTTGACCCTAAAGCTCCCCAAACTGTGAGTAAGAGAAATTCAAGAGACACTGAAAGGTGGGAACTTAAAGCCCAATCCTGAACTTGTCGCACCGGACTAAGAACCCAATCCTGAGCTTGTTGCGCTGGCCTAACACCAGTGCTGAGTGTTGCAAACGTGCCGTAAGGCACACATGCAACATGCAGAGCTGGGTCAGCGCTGGTGCGGGCCCAGAGCCAGTAGGTACTGAACCCAGCGAAAGCTGCACACCGCCCGGAGAGACTCATCAGGGTGGGCGGGAGGCATTCTGGTGCGGAGGGAGGCAGTGGTGGCAGGACTGGTGGAGCTCTGCTCTGTCGAATCCAGAACCCCACATTGGGATGTCCAGCCCAACACAGGGCCTCTAAACTCTGCACTGGCAAAATAGCTGGCACAGACTTGAGAAGCCCCATTGCGGGGCTTGGGGCTTTCCCCAGGAGAAGGGGATAAAAATCCAGCTTCTTCCCGGTGCCCGTTGGATGCAGTGGTAGCCATTTTGGTGCTGCTGCTCCAGCAAGTGACAGTTACCTAAATGCTGTCATGTTATAAACCTATGTGACTACATTATAGTGTAAGTCTAACCCAAACAATTCACCACTAGTTTTCTCAATTCTTTCCTCAATTCACTGAAAAGTCTCAACATGACTTTTTGGTGTATTTATTTAATGCTTAGAATATGAGGAACAGTCTCCACTGGCATCTTCCTGAGAAGATGGCTGGCTGTGTTCACACATCACTCCAGAATCCTGGCTATCAACAGCTGAAATACAGAAGCAGGAGAATAGTTTAGTGACAATTTATCTGAATTCTCTCCACCTTTTCTTGCTCTTTACAAAGAACCAGGGAATTATTTTTGTGGGTGTTCATTGTGTCTTTTTCACAATACTTTTTTTGTGAAAATGAATTTTTAAAACACATTTTTTTCTTATTTGATCACATTTTGTGTGTATCTCATCTGCAGATTGTAGCTTAAACAGACCAACTTCCCAAATATAATTGAAAGAGGCAACTATTCCTTAACTCAGGGTTTAGTCTAATATCCAACTAGATGCATATTATGCAGTGGCAACTACATTTTTAGGCAGTTAGGAATGTTTATTTTAAAAACATTTTTGCCTAACCTTTTCCCTCTTTTCCCTTACCTTCTCCCTCAAAAAGAGGCACTCAAGGTCACAAAAAGCGGTGCCAAGGCCAATCGAAGAGGGAAAAAAAAACCCAATATAAAACTTCATAGTAACATTTAGCAAAAAGAAAAACCAGTAAATACCATCAACAATTTACAACAACATTTGCTGAGAGGAGCAAATGAATTCAAAAGACTTTTAGGTGCCATGAGAAAGTCAGAAGTGATGGAGCCAGAAGTGATCAACCTTTGCTGGGCTTACCTGCTCAGGTGGGCCTCTGTCAGTGCATGGAGGAAGGCTCTTGCCTTCCTACTATTACATCAGCTCCCTGCGCTGCTACAAAGTGCTTCACAGCATTTTTGTGGCAGCTGTTACAGGTGGAACACACGTTTCACTGGCACTGCCCTTCAACAGGATTGGGCCATAAGTCTCTGCACAGTTTTGCCCAGTAAAAGGTTTTGCCTTTTGCCCAGTTTTGCCCAGTAAAAGGTTTTGCACAGTAAAAGGTTGAACTTGAACAGAGAACTTCAGTACTGTACTTGCAAAAAATGAGTTACCATTCTCCTGCTAATAGTACAGCAAACAGCAGGAGAAGCCCAGAAGAAGCTGTAAAGCAATTCAGAGAACAGAGCATGCGAATATCCACTCTGTTCCTTGAAAATATAGACAGCTCTTGCTGTAAATTCCAGGACTTTTTCATGTAAAATGCTTAACCATAGGTAAGTGCTCAGCTGTGTGCCCTGAAGTTAATATGCAATTATTTGCATGCCAGGAAAAACATATTAGGATTATACTTTTTGAAAATTACACACAGTGCATGCATACACAGCCGTCCATAGGCACTTTCATAGGCAAATGAAATGTTTGGGATTAATGAAGGGCTTGAAAGAACACATTACTAGTAGTAAAAGCCTATCTGCGGAGCCTGCCTGCAGTCACCTCGGGCAGCAGATTGGATGCCCAGCTCTGTTTGCCCACTTGCCTCCACTGCTCCTCCTCCCACTCTCTCACTTGGAAAAGACTGAGGGTGACAGAGTGGAGGAGGACGTCTGGAAAAGAGAAACACCATGGCCTAGAATGGACTCCTTAACTCAGGGATGTCAAACATGTTTCATAGACAGAGCCGACATTAGCATTCAGAGTGTCTGCTGAGGGCCGCAAGTGACATAATTAAGCAGGAAGTGACATCATTAAGCAGATGATGGCCAGAAATAAGCACTTTGTTCTCACATCGAAACTCATTAGCTGCCATTGACAGAAGAGAAAATGTGCAAATTTTGTTCATATTTTCAAGATCCGAGAGAGACCAGTTATCAAGCTGGGAGAGCTCAATTATTACGGGGCTGGATAAATTCCTTCCAGGGGCCATATTCAGCCCACAGGCCTTAGGCCTTTGACACCACTGCTCTAACCCACCATATTCCTTTCCTCCACACTTTCTCTTTCTTTCCTCCCCCTTCCGTCATCCTTTTCCAATTTGTAAAAGAAGCAAAGAATGGCACATCACTATGTAAGGGGAGCAGCTGGGAAGACTCTGCCCAGCCCTGTCCGTCTGAGCTTGCGATCACATATCAGCAATGAACTGCGGTGAGTAGAGAAGACAGTATCTTTTTGCAGAGGAACACCATGCATATGTGTGCTTCTAGTGCAGCAGCCAAGCCATGATTTGCCAAGCCCAGCAGCAGAGTTCAAATTATGTACATTGTAATAAAAACACAGAACTTGGCACATGCAAAATACCCCATGAAGTTCAAATTAGGAGGAGACTATAGGTCAGTGATCAAGTACAGGCTTTGCATTCAGAGGGTCCAAGGTTCAATTCTTGGTATCTCAAGTTAGAGTTGGAAAGACCTTGAGGGCTACTACCAGTCAATGTAGACCATGAGTGTCAAACTCACCTCAGCCCAGGGGCCACATTCAATTCATGGCACCTGCTGAGGGCTAAAGGTCTGAGGACTATCCAAGGGCTGTTGCCCACCCCCCTGTGTCTAGAGAGTGTTCTGAGGGCCGGGGAGGCTGTGCGCCACCCGCTTAAAACACCACTTCTGGTTTTTTAGAAAAAACGGAACTGACATTTTAAGGCCTTCCAAGGCCTCAGAATATTATTCTGAGGGCTTGGGAACCTTCCTGATGGAACTGGAGCACAGCTGTGGTTGCATTTGGAGGGGGAACGGCCTGGAACTCAATGGGCAACCTAAAGAGGTTCCGTGGGCTGTATCCAGGCTGCGGGTCATATGTTTGACACCCCTGATGTAGACCATAATGACCCAGATGGACCAAAGGCCTGACTCAACAAAAATCAGCTTCATATGAGGTACTCCTTATATTCTCAGAAGTAAATTTTCCTAATATTTTTGGAAATAAGCCTCACTGAGTTCAACGGACCTTACTCCCAGGTATCTGGTAGGCCCCATTAAATTCAATGAGACTTAGGGTGCAATCCTAACTGCACCCAAGACTGGTGCAAGTCCCCTGCACTGGCCTGGGAGGGTCGCAAACATGCCGTAAAGCACACTTGCACCTCCTTGGGTGTCAGATGGGCCAGCACAGCGACGTGCACCCATCCGAGTAGACCCACTGAGGCTGCAGTGCCTCTCCCAGGGGTAAGGGAAAGCGTTTCCCCTTACACCTTGCCTCGGGCTAAGCCACTTGCAACCCAAAACTCATGTTGGATACAGGGCAGGCCTGCCAGTCTCCTTGTTCCAGCGCAAGTTAGGATTGTGCTGTTAGTTCTATATCTTAATGTAAGCTTAGTGTACTCCTCTTTATATAAACCACATTTTGTCCTTTGATCACAATTTGCACTTTTGTTGTTGTTTTTTGCAGAGTCCATGCACTATTCTAAAAAACAAAAAGTTGCCATTTGAGCAACATACTTCTCAAAGCATACCTGCCCAGCTTGAGACAAACCAATGTTATAAACAGCTTTTTCTGTCTTCAGGCAACATAACTGTGCACATTAAACAGCATGAAGTACATTACACATACATGGATCCTAGAGGCAAACAAGGAAACTGCAACTAAGTGCAACTGGTCCAAGTAGGGAAAAGTATAGATCAGTAGTTCTCAAACGTCCCAGGAGATTTAATTCTGGAGTAAGTCTTTGTGGGGGCAGGGGCAGCAAAGCAATCCCCAGGATTGTGCCCCTGCGGGGGGGGGGGGGAGAGGGGCTATTTTTGAACAAACCATATGTGCAGGGTTCGGGGGGGGTGGGGAACCCTGCGGAGCGCTTGCAGAGCTCTCTGCAGCTTTTAAACAGTGAAGGTTCCAAGCACGATTAAACCAGAAGTGGAATTTCCGGCTAATTTAATTTAATTATTTATTTAATTATTTCTGTAATTTCAGAACTTTGTCTCATTTCAAGAAAAAGCCTGTTTTGAACCTTGTCTAATTTCCCTTTATTGCCCTTTTTCCTTTTAAGGAACTGGTTTTGTTTCTGAAAACTCACTATCCTATTTTCATCAGACCAGAGCACTTTTGCGCCTTGTTCTCTAACAGATTGCTCCTTGCTAAGATTATGAGGTCATGTGTACACATGCAGAGGACTTGGGGATGGCCAGGACAGTTCTATGAAAAAAACAAAACACAAAATTGTCCACAGAAAAAATGCCCCTAACCCTAGCTCTTACCCTAACCCAGTGGTTTTCAGACTGGGGTGTCACGACGCCCCAGCCTTGAATGCCCTGGCCTCTTTCTCCTTAAGGGGCAGGGGAAGGGCGGAGGCAGGGAGGAGGCTGCTCACGGGGCTGCAGGGACTGGGATGCACTCACCAGTCCCTACAGCAGCTGTCCTGGGGTGCGGGAGCCCTGCGCGAGCATCTGCAGGGCTCCCCAGCTCATTAGAAGTGAAAGTGGAGCGATCACGCTCCACTTCTGCAAAATCGGAACTGGAGCGTGATCGCTCCACTTTCACTTCTAACGAGCTGGGGAGCCCTGCAGACACTTGCGCAGGGCTCCCCGCACCCCCAACAGGCTGCTGCAGGGACTGATGAGTGCATCCCAGTACCTGCAGCCCTTCTAAGCAGCACGATCCTGGGGATCGCGTTGCTGTCTTCCCCCTGCCCCCACTGCCTCCCCCCGCCCCCACAAGGACTTACAGCAGTGCAAACTCTCCTAGAGAGTTTGAGAACCGCTGCCCTGATCTTTACCCTAACCCATTTACAGCCCAATCCTGAGCTGCCCAGCACCCAAAGGCAACGAAGTGGCTGCTGCTGCATCCAATGCTTGCCAGACAGCCGACAGCAGTTAAGGAAGAAGGCCCCGCAATGGGGCTACTCAAGTCTGCGCCAGCTATTTAGCCGGAAGCAGAATATACCAGCCTCATGTTGGGCCAAGAGGTTCTGGATCCCACTGAGCTGTTACCACTGCTTGTATGACAAAGCATTCTGAAATGGCTGAAATCATTCCACTCACTCTTACTTACCAGATGTCTCCTTGCCAGTTTCAGACACAACATTTACAGGGATTGGTGGTGGAATATAGTGAATTCCTGACAAAAAACCCCGAGGTATAAAAGGTGGTAGTGGAGCATAGTAACTGGTATCTTGCATCTGCACAAAGTCAAAGAACAAATGAATTTAGTTTGGATGTTAAATAACCATCATATCAAACACCAGAAAGGAAAGTACCTAGAACTCTAAGCCCAAAGGAGTGTGTGTGTGTTTTATCATGTCATCCTAAACCAGTGGTTCCCAAACTGTGGGTCAGAACCCACTAGTGGGGCGTGACCTGATTTTTTTGGTGGGTCTCATAGCAGCCAAGCATAGCTTCCAATGAAAACACAGGTGATAGAAGGATCAGATAACTAACTGCCGCAAGGCCTGAATCTTTTCAAAAATCAGTTGCTCCTGCAGTTTACAAGCATTTGTATATATAGGGAAATAAATGTTGGAGCATCTTTTTCTGATTATTATTACATGTAAATAAATAAAAAGATTATTTATTTCTAGATTTTCTATCAGGGCCCAGTTTCTCCCACTCCCTGACTTGGTCCACCCTCACCCAGCCTCCATTCTACCTCGTGCTGACTTACCAGTGCCAGCAGGCATCCTCAACCTCCTGGCATGTGGACCAGGTTACTTGCCACTTGTGATGGCGGCCAGGCCACACTGAATGGCATGTTGCATTTTGTTACAACCGTAAAGGGCCTTATGCCACCAGAACACTTGTTCCAGCAGCACACTGACTGACTGACGACTGACTGACTCTATCTATCTATCTATCTATCTATCTATCTATCTATCTATCTATCTATCTAATTTCTACCCTGCCTCTCTCCCCCAAAAGGACCCAAGGTGGAATTACAAGGATATCAGGAAACCTCTCACTCCAGACAAGTAATTCATTTTCTAAAATTTTTCTATTTTAACCAATCAATGCTTTCAGTCTTAAAAACCTGTCAGACTTATTAGGGATTCTGCAGGAATCTGGCAGGTTCCATTTCTGACACTGATACGGTAGTTACTCTGGTGCCGACAGTGATTCTTGAATGCACCCTCTATGGAACTTTCAATTGGAAACACCAAATACAGGTGAACAGATCCACAAACTCTTCATAAGCAAGCTAAAGGTTTTCAAAGGGGATGTGCATCTGAATGAATAACCAAATGTTAAAAGCAATCCATAGTTGGACGCACACTTCATGTGCATCTAATTAACATCCAGTTTATGGTCGAAGGGCCCAATCCTATCCAATTTAACCAGTGCTGGTTCAGCTGTACCAATGGGACATGCACTGCTTCCTTTGGTGGGGAGGTAGTCACAGAGGCCTCCTCAAGGTAAGGAAGCATTTGTTCCCTTATGTCAGGGCTGCATTGTGGCTGCACAGGTGCTTGAAAGTTGGATAGGATTGGGCCCACAGTAACATCTGTGTCAATTTGTGGAGTCTCCATGAGTATTTGGATGAAAAACCACAACACTTTACGGAAACAAAGGGTTTCACACATCCCTAACAATTACTTCTCCTCTTTATTTTATCTACCGCCTACTCAAGGTTATAACTGAAGTAGCCCACTACTGTGGCTAACTTTTCACACTTATTTTTCAAGGTACGCGCTCTGTAGTCACAGGAGAACTGCACTGTGCAGCAGTATGGCAAAAATATTACTTACTGGCAAAGGAGCAACACTGCCTGGCCCATGACTGCTAGGAAAATGTCTGAAACTTGTCTGCAAAGGTAACATTGAGGCAGGTGATGAAGTTCTGTAGCCTGGTTGGTTGATGGTGAATCCCACAGAGAAGGGATGATAAGGGTACATCCCAGAGTAGCCAGGATACACTTTTGGAGGGTCTCTCTCCACAAATTCTGGACACACTGTAGTACATTCCTGAGGCAAAGTGGGGTGATCTAGCGAAATCAGATGGAGCAGTGGGATCAAATTCATAGCATTTGTGAATTAAATAATCTTAGTAACATGATGTAAAAGCACAATATGTTTTATAGGCTTCAAAATGCTGCATGTCTGCATATTCATTAGGGTGCCCTTTAGATGTCTTCCCAGTTGACAAGAGTTGCTTATCTGAGCTGAGAAAATGCTTAAACGCTTCAGCCATGCGAGAAAGACCCAATTTTTTAAATGGAGGATCTTTCTCATGGAACTAAACCAAGTGGGGATCCCATTCTGTTGGAAAGATCTCCTATTCTGGGCTCTTCCTACAAGTTTGGGTCATTTAAGCTTCTTCCAGCCATGTGGAACTGCTCACAGTAAGAGGTTCCCACGTGCTGAGAGAATACCTGAATACTCTTTTAGTCAGAGTAGAAAAATCTAGAAACTGACATCTTTGAAAAAGGTCAAACTCTGAGTTTGGATTTGCAAACTTATAGGTGCAAGATTTACGTAAAATAGATTTACATAAAATAGATTTGAAAACAAGCATGCACCTTTGTACAGCACTGAAGAATAAAAGGATTCTGCAATCCTTCTGCAACACTGCAAATCTAGCAGTGTTGAAAAAATTGAAATGTGGAGTGACAGATTAAAATGTCAGATTAACTGCATGTTATCTTGAAATACGTCTATAGCACACCATGATCCTAGACAGAACAAAGGAAAGGTAAGATTAAACAGCTGAAGTGCTGGATGAAGGTGTCACCATAGATATTTTTAAAACTGAAAAAAAAATTTGAAATTTTTCACAATTTAAATATAACACTTTTGAATACTGAAGTGTTTCCATTTTGCTTTTGCATTGGGAAATGCCCTTTAAAAATTTATCTTGATTAATATTAAGGCAACAATGTTAGAAATTGTTTTCCAAACTAAATATTTTAGAATTAATGTTCTTTAAAACCCTAATTCCATCCATGGCACCCATACTGGAATGCACCCAAGTGCACATGCTCTCTCTCTCTCTCTCTCTCTCTCTCTCTCTCTCTCACACACACACACACACACACACAATTTAACTGGAAATATAGATTTTACTTTTTGCAAGGCAAGTCAATATTTATTTGAATATCTTATTTTATGAAAATTATCCACAATTCATTGCATCTCTCCATTTTTTTTTTTCAAATCACGTGTCTACTTGAAAGGAAGTCCTAGTCAATGGAACTAGCTCAATAGAACTTACTCCCATGTAAGTGTGTATAGGATAGCAGCCCAAATATACAGTCATCACTCCCAATGCAAAATTATTTTTCACAACAGATTCCAGTCAAATCTTTGGCTAGAATTTGCTTTCTCTTGTTTATACAGATATCCTATTCTAACAAATCTCACAGTCCCTTCCCTGTTTATTTACACTGGCTGTGAAATATTCCCCTTGCTGAGGGGAATGTCTGTAAAAAACAATACAACTCACTGTACATCCAGAGTCTCCGTTCATCTTGTTGCTAGATTGGCAATTCAATTGCTATGCTGGGCCTGCTGCAAACTCCTGTCATTTTGCTTCTAACGATATGGTTTGGCTGCATGAATCTGGTTTTGCAACAATGAAACATGGCCAAGCACCCTCCAAGGGCTGGTTTTCTGCAGCTACTGAGTTCTCAACCAGGATATAGAAACTGCAGAAAAATCCTTATCACTTTTTCAGGGGAAAAGCAATCCCAACTGTCACCATCATCAAACCTGCACAAGAGAAATTACGTGTGGTCCCGGACAGGCACACAACTACAAATAGTGGCTATGAATACATAAGCACCACAGTTGGAAACAGAGTTTTGGTTGGTCCATATACCTAAGTCTATGAAGGTGGGAGAATTAGGTGTCGGCGGAGTTCGGCTGGTCCCTGTCCTGGCATAGCTGCTGGTAGTTGTCGCAGTCTTGACTCCTTCTTGCACAATCGACCCATGATTGTGGGGTTCTGGGGTGTTCACTCTCGAGACTTTTCTGCTGCTGTCAGCTGTGGCTTCTTCCACCTGTCTCTCACTGGGGTTGCAGGGAGTAGGTGGCAATGCCTCCCTGGGTGGGGAGTCTCCTCCCTGTCTCTTCAAGGCCTTCTGAGCAGCCATGATCTTCTGGCGTTCGGTGATGAGAGCACATTTTTCGCACGGGCACTGCTTCCAGCGGCAGTGACCAGCGTGGCCCTTCACTGGCACCACAAAGCCATGGTTCCGGCAGCGTGAGCATTTGGGGGCCCGAAGGGACTGAGCCAAGTCATGGGCTTCCATAGCAGGCAGGTTCCTACAGCCCGCAAACCAGTGCTCAACTGGGAAACCTGGGTATTGATCTGCTCTTAGAGCTGCAGAAAATGGCTACAAGATAGCAAATAAGCCTGGGGCCTAGCACAGAGAAGGGAGGAGTCATGCTTGACAGTCCCTGGGTGTTGTCAGATTCCAGAATTAGGAGATAAACCATTTAATAGAATTCTCCAGAATTATTTATGTGGAGGATTATTCAGATATTTTCTTGCTTTGCTTTGCTCTGCTCTGTTTTTAGATTGCATTATATTTTGAAACATGTGTCCACTGAAACTGAAACCTCCACTTCTCAAAAGGTCACAGCGTTCCAAGCCATTGCAAGCTTGCAGATTTTGTTTTTGGCCAGGGAGGTTGACTTTAGGATTACAGGGGACTATGAATGGAAAAAAAGGACTTCAATTCTCCAGTGGTTTTTCAAGGAAGCCAAAATGCTTTACGTACTGTATTTCAAAAATAGTAAGCAAGCTGCACGGTTGTGTTTCCAAAGGCCACCTGAGATAGGTATGCACTGAAACAGCAGTGTTTGAAGAAGTTGTTCTACATCTACATTTCACTAAGAACTGTAAATCAGCTATCTGGTTAGCTGAATGCTGCAAAATCCTGACTTGGCTAGTTTAAAGCTGGAATACTTTCCTTATTTATAATGTAAGCACTGACCAACTGAAAATTTGCAAACGCCCAGGTATATATTGTAACTCATGCAGTGTTTATATATAACTTTTCTTTTTCCTTCAGGAGAGTTTACACTAATAACTGAATTCAGTTCAAAGGACATCACAATGACCTTTGCTTCTTTTTGTGTACAAATTAGCTATTCCACACTGAATAATTTCCCTTTTCCTTCTGAGCAATTTTGGAAAGTGCTGTATGCATAGTTATTTATTTGAAGCTATTAAAAATTATCTTTTGTCCATGAAGTACTGTAGTATACACAATGTTAGACATGCATATAAATAAATTACAGATACGTATTAGGAAAGGAGTTTTCCTCTCATTTAAACACACATGTGAAAAGGTAATGGGCAGCCCAATCCTAACCTGTGCTGGAACAGGCAGACCAAGTGGCCTGCACTGTATCCAATGCCGGGTAGGAGGTGCTTCCCACACAACTCAGAGTAAGAGGTTAGTTATTTCCTTACCCCAAGTAATGCCCAGCCACCCCTATGAGGCTACTCGTATTTGCAGCAGCAAAATCTTTGGTACAAATCTGAGCAGTCCAGTGTAACACCAGGCTGGCTGGGGAGGGGGGGTAGGATGCAGCCTACATTGCCCAGGTCTGTCCCACTCCCCCTCTCAGGTGTGGTCCACTCTCCCAAGCCCCAAACCACCCCAATTTCTGCCCTCCCACCACCCTCTCCAACCCCCCCCCCCTGAATCTGGTGTGGGGAGGCTGGTGCACATCCTTGTGCTAGTCTCCCTTACTCTGGAGTAGTCACGAATGTGCTTTATGGCATGTTCACGACACTCCCAGGTTGGCGCCAGCTGCACATAGATAGGACTGTGCTCTCCAGGAATTTTTTAACTGATAAATTAGAATCCTTGATACTTCATTTTGGTGGTTTTCATAGAAATGAATGTTTTTGTATGTTTTTATAGCCAAGTTACAGTTTGTCTTAGTAAGGCCAATTAAAGGAAGCACAACCTTTCAAACAATTCTGCATATTTTAATTATCTCTTAGATAAGCCTATTCTTTCAGCCAGCTCTTCTCTGCTACATTACAGATGTAGGGAGAGTAACAAGGTGGAGAGGAGGAAAACTGGGGCATGTCAAGGGTTGTCGTATAGAAAAAGAGATCTGGGTCAGGAACAGAATCTCTTCAACACGGATACTCTAAAAAGATATAAAAGTGTGTCAGAAACTGCTCAGAGCTGTTGGATCTAACTGTTGCTTAAAGGTCAGTTTCTGCTAGCAGGTTCTGCTGTTGGAGAATTTGACCTACACTGCATTTCCTCTGAGCATTACTCTCACTAGCTTTTTCAGCTTCTCAGCAGGGCAAACAATCTGCTTTCAAAGCAGACTCTTTCAAGGCCTTGTGTCCCTCTGGGGCAAGTTTTAAAGGGAGGTGGAGAACAGAAGGAAGTGGGAGAAGGACAAATGCAGTGAATGTAGATCCAGGCTACAGAATAGGCTTAGCCTGAAATGATGTTAAGCTTTGTAAAGAGCTGGAAGAATCGTCTAGGGCAGGGGTCTCTAAACCCCAGCCCTGGGGCAGATGTGGCCCGCAACGAGCCTCTATCTGGCCCATGGCCAGCCTTTTATCCCCTGAAAGCCTCTGGCCCACTCAACTGAACATGACCAGATTGTACTCTGATTGCATCTGGAGTGTATTCTGAGGGCCGGAGAGGCTGAGTGAATGAGCCCACTCATTTGTTTAGGGCCCAATCCTATCCAATAGTCCAGTGCTGGTGCAGTTGTGCCAGTGAGGTGTGTGCGGCATCCTGCAGTGGAGGGGCAGTCTCCAAGGCCTCTTCAAGGTATAGGAATATATGTTCCCTTACCAGAGAGCTGCATTGTGGCTACAACGGAACTGGAAAGTTGGATAGGATTGGGCACTTATTCATTCATCTAAGTTCCAACTCTTATTTATTTATTTAAATTTTTTCCCAGCCCTCAGCATTGCGGCAGATATTTAATGCGGCCCTCTGACCAAAAAGTTTGGAGACCCCTGGTCTAGGGCAGTAGTTCTCAAATTTTTTAGCACCAGGGCCCATTTTTTGAAATGACATGCTATTGGGACCCACCTCACTTCTCGAGACTTTTTTTTAAAAAGGTGATCTAGAAAGAAATTTTTACGCACAAGTAATATTTATTATATACCGCTTTTCAACAAAAGTTCACAAAGCGGTTTACAGAGAAAAATCAAATAATTAATGGCTCCCTGTCCCCAAAGGGCTCACAATCTAAAAAGATACAAAAGAACACCAGCAGACGACCACAAGAAAAGACACTGCTGGGGTGAGGACAGCCAGTTACTCTCCCCCTGCTAAATAAAAGAAGAGCACCCACTTGAAAAAGTGCCTCTTACCCAATTAGCAAGGAACCATTTATTGATTTATTTTGCTTTGTAAACCACTTTGTGAGCTGCTCCTGTTGAAAAGTGTTAGATAAATATTGAAAAGGAAGGAATGAGGAAATAGCTGTGAATTACTTAATTTGCTTACATAAATGCACATTTAAATTTATTTTTGCACATTTTAACACTAAACTGACTTTCATCCTGGTGGGAATTGTGGGGCCACCTTGCACATAGTGTGGGGCCTTCTTGCATATACTGGGGGGGGGGGCATCTTGCATACAGTTAACAGCCTTCCCCTACTTTCATTCTAGCATTCTTCTTCTAGGCACTGTTTGGCCACAGAAGCCTTGCTAGCTTTAGCAAAGCATGCTAAACTGCAGTTCAATGGGAGAGAGTGATATGCATTCTATCTTGTGGGAGGGCCTATCCTGTCTAGGCAGAGAGAACCCTGCCCCTCTGACCCTCTATGGTCAGAAGAACCCTGGGGATCCTGGCAGTTGGAGAAGCAGCAACAGCTCCAGACTAATCCAGCAAGGCCTTTCTCTGTGCTTGAATATGCCTTGTCCTCCAGCAGTTCCAAGGAAGTGCCATTCTTGGAAGGAGGAGGTTGGGTGCAGCACATTCCCCACCTCTCAGCACATGTTCTGGCTGTGGGCAGCAGCTGCCTCCTCTTCCTCTAGTCTTCAAAGAACTGGCAAATTCCTCAGCAGCCAGGAGAAAGTGGAAATGAACGCCTCTGAGTGTGGCAAACACCCACATCCCAAGTTCTGGTCCCGGCTCTGGGCAATGCTTTGCCCAGGCACTTGGAGCTCAGAGGAGAACAGCCACTCCAGCCATGCTGCCCCTCTGAAGTGCAACGCTGCAAACAGCAACCAGGAAATGGATGCCCAGCCTTCTGGGAACAGCACTCCAACCTCTCTGCCCCAACATCGGCTCTGCCTGTCAGCAGCTGCTATATTCAAGGGGAAGAGTAAGAAGAGTAAACCACCAGAGGAGGAGTATTGCTGTGAGTATGGGTCACTGTCATACCTGTTGCTTTGCTCAGTAGGTGGTGTCTTGAGCTGTGGCCTGACTCACACTGCGGTGGTGCCACTGGATGTGGTGAAGTGCCGCATGCAAGTGGAACCTGAGCGCTACAAGGGGCTTGTACAAGGACTTACTCTCACTGTACAAGAGGAGGGGATGCGTGGTCTGGTCAAGGGGTGGGCTCCAACAGCCATAGGCTACTCCATGCAAGGACTTGGCAAGTTTGGTCTCTATGAGACCTTCAAGCTATATTATTCTGATTTGTTGGGTCCCGAAAACGCCTACCTGTGGAGGACCAGCCTCTACCTTGCTGCCTCAGCCAGTGCTGAGTTCTTTGCTGACATTGCTTTGTCCCCAATGGAAGCAGTCAAGGTACGAATGCAGACCCAGCAAGGGTATGCTAACACACTGCGGGAGGCAGCTCCCAAGATGTACATCGAAGAGGGACTGTGGGCCTTCTACAAGGGAGTGACTCCACTCTGGATGCGCCAAATCCCTTATACCATGATGAAGTTTGCCTGCTTTGAACGAACTGTAGAAGCTCTCTATGCATATGTTGTACCCAAACCACGTGAAAAGTGCTCCAAAGTGGAGCAGCTTGGAGTCACATTTGTTGGTGGTTATATTGCTGGAGTCTTCTGTGCTGTAGTTTCACACCCAGCAGATTCTGTGGTTTCCTTGCTCAACAAAGAACAGGGCAGCACCGCCATGGATGTCCTAAAGAGGCTGGGCTTGTATGGCATCTGGAAAGGCCTCTCCACCCGCATCATTATGATTGGCACCCTCACTGCTCTGCAGTGGTTCATCTATGACTCAGTTAAGGTTTATCTCCGGCTGCCTCGACCCCCACCACCTGAGATGCCTGAATCTCTGAAGAAGAAACTGCAACACAAATAGGTCCACGCTAAGAGACTTGTGTTTCAAGGACCCCTGAATTCTATAGGAATTTCTTGTCCACCTTATATGTGGATATCAGTGGACTATGAATATTCAGTATTACCTTGCTCAAATCCAAAACTAAGCTCCAAAAATCTATTCAGCATGCTACTGGAAATAGTGACTTAATGCAATATTAATGTGTATACTTTAGCTGGATAACATTGCTGCAATTTATTTTGCTGTTAATTGTGCTCAAAAATATAAGTTGCAAAATGTGGGTCATGGCTCTGACATCCTGTTAGTATTTTAAGGTTAACCAGTTAATAGCGACTGCTATTTTTGTTGGTTGTTGCAATGGTGTTGTGATGCTTTGAAGACTATTGTTCTTTGGTCAAACCATTAGTAGTCATGTTGGATGGCATCCTTATTGTGATAGAGTAACTTGTACAACTCTAGGCACAATGTCTAAATAATTTTATATGTGAAACAGGCGTCATACCACAGACTCCAAGAAATACTGTTAAACATAAGATTACATTGGAGTACATCAGTAGGTCTCCTAATAGCTCTCCTAATAGCCGCTTTATACGTTGGCAAAGGATTTGGTGCTCATGGCAGATCTGCTTTCTGGCAGGCCCCTGTTTTCACTGCCCAGCCTAACTGAACATGCTATGAGTAGACAAAATGGCTTGCAAAGCTGGGACAGGCTGGAAATCACAACAAACCCACTGCAGGTGGGGTGCTTGTCCACTTTAAGATGGTGGTTTTTATGTTTACTGCTCAGCTATTCTTTCTGTATAAAAATGTAATAATCCTTGATTTGGGGAAAGTCAACCTTTTCTTTTACAAGCATCTTACAAGATTCTGTCATTATATTGATGAAAGTACTACAGTTGGAAAGGAACTTCTACCCTCCAGATATAGTTCAACTCTGAATTTGTATATCGCTTTAACACATATTGTGTCTTCCCTGTGCTGTATAGTTGGTTTTCCTGCATTGTAATTTAGACATTTATTGTTACCATAGCAAATAAAGTTATTATGACTACTGTGGAAATATAGAGTTTATTTGGGGCAGTATTTGCTAAAACATGAGTACTTTTACATTTCACCCCAAAGCCCCAAATATGCTATTAAATCTCATGGTCTTGTGACTTGTTACTGATATTCCACAAACGGTGCCTATTTTTCTCTGACATCTGTAGTCATAATCTGTGCAGAGGTATGCTAAAGTTGTCAACATATACATTCCTACTGTGTTTAATCATTTCCTCAACCTAGCTGAAGGTAGTTTTTCCAGTTTTTAGCTAATATAATTTTTGAAGCTACTAACACATTTTCCAGTTGTTCTTGCTGCTTTCACAGGTCTACAAAATTGAGGGTCAGAAAAGTTTTCCCCAAACTTTATGGTGGTTTGATATGAATTTGGGGTGCTGATTCCAAAAATGGCATCCGTTTTGCCCTATCATGTCTAGTTTTGGAGATATAATATAGCCTCATTAGTGAATGGTTCAAGCAGGAAGCTGCTTGAACCATTCACTAATGAGGCTATACTGTACATGATAGAGCAAAACAGATGCCATTTTTGGAATCAGCACCCCATATATATGCAGGAATTGGTGTAACGTTTAAGGAAGCAAAATGTGTGTTGGCCTGAGTTTTTAGAAAAATGCAAAATAACTATAGTAAATGTCTTGTCATTACTTACATAGATCAAATTTGGGTTTTTCCTGCAGTACATATTCTATGCCTGCATTGCAAAATTGCATTTTTCCGCTTCCTAATCTGCTTATTTTAATAATAATCATTTTTATAAATCTTGTTTTGTCTGAGATCTGCAAGATATCCATATAATACCCTGTGCTTAGCTTTGTGAACATTTGTACATAGAGAAAAATGACTTTCAGCCCAATCCTACTGGGAGCTTATGGTGGCAGATCTCCCCATCAGTCACTGAAAGTGCTGGTGCGGTGCTGCTAAACTTGCACCACTGTCATGCGCTGCTGAACCGTCAGTGCAAACAGTTGGAAGCCATGCTGGGACATTTTAAATGGGGCTTCAGAGTTAAGTTTCCTTTGCCAGTGCAGCAACCTCAGTTCAGATTTCCCCTCTCTGCATGACCATGGCTGCTTTTAGTCCGTCTACCCACCCACCCAAAAACAGAGAGACCAGTCAGGAGATGCGGTCACACATATCTGACATCACATTTGCCTTGGCTCTACCACCTCAGAGTGCAGGTTGAGCCTCAGATGAGTGGCTAGTCCATCACCCCAAAACATCTCTGCACATAGAAAACTAGCATGTTAGGGATATTGTTAGGGTAGAACCCTTTCCCTGACATTTGACTAGTTTCTTGACTATGGGTGCAATCCTGCCTTTGACTTGGGCTGGTGCAAGTCCCTTGCACTGGCCTCCTCAGGAGAAAGCTGGGCCGGCGCTCCAGGAAGCACCGGCCTGCGGACACTGACAGAAGGGTCCATGCTGGCTTCCTCCCAGTGCCTTGCGTTGGATTGGATGTGCTGACACAAGGACAAAAGATAGGCAGGGGGGAGGAAGCGGGAGGGAGGCGTTCCTCGGGGGGGCGGGCAGTGGGCAGCCCCAGGGGCGGGCGGGATGGGAGCAGGAGGCGGGGCTCAGATCCCACAGTTATGCCAGAACCCAACCCCCGTTCCCTGGGAGAATGGATCAGCTTCAAGCCGCACCACTCTCTTTGGACTTGTGCCACCTCAAGAGGTGGCACAAATCAGAGGAGACCCATAGGCACCCATAGCCCTTACCCAGAGGTAAGGGGAAATGTTTCCCTTGTCTCTGGCTGAGCCGCTTGTGGCCATAATCCTGGGCTGGATACAGCGCAAGCCTCTTGGCTTGTCTGTTCCAGCGCAGGATAGTATTGTGCCCTATGTTTCTACGTAGAGGAAATTGTTCATTTGGATGAGCATTCAATCATCTGAGCCGCCCGAAGTAGTATAGCCCAGACACAGATATACTACTTTACTGAGAAACAGGCCTCCGAGCAGCATGTCTGCCGAGGCATTTCTCGTGTTCATGTTCAGGCTTCTGCTGAGGCACATGCTTTTACAAATGGCTGAATAGAGTTAAATTTTTAGGCTGGAAGCCAAAGCAAACATGGATGCATCTTTTCCACTGTTATTCTTTGTTGTACAATTGACCTTCATTCTTGACCGGCATAACTTTTTTCATGCATTACGCTCAGAAAGGCACTTTTTAGCCTCTTTCGTGTTGAATGTGCCATGTGCAGCTGCTGATAATGTGGCATAGAATGTGAAAGCAAAATCATATGTATGACATGAAAGCATGAAGTCCCTTGTGTGCTGACATCATTGCTTCAGATGTTATTTCAGTTATCTTTCTACCATAAGTGACATAAAGACATGACATCCAGAAAAGTAGCAGGAAATGTATGAAAATTGTATTATTTATTTATTTTCCACATGTTTATACCACCCTTCCTCAAAAGAGCTCAGGGTAGTATACATAGTTCCTCCCCTTTTGTCCTCACACCAACCCTTTGAGGTAGGTGAGGCTGAGAGAAAGTGACAGGCACAAGGTCACCCAGGAAGCTTCATGGCTAAGCAGGGATTTGGACACTGATCAAATCCCTGCTCAGCCATGAGACTTCCTGGGTCTAAACTTCACTGATCTTCCATCACTCCTAGACCATTATACCATCCTGGCATTTAACTATTAAGATAGACACATACAGCTGGAGTAAAAATTATTTGCAAAAAGAAGAAAATAACTTACAGGATACGGATTGTCTCTGATTTGTCCACAGTCAAGCCTCGTTTTCTTATGCAAATTGTTCTTTTCTGTAAGTGGAAGTGCCGATACAGTAATTGTGGTAAAAGTCCTGTCTTACAAAAAACTAGAAAGCAATCAGAACATTTTTATTTCTCTTCTGTGTTTTCTTCTAACAGTTTGAAATGTGCATATCATTTGACATGCAAATGAAGTTGAAATTCATCTTTCTATTGTGATGATCAGTATGTGCTGACTGAAGTCTCTAACTCTTCCTGGAGTGATGATAATGCAGCAACTGGATGTGGCTCAGTAATGTTCATCTGTAGGATATTACTGATGCACAATGCTCTGGTTCCAGCTGGAGATTTAAAAGAAAAAAAATTATTCCTATTAGGCATATTTCAAGAATGGTTTGGAAAACTAAACACTGTCTCAAAGAAGCTAAGGTGGGTAGGATTGCATCACTTTTACTTACTGAAAGAGTGCTTTGGAAATAGACAAAATTGAAACAGGTTCTTTACTCCATGATTTCTCATCCACTTAACCCAGTGGTTCCCAACTGTGTACCTGGGGGTATGTGTACCCCCAGGGGTACATGCCAGGACCTTTAGGGATACTTGAAAAATAATTGAATAATGGCGGAAAAAAGGCAAGTCTGTATTTGAATGCCTTGTGGGGTTGGCAAGTCAGGTAAGAAGGCAGCTAGCTGGCTGCGAAAGCCCCAGCACCTGCTAGTTTCTTGACATCAATTCGTATATTATATGGATCAGTAGTTGAAAAACATATACATTTGAAATAGCAGCAACTGCATTTTATTACAAATATTTTGCTAATACAAAGGGGTACAATTTTATGGGAATGGGCTGCCAAAGGGTACGCAAGTAAAAAAATGTTGGGAACCGCTAACTTAACCAAATAGTTTGGGCGAATCATTCTGCTGTGTGTAGATTGAGGTTTATTATTATACCACTTTTCAACAAAAAGTAGTTCATGCAGTGCTTTGCATAGCAATATATAGGATTCTGACAATAGTCCAGCCCCCTTCTTGGAGGTAAGGTTGTTACCATTTTCTGCCTAAGAGATTCCCACCTTTAATAGCAGCCTGACTGATGGAAATTCCACAGGTGCAGATATCCCAATAAATTCCTAGTAAGAGCCCAATCCTATCCATTTCTTGCCCCTCCCCATGATGCGGTCATGCTGAAAACATGCTGTATCCAGCGGGAGAGGGGTGGATTGGGAGGGGAAAGGGGAATTATTTTCCTTTACCTCTCCATAAGCCTCTCACTCTGCAGTGCATCTCTTTGGACCTGCACCAGCTCTGTACTGGGCCAAATCCAACGAAACTTGCAAGAGTGGGGACAGGATCCAGAATGTGCCATTGCCGCTGGATCCACTCTCTCCCACAGTCCCCCATCTGTTTTTCTACCTCCTCCATGCTCACCCCTGCTGCTGCCTACCTTCTATGTCAGCTGCCATTTTAGGACAGCAGAACTCTGCTGTTTTAAATGCCTCTGCACGACAAACCAGTCTGCATTAGGATTGGCTGCTAATCACCTCCTTACCATTTCAGTCTTATATATTTAAATTAAAAAATGGTATGGATATTAAAGGCTTGGTGGCCACATGGTTACTATAGTGCATTGTTTCTCAGACTGTGGGTCGGGACTCCACTAGACTGGGTTGCAACCCTCAGTCTGTGGGTTGCAGGACAATTTCAGGTGTGTTGTATAGCACCTAGCTCAACCACCAACGAAAAAACAAATGAAAATACAAGGTACAGAGCTACTGGACAGGGTGGGCCCCTGGTGGGGGAAGAGGCATGTTGCTTTGCCCTGAGTAAGTGGAAATATCAGACTCTGGAAAGGGAGGAGGGCTGTGTGGTTGGAGAAGGTTCCAAGTCTGCATTCTACTTTGACTTCCAAGCTAAAATGTATGAATTCCAAGCTATGCAAAATAACAGCACAAGTGTACTGTGTAATGATACCTTTGGCAGATCGCAGCTTAGGTTTGAAGTCTAAATTGATGGTGTCACTTCCAGCCACGACATCACTTCCATGTTAATAACATAACTTTGCATGGGTCTTGACAGATTGTCATTCTAAAAAGTGGGTCCTTTTGCAAAAAAGTTTGAGAACCACCACTATGGTGTGTAAATGTGGGTCAACATCACTGCCCAAATCAGAAGCACCTTCCACCTTCTGGTATCTGTTCCTCCGGCAAATGAGAGGTCTAGCTCCCTGTCCCTTGTACAATATGGCCACTGGTGCGTGTTATCTAGATGGTCTGAGACAATTTGAGTTTGATGCTGACATAGCATGTTCATGAACTAGAATTGCTTGGGATGGATGGGTTGATTGGCAGGTCACCTTGATCAACCTCAACCAACCTCCCCATGTTAAGTGTAGGCATTTCTAATAACTGATGCTACTGTGTCTCTCAAAAGTGTGTTTGGTTGCCTAATTGATTTGACAGTTTTGAAGTTTTTCTGACTGCTGTAGCAACAATTTTCCAGCTATACCTTCAAGCCAATATTTTTCATCATTTTTTGTGGCTCATGGGAAATTCTGGATGACAGGATGATTGCGGAAATCAAATCCCAGTCGTTTGGAAGAAGTTCACACTAGCAGTTTGCTACTCAAATTATTGCTGGAAGTGCCTGCACCACTGTAGGGAGAAGAAATGAGTGGAAAATAAAAAGCAACACCTGACCCAGGGATCAGGATGACAGCCAAGTGATTGCAAATTGTCTTTAAGGGGAATTGAACAGGCTATTTCATCTGTTCTTACCAGAATTATAAACAGTAATAAACGGTAGAAGTTAAGAAAGCAGTGTTGTGTTCTAACTAGCTGTGTATTCAGAAGTGTTGACGTTCACAAAAACCCTCAGGTGACAACACCCTGTGGATTTCTTGTCCTGCAGCCATGCTTCTGCTAGTCTCCCTCTCAATTTTATTTAACAACTTGCTTCCTTGTGTGGCATTTCTACTGCTAATGAAGGTAATTTCTGTAATGATTAGCTAGCAAAATATTATGGACTAAGGGGGCTTTTTGCTTGCTTTACCAAAGCTTGTAGCTAAAAACTAGAGTGTTCCCTGACGAATGCACCTCGCTTGTTCTGTTTTTAGTAAACTGTAAAAATAGAACAGACCTTAATACTTTGTAATACATCTTGCCTATTAAAGAAGGTCTTTAATAGGGAGATACTTAAATGTACCATAAACCAGAAGGAGGTCTTTACAGCAATGAATGAGGCCAATAAAACTCCAGATAACCCATTTCTCTTTTGGAAACAGTGCCTGTCTTGACTGCATTTTGCTCTGGGTTTTAAAAAGGTGATGACACACAATCTTTCAAGATTGGGTGGGATACAAAATCAAGAATAATAGTTTGTGTTATGGTTTATTTTATTTTTTGGAACTGGATTTTGCAATCACATTCTAGGCATGAATAAGGAAGCCTGGAAAATCTTCTGTAAGCAACATTTCCATTCCAGCAAACTGCATGCTTTATTGGCTTCCATTGTCAGCATGAGCCCACAAGTTCATAGTGGACACTGGAGTCCAGAGCAGACATGAGTGAGAGTGCTTCGGCTGCTCTTATGGCACTTAACCTGCTAGTCAGGCACAGATTCTGACTGCATACCAATACTGATTTATAAGGTGCCAGTCACCTTGGAGACGCTACAAAAACAAAAACTTTGGAAATTGATTGAAAGGAGGTATAAATGGGTTCATAAACAGTGAGACAAGAGACCTTCTACTATGATTTCTGGGAAGTGCTTATACCTATAACTTCCAAGGACTGTATCATGCATTAGATGCACACTTATTGCTCATTCATTGCATAGGATGAGGGAAGGGGAGAGGGAAGGATACTGCTGCATGCAAGGACAGGTGGGAACCTCCCCCGCCCATCTCCTGCCCCCCTCTCTGCCCCCAACAGTCTCTGCTCCCCTTTCCTGCCCCATTCTGCCCACAGCCTGCTCCCCCCCCCCAGCTCACACATGCCAGCAGAAAGTGGCCTGTCCATTCTGCTGGCTTCCTCTCACTTCCGCCAGCAGAACATGATTGGGCCGTAACTTATTATAAGAATGGACCACAAGCCATTCTTACATAGCTTCAGCAGCCACGTGGTTTCCAATTATCATTCTATGTGGGCAGTAATCTCACCCCTACATTAGCACATCAATTTCAATGTTTAGGGCTGTGGATTATGATCACCACATGTACTCCTACTAGACAGTTTCTGTTAGATCTCTAGTGCTAAAACCACTTTTCTCAATTTGTGGACCTCCAAGAGTTTTATCTTATTGTTACTACTACTGTTTAAGAGGGTACTTCTCAAGGTCTACCCATCTAATATTTGAGTACCCCATTGCAGTGCACTTTTTGCATTTACCTGTATTTTGAAACTTTTTAACTTTCTAGAACTCTTGGAAGTCCATATGCTCCACATAAATCAAATTCCAAGCTCACATCTGCTCTCAGTTTTGTTTAAAAGCGCTATATACACATCATGTCTATTTCTGCTTAACTAGCCCTATTTCCCTCTACATATGTGGAGCAAAAGATTGCCCAGAGCCTACGCATGTATGAAGTGCCACCTTGCAAACCTTGATTATGCGTACAGACCTTGTGTGCATACACTCTGGATACATGTAGTAGTTTCTTTGCTGACATGACACTGATTGTTCATAGATAGAGACAGAATTGTTCCCCTCTGTTTGCCCTTTCCCTGTACACACATACTGTGCTAAAGAGACAAGCAGCGGCTACACCTGCATAACAAGGTTACCTCCATCTCCAGCCTTTTTTAGTTAGCTGCGATGTGGATAAAGTCTCGCAGTGTTATTCTTCAAGCACTAAAACCTAGATGGAGCTTGACTTAGCATAAAGCCATGAATTTTTCACAAGTTATGCTACATTTATGCCAGCAGATGGAGCTGTAAGATAAATAGTATTACAGCCCACTGGGATTTAAAGCTGGCAGAATGAGCTGTTCTGCCGGCATTAAGTGCCTTATGGTAGTTGTGAAAGGAGCTCCAACGGTGCACAAAGGTGCTCATTGCTGGAGCGCCAGTAGGAAGGCTGAAGCCTTTGCCTATGTACTGGAGCAGGGGTCCCCAAACCCTGGCCCGGGGGCCAGAAGTGGCCTACAGCAAGCCTCTTTCCTGCCCACAGCCAACCTCTTGTCCCCTGAAAGCCTCTGGCCCACTCAACTGAACATGACCAGAACCGTGCTCTGATTGTGTCTGGAGGGTGTTCTGAGTGCCAGAGAGGTTGAACGAATGAGCCCATTCATTCACTCATCTAAGTTCCATCTCTAATTTATTTATTTAAATTTTATATTTAAATTTTTTTTCTGGCCCTCCACACCATGCCAGATATTTGATGCGGACCTCTGGCTAAGAAGTTTGGAGACCCTTGTACTGGAGGATCACAACAGATGCGCTGACACAGGTAAAGTGGCAGGGGAGGTGGAACAAGGTGACAAGAGGGTGGAACAGGTTAGTGATGGGGATGGCAGAGACTGAATCGGCTGTGGGAAGGGGATGGGTTCGCCGCAGCAATGGCTGCCAAAACCTAGCCCCCTTCCTGGACTCAATTCTGCAGCCTGGGTTCATAAAGACCTGCACCAGCAATTTCACTAGCAGAGGTCTGAATAAACCTCTCTATGCCATGGAGACTTACCCCCAGCTAAGAGAATGAATGATTCCTTATTCAGAGGAGACCTCTGCAACTACCCCACCACCACCACCACCACCACCACCAAGCAGTGGCCACTTTGGTGTCACTGCATCAACAGGGGGAAGGATAGGATTAGGTCCTTAATTGTATAATACAGTAACCAGCTGGATACACAAAATAAATCAATTGATGCCTGTTGACAAAGGCAATAGATAAGAACATAAGAACAGCCCCACTGGATCAGGCCACAGGCCCATCTAGTCCAGCTTCCTGTATCTCAAAGCGGCCCACCAAATGCCAAAGGGAGCACACCAGATAACAAGAGACCTGCACCCTGGTGCCCTCCCTTGCATCTGGCATTGTCATAGCCCATTTCCAAAATCAGGAGGTTGCACAATCACTTTCACGTAGGTCTACAACCCAATTAAGATGGCACCACAGATTGTCAGGAGCATCAATCCTACTCGTAAGCATGTCTCATTGAACTCAGAGGGACTTCTGAGTAAATATGCTTAGCATCACACTGGCATAAATCTAGTTTTTCTGGATTGTGAATCAAACTGCCTGCACACTTTTCTATCAGAAATCTTAGTTCACAACTGAATTGGGTGCTTTAAAGAAAATCAACTTATGTCTTCCCAGAATCATTTCCACAAGTTCCTGACTAAATAATTAGGCTCCTGCGGGCAGGAAATGTTGGTATGTTACACCTTTCTCTTTGAAGTGACTCAATGAGGAGTGTTGGCTCTGGGCATTTGGGACTGGCCTGGAAGTGCAAGGCATAGGTTCTATGAGCACCTTTGTTCTGATCTCCCACAACTACTCTCATGAACTCTGTCTACAGATTTTTCTTTCTGAGTGACCAATAAAACTGAAAGCAAAACAAGAGACCTCTGCCTATGGGGTCTGCAGCAGAAGAATGCAACAGAAGGGGAACCGCACAACAGATTTAACCCTCAACAAATAGAAGGACGGTGTGGCATGATAGTAAGAATTAAATGCCTCTCCTGAGGCTCCTTGAAGTGAATGGAAGTCCCGGGAATGCTGGGCAAGCAACAACCCAAAGACATTCATTTTGAACATATATTTCTCTATGTGATTTCAAATTGATAGGAGGGATTATCATCTGTTTTGACCTCCATATAACCCTTAGGTTGGTTTGCTTGGAACTGAAGCATTGACATTCAAAACACGTGTAAGGTATTTCCCCCACACAGGGATGCTGTTGTCAGTTAACTCTCCACAACCCTTGAATCACACCAGAATTTAAGTGAAGAAAAGACAGAGGTCTTATAGCATCCATCAGCTGGAAAGCCAATCATCAACCTGGCAGCAATTTCCCTCCATTGTTTATAGAATGATTGAGACAGAATTTCCCCATGAAACTACCTTTTTTGAATTTTTCTAACTTTGCTAAGTAGAACAAGAACTTAAACAGAATGTCCAGTTGATTGGGTTTTTTTTTTCCCTTCTAAACAGACCTCTCTTACAGTGTAAATACTGAAAACGCTCAATCTTCTACAACAGGCATTCGGGCCAGAATGTCAAATATGGAGTTTGGGCTTCTTTGTTGGAAAGGAGGTTAACACTGACAGACTGCAGTGACACCATGAAGCAAGACACTGCCCTCAGCATTGCCTTCAATTATGAGCTTATTTTTCTGATGATCACTAATTTCCAGCAGTACCATGTGCTTGTTTATTACTGTAACAGTAATGTCATGTAACAGTAACAGTAATGTCATCAGCAGGACCTATCACTCTCATCAGTGCTTATGCACCGACTCTGTCGTCTCCAGCAGAAGCCAAAGACAAATTCTATGATGACCTGGCCACCACTGTCAAGAAAATCCCTGTAAAAGAGCCATTGTTCATCCTCGGCGATTTCAATGCTAGAGTTGGTGCTGATAACAGTTCATGGCCCACTTGCTTAGGTCAGTTTGGCACTGGGAGGATGAACGAAAATGGCCAACGCCTGCTAGAGTTTTGCTGTCATCACGGTCTCTGTGTCAGCAACACGTTCTTCAACACAAAGCCCCAACATAGAGTCTCTTGGAGACATCCAAGATCAAAGCACTGGCACCAGCTCGACCTGATCCTCACCAGACGCTCCAGCCTTCCCAGCATCAAGATCACACGCAGTTATCATGGTGCTGCCTGCGACACTGACCACTCCCTGGTGTGCAGCAGAGTGAAACTGCAAACAAAGCGACTGTATCACACGAAAAAGGAAGGAAGACCTCGCATTGATACCAGCAAGACCCGGGATCAGAGAAAAGTGGAGGAATTTGCACAAGCGCTTGAGGAATCTCTTCCAGGCCCGGCCGACGCAAACGCATCCAACAGATGGGAACATTTCAAGAATACCGTTTACAACACCGCCTTGTCCATATTCGGCAAGAAGACCAACAAGGCGGCAGACTGGTTTGAAGCCCACTCTGAGGAGTTGACACCAGTCATTGAGGAAAAGAGGAGAGCTCAAGCAGCATACAAGGCCTGTCCCAGTGAGCGCAACCTGCAGGTCCTCCGAACTGCTCGCAGCAAAGTCCAACAGACTGCCAGGAGATGTGCTAACGACTACTGGCTCCAGCTCTGTTCCGAGATACAGATAGCAGCTGACACGGGCAACATCAAGGGGATGTATGATGGTATCAAGCAGGCCCTAGGTCCAACACAGAAGAAAATTGCCCCTCTGAAGTCTGCCACAGGCGAGGTCATCCAGGATCGGGCGCAGCAGATGGAACGCTGGGTGCAGCACTACTCTGAGCTATATTCCAGAGAAAATGTAGTCACCGAAGAAGCACTGAACAACATTGAGTGCCTGCCTGTGCTGGAAGAGCTTGACAGTGAACCAACCCTAGAAGAACTTCACGTGGCCCTGGACTCCCTTGCCTTTGGCAAGGCACCTGGAAAAGACAGCATCCCTGCTGAAGTCCTAAAATGCTGCAAAGAGATCATCGTCACTGAGCTGCATGAAATCCTCTGTCTCTGCTGGAGAGAAGGTGGAGTACCTCAAGACATGAGGGATGCAAACATCATCACGCTGTACAAGAACAAAGGTGACAGGGGTGACTGCAACAACTACCGCGGCATCTCTCTCCTTAGCGTTGTAGGAAAGCTGTTTGCCCGAGTTGTACTAAAGAGGCTCCAGGTACTTGCAGAGAGCGTCTATCCAGAATCGCAGTGTGGATTCCGAGCCAACAGGTCCACCACTGATATGGTATTCTCCCTTAGACAACTGCAGGAGAAATGCAGGGAACAACGACAGCCACTCTTTATAGCCTTCATAGATCTCACAAAGGCTTTCGACCTGGTCAGCAGAGACGGCCTCTTCAAGATTCTCCCCAAGATTGGATGTCCACCCAGGCTCCTCAGCATCATCAGATCTTTCCACAAGGACATGAAGGGCACTGTTGTCTTCGATGGCTCCACATCAGACCCTTTTGACATCCGAAGCGGAGTGAAGCAGGGCTGTGTTCTTGCACCAACCTTGTTTGGGATTTTCTTCGCTGTCCTGCTGAAGCAGGCCTTTGGAACTGCAACAGAAGGCATCTATCTCCGGACCAGATCAGACGGAAAGCTCTTCAACCTCTCCAGACTGAGAGCAAAATCCAAAGTCCAGCTGAAATGTCTGCGTGACTTCCTCTTTGCCAACGATGCAGCTGTCACTACCCACTCTGCCAAAGATCTCCAGCAGCTCATGGATCGTTTTAGCAAGGCCTGCCAAGATTTTGGACTGACAATCAGCCTGAAGAAAACACAGGTCATGGTTCAGGATGTGGACTCACCTCCCTGCATTACAATCTCTGAGCATGAACTGGAGGTTGTCCTTGACTTTGTGTACCTTGGCTCAACGATCTCCGACACTCATTCTCTCGATACCGAGCTAAACAAGCGCATCGGTAAAGCAGCTACCACGTTTTCCAGACTCACAAAGAGAGTCTGGTCCAACAAGAAGCTGACGGAACATACCAAGATCCAGGTCTACAGAGCTTGCGTCCTGAGTACACTTCTGTACTGCAGCGAGTCATGGACTCTTCGCTCACAACAGGAGAGGAAACTGAGCGCTTTCCACATGCGCTGCCTCCGACGCATCCTCGGCATCACCTGGCAGGACAAAGTTCCAAACAACACAGTCCTGGAATGTGCTGGAATCCCTAGCATGTATTCACTGCTGAAACAGAGACGCCTGCGTTGGCTTGGTCATGTCGTGAGAATGGATGATGGCCGGATCCCAAAGGATCTCCTCTATGGAGAACTCGTGCAAGGAAAGCGCCCTACAGGTAGACCACAGCTGCGATACAAGGACATCTGCAAGAGGGATCTGAAGGCCTTAGGGATGGACCTCAACAAGTGGGAAACCCTGGCCTCTGAGCGGCCCGCTTGGAGGCAGGCTGTGCAACATGGCCTTTCCCAGTTTGAAGAGACACTTTGCCAACAGTCTGAGGCTAAGAGGCAAAGAAGGAAGGCCCATAGTCAGGGAGACAGACCAGGGACAGACTGCACTTGCTCCCGGTGTGGAAGGGATTGTCACTCCCGGATTGGCCTTTTCAGCCACACTAGACGCTGTGCCAGAACCACCATTCAGAGCGCGATACCATAGTCTTTCAAGACTGAAGGTTGCCAATACAAAATGTCATGAGATGGCTTGATAGACAAGCATTTCAAGGTGTTGGGAATACTTATGTGACTTTTCCTAATCTGAAAAGTATACTCTAGAATCCCTATAGCAAAGTTTCCAATATGCTGGAGTTATCATTTGGATATATGCTGCAGCTGTTAATCATTATCATTATTGTTAAAGAATATTTATAAATAAGTACTTTTATAAATAAAAGGTTCCCTGTCCCCAAAGGGATCACAATCTAAAAAAAATCCCAGTCAGGATCTTCACCACCTAACACCACTATCTCCTACTCCTCCCAGTTTGCTCAGCCTACCCACTTCGTCACTCTGCCCCTTCATTTTGAAATAGCATGGCAAAACAGGAGTCTGGGAGCAGTAAAAGTGGGGCAGTGCCTATCTTCCCGACTTCCTTGATTGTCTTGTTCTAGCAGGCCATTTCAAAGTGCCAAACCAAGAGGGGAGCAGTAAGTGAGCTATGTGAGGCAGCCACGGATGTGGCCAGTGGGCACAGGATGCTCCCTGCACTTATTCACTACCTGAGGCAGATGGTGAACCACCACATCAGCCCACCTCATGGCTGGACCAGCCTTGAGGATACTATTTTCTGCAGTGCACTTGGTGCCTTCGGGAAGTCCACGAGCAGACATGAAGGGCATGTCCTTTCCTGCTGGTCCTCCCTAGCAACTGGCCTTCCATGACATTACTGCTTCTGATCCCAGAGGTTCCAAATAACCATCAAGATTGATAGCCCTTGACAGACTTATCCTCCTTGAACTTATTTAATCCCCTTTTAAAATGATCTTCTAAACTATTGGCCAGCACCATATCTGGCAGCAGCAAGTGCCATAAATTAATTATGTGAAGCACTTCCTTTTATCTGTCCTGAATGTATTTCATTGAATGACCCAGGTTCTAATATCTGGAAAGCAGAAGGAGTCTCATCCCCCCCCCCCCACATCTTATGTTTACAACATGCAACCTTAGTAACACCTGAAAGTCAGTTCACACAGAGGAGATACAGACTTTTCAGCTGAGTTAATTATCCAAAACACATCTATTAAGTGAAAAAGAAACACAGATGTATGCAACTACACATGCAATATCTAGGTAGAAGCAGCATTGATTTTAGGTGATAAATAGAGCCTGGGAATCCAAAGGAATCACTGACTCCTTAGGCTTGTGTAGAAATAACAGATGTGGCAATGAATGGACCCAGACATTAAATATGCAAGGGCACTATCCACAGGGAGCACCACCTTCACAAACCCCACTGAAGTTAATGCTATATGTGGAAGAGATGTGTGCTTTGCACAGATAAATCCCTTTCACTATAATTGTGTAGAAGGTTTTTTTGTGTGTTATTGGGGGGGGCAAATAGTGTCCCAGGAGAATATTCTGTAGCAAACCCCCATCTCCTTATCATCAGAAACACTGGCATATATTCATTGTGCACTGACAATCTGCAGTGCGTCACACTGATATGGACAGCTTGGAATAGGAGAAATGTTAGACAGGAGTTGTGTCAAGAGACTTCTCAACAAAAAGGGAAAAATACTGGTTCAACCAGGCTACTGTGGTCTTTTCCTCTGGCCAAAACTGGGCAACAAGTCCTCATTATCAGCTGTACTTCAATAAAAGTTTTCTTCAAAGCCTATGGACCATCATCCATCACTACAACCCCAGTGGCAAGCTAAACACGTCTGGAATTTTAAACAAGTGAACCAATATCAGAAGCTGCTTTTGCACCTTAAGGACAGAACTAAAATATCTACAGGGACTGTATGCTACTGATACCTTGTGATCTTACATATAAACTGTATGAGGTTATCAGGGCAAGAGTACTATGCAGTTCAGATGAAACCACAAGAAAGCAAAGGCCTGAGTAGCTGGGGGACTTGCTGCTGGCGTCATCTCGAAAGGAGTCAGACCTGGCTGAATATGTTTATTTTCCATGTATCTCTTTTTGTTCTTACTAGCAAACTGCCTGGGCAGCACAGATGCTACCAGAAGAAAGAGAGCACAGAAGAGAGATGGTTGGTCTCAGTGAGTGGTGTGATATTCCAGTACAAATTCTAGCTCAGTTACAGACCAAAGGTTGTACTGATAGATGGGCAGCTCAATCCTCACTAGCACTGGCGCAGCAGGGCCATGCAGCACATACTGTATCCAGCGCTAGGAAAGAGGAGGCTGGAGGTTTCCTTGAGGTAAGGGGTCATACATCCCCTTACCTTGGGTAAAGCCCCAGCCTGTACAGTGGGGCTATTCAGATCTGTTCCAGGAAATTCACTGACGTAAGTGGGCAGCTCCATGGCAGACTTCCAGTCCCAGAAGGGGGAATAAGTTTCGGCATACACCAGTGCTGCCGATCCCACACCCCTCTGAGCCTAATGCACCTCCTCCCTGCCCTCCCCCCACCCTGTTACACTCCTTCCCCCCCCCCCCCCGTCTCACCCAATGGGAGCTTACTTGCTCCATTGAGCGCTTCCTTGGGGTCCAGCACCAGCAGAATGCTTACTCTCCAGGTGTCACAACATGCTTTATGGCACATTTGTGACACCCCACACTGACGCAGTGGCCGCTGCGAACATGGACATGAACACTGCAAACATGGACAATACGATTGTGCTATTAGGCCCCAATCCTATTGAGTCCTTGCACTGCCAGAACTAGAGACTGGACATAATTGGGGACGCTTCTTTTTTTGTAGAAGAAGAGCAAGGGGTATAAGATTAACAGAGTCATATGGCAGAAGAGCCTTTTTGAAATTGCTTTCCACAAGCCTCTGCTAGCTGGCTACAAACAGTCAAACAGGAGCAGAGACAGTCCAAGAGGTTAAAAAGCAAACTAAACACTTTACTTGCATTTCAAAACCTGGGCATCACTGTTAGTAATACAAGTCCTACACTTTGGAACAGGAAGTCTTAAAACCCCTTTAGATGAGGCTGGTAATGCTGATGGATGATGGGAGCTCTTGTGAATTTGGAGGCTGGCAGGAAGACAAAAACGGGGACATACCTTGTCTTGTCCCAAAAATGTTCCGTCTCCCAATGCCCACTTTTTTGGCTAATTAACACATCCTTATCTCTAGAAACAACTGCTGCGGTGTGCAAAGGAATGAACACAGAACTCCTTATCTATAGCAATGAACCAAATTTATTCCTATAAATACAGACACTCCCTGCAATGCCACTTGTCCAGAGGCTTCCCTTCCCCAAAACTCAGCTTGCAGCCCAATCCTATCCACACTTTCCTGGGAGTAAACCCCATTGAATCTAATGGGACTTACTTCTGAGTAGATGTGCATAGGATTGGGCTGTTAGTGGGTAAAGGTCCATGCCAGCTCAATCTCCCAAAGCACAGTCCAGTCTTCCCAGTGCAGTCTTCTGCAGCAGAGTCCCTCCTCTGTATCCTCTCCAGCAGAGTCCTGGCAGTCCCCTTTTCCCATAGGCTCTGGTCCATCCATGTCCTGTAGGTCTCGGGTCCTGTAGGTCTGGGTCAGGCTTTGCTCCTTCTGAAGCTGCCTTTTATTCTTGGATGTCCCATTATCCAAAATGCAGCCCAGCTGTGAGCTACCTTGTTAGCCCATGTCCATTCAAAGTCCCATCAAGGTCAAATGAAGCTCAGGTGTCCATCAGAGTCTCCATTGACCTTGACAGCTGTGGAACCAGCCCTGCCCTTCCCAGAGCTGTCAACCAGCTGTCAAAACATGGGAATCGCTCTCAACACCACTTCATCCACCTGATGATTTTCTGATCTTCCATTACACACCTTCCCAGGCTGTAGAGGACAGAGGTAAAGGTCTGAGACAGGTAGTCTCTGAGCCATCTACTATCTAACAATACACTGCCCCCTAGTGTCCTCCAGATGGCATTGTACCCATTTCCCAATACTTGACCATTCTTTAAAAATTGCATTTGACTAAGCAGGCAGCTCTATGGGATTACTGCCTTTCCCAAAGTTGTGGAAGCTGTAGTGAGCAAAAAATTGTGCCCTGCTGTGGCCCATACCAATGTGCCACTGAGCTTCTTTCTCCTGTCCTGTTGCAGTCCTTGCTGCAGTCACAATCTGGAAAACCAGGGGATACTGTATTCCCCGCCCACTGTAGTTATCTACAAACTGTGGTGAGCGCCCAGACTCAAGTCCTAGTTGAATAAGCATTTTTTGGTTGTTAACTTGCCTGCTATCATCACTCACTGTCTGACTCCTCCCTTGGGAGAGTCTAAAAAGAACCAAGAAAGCAAGAAATCCGAGGAATATTAGAAATGAGTTGTAATGTTAACACCGTCCCAGTTCCCACTGACTTCTCTGAAATTGCTTTCTGGCCAAAGTGCTCGCCAGAATTTCAAGGCAGACACTGAATAAGTGAAGTGATAAGACCTTAAGCCCTGGGAAACTGTGATTGAAATAGCCCTGTTATGTATATGATTTGGGAAATTGTCCACTTTAGAGCAAAGTCAGGCAGGATTGCCTCAGTTAATGAAAACTGGGTATTTAAACCAAAACATCCTAAAGCTTTTTGATCCCCTGAGACACTTCATTTTTTGATAGAATAAGTAAGAGCTGAGACTGGTCTAGATCACTGTAAAGACATGGCCTTCTAAAGCTTCATCTGTACCTCCCTGTGGCCAGAAACAGAGCTCCTAGTGTAGAAATCATTCATCTCTATATAGAAATATCTCTGATGAAACAATAAAAATTTTCCATTTATACCATTTTAATTGTAAAAGTGCTTGGCTTCGATTAGCTCATGCCCCCAAGTGTTTAGAAATAGGCAGAGCAAAATTGGTTGAAATGAAAAGTGTGCCTCAGGTTGCTGTATGGAAGGGGCCATTTAGACAGCTTCCTGTTGAGGGGCAGTTTAGGAAACCTGCTGAGCTACTTCTGCACCATTATTTAAGGTAGACAAGTCCTTATATCCTTTACACCTGGTTGTCCAGTGGTGTACCTGTAGATTTTAATGGGTAAGAATGAATGTATCATGAAATTCCCACCATACCAAAGCCAGATAGCCACACCACACCCCATTAAGGCTATAACAAAAAAAAAATCAACTGCAAATTGCTTCATTAGAGTGTTTGCTTCTCCTTTCTGCTTTGAAATATATTGAACTTCATTTAAAGATCCAGCTCATTTCATCCCAAATTCTTGGAGTAAAACAACAAATTTTAAAACAAGTGTATAAAAACTGAAAAATAGAATTAAAATATTCCAAATAAAGATAAAAATCTATAAAAGTGCATGCTTACTCCAAAGTAAGTCCCACTGTGTTCAACAGGCTTTCTTCCCAGGTAAATGCACACAGGACTATAGCCTTCTAGCCCAATCCTACACATGTCTACTCAGAAGTAAGTCCCATTGTGTTTATTGTGTAGGAAAGTGTGTATAGGATTGCTTGCCTGGCAGCCCAATCCTATGCATGTCCACTCAGAAGTAAGTCTCATTAAAGTCAATGGGACTTATTCCCAGGGAAGCGTGGATAGGATTGGGCTGTTAGGCAGCAGATTGGTTGGAGGATACCCAGTTCAATCCCCCTAGTTGCTTCCATTGCTCCTCCTCCTTCCACTTGCTGAATTGGGAAGGGAGCTGGGGCAGAGTGGAATGAGAAATGTGGAGGGGAGGAGAATGCTGAGCTAGGCCATTGGAAAGTGGGAGCAACAGAAGCTGGCACATCCTCTTGGCAGTATTTAGCAAGCCGCATGAAGTGGTCACGGTCTGGCCTTGCCAACCACCATAAGAATGATTGGCAAAGCAGTAGAATTGAACAAAACTTTCACAGTTTTACAAGTTCCTGGAAAGCATTAAGCAAGCTGATACTAGACACCTCACTTTGTGAATACAGTACATTGCCTTGCGAGTTAGGCAAGTGTGGAAGAAGCCTATCACATGCTGCTTCCTGTCTCTTGCAGTTCTGTTGACTTCCAGGTAGGGATACCTAGGTTATACCTATCTTGCAGGCTGAGGAGTGGCTGGAGTGATAAGACAATGCATTGTGTGTATGTGTATTGTCCTCCACCCTGTTTTCATCACACTTCATTGTACTTGAAAACAAAGGGAAGAAGACCAGCTTTGAGGCAGAAAGACAGCTGAATCCAGGATGAAGACTGCTTTGATATGTTGGATTCCATTGGAGCTGAACTCCTTTTGATAGGAACAAAGTGTAAGCAATCCTCTCTTTAAATATTGTAACAAAGTGGTGCCACTTTAGGCTACTGCAGTAGTTCCCAAACTGTGAATGGTGGCTCCCTGCGGAACTGCAGAAACCAGCCAGGGGAGAAGTGGAATCCTTGCAAAAAAAACCCGCAGCCTTATACAATGTGTAGGATTATAGCCCTAATGGGGAGCTACAGCCAATGGCCCAGTAGGTCAAGGAAGCTGCAAGTCAAAAAAGTTTGGAAACCACTGGGCTACTGCAGTAATTTGTGGAGCCCTGAACTAAGGTAGCTGGTTTGACATACATTATAATAATTAGCAACTATAGAAAATCTTTCACTGGAACAAGTATCGCTTAGTGGATAAGAGATTGAATAGTGAATCAGGACTTCCTCACTTAAAATCTTGCCTCTGCCACAAGTTTTCACTAACAAACTAGTCGTATCCATGTAAGACCCTGAGGTTTGCCAGTATACCTCATGGTACACCATTGTGGCAGCCTCTCTGCAGAGTACGGCTGCTGGTGCAAGGCTTGGAGGCCACGTGCTACTCATAGTGCCTTGGAGACCAGCTACTACTGTGGTTTTGCTAGTGGTGGGGGCAGATTGGGGCAGGGATCAGAGCAGGACCTCGATGGCACTGGAAGCTACCAAATCCAATACCCCATCCTGGGCCTGACATGCCCCCTTCTGCATAACAGATCTACAACAGCCAAAGAGTCAAGTAAAACTTTTCTTTACTTACCTTTCCCAGTTTGCCTGGGTCCCTGCTGGAGAACAGGATACTCGGAATACAGTGATTGCTGCATTGGTGGCCTTGCATCCTGTGCACCAGCAGAGGATAGGATTGGGCCGTAAGCATCCTTAAGCAAACCACTTCGTTTCCTACTGATGATTGTAGGATGGATAGAAGGTTTCATCAAGATTACCTCTGAGAAGCACTTTGCACACCCAGAAGGTGCTATAAAATATTACTTAGCTTTTGTAATGTGTTTCACATCCAGTAAGTATACTTACAACACCCCTGTGAGGTAAGTCTCCGTTATTATCCCCATATTGCAGACAGGGTGGTGGGAGGCTTGCCTCAAGCCACCTAGTGCAGCAGTTCCCAAACTGTGGGTCTACGTCCCACCAGTGATTCATGACCTTATTTTTGGTGGTTTGCAAAACAGACAAGGCAATGCGCAGCAAGGATTAAACAAGGGGGGGGGCGAGCACTGCTGCCCAATCACCATTATAGCCACAGAAGTTTGAGCAGCTGGTAAATGGAAACATTTTTTTTAGGTGTGTCCCAATGCTAAAAAGTTTGGGAACCACACACCTTGTGAATTCATGCCTGAGGTAGGATTTGAATCAGGGACTCCCAGGCTCACATTCATAGCCACTACATTAGACCAAATCTTGAAATGTGTAAAGAAGGGGCGTTTAGCTGCTGCATGGAGTGAAAACCTCTTTGAAGTGATGGAGCCAGAGATCCTTAGAATGCACCAGGAAAGCCAGATAGTATTAACATAACATTTATAATCGAGGGAAATTGCAACTGACTTCCCAGGTGGAAATCTGCTTGAAGTTGCTGATTTGGTTACATTCACAATCAGAAAAATGTCATTCAAGCTGTGTTCTAACTGGATGACATTTCATTTCAGAGGGAGCCAAGTCCAATTAAGCATTCTGCATACAACTCTGCTAGAGATAACAAACACTCTATAAAAGTGTTTTGTATAATGGTGGAGACGTGCATGAGGGTGCAAAATGCGCAATCACTTTAGGGCGTATTGATCAGCACTTATCATATGCATTGATGCTCCTGTAATTGCTTTGGTGTGCATGCAATCCAGTTTTGCAAGTGACATTGATCAAAGAGTTTGTTTAGTCAGGGACATGCAATCCTGCAGCATGCATTGTTTGCGTGGGGAAGCCATAGCATAACAGCTGTTCTCCAAAATTATAGACTGTAGTGCAGACAATTCCCCTTTACTGCCGGCCCTTCACACTATCCCTGGGTCTGCGGCATTAAGAGCAATTCCATTTTTGTGCTGAAATGAGTGGCAAAAGCCATAGAGCCCAAAGTGTGGTGAAAAGCAGTCGTTTACAAAACATGCATTATTAACAAAATGAGTACAATCACTTGGAATTATTAGAGGTGTTGGAAAATAGTACTTTTTTGGAAAATGTGTTGATTTAAAATGCAAAATGTGGTGTTTTGAGTTTTTATTCGCAACTGAATACACAGTTCTATTGTTCCTTACTCATTACCTTTGGATAGAGGTGTTTGAAAAATGTGCTGTTTTGTGTTTTTATTACAATGCAAAATGTGTTTTGTGTTATTTAGTTATCAACCAATCCAACACCTCTAGGAATTATAAATATAAACAAATAAAACTCAGAGATATTGGAAAATATGCGCTGAACTATACTATAGAGACGAGATAAAAAAGACCACAATGTGCTAAGAACTAGCAACCAATAGTTATCACAATATAATGAGCTATTACACTATGTAATAAAGATGACAACAATTCAGATAAAGTCTCATTTCATGGCTTACTTCATCAGACTCTTATTTCATAAACTTGATAGCTGGCACTTCTGTTGACAACTACTGTTGTTTAACCATAACAAATTCTGAGAGGCAGTTTATGGTTGGAAGATTTAAAGAGCCTCCATAAAGTGGAGATCCATGCAAAGTGCTGGAGTTATAAATGTGTGTGGATAGGTGACAAGGAAGAAGATCAAGTGCTGCTGAGATATCTGTCTAATTTTATTTTGAGCCAACTCTGAACTGATTCACATAAATATTTCTTGAGCTTTTTGCAAAATGGGTTGGCCTATAATTTGGGAGGACGCTCAATCTCATTTCAGTTAACATGTGGTAATTAGTCATATGAAAGCCATCAATGGAAAACTCATATAGGAGGACAATGAAATGCGTTTTTAGTTACAAGACTATAACGTGTGTGAACAAAGCACAAATATGCAAAGGCCATCTGATCCCTCAGACCCAAACTAGAAAACAGCACAATGCCAATCCAAACTGTGGCCCCACACAGTTGTTACTCACAAGTAAGTACTGTAAGCCCATAACTACAAGCTGACGCATCTAATGTCACACGAACTTTAGTGCTAGAAATTGACAATATTGAAGGAACAGCAGTGCAAACAGAACCAACTGAAAAGGAAAAAGCTGAAATCTGCTGCTTGGGGCCAAGATATTTAACTGAAAAAAGAATTTCACCTGCAGGTTTCACAGATGCCTGCCCAAGAGTCCACTGATTGTGATTCTTTCCTCCGCTTGTTCAGTATATGAACAAAGAATATGAAGAAATCAAACAGTAGCTACAACAGTCCCTGAGGGGGAAGCACACGTTTGACCTTAATTTTGCAGAGAGCATGGTATTGATTGCATCTGGATCAAGAACTCTGCAGTAGAAGCTATGCTTTGCATTAATCTATAAGCACAGCCACCAGGCCAAGATGCACATGAGATAGCACCCTTAGTGCATCTAGAGATTGTTACCTTATTAAGAGGAAGGAGTTCACCTCTGCTCTTGTAGGTTTCAAGGAGCTGCAAAGAGCAGAATAAAAAAAAAGACCTTGGTCAGAGGAGAAGCTCAAGTTGTTTTTCACTTGCAGTTGTAAAACCATTTTGTATGATGCAGAATTCAGGTTTGGTTTGTCCCAGAATGCATTGCATGACAAAAGTGGCTTACACAGCAGGATGCTGGGGGTATGATGGAGGCAGTACGGGTGGTACCCAGTACAGATGTCTTGCTCCAGGTGGCACACCCCCTTTCTCTCCTCATTCTTGCCCCAGCTAAGGATAGGATTGGGCTGATAGCGTTTGTAGACATTTTCTCTCTTTGTCATGAATTTATCCAGCATGCATGAGGGTAGTCAAAGTCACCCATTACAGCCCTTCCTTCTCTTCTGGAGGACTCCATTATTTCTTTTTCCGAGTCAAGATCCCCCCTTCACCATTTTGATCAGAAGGGCGATAGCATGTTCTTTCCAACCACCAGGTTGTGCTTACTGTTTGTGTTCTCCTTTGCAGCCAAGCACTCCAGCTCCCCCCTCTTGGCTTGGAGACTCCTGACATTTACATTTGCGTATACCAGGAGTGTCAAACTTGTTTCATATTGAGGGTCGAATAGCATTCATGATGCCTGCTGAGGGCAGAAAGTGATGCCATTAGGCAGGAAGTGATGTCATTAAACAGGTCATAACCAAAAATAAGCACTTTTCCTCACTTAGGAACTCATTAGCTGCAAATGACAGAAGAGAAAACACACAAATCTTGATCATGTTTCAAGATGTGGGATAGCCTAATTTTCATGTGGGCTGCCCTTTCAGCAGTACCACCGCAGCACTGCTAAGCAGCTGAGAAGCCCAAGGGCCTGGAAAAAAGCTTCCTTGGGCCACATGCAGCCACTGGGCCTTGTGTGACACCCCAGCGTATACTGTAAATACATAGTGTCCTCTTCCAAATGGTGTTTATATATGCCTTTTCTCCTGCAGCCTTTTCTCTGTTTGATCAGCTGTCCTGTCCTACCACATGGTCATTTCTATACTGTGCTCTCTCCTGAATGTTCTAGATTCAGATCATTTATATCCTCATATCTGCTACTGATTGAAAACAAACAAACCAAGAGCCTAATCACAGATCACCTGTATTCCATGGTGATATGAACCCAGGTCTCCCTGACATATTGCAGGTCTGACACTTAACCCATTACACACCATAAGTGCTCTTCAGTTAACTTATTTCTGCCCCACCACAGGTGTACACATTTGGTCCCTGTTGAGTATATGCAACATTAGGCAGAAATGGCTGAAATATTTACAGTTTGGGCAATGCCACTTTTATTGTGGGAAAAACACATGCCTTCTATGTTTTGAACTAGTTCATATGATATTTTTAATGAAGCAAATGCCAAGTCACCAACATCTATTTGAGGAGTTTTTGTGCTGATGTTTCCTACCCCAAACTGTGATCTGTCACAGTGTGAAGAAGACAGGCAGGTGCAAACTGTCTTAAGAGGATAAAGGCATTTCTGCTGACATGTACTTTCTAAGTCCTCATTAACATAGCAGGGTATCGCGACTGCCTATAGCTACTGTAACTATTCAGAACAGCTCTGCTAAATAACAAAGTCAGTATCTCAACATATTAAGATGTCATGTTGCAGGCAAAAGGATGAGAACATTCAGCTGACCAAAGGCATGTTTGTAACGTCTAAAAGTATTTGCGACTTGATTGAAATGTCTTAATCCTGGATGTGTAGTGGCTATAAATAAATGGTGGCAAGGGGAAAGCACTCTACACATGCTCAAAAACTACATTTTTTTGTAACCATTACTACATATGTCCCATTCAGAACAAACCATGGGGTTAAACCCTAACTAAAAATTGTATTCTAATATGTGGTCTGCATTGCTTGCAGTAGATGGAGTGTCATTTTTTATTGGTCTACCTATTGGCCTTTAACACTTGCATACTCAAAGCTCGAAAGCTGTGGAGAAAGGGCACTCTACACACAAAAGAAACACTTTGCTCAGCCTGCTGCCTTCACAACATGTATGGCAAGATACTTTAACATTTGTCTTCTCAGAATTCTTATTGCAGTGACCCAAAAAGGACTCCACTGAAAGACACTCAAGTGGAATCTCCACTTCACCACGCCACCCAGGGGAAGTAGGACAATACACCTCATTAACAGCAACAGAGAAATCGTGTCCCCACCACAAGGTTGGTAAGTCACTTGTGACCTATATGTATTTTTTTTTTTTTTGCAGTCAAGGAAGCTGAACTAGCTGACCTTCCTGCTATAGAGTTCTAACTGCAAACTCAATGACTGACTTCTTGTACTGTACAGTACATTGCCATTTAGATCCCTCTAGGTGATGATGCAAACAAGACTTGGTGATTTGAGGCACAGCCAAAAGGAAAACAGAGAGATTGGTTCAATGCTTTATTTTCTATTTCTCTTTGATGAGAAGAGCCTGTACATATAGATGGCAAGAAGCAAAGATATAATTCAGTGCCTTAGTTCAGCCCTTCTATTATTTATCAAAGCACTTCTCTCCCTCTAGCAAATACAAATCCTCAGCTGTCCAGAGCGAGTTCCCCTTCTCCTTCCCAAGAGTTAAGATTTCATTAACTTTAAAAAAAAAACACCAGGTAGATCAAACCAAGGTAATATTGTCTGACTGTACAGCATTAGGGGATTACAGCTCTGCTTTCAGTTAAAATATGCTGTTGATGAAGCATCACTTACACAGATGATTTGCCAAAATGAAAATCAATGATACATGCAGCTGGAAGTGCAATCAACATTATATTGTCCTCTAGTAACATCTTTTGGGCAAGAACAATAGCACTATCCTATACATATTTACTCTGAAGTACATCTCACTGTACTCAGTGTGGCTTGCTTGCAGGTAAGTGCATGTGGGACTTCAGTCCAATATATGCCATGCAATTTACACTCCCAGTGATCTCCCCTTTTAGTTAGCCTACGTCAGTGTTCTTCAACCTGTGGGTCGGGACCCCAATGGGGTCATAAAGCCTCATTTGGGAAATTGCAGCAACCTTTCCAAGCCTGTGCAAGAGAGGGTTTGGATCCAATCCAATAATGGCACTGCCTTCTCAAAACTGAGTTCTTGATGTCATCCTGCACAGCCTCTTTTCACTGTCTTGCCTTGCAGCTCTTAAGGCTGGCCCTGCTCAGCCTGTTACCTCATAGGGTTGTTGTGAAGACACAAGAGGTAGGGAGAAATGGAGCAGGCAATGATGGGGACAGATTGGGTTTCAGGAGACTGTGGGTCCCCAGTCTTATACATTTATACTTTTAAAAAAAGGTTCAAAACCAATGGCCTAGGTCAGGGGTCGGCAACCTTAAACATTCAAAGAGCCATTTGGACCCGTTTTCCAGAGGAAAAAAAAAAACCTTGGGAGCCACAAAACCCTTTTGACATCTAAAATGAAGGTAACACTGCATATATAGTTTTTTTTTACCTTTATGATCTGCTGCAAGCTCCCCTTCCTGTGCTAACCAGACAATATACTTATTGTCAAGATAGATATATCTTGACTGAGGGCCCAATCCTATCTAACTTTCCAGCACTGATGCAGCCCAGATGTAAGGAAACAAATGTTCCCATACCTTGAGGAGGCCTCTGTGACCGACTCCCCACTACAAGATGCAGTGCATGCCCCATTAGAATGGCTGCACCGACACTGGAAAACTGGATAGGATTGGGCCCTGAGACGGCACTCTGAGGCACACACAGGGTGACCAGTTGTCATAACAATAAAAGAGGACAAGTCACCCCAAAATGTAAGATATTGAAGAAAAATGTAGGACCACAAAATAAAAGCTTAAAACACTCATCTATATTGATTACATATTGATCAATATATAGATTATATATTTATTATATATTGTATTATTGATCTCATGTGCCTAATTTAAAATTACTTATTGAATTTAAAACTGTATTACATATAATTTGTTAATTACAAGAGGGGATGCGTTGCCTGCTCACAGGGAAAAGCAGGATATTTAAGTTCTTTTCCAGGACATGGGGCTAAAAAATAGGACATGTCCTGGAAAAAGAGGACCTCTGGTCACCCTGGGCACACACTGGGATGGTGCATGCTAAGACGGCACCCTTGAATTTAGCACTCTTCATTTTCCCCAGGTCAATGCCCATCTTTCTTGCTCCTGAAAGAGAACCCCTTTCTAGGGCTCCCACAGCCCCATCTCTGCCCTCCTGCTCCCCATGGCACCCCAGAAAAGCAAGGTAAAGATGGAGTTACACAGGCAGCCCTTCCACAGCCTCCCTCTTCCCCACCCGCCCACCCTTGCAAAGTCAACACTCCCCCCCTCTCCCACTGCTCTGCCTCACCTATTGCCCTACAAGACAAAAGTGAGGTCATCCCCATTGCCTCACTGTGCCAAGCCCCACCCCACAGCTGTGTGCACAGGAGATGCCCACAAGGGGACTGCAGGCACCTTCTGCCCTCTCCTGGGAGCTGCCCCTGCCTCCCCCCACCCAGGCAGCCCTGCCCGGGCTCCCCCTCCTGCCTCTGTGCCCCCAACCGACCCCCCACTGGAAGCCCACCCACCTGGCACCCCCACCCCTTGCCAGCCACACTCAGGGTGGCAGGAAGCCAGGAGGGGAGCCTGGCTGCTGTCAGCCACACTCACCATATACAGGACATAGAGGGCGCACAGCGCATTACGGGAGCAGGCAAAGCCCCAGCACACCATCTTCCCAGGCAGGAGTGGCCAAGCCCCCCTTTCCCTCCCCCACAGCACAAAATAATCTCCTCCTCAGCCCAAGGGGAAAACAGCAGCTGCCCATCCTGCCCCTTTAAATCCCAGCCTGCAGGAGCCAGAGCAGCAGCAGCCCATCCTGCCCCTTTAAATCCCAGCCTGCAGGAGCCAGAGCAGATGGCTGAAAGAGCCACATGTGGCTATAAAAACACAGGTTGCCAATCCCAGGCCTAGGTTATACTCTGGAACTGGGCAATGCTTAAAAATTTGATTTGCAAGGATTCAGCTGGCAGCTAAATGAGAGTCAAACTAGATGTGACTTTAAAAATATAACTTTTCCATGAAAAACAAGAAAATGCCTACATACGTAGTATCCTTCAACTTACACACACAGACAAGTCAAACTTGAGATAATGGGATACATAAGATAGGCTGTTCTTTTTCTCTCAACACCTCCCACTTCCCTCCTAGATCATAGGATGTATCCGATATTAAACTTCATCCTTCCTGAAAGGGTAGGAATGAAGAAAAAAATATTTTCTATAGGTTGACATAAGAACATAATAACAGCCCCACTGGATCAGGCCATAGGCCCATCTAGTCCAGCTTCCTGTATCTCACAGCGGCCCACCAAATGCCCCAGGGAGCACACCAGATAACAAGAGACCTCATCCTGGTGCCCTCCCTTGCATCTGGCATTCTGACATAACCCATTTCTAAAATCAGGAGGTTGCGCATACACATCATGGCTTGTACCCCGTAATGGATTTTTCCTCCAGAAACTTGTCCAATCCCCTTTTAAAGGCGTCTAGGCTAGACGCCAGCACCACATCCTGTGGCAAGGAGTTCCACAGACCGACCACACGCTGAGTAAAGAAATATTTTCTTTTGTCTGTCCTAACCCGCCCAACACTCAATTTTAGTGGATGTCCCCTGGTTCTGGTATTATGTGAGAGTGTAAAGAGCATCTCCCTATCCACTCTGTCCATTCCCTGCATAATTTTGTATGTCTCAATCATGTCCCCCCTCAGGCGTCTCTTTTCTAGGCTGAAGAGGCCCAAACGCCATAGCCTTTCCTCATAAGGAAGGTGCCCCAGCCCCGTAATCATCTTAGTCGCTCTCTTTTGCACCTTTTCCATTTCCACTATGTCTTTTTTGAGATGCGGCGACCAGAACTGGACACAATACTCCAGGTGTGGCCTTACCATCGATTTGTACAACGGCATTATAATACTAACCGTTTTGTTCTCAATACCCTTCCTAATGATCCCAAGCGTAGAATTGGCCTTCTTCACTGCCGCTGCACATTGGGTCGACACTTTCATCGACCTGTCCACCGCCACCCCAAGATCTCTCTCCTGATCTGTCACAGACAGCTCAGAACCCATCAGCCTATATCTAAAGTTTTGATATAGGTGAAACAGTTTAGGTTATTTAGTAAAGTATTGCTCCATTTACAACTTTAGTGCTGCTACCCAACACAGTGTCATGGAAATAAATCCTGCCTTAGAACCCTCCCCTCCACTGCTGTGTACAGCTAAGAACAATACAGAGCTCTGCTAGGGAAAATAATACCAGCAGACACTAGGGATCAAACAAAGGAACAGGAGCAATTTATTGTGGCTGGAACAGTTGAACAAAATGGGATCCTGGTAAGTGACTGGGGGCCCAATCCTATCCAACTTCCAGTCCTGGTGTAGTTGTGCCAGTGGGGTGTGCGCTGCATCTTGTGGTGGAACGGTAGTCATGGAGGCCTCCACAAGGTAAGGGAACATTGGTTCCCTTGCCTTGGGGCTGCACTGCAGCTGCACCAGCATTGGAAAGTTGGATAGGATTGGGCCCTAACAGTGCAATCCTATCCATGTCTAATACCCATTGAGTTCAGTGGGGCTTGGGCTGCAATCTTATGCACACTTACCTGGGAGTAAGGCCTACTGAAAACAAAGATTTACTTCCAAGTAAACATGCATAGGATTGCAGCATCACACCCATTACATTACATTACATTACTTGCATCAGTGATTCTCAAACGTTTAGCACCAGGACCCACTTTTTAGAATGAGAATCAGTCAGGACCCACCAGAAGTGATGGCATGATTGGAAGTAACATCATCAAGCAGTTAAAATTAAAGTTAAAATTTTTAAGAATCCTACCCTCACTTACCCAGGAATAAGTCCCATTTACTATCATTGTTTATAGCATATATATAGTAGCCTGTTAAAAGTACATATCTGTAACATTTCCCCAAATGCATCATATGCTATGGTAGCATCAAGTCTAATATATTAAAAATAAAATGAAATGAATGGAGACCCACCTTAAATTGGCTCACGTCCCTCCTAGTGGGTCCCAAACCACAGTTTGCAAAACACTGACTTACATTAATCGCATAGCCTAGGGTCAAGCCATACATGTCATTAGAGCTTTTGTTTTTTAGATTAAAACAGCAGCTGTCAGTCTCTGACAGGATTGGGACCCTAGCACAGAGAGAGACAGAACATTGTATCATCTTTTCCTTGCATGCTTATGATACCAATAAAAATCCTCTCCCCAGGCTGCTTTTGGCCACAGAAGGAAAACTCCTGTTGGTGCCAGTGGCAGCTGTCCTCCCAAGGCCAAGCACTATAATGGCAAAGTATGCTGCAGTGGTTCTGTCACTTTAAGAGAAGGCAGCTGTTGCAAACAGGAAGTGAAGACTATAAAAAAGAACAACAGGGAGCTCTAGACTGGGAGAAATAATTGTAGTTTTGCTTGATTATTGCTACGCCAGTTATTAAGCAGCTAAAAATGTCTGAATAGTTCCTCTTGAGTAATGGTGTACAATCTATTTTAATTGCTGAAGCTACAATTATCTGCTTTAGAAGGCATACTATATGTGGTTTCTGTATAATCTGTATTATCCTGCATTTTGCAATCCATTTGGGATGTTTGTAGTGTGATAGCCCTTCCTAAAGTACTTGATGGTGAGCTTGATCAAAATGACCTGGCCTTCATTTTTAGCCCTCTAGTTCCGTTGTTCCCAAACTGTGGGTCGCAACCTGATTTTTAGTGGATCCCATAGCAACTGAGTGGAGTCTCCAAAGAAAACACAGGTGATGGAAGGATCAGATAACTAATTGCCTCAAGCTCTGAGGCTTTTCAAAAACCAGATGGCTGCTAATTGTCCTGCAAACAGCTGAGCTTCTGCAGTTTGCAAGAATGTGTAAATATAGGGAGAAAAATGTTGGAATAACTTTTTTCTGGTTGTTAACACATGTAAATAAGTAAAAATATTTTCTGGATTTTTTTGGTAAGTCTTGTAAACCTAGGTGGATCCCAATAGTGTTTCATTTTAAAAAGTAGGTCTTGGTGCTAAAAGGTTTGGGAACCACTGCTGTAGTTCTTTGATCCAGTAAGGTTCTTTTCACTTCATGTCTTCATCTGAAAAGAAAAAAAACGTTAGCTGAATCATCTTTAATATAACAGTTTGTGTTCGGATCCTAAATTCTACTGATCTTCAGCAATGCCTGTGAAAAGCATGTTTGTCGGCTGAGAGAAGTTCATGGTATTTAGGAAAGGTCCCTGTAGTAAAAATGGATATTGAGCGAGAAAGCAATTTTGTCTCTAAAGAAAGCAATTGGCACCTTTCTTTCAAACAGCAAACTTGTTATCTAATGTGAATCATTTTAAACTCACATTCTAATTCATATTAATTCACATTAAGCCATTTCTACCCAACTGTTGCATATACACAACAGGGATCAAATGTGTACACCTGTGGGATGGGCAAAAATGTGTTAATGCACATTTAATTCACATACAAGTGCTTTTGGTATGGACAATAATGCAGTCTAGTCTTGGGCATTCTGAAGTCACCATAACCTAAGCACTTGTAGCCACAGATAATGTATGCTTTAAAAAAAAATACTTGAGTTAGTGGGTCAGATATATCAAGAATATCTTCTGTATGCATCTGGTGATAGAACAAACAATTGCAAAACATGTACAGGAATAAAGTCTTGGGCACAGTGATTTGGAAGAACACCACGCTTGACTAGTTCTTTCCCTTATCAGCCTCTTGATTCGTAGCATGAGAGAAAGTATCTTTGAAGAGCTCTTCTCAATGGATTCCCTAAATACTGTATGTTATATGTAGCATGCAGGTAAAATGCATTAATTTTATTTAAAGTGGTAGGTGAAGAACACCATGCTCCTGCCTGTTGCATTTTGCTACCTGGAATGGCTCCTATGGTGAGTGGGGGGGGGGGGAATTGTTTACATGGTGTCTTGCAATCCTGCCAACTACGACAATTTGTCCCATCCAAATATTCCAACTCTCTTCTAATGCCTACTTTTTGGCTAATTAACACCCTCTTTATCTCTAGGATCAACAGCTGTAGTACACAAAGAAATGAACAGAACTTCTTATCAGTTGAGCAATTAACAAGAATTTATTGCTACAAGCACACACACTCCCTGCTAGTCCTCTTGTCCAGAGGCTTTCCCTCCCCAAAACTCCACTTAACTCAGTGGGTAAAGGTCTGAAGCCTCCAGTTCAAGTCCAATCCAGTCTCCAAAGCACAGTCCAATCTTCCCAGTCCAGTCCAGTCTTCTGCAGCAGAGTCCTCACCAGCAGTGTCTCCTCCAGCAGGGTCCTGGCAGTCCTCTCTTCTGTGTCCTCTAGCAGGGTCCTTCTCCCATAGGTATGGGTCAGGGTAGCTCTGTCGCCTTCTGAAGCTGCCTTTTATTCTTGGATGTCTCATAATCCAAAATGCAGCTCACCTGAGAGCTACCTCGTTAGCCCCTTGTTAAGTCCAAATTAGGCTCAGGTGAGCCATCTCTTCAGTCCATGTCCATTCAAAGTCCCAACAAGGTCAGATGAAGCTCCGGTGTCCATCAGAGTCTCCATTGCCCTTGATTGATTACAGCTGTGGAACCAGCCCTGCCCTTCCCAGAGCTGTCAACCAGCTGTCAAAACATGGAATTGCTGTCAACACCACATCATCCACCTGATGATCTTCTGATCTTCCATTACACATGCCACCTTGCAGCACCTGCAGTATTTACTGTGCCACTGACCTGGTAGCTCTGCTACTGGCCCTAAGAGCCCACTTTTGTTGAGCCAGAAAAGCAATCACCTTTCAGTGAATTGTGATTGGGTGGCTCTGATCAATTTGTTGCTACCTCTGCTTTTTAATTCAGCTGGAACAAAGTCCATCTGGAGCATAATGAAGATGTTTCTTTTCTCTGGCCCCAGACCGTGGTAATGCAAGCAACAAGTCAGTCCCTCTTGTATGGCTGATTTTAGTTGTATGAGACTCAACATATTTCCCATGTCAAAGAAATCTGATCCCACATAATTTGAAAACCAAATAATTCCTCTTTCCAGTCTGGTGTAAATGTATATTACGTCTGATGCCAGGCTGCTACCCCAGGACCACAAGGATCTGAGACAATTATATCTCTGATTGCCATATGTTAACAAATAGATGACATGACAAACTAGTAATAAACCATATGAAATTAATGCTAAACATTCTCCACTGTCCTTTTTAATTTTCTTCAGATGGATAACTGCATGTCATGATCAATTACTGCAGACCAAGAATGCCTCAGATGCAACATCATCTTCATTTTGTCCACATGAGAACCTCCATTAACATTCTTGAACAAACAGAATTCTTTGCTTTTTGTTCATAGTATGACTCAAGTGTTATTAATTCAATAAAACATAAATGCAAAAAGTATGATTAAAATGCAAGTAGTTAGATTCAAATATTACTCTTCTGTGGTTCTGTGAGTATCCATAAGCATTTTACAGATTGTCTGCTGTCTCAGATTCCCCACCTGCAGCATGGGATTTAATGGACTCCTTGTGAGAGAATAAATGAAATAAGTACAGAATGAGAAGCATTTTTCATTCCAAAATAGCACGTACAGTGTAAAACCATTGTCTTCGGCTATTTCATGGTTTTCTTACAGCCGTGGCTTTGGAAACATTGTTAATTTATCAGTCTAAATACGTGGGATGTTTCAGAGGCAAGTTATCAAGACCTCTCACTATGGAGGAACAACTTGAAATAGCAAAGTGATGGCAAACACTTGGGACAAGCTTCTTTGTTCACTTTACATGCTGTGTGTGCATGCACTTTACATGTACACAGCTTTAGCAGACCCTCCTCTAGGAGGGTGGCTCTTCTATGGCAAGAGTGGTGGTCAAGAATACTCCACATCACAGCTGCTTCTCTTACTAGGGGTCTCAGTTCAGACAGGGACAGGAGGTTGCATAATGGAGGTGGCTCTATATCTTCCACTTTCTCCTTAACAGGTATCACAGAACCCGGTTGCTGAAGTAGGCCCTTCACTATCACTGGCACTAGCAAAAATCTGTTGCTGCAGCCTGTGTATGGAGGTTCCTTCCTCCTCTCCCTTGACAAAAGGTTCTAATGAAACATCCATGTCACTCTGGCAACGTGACTGTCAAGCAGTCATTGCAGCTGAATGATAAAACTCTCATCTGGCTGGAAGCTCTCTCTCTCTTCGTCATCCATCCAGCCTATCTGAGAAATGCAAGGGGAGACTTGTGGTGCCATCATCCCAATAAGGAACAGTTAGTAATCTGTTAGTAAACAGTTAGTAAAGTTATCCAACAGATTGGATAAGGAACAGTTAGTAATCTGAATCATTAACTTTTATGTTGTCCTGGAATTTGTCTCCTTTTTCTCCTTTTGTATAAAGTAAATTGAACTTTGCAGGCTGCAACCCTGATTTACAATGAGATTCTGCAGTGCTTCAGTGGCATCTGCTCTGCAGGGGCTACTGCAAGAGTGATTTTGATAGAGCACCCTGAGGATTGGTATTGTGCCAGGAAGGGGGTTCTGCCCAGGGAGTTCTTCTAGCCTGATTTCCTAGGCTGGCAGCACAGATTCAGTCTACCAAGGCTTTCCCCACATAAGCTGCATGTCCAGGCAAAGGAGAGAAGGGAACAGGAGGGGAGTGAGTGTGCTAACCACTAGGCCCTACTGCCCTGGATCAGCATACTGATGCTGGCAGTCCCTCTCTTGACCCTGCCAGTGATGGGGAGGAGGGATAGCAGTACAGGAATGTTCTCACACATTCACAGCTCTTTGTGTGCAAGGGACAGATGTCAGATTTTGAGAGGGACCGGATTATTTCCTTAAGTTTTAAGTCACACAGCCAGCAAAAGGGCAATAAACATTATGCAAGTCAATCTTATGAAGTGAGGCAGAAGAATAATTCATTTATAATTTGCAGTTGGTAGAACCACCACAATAAATCAGGGAGGATTCTTCAGAAATACAAATAAGACAGTGCAAAGCCATTGTATCGAAGATCAAAAGTGTATTCGTGGCATCTTGAAGGAAAACAAAAACAAATGCCTTTCCCTGTCCCCATAAATCCATAGCTGTAGCATGCTGTCCCGTGTGCACATAATGAGATCATTTATGCTGTTCACTCAACGGTGCACTGCATGCTTGATAGCCACTCTCTTTAATGTAACATGCAAGTGAATTTTCAAATGAGCCAGCCCTTTTTCATATCCTTTCTTCTGACTTGAAATCAGATTTCACCGCAGCCTCTCAAAGCTACTGCAACCACTAATTAAACAGACATTGCAGTTGGAAATGTGCGTCCTCTATGGGGCTTCACGTGCGCCTGTGAGCTGCATAAGAGCCTTTTGTAATTCTAAAAAAAAAGTGTGGCAATATCCCTGATCTTTGTTCCCCCCCCCCCCAAAAAAAGACAAATAAGAAAGCCTTCTCCTTTAGAAACCCAGCACAAGTACTGCCACTTGAATTCCCCTAAAGTCTTATTTTGAAGGCTTACTTGGAAAATAGGTTATGTCTAAATGTTTCCTTGGCCTCTGGAAAGATACCAATTTAATCTACATTATGTTTGTTCCCTTATATTCATCAGAGGATAGTCTAAAATAAAAATATTCAACACATGAGTGGAGACTTACTGAAAAGGCCAGCTGTGACATACCTGCAAGAGAATGTCCTTGCTCTTTAAGTATTTAATGCAGTACTGATATAATACAGGTCTTTGATCTTAACTTGCCATGCTCATATTCCCTATTTTCTTTGTATTTCAGCCCAGTCCTATGCTCTTCCCCTACTGGTGTAACTACTTGCTTTTCAGCAAAGCACAGGTTGCCAGCACATGTGCACTGACACATCCAATGCAACTGGGAAGCCCCACCCTCTCTCCAATGCACTCCATTGCCCCTCCACCACTCACCCCACAGGCAGCATTTGTCTACACAGGCAAACACTGGCCAGAGGGAGAGATTCACTCATCACTGTCATGTTCAGTCATCAGATTTTGCAATCACAAGAAGAAACTCCCCATGGACAATGCTTGCCTGTGCAGAAATGCTGTCCATAGGGAAAGCCAAGTGGGACTATGGAGTGATTGGTGCAGGACTTGCCAGTGTGCTTTCGTTGCCCCTCTGTGCATGTGTACAGATATACCTGAATGTCTGTACAAGACTAGCCGCCCAATCCAACGTAACTGCCCATATGGTGATATAGTGGCATCAAGGGGGTGTCCGCTGTATCTTTCAAGGGAGTTTCATCCTTCAAATGCCTCCTTATGGCAAGGGAACATTTGTTCCACTGCCCTAGGGTAAGCCCATGGCAGCCCAGCAGGTCTATCACTGGCGCAAGTCTGTGTGAACCCATGAAGGTGGGTTGGGAAGGTGTTAGAGTTTGGCGGACACTGCTGCTGCTGCTGAATCCACCTTTGCCAGCCCGTTCTACCCTCCACCCTGCAGCATCACTGCCCCACTCTGCCCAAACCTGCTCTGTGCTGCCCTTTCCTGTCTCCCTTCCACCCCCTAGGCTTACGTACTGGGGCCAGTGGGCATATGGAAACCACTGGCCCTCAGAGTCTGCCACTCACTACTTCCAGTCATGGCCAGCGCACGTGCTCCAGCATGTCATGTTTTGCAACTGCTGGAAAGCGCCTACTATTGCCAGAATGCTAGTTTTGGCAGCACTGGCCAGTGGTGCTGCTAGGGAGGTACAAGGGGTGCGGGCTGCACCAGGTGACATGCACGGGGGGGGGGAGGTGATAACACTACCGGCTCAAATTTTTAAAATCTTGGTACTTTTGAATAATACCCTCATGTTATATATTGTTCAATGCATAATTACATTGCAATGCAGTGAAAGCAAAATATCTCTATTCTATCAAAAGCTATAGCAAAAAAACCCCATTGGGAATGCATCACCACGCCCACTACTGAGGGCGTTTGTCAGGTCAGCAGGGGAGGATAGTCCTTGCTTTCCCGACAGCAGAATGGCACGGGAGCGTAGGGAGATAGCAAAAGAAGCAGGCAATCCCAAACAGAGCCAAAGAAGCAGAGAGGCTTGTTTGTTGCAGAAGCATGTATTGGTCAAAGGAGCAGGCAGAAGAGTAGTCAGTCAAACGGTCCAGAAGTCAGGGATACAGCAGGTCACAGTCACGAGAAGGCAGTTCAAAAGCAGTACACAAACCAGCAGCACAGCACACAGAAACTTCACCACAACAACCCACACCCAGGAGTCTGTGCTTGCCCCATGTATACTGGGGCCAGCCAATCAGAGTAGGGCGACCTCATAGTCACAAGACAGTCTTGTGACCCACTCTGATTGGCTGTCCAGTGGTGCATTGCACCACTCCACCATAGCCTACGTGACTCTGCACACATCTTCCCAGAGTCACGTGACTCCCACCTGCAGCAGGCACAGTTGATTGCATCAGCTGTGCTGCCTTGCTGATTGCTTCACAACAGGCCCAGATATCAGGACCTCCTGCCACATCCTGGCTAATAACAACATCCTGCCGCACCCACTGCATGAGAGGAAGTCCATCATGGGGGTGACACACTGGCCTCCCACAGTGGGTGAAGCAAACCCTCGTGACATGACTGGCGCTAACCACTTTAGAATTGGGCCATAGGTGTCTCATCATCCTCATTCGCAGTTACATCCACTCATAAGAATAAACATTTGGAAAGAAACAGATGGGGTAAGCAGTATAGAAAGAACTGTTTTGACCTATGTAAAAATGAAATGAATTTCATCTCTGATATATATCTAGAACACGTTTTTAACCTTGCTCTTTGGGCAAGAGGAAGCCTGTCCAAGGCCTCCATAAGTGTACGTGAGACTATACATGCAACGACTGTTTTGTTTGGCACCAGCTGCTCTTATTCTTAGACCCGAGGAAGTGGGTCAAGTTAAAGACAGGGAGGCAAAGCTTTGATTCTCACACTGAAAAGGCACAATCACAATCAGAGTATGTATATTAAAATGTAGGTCCTTGCTGGTTTGTTATAAGATATTCCCGTTTTACATTTTCTAAGCCATTCTGTTCCAATTTCTCTCTAGAGACAATTAATTAATTAATTAATTAATTAATTAATTAATTAATTAATTAATTAAAGACTCTTCTTGGAGGAATAAGCAGTAAGCAGAAACTTTTCAATCCAACAAAGCGGCAATTGTTGCAATAAACAAAAATGACAGATGCCCCCAGCAGGACCTTTAAACATGTTTCTTTGTCATAAACATGCTTAGGAATAACAGCAGTTTCCAGGTCATTGCAATCCAATCTCAACAACATTCTGTCAGTGAAGGCGAAAGTGGAGAAGACCATTCAGAAGGGAATTCAATATGGACACAGCCTCACAAACCAAACAGTGAATCCTGTGAGATGCTCATTGTCATATTAGGGGCTACTTTCCACATTTCCATGATCAGGATTGTAAAACTTGTATAGAGGAACTGGACAGAAAATAACCAAATAAACACTGTCCTAACAGTGAAAGATGTAAGAAGAGGGCTGGTCTCAGAAACTTTGCAGAGCAAAGATTTTATGCTTGTGGCTAAGGTTTTCAAGCATGCAAACCTGGGGTTAGATCAAAGCTATCATGATTAGCAGGCATTGATAGACTTGTTTTCCATGAATTTGTCCAATCCCCTTTGAAAGCCATCCACTTGCAGCTAGTGGCCATCACCACTCCCTGTAGCAATGAATACTCTGCCTGGAAACAACCTCCCACCAATCCATCCTCCCACCAACGAATTTCATTATATGACCATTTCTAGTTCTGGGAGACAGGGGAAAAACTCTCTCTCGCTCTCTCTCTGCCCACACCATGTATAATTTTATCAATCTCAATCTTCCATTAATCATCTTTTCAACAAGCTAAAACCCCAAACATTGTAGCCCTACCTTATAAGGAAGGTGTTCTAGCCCCGCTGATCATTTTGATTGCCCTCTTTTCCACGTTTTCCAGCTCTACAAAATCCTTCTGGAGCTGTGAAAACCAGACCTGGACACCATATTTGAAATGTGATCACACTATAGATTGATGTAGAAGCAATATAATATTAGCAGTCTTATTCTTGATCCCTTTCCTACTGCTCTTAGCATGGAATTTGTCTTTTTCAAAGCTGCCACTCAACACTGAGTTGATGTTTCCCTTGAGCTAGCCACTACAACCCCCAAGATCTCTTTTCCGGTTCTGTGGAGTTTCTGATGATCTCTGAGCTCAGTTGCGTCAGCCTAGTCTGTGCTTAATGTTAAAACCTAGTCTATATTCATAGCACACAGGTGAATAGTTCTTGAGATGGTTGTGGCACCAGGTCCCAAAACATGATGCAGAAGCACAGAAATCAATGGCCCTTGGTATTCCTAGCTACCTTTCATTTTATTTGTGGCAGTTTCTGCCATGAAATCTTTTGCAGAATTTAAATTGTCTTACCTGAAGATTTCTCTGCTTCTAGTTTTCCTTTAAAAGGAAAAAAAGGTTGAAGCTTTGTTCAAAGCTTTGTTATCTTAACTTTGGACAGATCAACTAGATCAGGGGTGTCAAACGTAAGACCTGCAGGCTAAATGCAGTCCCTGGAAGCAGTTTATCCAGCCCCCCTTATGATTGGGCTCTTCCAGTGTGATAATTGGACTCTTTCATATCTTGAAAATATGAATAAGATATGCACATGTTCTTTTCTGTCATTTGCAGATAATTAGTTTCAACGTGAGAACAAAGTGCAACTTTCTGGCCATCATCTGCTTAATGATGTCACTTTCTGCTTAATGATGTCACTTCTGGCCCTCAGCAGGCACCATGAATAACTTCAGCCCTCTGAATGAAAAGAGTTTGACACCCCTGACCTAGATTATCATGACCCCAGTCCCAAAGTGGTTCTACACTGGTGTCTTCCTATGTAAGTAATGGCTTGATTCGAACTAGGATTGGGTTAACCTGCTGAGCCGTTTATTACAGCAGATGGGCTCTCAGCAGGAAGAGCTCTGCAATATCCTAACCCCTGTTTTGTCCCTGACACACTCACTTTGCTCTTACTTGTGCCAGCTAAATAGCTGGTACAGGTTCAAGTAGATGCATTAAGGACCATGCAGGAGCTGAGGATGGTAAGTAGAGCGTTCTTTTACGTCCCACTCCACCTCTACACGGTCTTTGCTTGCCTGAAGGATGCAGCAGATCCTGTGCCAGAGCTGCTGCACCCTGCAGGTGGCATTCAGCTAGTCTTGGGCTGTCCCAGTTGTATTATACATTTTGGCTAAATGCCAGGCCACTTGAAAAATGAGATTATACCTTTGCCGAAAAAACATGGCATACAGTCCAATCCAATCCAATCTTGGGCTTACAACTTCAGATCTTGCATCCATTGGACCACAGCTGCACTGTGCACAGCTGCTACCAAGATTCTCCCCCTTCTGTCCCCAAATTGCCCATGGTTTGGCCTGGTCCCCACCCTGATTGTCCCCCAAACCATCTCTACCATCACCTCAGCTGCTATGGTGGGGCATTTGGTAGCTGCTAGCATACATGCAGGGCCTCCGGCCGTTTACGCTGGCAGCTCCAAAGCGCATGAAAGTGGCACTGCTTTTGCGCTAGCAGAACAGGGGTTATGCTGATGGATCATGAGCATATCAACATAGCACTGGATTGGGATTCCTGTTCTAAAGAGATGAATCTTGAGAATTATAATCACGCTGCCATCCTGGATCTGTCTCATGTCCAGCTTGCCATTGCCAGCAGCAGACAGACAGATGCCTATGGAAGCTCACAAGCAGGTCATGAGGATGATGGCCTTTTCCTGTTGCATGTTCCTACCTCAGATATACTGCCTCTGAATGTGGAGGCTACATTTCTTAGTGAATCCTTTGCTGCTTTCATCTTGGTCCTTGACACATTTTCCAATAAAGCCTGTCAATGTTACTGCCTGAGCAGCAGATTCTGTCTTTACTCCCTGGCTCCTTACCCAGTGTCACTCTTGCACATCTTAGAAATAATTTTCTCCTCTTCTTGTCTCATATCTGGTTCTACATTTATTGGAAACAGGGCAGAGACGTCCCTACCATAGGGGCCTGAGTGTGCCGGCTGAATACAGAATCATGCAAAATATGACAGATCTTAACATTTTTTATTCCTTACACAGAGTCAGATAGCAAGTTGAACTTAATACTTGCAAACATTTTCTTTCTTTGTCTTAGCACTACAAAGATAAAGCAGTTTTTACTTCCCACAAAACTTCTGCAGTAAATCTTCCTATAACATTAGACTTGGTTATCTTATTGCTTGCTGATTATTTTGTGTCAATTATTTCTTTTACTTGTGTACAGTTTTGAATTTATAGGTGAAGCAGGGTGGAAATATTTTTTAAAATAGAACACCAAGAATTTCCTTGACAATTTTATAAAATGCTGTAAAGAGCTGTCACATTGCTAGCATGCTAATGCGGAAATTGGAAAAAATGGTGTTTCTTTTAATCAGTACGGGTCTGTCGTGAATGGCTAATCATTCGGAAACTAAATACTGGGAAAGGAACGGAGAGAGAGAGAGAAAGAGAGAGAGAGAGAGAGAGAATCTGTTCATGTTCATCTTAAAGCCAGCATTAATATGAACCTTGTCAGATAAACATGGCCTTGTCCAAAGATGTCTTTTTCTCTGCAGAACTACTTTGGTCTATATATAAAATAGATGTATAAGGCCTTACACATATATAAATTCTAATGGTCCAACAATAATGGACATATTGATTAAAGATGCAGAGTAGCTAGGAAAATATACTGTACATATGAATAAATAAAACTGTCATATAGAATCAGATCATGGGTCCATCTAGCTCATTACTGTCTGTAAGGACTAGTATAAAATTACCAGTAGTTTCAAACTCCTTAGGGCACAATCCTATCCTGCACTGGAACAGGCAAGCCAAGAGGCTTGTGCTGTATCCAGCGCAGGATAGGGGCCATAAGCAGCTTAGCCAGAGGTAAGGCGAAACATTTTCCCTTACCTCCAGGTAAGGACTGCTGGCCCCTATGGGTCACCTCGGACTTGCGCTACCTCTTGAGGTGGGGCAAGTCTGAGGAAAGTGTAGCGGCTTGGAGCCGCTCTGTTCTCCTCGGAAACGAGGGTTGGGATCTGCCATAACTGCTGGGTCCCAGCCCCGCCTCCGGCTCCCCGCCCACCCCTGGGGCCGCCCACCCACCACCCTCCCCTTGCCCAGGAACGCCTCCCTCCCACCTCCTCCCCACCCCCCACCCTCCACCTACCTCAGAGACTAGCGTTGGCCCAGCCAGGCTAACGCAAGCCTCGCGGAGGAAGCCGGCGCAGAGGCTTGCATTGCTTCTCTCAGCACCGGCCTGGCTTCCTCCTGAGGAGGCGCAAACGTGCCTTACGGCACATTTGTGACCCTCCTGGGCCAGCGCAATGGACTTGTGCCAGCCCAGTTCAAGGGCTGGATTGAGCCCTTTGTCTTCCACAACAGAATCCTGGGAATTGTAGTTTGGTGAGAGTATTGAAAATTCTTTGTTGGAGCTCCTTATCCTTCCTCATAAAGTACAGGTCCTAGAGGTTCTAGAGGATGAAAAAAGCAGTTTTACAGTGTAAATGTATTCCGAGATGGTAACCCCAAGGTCTAAAAGTGGTCTGTACTATAAAGATGCTTATCAGCAGTGTGGTTTAGTGGTTAGTGTGTTGAACGTACACTGATGGTGATGGTGGCTCCTGATTTGCCGTTTTTTTTCCCCTTCTCTTCCTCTCCACAGAGGCAAATTTCTCCCTAAATCCCCCATTTACCCATAATGATCAATAGCAGCCCAATCCTACCCCATTGAACCTGAGGGATGGCCCTTTTCTCACACCACAGCTCCATACCACTGTATATACACTAAGGCTCCAGGGTGGGCTCTATGTTTTCTAAATTTTAATCTGGCAACTCTGTACTTACCGCAGATGACCTTTTGCCAGGTGAGGAATACTAAGGAAAGACAGTCCAGTAAAAATGCCATGTTGAGGCCAAGAGTGGGGAAGATTTGCCAGACCCTACAAAGGATCATATCTAGATAGATCACAGATTGCATGCCTTCCTTCACAGCCACCCAACATCTCAGTGCTAGCAGAGTGTTATCTTGTTATCTAGTGGAGTGTAACTTGCAGGTGTTATCCCCACTCTCATCTCAGGATGCAAGAAAACAAGTAGCAGTTAGTGCTTGTTAATGGTCTCATAGAGCATGTATATCTCTTACGAAGCAACAAATAAAACACAAGTGCTTGACACCAAAAAAGCTCAAAATTAGCTCCCTAGACTACAGAAGGAAATAGATAGCCATGTTTTTGCATTGCAGATCTAGTTTCAAATAATTTTCTGCTGCATTGGAGAAAAAAAAGAGAAAGAATTGTTAATATTAGGGTCTCATTGTGGGTGGTTATTATTGTACCTAGTTGAGCATAAAGTCATCAGGGAAATGGATCATCATGCAGTCAAGTGGCTTTGCTAAATGTGAACGCTGCTGAAATATGAGACTATCTAGCTGGAAAAAAAAGGTTACTTTGCCTTCTAATGAGCAATGAAAAGGATCTTCCTGTTGGAAAATGGGATCCAGGTCTTAGTCTGTTTCCAGGTTTTATTACAAGGATCTATAACAAATAGCAGTGGAATAGTAGCAGGACAGCAGTGGGGAGTCCAAGTGCATAGTCACTTCCCTGTGTGAAGGTCCAGTAAGTTGGTTCACAGGAATAGGGAAGACACAGTGAACAGAGATGTAGCCAAGAATCACAAGGAAGTGAAAGCCTGAGGAAATAGAACTTCAGGAATGAAAACCAGGACCTGTGGCTTCAAGAGAAGGCACAGCAGGAAGTGTTAATACTGGAACCTGTGATTCCGGATAGCAGCAGCTGACCTCAGGACAATGTTCTCATACCAATAGAAGAGCAATATTAAAAAAGTACAGAAAATGTTCAAGAGCTAGCATTGTATACATTATCTGTCTGGCTGAAGGGACTTAATTTGCGCCAAGGTCCAGCTCTACAACATGTTTTTAATGCCAGCCCTGGAATTTACGACTAGAGTGCACCTGAGCATGTGAAAAGTGCATTTTCTCTCAGTAATGGGTAACTGTACCCACGCATATGAGATTAAGCTACAAGGAACTCTTAAGTTTCCAAGCAAACTCTTATAGTGTTCCAAATCACTGGGTGAACTTATGTCTGGGTTCAACACTGTCCTCCTCAGACAGATGCTGTACCTGGTTACAGAGCATTTTGGTGCAGGAGCTGTAACTGACCAGCACACTCCAGTTCCCTCTGTACTTCAATACAGGCTACATAATGACTGAGTAGGGCTTTCGAGTCTTGATGCGGTCTCACATTTATAACCCAATAACTCTTGATTCTTCCACCCTGACACTGTCATAGTTCTCATGATCAGACATTTGTATTAAGAGCAGAGAGGAATGAAGAAATTGATTGAGCTGCAGGCCTGAGAGCAGTGATAAGGGTTGGAGACATCCCGCCAGCTGTAGAAAGTACTGTCAGCCTGTGCTCATAAGAACATAAAAACATAAGAACAGCCCCACTGGATCAGGCCATAGGCCCATCTAGTCCAGCTTCCTGTATCTCACAGCGGCCCACCCAATGCCCCAGGGAGCACACCAGATAACAAGAGACCTCACCCTGGTGCCCTCCCTTGCATCTGGCATTCTGACATAGCCCATTTCTAAAATCAGGAGGTTGCACATATACATCATGGCTTGTAACCCATCATGGATTTTTCCTCCAGAAACTTGTCCAATCCCCTTTTAAAGGCATCTAGGCCAGATGCCATAACCATATCCTGTGGCAAGGAGTTCCACAGACCAACCGCACGCTGAGTAAAGAAATATTTTCTTTTGTCTGTTCTAGCTCTCCTAACACTCAATTTTAGTAGATGTCCTGGTTCTGGTGTTATGTGAGAGTGTAAAGAGCATCTCTCTATCCACTCTGTCCATTCCCTGCATAATTTTGTATGTCTCAATCATGTACCCCCTCAGGTGTCTCTTTTCTAGGCTGAAGACAATACTCCAGGTATGGCCTTACTATCGATTTGTACAACGGCATTATAATATTAGCCGTTTTGTTCTCAATACCTTTTATAATGATCCCAAGCATAGAATTGACCTTCTTTATTGCTGCTGCACACTGGGTCGACACTTTCATCGACCTGTCCACCACCACCCCACGATCTCTCTCCTGATCTGTCACAGACAGCTCAGAACCCATCAGCCTATATGTGAAGTTTTGATTTTTTGCCCCAATGTGCATGACCCTACACTTATTTACATTGAAACGCATCTGCCATTTTGCTCTGATTTTGTGCTCTGATTTTTCCACCTCAGTATAATAGTGAACTAGCAAGTTGCCTTCTTTCAGAAAAGAAAATCAATAAACTCTTTGTAAATCAGATTCTGGGTGAGATTATAGATTTTTGTGACATTTGCACATGTGCAGAATACACCTATACACAGATACAGATACATCATTGTCAGATTCAGATTCATATGATACTTCATTGTCATATTTTATATTACTATTTTATTAATCTGCTGATGCACATGGTGCTCTACAGAAGCAACAAGAACTTGGCTAATAATTTCACCTCTCATAAATAATTGTTTTTATTTGTGAGACTCTGAAATAAAACATAAAAAGGCAAGTGCCAGAGGGAATTTCAATTTAATTTAGACAGGAATAAAACTAAAAACTGGAGAAGGAAAAGGTCAAAAGCAATTAGACATAGACTAACTAAAAAAATCGAGTCAGTAGTTTTTTAAATGATGAAGATAATCAATTGCTCATTAGAAACAGTAAAAAAGGAAAAGCAATTAAGGGTGCATAAGAGCATAAGAAAAGTCCTGCTGGGTCAGGCCTAGGGCCTATCTAAACCAGCCCCCTGTATCTCTCAGTGGCCCACCAGATGCCTCAGTGAGCACTGAAGACAAAATACCTGTATCCTGCTGCCACCTGTATCTTGCTGCCACTCCCTTGCATCTCGCATTCAGAAATAGGCGACCACTGACCTCTAGAACCATTAGATCATGAGGAAATACCAAGCACAGTCTATCTCAATGTCTACCTTTCCATAAAAGTTGTATTGGTGGTAGGGTTATTCCCACTTTGTCTTAGCCTTCAGCATCCACTCTGAAGCCATCGGAATCTTCCAAGTTGCACATCTTGGATGGGACTCTTTCCCGATCTCATCCATTCTGCTTCTGGATTGGACAGAAGGGTTGGTGCTTAATGAAGCAAGGCTCCCATCTGCCACTCACCTTGGGGGACAAAAGGATTGTGCTTTCACATGCAGCTCCCTCTGCTATTTAGGCACCTTCTCCCTTTCTGCAGAATGGGACATGGGTGCAAAACAGAAGCCTCAAAGATCAGAAAGTGATAAAAATCCTTCCCTTTCTGTGCTCCCCTTTGTTTGCCTTAGGACTCCCTGCAAACATTGAGCAATTCTCCCATGGTCTATATGCAAACAGGTGTTGAGTCCAGTTCAAAGGTACCCATGGCAACCAATCTTTATAGAAAAATAAAAATCTCTATAAGTCAGACATGACTTGATTTTCAAAAGAGCAACTGGCAAATGCTGCTATAGGCTTTATGGGAAAGGCCGTGACTTATTAATAACATGGCTGCAGAGCTCCGATCTGTGCTACCGTTGATGATCCGGGTGCCATTTGTGGAGTAGAGACTGAGAGTCAAACACATGAATATACAGAGAGCCTGAAATATTGATTTTTCCACCTGCTTAATGCAGCAAGTCAAGTACACTGTGGCGCTAAGAGCCATTAAAAGCCCACTAAAGATTCCCACCAAATCTGTGCATGGATTAAAGAGCATGGCATTTGTGGTGTATGTCAGTTACATGGGCCATGCTGCTGGGAGAAAAGACTCATCCAGTTTTTATCCACAGTAAGTAACAGCCTGGGCAACAGCCATCGTATGGAACGTTCTTACTAGTATCAGTCCAGCATAAGCAGCTTTCCAGAATATTCTGCAGCCACTGGAATGTCTCGTGTTCAAGCACGTATTTCACCTGGCCACCAGGTACTGGAACTTCACTAAAAAGTGAAATGCTATACCTACAGTGTAGAGATTGTTTCTTCTTATTCTAAAAGGGGATGCTTTAAGACAATACAAGTCCCAAGGGTGAGAACCTGTATGATATACTAGAACACAATCCTACATATGTCTACTTAAAAGTAAGTCCTATTGTGTTCACTGTGGCTTACTCCCAGGAAAGTGTGTATAAGATTGCAGCCATAATGTATATGGCTTCAGCCATAATGTGGGTTCAAATCCCCTCTTGACTGGGAAGCTTTTAGAGTCAAAATGCTGCCATCATCTAAAAAACAAAGTCAGATGCCTTTTTACAGTGCTTTTCCATGCCTGCCAACTTACAACGATTTTTGATGATGCTTATATTTTTATTCAACAATGCATATTGATTATTAATTGTTAGACATAGTAAGTGGATGGTAAGTGGACTTCATTCCTTCCCCCCCCCCTCTGCTCTTTCTTGAGAATGTTACCTCTGTAACAAATGAATCTGGTTTCATTTGTGTGATTTTTTGTTAAAATGCATAAAAACACAAAACACAACCTTTTTGGCAATAAAATATCTTAATAAAAACACAAAATACTGCATTTTGGTTTTTAAGACATTTACCAGACATTAAAATAGATTACTTTTCCAGTTATAAATAATATTGTGGTTGCGGACACTATATCACCTACTTAGTACATTTTTAAAGCGATTAGAATTTATAATTATAATTTATTAAAATGCACCCTTGTAATAAAAACAGATAATATCACAATTTGCTATTTTAATAAAGAAATTGTGGAAGAAATACCACCTAGAAACCCACAACCCTGCAGATGAATTAGATTTCATATAAGGCAGCTTCTTAGGAGTTATAAAATTGTATGGTTTTGGCAACAATTGTTGTCAATATCTCTGATCTATTAAATGACATAACATTTATATATTTAATTAAGGCCATATTTATACTGCATTTTTTGCTTCAAACAGGATCCACAATGTGGATGACAGCCATAAGAAGCTCAGTGAGAAGCTCAGCACACACCATCAGTAATACAGCAACAGCAGTAACAGTTCTTAGAATGACCAATCACTAAAACAAGAGCTCTGTGGCAGGGACAACCCGAAATCCTTGGCTGTCTGAGATGTGATGCAAGATACCCCCTGCAGGTCTTAAAGGGAACCCAGTTAGGAGGGAGACTGCTTGCCAGAACTGTTCTTGGTTACCCTTCAGATAACCCTTTGAAACAAAACAGCTTTTACTGGAAAATATGGTACCACAAAACTGGCATTCAGGAGCACAACTTTATTCTTTTGACCGTAAAGAAATGAATTTCCCTGAATTTCATATTTGAACATATTGCTGGTTATTTCTGAATCCACCATAATGTTCTAATACAACTGAAAACAATCTAATGATTGCTGTTAAGCAGCAAATTCTGCCAAACTTGTGGCCCTGTTGTTGTCATTCAGAACCATTTTGCTCAGCAAATCAAGGAGATGTTTTTGCTGTTTGGCAAAATTTGTTATGTTGGTTTTGCTCATCCCTATGGAAAGCTCATTATGCAAATAAGAGGAGAACACAGTCTCGTTCCCTGAAGTCAGAGCGATGGCTTAAAGCAAGAGATGGATGGCTCTGCTTATAACGGCTTTCTTTATAGGCTTAGGATCCTTCCACATTAGAGCCCTTTAACATTGCTGTTGCATTGCTTTTCTGCAAATAGCCCAATGTTAAATCTATAGCACAAATTAACTAGCAATAGCTTTTCTGCTAACATCCCTGGCAACTTCAAACATCTGCTGGCTTGGCAGGTCCAAGGTACCCAGGGATGATGTCATTTCTGAGTATCCTGGAGGTATCTGGAGGTATTGGTGCCAAGAGGCAGCTGCCTGGGAAGGCTAATTGGGACGGGGTGGAGCCAGGGGATGATAGGTGCTTCATAGAGAAGGGGAAATGGGTGGAGGGGAGACGAATGGAGGCAGGAGAGGAGGCTAGAGCAAAGAACAGGATTGAGAGGACAATGGGGAAAGCAGGAGGGGATAAAGAGTGAGGTGGATGGAGTGAAGTATGGATGAGGGAAGGGGGGCAAGGGGAAGGTGAGGAAGCGAAATGGGGGGATGAGGAGTCCAAGAGCTGGGAGAGGAGAAAAGAGCAACCAGAATAGCAAGAGAGAATGGGAGACATAGTAGAAGACCAGAAATGGATAGGACCAAACCCACTCAAGAACCAGAACAGGTAGTTCCCTGAATTTGGAAGGGGCAAAGGGTCACTTGCCCAACACCTGATCCTGGGGGGGGGGGCTGCCAGCCTCCACTCTGAGAGGGGTTCCCTGATTAAAATGCCCTTTTCTCCTGGACAACCCCAGCCCCCTGATTAGGCGAGGCTCAGTATAAGGAACAGTGGAGCAAGACCCCAGTGTGGACCACAGATGGCGATGGCCTGCCAGTCACAGGACTTTACTAAGAGGACATTTTTGTATACCATGCTTGAAAACAACCTCCTTTCCTGTAGTAAGCCTCATTGTGGCATGTTCCTTGGGCATCAGATGGGACCTCAGCATACCTTTCCCCCCTTGCTTTGGTGTAGAACTTTTCTCTTGGAAGGAGGTAAACAGGGACAGGGCCCTGGTCATGGCCTACCCAGGAACCTTTTGTATGCTGCCTTGAGTGCTATGATGGAAAAATGCATGGAATGAATTGATTTTATTGCTTCCATTGATCCTGGCTGTGGTATCAATGGTTTCTGAACTTTACTGAGCCAGGCCATTAGTTCTTCTATCTCAGTAGTGCCCACTCTGATTGGCAGCACTTCTCCAGAGATCCAGGTGGTGGTCTTTTCTAGTCCTATCCGGAGATGCCAGGAACTGAGCCTGGGATTGAGCTCTTCTTCATGCAGAGCTACTGAGCTGAAGCTTCCTCAAAGGACTTGCCCAAATCCCGTGATGTCTGCATCTGTATGCTACTGTGAAGGGGTTCTGTATGGCCCATTTTTCACTCCCTTGGACATATGAGAGAGAGAGAGCAGCTGAACATCTCTAAAGTGGTGTTAGAATGGCGATGCTGATTTGCCAGCCACTTAGGACTGAATTAATAATATGAATACCCCTTGTCTACAGAATGAAAAGAAAGAAGGAGATGAGAACAAAGGCAGAGAAACCAAACTGTTGCAGTGCAGGGCATTTCTTGGGGAAAGAAGGAAACCATAAAAGAGAAATTGTGCAGGTAGATGATGATGAGGTTTTCTTTCTTTGTGTGGCTTTGAGCTCTTACTATACATTAGCAAGTTTTATTCCAGTTGGCGCTAACTTTCAATTAGCCACAAGAGATCTTCTGCTCCTCTGCAGAATGTTATGGCATTTGCATGCTTGGGGCAGGAAGGTGTCAGTTGAAATATGTTGGAAGCTGATCCTGGAGGAGGACACATGCCCCTGTCCATTTATGTCAATGGGAGTGATGCAGAAAGTCAATTCTATTTGACAGGCACGATCAGGGTTGGGTGAGTTTTTAAAAGCCAAACATATATAATTATTCTTAATGCCATTTACTTGTGCTACCAGAGAACGCAGAGGAGCAAATAACTTATACATAACCTAAAGAAGGCCAATTCTATGCTTGGGATCATTAGAAAAGGTATTGAGAACAAAACAGCTAATATTATAATGCCGTTGTACAAATCGATGGTAAGGCCACACCTGGAGTATTGTGTCCAATTCTGGTGGCCGCATCTCAAAAAGGATATAGTAGAAATGGAAAAGGTGCAAAAGAGGGCAACTAAGATGATTGCTGGGCTGGGGCACCTTCCTTATGAGGAAAGGCTACAGTGTTTGGGCCTCTTCAGCCTAGAAAAGAGATGCTTGAGGGGGGACGTGATTGAGACATACAAAATTATGCATGGGAAGGATAAAGTGGATAGGGAGATGCTCTTTACACTCTCACATAACACCAGAACCAGGAAAAAGAAAATATTTCTTTACTCAGCGTGTGGTTGGTCTGTGGAACTCCTTGCCACAGGTTGTGGTGACGGCATCTGGCCTGGATGCCTTTAAAAGGGGATTGGACAAGTTTCTGGAGGAAAAATCCATGATGGGTTACAAGCCATGATGTGTATGTGCGACCTCCTGATTTCGGGCTATGGGCTATGTCTGATGCATAGGGAGGGCACCAGGATGCAGGTCTCTTGTAATCAGGTGTGCTCCCTGGGGCATTTGGTGGGGCCGCTGTGAGATACAGGAAGCTGGACTAGATGGGCCTATGGCCTGATCCAGTGGGGCTGTTCTTATATTCTTATGTTTCCCCTATGTGATCTATAAAACGGTCCTCAGCTTTGTGTAGTTCTCCATCTAGCCTAGCCAGTGTAATATAAAAAAAATGTGAATGTATCTGTCATTTTTAAAAGTGGGCAAACCAATTTTTCCCCCCAAATGATTTGAGGATGCTGAAACTAAAGCTGTTATTTGCCATGCTGTATTTTGAAATTCAAATGGCTGCCAATCAAACATGCTGATGGTCAAGACCATAATAAGAGTGGTTGATACGTCTACTATCTACTATTATATTTTCAAAACCCACTAACATAATTAATACACCAGAAAAAGATACATATATTTTTAGCAAATCCTTTCTGAACAAAATTGTAGTTTGAAATGCCTTAGAAAAAGTATGGTTTCTATTAGAATCTATTAGACTTGGGGTAATTTTTCGTCCCATCAGTATTTATGGCAGAATAATCCCAGGTGCACATATACATCAATGGAGACTAGATGGTAGATCCATTTCAAAATGCAGGTGGAAAATGTTACAATATATTCATCGCTGCTTCCAATTGTCATATGTTAAGAGCAAACCTGTGCTAATAAAATATTCTTGTCACATTCATGTGACTAGCAGACCTGTCACACTTACAGACTTATTCATCTTCAACACTATGTGCATCTGAAAGGCAGTGTGCTGTGGGATGAATTCACGTAAAAATGGCAACCATGCCATTCAGGTAATGTTAAGAACTGGACCAAAGCAAGGGTGCATGGAGCTGACTATCCTCCATGGTATGTACAGTCATCCAAAACCTTTACTAGAGATCGCTGGATAATATACTTAGCATGTACTATTCAAGAAATGAAGCACTGCTTACTATACACTACCCTTGGCACCCAATGTACTAAACTTTTAGCTGAGCAAAATAAAAACCAAAATTCAAGTCACTATGAAGTGTACATTTTTCAAAAGAAGCTAACGTTTAGTGTTCAAAGCATATTTGCATACATTTAAACAGTTGGTTCCAAAATCAGAATTTGGTGGGTGTTCCCCACCCATGAAGTGCCTTTCTGTCATTATGCTATGTACATAGGCAAAAAATGCCTCATCAGTGACTTTGACAAGAAAAGGCATCAGAAAGTGCTGAGAGGTGGAGTGTGATTGTGCTCTGGCAGACAAATGAAGCGGACCTCTGGGTTTCCATTTCAAGCACAAAATCTGCTGAAGCTGTAATTAATCCACAAATGGAAATTATCACCATCTCAGTTGCCTTAAAAAGAAGACTCAAATGGGTTGGCTCCTGGGTCCAGAAGATTTGCAGCCTTGTACTCAGGAGCTGCTGATTTGGAATGTCTTCAAATTGACCTAACGGGAACACAGAATCACAGTGGTGGAAATGGCAGTAAGGGTAATCTAGATCAGCCATTCTCAATCTCAGCCTTTTATGGCTATCCACCCTTAGGAGCTCTTCTCAGGTTGCAAGGCCATCCTGTCGAACAAGGATACAACACAAACAGATAAACATAAAACCATTTATTAGTGAATACCAAGAAAACTTTCAATGTTTTCATCAAGAAAACATTCCGACATTCCCCTCTCCCCAGGACACATATGGCTCCCACTGAGAATGACTGATCTAGACCACAGTGCTTTTCTACTATTGATATTTAATCCGGTTGTTTGAGCACACTTGTTGAATGCTCTGATCTAGCTCGTTCTATCTGTGGGTGAAATTTTCATGCTCAAGTCTGGAACATGATAATCTTCCAGCTTCACACAGAAGAAACTAACAAAGAAAATAAATAAGTATGCAACTTGCATGAACTCCTCTTCCTACTACTGTACAGTCATGTAAAGACTAAAGCCTATTCATAACTTTCCATGACTTAGGCTGATCAAAATAGGACTTACCTCTGAGTAGATCTGGTTAGGATTGAGCCCTTAGTTTCACTAGACAATGTTGTACAATGTTGTACAGAGCCCAAGTGAAAAAACTGAGAGACACTGCTAGCCTATCCATGAGGTCAACTGAAGTAGTCACCTCAGACAGCAGATTGGGGGGGGGTGCCCATCTGTGTCCAACTACCTGCTCCACCATCCTCCTCCTCTTTCCACTCCCTGGATTGGAAACTGAATGCTTTCCACATGTGCTGCCTCCAACGCATCTTCGGCATCACCTGGCAGGACAAAGTTCCAAACAACACAGTCCTGGAACGAGCTGGAATCCCTAGCATGTATGCACTGCTGAAACAGAGACGCCTGCGTTGGCTCGGTCATGTTGTGAGAATGGGCGATGGCTGGATCCCAAAGGATCTCCTCTATGGAGAACTCGTGCAAGGAAAGCGCCCTACAGGTAGACCACAGCTGTGTTACAAGGATATCTGCAAGAGGGATCTGAAGGCCTTAGGAATGAACCTCAACAGGTGGGAAACCTTGGCCTCTGAGCAGCCTGCTTGGAGGCAGGCTGTGCAGCATGGCCTCTCCCAGTTTGAAGAGACATTCGTCCAACAGACTGAGGCAAAGAGGCAAAGAAGGAAGGCCTGTAGCCAGGAAGACACACCTGGGACAGACTACATTTGCTCCCAGTGTGGAAGGGATTGTCGCTCCCGAATTGGCTTTTTCAGCCACACTAGACGCTGTTCCAGAACCACTTTTCAGAGCGCGATACCATAGTCTTCTGAGACTGAAGGATACCAATGATGATGGATTGGAAAAGACTAGGGGGACAGAGAGAAGGAGGAGATGTGGAGAGAGAGAGAGAGAGAGAGAGAGAGAGAGAGAGAGAGAGCAAGGAACTAGAACATCGGAAGGTGGGAAGTGTAGAGACTGGTACATAACTTGGTGGGGGCAGTTTTTGTCATGCTGCCTCAGGCATCCAGAGGTCTTGGACTAACCCTGGATACTGCAATACAAACTGGATACATAGCAAAACAATCTGTGACGGTGCCCACAAGAACATGGCTCTCGGATTCATGTGTTAGCAAAAAAATACTATTTTGGTGTGCATGGAATAATTCTACTAGCTTCTTCAGTAGTGAATTCTGGAAAACATGTTCATCATTAGAACAACATGAGGCTTTCCTAGAATTTGGGAAAACTATTTCCTAAACTGATGGCTGCCATTAACTAGATGGCGATAAATCCAAGTTGTTCTGAGAAAATGGTTCAGAGGGAAGAACCCATTGCTGGCAGTTACTCCTTTTGATGAAAACCAAAATACTGCATACATCTCCACTAGTGAGCAATCTTCTTCCCAAGCAACCTCGAGACAGCTGTTTGGATGATTTAAAAAGCTGGCAAGGAGCTCAAATTAGTTCACATAACTGAGAGAAAGAATGCCGTAAACAGCTCTGTATGGCTGTGATGTGCTTTTTAAACTCATACTTGCCTGGAATAGGGGGGAATTCTGTAGAAAAAGATATTCAACTCCTGGTCTCCCAACAATACTGGGATTCATTCATTTGATCTAAACCTTCAGCTCGTGGCTTGATTTAAACAGTGCCTACTAAAGGGACTCTAACCCCAGCTGTTCTGCAATTTTACAAATGAGTTGGAGAAACAATTTCTTACCCTGAATGAAATAAAGCCAGCTCCTTAGAGAAAATTGTTTCCTATCTGAGAGCTTTTCAGAGCATCTGCAGTTTGTGATAGTTGGAGCTGTCAGTCCTTGCATTAAACCTGAGAACCTATTGCTAAATGTAATATTTTGTTACCCAACCAATTTCAGTTCCTAAAAGGGAATTCAGGCACTAATATTTTTCATAAACAGCGGTGTAAGATTAGTTCCCAGAGAATCTGGCACCGATCCCATGACTTTTGTCTCCCATGACGGAACAAATCAACCATCTTTCCAAAACAGTTAATAGGTTTCAACTTTAAGAATGGTCCTGCACAGTTTTAGCAAAACTGCAGAAATATAGTTACCTAATTACTTTTATTAGAAATTCAGAGCTGGTAAGATATATTTGGGTATTATTATTATTATGAGATTTTTGCAGCCAGGTAGATGTTATTGACTGGTTTGTTTTATTATATGCTTATATACTTAGCATGGGACAAAGCTGAAGTTCATCAACTAAACAGGCAACCAAATTAATTCCTGGATCATGAAGACGTGCTGCCACAAGCAGGCTTCCATTGTAGACTGGGTCGTTTTAACAATGTGCTATTCTTCCACACTCATGATATAACCCAACATTTAAGTTTTACCCCAAATTAGACTGACTTGTAATTCTTGGAGATTAACCAGCACAATCCTATTAGAACCATACACCGGAAGGAGTGTTCTAGCAGTGTACAGCACTTTCCAGCAGTCACAAAACATGACATACTTGGGCTAGCTGCCCCTGCAAGAGGCGAGTGGTCGGCTCAGTGTGCCAGCAGCCTCTGGATGCCTGCTAGCCCCAGTAAGTAAGCCTAGGGGGTGAGAAGAAGGTGGGGGAGGGTGGAATGGGGTAGGGGGGAGCAGAATGGGCTGAACAGATGGTGGGCAGAATGGATGGTGACAAGGGTGGATAGGGGTAGGTCTGGATCAGGAAGGGGCGGGTTCAGAAGCAATGGCAACCACAGAATCCAAATCCTCTTCCAGGCTCAATCCACTGTTACAGATCCACGTAGACATGATCCAGCTAGTGCAGGTCCAAGTAGACCCAGTGGGCTGCTATGGGCTCACCCTGGGGCAAGGTAACTAATGTTTCCTTATCCCAGGGAGTCTTCTAGAAGCCAAAACTCACCCACAGGATACAGCAGGCACTACTGCATTCCCACATGGGGCATTAGTTAGGATTGGGCTGCCCCACTTCCTCCCTTACATTGTGGCATAATTTTAATGCTGGAATTATCATCATATTTTTGCTGAAGTAGCTTCTTGCTGAACACATTCCTCTGGTATGGTCATTCTTTCTCTCTGATAGCGAAACACCATGAGGCCATAATCTTCTCTTTTATAGAAAAGCCCACTGGAATTGCTAAGATAAGAATTATTTCCCCTTTTAAAACCTAGTCCATACTGACTGAGGGGGAAAAAAAGGGGAAACTGAGCCCTAGTAGTAACCCATTCAAAATAAGCAATATCAGAACAGGCCTCAGAGTGATGCAAACAGAGGCAGTCCACTCAAGTGGTGGATAGTTGGGTAGCTGCCACCCTGCACACTCCAGTCGGCTTGGCACACCACATTTCAAAAGGAAGGCAAAACAGAGTGAAAGAGGAAGTGCGGAGGAAAAGAGAATGGTGGGTTAGGAAGGAGCATCTCCCCTCTGATCCTTCTTTCCTCCACACTTTCTTTTCCATTCTGTTTCTCCTTTTCAGATGCAGTGTGCCAAGGAGAAGAGTGGAGCAGCTCCTTGAGGGCTGCTACTGAGCCAAGAGAGAGAGAGAGCGCTGTGGTGGTGGTAGGGGTGGCATTTGGTGCTCCATCTCAGACATGCAAAGATCTTGGGCCGCCATTGTTCAAGAAGAAATACTGGGCTACTATATAAAAAGATACTTTCACTTCTAAGTGATACTTGCTAGCCTAGAAGAGGCAAAGTTCCCAGTTCAATGTCTAGTATCTCTCACACATTCTTTTTTAATTTTATTCATAAATAACATAATACAAGAAATAAAATTTTAGAGCATAATATTATCCATAAAGAAGGGGGAAAAAGAAAAAGTAAAAAAATGAGAAAAGTGACAGAGCTATACAAAAATATCTAAAAAAGGTTTCCAAATATCAAAAGATTTATCAACACAAAATTGTCTTTTATATGCGACTGATTCAAATATCGATAGCGCCAGGAGATCTTCCTTCCATTGGGTGACAGTAGGTGGACATTTGTCCTTCCAGAATTTAAGTCTTTTTGCAATAGTCAGGGCGCAGAGAGTCCATCTTTGTTGTCCTTCAGAAAGTATCCATAAGGTTGGAATAAAATTAAAAAGAATATACATATCTTTAAAAAAAACTCACACATTCTTTACAAATTGTGTAGATATACACACATAAATAATGTGAAATGTGGGGCCTCTTTGTGCGTGTGTGTGTGTGTGCACTTCCTTAAGAGACAATGGGTATTCGAGGATTACTTTGATGTACTAAAGGTTTTGAAATCCTTTAATACTTTGATTTAAAGTTTCCATTGTATTTTTACTGTGTTGTCTTTCATTCTTTGTCCCTGGCTTGTTAAGGTTTTGGCAAAACTTTAATAGGATGGTTACACAATTCAGGAAGAATAATGTTATGTTGTTTATTAAGGCACATAAAGTAGGTTAAGATGATATTACTTTACCAATTTTATCAATCTTGTGGCTCTAATACTAGAGGACAAAGTTCCAAACAACACAGTCCTGGAACGAGCTGGAATCCCTAGCATGTATGCTCTGCTGAAACAGAGACGCCTGCGTTGGCTCGGTCATGTCGTGAGAGTGGATGATGGCCGGATCCCAAAGGATCTCGTCTATGGAGAACTCGTGCAAGGAAAGTGCCCTACACGTAGACCACAGCTGTGATACAAGGACATCTGCAAGAGGGATCTGAAGGCCTTAGGATTGGACCTCAACAGGTGGGAAACCCTGGCCTCTGAGCGGACCGCTTGGAGGCAGGCTGTGCAGCATGGCCTTTCCCAGTTTGAAGAGACACTCAGAGAGTCTGAGGCAAAGAGGCAAAGAAGGAAGGCCCACAGCCAGGGAGGCAGACCAGGGACACACTACACTTGCTCCCAGTGTGGAAGGGATTGTCACTCCCGAATCGGCCTTTTCAGCCACACTAGACGCTGTGCCAGAACCACCATCCAGAGCGCGGTACTATAGTCTTCCGAGACTGAAGGTTGCCAACAAATACTAGAGGACAAGTGTTTCTGAGACTTATATTTTTCCTTTTTGAGTTAATTAACAATGAAAGTTCAGATGAGAAGTTCAGAACAAGTTCACATTACTTGGAAAGACTTGCTTATGCAAGAGCCAAATCCTATCCAAGTTTCCAGCACTGATGCAACCATGCCAATGAAGTGTGCGCTGCATCCTGTGGTGGGGGGACAGTCAAGGAGGGCTCCTCAAGGTAAGAGAATCTTTGTTCCCTTACCTTGGAGCTGCACCTCATTTTGTGGTAGTCTGAGGGCCCAACTGGTTACGTTACATGCAATTGTGTGCAACATTACCCTGAGGAGAAAGCTGATTTTGGAGAAGAGTCGTGTGTGCAAGACCCAAATGAGGCAGAAAAGGGGTGATTTACCTTCTCCTGCCTGACATTTTTCCAGTCCAAATAGTCCCCACATCAGTTTTCCCCATGCAGAGTTCCAAACGCAGAGTAGACAAACTTGGTTTGTGCCAACTAAAAGCCTGTTCCTACTTCAACATTGTATTGTTTCCTGTATAAAAAACAGCCTCCCGTTTTTTCCCCTGCCTATTAATTTGTGAGAATTGCTTCTTTTAATTCCCCTAAACATAATATTTTTGTTTGGAGACACCTGTTTTGAGACAGACTGATGAAGTAGCCACCAGCAGAGAAGAAAATTTATCTTGTAAATATTCATGAAGCTCTAGTTAAAGGCCTCTGAATTTTTAAAAACAAACCTGATTTGTGAATTTAATGCTTATGAAGTCAAGCTGCTAAGAGCCAGGAGATTAAATTCAGAAAAGTGCCAGAAAAGTCAAGAAAAACATCCCTATGGAGCTATGAGTGTACTGTATTAATTCCTTCTCAAAATTGGCTGCTGTCACACTTACTATTGTCAACCACCATGCCAATCACTGATGACTCCATTAATAATTCCTTTTCAAACCATCATAGCTGCATTTCCTAAGACTTTCAGTGGACAGAAAAGTGCGTGGGTTGTGTTTATTGCCGAGAAGGTGTGCGTTTGGCAAACTAGATTCCAGATTTGTCATGAAGGCATGCCTTGGTGGTGAAATGAATATTAATAACCATCCTTAAATAGGGTCACCAGATTATAACCGGAAGATGTGCACTCTCATTTTCAAACTACAATACTAAGGAAGCCAGGCCTGCATCTTTGATGCACTCTGCACACTTGCAGTTCATGTAAACAAAGCAAACAATCAGATGAAAAATACTGTGGGTGTGCCTGTTTAAGCAAGCACATCAATGTGTTGTGGTTGTGGGAAAATCCTTTCCTATATTCAGGGCTGTTCCAAGACCTTCTGGCTCCTGAGACAGTAGGCCTAATGCTACCTCTCCAGTGTCCATGACTCTCATTCCCTGTATTGAACAAGGAAGATGGAGTGGAAAAGAAAGTGTGTAGGAGAGGAGAGGAAGGTTAGAATGTCAGAGATCAGCCATGAACGGCCCAGTCATGTCCGTGTGGCCAGCCATGGGCTACTTCAGCTGCTTAGGCCAATGCAAGTCTATTGAAGGCCGATCAATAAATCTGTTTTTATGGGGTTGTGGTTGCCCTCGTGAACAACTAAAATGGCAAAAGAAATAAAAAACCTCTGGTATACAAGCATAAAAGAACATTTATTGTCATAGTGCAATCAATAGAAAAAAATATTGCTAATAAAAACAACTCTTCTAGAAGTAGGTTAGACTTTACTGGAGGTGTAACAATGGGAATTGTTCCTTGTCCTCATATTGCAGCATCTAACTGGGTGCAAACTGAGTGAGCGGAGCTTTTTCCTCTGGCAATTCAGTACATACAGAGTAAAATAAAATGCTGTCCTGAGCCCAGCAGTCACACTGCTCTTGTCCAATCTTCCTTATTCTGGCTGTCCTTCTGCTCTCTCCCTCCAGCTCAGGGAAATGACTGACAGGTCATTCTTCATATTGTCTACAAAGAACTGCAGGCTTATATACCTATAAAAAGAAGCCAAACTCATCTGCAGGAATGACCTAGAAGCCAGTGGTGTGCATCTGCCAGCACGAGTAGGAATCAACATCTCCAAACGTTTGTGACTGAACTGGGGTTTGAAGCCTGTGCATGCAGTGAATGCACACAACCGTCTTGCCATAGGCTTTCATAGCTAGAAGTCAACACACACCCAAGGCTTTCCCACAGCTGTCGTGTACTAATGCGAGCACATGAGGCCTGGAGTCTCATGGCCGAGCTGATATGCAACAATGTGAGTTGAGTGAATTTCCATTACCGCAGGCCGCCATGTCAATGTAGCACTGATGGCTTCTTTTGCTTCTGACCACGTTTAATTTCTGGTGTGCCAGCCAAAGGATTCGAGCAATTCTTTCCAGCCTGACTTACTTACAATGAGTGGGTCAGCAGAACACAGTTTGTAAGAAGCACAATCCACCATTTTGCAAGCAACTGTAAAAACTGCATTGGGAAGGTCTATGGGGACAGAATTGGAGCTTGGTCTTCAAGTGAACCATTCAGATTGCCCTGTTGCTATAAACATGATCTAAGAGTAGGAAAAATGCTCATCCCAAGCACAGGAATGGAGGAATCATTTGTCTACTTGCTGAACATATCGTTAAATGTGCATCACTGTCCCTGGAGTACTTCACTTTTCTTTTGTAAATTGCTGCCAGACTAGGGGGTCTTTTGGATCAGGACCATGGAGTTTGGTAAGGGGGCTTTAGCCCTACTCTGTGTCAAGATTGTGATCCAGTTCAGGCTCCCTAATGGTTGCTAAAATTGGCATATAGCAGCAACACCAGTGGAAGTATTTTTGTTCCCTTTGGCAAATAAAAACCTGTAGGAGTTGGATCTGGACTGTGACCATGGTGGAAGTAGAGTTGAAGCCCCCCTACTGCCTCCTTCTGCAGCCACAATCCACAAAGGACCTGATCTAGCATTTACCAAAGAAAATGGAAGTACATCAGGACAGGTAATAGGCAACCTAATCCTAACCTGCACTGGAACAAGTAGGCCACAGTGCAGGTTAGTAGCAGACTGGCAGTCACCTTGGGGTAAGGGAATATTTTTCCCCTTATCCTGTGTTGAATCTCAGCCACCCCATGGGGCTTCTCAGATCTGCATCAGCCATTTAGTTGGTGCAAATTGCATCTTGTGTAAGCTTGCAAGGCCTGGGTGTGGGGGTTAGGATCCAGCATGCCCTGCTGGAGCTATCCTACCCCCTTCCTGGTCCTGATCCACCTGTCATTCTGCTCTCCCTGCCCAAGAATGCCACCTCCCAACCTCCAGATCTCCTTCCCACCACCCTCTCCCAACTCCTGAGCCACCTAGTGCAAACTTGCCCCATTTGGAGGTCTGATCTGGGCAGGAGGTCTGGTCTAGAGAGTTGAGCCTCCATTTGCCTGAAGATAACATCCGAAGTTCGCCTGTTCGAGGCCACCGGCACCATGAATAGCGAGACCTTGAAGCAGCTGACAAGCTGAGCTGAGTTATTCCACCTGCTCTTTGGAAGGAGCTGCTTGTCAGCCTGTGTGGGAGGAGGCCAGAAAGTGATAACAGACCGCAAAAATTCCATTTGAAATGTTGTGTGGTTCTTGAAAGATAGAACGTTTCTTTAATAGTAAAAATCCCTACAGGGATTTAAACAGCCTGCCTATGTAAACCGCCTTGAATTAAAGTCTAAGGAGAAATCTGAAGACCAAGAAAGGCGGTGTATAAATACCTGTACTATTATTATTATTGTTATTATTATTGTTGTTATTATTATTATTATTATTATTATTAGGCCACTACAGGGCTGGATCTGACCCTCCTGAGCCGGTGTGGGCCTCCAAACTTGCCCAGCTGACTCCCAGGTTAGCACAAACATTACAGCCCATTTACGACAGTCAGGAGCCAGTGCAGGGGGCCTTTGCCAGCTGAAGGCTGACTTTGGATTGCACCCTGAATGTAACAGGTAATGGGCCCCTAAGTGTCCAAATTAGTCAGTAACAGAAGTACTGTGGGAACCACCACCACACCTGTATTTTGCACCACTGAAATGGTTTCTTATGGAATACTTTCGCCACAGGCTGCTTGGATTTCATTGGCAGTTTGAATCTACGAATTCAACATTCTCTACTCTGTACAGAAAAAAAATATCGTATTTGCCTAGTGTTGGCAGTAGGAAGGAAACCACAGGCAAGTCATTTGACTAGACTTTCAACAAAATGGTAGTTCTGTGAACAATGAATGATAAATCCAAAATGGAAGAAAAACTGCTCCGATAACTGATTTACAACTTGATAAAAAAACAAAAAACAAATATAAGGATTGGAAACTGCCAAACAATGAGACATTTGATTATGTATTTATGTAGCTCTGACTGGCTCTATTTATGAGTATAATTTCTACTATGGATCATTCAGGCAGCTAAAATTTATCACAATATCTCTTTTGCAGGGAGAAAGAAAAAAAAACCCAGCAACAAAGGGGATTCTCATTGTCTTTCCAAAGCTCATTTACTGTATTTGTGATCTGATTCATAGCTCAGACTTTTATTAATAAAAATGACATTTATTTCGAATTACATTTAGGCCAATCACCAAATTAATCATGCGGCTACATTTGTACGAAGAAGCCTTTATCTACTAGGGCTGAAGACAGACCCTGCCAGGGGGCAAGAGCTGCCTTTGCTAATAATAACCTGCATTGATCACATCTCGTCTCCACTGGATAATGAGGAAGTATTCTGAGTGTGTGTGGGAGGTGTGCCCATGTGAGTAGGAGCTGCAGCAGCTACAGTTGAATAGTGTGGAATATTATCATAGCAAGGCAACCTTGGGCATCGCCCCTTTTGTAAATGCCTGGTCCCCTGCAGTCAGGGTGACCACATACCCTCTTTTTCCAGTACATGATCTATTTTTTAGTCCTGGAAAAGAATTTAAATGTCTTACTTTTTCTTGTGAGCAGGCCATGTGGGCAGTGCATAGCCTTCTTGCAATTAATAAATTTTATGTAATAAATTATATGTAATATAGTTTTATATTTAATAATGTGTTTAAATTAACCACATGAAATCAATATACAAGTGTTTTTAGCCTTTATTTTGTCATGTCCTACATTTTTCTTGGATGTCCTACATTTTGGGTTGCCTTGTCCTCTTCTGCGGTTATGACATCTCCCCACAGTATTTCACAGCACCTTCAGATTTTAGCTGTGACCTGGCTAACATTCTGTTGGTAGACAGACACAAATCCCAAATGTGCACAAGGATTAAGAGCCCAATCCTGGGCTTGGCACTGCGGCTTCATGCTGCCACGCACTGTCGCAAATGTGCCGTAAGGCACGTTTGCGAGCCTCACCGCCGGGCTACCACCCATGCTAGCCCAGTGCCAGCCAGTGCTGGGCTAGTGCTCGGCTAGTGCGGGGTTGTCGCCCAGCCTCCACCACTTGGCAGTCTCACGGTCTGTCGAGCCGAGCCGCAGCACGGTAAGCGGGGGCGGGAAGGAGGTATTCCGGGGAGGGGGGAGGCATGGGGAGGGTGGAGAGAAGGTGGGCGGGAGGCATGCCGGGGGGGGAGCGGTGATGCTGGAGGTGGGTCCCACCGAATCCTGTCCATTCATGCAGGGCTTGGCACCCTACACAAACGGCTTAAGTGAATAGCCCCATTGCGGGGCTGCTTCCCTTACGCAGGGGAAGGGGATGAAAGTTCTCTTCTCCTGAGGGTGCCGCCCACAACAGGCTGAGGCACACAGGATGTGGTAGCAGCCGTTCTCAGTGCCACTGCAGCTTTGCGCCCCAGGCAGCTCAGGATTGGGCTGTTAGTCGGTAGGTAAATCACAGAGCATTTAAACCAATTTACTCTTCAAAGGAATGTGATTCAATACATCAACAACAGCAAAAAGCCCCTTCCTGTACATATATCACTTTGAATATGGATACACATCCATACTATTTTTCATATTAATATTTTATTTGTTTAAATAGATGTTTAAAATAAATGAAGTACTGCATAAAAGAAAATAAGTGCTTCCATCACATATTTTGTAAGGACAAACATTTTTCTTTTAACCTGTCCTTAAAAAAAATTAAAGGTGTACATAGCCATTCTTACTTTATTTCTGCTGGCTGGATAGGATTGCTCCTTAGGGCCAAACTACATATTACAAAAAATGCATAAGGGGATTTTGTTTGTTTTTAGTAAATAGTGCATGGGAAGGAGATAAAATGGGCAAATGTGGAGGAAGAAGTCTTTTGTGCTTTGTCCCTGCTGCAGTTCGGAACCTGATCTCTACCTTTTCTAGCTATTTTTAATGAGAAAAAAGATACCTTCAACTGAAACCCAATGAAAGCTTTTAACCGTTAAAAATAGTGCAGAGGGGGAATACAATTAGGGTTAAAACCATGGCAGGAGCAAAGTACTCAAGTCCCCCTACTTCTACACAATAGTTTCAGCCTGTTTCATTCCCCCTGCAATATTATTTATTTAAAAACTAAAAACTAAATTTTGAATTACTCATAATGTATATTTTGGTGCTAAATCTATATTATGTCAGCTTTAATGACAGTGTACTAGGACTATAGGATTGGTTTAATTTATAAATTTACATAAAAATGTTTTGAAAAGGATGCAGAAGTGAGGGCAAAAATTATAGGTGAATTGACTATTTTGCCTATATGTTGGGAAGAGTCATTAACACATGATCAACATCTTTGTTCTAACTGCACCACAGAAACCTGTTCTGGATTCTGAGAATAAGCCAAGAAGTTCTTTAAAGTTTGTTTGCTGGTTTCCTATTAATTTTCAAAGGAAATTGGCTGGAAATGGATTGATTTTTTTTTTTTTTGCCAGCTGCAGTGAAATGATATTCATATTCCATTTTATGATTAAGGATTTTACAAGCTGATGAAGAAAAGGAGTGAGCTGCATGAATATATTCTCAAATCCAAGAAGCACAAAGGAATCTGGTGGCCCAGTGGAAGGTATCGTTAGTGCTGATTACCTCTTGTTCAAAGTTGCTTTTGGTGGTACAGCAAAAAGTACCACCTGCAAAAATTGTCTGTGTTGAGGCTGGTATGCATTTTAACTCAGTATGCTTATTTCTTCATTGTAAATCTAGTATGTTATTTCAACACAAGCTCCTGTCTGTCTGTCTGTCTGTCTGTCTGTCTGTGCCTTTTGACATTGATAATGCCCGTAGTACTGGGAGAATGGAGAGAGTGCACAGCCAGGCAATGGACCACCCAATTTCCGGCAGTCAGGAGAGTGAGAGACAGGAAGAAAGCTGATGGGAACAGCCATAATGACTCAGTGAAAACTAGTTTGGAGGATATGCTACCCTAGAGAAATGCCATGCATTGTAGAGGCTTCCCCAACATAATTATATTTTATTATTTTATGTAAACTGCCTTGGGTCAGGTGCAAACATCCGTATAGTCATTCTACTGAAATAAACCAATAGAAAAGCAATCAAAAGAATTATTCTAGTCACAAATGTATGCTTATGTTATTGCACATAAAACCTAGAGCAGATCATGTAGTAAAGAATGCAACAAAAATGTGCAATGACACATGTATTGTATAGGGTTTTTTTTAGCCCTGCCAGTTTAACTCAATTGATTTTAAAGGTTCCCATTGATACTACGCCCACCTAATCATTGTCATTATTGAAATAGGGAGTAGGCAGTTTGTACAAATGCGCATGATGGTATCACTTATCAAAAGTGCTGGAATGGTTATAGAGGTGCTATTAGTCAGGTTAATCTGAAACCCAGGTAATGTACTATCAGCCAGGTTGCACTCTCTATGAAGGACCAGATCCAGTTTGGAGGTGCTCTTAAATCAGCTCTGCTCTTGGATGTCTATAATATGTTTTATGTGGCGCTGCCATTGAAAGCCATTTAGGAACTTCAATGAGTGCAGAACATAATGGTGTGAGTTTTGGCTGGTGGCAGATGGTTTGACTATATCACTCTCTATTATATCGACTTCACTGGCTGTCAGTCCATTTCCAAGTGCAATTCAAGGTGCTGATTAATATCTTTAATGCCTTAATAGGACCGAGATACTCAAAGGACGACCTTCTCTTTTACAGAACAGTTGTCATGACCCTAGGAACAGAATCCCTGCAATTCAGAGTGAGTCAGATTAATTCAAGGAGGAGTCAGGAATCCCTTAGGTGCAGAACCAGGGTGCCCCTTCTCCAGAAACTACTGCACAGGAATTGGACACAGCAATGACCTTCTATGACCAGAGGGCACAGCCCTGCCCTTTCCCCAGATCATGACTCATGTTTAGAGAGATCTGTAAGAGAACCATGGTTTTCACTGTATCATGGGAATAAACTTTTGCTAAATCACACAGGTGCCTTTTAAGCCTTGGCAAGCTTCCCAGGAGCAGAACTAAACTAGCCACCTTAGGCGATAAATCCTATCTATACTTTCCTGAGAGTAAGACCCACTGACTATAAGGGATTTACTTCTCAGTAGGCATGTGTAGGATTGGACTCCCAAACTCATCAACAGCTACAGCTGTATAAAGCTTCTGTCAATCTCAGGACCGTTGCTGGAATAGCAACCAAGACTGTGCTGTAGCTGGCTCCCTTAAGAGCTGTCTGTGGTCCTGATTTTGGGTAGCTGCAGAATTTCCTGAATCTTTGGAGACCCAGCTCACCTGATGAAGTTTGCACTATGTGTTGGTTCCCTTGTACAGACAGACCACTAGTGAATGCACCAAGTGGGATAATAGCCTGCTCCCTGAGCTCAGCTGGAGAGACCCTCTTCTTGCTTGTTCAATCACCAGCAGAATTCTGGTTGGCAGAGGGCTTTCTCTGTGGTGGTCTCAAATGTAGAACAAAATCAATCACTGTCACTGTTTGTTTTTAGTGCACTTTTGTGATTACATTTTGTTGAACTGCCCTGATGGCTTCCTGACTGGAAAGGTAAGGGTGGGATATAAATATTTTAAAATACGAGCTGAGCCTTAATTTTGTTCAAGAAGTCATTTCAACCTTAACACTTTCTTGGCAAACAAGCGTTAAAGCATTCTGTGGTATATCTGTACCATCAATGGTCTCATTGTGGCAGAGATTATGTGTGTTTTGCAGAGATGATATCATGGCATTTTGCCAGAATAGATGTTTTCCTGTATGTATTCCTAGGAGCCATTCCAGAATCCATTTTGCATCATCTCAGGATTGCGGTGTAGAAAGCATCACACATTGCTGAAGGTCTGTCTCTTTTTCCCAGTTTACTGTAATGTAATGTAAAGGAACAGTATAGGCTTTTTTGGTTTTTTTTAAAAATCCAGATCTATTTTTCACTAGTGATAAATGTTATGATATATGCACTATTTTTGGACATCAAAGTTATTAAAGCATGATGTTGCCAACAATAACTGTTAAACATGGCCTCTTGAACCCCCCCCCCCTTGGGAACATGTCCCTGGCTGTAGTACATTTACTTTAATCACATAAAATGTAATGGGAACCATTGTATGTCTGAAAGATGCATCAGAAGACGATTGTGGGCAACATCTGTTGCCTGATAGATAATAATAATAACTAACAACTAGGTATTTATATACCACCTTTCTGGTCATTGGATTACTCCTCTGACTTTATTCAAGGTGGTTTACATAGGCAGGTGTTTCTAAATGCCTCGAGGGGATTTTTACAATCATAGAGGTTCTCTCTTTCAAGAACCAACATTTCAGAATGGATCTTCCTGGTTTGGTCTCACTTCTGGCCTCCAGTTCTCCCACGCAGGCTGACAGCAGCTCCATCTCTCAGATGGAGGGCAGCCAAGACACTTCTTGCTCACAGCAAAAGCAGGTGGAATCACTTAGCTCAGCTTGTCAGCTGCTTCAAGGTCTCGCCATTCTCAGCCATTCAGGGAGCTGCCGGTGTCCTCAAACTGGCAACCTTCTGCTGTTATCTTCAGGCTAATGGAGGCTCTACCCTCTAGACCAGACCTCCTGCCCTTGGAGCTGGCAATGTCTGAAGTGGGGAGCAATTTTGATCCCCTTTTAAATGAGGTTCACGGAAGGACCCCTGTATTGCAAGGTCCTTCATTCCCCCGGTTCTCATTGTGTCAGGTGTTTGGGTGGTAAACAATGACTAAATATAACAACAGAAGTTACTGTTCAGGATTGTAACGTGTTGCTCATGTGACACAGGAACTTCAGGCATGGTGTGTACTTGCTAATTGGGTAAGAGGCACTTTTTCAAGTGGGTGCTCCTTTTTTCAGCAGGGGGAGAGTAACTGGCCCACCTCACCCCAGCACTGTCTGTTCTACTGGCTGTCTGCTGGTATTCATTTGCATATTTTTAGATTGTGAGCCCTTTTGGGACAGGGAGCCATTTAGTTATTTGATTTTTCTCTGTAAACTGCTCTGTGAACTTTTAGTTGAAAAGCGGTATATAAATACTGTTAATAATAATAATAATAATAATAATAATAATAATAATAATAATAATAATAATAATAATACTTCTATCCTACACTGGCAAATCTGATGACATTATTGGACATAATAGGACATAATTCCTGTGCTGTACAGGGGACTTCAACTAATTTAACAAGACAGGACTTTGAACCTCTACATAGAAGAAAACACACACATGCACACAGACGCATAGACACACAGAGTGCATTTTATTTAAGGCAAGTAACTTTTTTCCCATTGCAAAAGAACCTCTAGTAAGCTTTCAAGCAGTAGTCACGAAGGCCAATTATTTACACTCACTAATAGTTTTGAGTTTGGCATGATTTTTATTCTTAAAAGCTCCACAGGATGGAGGTGTGCAGCATGGGGGGGATGATGAATGTTTGTTCTTTTAGAACCCTGTGATGTGCCATGTGTCAGACTGCTGAATTAAATAAATATCCTCCCAACACATCCATGGATTTGGGGAGGGGGGTGACTTTGGCCATCAGTCTTCAAAATATCCCATTTCCTTTTGGAAAAGTCCTTTAATAGAACCACAGAAAAGATGGAGTTTCTTTTCAATTACCCACTTCTTAGAATCATTTGTGCTTTATCATGGCAGGCATCATCATTAGTAAGTAAAGACTTCATTTGCTCATTTCTGCTGCAACACTTTCATTGCCATTGCCGCCATTAATCTGGATACTAAATGACTGCTATTCATTTCCATCACTTCAGCAACAGGGAAACAAACATTGTGGTACTTAAAAATTCTGGAACTAATGAGCTCCTATCTGCTAAAACCAAGGCAAGGACAAAAAGGGGTGGGAAGTCACTCGGTGAAATGCAATGTAAATATTTACCCCTGTGTGTTCAAAATACTGAGTACATCCTGCCTTAACCCACTTCTGCCCAGCCCGCAGGTATACACATTTGATCCCTGTTGCATATATGCAACATTGGGCAGAAATGGCTTAAAAGCAGATAGGAGCTGTATCTATAGTTAAGATTCTTTAAGTATGTTCTACGTCCAAAGGCGTCTGACCTTTAATATACTATGGTCTGACCTTTAATATACTATGGCAACCTTCAGTCTCGAAAGACTATGGTATGAACATGAGTAAAAAAAATGAGTGAAGAATTAAAACCACATTGATCCAGATCTTTGCAGTAGGACATGCAGCCCAAAAAGACAACTTACCAGGTTTCTTGAAGATGAAGTGATTTGAGATTACGACTAACTGGGGCCCAAACGTACAGAAATCCATGACTTAGGTTATTTCAGTCCTCGGTCTAAGAGAGAGGAAAATTTCATTTTCTTTAGGGAAACAGTCCTTTTCATTTGCTCAGAGATACTTAGCCTGAGGTACCAGATATTTTGAGATCAGAAATGGGAAACCCTACTAACCCACCCCAGATACCTCACCAGTGTGGGTCTCTGACTGTTCAGCAAAATGACTCACTTCCAATATGTACCTTCTGGCAGGGAAACAGACTTCATACCGGCACTCTGAAGCATATTCATTCTTTCCAGCTCTTGCCCACACATACATGGTCCACTTTGGGGTCTTCCTGGATTGTTTTCTAAGACAAGTTAAAGGGCTCTGTGCAAGCACAACATATCACCACTTTCAAACCTTTCATGCAGCAGTCATAAGACGTTTTGATGCTAGATGTAGCTTCGGTAACCTTAATGCTACATCTGTGCTTTATATTTATGTCTGTTTTTATACAACTTAACATGGTTTTCCCCACAGAATCCTAGGAGCTGTAGATGGTTGAGAGTGCTGACAATTCTCTTTAGCCTTTCCCATCTTCGAATAATACATTCCCCAGAGTCAGAATAGAGGGAATCACTGTTAAACTACTTTAGGACTGTAGTGTAGAAATGCGCAATAGGAGCTCAGCCCAAGGCTATATGTCAACAGTGCTATCCACCTGGTACCTATTTTATTGCAGCAAGGTAATGCTGAAGGACAGATTCTGCTGCCAAATCCTACAGTCCGAATTCAGTAGTTTGGAGGGGCATTTCTATGAAATCTGCAACAATGAAAAAATATCAGCTTTTCACCCAAGGATAGTGTTGGTCTGTATGTTGGGTTTGAATTAACTCAAAGTGAGTAACCAATGAAAAGGCACACACTGTAAGAGGAAGCTGCACAAATAAAGTAACGGGGACTCCTTAGTGGGAATAGTATTATTTTACTCTAATGCTTACACTATAAAAGTAGCTAATGTCGTAGTGCTTTTTCACAACGTTTAAAGTTACTAACTGAGAAACAGTCATGTATTGTTTCATGTCAATTCTTGTAGAAGATACCTCATACTGGGCTTCCATTTCCAGGAATCCAAGCCCATTGTTATTTCCCTTCTCTCCTCCCCGTCTGTGGAAGTTCTCCAGTCATGTACGAGGCATTTGAAGGACTAGAACTACAGCACTGTAAAATCAGCCAGCGCTAAACAGAGTGACACTTTTGGCAACAGACAAAGCCTTCCTTTCAGGTGTGCCTGTGAAGAGTCAGTCATGGTGCCAGATGTGCTCCAAAATCAAAGGTTTCATATGTTTCCTGTCTTTCTGCATGCCAATAATGATTGTTGTCTTTGCAGTCATCAGCCTTCCAAGGCCTCTGGAGATTGTCAGGTACAAATTAAGCACATGCTGAATCCAGTATCTTCTGTCACTTATTCTGTACTTGTGTCCAGTTCATAATTCTCTTCCAAATATCAAAAAGGATGGCAGCTTTTATAGGGATTGATTATTGCCTATAAAATTTGTCTGGGGCCAGAATTATCCACTAAGGGAGTTGCCTGACCAGTGGGTACAGGACCACGTACAGGCCAGTGGAGGCTTGAAAGGCCTCAGGGCCCAATCCTATCCAACTTTCCAGTGCTGGTGCAGCTGCAGAGCAGCCCCAAGGCAAGGGATCAAATGTTCCCTTACCTTGTGGAGGCCTCCATAACTACTTTCCCACCACAAGATGCAATGCACACCCCATTGGCACAACTACACCAGGGCTGGGAAGTTGAATAGGATTTGGCCCTCTGTGGGGAAGGGTGCAGGCCATCAGCCCTTTGAGTAGAAGATGGCTTTACTTGCTGGAGCAGACAAGGCATAACAAGTGGTTGGAGGCCTTCCTGCATCCTGGGAAAGGAGAATTAAGATTCTGAGGATGACCAGGCCAGGTGGCTGGATGGGGTGAAACCAGCCAGGGGAACATATGGAGAGGGCCAAGGAAGTGAAAGGGCTGGATGAGGGCTGGAAGCTGATTGGAAGGCTCCAGAACCTTTGAGGCTGGACAATGTACTGAGGAGGAGTAAGATGCTGTAAGTCCCCTCCCGTCTGCTCTGAGGCAGGGGAGGCAGAGCAGGATGACCCAGAAGAGTCAAGCCAGGTGGGTGTGGCTGTACAGAGGCTGCTGCCCCTATATAGGTGGGGACCCTGGTGTGGGCCAAATGCCCAAGAACACCCCCCCCTTCTTGGGAATTTCAAAAAAACTGAAAAATAAGTTTTCAAAAATAGCACTGGGTTTGGAACTGAAAGCTCTGGATTCAAATTCCTAGTACGCCATGATGTTGATTGGGCAGCTATAGGCAACTTGTGACCTTTCAGCCTAAACTACCTCATAGAGTTTTCATGAAAAATGATAGCTTGATATAAACATGATAATGCATGCATAAAAATCCTGACAATTCTCTTTGTCAAATGCTATAGCAGCCATTTTCATCCACTGTGCCATGAACATTGGTGTGCCATGAGTGGTCCACAGATGTGCCACAGGAATTTGGGGGAGGTCATTTATTATTAGGGCCAATGGGGAATGTGAGCCCCCACCCCACTGGCCACAGGAATTTGGGGGTAAGGTCATTTATTAGTAGGGCCAATGGGGGATGTGAGCCCCCCCCTCCGCCACTGGCAGCATGGTGTGCCTTGTCAATAGTCAAAAACCTGATAGTGTGCCTTGTTAATTTATTGCCTTGCCAGTGTGCCCTGCGATGCAAATGATTGAAAATCACTGTGCTAGTGTTTCCAAGTAATAGAATCCAAGTGTGGTGTTGCAGATGAACAGGTGGGGTTATATGGACAGGGACCCAACTCATTTCTCAGTGACTGCCATTAAAACACGGGTAGCCCAATCCTAACCTGTTTCAGCACAGTCAGGCTGCTTGGCCTGTGTTGTATCCAGCACAGGTTAAGAGGCAGCTGGAGGTCCCCTTGGGGTAAAAAAATCCCCTTACCCTATGTCAACCCCCAGCTTGCCTATTGGGCTTTTCAGATCCATGCCAGCTATATAACTGGTGCAAAGCCAGGAAGCCCAGTGTAATGGCAGGAGGGGGGTTAGGATACAGCGGAGGAGGCCTCTACTGATTCTGTTCCCACCCAGACCCAATCCACCCCTCCCCACTACTCTCCCTACACACCTCCACTGCACAGCACAACCTTACCTGTGTTGTTCGGCTGAATGCCTGGTTGCAGCTTCAGCAGTGCAGCACAGGCCTCCCTGCCAGTGCAGCCTCCCCTCTGGGTGCCACAAACGTGCTTTATGGCACATTTGCAACACCTTTGCCCGGGGCAGTGCCTGCTCCGCCAGCCTAGTCTGGGGTTTGGATTATGCTCTGAATCTATGTAACCATATGCCCTAGACACAACATTGGGAGGAGCTTGGCTCTGGACATCTTAGGTAGCCCTAATATAATAGATTCCCTTACTGTTATTTTTGAATTATTTTTAAAGGCAGTTAAATAGGAACATCTTCAGCCCAATCCTAACTAAACTCCCACGCTGATGCAGCTGCATGTGCTGTATCTTGTGGGAGGTGGGGGGGATGTCCCAGAGGACTCCTCAAGGTAAGGGAACATTTGTTCTTTTATCTTATAAGCCTCAACTTCCCCAATTGGTCAGCTTGGACCTGCTTCAGCTCTTTGGCTGGCATAACTCTTGAGTGGACCCCGGGAGGTGGATCAAGGCTGGGAAGGGGGATAGAATGACGGTGGAGCTGCTGGTGCCAATAACTGCCCCATCCTGTCCCTGCCCTGTCCTGTCCATGGTCTGCCCACCTCTCATGCCAACTTGCCAGCACCAGGTCATCCTGCAAGGCCACTGTTGCGCAGTTGCCACTTGCAGTTTCTGGGCAGAGGCCCAGTTGTGCGCAAAAGCACACTGCATTTTGTAACACCAGAAAGACCACTGCTGTGCCAGAATGCAAATTCCAAAGACACAGTTAGAGTTGGGCCCCTAATGCTTTACTGTCAGGTTCATAGAGGCCACTAGTACAAAATCCTAAACTACACCGTAATGAAATACAGTGGTGCCTCGCAAGATGAAATTAATTCGTTCCGCAAGTTGTTTCATATTGCGAAAATTTCATCTTGCGAAGCGTGGTTTCCCATAGGAATGCATTGAAATTTAATTAATGCGTTCCTATGGGCAAAAAAAGACAGAACAAAGTCAAATTTGGTTTACAAAGTGTTTATTAAGTGCTCTTTAAAGGCATACATACTGTACAGAGGATTTCAAAAATTTCAAGCACAAAACTTCAACTTTTTAATTTTAAAAATTCATCTTGCGAAGCACGGCCATTGAAAAAATTTGTCTTGTGAAGCGCGGCATAGAAAAATTCGTCTTGCGAGTCACCAGAAAAAATTGCGAAAACGCTTTCGTCTTGTGAGTTTTTCAGTGTGCGAGGCATTCGTCTTGCGAGGCACCACTGTATGTCAATTTAATCTAGTTGCAGACATGCCCCGAGTCTCAATTATCTTAATGTTTATTTTTTCTCGACAGGCCTATTTGCTTTCTCAGATGTCCCTCTTGCTATCAGGCAGTTAGTTTGCCTCTTTCAGTCTTCCCTGTCGCCTCCACTAGCACTCTTGCCTAGCATCCTTTAGGCGCTTGCTGAGTGTTGCTGCTGCTTTTCCCTAAGCCATGTTTGCATCGAGCACACAAACTTAAATATGGATGAGCTTGGATGGCTTCCAATTTGTCTTTTTCCTTGCGCAATTATATGCTTGTCATAAACACTTTCTAGAGGATAGCCATGCTGAAATATTTAAGAGGCAGTTCCATCTTTCTTGGCGAACTGATTAAAATGGGTGAGTTCCTTAATACTGTCTGCTGCTTACTGAGAGACACTTTATTTACAGGATTAGTTTGCAAAATGCTTTTGGAGAAAAACAATAAAAACTGCAATTGCAAATCAGTAATGTTTGCATTCTTTTGCAAGCACCCAGCAGTGATAACAAAAAATCATGCCTTAAAGAACAAACTGTGTGAAGTGGTGCCTCCAGAGGTCTTAAGGTGGACTATCTTTACCGAAGGGCAGGTCTGCAACAGTCAAGGAGTATCTGGTTACTGCTCAAAGGCTGGTAAGTCTCAGAGTTCAGTGAAAGAAAATAAATGCATGCCCTGGAATAGAAATGGCATCACCAGTCCATACCACAACTTCCAGACAAAGACAACCTATTGATTCATTTACAGCCCAATTCTAACCTGCCCCGGAGCAGGTAGGCTGGGGCCCAAAGCAGCTCAGCCCAGGGCAAGAAGAATTGCTTCCCCTTAACATGGATAAAGCTGCAGCAGCCCCAATAGGGCTACTTGGATCTGCACCATCTCAAGAGGTGGCTCAGATCCAAGCAGCCCAGTGCTGCCCAGGGATAGGATCCACCATAAATGCTGAATCCTGACACCGCCCCCTCACCCACCAGCCGCCTATGGGGCTGGCCTGCCTTTCTCCTGCCCCAACATGACTCCTCCCCATGTCCCCCCCCACTCCTGCACTTGTCTGAATCAGCAGGCATGGGTTTACCTTCTGGGTCAGCCAAATGGGGCTTGCGTCAGCCTCCAGAGGCCAGTGCACATCTGTGTGCTGGCCTCCTTGCTCTCCCAGTGGCAAGAAAATGTTTTACGGCACTTTCATGACACCAGTGGACCAGCACAAGAGACTTGCGCCAGCCCATCCTCATTTCTGCATTGCGCCCTTAAATTATTTGTAGGCTGTTTTTCAGCCCCACCAAATGGATCAGCAAGGTGGCTAACAACATATACAAAAACCAGTGTTAATTCCAATTTTGAGTAATAATCAATCCCAGAATATTTTGCGGCAAAGCTGAGAGCAAAAGAATATTCCTCATGAAGCTAGAAAACTGAAAGAACTCCAGAGAAGGCCAAGGTAAACAATAAGATCTTTACTGACCACTTCAAAGCAGGCAGCACTGAGGGCAGTTGAGCTTCCTGGGGGATAGAGTTCAAGATTGGGGACCACCACTGAGAGGGACATTCCTACGTCCTCACCAACTGTGCCTCAGATGCTGATGGGATGCGAAGTAGGGCAATCCAGTAATGAATGCATGTTCCAGTGGTGTACCTAGAGGATAGTATTTTTTTTATATTGGGGGGGCTTTCATGATCTTTTGTATATTGTGGATGTGAGGAAGAATACTTAATAGACTTAGCCAATGCTTAGTAATCCATTGAATGTGAAAAATAACCAATTATTTGTGACTCCCATTTTATGTGATGTTCAGTTCAAAGACACTGAAGACCATCAGCTTTTGTGGCTGCTATACACATTTCATTTTCTCTTGAATGGCACACCACAGCTAATTAATATCATCTCACCTGACACCATGTGCCATTTCTCCTATTTCCCATATGAAAGACTTGTTCCATCACTCTTCCTCACCGGAATGTAGGAGCCGCTTTACCTACTAGATATAGAAATGACATTTGATGGTACTTTGATAGGAGACAGACCTGTGCTCCTACTTACTCCCCAAATTTGAAAATGAACCTTTATGGGAGGTCCAAATGCCTAATGGTACAAGATTAGTATTTTTTGAAACTAGAAAAGGAATAGGTTCAAACAGATCCATGCTGCACCTGTAGCTTAGTGCTTCCTCACTCATTCTACAGAGTAAAATATATTATCAAATTATACAGGCCAGACAGATGCTTCTTTGCTTTGTACAAAAATGTACAAAACCAAGTTGCCTGGTTGCACTGTACAGTAAGGTTTCTTGAGCTTGTAATTTTCATGTAGCAGAGGACTCATCATGGGGTTTCAAGAGAGGGCAACCAAAGAGCCAAACTACACATGATCCAGAAAAAAGTAGCTTTCAGAAAAATTTTTAAAAGATCATGAGATTTGGAGCACAATCCTATGCTTGTCTACTCAGAAGTAAGTAACATTGTCTTCAATCGAGTTTACTCTCAGGCAGTTTCATCCCTGGCTCTTATGCCACCCAGGGCCAAGCCTGTCAAAGCTGCCCCTTGACTGACCATGAAGAAATTGTGGCAATGTGATGACATCACCACAGTTACTTCCAGGTTGCTTGGAGTGGTTGCACATCGCTCTGAGTGGCTGCCCACTTTTGCTGTGAGGGGGGCAGGAGAACATGGGGGCAATCAATGTGGGGGAAGTGGATGGCGGTGATGCTCCCCCAGGCGTTCCACCCAGGGGCACTGCCCCCATACCTCCCCTCTGGTATGCTAGTGCTTTCAGGAAAGTGTGCATAGGATTGCAGCCTTAGTTGCAGTTCTCTGGTGTCATGTGGTTTGACTCTAAGAGACTGAAACTGGGATGCAGGTGAGTATAAGTACAAGGACAATTAAGGCCTGAACTAGTACTTCAGCAGTGGTTTCAAGGATTTGTTGTACCAGCAACTTGACTGCAGCTGGGGAATCAACTGGAAAAAGCAGGCACTATCATTTCACTTGGGCTCCTCATGAACTTGATCCGTCTTGCTGCTAGGTATACAGGTCTTTTCTTCTTCTTCTTTGTCCCTGCATTGGTTTATGTGCAGTCCACTACAGATACTTAGGGCACGATCCTAACCAACTTTCCAGCACTGACATAGCTGTGCCCATGTGGCATGCACTGCACCCTGCAGTGGGGAGGTGTTCTGCCAGCTTCCCAGTCCAAGCTTCACTTAGAGAATTATGCCCACTTTAAGCTAGTTAGCTCCCCTTCCTTCCCTAACAATAACCCTATTACTGCCCTGCAGCACCCCACCACTAGGGTAGCTCACCTGTTCAAGCTGCAGAGGTCATCCATCCTCCCCTCTCATGCCAGCAGCTCATTGGTCCTCCACAGGTCTTGGGCATGGCAGTCACACACCAATCTCCGGTATCTCCAGCAGCCTCGAAGTCCATTCACACATCAGTCCATCAGCAGCCTGTTAAACCAGTCTCCAGCCCTCAAGCTTTCCTCCTTCTACTACACACACCCAATGCTCCCTTCATCAGGCACTTTTATGCCTGAGAGCCCCATTGTCTTCAAGTGGTTACAGCTGTGCAGCGCACCCTCTGCTGAATACCCAGGCCTTAACCCTTAAAGGGACCACTGCTGACACCACATCCTACCTCCTTGCCAGATCTTCCACAGTTGTAATACAGGAGGCAGCCAAGGGGGCCTCCTCAAGGTAAGGAAATGTTTGTTACTTACCTTGGGGCTGCATTGCAGCTAGGCCACTGCTAGAAAATTGGTTAAGATTATGCCCTTAATCACTCATGCTTGTAAATTGTCCTCTCCACAGCTAAAAGCACCTTCAGGGATTAGGTGTTAGACACTGTTGGCAGATTGCAGAAAGTCTATGTATCTCAAGGCTTTAATGATCTGCAGGAGTTCTTCCTGATGGTTAGTCTGTTCTTTTCTGATGGTTGGGGCAATCTTTCTAAAAGTGCTGAGTCACACTTAGTTTGCTTTCACCCCTGTTAAGAATGTCTCCCTTGCATTATATCAAGAGATGATCTGGGCACCAAGCCAAGGTCACAGGCCTGGATGAGACCACATCTCAATGGGATTGCATCATCCACCAGTTTTCCTTATTAGTCATCTGGTGTTGGCATGGGATAACTGCTGGAATGCCCATGAGAGGAACATGTCAATAGAAGGAGGTAGCACCTGTATGCTGAGGGACATAAGAACACTGTATATCATTCTGTTTGTCTGGGAGATTGTTGCCTGTACAAAGCTAATACATCCTGGTTTCTTTCTTTCTCTCACTGGTCTGTTCCATTGCTTCCATATCAGAAAAGAACCTTGCCTTTCTGGAAATATAGCTCCCATATTTCCTCTCATATCACAGGTCCAATCCTAAACCATACACACCATATCTGCTTTCCAAATTGAAAACAATTTTCTGTTACAATCTTGCAGAATTCCCCTATAATATCCAGTTTGGCCCTGTGTCAATGGATAACTGTGGCATATAATACAGGTTGTGCCTTGTTATCCACTGGAATTCCACTCCGGAACCCCCAGTGGATTAAAAAAATCAGTGGATACCAAATCAGTGGAAAAATAACTTTAAAGACCCATTTCTAGGTTTCTTGCTCTTCCATTGCTTCTGATGGAATAATTACATTCCATTCAATTCCATTATTCACCCTTTCTAGTGGCTGAATGTGGAATAGCATCTATTCCAATGCATTCTGGGGCAAGAATGGAGGGTCAAGAAACCCGGAAGTGGGTCTTCTAAACTGTTTTTAACCCTGTGAAGCTTGCAACTGATGCGGTTTATTAATACAAACGTAGGAAATTAGATATTGGGCGCAATTCTAAATGGCAGTTATGCCAGCATAGGTGGCCATGGAGGGTCGCAAATGTGCCATAAAGCACGTTGGTGCCTCCGTGAGTGGAAGACACGTTGGTGCATTCAGATGCGCTGATGCATGGACGCAGGCAAAAGCTTCTGCTGTGGATCCAGCCCCACCGCTTGTGTCTGCGCGAGCACGCTGACACGCGTGGGGGGGCCGTGGGGAGTGGGCAGGATGGGGCGTTACTGGGCAGGGGGAGGGCGGCCCCGGACACGGGCACGCGGGGAGCCGGGGGCGGGGCTGGGACATGGTGGTTATACCGGATCCCAACCCCCGTACCCGGGGCACCTCCAGAGGTGGCGCAGGTCCAAGGAGATCCATTGGGGCTCGCAGCCCTTACCCACAGGTAAGGGGAAGAGCTTCCCCTTGCCCGTGGCTGAGCCACTGCTCGCTGCAAACCCGCGTTGGATGCAGCGCAAGCCTCCTGGCTTGCCTGCTCCAACACGGGTTTGGATTGCACCCTTTGGTGTTTTATTTCCTTGTTTTGTATTGGCAACCTTCAGTCTCGAAAGACTATGGTATCGCGCTCTGAAAGGTGGTTCTGGCACAGCGTCTAGTGTGGCTGAAAAGGCCAATCCGGGAGTGACAATCCCTTCCACACCGGGAGCAAGTGCAGTCTGTCCCTGGTCTGTCTCCCTGGCTATGGGCCTTCCTTCTTTGCCTCTTAGCCTCAGACTGTTGGCAAAGTGTCTCTTCAAACTGGGAAAGGCCATGCTGCACAGCCTGCCTCCAAGCGGGCTGCTCAGAGGCCAGGGTTTCCCACTTGTTGAGGTCCATCGCTAAGGCCTTCAGATCCCTCTTGCAGATGTCCTTGTATCGCAGCTGTGGTCTACCTGTAGGGCGCTTTCCTTGCACGAGTTCTCCATAGAGGAGATCCTTTGGGATCCGGCCATCATCCATTCTCACGACATGACCAAGCCAACGCAGACATCTCTGTTTCAGCAGTGAATACATGCTAGGGATTCCAGCACGTTCCAGGACTGTGTTGTTTGGAACTTTGTCCTGCCAGGTGATGCCGAGGATGCGTCGGAGGCAGCGCATGTGGAAAGCGCTCAGTTTCCTCTCCTGTTGTGAGCGAAGAGTCCATGACTCGCTGCAGTACAGAAGTGTACTCAGGACGCAAGCTCTGTAGACCTGGATCTTGGTATGTTCCGTCAGCTTCTTGTTGGACCAGACTCTCTTTGTGAGTCTGGAAAACGTGGTAGCTGCTTTACCGATGCGCTTGTTTAGCTCGGTATCGAGAGAATGAGTGTCGGAGATCGTTGAGCCAAGGTACACAAAGTCAAGGACAACCTCCAGTTCATGCTCAGAGATTGTAATGCAGGGAGGTGAGTCCACATCCTGAACCATGACCTGTGTTTTCTTCAGGCTGATTGTCAGTCCAAAATCTTGGCAGGCCTTGCTAAAATGATCCATGAGCTGCTGGAGATCTTTGGCAGAGTGGGTAGTGACAGCTGCATCGTCGGCAAAGAGGAAGTCACGCAGACATTTCAGCTGGACTTTGGATTTTGCTCTCAGTCTGGAGAGGTTGAAGAGCTTTCCGTCTGATCTGGTCCGGAGATAGATGCCTTCTGTTGCAGTTCCAAAGGCCTGCTTCAGCAGGACAGCGAAGAAAATCCCAAACAAGGTTGGTGCAAGAACACAGCCCTGCTTCACTCCGCTTCGGATGTCAAAAGGGTCTGATGTGGAGCCATCGAAGACAACAGTGCCCTTCATGTCCTTGTGGAAAGATCTGATGATGCTGAGGAGCCTGGGTGGACATCCAATCTTGGGGAGAATCTTGAAGAGGCCGTCTCTGCTGACCAGGTCGAAAGCCTTTGTGAGATCTATGAAGGCTATAAAGAGTGGCTGTCGTTGTTCCCTGCATTTCTCCTGCAGTTGTCTAAGGGAGAATACCATATCAGTGGTGGACCTGTTGGCTCGGAATCCACACTGCAATTCTGGATAGACGCTCTCTGCAAGTACCTGGAGCCTCTTTAGTACAACTCGGGCAAACAGCTTTCCTACAACGCTAAGGAGAGAGATGCCGCGGTAGTTGTTGCAGTCACCCCTGTCACCTTTGTTCTTGTACAGTGTGATGATGTTTGCATCCCTCATGTCTTGAGGTACTCCACCTTCTCTCCAGCAGAGACAGAGGATTTCATGCAGCTCAGTGATGATGATCTCTTTGCAGCATTTTAGGACTTCAGCAGGGATGCTGTCTTTTCCAGGTGCCTTGCCAAAGGCAAGGGAGTCCAGGGCCACGTGAAGTTCTTCTAGGGTTGGTTCACTGTCAAGCTCTTCCAGCACAGGCAGGCACTCAATGTTGTTCAGTGCTTCTTCGGTGACTACATTTTCTCTGGAATATAGCTCAGAATAGTGCTGCACCCAGCGTTCCATCTGCTGCGCCCGATCCTGGATGACCTCGCCTGTGGCGGACTTCAGAGGGGCAATTTTCCTCTGTGTTGGACCTAGGGCCTGCTTGATACCATCATACATCCCCTTGATGTTGCCCGTGTCAGCTGCTATCTGTATCTCGGAACAGAGCTGGAGCCAGTAGTCGTTAGCACATCTCCTGGCAGTCTGTTGGACTTTGCTGCGAGCAGTTCGGAGGACCTGCAGGTTGCGCTCACTGGGACAGGCCTTGTATGCTGCTTGAGCTCTCCTCTTTTCCTCAATGACTGGTGTCAACTCCTCAGAGTGGGCTTCAAACCAGTCTGCCGCCTTGTTGGTCTTCTTGCCGAATATGGACAAGGCGGTGTTGTAAACGGTATTCTTGAAATGTTCCCATCTGTTGGATGCGTTTGCGTCGGCCGGGCCTGGAAGAGATTCCTCAAGCGCTTGTGCAAATTCCTCCACTTTTCTCTGATCCCAGGTCTTGCTGGTATCAATGCGAGGTCTTCCTTCCTTTTTCGTGTGATACAGTCGCTTTGTTTGCAGTTTCACTCTGCTGCACACCAGGGAGTGGTCAGTGTCGCAGGCAGCACCATGATAACTGCGTGTGATCTTGATGCTGGGAAGGCTGGAGCGTCTGGTGAGGATCAGGTCGAGCTGGTGCCAGTGCTTTGATCTTGGATGTCTCCAAGAGACTCTATGTTGGGGCTTTGTGTTGAAGAACGTGTTGCTGACACAGAGACCGTGATGACAGCAAAACTCTAGCAGGCGTTGGCCATTTTCGTTCATCCTCCCAGTGCCAAACTGACCTAAGCAAGTGGGCCATGAACTGTTATCAGCACCAACTCTAGCATTGAAATCGCCGAGGATGAACAATGGCTCTTTTACAGGGATTTTCTTGACAGTGGTGGCCAGGTCATCATAGAATTTGTCTTTGGCTTCTGCTGGAGACGACAGAGTCGGTGCATAAGCACTGATGAGAGTGATAGGTCCTGCTGATGACTGGAGCTGCAGGGACAAAATTCTTTCACTTCCCACAGTAGGTGGGATGATGGATTTCAGCAGGGTATTTCTGACCGCAAAGCCAACGCCATGTTCCCTGGTTTCGTTTGGTGGTTTTCCCTGCCAGAAAAATGAGAAATTTCTCTCCTTGACAGATCCGGAATCTGGCAGCCTAGTCTCTTGAAGGGCGACGATGTCCATCTGCAGTCTGCTCAGCTCCATGTCGATGACAGCTGTTTTGCGTGCGTCGTCTATTTCTTGCAGGTCATCAGAGAAGCCAGGTGTCATTGTCCTAACGTTCCAGGTGCCCAGCTTTAGGGCAGTAGTTTTCTGTTTTCTGTTGTATGGTGCAGAGTTGTCGATCCGCTTGTCGGTTTTCACCCTAAACCCCACGCACCCCATGAGGTTAACGGACCGTGGCGAGGCAACACCTTACTGGCTGGGGACTGCCCAGCTTAAGGCGGGCAGTAGCTGCCCAATGAGATGCAATGATCTCTCCCACCGTCGGAAGCAGCCCCTGGCGTCATGCTCTACGCCAATCGAGCAAAGACTTATAACCGGTAAACTGCTGCTTCCCGTGTTGTGCCAACGCCGTATGGCGAAGTTGGAGTGTCCTCTCCAGTGCGCGAAGCCTGGGTAAAGAAGGTATGGAGGATATGCTGTTACCCATGCAGCAAATCCCCCCTCTCCACGTCGCTGGAATGGTCCAATGGAAAGGCAGAAGCTAATACGGTTGGTTCCAGCTGCCTAAGGGACTCCGGCTCCTGATTTTGCCTCGAGGTTGACTCCTGAAGCCTTTTCCACAACTGGATGTAGCCACAAGGCAGTGGAGGTTTGAGGTCAGAGTTTCCTTCTCTTAGATGAGCTGCCTTCCTAGGCTGATGAGTCCCATCTACCCGGTAGATTGTTACAAGACAATTCCTTGTTACAAGACATTTAAATGTGGACCCTGGTATTTATTTATTTATTTATTTATTTATTTATTTATTTATTGGATTTGTATTCCGCCTTTCTTTCCATAAGGGCACCCAAGGCGGCTAACAATCAAGTTAAAAAATACAGATAGACATTAAAAATACAAAACATTTAAAAACAAGATAAGATGCATAGCAGCATAAGTTATAAATTTATAAAAACAGCCCTTATGGAGCCTTGAAGACTTTCCTGAATAAAAAAGTCTTCAGGCCCCGCCGGAACGCTAGTAATGAGGAAGCTGCTCTCAATTCAAAGGGGAGGGAATTCCATAGTGCAGGTGCCACCACCGAAAAGGCCCTGTTTCTGGCCGCCATTCCCTTCAACACTCTCAATGACGGCACAACCAACAGGGCCCCTTCTGATGACCTTAGAGAACGGACTGGATTATACGGAAGAAGGTGGTCTCTCAAATACGCTGGTCCCAAGCTGTTTAGGGCTTTAAAGGTCATAACCAGCACCTTGAATTCAGCCCGGAAACGAATGGGCAGCCAGTGCAGCTGCCAGAGTAGCAGCGTGACAGAGTCAAACCACCGACCTCCAGCAACCACACAAGCCACCACATTCTGCACTAGTTGTAGCTTCCGGACCGTCTTCAGGGACAGCTCCACGTAGAGCATGTTGCAATAATCTAATCTTGATGTCACTATGGCATGGACCACCGTGGCCAGATCCACCTGAGACAGGTACGGCCGCAGCTGGCGCACCAGCTGAAGCTGGGCAAAGGCACCCCTGACCACAGCTGATACCTGGCATCCAGGAGGAGCTGTGAGTCCAGGAGAACCCCCAAGCTGCGAACCTGCTCTTTCAGGGGGAGTGCAACCCCATTCAGAGCAGGGCGATAGTCCAGCACCCGCATCGTGGATTTCTGCACCAGGAGGACCTCTGTCTTTAATCTCAGCTTGTTTGCCCTCATCCAGCTCCCAACTGCCTCCAGGCAGCACTCCAGGACAGAGACAGCCACCCTGGAGTCAGGTGGAAAGGAGAAATAGAGCTGAGTGTCATCAGCATACTGATGACACCCAACTCCAAATTCCCGGATGACCTTTCCCAGCGGTTTCATGTAGATGTTAAACAACATGGGGGACAATATAGAACCCTGTGGCACCCCACACCTCAAGGGCCAGGGTGCCGAACAGGAGTCCCCCAATACCACCATCTGGGACCTGTCGGCCAAGAAGGACCGGAACCGCTGCAAAACAGTGCCCCCAATCCTCCACCTGCTCAGATTAAAAATTTGTCACTAAAAAAGTCCACACCCACAGTTAAAAGCCAGAGATTTGGAGGGGGGGAGTGAGGAAAGGCCTTAGTCTACAAGGTCTAGAACCTACTCCCCAAACCACAACCACCTCCCTTGTCCAATCCAGTCCCGATAGCAGTACACCAAATCATTCCACCACCCCTCTCTCACAGAGGTGCAAACTCACCCATCCTCCAGCTCCCCTCTCTCACAGGGGCAGCCCTACTCCTCTCTCACTCCTGCATCGGGGCTTGAATATAAGACAAGGGAGGAGGGGGCACCAACCCATTACATTCCCCGAAGGGTGCGGACCAGGCCAAGAACAGGGCAACGTTGGTATCAGTGGTAAGTCAATCAGTGAATACCAAATCAGTGGATACCGAGGCACCACCTGTAATATGATCCAATACAGTAGTTTACTTTATTTCTGGATATATTAGAAGAAATATATATATTTCTTTTTTCCTATTAGATTCGTATTAGAGCATTTTTTTCACAATTAGAAATGGAGGACAGTTCAGTCAGCTTAGGAATCAAATAGAAAGACATAAAATGGGATAAGTACTGTGGACAGTTCCTCAGTAGTGAAGCAAACTGGATCTTTCCGCATAAAGATCCCACTTAGTTAAGTTTGATGCTGGTGGCTCCTGTAAGTAGTGGACATACCACAGGGGGTTGTGACCAGTTAGGCTCTCTGGCACATGCCCCCAAATACTGTCAGATGCACTTCTGATTTTCATGCATAGTTGCTGCAAGAATACCAGTGGAATATGGATGTAGCCCAGTTGCCATGAAGTTTGAAGCAAAACAAGCACAAACCATTGTGGAAAGCTGAACAAACTGCAGGAAGGATAATGGGAAGATGAGCAGGCAATTGTGTACCAAAAGTCTAGAAGAAACTGATGTGATTTTAATTCTTGCTCTAGCTGATGAGATTTTATCTCCCAGAAGATTACAATCAAAAGATGCCAGCATGCAGAATTTTTTTTTCTTATGGAATAAATTCTTTCATAACAACTCACTGGAAAGTGATTGTGCTCTTTTTTAATAGGAATCTCAGGAGAGCCTTGCAAAGCATGGCAGCTTCATTTGGTTGACGCCAGTAAATTCACAAAGTGCTTTCCAGAAAGTAGCATTTTACAATTTGACCTCTCCGCAAGGCCATCACCACACTTGTCTTTTGAGCTAGATGCCTTCATTAGCATGAAGTCAGGAAGCAGCATCAGTGTGTGCAGTAGGCAAACAGAAATTTTCGCCCTATGGAGAAAAAATGTGACCATGAAATCCCTTGTCTGCAGAATCCTGCTTGCCTAAAACAAGGGCAAATGATGGAGACAGGACCTTGAAAAAGGCCACAAATGTCCACTGAAATTAGGGAAATGGTTGAATTCCTGTCTGTGACAAGTGAGGGGGAAGTATTCTTTGTTTCTGAGTCAGAAAAATCTTGCCTCTCAAATAAAATGTGAGTGCTCAGAAACCTGATTATATGATTCTCATTTTTTTTTTTTTTTCTAACCCTGAAAGGCAGATTGGCAATAAATTCCAGCCTGGCTTTCAATCAACAGAAGGTGGGATTGAAAAGATATTTTCAGAAAGCTAACTATGGAGATAAATGTTATCACAATTCCTCTAAAGACAGAGCAGCAGAAGGTAAAAATGGAAAACAAACAATGCCCAACCAATCCCAAGGGAGGCTTCAACAATTCTGTATCTAGCCACTAGTTCCATGGCAGCAGCATTATCCCTTGTTTGCCCCAGAAGTCCTCTTTCAGGACTAGCAATGGTCCCTTATGTGCTGGTGTTAGCCCTATCACTGGCAGTTCTGGTGGTATATGTATTTTGCTTAATAGTAAGTAGAACAGGTGCTATGTCACTATTCCCTGTGTATAGGCTTGTCACCAAAATGGTGACCACTGGATCCTTTGGGCACCATGGCTTCTGCCAGAGTCTCCATGGGAGAAGGGAGCATTCTCTCCCTTCCCCTGAGCAGACAGCAGTCAGTGGCAAAGGATGGTCTTGGCTCTGCACCTTTAAATGGGCACAGAGTCAAAGAAGACCATGTCGGGCTGAGTGCCTGGGGGGTTAGGATTTGGCGGCAGAGGCTGCTGCCGTCCCCCCTGTGGAGCTAATCCTCCCCTCCTTCCACCCTCCCTCCACCCCATTTCACCCTCTCCTCTCCCACCTTGAAAACACTCATTACCAGCCGTGCTGCAGGAGCACCAGCTGGCTGTCCTTCAGGTGCTGAGGTGCAGTGCCTACTGCCAGTGCTCCCTACTCTCTGGGTCTGTAAGTATGCTTTACAACACCCAGAGCCAGCGCTGAGTGCCAGCGGTAACAAAACTCAGGATTGGGCTCTGAGTGGGCTGGAACATTCTTCGAATTGATAATAAGCAGCTTTCTTACAGCCCAATTCCCCACCATTGTCGGTGATGCAGCCGTGCTGATGGAGCACATGCTGCAACTAATGGTGGAGACCATATCTTTTGCTTACATCTAGGGAGGCCTTCTGGCCACCTATGGATCTCCTCAGTCCCATGCCAGCTATGTAGCTGGCATAAGTCTGAAGAGAGCAAGAGGGTGGGGCAGCCTGGGAAGGAGGAGATAGGATCCTGGTGCAAGTTGCTGTCACTGGGATCCATTCCCTCCTTCCCACTCCCCACCAGCAATGCAAAGCCCAGCTAGGATTGCAGTCTTTCCTCCCCTCCTTGTACTGTTCACCCCCACCTTCCTCCTCCCCCTCTACTGACTTACCAGCACCAGGGGTTGTTGTGAGGCAGCAGGCATGTGGTTGTGGCAGTTTGCTGCTTGTGGTAGTGGTCCTGCCGTGCAAAATGGTATGTTGCCCATTGCGCAGAGCCTCACCAGTGCCAAAAATGGCTGCTGCAGCATCCTGAACGCTAACCAGGCAGTGCCGGTGGAACCTCAGGACTTTTGTCCCCTTCCCCCAGGTAAAGTGAGCAGGCCAACAATGGGGCTACTCGATTCAACGGTGATCCAAGGGTCAGCAATCCAAGAGTCCTCCCACCTTGCCACCTCCCCCAGTATGTTTCTTTCCCACCCTCCCCTCTCCTCCCCACCATGGAATACCTCCTTCCCGCCTCCCCCCACATTCCCACCTACCTCTCTGCTGCCCAGCAGTCCATGTGACCGCCGAGCGATGGAGCCCTGGTGCTCTGCCAGCACTAGCCCAGCACCAGCTGGTGCTGAGCTAGCACCAGTGCTCTGCCAGCCCTAGGGTTTTGCAAACATGCTTTATGGCACGTTTGCGACAGTGCGCACTGGCAGTAAGTGCACGCACGCTGTTTAGGATTGGGCCCTCAAACTGTAAAGCTGCTAGTTCTAGCAGCACAAGGCCCCCATAGGATTGGGTTACACACGCATGTGATTTCTGAAAGAGCCAAGCAGGAACACAGCCACACTGAAGAAGCTTGGGTTGATAGTGTCACCAGTCCATCTGATTGGATAGTTTACAACCACCTGGACATTTCTACCTGTCTCCCAACCTAGTCAGGTGAGCTTGGATGCCCAGGTGGCTTGTGCATACCAATCCCAGCAGGTGTACTGGCTACGGCTATTATCCAGCTAGACTCGGGTGTAGAAGACTGAATCCACAAAACGTCTTCAGACCTGTCTGCTGTGCCATGTGGTCTTTCTACAGTGGTGCTATTTTCAAAGTGTCTCAGGGAGAAACCAATGAAATTTAAATGGAGGCTTTCTTTAAGAGGAAGAGATGGGAAAATGCAGGGAGCGAAGGGAATTCAATCATCACATACTGGTTAGTCTTTTTATCTTATACTTGAAATGTGTGTGTATTTTTTTGCTTTTGGAGGAAAGGTGCTTTTCTTAATGTCTTTGGACTTCACATTTCCAGTTTTACAAGCAAACACGAAGATGGATCTACTTTTGATTTTAAGGATTTCCACTGCATTGTGAAGAATATAGTAGCATAAACATCCTCCTATTGTACTGTGTATATATACAGTTATGATCCCATTAAAGTACATCAGACTACAGCATCATCAAAGTGAACCACCCTGGTCGATCAGGTCAATAATCAAAAGTGGAATTCAGGAAGGTGAGTTTGCCGTCTGTTTGCTTAATTCCAGGTCCTTGGGCTACACAGGCTCATTTGCAAAAGGGTGAGTGAAGCTGTGTATTAGCACTGATTTTGGCATCAATGATGTGGTCATGAATATACAGTGGCTTCATTAGAGATCTATCTGCAGGGGGGCTCTGGCTTCTTTTTACTAGCCCAAAGTGGAGTACGCTTTGATATCAGGCATGAAAGAGTAAGGTGGGAAATAAAAAGGATGGCAAATGAAGGGCTTTAAAACAAGAGAAACCCTTTCCAGGCCATGAATAGTCAGGTTTCAAATGGATGATTGATGAGAGAGGCCCCTGTTACTCTCACCAGCTTCTTCCAGGGATTTTTTACTGAATGAATGAAACAGATTTTAATTTTCTACCCAGGCGTTATGGGAAAGAATGTCTTGATTCTACTGACCTGGTGACATTTGAAACATCAATTTGTATGTCATTCCCAAATAGGCCTGGCGAGCGGGATCAGCAATTCCATCTAGATGTAAGAAGCTTTTCAAGTACACACAGTCACTGATAACTGTCTATTTAAAGCTAGCAATTGTATGTGAGGAGCTGGATTGGTTGTAATAGCATCTTTTGTTAATGTTTTTAAAACCAAAGCAGCTTAAAAAAAAAAAGTATCAAGTTAGCAGCCTATCAAGATGGGGAATACATTAAATATGCAGCCAGCAGTCCTTGTCAGGTTCATTGAAGATGAAGGCTAATGCTAACTGGAAGCCCATTAAATGCTGGCTGGACCACTTTTGAGTTCTGTATCATACCTAATAGATGTTGGAAGCATTGAAGATGCTAAATAATAGCATAACTTTATAACAAAGAAGAGTAGAAACTCTACTGGAATAGGGGTGTCCATTTCTAAAGTAGGTTTCCAGATTAAATCCTCATCATTATCACAGAACTGGAGACGGGGAACCTGGAAGTGTTGTGATCATACCAGCTGCTTTTTGCCTACTTGAGGTGAATACCCATGACTTGTACAACCCACAACTAATTCTATTCCACTCTTGCTTTTTTGCCAACATGCGCACTTGGGCAACTTGTGGATGCGGGAGAACCCGTGGACATTATATATCTGGACTTTCAGAAGGCGTTTGACACGGTCCCTCACCAAAGGCTACTGAAAAAACTCCACAGTCAGGGAATTAGAGGACAGGTCCTCTCGTGGATTGAGAACTGGTTGGAGGCCAGGAAGCAGAGAGTGGGTGTCAATGGGCAATTTTCACAATGGAGAGAGGTGAAAAGCGGTGTGCCCCAAGGATCTGTCCTGGGACCAGTGCTTTTCAACCTCTTCATAAATGACCTGGAGACAGGGTTGAGCAGTGAAGTGGCTAAGTTTGCAGACGACACCAAACTTTTCCGAGTGGTAAAGACCAGAAGTGATTGTGAGGAGCTCCAGAAGGATCTCTCCAGACTGGCAGAATGGGCAGCAAAATGGCAGATGCGCTTCAATGTCAGTAAGTGTAAAGTCATGCACATTGGGGCAAAAAATCAAAACTTTAGATATAGGCTGATGGGTTCTGAGCTGTCTGTGACAGATCAGGAGAGAGATCTTGGGGTGGTGGTGGACAGGTCGATGAAAGTGTCGACCCAATGTGCGGCGGCAGTGAAGAAGGCCAATTCTATGCTTGGGATCATTAGGAAGGGTATTGAGAACAAAACGGCTAATATTATAATGCCGTTGTACAAATCGATGGTAAGGCCACACCTGGAGTATTGTGTCCAGTTCTGGTCGCCGCATCTCAAAAAAGACATAGTGGAAATGGAGAAGGTGCAAAAGAGAGCGACTAAGCTGATTACGGGGCTGGGGCACCTTCCTTATGAGGAAAGGCTACGGCGTTTGGGCCTCTTCAGCCTAGAAAAGAGACGCTTGAGGGGGGACATGATTGAGACATACAAAATTATGCATGGGAAGGATAAAGTGGATAGGGAGATGCTCTTTACACTCTCACATAATACCAGAACCAGGGGACATCCACTAAAATTGAGTGTTGGGCGGGTTAGGACAGACAAAAGAAAATATTTCTTTACTCAGCGCGTGGTCAGTCTGTGGAACTCCTTGCCACAGGATGTGGTGCTGGCGTCTAGCCTAGACGCCTTTAAAAGTGGATTGGATGAGTTTCTGGAGGAAAAATCCATTATGGGGTACAAGCCATGATGTGTATGCGCAACCTCCTGATTTTAGGAATGGGTTAAGTCAGAATGCCAGATGTAGGGGAGAGCACCAGGATGAGGTCTCTTGTTATCTGGTGTGCTCCCTGGGGCATTTGGTGGGCCGCTGTGAGATACAGGAAGCTGGACTAGATGGGCCTATGGCCTGATCCAGTGGGGCTGTTCTTATGTTCTTATGTTAACCCAATCATACCCAAATTCCTCCACGCCGATGCAGCAGAGCTGGCCCAAGCTACACTGCATTCTGCAGGGGAATTTTGACTGCTGGAAGTCTCTTTGAGGTAAGATGGCATTTGTCTCCTTGCCCCAGGGTAAGCCTCAGCAGCTATTGTGGGTATATCACTCGTGCAATTCCAAGTTGATACGTATCAGCGGATCAGGCCCAGGAAGGAGGGTAGGATACAGCACTTGCTGGCGTAGCAAAAAAGTAAAATATTTTTACTTACTTTCCCTGGTGGGCTGCCCAATTGCCTATTGCTATACTTGGACCCATGCCAGCTATATAGCTGGTGCAAGTCCAAGAAGATCCAGACAGCAAGGTGGGCATAAAAATGGAGAATCAGATCCAGTATGTACAATTCCCCCAGAATTCACACCCTCCCTCCTCCTCCTGTCCCCTCTGGTTCCTCCCCCTTGTTACCCTCCCCACCTATGGCCCACCCCCACAACCAACTTACTGGTGCCTGCAGAGTCTCCGCTGTTATCATGTGAGTCACGCCTTGTTGTAGCAATGGCCCAACAGTGCACAACAGTGGCCCAGCTCTCATGCCACTGTAAAGGGCTTTGTGTTGTCAGAACACTAGTTCTGGCAAATTCCCAGTAGGCCTTAGGGCCCCATGCACTGCATTCCTAATTCGAATTGTCCCACCCCATTGGTGGTTGATTGTGAGAAAAAATGACTTCCTGTTGGAAATATGTTCCAAGAAGCATCTAGTTTGATGCTAACATACATTTCCATTTCTTGATTTCAGTGTTTCCCCTAATTCCTCCTAAAATTATTCTGGGATAGCATTGCACTACTCATTCATGTACAATCTGTTCCATGAAACTTTCAACATGTTTTCACCAGTATTTTTTCTAAGCCAGACATTTCTCACTTGACACATGTCCAATTTTTATTTCTGTTTTTTGTTACTGATAATGGTATGTTTGTTGCATTTCATTGTGTTGATTTGGGCTCCTTCGATTCACAGTTCTTTCTAATGATAGCCTAAGCCCTGTAGAGTGACAGGGATCAATATGTGCCAAATATTTTTTAAAGGATTAATAGAAGCGTACAGCCTACGGCATAATTGTATTGCTGTAATAAATGTTATCGTAAAGTGCTGCCATTATGCAGCAATACAGTGGTGATACTTTAGTTAAATCTGAAATTTAAGACAGGATTTTAAGAGGACAGCTTCTTAAGATGTTTTGTGCAGCAACACAGGAAAGAAATGGGGATTGCCGGTATCTTAATACTAATCTCAAACACACATTGAAGATCTCCTTTACCAAATATGGAAACACAATGCTATTGTAAAATTTCTTTTCTGAATCAGGCTGTAGAGCTTTCAAAGAGGTTGCCTCATTGCATTAACTGATAAAGACTGCAATCCTAAACAGTCTTAGTAGGTAGTAAGGCCCATTGAAGGAAGTCAAACTCTCTTCTGACCAAATTTCCTTGTGATGTGCTGCATGCTTTATACATACACACAATGTTGAACAAGATGGAGCAGAAGAGGACATTGTTCTCCAGAATGGCTAGGTAAATACAGGTCCAACCTTGTTATACATGAATTTTTTGATTCAACACAAATGGCCACTGCAAATGAGAAGGAATGTGCTGATCCCTGGACAAGGGGAAAAATGCATCCCTTTAAAATCACAGTTTAAAAAAACTGCTTTTCTTACTGTTGTAGAGACAGTCATGCACGTGATTACAGGTATAACCTAATTATCCACGGATTTTTCTATCTCAACGCACTGAGAAGGGCCCTTTAAATTAAAGGAAAACAGTCATTTAACAATAGCCTCGTTAATGGGAGAGGGGGCAGCCAGCTGACAATCCTTCTCTCTCCAAGTGGCTTCAGCTTTTCTCCAAGGCTGCAAGCCCTCCCTTCCCCCCCAGTACCTGACAGAAAGATAATCACTTTGATCTGGCTGAAGGGAGGAGTCACTGGCTCAGGGTGAAGCATTTCTAAGCACCTGGAGAGAGACTGATGGATGGATTGTCTGCCTAATGTTTCTGTTTTACATCACAAAGGTCAGTAAGACTGTTTTTAAATTACATAGCAAAGGGATATTGTTTTTTAAATGAATTTGTTTCTATTATTATTATTATTATTATTATTATTATTATTATTATTATTATTATTGATTTGTGATATTATTTTTTGGTTGATTTGTGATAATGTGATTTTTGCCATCCATGTGAGTTCTGGGAACAGAATCTTCATGAATGAGACTAACCTGCACAGTATACAGGCCATCCCTCATTATCCGCTGGGGTTCCGTTCCAGAACACCTAGTGGACAAAAATTTCCGCTTCCCTCTCGCCCCACCCCCTCCCCCCAGCATGCCTCCTCCCCTCCCTCTCCCCGCCGCTCACGCACCTTCCCCTGTCCTGGAATGCCTCCTCCCCACCTCCCCCCATGCCTCCACCTACCTCTCTGCTGCCCAGTGGTTCACGCAACCACCAAACAGCAGAACTCTGGTCCTCGACTGGTGCTAGCCCAGTGACAGCCAGCACCTGGCTAGCACTGGTGCTGGACCCACAAACATGCCTTATGGTATGTTTGCAATAGTACACACCGGCAGTGAGCCAGCACACACTGTATAGGATTGGACCCTGAATCAGTCAGATTTCATACACTCAGAGAGAAGCTAGGCGTGAAGTTCTCCTTCAGTACACTGGTCTGCAATGCATGGGATGCCGCCGCCCCCATGGGATTTGCCATGGGATGCCGCCGCCCCCTCGCATGCAAATCTGCCTCCCCCCCACTTACCTGGAGCACACAGAGCCTTGCATGTCTCCAGAATGCATCAGGGAAGCTCCTGGAACTTCCCCGACACTTTAAACTTTGCTTCTGGTTTGCTGCATTGGAAGCCTCGGAGAGGCTTCTGTGGAGTCCTAGAGGTGCACGAAGCTCAGTGCCTGGGGCATTTGCCCCTTTATTTTAATGGTAGCTCCACTACTGGGTGTATTAAGCATTCAGGCATGTGTGAGTGGTTCACTCTACTGGGTTAGGCCTACAAATGCAGTCTATGACAGATAGCCTTGACAACATCATGATAATTTGTTAGGAGGGGTTGGGGAAACTCATATAGATACATTTTTTGTGTCCAGGTCTATGTTATCATTTTGGGGATATGAATGTGAGGTATACTTTGATTGCTTTGATCATTCTCTTGATGAGCCTGCCTGAGTGTACCAATATTTGCACAATGGATAACTGCACTTACCTCATCCATCATTGCAATTAAAAATGTAATGTAATAAGTCCTGGGCAATTGTATATTATCTAGAACCAAGTAAGCTTCTTCCTGGGAGCACAATTAGTATTCTGAATACATTATGTGCTCGATCCATTCTGATTGCAGGCATAGCTTTACGTACCCTCTTGTGATAACAACAGCAACAACCAGTTGCCTTTTTTGGTCATTGGATTACTCTTTTGACTTTAATGCAAGGCAGTTCACATAGGTAGGCTTTGGTAGTGGAACATCACTGACAAAAAGGAAGGGAAGTAGCTTTTGTAAACTAGTTTCTTCAGAACCTTGCCAGTCCTCTAGTCTTGCATTCATCTGCCTTTTTCAAAACCACTTTTGTTCAGAAATTTGTTTACCAACCACTGCGGTTCTGCTGTGGGTCTTTTTTTTATTACTACTCCTTAGTGTTTCATAAGTGCATTTGATTTTCCCATCTTTTATGTTTTGGTTTCAGTAATGTCACTATAAATATACATGTTACAACCTTCTGTTGTATGGGAGTAAGAGAACTGGCTGTAAAAAATGCAGTTTCTTTCAGACTGAGTACATTTGTTGGAGTAAAATAAGCAAAGAGTGGTCATTATTACAACAAACACTAAAAGACCATTATAACTCTTTATAGCTATACTGTGCATGAATTGCAGACAATTATTCTGTCTGGTGATTCTTTTTTGATAGTTTTTTTTAACCACTGTATTAATATTACATACATTCACCATTAGCATACTGTTGGAAGTTAGTCTCCTCGAGGAGGTGGAAATATGATGAGATAGTATCTTGGTGATGTGACACTGAAACCAAATTGGATAACAATTACTTCAGAATTTAATTTCACTGAACCACGTTATCAAGAACAGGAACAAGGGAAAGAAAATTTATTAATTAGGCAGTACGCATCACTGACTGATGCTCAACGAGGTGGCGTAAAGGGCATGTCTCATTTCCACTGTTTTCCAACAAAGGAGTGTGGCAGATATCCCACACTTCATTGGGCACAACAAAATAAAACTTGTTTAACAAGAAAATCATCACCTTGGTCATCTTGCCAATAACCTCTCTTGATACAAAGCCCAAGGGTATCTAATGCAGCACTGTCTGTGAGCACAGTAATAACCTATTATTACATGCTGGGGATCTCTCTAACTTTTCATTAAGTTCTTCTTGTTCAGGGGTTTTGTTTAATTTATTTTCATTCACATGTCAAAATACATCAACAGTAGTTTTCTTCACAGTATCATTCGTCTTGAGGTCATTAACAGCCCACTCCTGTGGGAGGTGTGCACTGCCTGCACTTGCATTCTGCCAGCACAGTATACTTTTACAACACTGTGAAACTTAACATGCTGTTGTGTGCTGCTGGGTCACTGCTGCAAATGGTGAGTGATAAGGTGTGCGTGGTGCCAGTTGGCTGGTAAGATGCTAGGGAAGGGGGGGTGCCACAGGCAGGGAGTTTCAGGACAGATTGGGAGGTGGACAGGGGGCTGACTGAGGGAGGGGGTGAATCCTGGCAGCACCAGCATCCTATCCACATCCCTTTATCCGGTCCCTGATGCAAGCTATGGAGTAGGCATGGGTCTGAGAAGATACCAGGGAAGATCTTACCTGGAGGAGGCCTCCTGATTACCCCTCCCACCACTGGTGCAGCACCTGTCTCCATGGAACAGCTGCATTGGTGCCAATGGCAGGGGATAGGTTTGGGGCATAAGCCATGCACAACGGTGCATTGATTTCTTGCTTGCCTACTTAACAGATGTAGGGAAATTGTGGGCTATGTTGTTTTGCCAAATTCCTGTTCTAAACTTGGCCTAGAGAACTTATGCCCACTTTAAGCTAATTAGCTGCTCCGCCGGCCCAAGCACAGCTAGCTCTAGCAGCTTATACACCTACTGCTGAATCCCAGCACCAGTAGGAAGGTGATTAGTAGATGGCTTGCCCGTAAGGCTGCAGGGTTCCTTCTCTCAGTACCCCAAGCAGCAGTTATTTCAGATAAAGCAGCACCACCTCAGTTCTCCACCACTCAGCAGTTTCTGTTATGAGTCCATTAGCAAGTCCATCAGTGTGCCAGTTCATTGTTTGTCCACTAGTCCATCAGTCGGTGTGCTGGAAAGTCAGTCCAAGAAGCCAGCAAGTCTCCTCTCTCTCCACCACTCTCTCTCTCTCTCCAGCTACAACCACAAGCAGTCACTGCTCAAGATGCTGCTTTTATTCCTGTAATGACCTGGCTGCCTCTACTTGCTACAGTTGTGCAGCACATCTTCTGCTGAAAGCCCAGGCTTTATCCCTGTGTTTTCCAGATTCACCAGGACAAAGATCCACTGCAGGCACCACATCCTATCTCCTTTCAATATCTTCTGCAATTCCAATGCATCTGTATGTAATGGGTGGCCTAGCCCACATGAGGGAAGTAGGGATGAACTGGTGCATAAATCCTAGTTATCAACTGTCTCCTTCCATTTCAGTTTGCAATAATTGGCTTGTTTGTTTTGGGTTTTCTTGGAGAATGCTTGGAGAAAGTTTCTGGGAGTTCTGCCCTTGTTTGCAGTGTGCTCTGATGCACTGGAGGGGCCTTGCAAATGCGCATTATTGCACTGCCTCTTGGAATTTTTAATTATGCTCCTTGATTGTTTCCTTGTACAGTCTTCCTTGCATGAAGTGAGGATTTTGAAAAGTCACAAGATTCAACATACAACAGTGCAGACCTCCTAATTCATAATGAATGAGTATGCTACTCATTATATGCACACTGTATACCATCACTATTGACTAAACATGTGCATTCTGGGTTCACACACTGCATACGCATGTCCACATCTGTGCACTGTAAGTACAGTGTGCCAAAGTTATGGTATCCCGTCACACGGATATAGAGTTTCTTAATTCAGTCCTTTGTCTTGAATAAATGTGTCTTATTTCCCCTGAAAAACAAAACAATCAATGATGATCCGTACCTTTACAAAGACAAAACACAATATTAAATATAGCCCTGGGAATATGCATCAGCGGACAGGATCTCTGCAGCTTCCAGCAGAGCAAATTTCTGCAATTAATTTCTCTGCTAAAGTATCTTAGCTCATAAGAGGAGAAGATGTAGCTCACCCTCATCTTTGAAAAAGAGGGCAGATCATGAGCTAATGCCCAACTCAATGTTTAATTAACCAAGAAAAAATATCAATAGAGGAGCATTTTGAATGTCAAAGATAATACAGAAATACTAGTTCTAACTTAATACAATAACATTTCCAGTCATGGTCAAACCATATAAATGAGACCTTGGCCAGTATTAAATGGGAGAGTGAGCAGAATAAAGAAAATAAGCACAATCCCCTGTTAGGTGGATGGTCAAATGTATAAAAGCTGGCTTCATTTTTTCAGGTTCATTTGCCATTTGCAAATACAGTATGTAAAAACCTCATCCTGCACACACATCTGGAAAAACAGAACAGAAAAAGATCCTGTAGGAGAACATACAGAAACAAAACATTGGTCATGCAAGAAAAAAAATATCCTGCAGAAAACATTATATTGAAAGATGAACTAACAGCAGAATCCTGTTCATGTCTACTCAGAAATAAGTCCCACTGTGTTCAATAGGACTTACTCCAGGGAAAGTTGGGTCTAGGATTGCAGTCGCCAGCCCAATCCTAGGCTTCCTAGTGCCTGCTGGAGCAGCAGTGCCAAAACAGCTACCACTGTATCCAGTAGGTGCCAGGAAGCAACCAAGAGTCTCCTCAGGAAAGATGACTTTGTCTCCTTCATACTTGACAGACTTTGTGTCAGGCTTTTCAGCCTGACATGGACTTCAGGGCACAGCAGAGCAGAGCTCATCCAGTTCCACCCCATTTCACCCCTACCCACCAGATTTCTCCCCCCCCCCGAGGCCACACCACTACCCAGCAGTCTCACCCCTCCAGCGGCGCATCCTCCTCCTGCCAGCACTGGGCCCAGCACCTGACTGGCGTGGGCCCAGCGCTCCCTACTCACCAGGTGCTGTAAAAGTGCTTTATGGCACATTTACAGCACCCAGTGCTGGCATTAGGGTTCAGTACCAGCACTGGGTGAGTTTAGGATTGTGCCCTAATGGTGTAGGCCTATCCACACTTAGCTGGGAGTAAGCCCCATTGACTATAATGAGACTCATTTCTAAGTAGACATGCATAAGACATTTCTAGAGACATCCCTAGAGAAGCCACAGCAAGCAACGCAGAATGCAGTTAGCACAGTTTTCAGCCTGGCATCCTCCTAAACAAATTAGCACCACCAATTAATGGCTGATTTAAAAAGAAAAATCTGGGCTATAGGATTGGACAAATACTCGATGCAAACTTGGCAGAGTAGCTTTTATGAGTATAGGAGCCATATAACATGTACATAGCTTGCTTCTAAGTAGAAGCTGGAGCCTTGAACCTTGGAACAGGCATGGCCACTGGGCATACTGAGAAATGATGAAAGCTGAGATGAGTGAAGAACTACACTTCCACTTCATCAAGTTCTGAAAACTCATTGCCAAGGATGCAGTGACACCTGACAGGTTAGTTAGGAAAGATCTTGTGAAGTTTTCTGTGATACTTTCAAACCAGTACAAAACATACGAAAACAAGAGCACATAACACTGAGTGCAAGAGCCAAGGAATACATTCCCAATCTATTTCTGTGGCATTCCTTCTTAAGGTCTTGCTGTTGATACTAGTCAGGAGTAGCTTTTTGCCAAGAAACAATGATTCTCCATTGAAGTGATGTCTCTCATGGAAAGAGGCAACAATTCTAAATGTTAGAATGCTAATTAGATGATCATAAAAACTTTCAGTAATGTAGTCAATACTGCTCTTCTTTATATAACCAGTTATAGCTGGGTAGTAGAACCAGGCACTGCAATTCCCAGCCACCAATGCTGAGTAGAAGATGAGGTTAGATCAGGACTCAGGTACTTCCTTGCCTCTGTTGCCAAACTGACCGTGCCACTGTGCCTGCATAGCAGCCTATGGAGGTTGGAATGAACCATGGATATAATTTCACAAAAAATGTGCCATGCACCACTGTATAAGCCAAAACTGTTTATTCTGTACCTCTCAGGCTGCAATCATATGTAAACTCACATGGCAGTGAGTGGGCTTAGAGCCCAACCTTATGCTTGTCTACTCAGAAATAAGTCCCATTGAGTTCAGTAACCTCACTTCTGAATAAACATATGTAGAATTGTGCCATATCCAGGTGTCCCCCACTTATTCAACAGTTTAGGGACTACAGCCCTATCAAAAACTGAAAACACTGAAATGTGGAACCCAGTCTTTTTTTAGCTTGCAAATGCATTTTGGCAACTGAAAAATGTAAATAATGCACTATATACCACTTGCCATTATGAATAAGCGCAAATGTAAGAGACACACACTGCACATAATTTATAAGATCATGCACTGCAAATGACTTGTATTCAGTACACAGACTGAACAAAAAGATGCAGCCAAGTCACTGAGAGAAAAATCAGAGGGCTGTGGAAACATGACAAAAAGAGGTCGAAATCACACATCAGCCCACACATCGAATGTATGGATTCTGGTTATAATTTAAAGGGGTTGAAAGAGTAGATTGTCAAAAAGCAGACAGTCAAAAAGCAGTGGTTGCCTGTACTACAAACGTCTACTTACACCACAAAAACATAAATAATGAAGATAGAAGTAGCTGTTTATATAATGATTATATATGAGATTTTGGTATACGATTATGCCTAAGTTTCATTATCCCCTAAGAAATAACTCAAAAGTATAGTGCAGGAAGATTCTTTATCAGACAGCCAAATTCCCTGGTTCTCCAAATTCAGTAGTATCCCTCAACCACTGGCTTCTTGCTGAGGAAAGGCTAAAGGCTCTTTTATTTAGAAAAAAGGCAACAAAGAGGGGACATGATAGAGCTTTATAAAATGACGCATGTATGCAGAACATGGATAAGGAAGATATTTTCTCTGTCTCATAATACACTGAGGGTCATCCAATAACATTTATTGGCAGGAGAATCAGGACAAACAGGAGGACATTCTTCTTTCCATGGTGCATAATTAACTTAGGGATTTCACTGCCACACTGGGTCAATCTCAGAAGTCCAGGACCTTCAGAAGGTGACGTTCCCAGAGGGGGGCACAGCAATAAGGTTTGCAGGGTGGCTCAACACGTGAACTACCCCTCCCCCTGTTGGAGCCATTCTGGGTGGTGAGAGCAACGTGGAGGAGATGCCTCCCTGTTGCTCTTACCACTCTGAATGGCTCTGATGGCGAGGGGAAGGGGCAGTTTATACAGCACATTGAGGTGCCCTGCAAAACTTAGCACTGTGCCCCTCCAGGAACACCACTGGAGACTACTGCTGATCCCAGACACTCCCTCTGTATCCATTAGCTCCATGTGCTGGCAGCGTAATGACTCTTTTGGGGTTTACGAAGATAGAACGGGATCCATAGAAATTTACCAGAGGCGCTGTAAAACCTATAGACAGTCCTGAAAGGCAACTGCCTTAGGGCCCAATCCTAAAGAGTGCATGCCAGCTCACCGCCAGTGCACACTGTTACAAACCTGCCGTAAGGCACGTTTGTGAGCCCTAGCACCAGTGCACTGCCAGTGGAGCGCCGGAGCTCCGCTGCTCAGCGGGCGCATGGAGCAACAGAGGTAAGGAGGAGATGTGGGGGAGGTGGGGAGGAGGTGTTCTGGGGGAAGGGAGTGGAGTGGGAGGGAAGCGGGACTGGTGGAGCAAAGCTCCAGAGGAGGCGGGGGGAAGTGGAGGGAGGGTGGGGAGGAGGTGTTCTGGGGGAAGGGAGTGGAGTGGGAGGGAAGCGGGACTGGTGGAGCAAAGCTCCACTGGCTCCAGAGCCTCTGTGTCGGGCTGGCTGCTGGCTGCCTGGCATGGAGGCTCTTGATTTTACAGTAACTTTAGGGTCACCATAGAATCGAGTAGCCCCATTATGGGGCTACTCAGTTTACGGGGGGGGAAGGGGATGAAAGTCTCCCGAGGAGGAGGCAGTGGCTGCCTGGAGCATGCAGGATGCAGCAGCAGGCATTTAAAAAGAGGATTGGACAAATTCATGAATGGTCTGTCATTTGCAATTGACTAACTTTGGCTCTGTTTGTGGGCCTTCCAGAAGTGCCTGGTTGGCCACTGAATGAAAGAGAATGTTAGATCTGTTGAACATTTGATTTGTTTCAGCAGGACATTTCTAGTTTTATGTCCCCTATTGGTTCAATGCTAGATAAATGAAATGACAAATCAAAGACTTTGGATTTCTGCAAGAGCAGGTGCGTTGTGTAATAAAACAGGCTAGTTCTAAAAGAAGTGCTTTACATACTGCCATAGTACAAATCAGGTCACAAGGGATATGAAAGAACAAGGGTATTCTTTTGTGCAAAGAAAGTACAGTATTCTAATTTTTCTCTGCAGAGGTGCTCTTCAAAACAGTCTCCTCTCATCAAGTGTTCCCTCAGCATAGACCACTGCATGTGCTTTCCCACAGCTTTATATCATTATATCCCATATTTATGCAAGTCAGGTGGGTTCGGTCTTGAAAAGATAACTGCACATGATAAACTCCTAGTCTATTCCCCAACTTCATTCATGCTGTTATTAAAGGCTATATTCTAAAAGATACAATCAAGAATCAAAGCAACAAGGATTGTCCTCAAGGCCTAAATGCTTTGAGGGATATTCATCAGACTCAGAATTCAGACAGCAGGCATCTACAAGGTATCTGTCAGTCTTCAGATGCCATGGTTTGGAGGCTTTCACGGCTATCTTTCTACCAGGGAAACTTGGTTGATATTTTTTTCTCTTATTTCTTCACTGGATGTCCTCTCAAAAACACAACAGATGCCATGCAGTTCTGAAATTGCTGTCATGCATCCCAGTACGAGTCCTTAGGAACCTGTTGAGAGACAGGAGATTTCTGAGGCGTGCATTCGGCTTGCCCGTGTACTGTTTTATTGCCAGGGCCTTAATGAGAACACAGTGAGTGTATAATAATACTGTACCAGCTCAGTTGCAATTTTTCCTTTCCAAAGGCTGCAGGCGCTTTCTGGGAACTACCTTTCCAGCTCATAAAGTTAGCTGACTGCGAAAGCTTACAAGAACCAACATACCAAAGTCGTGCGGCCAACTGTGCTTTGTCATTTCCTGAAACAGTTATCAGGCCCTTTCCCAGTCAATTCCCCTTTCCTTAGGATTTATTTTGATGCTCCATTCCTGAATGTTTTCTCCACCAGGTAGTTTGATAAGAAGTGCCAGCTCCATGTTATTGCTTCTGTTTGTTCAAATCCTGTTTCAACACTGCACATGCTTTTCCTCGCAGTTGGAGGTTTTCTCTATGATGAACCACATAAGGAGCAATGCCAATCACACTTAGCAGTAAGGAAATATTGTTAAATTGCAATGTTAAATTGAAAATTCTCTTGTGGTTTTCGGTCTTGAAGCAGAAAAAGAGGCAGTGGTGGCTCTGGATAGAGTTCTGTTTTTGAAAGGTTCTGTTTCCAGAACTCCCATAGATACCAAAACCCACAGATAATCAAATCTGTAGGTCAGGGCCCTCACTTGACCTCCAGACATGACCAGAGGTGCCCTGCTGGTTGCATCTAGCAGGAAGGCACTTCCTGTTTTTTCTTTCTGACACCTTCAGGAGGTGTTTCTGGGGCCTGAAGAGGCCATGTGCAGCCTCCCTGGACCTCAGAAAGCCTCTCGGATGCCACCGGAAGGCGCTTGTAGTTGCATCTGGGAGATCAGGTGGGACCCTCCACCACGGGTTCAGAACCTGCGGTGGGTCAAATCAGAAGGTTCCAAACCCGCAGATAAAAAGAGCCCACCTGTACAATCAACAAGATTTGACAATTTGTCAACCCATTAATGTATAGCCTGCTGCAAATGTCGGCTTCTTTGTTCTGAAGAGCTCTAGATGTCTGGAAGTAAATATTAGCCTACTGGTGTGACATTTGTTCTTTTATTTTGTTCTGAACACCTACACTATAGAGAGATTATATTCTGTTCAAAAACTTGCATCCAGCAATTTGAAGATTACCACAGTTATTGTCATAAAAAGATACTTTAATAAAATCTTCCTAACTCAGTGGGATAAATATGGCTATGAAGAACCTTCCCAAGTATAAGATTTTAGCATTTTTGTTGCTATAGATAAATAGCAACTTCACTTATGGTGCAAACCTATGTTAGTTATGCCAACATCACTGTGACATTGGTGCAACATCCATCATATCCTAAGCCCACCAACCACAAACTGGGAGTAGGAAACAAGAACCCATGTAACTCCATTTTGGCATTGCCTTCTCAGTAATGTTGCCATAATCCATGAAAACCCCAACACAGTCCACCAGTCATGGAGTGGTAGCCTGGCATCAGTGCAATCTCAGTGTGATGTCGGCATGATGTGGGACCAATATCAGAGTGATGTCAGCCCAACATTGGCCCAACATGCAAAGAGCCAATGAGACAGCTGGAAAGTGCTAAGTGCTGTCGGTAGCAGCTCTAGGCACCAATAGGATTGGGGCCAAAGTCTTAGAACACAGAAGGTGCAGGATTGATTAGAGCAAAAGTAATCACCACTGCTTTCCAGAGCCCATATATCCAGACCTCTAGTCTGATTTGACAACCAGAAAATTTCTCCAGCAACACAATTTAAAAGACCAGAAAAGGGAAATTTTCTGGGCAGGAGGTCTGGTCTAGAGGGTAGAGCCTCCGTCTGCCTGAAGATAACATCCACAAGGTCGCCAGTTCGAGGCCACCGGCACCGTGCGACCTTGAAGCAGCTGACAAGCTGAAGCCGAGCTATTCCATCTGCTCTGAGCGTGGGAGGATGGAGGCCAGAATGTAAAGCCAGATCGGAACGAAACACCTTGAATGTAGTGTTTCTTGAAAGAAAGAACCTTCTTTGAAATTGTAAAAATCCCTATTTAATAAGGGATTTAAATAAAGCCTATGTAAACCGCCTTGAATAAAGTCTTGAATAAAGACCAAGAAAGGCGGTATAGAAATACCTGTTGTTGTTGTTGTTATTATTAAATTTAAGAAAAAGACTAGATTTGACCACCATGCAATTAGTCAGCATTTTGTGTATGTATCCTTGTGTTTTTCAGTTTGTCCACAGGCCTGTCCTCAAACACTGCCGTATTGTGAGAACAAAAGGAATGCAGCTTCCCTTTCAAGGCAACTCTCACAGCAATCTGCACTTTCTTCGATACCTGGATCTCTGTATGTTTGAAGCATGCGCCAAATTCCTTTCAAGACACACTCTGATAGCCAATTCATAGAAAGCGCCTTTTGCTTTTTGAGATCACTTTGAAGTTGGATGAGTTCTTGGCAATGTCGGCTCTATGGGGAATGGCGCAACTGTAATTTAAAGCACGTTGACAGCAACGACTTCTGAAATTTTTATAAGGATGCCAACCATGCTCCTTAAATTTTTATAAAGCTACATTCTACTAGTTAAAAAAAACTAAAGTGACAAGACATGATCTTCAAATTGCTCACACCAGAGAGAACTTTTGCAGTGAGCTGCTTAACGGAGGTGCATGTTATAGTCAGAATGGTGCAAACATAAAAATCAATATGCCATCAAATATGTAGGGTTGCCAACTGCCTGGGAAATAAAGCTCACATGGTTTTTTTTGCTTTCACAAAAAACAATTAGCTGCTGAACAAATTGGGGCAAAGCTGTCTCCCCCCCCCCCATTTTTAGCTATATGACAGGCAGCCCAATCCTAACCTGCGCTGGAATAGGAAGGCCAACTGACCTGTGCCATATCCTGCACAGATTAGGAGATGGCTGCTGTGCAACTCGGAGTAAGGAGATATATTTCCCCTTACCCTGTGTTGTGTGGCAGCGACCCATATGGTGCTACTTGGATCTGTACCATCAAAATTGCTGTAATGCCAGGCTGGCCAGGAGGGGGGTTAGGATCTGGCCCAAATTGCCCAGGCCGATCCCTCCCCCAAATCTTGTAAAGATTTGAGTATGTAACTGAGGGTGCAATCTTAACCAACTTTCCAGCACTGGCATAGCTGTGCCAGTGGGGCATGTGCTGCATCCTGCACTTGGGGGGCAGTTATGGAGGTCTCCTCGAGGTAGGGCAGTGTTTGTTCCCTTACCTTGGAGTTGCATTGCCCTTATGTCAGTGCTGGAAAATTGGTTAGGATTGCGGCCTGAATTGCACAGGAAAAAATACATAAAGAACATCAACCCATAGCTAGATACCCATTCCAATAAAGCTGCTTCATCTCTGAACTCACCTTGAATGGGAGTTTGCATGGCACCTTTCCAAGATACATCATTGGACCAAAATATACAAACTAAAATCTATTGAAAAAAGTGATTTATTCCAAAGGCATGGAATGGAATTATTGATTGGTTATCCAGACCTTCCTTCAAGCACCATTTAGGTCTTAATTCTGTGAGATTGGTTAGGGAAGCCATACAACCTATCCAACGAGGAACTATATGAACCTTGGTTTTCCATGTCCAAGTCCAATATACTGGCCATTGGACAACACTGGAGTGACAGGAATAGAGAGGAATAAGAGTTAATTCTGTGAGGGAGCCTAGACTTGAAAATAAAAGGCTTGAAATGTCACAAGTAAGTGTAGTTGGATGTTATGCTGTAATACACACATGCACACCTTTATTATTATTTATACAGTATTCTATACCACCTTTCTCACTGACTCTCAGTAAGTGAAAGGCTTAGGCTGCAATCCTAACCACACTTTCCTGAGAGTAAGCCCCATTGAACAAAATAGGACTTACTTCTGAGTAGACCTGGTTAGGATTGTGCCATTACAGGGCCAAGGCGGTTCACATAGGCATGATGTCACCAACCTCATAAATGGAGTTTTTACAATTAATGTTCCATGAGAAACTAATAGAATTCTTCACTTCCAGATGTTTTCCTTCCTGTCACTTCACCCCTTGGCAGCTTATCACAGTTGACTCCTTGCCCTGTCACAGCAATAGCGACTCTTCCTGGCTCTGTTCTCTCCCATCATCTTTGTCAGCTATGAGGGTCTCCCATCCAAATCACTGCTGGGGTGACTCCCACTTTGTTTCTTTGGGCAAGGCACAGCTTTAACCTCCAGACCACATCTCCTGCCTGGAGGTATGCAGTTGGTTGCAGACAGTTGGTTTCAGTCTTGATCCATGTGCATTAGATAACTATTTCTGACACACTATCATCTGGATGACTCACAGCCCAATCTTAATAGGCCTCTGCACCTTTGGAACTAGTGTTCCAGCAGTGTGGTGGTCTTTCCAGTATTGCAAAATAAAATATGTTGTTGTGTGCAATCAGGTTACTACTAGAAATGATGACTGGCAGCGATGCTGGCAAGTTGGCCTGAGGGGTAGGGCATGGCCAAGGATAGGCAGTACAGGGTGAGGAGGGGGATGAACATGCTTCCTTGTGGATGCTTTGGGGTGTCTGTCATTCTGATTGCACCTCTTTTTACAAACTCAAATGCTTTGCTAGAAAGGTTCCTTACTTTCAGGAGTGGCTCTTCAGGTTGCACGAGCAGGAAGATGCACCCTCAGTTTGGATTAATAGCCCTCCCTATGCTTTTACATGATCCCTCCCATTATCCTTTGCATCCCTCCCTATATTTTAATGATTCATAGTGAAACTGAGTGTGCCAATATTATCATAGAACTGAGGTACTCAATGTCTGAATTACATTCAAAGATCAAGGAAATGTTCAATTAATTTTCCAATTCAATCTGTTTTTTTGTGTGTGCTGTTTTATGTCAGGAGCATTGGTATAACGATGCCTGCCGGGCCTGGACATTTTTAGTTCAGGGTCACCAGGGATTTAAGCAATAGCTCTCTGGAGACTCTGAGAACTTACAAATCATTTGGTAATCAAACAAATGGCTTTGCTTGCATTACTAAAAATGCCACAGATTGCTCAATCAATCAGTTATAAGCGTCTGGTTGACTTGTAATTTATTTTATTTCTTTTCTAGAGCTGGGTTGTATGTTTATTTTGCTATTCCTTCACTCCTTATGCAATGTTCTGTCTGATAGTATAAGACAGAACAGTCTATCCCAAGTGAGAGTCTGCCAACATTACTGTAGGCAGTGTCATTAAGGCTGCAATCTTATATGCATTTTCCTGGGGGTAAGCCCTCCTGAACACAATAAAACTTACTCCTGAGTAGACAAGCCTTGAATTGTGCTGCAAATCCAGTATTCTATGGAAAATTTGCATTTCTTTCTTTTCCTTTTCTTGTCGTTCATATTTTCAGCAACACAGGAAGCATTGTAGCGAAATTGGGTTTATAAATATGGTGTCAGGAATTTATGACTAAAGCTGCTTTGCCTCTGTCAGAAATAATCTCTAGGCCTTTTCTCTTCACGCTTGCTGTGATACTCTACCAGTGTAATTCCCTTGACTACACTGGTATTTACTCCTCAATGACACAGGATGAAAGCTTTGATTCCAAATTTGTGGAATGGGGCAGCCCAGGCCGAACTAGCGCTGGCACAGCCAGGACACCTGGCCTGTTCTGTATCCAGAGCTAGTTGGGAGACTGCTGGAGGTCTCCTTGGGGTAAAGGGATAGATTTCCCCTTACCCCATCTAACACCCCAGCCAACCCTATGGGGCTACTCATAGCTGGCGGAACTCTGAGCAGCCCCACACAGGGCTGCCTGGCCTGGGAAGGAGGTTATGATACAATGGAAGAGGCCTCCACCGATCCCACCTCTTCCCAGGCCTGATCCATTCCTGTTCTGTCTGATTTTTGGACTCTCTTTGTTAAATGTGTTTGGTCCTGATGAATTGTAATGACTCAGAACAAATGAGGTAGTCATGCTCATTTATCACACTCATCCAGCCAAAACAAGTGTACACTAAATCCGTATGCCAAAAATGGTGATAAAATCTGTATTTGAATAAATTGGCATTAATACACACTAAGCTGTCAAACAACAGGCCTCTTTGACTAGTTATTTTCCTCCATATCTGCAAAGGTATTAACTAGCTGTATGATCAGTATGCCTTACACAGTCAGGATTATTTTTAAACAGGAATACTTGCATGTGTTGTCATACAAATATTTGGAATAATTAGTCAAAGAATCTGCAAGTAAAAAATGAAAGATTCAAGCTTATATGAACGTGTAGAAAGGGAAAACTGATGGACACCTATACTTATTTTTTGAAATGAACTGTAAACAATTTTGTAAATATTGGGGTTATAAATAATAATTGTAATTGATTAGTCAATGTCTTTAACTGATTAAGGGCACAATCCTAACTCCATTTCCAGCACTGACAATAGGACAATGTAGCCCCGAAATAAGGGAACAAACATTCCCTTACCTTGAGGAGGCCTCCGTGAGTGCCACCCAACTGCAGGACACAGCACATGTCCCATTGGCACAGCTATGCCAGTTCTGGAAAGCTGGTTAGGATTTGGGCCTAAGAGCACAATCCAAATGGAGTGCTTGGCTGGCATAAGCCCCTTCACTGACCCAAGAGTATTGCAAACGAGCCAGAAAGCACACTCGCAACTACTCTTGTGCCGACTAGGCCGCTGTGTGCTATATTCCCACCCGGCAGTAGTATGCTTGCGCTGGCCTGGAGAGGCCAGCTTGCCTAAAGCTATCCTTAATGCAGTCACATTGACATTCAGGTGTGATCTGAACAGATACCATCCCAGTTTATACTTCTTTTCTTGCTCTCATGGGTGAGATCTAAACCCCTTTCAACCCTTTATTCCACAGTGGCCTGAATACCACTGCTGAGGATCGCTAGCCTAATTACCCTTGAAGTCCTCAACAAATGTGATTTTCATTGAGAACCACTTTACTAAATCAAAGGAGGAAAACATAATGTTTGACAAAGGGCTATTGTTTTGGGTTTTTAGGGTGCAAATTCACAGACTGCAAATTCCCTTCCCATCACACAGAAGCACAAGTGTAAAATGGTGATTGATACTAGCTGAGGTTCAGGGCTCTTGTTTTCACATAAAAGAAAAGGTTGCTTTTTGTGAGGCATCAGAAATTGATAGGAATATCACAGTGTATTTGCTGCGCCTGGGGCTTTCTGAGGCTTTTACATGTGGATAGGAAATTTATTGTATGTGATTCTGAAGCATTTCTGGGAGGCAAAAGCAGATTTTGAGCTTGCATTACACCCAGAAATATTTAGACTCTGCACCACACACACAACATAGACATGAATGTATCTATAAAGCATGATATGTTGGATATTGGTTATTTTGCAGGACTATTCCTTATAAATAGGTGGGACCTTTGTATCTGTGGGGGTTTTGTTCGGGAATCCCTGTGAATTCAGAAGTCTGCAGACATCAGGGGGCCAAATTTGAAGGACTTTTAAAAAAGCATGCCAAAACTAGGTTTCCTACCTTCATGTGGCAAAATTGTGCCGTTTCCAAGTCTCTACAGCTATTTTTGGACCTGAAAAATCAATTTCGGGGTTGCATGGAGGTTCCTGGCTCTTCCTAGGGTCAGGTAATGGCATGGTTTAATTGCACAAAGGTATGCAACCCAATTTTGGCACGCTTTTTAAAGAAAACCCTTTAAATTTGCTCCCCAGTGTCTGCTGGCATCCATGTTGAGTTAAATCAGTGGATACTGTATTCCATGTCCTGACAAGGCAGTTTTTGTCAGCTTAAAAAACTAAGAATAATGAAATTGTACCTCCTTCTACACTTGCATTTAGTGCCTGCTCAACTCCTAGAAAATTCATGGAGTATATCTGTTCTGCCACTGTACCTTCTGCCTCCTTTCTACCCAACTAGATTGCAGTCTTTAACCTGCCTCAGGCACTAACACCAGCTCTATGCATTGTATTAGGGCCAGGTTGATACCAGCCAGGCTTTGGCTGGTGGGTGACCATACCTCAAACCAGAAACTTGCATTCTTCAACCCAGGATCCCTGGAGGCTGAATAAAGGTAAGGGCCCTGAAGTTCAGCAGGCAAAACTGAACACTAGTTATTTGCCAGTTCGTTAAATGCAAATAATTAATGTACTGCTGTGTTGACCAGGTAAGAGCAGAAGCCCAGGCTTTGAGTATATATCATCCAAAAGCTAATCAAAAGGCTCAATCAGGACTACCAGTCGCTGAAACTGACATTGCGTTTGCTTCAGTGTCTCTTCAGGTTAGATCTCACTGCAGCCCACAAAGTTCCTGGTTCAAGTTCTGCAGTCCCTTACACCTGCTTTCCTCACAGCATTGTCTCGAGCTTATATGAAGGGTTAAATGAGACATGAAAAAATCAGTTTGGCTGCCAAGTCATAAATGTTTATCAAGCAGTGGTAGTGCTGAGAGATTTAGCACACAGAGCAAGAGATTGAAAGCTGACCTCTTCCTTGGCTTGTGCTTTCCCTTCCACCTACTTTTAAAATTTATTTTCCCTCCCCCCCCCTTTCTAAAAGGTTCATGTAGAAGAGCATAGGTGGGGGTGATGCAGTTTCCCTCTTCTGCCCACCCTTGCTGAATTTCAGATCATCATCTCCTGCTGGCATGAGGACCCAGGTTGAGTCTTCTTGTTACTATCATATGTAGTGGCACTTTGAGGTAATTGTGCCAGGAGTAACCAGAGGCACATTTTGGCCTTTCAATGTCCTTTAGGTACTGATGCTGCTTAGGACCCAGGTACATGAAGACCTGCCTTCTCAACACATAGGTTCTTCTACCTTTTAAAGCTAGGTGGATAGTGACAACCATATTTCTGGAGCCAAACCAAAGGCCTTTGTATTTTCCCAGGCTTTTAGGGCTGCAATCCTAAAAACACTTACCTGAGAGAAAGTTCTACTGGGGAAAAAAAGGGACTGACTTCTGAATGAACATGTACAAGATTGTGCAGAAAAAAATGTAAGCCAAGTTTGTAAATCTGTTTTGAGTCTTACAGGGTGTATGTTTTATTTATTTCTGCTCTTTTAGTGTTGCTGGTCTAATTATGCTTCTGCTGTTGATCTTTGTTTTTATTGTATTAATTGTTTTTATGGTTTCTTAGCTGCCCTGAAATGGTGCAGGATATAAATTTTTAAATAAGATATAGACAAACACAGTGCTTCATTTCCATGAGAGTCTGGGATTTAGGCCTTCCTAAGCAACTAGAATCTAGTGAAATGGTACTATCCTTTTACTTCACACTTTGCACCATTTGTATATAGAATACACTTTGCATAAGAATTAACTTGCAACCTATGTGTATATTGTCAAGTTAATGGATGATGTTTTAACAATGCCTTCCTTCTGTCTTCAAGCTAAATTAAAGATGCTGGTGATGACCTATAAAGCTCTACAAAGCCTGACCATCATTGTCTCCACCCCTTTCCTATGTTCCCCCATGACCTTTAAGATTGACTAGGAATGCACTATTCAAATCCACAGTGAAGGGTAGAAAGCTATTTTTCAGCTTTTGAAGCTCTTGGCCAAAGAACATGCATGTGAATTTTGCAGAAGCAATGTGAGATTTTATTCCCCCCCCCCCAAAAAAAAAAATTAAGAGACTTTGGCTGCAATCCTAACCACACTTTCCTGAGAGTAAGTCCCATTGAACAAAATAGGACTTACTTCTGAGTAGACCTGGTTAGGCTTGTGCCCTTTGGATGCAGAGATATGGGAGAATAGTATGGTTTCTACATTGCTTTTTTCTTCCACTAGGAGGGATTCAAAGTGGCTTACAATTTTTAATAAAAGCACAATGAAACATTTACCGTAAATAATAGAACTGAAAAACAAAATCTCTGGCAACCAACTCAGAAATAAACAAGTGGGTGCATCTAAGTCAAAGTGGGATAACTTCTGGCAGCTAGTTCCACAAAGTGGGCACCACCACAGAGAAGGTCCTGAGGTCCTCTCAAACATGATGTTATTCATGTTATTCCATCAATAACATCATGCCTAGCTAGGAAAGTCTCTCTAGATGACCTCAGGCAGTGATTTTCAAACTGGATCTTCCTGAAGCCCCAGCCTGAAGGCCCTGTGTTGTTTACCCTTAAGGGGCAGGGAGGGCAGGAAGGCAGAGATGGGATGCCGAGCATTGCGCCTCTGATCTGGGCTTGGGCGTACTGCCACCTGCAGCAGCCTGGGGGGGGGGGCGGCCCTGGTGCCAGCCTCAGCAGGGCTGCTCAACACAGCGCCTTCCTGAAGGTGATTGCGACCATTTCCCTCCTTAACTCTAACCCTTCCCTGCCTTCTGAGGCAAAGACTTGGTGGCTCTCAAACTCTCGCCAAGAGTTTGAAAACCACTGGGGGGATAGACAGAAGCATACAGGGAGAAAAATCTATCAAGTACCCATGTCCTAAGGCTTAAGCCATAAAGGCCTTGAAATGAGATAACCAGCACCTTGTATGGAGCCTGGAAACAAACTGGCAGCCAGTATAGATGAAATAATAACAGGGCTGTGAGACAGTCACAATCTCTTGTACCCACTAGTTAACCTGGCTATTGCATTTTGAATCTACTGGAGTTTCCCAACAGTCCTCATGGTCAGCCCCATATAGCCCTTGTTAGTTACAGAAATCCAGTCTTGATGTTACCAACACATGAGTAATTTGGTCACATCTGACTGAGCAAGCAAAGGGAGCCTGACCCAAAGCATGGCAGATATACCTCTGGTTATGGCTGCCACCTGGGTATCCAGAAGCACTGATAGTCCAGAAGCACTCTACTTCTCAAGCCCACCTCATTCATCAAGGGCAAGGGTGGGCAAACTTTCAACTTTAGGAATCCTGGACCTTTAACAATTGTGCAGGAGCAAGAATTTCAGCAGCTGCCACTTGTCATCTGTCAGATGACAAACTGCACCTGCTGAAATTCCCTCTTCTATACAATTGCTAAAGGTCCAGGATCCCTAAAGTTGAAAGTCTGCCCAGCCCTGATCAAGGGGAATGCAATCCCATCTAGATCCAGCTCATACTTCACCACTGGATCAGCACATCACATATCCAAGAGCAACATTAACTGCAAAATGCCTTCTGGGGAGTCTGCAAGAGAGACTTCCTTTGCTTAAATTCTCTTTGGGAAGCCCTGCTAGGCCTGATCCTCCCTGCTGTGCCATCCAGAGGCTATAAAGCTCAGCCCAATCCAGCCCTAAATGAATTGCAACTGGACTTCTACTGCTATCCTATATATCAGTGGTCTTCAAACTTTTTCATGCCCAAACCCCAATATATAATGAAATAAATAATGTGACTGAGGACCCCACCGTCAATCTCACCTCCTCCCAGGACCCTATCTGCCCACCACATTACCGCTCACTCCCCATCCCCGTACACCCTCCCAGTGCTGTTCACTGTAGCCAAATATTACTGTTAGAGAGAGCAGAAAAAATTACCATGAAGCCTGGCACTTGTGAAAGCTGTTTTAACACAATTGCTAAGAACCTGAACAAGAAGGACTGGGACACTATCTCCTGGTACCTGAAGGGGTTCATCAAGGGGATGAAGGAGATGCCTTTCCCTTCCTCTGGTGGTATTCTAGTCCAGAGGTGTTCAATGTTTTTTGTTCCCATAAGTTGCTGCAACTCCACAACTGAGGCTTTGCAAATCCCTTTGGGGTACCAACCCCAAGGCTGAAGAACACTGCTATACATGTCTACTCAGAAGCCCCACTGACCTAAGTGGAACCTACTCCCAGGTGAATTTGTATAGGACTGCACCCAATTCACCCAATTCTGCAACAGTCCACTGGCTTTGACAGGTTATAGGTAGAGGTGTTGTTAGACTACAGCCTAAGTCAGAGGTATCAAACTTGTTTCATATAGAGGACCAAAGTCAGCATTCATTATGCCTGCTGAGGGCCAGAAGTGGCATCACTAAGCAGGAAGTGACATCATTAAGCAGATGATGGCCAGAAATAGGCACCTTGTTCTCACATAGAAACTCATTAGCTGCCAATGACAGAAGAGAAAATGTGCAAATCATATTTTTAGGATATGAAAGACCTCAATTATCACACTAGGAGAGCCCAGTTATAATGGGGGGCAGATAAATTGCTTCTGGGGGACCACAATCAGTCTGTGTGCCTTATGTTTGACACCTCTGGCCTTACTGAATCCCAATAGGTTTACTTTTGAGTAAAATAAATAACACTGTTTCCAAAAATCCCTAGTTAGAGCAGTGGTTCTCACACATTTAGCACCAGGACCCACTTTTAAGAATGGGACTCTGACAGGATTCACCAGAAGTGATGCCATGACAGGAAGTGACATCATCAAGCAGGAAAATTTGTAACAATCCTTGGCTGCAATCCTACCCACACTTACCCAACAGTAAGTCCCATTTACTATCATTGTTAAAAGAATATACATTTGTATTGGCAACCTTCAGTCTCGAAAGACTATGGTATCGCGCTCTGAAAGGTGGTTCTGGCACAGCGTCTAGTGTGGCTGAAAAGGCCAATCCGGGAGTGACAATCCCTTCCACACCGGGAGCAAGTGCAGTCTGTCCCTGGTCTGTCTCCCTGGCTATGGGCCTTCCTTCTTTGCCTCTTAGCCTCAGACTGTTGGCCAAGTGTCTCTTCAAACTGGGAAAGGCCATGCTGCACAGCCTGCCTCCAAGCGGGCCGCTCAGAGGCCAGGGTTTCCCACTTGTTGAGGTCCATCCCTAAGGCCTTCAGATCCCTCTTGCAGATGTCCTTGTATCGCAGCTGTGGTCTACCTGTAGGGCGCTTTCCTTGCACGAGTTCTCCATAGAGGAGATCCTTTGGGATCCGGCCATCATCCATTCTCACGACATGACCAAGCCAACGCAGGCGTCTCTGTTTCAGCAGTGAATACATGCTAGGGATTCCAGCACGTTCCAGGACTGTGTTGTTTGGAACTTTGTCCTGCCAGGTGATGCCGAGGATGCGTCGGAGGCAGCGCATGTGGAAAGCGCTCAGTTTCCTCTCCTGTTGTGAGCGAAGAGTCCACGACTCGCTGCAGTACAGAAGTGTACTCAGGACGCAAGCTCTGTAGACCTGGATCTTGGTTTGTTCCGTCAGCTTCTTGTTGGACCAGACTCTCTTTGTGAGTCTGGAAAACGTGGTAGCTGCTTTACCAATGCGCTTGTTTAGCTCGGTATCGAGAGAAAGAGTGTCGGAGATCGTTGAGCCAAGGTACACAAAGTCATGGACAACCTCCAGTTCATGCTCAGAGATTGTAATGCAGGGAGGTGAGTCCACATCCTGAACCATGACCTGTGTTTTCTTCAGGCTGATTGTCAGTCCAAAATCTTGGCAGGCCTTGCTAAAACGATCCATGAGCTGCTGGAGATCTTTGGCAGAGTGGGTAGTGACAGCTGCATCGTCGGCAAAGAGGAAGTCACGCAGACATTTCAGCTGGACTTTGGATTTTGCTCTCAGTCTGGAGAGGTTGAAGAGCTTTCCGTCTGATCTGGTCCGGAGATAGATGCCTTCTGTTGCAGTTCCAAAGGCCTGCTTCAGCAGGACAGCGAAGAAAATCCCAAACAAGGTTGGTGCAAGAACACATACAGATAGCATACATATACTATGTATAGCATACATAGTGATAGCATAGGATACAGATAGCAGCTGACACGGGCAACATCAAGGGGATGTATGATGGTATCAAGCAGGCCCTAGGTCCAACACAGAGGAAAATTGCCCCTCTGAAGTCTGCCACAGGCGAGATCATCCAGGATCGGGCGCAGCAGATGGAACGCTGGGTGCAGCACTACTCTGAGCTATATTCCAGAGAAAATGTAGTCACCGAAGAAGCACTGAACAACATTGAGTGCCTGCCTGTGCTGGAAGAGCTTGACAGTGAACCAACCCTAGAAGAACTTCACGTGGCCCTGGACTCCCTTGCCTTTGGCAAGGCACCTGGAAAAGACAGCATCCCTGCTGAAGTCCTAAAATGCTGCAAAGAGATCATCGTCACTGAGCTGCATGAAATCCTCTGTCTCTGCTGGAGAGAAGGTGGAGTACCTCAAGACATGAGGGATGCAAACATCATCACGCTGTACAAGAACAAAGGTCACAGGGGTGACTGCAACAACTACCGCGGCATCTCTCTCCTTAGCGTTGTAGGAAAGCTGTTTGCCCGAGTTGTACTAAAGAGGCTCCAGGTACTTGCAGAGAGCGTCTATCCAGAATCGCAGTGTGGATTCCGAGCCAATAGGTCCACCACTGATATGGTATTCTCCCTTAGACAACTGCAGGAGAAATGCAGGGAACAACGACAGCCACTCTTTATAGCCTTCATAGATCTCACAAAGGCTTTCGACCTGGTCAGCAGAGACGGCCTCTTCAAGATTCTCCCCAAGATTGGATGTCCACCCAGGCTCCTCAGCATCATCAGATCTTTCCACAAGGACATGAAGGGCACTGTTGTCTTCGATGGCTCCACATCAGACCCTTTTGACATCCGAAGCGGAGTGAAGCAGGGCTGTGTTCTTGCACCAACCTTGTTTGGGAATATACATTATATCTTGTTAAAAGTACAGGTCTGTAACATTTCCCCAAATGCAGTCATGTAGCATGGTAGCATCATGTCTAATATATTAAAAATAAAACATTGAAATGAATGGGGACCCACCTGAAATTGGCTCACAACCCACCTAGTGGGTCCAGACCCACAGTTTGATAAATAGAGTTAGAGGGAGAAACTTGGGTTGCAATCCCAAGCATTTTTTCCTGTGAGTAAGTCCATCATTGAACAAGTTGGAACTTACTTCTGAGTAGACATGCCTAGCATTGTGTTGTCAGTGGCCTTGGACAAATTGATTAGGGTCCAATCCTAAGCATGTCTACTCTAAAGTAAGTCTTCTTTTGTTCTATGGAACTTGCTCCCAGGAAAGTGTGCACTGGGTTGCAGCCTTAGAGGCCAATCCTATTCCTGTCTACTCAGAAGTAAGTTCCATTATAGTCAATGGAGCTTACTCCCAGGAAAGTGTGGAAAGGATGGCAGCCTGAGTTCTCTGCTTGCAGAATGGGAATAATACTATGGTCCAACCCCGGGATCCTTCTGGCGGCGAGTAAGATAAAAGAGGAGGGCTGTGCGAACTCCACCTGCAAGGAGGCTCTGGCTGAGTCGCAGCCCGCGCAAGAAGAGGACGCCTCCGCCCCTGCCCGCCCAGCGGCCCCGCCTCTAGCCGTCGCCAAAGGGCGGGCATGCCCAGGTCTGCCTGGCTTTGCTGAAATCCCGCCCAGTGGGGAGTGTCAGTGGCTGGGGCTGAAATGCAGACACGCTGGAAGCGGCAACCGCGGCAGCCGCCTGCAGTTCCTACTCGGCTGGCGAGGGTAGAGCGCCGGGCTGCATGCAAGCCGCGGCACGGGGGCCGCTAGCCGTCCAGGAGGAAGCGCCATGTCCCGGCCAGCCCTGACCAGGCTGCTGCTCTTCCACCTGCTCCTGATCAAGCTGCACATCGCTAGAGGTGGGTCTGGGCAAGGCGGCGGGGGCTGCGGAGCAAGTGCCCGTGCCCGCCACGCGTTGGCTGCTGCCTCTACTTGGCTGCGCCTCCAGCTCACCCTGCATGGCCCTCCGCGGGGGAGCCGTGGCCACAATGTGTGTTGTGTTGTGTGTGTCAACAGTCGACTGTGTGGGGATCCCCGAAGGGCAGGGGGAGGACGCGATCGCATCCCAGGGGTGCCAGTGCCCAGGGTGCAAACAAACCCCTCCTGGGGATGCTGAAGCCAAAGCACACAATGCACCCCCCCGCAGCACTTTCTCCGGAGGAGCTCTGGCCCAGGACAGGGTTTCACTGGCCACCTGTCCATTCATTCTCGTCCTGGGGTGGTGGTGGTGCTTAAATGCCATCAGGGATGCGCAACAATAACAACCCCCTCCCCGTTTGGCTCTCCTGATGTGCTTTTTTGCAAACAATGCCGAGGTGTGGATCATGTTAGTGGGAAATATGGGGGGGGGGAGGCTTTGTAGCTCTGCGGGGACGAGAGACCCCCTTGGCTTGGGCATGATGCCCCTTTGTGGCGGCGGTCCACCTGCCTGCCCACCTTCTTGCTGCCCCCCGGACATGATGCATGTGCCGCCTTCCTGCATGCGAGGCTGGGTGGGCAGCCGCAAGAGTCATGTGCGCGCATGGAGAGGATTTGCAAATGGTCTTTGTGCGCCGTGCCTGCCTGGGAAGCGTGGCCTAGAACGCGAGCGGGCGACGGAGGGTGGCGGAGGGAGAAGGACCCTTTGCCTTCCCCTGAGACCGAGGGGGGTCCGGCCTGCCCGGTCCTCCTTTCCCCTCCGCTCCTCTTGCAGGCTCGGCCAAGGAGTGCGAGGAGAACCAGTTCCAATGCCGGAACGAGCGCTGCATCCCTTCCGTCTGGAGATGCGACGAGGACGATGACTGCTCGGATAACAGTGACGAGGCCGATTGCCGTGAGTAGTTCCGGGCAGGCTTGGCTCGCGGGGGCTGGGCTGGGATGGGCTGGCGGTGCGTATGGAGAGCCCGGGCACCAGCTTGGGACTTGAGCGTCCGCCTGTCTTCTTGCCCCCGTGGCTTGGGTGGCAAGAAGGTCGAGGAAAGCACGCTGACTGCCCCTTGCTGGGCTGCAGCCCTAGCCACGCTTACTTGGGAGTAAGCCTCATTGACTATAAAGAGACTTACTTCTGAGTATGGATGCGCAGGATTGGGCTCTTAAACCCCAACGGATTTAGAGCCCCAAATCCTGGGCATGTCTACTCAGAAGACAGTCCCATTATAGTCAGTGGAGCTTACTCCCAGGAAAGTGTGGATAGGATTGCAGCTTGGAGCCCAAAACCCTGTGCATGTCTACTCAGAAGTCTGTCCCATTATAGTCAATAGGGCTTGCTCCCTGGAAAGTGTGGCTAGGACTGCAGCCTTACCCCACTTGCAGCAGGGGGTGGATTTGAGCTTATATCTTAGGTGGGTGTTTTGTGTTGGAAAGGGATTATATGTAGTTTGGCTTCTAGACGGTCTCAGGGAAGCACAAAACCGGGTCCTGCACCAATCCAGAAGTTCAGCAGATCAGGCAGCTTGTTGTTTCCCTCATATTAAGAAATCCAGATTCCAAGTTCAGTAGTGTGGTGTAAGAGAGTCCAGCCTCTTTCAGTTTATGAATGAAAATGCCTTTTCTGCCGGCAACTTGTTGATTGGCTAGCAAGGAACCGCCAGATAGGTCACATGGTGCCTGCTGTCTTTTAAGGAAGGAGGGGAAGAGCATTGCACATACCCCAGACCAGCCCACCTCTGCTGCTTCTGGGCTATGTCTTCCTGCCCTTGGCTTAGGCAGAGAGGACAGGAAGTGTTGTGAGGATCCAGTTTGACAATCTAAATTTACTCAAAGCCATAGGGGATTGCGTAGTCATGATGAACCCTTCCTTGAAGGGACAGGAATGATTAAGCTCTTTAGCGGCAGATGCCAGTCCAGGTGATGATTCATTCCAGAAGATAAAATGCAAATACTGTACAGAGGGGAGAATATTTCTTGTGAAAAAACTTCCCCTTCCGCACTTTCAATAGGACAGGCAGTGACTTTTTAAGTGCTTAGTTCCTCAAATTACCTTTGTTCTTATGTTCCAGACTTTGAAATGGTTTTACATATCCTTCTATGAGAGGTACATGTTGTTTTCTGTGCAAGTTGAATTCCTAGCACTTAAGCATTCTTCTTTCTAAGATAAGCCTTTTCTTGGGGTTAGAGAGCTTTTGAAACAGCTGTATTTTTTATTGCATACAAGGAAACACCGTAGTTATTGCAATTTATGATATGATTGCTGCAATCGTAACTCTCTTGGTCAATGTTATATAACTTGAGGCAGTTAATGGTGTCAGTGCTGCAATTCAGATTTAGGAGCTTATTGTGTATTTGGAGCTGGAAAGACCAGAATATTGTTGTCTTTGTTGTGCAACCAGCAAGCATTTACTGCTACAGTGAAAATCTACTAATTGAGCCATTGGTAACCATAGATATTTATTACACTTTTATCCTGCCCTTCCTCCAAGGTGCTCAGTGTGGCATGTATGATTATTCTCATTTTATTCTTGCATTAACCCTGTGAGGCTGAGTGGTTCATGACTGGCCCGAGCTCACTCAGACAACATTATGACTGAATGAGGATTTGAGCTAGTCTTTCCCCAGTCCTAGTTGGACACTAAGTTCTGTACACTGCATTGTCAATATGTACCTATGTCTAGATGCTTATCCGTTAATGGTGTTATGTAAGCTTGATGGATAGTTGATTCAGGCCAAGTATTCAAGGAGCTGCATTTTATAAATGACCATTAATCTCATGCCGATTAAGGAGAACACGCCGCCTTTTATGATGAAGTCTTTTAATCTGCAGAGCAGTGGTAAAATTTCGGTTTGATGATGAAACTGAAACATCAAGTGCTTGTGTCTGAAGAGCTGTATTGTGTAGGGAAGTAGCTATTGAATAAATGCTGAGTTGTAATTTATGACATATTCAGGGCTGTTGGCAAAAACCACAGGTGCTCAGCCTCAGGAACCAGAAGATGGCAACTGGGAAAGAGGTTACTTGTGCGTCTTTCTTCTCTCTTGCTGGAAAAATGTAGTTTTAAACTCTGGCTAAAGTCTGGTTCTCAAAAACAAAACATAAGATGGTGAACCTGTGTCTGGGCTATACCATTTCACATTGCAGGTGGGATCTTGCATATTCAAATACTTCTCCATGAAGAACTAGATGTTGGTATTTACTCCAGTTTTTGTTTCTTGTAATAACTTTAATTTTTAAAAAACTTCTTCCCCATAAAATTCAATCCATTGTGCAAGTTCTTACCTCCCATTTGAAGCAATACATTCCAGATAGCTTATACAGGACAGCATCGATCTCTACACTTTATAAAGCTTCTGCTTGTTCTGTTAATTCAGTATGAAATGAGTTCACACCACATATCCTATGTAAGTATTCTTACATTTCCCTTTCATCTAGATCAGGGGTCTCCAAACCCTGGCCCGGGGGCCACATGCGCCCCACAGCGAGCCTCTATCTGGCCTGCGGCCAGCCTCTTGTCCCCTGAAAGAGGACTGAACACTCAACTGAACATGACCAGAGCTGTGCTCTGATTGCATCTGGAGGGTGTTCTGAGGGCTGGAGAGGCTGAGTGAATGAGCCCACTCATTCATTTATTCATTCATCTAAGTTCCATCTCTTATTTATTTAAAATTTTTTCTGGCCCATAGCACTGTGCCAGATATTTCATGCGGCCCTCTGGCCAAAATGTTTGGAGACCCCTGATCTAGATTGATAAATTATCCAAGTTAATAAATGGTGTACAACATGTTAGTGCACTTGCAGGTTGTATACAGCAAGTTCAAGCAGGACATATCTGTGGTGGTCAGTCTGTTTTATCCAGTGCAGTTAGGCATATTGCTCCTTTTTCCTCAGGAACACCAGTTTTAGGGGAAAGGAGTAGGTGTCTGTCTTGGTGTTTCATACCCCAGGCGATTTATTCTTCCCAAGTGCCTATATTTCAAGCAAGTTCATTGGTTCTACAATGAAAAACTGCCATCGTGTGGCTTTACTTTATTTGGAAAGAGTTGTGCATGGGATCCAGAGAAAGATGGAAGTAGTTCTTTGTGCTCTCATGTGTTGTGACTTGGCTTTTCTCAGATACTGTCCTTCCTTGTTTGGCAAACTGCTTTTGAAACTGAAGCTGCAATCCTATACATCAAATCCTTGCTCCTTACCCAAGGGTAAGTTTCACTGAAATAAGCGCATCTAGCAGCACAATCCTGTGGATGTCTACTCAGAAGTAAGTACCATTGTGTTCAGTGTGGGTTACTCCCAGGAGAGTGTGTAGGATTGTAGCCTTAGTTCTGAGCATGTATGTATAGGGCTGTGCTATAAGGCAGATTTCAACCTTAGCCTGTGATACGGCATGGTGTGCAGTGGCATAATGGGCCTAATGGCACCCTGGGCAGTGCAGGGCAGTCACCACATTGTCCCCTACTCCACTGCACTGCCTCTGCACTGCTTTGCCACATTCCCAGCATTCAGAATTGCTCCATTTTGGAACCAAATAGTGGGTGGAAGGACCAACCTTCCTATTGCTGCTGCTTCCATTGCCAGTCCCCACCATGTCTCAGCTTTGATGTGAGTCTGCATCCCACCTCAGCTGTCACCTAGTACACCTGCCCCCTTGCACCACCCAAAGTGTATGTGTGTGTACAGTTTTTTTTACTTTGAAAAAGTCAGGCATGTCACTGGGCTTGTGGAGGCCCCTTCCATGAACCTAAGCAGGCCTTTGAATTCTGGCCTAGGTATGGATGCCAAAGGCATAGATCCTTTGACAAAAAGAGAGATTATCCCAGATAACCTTGTTATGATTAGGTATAAACAATGAATAAAACACATGCTTTTAAAATACATCTTTTTCTTCTTGCAATATATACTGTATCTTTGAATCTACCCCTTGAATCTTTCTTCCTTTTCCCTACCTGTTACCCTTTTCTGGTTCTCGTCTCCCCGAAAACTATTTTTTGGAATGGTGCCCTTTCTCCTTCTAGCTGCATCATTTCATTATGTGTCTGTAGCATCTGACTGATATTTATAACTAGCAGCTTCAGAGGGCATGTTGTCAGGTAGAGAGATGGGATATAAATATTTCACGTAATTATACATGGAGGCAAAAAAGCTTTCTCGTATTGAGAAAGCAACTGGAACAAACTTGTTTTCTTGATTCAGCTGGTTGCTAAAGGTTAATTGATACCACATTAATAAACAGCAAATTCCTAGGGAGAAGATATTAATTACCCCAGGCTGGTTTAAAGTTCATGCTGTTTGTGCATCACTACTTAGAAACAAGCCACTAATGGAACTGCATCCTAAATTTTAGCTTCTTCAGAAATAATGTTGGGTCACTTATTTCATTTGTCTGTGCTTATAGAAATAAATAACAGCCTGTATGAACATAATCGGCTTATAAAACCAATTAGGCCTTGTGGGAGTAACATCATAAATGTTTCTCAGTTTCAAAAGGATAAGGTGTATTTTAAATGGCATAATGAGGAAATGATGGATTTTGTTCTGTGGAGGAAGGGAAAGAAAGTATTGGGGAGTTGACAGTACTTGCTGTGCTTCTTGTAAACGGGCTTTTGAACAGACCTTTGCTGTTCTTGTGCCCCTATTTCTTGGCTCTTCCAGTACTTGTTTTACGTCAAAGGAATGTTAGCTTTAAGAGAGTCCTTTCAGTAGCCTTCGGGACATTTTGCTCCTTCTGCTATATTTATCCTTTTCTGACCTGTGGTGGTGGTGGTGGTAGTAGTACAAAGTTTTGTAGTTGGGATACTACAGTGTTTCTCTGTGTGTGAGAGTGTATTGTAGAATATGTGGATACACAGTGCAGTGAAGGATAACTGGGTGACTTCAGGAGCAAAATGTCTTTGGTGAACATGAAAACATATCATATTCCTGCAAAATTAACTAGGAGAGACACCACAGAATTTTCCTGCTTCTAGATACCAGTTCATCTCCTGCAGTTTTGCCAGGAATTTTGTTTTTCTTGAAGGGAGGTAGAATTTCATAAGACACAAACCTGCACAGTTATTTTCCTTTACAGCAGTTGTGGGTTGGAAGAAGTGAACATCTCCTATTTTGGTTGGATAATTCCTCAAGGCATCCAGTGATGTTCTCAGATAATTCCTCAAAAGCAGGGCTACTGGTTTGGCTAGGATTGTATTCTATAGCTTAATTAGCATAATGGTTAACTCTGCCCAGGGTGCTAGTAGCCCAGGGTGCTAGACCATTGAGGCATCAACAGAGGCTCAAACTAGACATAGCTTTAGTTTGTGTGTGTGTGTGTGTGTGTGTGTGTGTGTGTGTGTGTTTGTGTAAAAATAGTTGCTGAGATGGAGTGATCAGAATCATGGTAAGGAAGAGTTAGTTACCTGTTGGGAAAGACTCCTTTTGCAAGCAGAATTCTCCTTTCCTTCATGGAGGAAGGTCCTGATGGTGGAAACACTACTGCAGATGCTCCCCCAGATCTGGGCTAAGGGCCCCTGCAGGTGCTATTCATGCAACCCCCCCCCCCCAAAAAAAAGCATGTAAGGGCAAATATCATGTTTACTTTGGCCCTAATTATCAGACATTAATTCAAGAAAATACTGTTGCTGAAAAGGAAGGATTTTTCTTCATAGTGCTTCTACTATAGCACTATGACAGGATCACTTTCTGAAATTTTCTTCAGTTACTTTATACTGAATCTGGATACCCTAACGCAATCCACACCAGTCTGGTTCAGTTGTCATACTGTGACAGTTGTCACATCCTGATTTGGTAACTGGGAGTGTTCTATGGATGTGAATGCTTCTTTTATCACTTCCTCCTTCCCTTGTTAGAATGATTTAAAGTTTAGTGTTATATCTGAAGCAGCGTAGCCATAGTTACTGTTAGCCATAGGTAGCTGCTAAACTGGAGATTGACAAGAGCTTCTAATCTAATATTTGGCTAACTATGCTTATGCAAGTTCAGATGTGCCATTGAAACATATTTAGGGCCCAGTCCTGTCCAACTTTTCAGTACTGTTGCAGCTGTGCCAACGAGGTGTGTGCTGCATTTTGAGGTGGCATGCAGTCACCAAAGCCTCCTCAAGGCAAGGGAACATTTGTTCCTTGACCTGCCAATTGCAATTGCAGCTGTATTGGCACTGGGAAGCTGGATAGGATTTGTACAGGCAAGTTGGATAGGATTGGGCTCTTAATGTCTAACTGAAAGTGGGGGTGGGAACTTGGCTAGGGAAGAAGCCTGTGAATCTGTTCTGTGCTCCTCTGATCACCAAGCCATGATATCTGAACCAGCCTGAGGGCACAGGCAGTGTGGATAGCACTCACTGTCACAGCCCTAACCTGTGTAACCAGGTCACACCAGGCCTTAGCCAATTGCAAGCAGAGAGTGTCACTTCTTTGAAGTGTAGGCCTGATTATAAATTTCAAACCTCTTATTTTCTCAGGCTGTGAACTTTACGATAAAACATTCAGTGCCCTTGACCAAGAACTATTTGTACACAAAAGCGCTCAAGTTGGGGAATGCATAGTTTTATATTTGCGTTGTAGAAATGAATGGGCTGTGTGGGGTTAACTGTTCAACTCTAAGAGATACAGTGCCCAACACAGCTCAGGGCATCTAAAATGATACATTCAGACAAACTGCTTTCAAACAAGCTATAAAAGTTTATATTTGTAAGAGGTGTAAAAATTCTGAAATCAATATGGAAATATTATGAGAGCAAAGAGCTTCACTGGAATCAGTGCACTGTTGGATCTATGTTTCTGAATAATATTTTGTGAATTCTGTTCTGAAGCCGTGTGCAAGCTTGTTTACTCAGAAATAAATTCCATTGAGTTCATTGGGTCTTGCTGCCCAGTAATGTGCTCAGGACCACACGTGGTCTATTTGTTCAGGAAAGATCCACCCCACCCCCCAAATATCTTTGGCTTCCAGTGAGGAATCTGGAACTGCCACAAGCAGACACAAGATGATGGATTGCATGGGTTTGCATCAAATAATGGTTACTTGGGAAACTGGGATAAGTTTTGCTCTTGGTCAGTGTTTGACTAATTGCTGTATCTTGGTTTGAAAAGAAATCTTTGCCCAGGTTAAATTGGTAAGTGCAGTGTGTTTCAGTTCTTTTTCTTGGCTGAGAAACTCTTGTAACATATTGCAAAATCTTGAGGAACTCCATGTCCCCATTGCCATGCTCTGTTTGCATTTGAGCATTTTACTTCAGATGGCAGCTGGCCTATCTTACTGTGGGTAATGGCTACAACCACTGCTCCCCTGTCTGGTTGGCCCCTTCTCTTTCCCTCACTTTGTGCATCTTGAAAAGGTGGTAGGCATGGGAAGGGAAAAGTAAACTGCAGGGGGTTGTAGCATAGAGACCAGAGTGGAGGGCTAAACTGCCCATTAATTAGTCTCCCAATTCCTCTCTTCCACCCCAGGGCCAGCTTCAGTAGGCAAGGGGGTAGGATGGAGTGGGAGCCATGGAACCCCTGGGTGCACACTGTGAAACCCTGGTTGAGGAATATTGGTTTAGTGACTGTTGGCCCAAACCTATCTGCCACCAGAACTATTGTTCTGGTGGTGGGATGCACTTTATGGCCATCAAAAATGGCCTTCTGGAAGCACATGGACCCATGTGCTTCTGGCCTGCTGCCACAGAGGCCCTGCGGAAGATGGTAGAGACTGGGTATGTTGCTGGTGTGGGGCAGAATGGGGAGAGGTCTGCGATGAGGCAGTATTTGGCATGGGCAACTTGCGCCAGATGCTGTCCAATCTGGTATCAGCTGGTATGGCATGGACTTTGTCTCCTTGGGCTTGTGCCAGCCAAAGAGTTGGCACAGGTCTCAGGAGACCCATTGCAGATTGGACGACTTACGGAGGGGTAGTGGAAAATTATTTTCTCCCCTCCCTCATTAGTATACAGTGCAACCCACTGTGGTGTGGCTGCATCCTAAGGGTGACCAGGAGTCCTCTTTTTTTCCAGGTCATGTCCTCTTTTTTTTTTTTAGCTTTGTGTTCTAGAAAAGAATTTAAATCTCCTTTTTCCTGTGAGCAGGCAGCACATAGCTTTCTTGTAATTAATAAATTATATGTAATATAGTTTTTAATAACAATATATTGTTTAAATTAACCACATGAAATCAATATACAAGTTTTTTTCTTGCTTTTATTTTGTCATGTCCAATATTTTTCTTGGATGTCCTACATTTTGGGGTGCCTTGTCCTCTTACAGATATGTCATCTGGTCACCTGTGCATACTATGGTGGGGGAAAGGATAGGATTGGACTATGTGCTGGGTGTTTGGGGGAGGTGTGAATGTATGTTCTTCCTGTGCTGTGGGGCCTGACCTGCCTGCAATAGTCTTCTAGACCTATTTCTCTGTATGCACTTTTTGCAATTAACAGGCTTATCTTGTCAGCCAGATGGTATCTGGAGCAGGACCTCATTAGCAGATCTTAATGTACTTGTAGGTTCATAAGGAAAGTGTTCCCAGAGGATACCTTCCTCCTGGTTCTGTTGAATTAGAGTGTGTGTGTGTGTGTGTGTGTGTGTGTGTGTGTGTGTGAGAGAGAGAGAGAGAGAGAGAGAGAGAGAGTTGAATGTGTTCTTGGTGTAAATGGACCTTGACAGTTTGGGTGATAATAGAGATGATTAGAGCTTGGGGGCACTCCTGTCAGACAGTTGCATTGCCCTTCTGGCTTAAGGCATGGTGTGGTTCATCTGATGTCTGACAGACTGGTAAAATGAGCCCTGGCGAATTATTAGACCGAGGTCTATCTAATCCCAAATTCTGTGTCCAGCAGTGACTAACCAGATAACTTCAGTGCTTACAAATGGAACATAGAGGCAATAGCTTTCCTGTGTTTGTTCCTAGTACCTTTCCACTGGTTGTTAATATACAGTGGAAGTTAATCTCCTTGGTGCTTGGTCATTGTTACTAGCACTGCTAATTCATCATGGAATGAAAACAACTAAGTGTCACAAGTGCTGGAGAACTGTACTATCCATAAGTATTTGCAACAAGAGAGGGGCTCTGTTTTCTGCCATTGTCATATCCTAGCAGGGCCTATGAGAGGAATTTTATCAGGGAGTACAAAGTTTCTTCTGGGCCCCTTCCCAAAGGGGGAAAGGGGCAATGGGAGCAGGAGGGGGAAACAGGGGAGGCTGAGGGTTGACAGCCACAATAGTCTTTGGAGCCCAGGTCTGCTAGGCTTCTTGATGCAGAGCCCAGGTCTACCCAACCATGTGGCATTGGCAGCTGGATAAAGTAATATGGAAAACCAAACACACTCCTAAGTCTCTCTAAAATCTTTGAAATATAGAAAATCCATTGCAGAAAATTAGCATCATCGTATTTAGGCTCACCCTAGAATGGACCAAAATGAACTTGTAGCCCTGCAGCTGGGTCCCTGAGCTTCTATACACTCTTTCATGATTATGGGATCCACAAGCCACAGAGCTACTGTGGCAGGCCAGTTTCCTCCCAGATTTGACACTGTGTTAAGGAGGGTCATGGATGCATTCCTGGGCCCAGTGTGCATGGCTTACAGTAGCAGTTAATACTGCATGCACATGGTTGTGCCCCAGCATCATGCGTAGGTAGCGAGTTCAGGTGAGATAGGAAAATGTCAGATCCCAGGAACTTTCTGGGCCCCCTCCTTTGGCTCCTGGGCCCCCTTTTTGACCCTGGGCCCAGGTACAAATTACCCCCTTTACCCCCCTTCTCCTAGGCCCTGCATCCTAGCAATGGTAATACATGAATGCAATAATTACCTCCACTTACGAATGCATAAAATAATTGTTCTAAGCCTTTGGAAGACCCACACAAAATATTCTACTCATTTAGCATAGGCATTTTTAGCTACAGGACATGGGTGGTATTATTACTTCCTCCATACTCATTAATGTGCCATTGACTATGGTTTTTAAAAAAAAGTCACAAGAGGATGCTGGCAAATGCTGATGTACAGCACACATTAGAATGCACACAAGCCTCTCAGAAATGGCTACAATCCCAAGGTGGTGTTTGGACTTCAGGGAATATTATATCAGATGTACCTACAGGATGTGCCTCTGAACAAGCACTGGGGTGGCCTGAAACATGTTGGGATTATAGAGTTGGTACATTTTCTGTGCTGCTCTCATCTTTGTACTGGTTGTGTATAGTCAAAGTCTGACTGGAAGGAGAAAAATGTAAATTTAGTGGAGTATTGAATGGATGCTCCGTCAGATTGTTCTCTACCTATTTATCAGATTAACTATTTTCATTTTGTAAAAAGATGTGTTTTAACTGGCACCTTGCATCAGGAATATTTCAATAAATAAAACATTGCAAAAAAGAAAATGAGTTGCTGTTTGTTTGATGGTGCTGTAGACCACGGGATTAACACAGTTGTCCAACAAATGCAAATACAATACTTGCTGATTTTGCTTGAGTCTGTGCCTGTGATGTCTTTATCACAAAACGTTCCAGATTTTTGAAGAAGGGGAGGACAGTATTCTGAAAAAATGAATAAACTTTAGATATGATTTGGATCCAGAACATCAAGTGTCGAAGACGCACATGGAAAGAGATGGCATAAATACATGTGATGGAAGAGCTGGAATTAATGCATTATGGTCTGTAAGATCGTGGCTTAAAAGGATATCTCACTGCTTGGCCCCTCCCTTTTTTGTACGTTAAATTTACAGCCTTTTGAATCTTGAATAGAATTCCTCCCACTTCTTTGGAGACTGGCAAATATTGATTTCTTTATCTCTTTGTCTAGGACAAAAGGCAGGCTGGCTTCTTTAGTTTGCCTCTCTTTTTGATCGCCTCCCTCATTAGGAATGTTGGCAGGATTGGAACAGGCCAGTTGGCTTTAGCATTGGCACTGAGGGCCAATTTTACCCCTGGTATAACTCTAAGAAGCCTAGAGAGTTCTGTCAGGTTGGGACGGGACCGTGTTTTAACAGCAAGGATGAAGTCTAGTATTTCGCCTTCCTCTGTTTTTATTAATTTCCTGGCATTGATTTCAGGATTTTTGGTTTGTTTTTTAAGTTGCAAATCTGGAAAGAAGGAACAGAAGGGCCCAACCCCCTCTTCAGGCTGTTATGTTTTCAGAACTGTATTTCCCATTTACAAATAATTTTTCAGCCTTCATTGTTGCTGGTAAAGATCAAGAACATAATGGCAATTTGTTACACTAGTTTGCAAATAAAAAACCTCCCATGTAATACAGACATTGAAGGTGGGTGGGCTACTTCTTGGGATATATCCAGCCGCTCTGAGATATACTTGCTTCTATTGTCTCAAGCTAGAGAAAAGTCTCTCTGTGTCTTTAAAAAGAATCTGAACGAGATTTAATAAATGAATATGCAGCTGCTTGAAATAGATGTTTCTTATAGAGAAGAGTTCATTTTGACACCCTTCTTGCTTTGCTACACATCACACTTGCACTCATTTCAATTTAAATCTTAATGATACACTGCGGTGTGCAAGATATATTTTGAAAGTCTCTTGCAGTTATTGCTTCAGTTTTGTGAAGTAGCTTGTTCCCACTTGCAAATGGAGCAGAGATGCTGAAAAGGTCCAAGACCAGCTAGTAAGTTGGTAGCTCAAACGCAAATTTTCTAGGTCCCAAGTAATTTTCTAATTATTGGCTATTGTTCAAGGAATGTTCAGTGTTTTACAACTTAAAGAGAAGGTATGGTCTGTCATGTTGCACAGATCCCTACGAAGCAGGAACTCAAACGCACATTGAGCCAATTTGGCCCAACCAGAAACCTCTGAAGGCGACCAGAGCTGTGCTCCATTAGCCTCTGGAGGCTCTTCTGAGGCCTGAAGAGGCTGTGTGCGGCCTTTCTGGACCTCAGAATGGCTACGAACATGGCCAAAGCAAGGCTCTGGTTGCATTTGGAGCTCTTGTGGACCAGAAGACCCCAGTTTTTGGTAAACTGGGGTAGTGGGTGGGGTCCAGAAATGAATCCCTCGTGGATACAGAGGCACCCCCTGTAAATGTTTGAGCATCTTTTTTCTGGTGTCCCTGTCCCCTCAAGTCCTTCAAAGATAGGTAGTGGGGCATATGCTGAATTTTGCAGATATTATTTCTGTGCTGTTAGATGAACTTAGAAGTTGGGTGGCTGATCTGCTTAGCCCCAATTCCCCACTAGTCATAGCTCTTGGATAAGGGCCATGGTATTTAGTTTTCAGTTTTTCAAAAATGTATTTTGTCAGAGGTTTTAAAAACTCACTTCATCTGTTTCAAAAGAATTGACTTTTTTCTCTTGGCCAACAGGATATCCTCTGATAGGCCTGGTTTAGGTAGCCAACAAACCTTGGCTTGGAAATAAACTGTGCCCATGCCTGGTTGAATTCCAAGCATCCTGGTTTGTTAAACTGCAACAAACAAATGGGAAACTGTGACTTAAGGTCTCTCTAAGATTTCATGATCTAGGTTTGTGGGGAGAGCTTAAGCACAGTTTCTGTTTTTGGGAAAGGGTGGTTTAGCAAACTAAGAAGTTTTGATTCTACTTGTTGTGCAGGGTGTCTGAGAGGAATTTTATCACGGGAGTATTAAGTTTCTTTTGGGCCCCTTTGTACAAGGGAAGGGGTGAAACAGAGTGGAGGAGGATGGTCATGGATGAGCAGAATGGGGGCAGGGAAGGGCAAAACAGAATGGGGGGAGGGTGGAGACAACTGGGAAAGTCTTTGGAGCCCAGGTCTAATCACTCATGTGTCATCAGCAGCTAGGTACAGTAATATGGAAACCCATACATGCTCCAAAGTCTCTCTAAAATCTTTTAAATGTAGAAAATCATGCAGAAAATTAGCATCATCATATTTAGGCTCAGACTAGAATTGAAAGTGTCCTGTGTGTACCAAAACATTCTTCTGCAGCAGCTGTAGCCTTGCAGCTATGTCCCTGAGCTCCTGTACACTCCTTCATGGTAAGAATTTGATTTGACACTATGATGTCAAATTTGATTTGTCCCAGATCAATTCCCAGATTTTGGGAATTTGATTTGTCCCAGATTTGACACTATGTTAAGGAATGTCATGTATGCATTCCATGGGCCCAGCATATATGGCTTGCCAGTAGCTGCAGCCACACGCTCGTGGTAGTATCAACAGCATCCTGTGTGAGCAAATGTAAGATCCCAAAAAATTTCTGAGCCTTCTCCTTTGGCCCCCTTTTTGACCCTGGGCCCAGATACAAATTACCCCCTTTACCCCCCCCCCCCGTTCTAGGCCCTGTTGTTGTGTGAAGACGGAGGGAAGTGCTGTGTGTGTTGGATCATCAGAACTGGGTCATGGTGTTGCAGGGTCCTCAGCAGATGCTTTTGGGGATAAAAATACTGAGAATGGAGCCTTTCCAGAAAAGTCGTCATGATTACAACAACTTACGCGTACCAAACACTGGACATGTTTTCCTTCATAGTCACTTCTAAAGAACTGCCTAAAATTCTACTTGTAATTCATGTAAGTCACAATTGTATGCACTGCCACCACTGCCGGAGCTAGCATCTTGGCAGCAGTGTACACTTTATGGCCATTGCAAATGGCAATCTGGAGTACGAGTGGGCTGTTAGAATGCAGTAAGTGATAACAAGGCACTACCTTAAGAATTTTAGGGTGTAATTAAAGTGAAGATGGTGATCTTGAGAACATCTTTAGTTTAGCTTCTGTGCTGCAGGCTTTCATGGGTGCTTACTTAAACACTGCAAATGGTGGTATGTTTGAGCTGATATTCTAATTGTTCATGGCCCAGAGAGATCTGTTTTTAATCTGATGCATTTGTCCTCTGGCACCAACATCTGGTTCTGGCCATTGGGAAGGCACATAGTTTTATGCTGCACATTTGGGAAGACATAAAATAATGAGCCTGGTTTTAAAAAAGCAATGCAAAATGCCCCAAACTGATCTATTTTATGTTGGCTTCATGAATATTTGCATCATCTATGGGGAAAAGTTTTGACATAATTCATGCAAATTTATTTTCAGCTGTGTTTAAAAAAAATCTGTCTAAAATAAAAATTATTACATGTTTTAGTCAAATTGGTTGGGAGCCACTGGCCTAAGGTGTGGAATATATTAAAAAAGAAAAACCTGCTTGGTGTGAATTGATCTCTTAAGGGTTGCTGCACATAAGATGTACATTTCTACATTGATGTTACTCTTGGTTAGGAAAGGACATGAATCGAGCATGTAATTCCTTGTATGTAGTAAGGGAGCACCTTTATTTTTTACTTTAATACTGATGATACCGAATATTGCTGTGTATGAAATTTGGTATTGAGTAAGGCTTTCATCTGAATAAATGCTAGACCTATAAGTGCTTATTCTGGAGTTCATGTTTTGTGCATTTTTTCTTTTTTGATTTCCAATGGTGGTGCAGCGGTTCAGTCTTCATCCTATGAGGACAAATTCATGGGCAGTCGGTATTGGGGTGGGGCCCAAGTGTGTTCTGCTATAGATTTTATAGCTATATGACAGTCTGGGTTCCTTATTCCAACTTCAACTATAAATGTTGCTAAATCTTGTGGAAAAATTGTAAGAGAACATTCCACTGTGAGTATATTTACACTGATTTTCATACCGAATACCCTTAAAATAGCTATCTTTGTATACCCAATTACTTCTGCTCTGACATCTGTATTAAAGTCAAAACACAGCTGTAATCAAGAAACAAAATGCGACTCCACAAGAAATCTGTAGCTTAAAATAATTGGGTTTTTGGAATCTTTTGGCAAATGACCATCAGATGTAATTGGTGTCTGAAATGCTACTGGAGCAGAACTGTGAAGTTTTGCCCCTCTCGCTTAAAGTGACAAAATTGATGTGTGTCTCCATCGTACATGAGCTATGTGTGAACTGGACCCTAGAGGCAGACCACCGTACTTCTTAACATAGCTTGGGGCTTATGCCTAGAAGCATGCTCGGTTTATGTAACCATATACTGTGCACAGAACTCTTGTATTAAGCAATGCACTGTGTGTGGGACTGCCTTTGAAGATTTTTCAGTGGCGTCCATTAGCTGTGTCAAATACAGATGCTGGGTTACTAATTGGAACTGGCTTTGGGTAGTATGTCAACAGCACTTAAACAACTATACAGGCTCCAGTTTGCTTCTGAGCACAGTCAAAGTCTTGGTGGCTACCCTCTTAAAGCCCAAAAATGCCTTGGGATCAGGGCACCACATGAGCCTTTCTGAATGTTACATTCCTCATAGGAGGCTTTCTCTTAGTCCCCCCTCCATCTGAAGTGGGTAACGCATGAATGGGGAGGGGGCTTTCTGGGTTGTAATACCTCGTATGTGGGATGGCTACCCCATGGAAACTTGCCTGGCACCAGCATAATCTCTTAGGTGCTTGATGGAGAAAGTGTTTGCTCTCAGGCTTCCCAGTATATTTTTATAGCTGAGTTTAGTAATGCTTTTATTTTTGTAGTGGATTTTTTGATGTGTCTTGCTGTTTGATGCGACTCCCGCCGCCCCCCTTCACTACTTAGCTTTATTGTAATTGATGTAGTGGTTTGTTTTTAACGTGTGCTCCACCTTGGGAGTTTTATATTGGCATATAATCCCAATAAATGAATACACCCTTGTTGGAGTGATTGTTGAAAATGCCTTCTGGGCCCATATTCTGAATGCTTCTGTGTCTGCCTGGCAAAGGGCCCCTTCCTTCCATCTTCCTGTAAAAGAGCAGGCTAGGGTTTGGGTGTTTTGGAAGTTCCCTTTGTTCTGTTGCTCTGGGAGATTGCCATGCTAGAGGTTCTTTGCACACTGTCTGCCAAGGCTGTGCTATGTCTCTGTACCAGCTGCTGGGCTGGCTGATTATACAGAATTAATTATTGTTAAAACCTGCTGGCCTCCGTGGACCAATCCCTTCCAGATGTGACACCACTCAGCCTACCCCAAGGAATAGTCAAAGGCAGTAAGCTGCAATTCAGTGTAAGCTTACTCTTCCATCTTCCTTCCCGAGAATAGAATACTGTGGGTGTAAAGCTCCAGTTGGAAACAAAGCAGACCCAAGGTCAGAGGCTGCATCAGTGGACATGTTATCTCATTTCTTGCTCTGATAAAGGATACTTTTTAATAATGCAGAAGAAATGAAGAAATACGTTGGTTTGAGCATTCTGTCTTGTGGTCTAGTCTTGGTTTCATATAACTTCGGCCACCTTGGAGAATAATTTTATTAATGGTGGGCAGTTCTCTTGTGCTCCTCTGGCAGTGTGCTCTTTGCAGTCTCTAGTCAGTTGAGTAAATTAGAATTGTTTTTCATTTAGTAGATTAGTAAACTGAGACTTGCGGAAACAACTTCAGTCTAATAAGCTGCACGCTCTTTCGTGGACTGCATTGCCCTCCAGATAACTTGCAACATCCAGCTTAGAGTTCACTGGGCGTATAGGGAGTTGTACAGCTATCTCATTCTTTCATCTTCAATGGGAGGTAGGCGTCTGCTCTTCCCAGCTCTTATGGCTATGGAGCCACAGCTGAAAATAGTGACTTGCCAAAGGCTAAATCATAAACGCATATGATATCTGCACTGTCCACTGGAGCGTATCAGTGCTCTGTTCAAATTTTCTGCCTGGGCTGCCGCTTCCATATCCACCCTGTGCCCCCTTAACTCCCAGCTGTGATTTTCTACATTCATCTTGTGGTCTTTTTCTTCCAGTCTATGTATGCAAGTGACTTCATGTGCACAACCAGTGGGTAGCAGAACTGGGCCACTTCCTTGTGGAAGCTGAGGATAAGACTTCATGTTATCTGATGAAGTGGGCTCTTGTCCGTGGAAGTGTGTGCCACAATAAATAGCCTTCAAGGTAACTCAGTTCTGTTTGTCCTGTGAAGCACTTCCATGGCAGTTACTGCTAATTAATTGGTGGTGTTTGCTGATCTGCCTCCTCCTAATAAGTATGAACAGCCCATGGGTATACTGGCAACATCAATACTATCCAAATAAATTGCTCTGTCTATGGGACTTATGAAATGTAACATGGCTATGGATCCCAGTATTATATAAGAACAATATGCTTGTCAAACAAATTATAGCTGTAGCTCTGCTGTGGAATGTCACATAGTGCCAGTTTCAGAAGGACACCTATAACCAGGGATGGGAACTTGAGTCAGGTGACTTGAGTCCAAGTCACAAAAATCAGCATTTTTTGCTGACTCATGTACACTCAAGTCATGCATGTGGAAGATTCGGCAAAACACTCGAGTCAAGGGCCCCCTGACTCAGCACTTGGTCCCCATGCATGCAGACTCAAACATGTCTGTGTCTGGGTGTGTTTGCTTGCTCTTTTTGCAGCATGAAAAACCTTGTGGGGCCATCATTCAGACTGGGCTAGCAGCAGGGAAGTTCCAGCCAGAAGGCAGGGAAGGGTTAATGCTTTACTTTTGCATTGGGCGGGAAGGTGGGATGTGGGACTGGGTTCTCTTGCCCATGTCTAAAGGAACCAATGGTCATTGGACAAAGGATAGGTGGTCTGGTTTTTTTCTTTGAATGCGGTAGGGTAGAAGGAGGAGCCCAAGGGGGTTCTTGCCTTAGGATTGGCTGGTAAAAGGAGGCAGGGAAGTGGCGGGGGGGTTGGTTCATAAAGATTACACTTTCTAGTAACTTGGCTGCTGTGAGCTCCGTTGTTACTTGGGGGGGGGGCAGGAAGCCCCACTGAATGACTGGCTACAGTGGAACTACTTCTGAGTAGAGCTGCCAAGGTTTGGGTTGTTATGGTAAGCCTTGCAGCTGTTGTGTGTGACACTCCTCACTCTTGCCACTTTTGTCCCCACTCTCTCATAGTCTGTATCACCCGCTCCTGCCTTGTTTACAGATGGGATGGGTCAGCAGGGGAGTGTTTAAAGAGAAGTCTCTCTCTCTCTCTCTCTCTCACACACACACACACACACACACACACACACACACACACACACACACACACACACACACACACACACACACACACACACACACACACAGGCAGCAGCTCAGTTCCCCCCCCCCCGAACCTGACAAATGAATCAAGAAGTCTTGTGACTTGAGTCTCTCTGAGTCGTGAAAATGCTGCAGGTGACTTGGAAAGTGCCCCTGTTAGGACTTGTTTTTGACTAGAGTTGTGGGGTGGTCATGGCAGAGACTCTTGACTCTACTTTAGTCAAGCCCTGCTGGATATGCCCATCCCTGCCTATAACTGTTTGCAAAACTAGAGATTACAAGAAGCAGGAATACGCAATGTTCTCCTTCCATGTTCAATCAACATATGAGGATCTTTTTATTACAGTAGCTTTGTACAGCAAAGCTGACACAAACATCCCTGCTGTTTACAGGTTTGGAGGTTAGTAATGCCCTTGTCACTCATTCTTTGGACCCAACTTGTCAATAGCTGTTTTTTTCCAAATTCAAAAAAGGCTTGTTTAGAAGCCATATCTGTCTCTTCTCTCCTGGAATATGCTCACCATGTTCTGGGTCACTTTTTGGGAAACCATCATCTGTCTTCCATGTGCTGACTTCACAGTATTCTAAAGAAGTCATCAGAATGCTAGTCAGTGATGAATGAGATTGATGCACTGTTGTAAAACTGCATCATTAAGAACATAAGAACATAAGAACAGCCCCACTGGATCAGGCCATAGGCCCATCTAGTCCAGCTTCCTGTATCTCACAGCGGCCTACCAAATGCCCCAGGGAGCACACCAGATAACAAGAGACCTCATCCTGGTGCTCTCCCCTACATCTGGCATTCTGACTTAACCCATTCCTAAAATCAGGAGGTTGCGCATACACATCATGGCTTGTACCCCATAATGGATTTTTCCTCCAGAAACTCGTCCAATCCCCTTTTAAAGGCGTCTAGGCTAGACGCCAGCACCACATCCTGTGGCAAGGAGTTCCACAGACTGACCACGCGCTGAGTAAAGAAATATTTTCTTTTGTCTGTCCTAACCCGCCCAACACTCAATTTTAGTGGATGTCCCCTGGTTCTGGTATTATGTGAGAGTGTAAAGAGCATCTCCCTATCCACTCTGTCCATCCCCTGCATAATTTTGTATGTCTCAATCATGTCCCCCCTCAAGCGTCTCTTTTCTAGGCTGAAGAGGCCCAAACGCCGTAGCCTTTCCTCATAAGGAAGGTGCCCCAGCCCCGTAATCATCTTAGTCGCTCTCTTTTGCACCTTTTCCATTTCCACTATGTCTTTTTTGAGATGCGGCGACCAGAACTGGACACAATACTCCAGGTGTGGCCTTACCATCGATTTGTACAACGGCATTGTACTTCCTTGATGTACTTCCTTGATGTACTACTTCCTTGATGTACTACTTGATGTACTTCCTTGATGTACTACTAACCTACTCCTTGGCATGCCAGGAAGTTGACGCTGCATAAGTTAGGCCTGATAAGTTTGAGCTCTTCATGTACTCTGTAGAAATCCGGAGTGCTTGACTTCTAGTTTCATCAGAAGTTGAGCACTTCTGGGTTTCAAAAAAGTACACAAAGAATATAGTAGGGATTTTGGTTGTCTGTTGCGGTGTTGTGTGTGTTTTTAGCGCAGGGGTGGTGGACCCAAGCCTGCATTAGGTGACTTTTTTATTTGTGCTGCCCTTGACTGGTGTAGCACTAATTTGGAAGTCATGAAGGAAAGACAACGCAAGGAAGAGTAATTAGAAGCTTGTGGATTTTGTGCTGCAGTCACTTTGTTGGAGTGTACCACCTGTGTCACACAGTCCTAGGAGGTCGTGATCTGCACTAGTTGTGATCATGTGAGAGGTTGGCATTGCTCCCATGTGGCTTGCAGGTGCTAAATTGATGCACCTGACACTTGAGGAAAAAGTTAGAAGTGCAGTACTATACTACATCTGGAAGCATCTTTAAAGTGTTTCTCATACACACTGAACAAAAGAAGCTACAAACTTCTACCCAGAATACAACTGCTATAATGAAATGCTCTTTCTTCTTGGTTTTAGATGTGCTGCACCTTTAGTCTCTGGTAATAGCAATTAGCATACAAATTAGTTCTGTTGTGAATGAAAGGCTCTTCCTTTGGTCTTGCAGTTCATGTTTTATAGGCAGGTTTTTCTAATAGCCAAGTTCAGTTGGAGACTGCAGATCCATTTCTGTCAGGATTTTAGTTGGCTGACTGTAATGGCATACCCTATTGCTGAATGTTGGGATTTTACCATTGTGTCAAAACTGGACAGATAGACAAGACAGAGTACAGTAGTCTTGGTGACAAGAACATCAAAGCTAAGGGTTTGATGACCTGTGATTGTTTGATATTACTGCAAACAAGGAGACTTGTTGATAGCTGCCATTAGGGAGTTTTGTTGGCATCCTTCAGTCTCGGAAGATTATGGTATCGCGCTCTGAATGGTGGTTCTGGAACAGAGTGTCCTCTCCAGTGTGCAAAGACTGGGTAAAGTAGGTATGGAGGATAGGCTGTTACCCATGCAGCAAATCCCCCCTCTCCAGGTCGCTGAAATGGTCCAATGGAAAGGCAGAGGCCAATACGGTTGGTTCCAGTGGCGTTGCAGGAGTTGCCAGAACGTGACTGTGTTCAGCCATGAACTGCCTCGGGGACTCCGGCTCCGGATTTTGCCTCGAGGTTGACTCCTGAAGCCTTTTCCATAACTGGATGTAGCCACAAGGCAGTGGAGGTTTGAGGTCAGAGTTTTCCTTCTCTCAGATGAGCTGCCTTCCCAGGCTGAAGAGTCCCATCTACCCTGTGGCTGTTTAGTCGCCTCTTATGACAAGTACAGCCAAACTGAGGGCCTATTCTTATCCCCAGCCCCCAGGGGAGTGCATTAGGGAATACAGCCCCTTAAAAGGATAGCTCCCATGGCAATTGAATTTTCCCCTATTCAAAATATATCTTGGATATAGTCAACCTTCTAAGTAGGGAGAAGACTTGGTTAATCTTTTCTTTCAACATGCATACTTACTACAAGCACAAGCAGTGCATTTTATTTTTTGCGTGTGTTAAAATGATAAAATATGAATTCCCCATCTGTAATCTGAAGTGAAACTCTCCAGAATTCTACAGTACTACCTCAGCTTCTCACCTCATTCTGCATAAGGTTTGCTTGGGTCGTTCAGACGATCAGCTCTGTACATTTTGGAGTATAAGTGTGCTTTGTGTCCAAGGAAAAGGAAGAGGTTCTTTGGAGAATGTGATAATAGGCAGCAAACATGAATTTATGAAAGGGGTTTTTTATGTGTATGAAGCAACTGTAAGATGAAATGGCGAGAGGTGCTACCTGCAAACATGACCATCTCCTTAAGCAGCAGTTTACTAAGCTTATCACGGAGATCCTGAGTGAAGCTTAGATGAAAGTTCTATATGATGCCGTTTTGCTGATCACTTGGGCACAGATGTGAGCATCTTTGAAAAAGATTGACACATTAGAACACTTTTTAGGCTGTTGCAAAGTATAATACTTACATGCTTGGCTCTTCCTGCAATTTTGGGGCATGAACTTCGTATCTCAGTAATTTCTAGCTAAAGGATAATTGTTTGATACTGAATTCTTGACTTGATGGTTTAGGTCAGTATCATCAGGAAGGCTTTTTATAGTTGGTTAAATTCTTGATTTCTTACCCCCCCCCCCCGATCCACTGGCCTCTATTGAACTTGTTGCCCAGCATAAAGTACTGTGTACTTTTAGACATTGCATCACTTGTGCTAACCTTGAAGCTCTGGCTCTTAGTTATCATTGCATTTTGTTTTGTCCTTCCTAACTTTCTTTCTTCCACCATGCAGCCATCTGCAGTTCCTTAGTTTTTGCTCAAGCTAGTGGTGATATTTTGTTTTTCTCTAGGCTTGTGAGGAAAATCCAGTTGCTCTGCAAAAATTCCTAAATTAAGTGTAACTTTGATCTCTCACTTTTGAGCCAATCATAACGTCTTTTCACCCATTACTTGAATGAGATATAGCGAATTTATATTCTCTGTTTCTGTACCCATTAGTCCCAAACTGTCAATGGCATTTCCTTGGAAAACATGTAAACGCTTAAATTTGGGTCCTTAATTAATCTTTAGATGTGGCCTGGATTGGGTTGCTAGTTAAAACCTGTGAGCTCTGTTCCTTCTAAGGTCCACAGCCGTACACCTCCAAGCCAATCTCTGTGCAGCATGGTGCTTGGCAGTGCAGAAGTTTGGCAATGACACAGTTACAAAATCTGCACAGTGGCGTGGACCCTTACAGGGAACACTGCCTATGAGGTGGAGAGCCAGGACAGGTAGCCCTTTCTGTGGGTCAGTTTTCCTTCCTGTCTCACTTAATTCTCGGCAAGAAGTCCCCTCAAAGAACCATGCCTCTTGGCTCAAGAGTTACTACTCTGAGGGAGGTATAACCACCCTAGTCCACCACCAGCATGGCAGCAGATGAAGGACCAACTCTCCTGAAGGTTTCCTTGAGAGCCTGCAAAACTCCTCAGCAACCCATTGTCCTCCTGAGATGGAAGGCTGCCTGCTGCTCATCACAGGCCCCACTATTTCTGACCTAGGCCTCATCAGGCCCCACAAGTTGCCCCCCTCCTTGACATGCCAATCCTGCCCCTATGCGACTGGCTTGCATGCAACCACCTGCAGGCATTTGTCACTCTGTGCCTCCCCAGGCAGCCTCCTGGCCTCCATGGGACATACCTCAGCCAGTTCTGGGCTGGGAGACCCCTGGTGCATGTACTGTCAGCACTGCGTACAGGGGCACCACGATTCCCAAAGTAGTTGTGTCTCCTGATATTTGTGAGCCCTCCCCTAGTCTGGTAGCCGCCTGTGCATGTATTCAAATTCTGGCTCAGCCTTCTGCAATTCAGGAAGTCCCTAAACTAGAGTCCAGGAGCTTGCAAGAGTCCCACCAGGCCTCATTGCCATAGCAGCTGATGTTTGAATACAGTTCATCAGGGTGGTAAATCCCATCCAAGACATAACCATTTTGTATGGCACATGTATGCAAAAAGCTCTGTATTTTATTTTTTTTAATCTCATGTTGCCTTGCCTTTGGAGTAGTTTGTCTTTAATCCTGTTTTGGAAATGTTGACAGAAACATCTATTATGCAAGATGGAACTGGCGCCATTTGGCCCTACAGTTGAAGTTTTTACTGTGCACCCTCCTTCCCAAACCATCTCTCTTTTGAAACATTAGGCAGCTACACAGCCACATCTTGCCCACAGGTACACCATCATTCCCGCTGCCTCCACATTCAGCAGAGTGGGCTGCGTGGAGCAGGGCCACGTGATCATCATGGCTGTAAGACCAAGTATCACTTGCTATATGTGATGAACCCCTAGTGTTACAGTACCATTGGCTAAAAAACACTGGTCTAGGCCAGCGTTTCTCAACCAGTGGTACTTGTACCACCAGTGGTATTTGAGATGGTGTCCTTTGATATGTGCAGGACCCCCAGACAACAAGACCAGCAATGCAACATGACAAGCAGTAGTAGGAGGCTTGGCTTAGCAGGCAGAGCTGCAGTGTGCACTTTTTTGTGTAGTCAAAAAAGTCCTCCCATCTACTCCGAGCTTGTTACATTGGTGTTTGCTGCATCACGTTTGGCCTCTCAATCTAGAAGTAAGTGGTGATGACATCATCTCCAGTAACTTCTGGTGGTACTTCAAGGTGGATCAGGCAAAGTGGTATGGCAGAGGTCAAACGCTGAGAAGGTCTAGGTCTAGGGTGGTCTAGATGAGTGGCATTGGATATGGGACTTCAGAAGCCATTGTTTCTGATCTAGTGAGAACCTACAAGGGATAGTTTTCACATCATTCATTTATAAGGTATCTGTTTACTAGACCATAGTGAGTAAATTGCTCAGCTCACATCTTATAGTGACAGATGAACTTTGAGGATGAGACAGATGATACCACAAGGAAAAAATAAGATAGAGTGGGACTTGAGTGCTGACTTTATGGTGATTTTTAGAATAAATTATTTAAAATATTGCTGCTTTATTGTCACCTTTGACTATCAGATAAAATACATTTGGAGTTCGGTAATGACTGCTTTAAAAGTTGCACCTATTGTTTTTGATTCAGTCTTTTCTTGCAATAGTATTCTGCATGGCTTTGTGCACACCCCACTGGGTTGATCAATTGGTTTGAGAACATTGTGTAGCAAATGTGCCCCCTGACCAAGAAACCTGTAGGCCAGTAGTTCCCTGAATCACAGTAACTCTCCTCTTCCTCCCGGTTCAGCTGGGTGCTGCTATCTTGGATCTTGTGAAACTTGTGAGATTTGGGTGGTGACACCACCTTGGATCCCATGGGATTTCATGAGATCCAAGATGGTGGTGTTTGGGAGAATAGGTAGGCGGATCCACTGCAGAATTCCTCACTGCCACCATGAGTGCACTGTGAGAACTGCACTTTGAGAACCCATCCTGTAGGGCATGCACAAGTCATTTAACCATAAGAGCATCCAGTTTCAACCACTATACCATGTTACACTGGCGTGACACACAAATGGTCTGCAGGTGTGCTGTGGGAGTTTGGGGAGGACCATTTAATAATAGGGCAATTGGGGGATGTGAACCCCTCACCAAAAGCATGGTATGCCTTGTCAGTGGTCCAGAAACTGAAGGCTCCTTGACAATTTTAGTACCTTGTCAGTGTGCTGTGTGCAGTATGCTGTGAGACAAGGTTGAAAATCACTGAGACAGAGGGATTTTGATTAGCCCATAATAGTGGATGTATGGAGTGCTGTGTAGGCAAACACTGGAGGACACAAAACACGAAAGGAGGAACAATTGTGGGGCCTCTTCTGAATGAGATGTTTCTACAGGTTCCGCTGGTGTGCAGGAGCACCCCTACGCTAGTGGCTGCTCCTCATCCACTCAGCTTAAAGGTTTTTACAGTAAGAATTTGGGCTCTGAAGTATTTGTTCCTTGGGTTATAAAAACAAGAGTAATTGATCCCAAAGAAACTAGAGTTGGAGAAATTCCTTTTACTGTATTGCCACTTGCTGTATACATTTCATTCATCATTTTATGTCTGAAAGGCTTTTCTATCTCAAGACCTGAGTTGGGCCTGCTTGGAATCTAACTAGCATTGTCTGTTCCAGCCCTGCTTTCTTTGTTCTAAAGACCTCAGCATTCATCCCTCTTGTTGCTCTAGGTCCATTTGTTGCTGCCAGAAGGCACTTGATTTTGGATAAGCTAATTTGGTTCTGTATTGTTGCACCAGAAAGGACAGAGCCTACTGCCCAGAGCCAATTAAAGAGCTGTTTTATGCTTAAGGGGTAATTTTGGGTGGTGTTATGACATCTTCTTAGAGCAGCTTCATGTTCCACAAGGGGATTGCTGCTTGGAACCAGTTCTTAAAGTCTGGCAGTAACTGGCCCACTCTGAAAAATGAAGAATTGTAGCTTATATCTGCAATGCAGCGCACCTTGGCTTCTCTCTTGTATGACATTGATTTGCATGTGGTATTATGCTCCATTCAGTTTTCATAAGAGAGTGCGTCCTTCGTTTGCTTCCAGGGTTGGGTAGTTCCACAGTGGGAAGCCATATGAAAATAAATCTTTCCTTATATTGCCTTTTTGAACTTTAGTGAGTGGACAAGAAAGCATCAGGGAGGGAGACAGGAAGAAGGTAACACAGGTAGCAGTCTTGGAAGCCAGTGTGTAACCTGGTAGAACTCTGTGTGGCTCATTTGAAAACACCTTCAATTTTGTAGTGAAGTTACCCTGTGCTTGTAAGCAGTGCAAGTCCTTACTCTTTCACATGCATCTACAGTTAACTCTAATGTACTATTAAAACGAAAAAGAAAGCAAACAGATTTGGAAGGTTTACAGAGATGTGTGATCTTCCATCTAGCAGAATTTCATTAAAGAAATGGAGGCTGCTTTGGATACGGAGAAGGACCATCTCTGTCCATTTTCTCAGTTCAGGAATTGAAGATGAGGTGAGAGATTAAAGTTCTGCAAAAGTAGAATTGGTGGTTTGTTCTGTGTGACAGATTTGACAGGGTTGTGTTGGTTTGCCTTAGGAATTGATGGTGAAGCTTTCCATTAACTTCTGGGGTTCTGTCAAAGCAGAAGTTCATATTTTCATTCTTTTAAAAGAATTAATTTCCTAAAAGGCTTGAACTTTTGTGACTCTGCTTTACTTTCCTGAGGCCATAGTTTTTTGCCTCTGTAAAATTGTGGCTAATTAGGTTTTTTGGAACATCTGTTCTGGAAACCTGCACTGCAGTGCAGCTTAATGTTTCTGGCTACTGAGACCTCCTCCTGGGAATGTTTGGCTTTGTTTCTGCCTTAATGTAGCTGAGTTGTGGGCTTGTAAACAAATAGGCTCACCCATTTAGCAGCATTAGGAAAAGGTGCTTGTGTATGTTAAGGTTCCTTTGAACCCAGGCCAGTGAGTATTCTGTGGGTTGCATGTGGAGGGTTTTTCTGTTTAAGGGACTGGTGTACTGCCTCAGCAGTGTATTAAATATTTAGCATAGAGACATGGAGGCTTTGTGTTGGTGCCTTTTTGCAGACCTGTGATTCAGTGGATGGTAGGAGACTAGGAAAGCTGCAGTTTGCACTCTCCTCCTCCTTGTTTTAAAGGGAGAGTAATTTGCATATCTCCTACCCTCTGGGGAGTCGGGAATTCCTCTACTGTGAAATCTGCATTCTAATTCGTGCTAATGTGCTTCAGCTTGGAAAGAAGTGGGAATGTGAAAAACAAAGGGGGATGGAATCGGAAATGGATAAATATGGGGACTGTGTGGACATCTGTTCTGGTCAGAAAACATGATTCCTCTCAATAGTGTGTGTGTGATTTGAGCCTGTTTATGAATTCAGGAATTCTCACATGGTACCCTAATATTTGTGTTTTTAACATTCTGTTGCACATATAATCTCCCAACTACACAAAAAAGCAATCGAGTATTTCAGAATAACATAGATCAAGTGATACCACAAGACAGGAAGGAAACAATGGGAGAGGAGGATGTCTTCATCTTCTGCTTGCTGGCTTCCCAGAGGCAGCCACTGTGGAAGATGGGATGAATAGGTAGGTCTGATTCAGCTGGGATCTTCTGTATTTAACACTTGATTTCATGGTTAGAATGATAGTTCCTCTGGGATTATACATTTTGAGACTGCACATAGGGAATCTTTTGACTGAATGAAGCAATGGTTGGCAACCTTCAGTCTCGAAAGACTATGGTATAAGCCTACAGCACCCGGTATTCCCAGGTGGTCTCCCATCCAAGTACTAACCAGGCCTGACCCTGCTTAGCTTTTGAGATCAGACAAGATCAGGCATGTGCAGGGTAACAGTTGACTGAATGTGCCTTCACCTTTCTCTGCTTCTGGAAGGCTAACTTGTTGGGAAGGGGAAGTTTCTAGCCTAGTTGTCCCTCTGATGTACTGTCTTCTAAATGCAAGATATTTAATGAGGGGAGCATTTAACCTTGTCCTCTCCTCCCACCCTGACATCTGCATCCTAAAGTGGTGCAATCATCGCAGGCAGCCCAATCCTACATAACTCGCCCTGAGGTGATGCACCCCCTGCCAACAGAATCCTGCATTCTGGGATTTGTTCCCTTGCCCAGGGCAAGCCCTCAATGACTGAATGGGTGTACCTGGACCATGTGCCAGTGTTTTTTTTTTTTTCTGGCACAAGTCCCAAGTGCAACACGACATGAGTGTTCATGTAAACTGTCTTCTGAATACGTATTTCTATTTATACGGAAGCCCCCCCCCTTACAAACACATTAGGTTCAAGGGGTCTGGTTGTAAGTTTTGTTTATAATCCAACATCATTATTGGTAGTGAACAGGTTTCAGAATATGAAAAAAAAATACTGTACTGTACTCCTACTGCACAGTACTCCTATATTGTGTGGTCTTACCTTGTGGACTAACAGTGGACTAACAGTGGCAGAGAGAATGATGGGAAGGGCACTAACATCTATTGATGGCTGTTGAACTTGGAACTTCTTGTCTGAACAGACAATGAACATATGGCTAGGCATGTTCATATCTTTCAAAGTTTGTATATTTGTAGGGGAGCGTCTGTACTGGGGTGCCATATGTATATTATAACTTACATAGATGAGGTGTTCTTTTGTTTTGTGGTATGAAAGATAAAACAATTGAAGAAATCATAGTGACTTTTTTCTGAGCAAACAGTGCACTAAAACATTGAAAATGAACTATCCCTAGAGATAGAAGGTTTAATTTTAATTGATCAGCTGACCTACACCACCGATTCAAGTAGGCCCCAGGGATGACAGGCATACCTTAAATCCAACTTCACTCTGGCAGTCCTTTTTGGAGTTGGGCCACTCTAATACTTTCAAATGCTTATCTACATTTACAGTTTTTACAACACTAAAGGGATTTACCATAGCAGGCAACAATAACTCTAAGAAAGGAATTGAGATTTAGGAATGTTTTTAAAAAAAACTTTCTAAGGATTTATAGGACTGTCTGTGGTATAATAAAACAATGGAAATATAAAGCCTGTTGTGTGTTCTAAGAATATATTGATTTTGCATTGTAGCCAATCCGATCTTCTTTTTTCGTCTTAACAGTACCAAATACAGTAGGAGAGATTACTTCTGCTGTTCTTCCTACCTTGTTCCTTTCTGGGACCTGTTGCTGACCCCCTCCCCAGTTTGAAGTGCAGCAAAATGCAACTTCATTAGTCGCGCGCGTGTGTGTTAACATCAGTCAAATTTCGCTATCTCCTCCTGTATTTAAACAGTGGTATTTCTAACTATGATCTTGTACAATTGAGAGTTAAGGAAGAATATCAAGGGATATCATTGAGATGTGGGATTTTATCCATAAGCGACTATATCATAAATTTCAGGACAGTGTTTATGCATATATGCTGTTTTTTCCTCACATGATATCTATTTGTAATGTACTAAGGCTGCAATCCTAACCACACTTTCCTGAGAGTAAGCCCCATTGAACAAAATAGGACTTACTTCTGAGTAGACTTGGTTATGATTGTGCCCTAAGTCTGCTAAGTAGTACTGGTTCCATTCTGAAGGTCTGTTCAAAAGTCAGAATGTACATGGCTTCAAATAGCTGGCTCTTACCAGCCTGGTGCTTGTGCAACAGCACTCACAAATGACATACGGTGCTTAGGCAAAAGCACTGATGCAGCCATTCACAACTTGGGGAACTAGTGTATTCAGTTTTATTTTGGTTTTGTCTTTTGCTTAGATATTCCTATACTGTATATACATTTTAATAATCCTGTTGGTGTCGGCATATAACTGGTGAAAGGTTGCATGGCATGCATGGAGGGGGAGACGCATTGATGGCAATGTTGCATGCTGCACCAGTGCTGTAAACAGTGAATTTTCTGGATTGCAACTGGGTACTCCTGTACTGAGCTGTCATTCATGTTGTCTTCTAAGCAGCTTGTTCTTGTGAAAGCTTTGCTCATCTTAACTCTGATCCAGCGGGGGGGGGGGGGGCAGAGTGATTTGAAAGATTCCAAGAAACCCATGGTGGGTTTGTATATTTTGAAATATAGGTATTAATCAGAAGAGGATTGAGTTTTTTGTAGTTGCTCTTTGGGTGCTATGGTGAAAAATCCTTAATTTTTGACCTATTTTTTTCACCTAGTTTCCAACCCACCCCCAGCTTCTCCAGAAGCTGCTGGATGCCTTGGCCCTCAAGCAAGGCTGCTGAAGCATTCTACTGCAATAGCTCTTGTTCTGGAATGGATCCTGAGAATCTTTGAAATTGGCACCATTGCAGGAAGATCACGAGGTATAGCCGACAGGTTGTTTTGTGTGGTTTGCTTGTCTTCATGGTTTGGGTCCAGCTAAGGAGTTGGCTAAAATCTACTCACTTCTCAGTAAACCCCCAGTTGCATCAGTATGAGAAGTGAAGCAGAGAGCAAGAGAGAGAGAGGGCTGTTGCCAACTGCTGGGCATTGTGTTGGTTTTTGCCCTTGGTCCTTTCTTTCTTCATAGGTATTCTTAAGCTAGTTTGGAGCGTTGTCTGCAAAAAAAAAAAGCATGTTGCTTTTAGAATCTGTGACCATTTTGCAAGGCAGGGGCTTTTTTAGTTTTTAAGTAAAAGAAAGAAAATTCTTGTGATCAGACTTCTTGCATAGATCAAACAGTATTTCAATGCAGAAAATCAACATTTTCTATGGCAGAATGACATCTCGGAATAATTGGGTCATGTACAAGTTATCTTACTGTGTCAACAACTTCGCAAGGAGGAATCTGCTTTCCTCAGTCCTGTGCAAATTCTTTCTGAAGCCACTGGAAAATATCTACAGTTTATTCCCACTTGTTTGAAACAAGATTCACAGAAGTGACACCTATACTCCAGAAGGCTTGGTACCAGGTTGTTTCGGGTTCTGTTAATAGCCTGTGCTTCAACTCCTGTGTGTCTCCAACCCCACAAATAGACCAGGTGCTGCACAACCCTGCTGTAGCTACTTTTAGTTTCTCCCAACTCTGACATGCTTCTTCTTTGGATAGCAGGGACAAACCTGCCTTATCTGTCTTGGTGGGGGAGTGCCTGTCCCCACTGTATTCTGCAGCAGGCTTCACATCTGCCGCGGACTTCTACTTTTCATCTAGGTATGATGAAGAACCAGTGGTGAAGCCAGGAAAAAAAATTGAGGGAGGCAGAAGGAGCAAAGTGGAATGGGTGCCAAGCTTTGTCCCACATATTAGATTTCTGAAAGAAATCGGTCAGCAATGGGAGCCAGGCGATGCTGGAGACAAATGAAAGAAGGGCCATCTTTTGGCTTGTGAGCTTCTGGAGACATCTGCTCTCTGATGCTAAAATAAAGCTAGAGTTTTCAGAATTCTAAAGCTTGGATCAAACTGTAGTTTCTTGACTAAAGTTGTGAAGCTTCCAGAGAGGTCTCATTAATATTAGGCCTAGTTCTGACAGAGGCAGCATAGGGGTTGATCTTAAACCTTGTGTTCTCCCTAACATGCTAGCTTTTTAAGTAGAGAATATTGCCTTTATGAAGATACTTCCTATCACGTGAGCCCTCTGCCTGTATACTGAAATAGTACAACTCAGAACAAGTTTACTGCCTAAATGCAAACTGGGCCTTACTTCAGACAGTCTAGTGAAGGGAATAGTCTCTTTATGAATCATACTTGAACACTCTGTGCTTGGGGAAAAACATGTGTGGTAGATGCAGCTCTAAAATCAATTAAGTTCAAATGAGACTGCTTTATACTGGTGAAATTAATTGCAATTATCCTGGCCTTGATTCTTGGCAGACTTTCTTAGAACTGATTGTTCAGGAAAGTACTGTCCCAAATAACTTTTATAGCAGTCAGGATAAAGTGGTGCGCATGCGTGTGTCAGAGAGAAGCTCTCTCTTGCAGCATAGGAAGCTAGTTTTCATACTTGCTTATACTTAGCCTTAATTATGCTCAACCTTTTGCTCTGTGTCTGATTTAATGAGCTGTACCATTCATCATGTGCACAAAATAAAGAACTTCTTGAACGAGAGATCATTTGTCAGTTTCCTCATTTTCTGTGCATAGGTGTATTTGGATTCACTGTGCTACTTTTAGCACAATGGTTCTCAAACTTCTTCAACTGGTGGCTCCCTTGACCTACTGGGCCATTGGCCAGGGCTCCCCATTAGGGCTACAATCCTATTCATTGTATAGGGTGGCACATTTTCCACGAGGATTCTGCGGCTCCCCTGGCTGGTTTACATGGCTCCCCAGGGAGCCACGGCTCACAGTTTGGGAACCACTGTTTTAGCAGATTATTTCATAAATTCTCTGCCTAACAGGGAGGTGGAATTATATTACTTTCCATTCTTGCTACTGTGTCCGTATAGTAGAGAGCTTGGCAGTTCTTGGCATTTGGCTTTTGTACCATTTATATATATGTATGTATGTCAAATGCATGATAAAACAAAAACAAAGACATGCATTTGGCTTTTGTACCATTTTGATTATTTATATATGTATATGTATATGTGTATGTATGTATGTATGTCAAATGCATGATAAAACAAAAACAAAGACATGATAAAACAAAAACAAAAGAAGCACAGGTTGTCCTGGGAATCACTAGTTTACATCCTGCCTGTCCACACTTATCGAGGTTAGTCTTGCGTATAAAGACAAGCAACCTGTCCAGTTTGCTTCTAATTAGATGAATCTTGCTGTGTATAAGGTGGCCATCTTTTTGCAAGGGTATGTGAAAATAGAATAAGCATTTAAAAGCTAGAATTAACATGCAAATTTATAAGCACACTCAATTACCTAAGCTGTATGTTTTACTCCAGCCTTGAAACATTGATCTTTGTTTTCCACGTTCCACTCCAGTTATTTTAAAAGTCCAATTTGGGCAAACTACTGGGACCATCATGAGCGTAGGAGTGAAAGAATAGGAATCTTATGAGGAGAAGAGGGGAGAGAGATGAAGGGCAGACCATGAGATCGTTGCAAACTTGTATGTAATGTACAGGAATCTCAGAGCCTGCTTGATGTGGATATGATTTCATCATTGGAGATGATATTGTCAGCTGTTTGGAAGAACAAAGAAAACCAGTTGTAAGCACAACAGACCCTGGTTGGGTTTAGACACAATTTCAGTTAATGGTTTGTGTTAATAACTGAACCTGAGTTTGTCCACAAACTGGTTTGTTAAGGATGAGAATCCAGGGTCTCGAGCATGGTTTGAAGCTTGTTTGCAGACCATAGTTTCTTAACTGCTGCTTGCTGTAATGCCTGAATTTATAGACCATTGACAAAAAGGGTTGTTGCACTATAGGGAGGCAGGAGTGAATTAATGAAGTTTGGTCCTGAACAGATTGGTAACCAAAGCAGATAGTATCTAAGCTGTGATTTGCCTTTTGTGTGACTGGAAGTTCCAATTTATGGTTTGTTAACTACTAAACCAAAGCTTTGTCTGAACTAACCAGTCTCTTCTTTGAAATATAATGGTGAACCATGGTCTGTTAAGAATGAACAATAGTTGGTCTCAAGCTTTTGCAACCCTACCTTTTTCTTTGTGTAAATGAGAAGATTAGAAGCTACCCATGTCAGTTTGCAGTAAGCCAGTTTTTTTTTGGTCTGGTTTGCAAACGGTAGCTTGCAACAATCTGGAAGAAGTTTCTAAAGTCCTCGCCTTTGTGCATGAAGAAGGCGAGGGAGAAACCTAAGGCTCCCCACTGTTTATTCTCATATTGGCAAACCACAATTTGTCGTTATGTCTGAAATACAGCCACTGACAAAGTGCTCCACCTCCCTTTAACTACTAAAGAAATATGTGTATTAATTTGCCAATGTGTGTAGTCTCATTTCTGACTTACTCAGGGGCTAGGCTGAATGTGTATAGTTGAGTTTTGAATGCTGCCTTTTCTCTTCTTGGCAGCATAGCTGTGTTTGCTGAATCCCAGTATGGCCTTTCAAGAAGAGAGTTTAAACACAAATATATTATTACTGAACTAGATCACTTTCAGCATTGAGAAATGGCAGTGCATTGGTTTAGTTGCTGTGGGAAGGAAGAGAAAGAAGCCTTCTTGGAACTGAATCGTTCTGATGGAGTCACCTTTTGAATAAACAGTGTATAGGATTGATGACTGGGTATAACTCACTGTGTGTTGCTGCAGGTCTGCTTAATAGGAATGGTAATAGATGCGCGTAAGTATGGTTGGTCATTATCGTGTAAATCTTCCTTAGTGTATATGTCTGCTAGCTTCTAATGGCTGTTCTAGATTAATTTCCTAGTGTTGGCATGATGCTCCATTAGGCCAGAAAGAGAGAGACTGCAGGTAATATAGTCCAGCGTGGTTCAGTCAACTGAGACCTTCAGATTTTTTCAACTGCACAACCCTGATCCTAACTGTATGTCTATGAGGGAGACCCGTGACTGGATTCCCTGTCTTTCTTTTTTTTAATTACTAAAATGCAGCTGGGAGGGTTGCCAATTCATTTGAGACCAGTGGTGGTTGGCAAGGAAAGGGAGTATATTTTAACTCTTCATTCTCAACATACAGTTGCCGCTTGCCTTGTAGACTCCATGGGCAGGATATATGTATGTAGTCTTGCCTCTCTTCTCCCCACCAAAATGGAATCCTGGTGAAACAGTTCACATTATTCTGTGGTGTGGTTTATACATGCCTAGCACACTTTACAGTCCTGATACTTGAGTATGTAGAAATTGGATCCATTTTACAGGTTTAGCTCTGTTACCCTACACCAACAATTTTCAGTGTTTTTCTTCTCCTGGCACACTGATCTCTATGGTCTTTGCCTCTTGTGCTGTTGCTTCCTGGAAACTTTTCCGGATTCTGCAGTTCTGTTTCTAGGTGTCCAACTGTCCGTTGTAATGAATTGTCTGTCCTTCCTCTGTTGACTTCTTAGAATTGGCAGAGGAAGAGGGACAGACAACTTGTTGGTACAGACAGTTGCCCTAAAAACTGAACTTCAGTACCCAGAAGAGCGTTTCAGTAATTTTCAACCACTGTGCTCCAAACTCGTGTAGCATGCCCGTGGACCTTTCAAGCCACACCAACGTGCAGTGACACACTGGTTGGGAATTGCTGTCCTTTAGGCGTAAGAGAAATTGTTTCAACAGAGTGTACTTTCAGCCCAAGCTGTTCATCCAGTGTGTTGCGTATTAATCCATCCCTTTGTTCTGCAAGATGTGAGGAAATATGTGGCCAGCAGTATACCTGATCACCTTTTGACTTCTCCAACCTACGCAATAAATGTGGCACTTGTTTATAGGCAAATGAATGTGTCAACATTCAGTTATCAAAAAACCTGTGAATCTAGTATATGTGACAATCCTAGGTGTGCAGATATCCCACCAAGCAATTTTAATTACTTCCTGCCCATTGTTAGCGTGTCACCATAGGTCTTTTACTGTAGTTCTTAGTGTAAAGCACAGCTATTAAATTTGACCATCTTATGAAAAGATAGAATTTCGCTTTCACTGCAGTTGCATTGCATATTTAAAGATAAAAACCTCTGTGGTGCAAGGTGCCTCATGGTTTCACTGCACATCCCATGCCATTATCATTTACTCGATGCAGTTTATTGCAGCTTGCACAAAAACCATTGTGCACGTTGCGGTCATGCAATCTTTCAACGTAGATGTGTCTGTGGAGCTGGTATAAAAGAGTGATGCTTCCTCCTTACATGGCATTATTACAGTGGTTCTGCAAATTGGGTGTAACTGCCAAAGGTAGGTAGCAATGGTTGACAAAACATGTAGGCTTCCCAACACCTGCATTGATGGCAAAATAAATTCTTGTGCCAGCTTCATATAATCAACAAAGTACTGTGCATTGAGGAAGGGGCTATAGTTTGTTGATACAGCTCATTCTTTTGCATGCAGAAGATCCTGGGTCTGCATCATTCTCTCTCGCCCCCCTTTTTTAAAATAAAACGATCAGGTAGCCCATGATGGCAAAGTTTTCTGACAAAGGGCTGTAGCCCGTTGGATTAGAATGGACCAACTGTCAGAATATACCGCAGCTTCAGAGGTTCATTGCATTCTGCGAAGGAAAGGGAGAACACACTTTTTGCAGATTCAAACCCTGGCTTCTTTGGATAGGGCTGGGAAACCCTGGAGAGCCACTGTTGGTCAGTGCAAACATTACTGAGCTAGGTGGACCAATGGTCTGATGATGGATGGCAGCTTCTTAGGCTTATGGCTGTAATTTTGAGTGGCAGTCATGTAGCAAAAGACACCTATGCACTGCATCTTGTCCCACCGTGGGGAACTACCATGTAGTATGCTGCTGTGTTTGCATATGCTGGAATAGATGTATGTTGCCATTGCTGTACCTTCAGCGTGTGAAACTTCCTTTTGGAGCCAGAGAATACAGCAATAAAAGGAATTGGTCAGAGCATCTGAAGAGAACCCACTGGGCTCTTATCAGGCTAAATAATACAAATGCTCTCTTTTTTCTGGCCCAAAGGAGGTGCTGCATCTGATCCTTAAGCAGTATGCCTCTTCTTGTTGGTGCCACCCCCTATTCTGTACCAATTGCATCCTGCTTTCTCTTTAGCTGGTAGGCTAGGAAGAGTTCACTGCTGATGACAAAGTTTTTGCCTGTGAGTGCAGTTTTCTTTTTTAATGCTGAAGTGAAGAAAAGGGCACTATGCCAAGAATAGCATGCTGAGCTGTTTATTGCTTCGATTATTTATAGCTGCCTTTTAACTGAAGATCTGCCAGAACATTTTCTCTTAATTTTATAGTAAGCCAAATCTGCTTTACCTGGACTGATGTCTGGACCCATAGAGCTTACACATAGAGGTTTTCCTTTGCACCAAAAACTTGTAACGCTGTTACCTGTACCCCCTGTTTCTCTTCTTTAGTTGAAGAGTACTCTGGAAGATCTTTGTCTTCTTGGTCTCTGTGCAGACCCACATATTGGTTCTGTGCTTATTCATGAAATATTGTGCTCTAGCCAGGGAATTGGGGCTTCTGCCCCATTTCATCAAGGGGAGTTATGAAGCCTACTGCAAGTGCGTCAAGACAGAGAAAGGAGGGCAGTAGCTGTCTTAAATAAAGGCTTCTGAAGCATGAGATCTTGCCATGATCTAGAGCAGGGGTGCTGAATAGGTGGATCGCGATCTACCGGTAGATCGCGAGGCAAAATGAGTAGATCGCGGAGTGCCGACCCCCCCCTTAGGTGCCTCTGAGAGGAAACGCCGGGAGTAAGGCCCATTGTACTCAATGGGGCTTACTCCTAGGTAAGTGTGGCTAGGATTGCAGCCTCACAGCCTAATCCTAGGCATGTCTACTCAGGAGTAAGTCCTGTTATACGCAGTGGGGCTCAAGGTACACCAACATACATTGTACACATAAATGCTATATGTTATGATGGCGCGAACATTGTAAAAAAAAAACTCTGATAGATCTCCGGGCCTTGCTGGGTTTCAAAGTAGCTCTCGAGCCAAAAAAGTGTGAGCACCCCTGATCTAGAGAAATCAGATTTGTATGGGCAGACAAACCAACCACAATGCTGTTTTTGTGAGGTCTTACAGCTGTATGTACTGCTGCAAGATAGATCTGTTTCCAACATGGCTTTTCACACTTAAGATATTCTGGGTGTTCTGCTACATAACTTGTATTGATTTTTATAGTGAATTTAAACTTTTTGTAAGCCCCTCTGGGGATCCTTCTGGACTAAAGAGTTAAATATTGCTCAATTCAGATTTTGAGGGATGTATGGGGTATTGACAGTAGATTACAGTGAGTACTGGATGTGGCATGTAAAGGAGCTATTGGGAAATACTCTTTATTGCCTATTCTTTAAAAAGGTATTCCTGAAGTACTGCAGCTTCCAGGATGATGTATGGTTTAATCTTCTCCATAACTGTTTAATCCACTGCAAAGCTCTATTTCTTGATTTTCTTGCTAGTTAGTAGCAATGAGTTTCACAGCCTGTTTTTGTGCTGCTTTTAAAATTTCCATATTACAAATAAATAAATAAATAAATAATTGTATGCCCTGTGCTCAAAACCATTCACTGTTTTATATCCTGAAGCTACTCAGGTACATGCAGAATAGATTAAAGTTGATGCATAGGCTCTGCTCCAAAAGCTGTTCATCTGGTACCCTTTGAAATCCTCTGTGTGCTCAAATGAGTTTGCTTTAGATTCACAAGACAACTGATTTACTTTTAAAACACGGAGCAGTGTGCTGGATACTGATTAGAGGATGCTTCTTAAAATGTAAATAAGCAAGTCATGAAATAAAAGCAAATCTCTCCCGGTTCAATGGTATTCCTGTGAACTCCAGTAATTGGGATAATTACTTAATTGACCCATTATCTTTCTCTGGTAACTGCACCAGTTCAGAGGTTTGTTACTTCAGCTGATGTGCAGGCTGTGATATCCAACTGTTTCTGTAAACAAATATAGTGTGCTTAGACTTAGACCTAAACCCCATTTCTTTAAAACAGCCTACAAGTTTGCAGGCAAACTAGCACTCAGTGTTTGCCATGCAAATCAGGACAGATCAAATCTTGGTTTGCACTAACAAAACACCAAGCTGATGGTTTGTGCTCACTTATAGTTTAGAACTGAAATTGTGCTTTGATCATACCTGTCCAACATGCTGATAATCCATGGGTTAGAGCTCCTTGTCTTTTCTTCCATTGGTTCAGTATTTCAGTCTTTAATTACAGTGGGACTTGGCAGCAAACAACCATAGCTATGCTTGTTATCTTTTTTTTTTTTGTTGGCAACCTTTAGTTTCAAAAGACTATGGTATCGCGCTCTGAAAGGTGGTTGTGTGCTTGTTATCAAACTGTACCAAATTTGCCAAACTGTAGCATACACTCTGACTTCATAGTTCCCCCCCAATGAAGTGGGAGACCCACTTCATAGTCCCCAAACCATGGTTACTTGTTCCAGTTTGCCAAGTAAACTCAAGCCATAGTTTGTCCAGTAGATATCACATGAAACCAAGGTTAAGCTTCCTGAGCCATGATATGGTGTGATGTGTGAATCAAGCTGCTTTTAAGTCTAGTATTGAACAAAGCACTTGCTGTACTTAAGGTCTTTCTTTGTGAAATCTCTAAATCTCTATGTTTGCAGATCTCGCCTGAATGTTTTGAAACTGTTTAGGATTAAGAGTACCTTCTAATCTTTGGCTATATGGATGTCCAGTCTAATGCTGACACTTTGTCATTTGCAGATGTTAGACATGTGAAACTTTGGCTATCAATAAATTAGCTTCCTTGGCCCCAGGTTTTTTAAACATGCTGAATCCCAACACAAAGCTTCTCAGGGCCTTGAGTTCCCTGTCTTATCTCACATGGTGCATTGGGTGTTCCCACTGCCATTGGTAAGATGAATTCAGTGATCAGCCTAGCCAGCAGGCCCTCTGATGGACATGGGCATGCAGCCACGGATCCACATGGCTAAACTTTTATATGCCACCCTGAGCAAGCCATTGAGAGTACTGATTTTTGTACTGTTACAAGAGTGACCGGCTATGTAGAGCATGAATGGAAAAGGAACAAGAGCAAATATGTCCAGTTTCTCACCCTATTCTTCTGTTCCATCTTAATTTATTCTGGTGTGGTTGTATTGCAGAATGATGTAATGAGAGTCTCATCATAGTTGTAAAAGAGTCAAGATAAATTTGTTCCTGGAGAGTGGAAAAAGAAAGCAATGCAAGTGAATGGATATATATTAGCAATGTCATTACGCTCCGCCTTGAGAATTATATTGTTCAATAAAGGACCTGTCCAGTGAAGCAAGTTATCATTCCCTCCCTTTAAGGGAAAGGCTGAGAAGAAGATTGGGCAGGATGCTTGAGTGTCTGCTTGCCAAGTGCTGATTGGTGGGTACTTACTTATGTATAGCATGCATTGTTGGCAGCTAGTTCTACCAGATCAAACCTAACAAACGAATTGTCAGTAACATCACAGGCTGCTGGTCAAGGTACTTAGGTATACATTTCCTGCACTGGTTGAAGCTAACTTTGCACCCACTCAAACAGGAATAAATTACATTGACTTTTCTCTTCTGTTGGTTTCAGTTGTTAATCTGTTAATTGGAATGATTTGCACGCAGGCTCCTCGACACCTTACCTTTCTGAAAATGACACCCACTACTTATTTGCTTCTAATAATCCCATCCCAATAATTGTGCATGAACAATTTATAGTGGTTTGATTCTTGGGAATTCTCCAGGTGCTTCTAGAGGAAGAAAAACACAATATGCTTACAGGTGATGCATGGCTCTCAGGAGGTGTACAACTTAAAACCAAACAAAGGCAATCTCCTGTCCTAAAAATAATAAAACAAAAACCTGAGGTATAGCAAAAGAAAAGAGTAAAACCTTAGAAGCCATAACTTGTGCTACTTTTAGCTAAAGCAACTATTTGTGCACATGCAGAGTTGAGAACCTGGATGAAAGTTACAGTGCACTCAAGTTCTAATCTTATAACTGTGTCAGATATGCCCAGTGTCATCAGGGTTGTTATCTTCAGTGTTGATCTGAGCTGACATTCACATTCATGTTTCCAAAGCCACATTTTGTCCAACTCTGAGACCCACTAAGTTCTTGCGTGGGCGGGAGGGGGAGGCAGTGGGGCAAGTACACGTACCCAAGCCCCTGCAGCTTCCCTGGGGTGGGGGGAGCCCGGCACAACCTGCAGTAGGGCTCCCCGCAGCAGTGAAAGTAGATGTGGAACAATTGCGCCCCGCCTTCGCTAAAGCATTGCTCCACATCTACTTTCACTGCTGCGGGGAGCCCGGCTGCAGGTTGTGCCTGGCTCCCCCCACCCCTGGGAGACTGCAGGGGTGTGGGTATGTGTACCCAAGCCCCTGCAGCTTCCCTGAGCGGCATGATCCTGGGGATTGCGCTGCTGCCTCCTGTCTGCCTCCAGGCTGCCTCCGCCCCTTAAGGGGGCAGGGGCCAGGGCCCGCAAGCTGGGGCGTTGCGACACCCCAGTTTGAAAAACCCTGCATTAGCCAATCAGGAACCAAACTACAGGTGGAACCTTGGTATCCACTGATACCGAGGTCCACCTTTAAACGCCTTGTAACAAGGGGAAAAAAGCACCAAAATTTTCCACCTTTGTGCTGTCAAATAATTATAATTTCATTCCATTAGATTCCATTATTCACCCCATCTAGTGGATGAATGCAGTATAGTGTCTATACCAATGCATTCTGGCGTGACAGAGGAGCAAAAAAACTTGGAAGTGGGTTTTTAAAGCTATTTTTCCACTGAAGTAGTATCTACTTTTTTTAATCCACTGGGGGTCCTGGAATGAAGCCCCCATGGATAATGAGCTCAACCTGTATTTGAATTACTTGGAAGGCAACTGTTAAGGCAAGATTTCATAATCCTAAACTGTTACTGAAAACTGTAAGGGACATACACTGTTTCTTACTGAAAAAAGCGGCCTCTTCACACCATCCCAATCCTTTACCTTAATATTTCAAGGTTAAAACCAGCCGTGTCCTCCTTTCAAATGTAGCATGATGCAGTTTGGCCTAGATGCTGCTGTTCTGTAAAATCTCATCCACCTACCTGTCCTCCAAGTGTAGGTATAACTCTACACAATTTGAATGCTTACAGATCTGTGCAAATGAGTTTGCAATGATTGCAGGAATCAATATGAGTAACAGCCCTTGCACTGCACTCCAAATACTACACTGAGTGGGGGAAAGAAAGTACACATCTAGGTACATGGGTCTGTGTATCATTCAAACATGAATAATAAAGGTGCATGATTTTCACCAGTGAACATGATCTGCATACAGGAAGAATGACAGGTGCAAAGAAATTCTTGGGGCCCTAAAAACCTGACCATTTCAGATATGTGTATGTTAAGGTTTTCTAGCTGAAATGATTCCTTTCAGATGGAACAGCCAATTACTGATGGTTGCCAGACAGTAAAATGAGAACAGCAGCAAGCCAAGGATAATTGCTATTTTGATGCTAATCAAGAGAGACTTGCGTTGCTTCCAGAGTAGCAAACTTACCAGAACCATGTCTGTCCTGCTGTTCCACACAGAAGGGAACAGATTCTGCCTGTCTTTACCTGGCAAACGCAGTTTGGGTACAGTTTGCAAGTGCTCTAGCTGATAGTGAAAGCGATCCCGACATCTGAAGGGCAGGAGGTGTGGTCTGGAACAGGACTGCCTTTTAGTCAATTGGGGTAATTTCACCTAGTTGGGCCCCTTGCATAGTGGGGGCCCCACACTGCCCTTCCGTCCACAACTGCTTCCAGTTGGCCTGAAATTGGGTCACTTTGGAAGCAGTTCCTGCCCACTGCTGCTTCCAATTGGACCAAAATTTGTGCCATGCAGATGGCAGCATGTGCACCTCATTCTTTCTCCATCCCTGTAGCTCCCAGCATCATCCTCTATGCCCCACCTCGCACCAGAGTGGGCTGCTGCGGATAGGGCGGTGATGGGTGAGAGTTGGACTGGGCACACACTCCCTCCCTTCTTCCAGCTGACCTCCCATATGCCTATTCTGCACAACCACTAAAGGTGCAGGAGTCCTCTCCAGCTGCACAGAAGTAACAGTTGTCTTTTCCCTTGATCTGGCTCCATTCAAGGTAAGAGCTAAAAAAGTTAGTAGTTGCATCCAGAGCTGTTCTGAGGCCTGAGGAGGCCGTGCGCAGCCTCCACAGGCCTCAGAAAGGCCTCTGGAAGTAGAAGGGCACTTGCGGTTTTCAGGCAAGAACTGGAATTGCTCTTCTAGGACCTCCGGAGGCCTTTCTGAGGCCTTGCAGAAAGCCTCAGAGGCCAGTTTTCTGGAGGTGACTGGAGCTGTGCTGAAGCTTGTTATTATTGTGCTAAATCATGATTGAACTGTTATGTGCTAAATCATTTAGTGCAGGGGTGCTCAATAGGTGGATCGTGATCTACTGGTAGATCGCAAGGCAAAATGAGTAGATCACGGAGTGCCGACCCCCCCCCCCTTTCAGGTGCCTCTGGGAGGAAACGCCGGGAGTAAGGCCCATTGTACGCAATGGGGCTTACTCCCAGCTAAGTGTGGCTAGGATTGCAGCCTCACAGCCTAATCCTAGGCATGTCTACTCAGGAGTAAGTCCTGTTATACTCAGTGGGGCTCAAGGTACACCAACATACATTGTACACATAAATGTTATATGTTATGATGGCGTGAACATTGTAAAAAAAAACTCTGGTAGATCTCTGGGCCTTGCTGAGTTTCAAAGTAGCTCTCAAGCCAAAAAAGTGTGAGCACCCCTGATTTAGTGCATATCTTCTGAACTGCACCACCACCATCTCAGGGTCATTTTCCAAGTGTAGATGAACCACATTTTTTTTTTAAACAGATATGGGGGTATTTTTTAAACGGATATGGGGGAATGAATCATTACTTTCATGTTTCAAGCTTAAGTGGGAACGCATTACAGATGTCTTTCCAATCCAGGCAACAAGAGCAACAACAAAATTCCATCATTATTTTTGGGCATATTTGGTTGCCTGATAAAGCTGGCACATCATTAGTGCTCTATATCTGTCAGAGAGGACAGAGATCGAAGCTTCGCAGAGACCTCTCTATGCTTTTCTCTCACTTCAGATACCAGACAGCGCTGGCAGGGTTTTTCCTCTTGAAGTCTGATGTATAATAGAAATGTCTATAATCTAAAAAGGCAGCCAGGCTATCAAAATGGTACTTGGGCTGTTCATTAAAGCAGCGTGATGGTTGGTAGACTCTGGCAGTGCTTGAGAGAGAGGAGAAGGGAAGCCAAGATAAAGATGTATTCTGTTTGTTGTGCTTTATGGTGGGTTGGGGAAGATGGCTGAGCTTCATTTGAGCCCAAACATGCTTTCTGATCTCGACAAAAGTGTGTGTGTACATCCAAATTGGCAAAGGAGACTTCTCCCAGTTAGGTAATAGTTGCATTATATCTCTCCAGATAACATTTATGAAAATCCAAATATTTAGAAGGCTTTTATGTATTGCTTCGCTCCTGTATCATTTCATAAAATTTAATCCTTACTAGACATCATAGGAAATACTCACTCAGGTGATTGCAATGAACGACATCTGGACTATGTATTAGGCAATATCTTGTTGTAGCCTGTGGGATACTGTATTTTGAGGTACAATGTGTGATCAATATAATAAAAATGGGTTTTTAACAATTGTTTAGCGATGCAATCAAGTTGCTTTTTTAGAGCTTGGGTGTGGCACTCGGGGGCTCTCAATCAGGCCCTCGGGGAGCCCCCAGTCTCCAATGAGCCTCTGGCCCTCCAGAGACTTATTGGAGCCCATGCTGGCCCGATGCAACTGCTGTCAGCAAGAGGACAACTGTTTGACTTCTCACCTGAGCTGTGGGACAAGGGCTGCCTCCACTACTTGCTGTTTCACATCTGTGATGCAGCAGTGGCAGTGAAGGAAAGGCTGGCCTTGCTTTGTGCAAGGCATTTTATAGGCCTGAGCTACTATAAGACCTTCATTCATTCATATAAGTTCCATCTCTAATATATTCATTTATGAAAATTTATTCAAATTGTAAATTCTTTTTTTCCCGGCCCCTGGCACAGTGTCAGAGAGATGATGTGGCCCTCCTGCCAAAATACTTGGACACCCCTGTTCTAGAGCAGTGGATCTCAAATGTTTTAGTCTCCATTGCCTTTGGCACTCCTAGAAGGAGTTTCACTGGTGTGTGCACAGAGCTTCTGGGAGCCTCAGACTTCCAGCACATTCACAGAGTGGAATAGCACTGGGCTCAGTGCCAAATATCAGCAAAGAGCCAGAACAGGAGGGGAATGAGGAAGGACAACCACGAACAGGAGAGGCAGGAAGGACAGATGAGCGAACCGTACAGGGGGCAGATGGTGGCCACTTATGGTGTGCTTTATAATGAAAAATTAAATTTTTAAACATCTGATAAATAGCAATTCCTGGGATCTCTTAGGAATTGATCTTGGTATACTTTCTCAGTATTCATTCATTCATTCATTCATTCATTCATTCTTTTGTGCTCATATTTATTGCACAGACCCAGACCTTGAAGTCCCATTGGAAATGCATGTGCACTGATGGATGTTTCATCATCCCAGTCAAGAGGTCTAATCCTGCACAGTGCAAGCACATGTAGTTAATTGTTTTCCATTATACGAGCCTTTAGTGCAGAAAGCATGTACGTAATTAGTCAACTGATTTTTATGCAAAGGTTTGCTGCGTGGCTGACTTAAAATTGACATTTATTATTTAATGATGGGAGTAATCTTGTGGTAGATCTTTTTCCGCCAGTTGCAGAACTTGGTAACAAAAATGAGACTTAAATGGGATAGAGGAGAAAGGGGTGAGGAAGAGCCAGCTTTCATGGAAATCAGCTGTCCCCTTCCTTCTGCTGATGACAGCCTCCTCTTTCAATAGTTGTTGGCATTCTCCAAAGTTGTGTTTCCTGCCTTTTCTTGGTTGCCTTGGCTCCTTGCCTTGGAGGAATGAAGCTTTTTCCTTTTATTTTTACTGCTGCAGTTAAAATCTACCAACTCCAAAATTTCAATCCAATTAACACAGCAGATTAGTCCTTGACTCTCCTTGTTAACTACAGCACTTGTGAATTGAGTGTTTGTTTTTGTTCACAAGTTTTGTTGGTTGTTGCTAGAATTTTTTTTTTAACACAAAAGTTTCTCTCCCTCCCTCTTGCTTTTGCTCTGGCTTGTTTCCTTTGTTAACACAAGCTTCACATTAGAATGATAATACCCATGCTTAGAGCAGGCACCTGCTAAGGCCACATTGATAGGACTTAAAAGCTTGCTGTATAATTCTTCTGTGGAGGCTGAATTGGAAGCTTGCATTTTAGAATTGGACATGGGGAGGGAGGGAGGGAATATCCTATCTCCAGTTTAAATAAAAGTTAGCCCGTTTGCTTGTGATTGCAGCCTGTCTGTTGCGCGCCCCCCCCCGCCCCCATAAGATGAAGTGCACCAAAACAACTGTACACCACCACCAATATAGTTCAGTTGTAGTTTGCCACTTGTGTCACTTGTCACAGCTCGGATAATAACCCTGTGTCTAAGTCAGGGAAAGCAGCCTTACAGGACCAATAGCATTGCATTTTAAATGTGGCCCCAGCTGACTGTTGTGATTTATTTAATCTGGATAGTAGGGGAAAGCATGAGAAGCAATAGACTTGCAGTCTGGGACAACTGCACTGTTCTTCCCCCTTGGCTTCCCTTCAATACCCACCCCCTGATGTACAGGCAACTAGGATACCAAATGGAACTGGAGGTAATTTTTAGATGTTTTAAGAGTGTAAATTAAATGCTGGCTGGGAACAGCTTCAGTAATTTATTGGAGCAGTGCCCCATGACTCCTTTCAACCAGTCTCTCCCCCCTTCATCCCTTTGTATAGTCTCCCATGTCTGGACTTCTGTAGTGTCTGTGTCTTTCCAAGCAGTTCTTACTCATTTTCATTTTGGTGTCTTTATTACATGTTGGGCATCAGAACTGATCTACTGACCTAATTAATAGATGATCACATGACCCAATTCTTGAAAACCAAATTAGTGACTCACAATTGTAATTGTCCTGCAGTTAAGCATCCATGATTCATCTCAATTCAGTTGGAAGTATGCTTAAATGCACTAGTTACAGATGTTTTAATGATGTGTCATAAGCAGTGTGATGAATGCGTAGCAAGTGGAGCACAGAACGGAAGGCAGTGACATAGTAGTTTCTGTTGATCAGTTTTTACTGAAATATTATCTATCTTCTGTGCCATCTTTAGTCAGCTGTACAATGGTTGGGGCCTCAGAGTATGGTTCAGGGCCCATGAAATGGTCAGAGCATGGTTGGGTAACTGCCTGAGAAGCCATGGATGCCACATTGAATTCCATGATAAAATATAAATGGTTAGAAATAAAAACCAGATTACAAAATAGGCAAGAAGCTTGTAACAATTTGTCTCTCTTAATCCTCACTTCAGCAGCGCAAGATGGATGGAAGTGGAGGCTTACCCAAAGGCACCTGGTGAGATTTATGGCTGCAGCATTTAAACCCCTTCCTCTGCTCTCCAAGCCCAAACAGCATCCAGACCACCACATTGGCTTCAAGTCTAAATATAGATTTAAGTTCACATAATCACATAAAAAGATGACATATATAGGAAATAGCTAATAGTTTTCTACAAAGGAGTGAAAAGAGTCCCTGGGCTATTTTCCTTTGTTTAACTTAATTAGGAGAAATAACTTGGGAACTGTCAAGCCATGTGGAGTATAGAAATAGCTTGAGAGAATCATCACCACCACCACCAATGTTTTTGCACTATTTCCATGGTTCCTCACCATTGTAGAATGGGTCATCTCCTTTGTAGAATTTAATTATCAGACTGGGTCTTTGTGGTTTTAGGTCAGTGCTATTTTATCACTTTTTTTAGAATGGTGATCAAGAGCCATCCTGGGAATGTCAGAGTAGTGAAACCATGGTGTGAGCTTTTAGGTTTGATTGTGGCTTTCAGGGCAACTATATATCAGGCATTTTGTTTGAAGACACTGGCTTAGCCTGCTGTTCTCTGTGGGTGTGCAAATGGATTGCCTAGCCTAACTGGCACTGGCAACTCAGACCAAACTGGAGGCAATTCAGTGGCTATGAGAGAGCTGCTTGATGACGTCCCATCTCTTGCAGTTCAAGACAGCAGGTTTCTTGACCATCTAGCAGACCACCAAACATAACAGGCAGGCTTCACTACTGAGTCACAAGTTTTGGTTGAAGTTTTCTCTGTGTGTTGATGACTCCTTGAATTAGATCGATAGAGCTTGCATGTTCCCTTGGGTTAGGACCATACCTTGGTGGTAGAACATTCAGAAAGTTTCAGGTACAATCCCTGGCATCTCCAGTTAAGGTAGGAATGATTTGTAGAAGATGGAATAAAACAGTGTTTTCTATAGTGTCTGATCAAGATTTTTAGTCAATTGCTTTGGAGAGAATAAGCAGACACCTCGTGCGCCTTAGCAGCTTTTATTCCATCTTTGATTCCAAGTTCACATTGAGCAATGGGGGGCTGGATGAAACATTATACCTAACAAGACACGGAAGCAGCAGCTGTGACCTAGGACACTGCCCAAAGCTGGCTCAGGTCCACTGCCTCTGTATGTTTATATACACTCACACACAGAACAGCAACTTACCACATGTGCAGTTTCTTCAGCTGTAGAAGTGCAGGACTTCCACATTTGATTTAAAGGGACTGCATAAATGAAGGCACTCCATTTGCCCAGAATCAAGCCAGAAGCTTTGCACTTGCCATGTCTTGAAGAAGTTGCACAAGGAGCATGGTAAGGAGGTAGGTGATCCATTTTTCTGCTCACTTTTAGCGGGTGAAAAGTGGATCAGAGTGGGTTGTCTTTGCAGGTGGGCTGGAGGGAGTAAGTGATGGCACCAGATTCAGAGTGAAGAGTGCCCTGAATCTGCTGCCTTCTTGCCCCCCCCCCGCAGTTTGCCACTGATGCGACCTGCATCACCTCACCTAATGGATGGACTACTCCTGCACTTCCCTAGGGCAGAACCCCTGGTGACAGCACATGCGCTGTGCAATGGCCCCAGTGCATACAGCATCCCTATGTCTCTGGTTGCCAGGGAAGTAGTGGGTTTTCTCTGCCCTTCTTTCTGTCTTAATCTCTTCCTGCCCTGTTCCCTTTAAAATAAGCTTAGGAAGATATTTCCCATTTTAAATTCCATTCCTGCCTATTGTGCTCTTTGGCATGTCACATTTAAATGCAGAAAAACAAATTACTGTTAAATGTTTGATGCCTTATTTATTTATTTATTTTTTTTAAACATTTACTGAAGCCAACTTTTAATTTGAGACTGAGGTTGTTCTTTTTTTTGTTTTGGTCCAACGTGAGGCATCACCAAACAGAGGATTTCACATTGATCTAGATATATTATGCATTCTTTTTGTTCCTCTAGTCTCATGAATATATCTTGGATTTCACTGTGCTAGGAACTGACGTTCCCCATGGTAGCAGAGCTGGGTTCACAGACCAAGACTTGAAAAGGAAAAAGGGGGGAAATGCACAGAAGTTTTTAGAAGAGCCTTATGAATCAAACATATATTCCAGGACTTATTTTGAAAGTGGAAGAAAACCTTTGTTTATGTCACATGAGTTATCCAAATAAAAATGCCTGTTGCAAGTGTGTGTTTTCTCCCCTTCAGTGCTAGAAGTGACTCTAGTTTGTGTCTAACCTAGTTCAGTGCTTTTCATTGCTTACTCAAACTTAGCTGAGAGACTTGTGTACCAGTCCCTGTGCTAGAATTTCATCTCAAATAAAATAGAGCCCTAGGTGTTGAAGGATGCTCCACAAAAGCCTTTTTTCTAAATTATCATGGTACAAAAATTGAATGGCCCTTGTATTCTGTCTTGCCTCACGTGCAACATCCAAATCGGAATGCCTGACCGATGGTCATAATGTTTGTTAAACCAATCCATATTGGTCAAGAGAGACATTTAATTTTGAATGTAGTTTTCTGTCCCTCTGAATCTATTGTTAGTAGAAGGAATAAATTGATTTTCTTTCTTTAAAACACGTACACATGTGCGCGCACAATTTGCTGATACCTGTACTTCAGAGATTTCTCATAGTTTGATTTGCCATGCCTGAAAGTGCCTCTTGGTGGCAAAAGACAGCCTGAATCATGCCAAAGTAGGGCTAAAACTTTATTTGGCTCAACAAAAACATTGCAAAGTAGTAAGAGCTTTTGTGGGCTTAGGTGGAACCTAGATGCTTCCATGATGCATTCTGGGGCGATGCAGGGCCAAGGGAGGGGGAAGGGGGGCTTGGAGTGATGCAGAAATGACTTCCAGGAGTGCCATAGATTGTCCTGCCGCCCTCCAGCTTGCCATGCGAAGGTAAAGGAAGTTTTTTTTTTGCTTTTTAAAAACTTGTTTAAACATTTTTAAAGGGTCTCTCTCTCTGTGTAAATGACTCAGTGCAGATGGCTGTGGTCAACCACGTTGAGTCAAATCCACTGATCCAAAGTCCGTGAATGAAAAGAGAGAACTTGTATTCTCTTCTGTCACTCACAACTAATGAGCTCCTACGTGAGAACAAAGTGCTTATTTCTGGCAATCATCAGCTTAATGATGTCACTTCCTGCTTTGATGTAATTTCCTACCCTCAATAGGAGCTATGAAAGCTATTGGTTCACTGTATGAAATGAGTTTGACTCCTCTGGTCTACATGCTGCTCAACACGCTTCTGTGTGCTTTTCAGGTTTCTTCCCCCAAACTCTATAGATGGGTACTGCAAGTGACTTGTGGATCCAACTTAGTTTCTCTGCATTTAGAATATTTTATTCTCTCTTTGATGCATTTACCCGTCATGGGATAAACCTGAGTCTAGATAATAAGAGCACTGACGCTCTGTTTGGATCACGTAGCCACCCAGGACAGTCTTCATCTCTAATCCTCGGCCCTAGACCAAGATAATCTGTACCTGTATAACTTTGGGGAAGTGATGAATCTCTTGCATTTCATTCTTCAAATCTTCTCCTGTTTGGTCAAAGCTACTTCTAGTTTAGCAATGCTCCTTTAGTTTGTGTTGGTACAAAATAACAGGAAATGTGAGTATATGTGAGCACATGAAAGTGGTGTTGAAACCATAGCTTGCAGTGGGGGATAGAACAAAAGGAGACAGGTGGGGAAAGGAGAAAATGCAGCAGACCCTCAGTGGGATGGGCAGAACCAGCAAATCCAGCAAATTTTTATGGGGGATATTTATATAAAAGGTAAATAGAAAGGTAAACCGGAGAATAGATTCCTTCATAGATAGTCCTGAGAAAGAATTCCACAAAGGATTGCGTTATTCAGTGGTTGGAGAAGTTTAGTGTTCAAATCCTAGAGGGGTCACAATGGAGATAAAAATTTGCCTTTCTGTATTGTTGTGGCGAATAATAGGACTAAAACTATAAATCTGGGTTAAAAAAATTGCCAGTTCAACTTTGATACGGGGAAATAGAAGAAAGAGGTGTATTTTTGCCTACATCCAGGATAGTGGATACAGGCATAGAAATCTAGACTAGAGAAAACTGGAAATGTGTTACAAATTACCATATCTGTAACAGGGACTGTGGAAACTTTCTTTAAAAGTATTTATAGAGAATTATAGCTTTGGAGAGGTTGCTGCATCTCTCTTATGATAAAAGCAGGGCAATTTTACGCATATAAAAAACCTCTCCTGATTATCTTATTCACATCAGAACTGTTTATTTCTCATTCCTTTTAACAAGGCAGGCTTTGCAGCTGGGATTTGTTACTGAGAACTGTTGCTGCTGCCCTCCGGCTTTATTTGTAGGATGCTGAGTATCATTTCCCCCCCCCCCCCAGTGAAGGCTCTTATTTTGAGATCATATGTATGTACCAGCAGTCAAGTCAATTTTTATTGTAATAAAGGCAGATTTCTAGTTTATTGGGAGAGGTCTTGGGTGAATGAAATTGGTCTAAAATTCTTGCCAAATTATACCTGAAATCTCATTTTTGCGTTTGGCACAAAGTGTGGAAATGGGACACAATAGTCCAATTTGTGTTTCATTCTGTGCCTGTTCAGTTCACTGTCTGCAGAATCCCCAAGACCCTTACTGTGTCCTTGAACATGTGTGTTTGTACAGGAAGTATTTAGGATTTTCCCCTTTAAATATATAGTTCCCAGCTATTCTCTGACCTTAATCCTGCCTGTGCTTTCAGCTTTCCATCGGTCAACTGACACAGAAAATGAGATGGCCTAATTGCTATTACAGATGCATTGTTGAAGGACTCTTGTGGGATTTACTCCATACCTGCTTTCGTTCTGCCTGTGAAAATTGTGTTAAGAGTGCAGTGTGAGCAAATGTCTGTCTCAGTGTGAGCAAATGCCTCCTATACATTCAAGGACAACGTTGTCCTTGCTTTAGTACATGGGTCTCCAAACCCTGGCCCGGGGGCCAGATGCGTCCCGTGGCCAGCCTCTTGTCCCCTGAAAGCCTCTGGCCCACTTGGCTGAACATGACTTGCCAGTGCTCTGTGCTCTGGTTGCATCTGGAGGATGTTCTAAGGGCCAGAGAGTTTGAATGAACGAACCCATTCATTCATTTATTCACTCATCTAAGTTCCATCTCTTAGTTATATAAATTTTATATCTAAATTTTTTTTCTGGCCCTCAGCACCATGCCAGATATTTGATGTGGCCCTCTGGCCAAAATGTTTGGAGACCCCTGCTTTAGTACACTACACTGCCAGACTGTCTGAAGGGACAAGTATGGTGTGCCCCTTCTCACAGTGGCCCCTGGGGCCAAGCTCCTCACTGGAGACTTCATGACACCCTTCACTTTCCTCCTTGGTGGTACATTGGGTTTTACCTTAACACCCAGTACTCAAGATTCCCGTATTAGACTGGAAACCCTCTGGACAGGAATCTCAGCCAGTGCCCACCCTACCTGTCCTTGACAACATGCCTGCTCTAAATTCCTCTGCAGAAGGGAATTCTGTACTATTTCCCATACTATTTTGGGCTAACCGCTCTTGGCTAGACCCCCATCACCTTGATAATTGCATTAGATCCTAGCTGAAGCCACAGTGAAAATGGTGTCATTTAATTTTCCTCTGAAAGAGCAGATAAGAGAAGCTGTGATTGCCCCTCTCAGGAGAAGACGAGGAGTACCGATAACATTGCGGAATTATTTGTTTTAGCTAGCCACCTAGATAGGCAGGATGCTAATAAGTCTCTTAAAGGTTTTCCTTTCTCCGTGTCACATTTTTCTGTCCGTTTGGCTGAGTAGTGTGTTGGCAGAGCTGCCTGTATCTGCCTGGCATGTTATGTGTAACATAACAAAGGTTTTAATTGGAGGTATAAAATTAAATTACAAGGGAGAGAGAGCTAGTTTAGTAAGGTGGCTTGGATGTGCAAGAAGCCCAAGTTCTTGTGGCCACTTTCTTATGACACTCACAGTGGAGTGTTGGGTAAACAGCTTTCTTTCTATCTCGCTCTCCTCCCAAGGTTGTTTTGAAGCTAAAACACCACTGAATTTAGAGAAAAGGTACCTAACAAAAAAAATTGTTAAATAACATATTTTTATTGTGTAAATTACTTGCATCAAAATGAACACTGAAGGTCTATATTTATGGTATCCCATGATATCTCATGTGAGTTCCTTATTGTGAGCCAGTGATGGGCTGCTTCTCCTTCATCTTTTAAATTACTTATCAAAATGATTCCTTTTACAAAACATTCCTTTGAGGGCTGCATGTGATGCTAATTGCTTCACTAGCTTTAGCGTGCTTGCTGGATGTAATCAGTGCACAGAGGGTTCAATCTAGATCAGGGGTGCCCAAACCCTGACCTGTGGGCCATTTGTGACCCTCAGGGAATCCCAAACTGGCCCACAGGGAGCCCCTAGTCTCCAATGAGCCTCTTGGCCTTCAGAGACCTGCTGGAGCCCATGCTGGCCTGACGCAACTATTCTCAGTGTGAGGGCCGACTGTTTGACCTCTCACTCAAGCTGCAGGCCAAGGGCTCCCTCTGCTGCTTGCTGTTTCATGTCTGTGAAGTATCAGCGGCAGCAAAGGAAAGGCCAGCCTTGCTTTGTGGAAGGTCTTTTATAGGCCTTGAGCTGTTGTGAGATCTTCATTCATTCATATAAGTTCCATCTCTAATATATTCATCTATGTAAATTTATTCAAATTTGAAATGTAAATGAATTCTTTTTTTCCTGGCCCCCAACATAGTGTCAGAGAAATGATGTGGCCCTCCTGCCAAAATGTTTGGACACCCCTGATCTAGATCAAGACCAAACATAACTATTTATTCAAATAAGAAACCAATGGCTTTATTTGCTTCAATATTCTGCTGTTTATAAGGTAGTTCTAGTACCAGCTGTCAAGAACAACTAGACCCTGTACTAGTTCAATTCCTTAATTTATTTCCACCTTGGTTACAATTCACACACCGAAGGGCTTCCTGGAAAGCAGACTGACTCCACAGTTCATGACTGGAAGCTCCTTACTGAAGTCTACCCTCAAGTCCTCTAATCAAAGGCCTCAAGATACTTGTGCTTCTTGAATTCTTGAAGAATTCTTTGAAAAGGTAAACAGGCATGTGGATGCGGGAGAGCATGTGGACATTATATATCTCGACTTTCAGAAGGCATTCAACACGGTCCCTCACCAAAGGCTACTGAAAAAACTCCACAGGCAGGGAATTAGAGGGAAGGTCCTCTCCTGGATTGAGACCTGGTTGAAGAACAGGAAACAGAGTGGGTGTCAATGGACAATTTTCACAACGGAGAGAGGTGAAAAGTGGTGTGCCCCAAGGATCTGTCCTGGGACCAGTGCTTTTCAACCTCTTCATAAATGACCTGGAGACAGGGTTGAGCAGTGAGGTGGCAAAGTTTGCAGACGACACCAAACTTTTCCGAGTGGTGAAGACTACAAGTGATTGTGAGAAGCTCCAGAAGGATCTTTCCAAACTGGCAGAATGGGCAGCAAAATGGCAGATGCGTTTCAATGTAAGTAAGTGTAAAGTCATTGGGGCAAAAAATCAAAACTTCACATATAGGCTAATGGGTTCTGAGCTGTCTGTGACAGATCAGGAGAGAGATCTTGGGGTGGTGGTGGACAGGTCGATGAAAGTGTCGACCCAATGTGCGGCGGCAGTAAAGAAGGCCAATTCTATGCTTGGGATCATTAGAAAAGGTATTGAGAACAAAATGGCTAATATTACCAGTGTACAAATCGATGGTAAGGCCACACCTGGAGTATTGCGTCCAGTTCTGGTTGCCACATCTCAAAAAGGACATAGTGGAAATGGAAAAGGTGCAAAAGAGAGCGACTAAGATGATTACTGGACTGGGGCACCTTCCTTATGAGGAGAGGCTACGGTGTTTGGGCCTCAGTGCTGGAAAGCACTGACATAAGGGGTTAGGATTGCTCCTTAAGATTATTACTGGGCTGGGGCACCTTCCTTATGAGGCAAGGTTATGGTGTTTGGGCCTCTTCAACCTAGAAATGAGGCACCTGAGGGGGGGACGACATGATTGAGACATACAAAATTATGCAGGGGATGGACAGAGTGGATAGAGAGATGCTCTTTACACTCTCACATAACACCAGAACCAGGGGACATCCACTAAAACAGAGTTAGAACAGACAAAAGAAAATATTTATTTACTCCGCGTGTGGTTGGTCTGTGGAACTTCTTGCCACAGGATGTGGTGATGGCATCTGGCCTAGATGCCTTTAAAAGGGGATTGCACCAATTTCTGGAGGAAAAATCCATTACAGCTTACAAACCATGTTGTGTATGTGCAACCTTCTAATGTTAGAAATGGGTTACGTCAGAATGCTAGATGCAAGGGAGGGTACCAGGATGCTGGTCTCTTGTTATCAGGTGTGCTCCCTAGGGCATTTGGTGGGCCACTGTGAGATACAGGAAGCTGGACTAGATGGGCCTATGGCCTGATCCAGCAGGGCTGTTATGTTTACCACCTGAAGATGCCACTAAGCAGTCAGCTCCTAGCTCATTGTTTAGAAGCAGCTTCTGGGAAGGCGTATTTAAACTCCTTCCTCCAAATTCTTCAGTGATTTTTATCAACAGGTTCCTTTCCTGGTCTGTGTCTTCTACCTCTTCCTATCACCATCCCTTTTCAATATTGGCAATACCTAACTTCTCATGGGCTCTGCTGCACCTTTTATTTTGTCCTTCTCGGTCTCTTTGATCTTTTGACCAATTGTAACACTTACTTCTACTTGTCATTGGTCCATAGTTAAAACCAATGAGAACTCTAGGAAGAAACTTTGAATAACCAATTGGGAAGATGTCACTTGTTGATCGATCAAGTTTGAGATGCCTTCTGAAACATCTAGATCAGTGATGGCAAACGTATGACATTCGTGTCAAAGGTGACACGCAACAATGTTTTGAGTGACACACCAGAGTTCACCAGCACCCAACAACAAATGAGTTTGTTTTACTCATATTTCATTGTTGTAGTTATTTGACATTTCATTATATAATACATAGCACAACCGATGATTGTACTGTATTTTTAAAAATAAATGAATATATAAAGATTTGTTTTTCTTTTGTTTGGGGCTGTGTGTGACATGTCAGCAGAGTCAGGTTAGGCATTTTCTGAATTGTTGACAAGCTGAGCCCAAAAGGTTTGCCTCCATTGATCTAGATATATCTAGTACTCTCAAACCTCACTGTTCTGACATCTTTGAGAAACTGGTATATATAAACCATTATGTGGTCAACAAGCTTCAAAATGGCTCAACAACTATTTTTCCTTGTGCAGTGATCTCCATTAAAAGTGAGGTGGTGCTTAGTACAATTGCTTTGAAATTTAGTCCATTAGCTACTAGCCAAGGTTTTTATCATCTTTCCTTTTAGTCATATGTGCCACCTCAGTAGCCTAAAAAGAGAAGGGAACCCAGTTCCTCCTCATTGAAATTTCCAAATACTTCTTAGCCTGGATGTAGGTCACACTTCTTGCAAGTGTCTAGGCTAGGAGCTATTTATTGGCTTTCTGTAGAATAGTAGAACAGTACATTATTGCAACTGTAGGCATCTTAAAGCTTTCCTGAGTGATTGAAACTAGCAGCTCCTGTAACCATTCTAGGCTGTGACCTTATGGTGCCTAAGACCTAGAAAATAGTGTGTCTTGCTATCCTATGCTTTCATTACATTTGTCAAGCCATCTGCCAGGCACGAAATGAGGCTATGGTTCAATGGGTTCTTCAGAGGGTCTTGTGGCTTTGGTAGCAAGGACCATCTGCACACCATGGCTTTGAACTTTTTCCTCTTCCAGGAAATTTGAGAAATTTTCCTGACAGGCAATGGAATCATTTCCTTTCTCCAGTCTCAGTAAGGTGAGGTCTGCATGTAGCATACAGAGGGGTTCTTGTCAGCAAAACTTTTTTTCTCTGCATGCTGATCTGTAAAAGGGCTGCATGCTCCCTCCGGAAATTTTTCGTTAAGATACCAGCAAGCGCTGTTGCAAGAAGTTGACGCTCTCTGATGAAAGCTCAAGGCTTTACATGATAGAGGTTTGATGAGAATTCACAGCCGCATAGATTGTATAAGTCTGCTAAATCCCTCTGTCACCAGCTCTCTCTGGTGCCTGAGCTACTGAGGCAGACTCCAGCCTTCATTCACGGCTGTAATTCTGTTGATACCTCTGGCTGCCTTCGTAGCCTTTTTTGCCATAATAGCATGGCCTACCTGGGAAATGTTCAACAGATAGCTTGTCATAATTCAGGAGGGTCACACAATATGGGGATGACTTTCTATGTTTTAGTCTGGAATAAACAAGTGTGGTATAGCTGAATCTTGGTGTTCTCTGCCTACAAATGGAATTTAAGTGCTTTTGAATTCTCAAATAAATATAATGATAGATGGAGCATTGATTTGTTAAGTAATATGAGAAACCAGTCTTGCATTTTGCTTGAAATATTTGCTTTACATCTCTTCAAGGGCTATAAATCAAACCCACTACTTGTTTAGCCAGCTCTTTCATTCACAATGGATAGTTGTAAGATTGGAGGAAAGTGTGTGGAATTTAAATGTTCTAGCTCTGCACAGAAGCCTAATGGGTGACCTTGGGCAAGTTGGTATAGCTCAGCATAGCCTATAACCCAGCTACTTTCAATCTTTTCTCATGGCACACTGACAAGGTATAAAAATTGTCAAGGCACACCATCAGTTTTTTGACTGTTGACAAGGCGTACCATGTTGCTGGCATGGGGATCTCATTCCCCAATGGCCCTATTAATAAATGACATTCCCCCAAATTCCAGTGGCACACCTGTGGACCATTTGCGGCACACCAATGTGCCACAACAAACTGATTGAAAATCACTGCTATAACCTGATCTTGGTCTTGCTTGAAATTTTTTCCTGCCCTATCTAACTTAAAAAATGTGTGCTATGTTATTTTGTCAATTTGCATGAACACAGTGTTCCTGATAACCAGCGGGAACGACTCCTTCCTACTTTCAGCATGCAGGGCAATAAATGAGGAACATGAATGGTTTCTTTTATCTGCAATCTGTTTGGATGTTTTTTGTGATACTTTCCAAAGAGTGTTGGACAATCAAGTCCCAGATCTGGAGTGATTTACCTGCCTCTTTTTTCAGAACTTCACCTACATTTTCTCTCCCATGCTCCCTATGTTCAATGACAGAAATGTTTAAACATGGCAAAACTTGCCATTCATCTTGTAAACCTCCACAAAGTAGCATTGTTCATATAGGACTCTGCTTAACTGTCATGCTTTATTCCTGTGTGGCTCCTCTTCCTTTATACCTTCAGGCCACAATTGTCTTGATTCTTGGTGATTGAGCACATGTAGATACAACACCTGGTCTCCAGCTCTGGGATTAAGCTTTGTTAATATGCTCAAACTCTGAGCTGCTGTTTCATCTCTTGCTGTTTTTATCAGAGCTTTTTCTGATCACAAAAGGCAGCCACAGCTAACGTGGACTGAAAAACCACATGCGAGTGGGACAAGGGCTGACCAGTTTAAAATTTCCTTCTGCCAACTAGGAATTGTGCTCATCCAAACCAGCTGCATGACTTACAAAGTGCTATTGAGGCATACAGTTTTGACAATGGAAACGTTTCAGTTTCGAGATCAGGATTTGCAGTATTGGTAGCTCTCGTGGACTGTGGCAGATGTTGCACAGTCTGTAGCAAATTACAGGCTGCAGTTTCACAGGATTGCCAAAAAAATCCGGCTTGCATCGCCTCGTGGTTCAGCATGGGCGGTTCATTTCAAATAGAACTCTTGCATTCAGAACTTTGGTCCTTGACCACCTTCCTGCAAGGTTTAGTGGTGAGATCCACTATGGGGCAAGATAATTCAGGTACAGATGCCTGTGTTGGGCAGCTCAAAGTCATTGACTATACTGGGTGATCTTTAAGAACGGCAAATGGGATGCAGGCAAAGAAGAAACTGAAGGTTAAGCTGTTTGCGGCAACTTGGTTAGAATATACTGCTGGGATTATCTGGACTTTGAGAATGGGACAGTTTCAAGCTGGGGCAGAAACATGTTTTCTAGTTCCCTTTGTTGTTTTGCTATTACTCCACATCATGAAGTGTATAAGCTACTTGTATCTTCCATGGAATTTTATTGGTGAGCTTGTGTTTTACGTTAGCTCCCTTTAAGAGCTTGTGCAAAAGAAGATTTTAGTCTGACTGTGTAATGCTGAGTCTTTTGTAGACCAAGGTCATCTACTTAGCTGTGCATACTAAGTCATTGGAATATGTTCCAGCTTGTTGTCATCCCTTTAAGGGGACTAGAGAAAATGGCTCAGAGCTGCCAGTAGCACTAACCTAGGCTTAAAAATGCTCTTTTTGTCTGCCTGTCCCTTACTTCCATCTGCGCCTACTCCTACCTGTCCCACATTGTCCCAGCAAGTAGTTACTGCTTCTGACAGAGCAGGGTCTAATCAGACTCTATGTAACTGTGGCTCAGTTACTTTTTAAGTCATGGGTTTTTTTTGTTATTACTATGAAGGGAGAGCAAAGTCCTAAAAGATCAGCAGCAGTTCTGCTCTGTTTTTCAGGAACTCCCACCTGATTGAGTGTGTATGTTTAAAGCCACTGTGGCCCCAATCCTATGGTCCGCACCACGCCTCTGCGGCATGGACCACAGTCGCAAACGTGCCGTAAGGCTTACATGCCGTGCAGGGCTTACTGCTGTGCTCCCGCCGGAGGTGGCTCAGCTCCGGCCAGCGCTGAGCCACTGCCCGGCGGGCGCCCGTGTTCTGCAAATTGCCAGTGCCTGCCACCGCCGGGCTGCAGAACAACAAACGGGGCGGGGACGGGGACATTGTGGGGAGGGGGGAATCCGGCGTGACACGGGGAGGGGGGCGTGCCTGGGGGCGGGCAGGAGGAGGAGGGACTGCGGAGCTCCGCTCTGCAGGATCCTCGGCACTTGTGGAGCCTGCGTGCCTTACACGAGTGCCTTTACTTTAGCGGCGCCCAAGGGCGCCGCTAAAGTGAGTAGCCCCATTGCGGGCTGCCTCTCTTACCAGGGGAAAGGGTCCCGTACTTCCCAGGTGCCTCCCACATTAGCGCGGGAGGTGCTGGATTCGGCGGCAGCCCTCGTGGTGCCGCCAAGTGGGGGTTCCCCGGGCAGCTCAGGATTGGGCAGTGTGTCATGTTATGCATTTAACTGTTGTGTCCCACTAGTGTGGCTTGGGAGGGGGTGACTCAGCTGACAATATAGGGTCGTCCTCTGAGGTTTAGTGGGTGGCATACTTGGCCCTGAGGCTGCCCACTTCTTCTGTGGGCCTTGGCAGGGTTCCCCTCCATCCCCTAAGTCGCCTCAGACTTCAGGTGGGGAGGGGATTCACCATACCCTCTGCTTCCTCCACCGGTCAGGTTGGCTCTCACCAGGTCAAGTCCGGTGCTGCCAGAGAGCTCAACGCCTGCCGTTGAGCCTCCTTGTGCATCATCATGGGCCTTCTTAACACTGGAACAGGAAAGACCTCCCCATCCTTGGCTTGCCCCCTCCCCTTCTGGACACTGATCTCTTTAGCTTTAAAGGCCCTAGTGTACCTAGCTGTTTCTTGCTTCTTTCACCACCCATCTTCCACTCCCCAGCTGTGTCACCTTGTTCCTTCCCAGTATGGTCTGCTTGGGATACTTTGGTACTTGGGCGAGTATCTTGAGTCATGTCCAGCTATGTGCTTGCATCTCACTGGTGCTTGCTCCGGGGCTGCTAAGGCCAGAATGAATGCTGCCACTGGGCCTCAAGACCAGCAGGGAGTCCTGCTATCACTTGGAAAAGCTGGTGTCCAGCCATGGACATTAATTTCTAGTTTAGCCTTAGACCCTGTCTAAATCCAGTACAGTGAGCCCTTGTTACCTGCCGGTTCGTCATCCACAGTTTTGACTCAACACAGGTGCTGACCTGCTCTAGATCTCCTGGACAAGACTGGAAGTATCTTCTGTTCAAGTCCGGGAAGTGTTCTGTCTGGGGAAGCTTGCCAGAGCCTTTTGAAAGGCACTTCCGATTTTTTGGGCTGTGCCTCTCTGTGGCAATCTGCATCTGCTGGGGGGTAGACCTGGAGTGGATCCCCCACAGATACCGAGGGCCCACTGTACCATTGACTATTTTTCCTGCAGGGCCTAGGAGAGGGGGGTAAAGGGGGTAATTTGTACCCGGGCCCAGGGTTAGAAAGAGGGCCCAGGAGCCAAAGGAGGGGGCCCAGAAAGTTCCTGGGACCTGACATTTTCCTATCTTACCTGAATTAACTGCTGGTGCATAATGCTGGGGCACAACCATGTGCATGCAGTGTTAACTACTGCTGCAAGCCGTACACACCAGGCCCAGGAAATGCATCCATGACCCTCCTTAACACAGTGTCAAATCTGGGAGGAAACAGGCCTGCTACAGGATCTCTTTGGCATTTCAAAAATTTTAGAGAGACTTAGGAGTGTTTGGTTTTCCATATTACTTTTTCTAGCTGCTCGTGCCACATGGTCAGGTAGACCTGAACTCTGCATCAAGAAGCCTAGTAGACCTGAGCTCTATTGTGGCTGTCAGCACCCTTCCCTGCCCTATTTCCCCCCACCCTGTTCTGCCTGCCCCCATTGCCCCCCTTCCTCTTCGGGAAGGGGCCCGGAAGAAACTTTGTACCCCCTGCTAAAATTCCTCTCATAGGCCCTGTTTTCCTGGACCATATTCTGCAAAAGTGGCTCACACAAAGCGCTGGCATTTGACCTGTGCTGGACTCTCCAGACTGTCTCCTAGGATCCGTCATCTCTCATGTACCCCATTGTTTGTATACTGTGTTTCTTTTATGTTTCCTTTGGCATTTTCTGGCTCCCTTCTCCAAATCTCAGGTTTTTTTTCTCCCCAAAGAGCAAAAACTAGTTTTTCAGCTGGCCAAACCCTCTCTGCTTTCAATATCTCTTCTACTCTGCACTAAATTTACTTATCACAAGCGTCTGGAAAAAGATCTATGTGATTTGGGGACCCTGCATCTTCCTGCCATAATTTGCCAAAGAAGCTTGAAGAAACAGAGCTGATTCATAGAAAGAATCCTGGAACTGATTACTTTTTCTTGTAAAAACAAGCAATATTACTTATTTGTTACGGAGGAGTCGATTAACCAGTTAATTAAAGCAATTTCTCATTGCATAATTGAATTGTTGTTCCTCGTTCTTTCTACTTTTGAAAAGCTGCCCCAGAAATTAAGAGCTCTTTTGGAGCACTTGCTCTAATAGGAATTGGGAAGAACTCCCCATCCCAGAGCTAAAAGCTACTTTTTGCAGTGCAACTGCTCTGTGTAGGCTGTTTTAAATATTATGTATTAAAAGTGTTTTCCTATAGAGGAACACCAACGTGATAATGGCAATGTTTTTAAAGCTAGTTGGTCTAAGTGTAAGGTGAGAAAACAATACTGAATTTTTTGACATATTTATTAGAAGTAACCTATTTGCTTGGTGCTAACAATGCTGGAAAAAGTACAAACCTAAAGAATAATATACAAACTCTCATACAGGCTTGGAGAACTTCGAAGGAATCTTTGAAAAGGTTCAATTTTGATAAACAAAATATTGCTACATTTTCTCAAGGACAGTTTCTTTTATGATTTGGCATGGAACCTTTGCGCGCGCGCTCTCTCTCTCTCTCTCTCTAATAAATAACTGTATGTTGTCTGCTCCCCTTCCATGTCCACCTTGTATAGTTTCCTGCTGATTCTGAAAGGGCTTCAGACAATTGGATGATAAAGGTGGCATCCAGATTTTTTGGCTTTTGATGCAGGACAGTTCAAAACGTTTCCACTGGAAATTTGTGGTCCCCAAAGCATGCACCACTGTGAATGGGTCAAATGATTTCAGTATGTCCTCAGCTGTTGCACCAGCCTTTGCTGGACAAAATCATCCTAACCACTGCTACAACCCCATTCAGAGAAGGGTCATAATCCAATACCCCCGCACTGCCTGTTTCTGAACCAAGAGGTTTTGTTTGGTCAGATTTAATTTCAGTTTGGTTACTCTTATCTGGTTGTCTGCTACCTCCAGGCAATGTTCCAGGGTTTCAGCAGCCATTCAGGGAGTAAGAAAGGGAGAGGAAGAGCTGAAATAACATGACACTTACCATAAGGTTCATAGAGCTTAGTGTTTTATTGGTTTCAGCCCTCCAACCCACTTCTTCTTAGCTCTTCCTGTTAAGATTTGCAGGTAGCACAGAGACAAAGGAGACAGTGACAGGAGAACTGCAGTTGGACAAAGACAAGCCATTTGCACGTTGGGGGGGCATGATGGACAATTAATCTTTGTCTCATATGCCAAAATTTTCTCCCTATGAAGAGCTCTGTGCTCCGAGACTTTATTTCTAGAATTCTTTGATTCAAAATCCTGTTTTGAATCAGGGACTTGTTCTCATCTCACAAGGACATTCAAACGCACAGCTTTAAAAATTGATTCTCTACCCAGTAAAGTTAGTCAAGGGTGTTTTGTAACTATGTTAATGTTCATGGTTTTTCCATTCAGCAAACTTTATAGGCTTCTGTGAATATATTGGTATACTTCCTGTCTCCTGGGCATCATGTGGCAATGTGTCTTGCTGTATCTTCTGCTGTATCTTCAGCAAATAAGAAGTAAACATACTTGTGCCCAGCGTGTGCCATCTTTGGCTTCTTTACTCAGAAGGCCAACTAAGGATGTTAATTGAAGTTAATTGCTGTGTGGCTACCTCTCCATTAGGGTACTGGACAGATGCCACCAACGCATGTCTCATAAGGCCCTACAACGGCTGCCAAGTGGAAACCTTTTATTGCCATTGTATTTCATATTATTTTCTTCCTGATTCATCTTTAAGTGATGTTAAATCAGACAAAAAGTCAGAAAGAACAAATGTAAATTATAAGAAAAGCTAAAGGGTGAAACATGGAAACAACATTGACCTATTTTTTGGCGACAGCTCTCTGCTAACATTTACAGAAGAAACAACTTGGACTGACTGCAGAATAAAAATATCTTAGGGCATCGCCTCACAAATAAATTATTACATGCTTTTGTTCAAACATTAGAAAGCGGCCTCATGACCCTTTCTTATTCTGCTATGGAGTCTTGAGGCTTAGTAGGAGTATTGAAACTGACAAACATTTTGCAAGACGTTAGACAATACAGTACAGTAGAACTGCTGAGACACAGATTGGTCAACCAAATACACTTTCTAGCCTCCTAGGTTCTCTTCGATTCCCCCCTCATGCTGCTGCAGCAGCAACCAGACGTATTCCTGGGGGAAGAAGAATAGAAGAACACAGGGTGGCATAAAGAATACACTCATGGAAAAACAGCAACCTCTAGTATAGTGTTTATTGGAGACGTTTACAGTGTATGCTCTGTTTTTGGAGATATTTGGTTAGGATAGTAAATGAAAACTCTGCTGCCAGTGAAATGCAGATAGGTACAGTCTTGGCAAATGAATGAATAATAATATGTTTAAAAAAATCATTTTTATTGACAGGGTTTAGTATTTGCTGAATGATGAATTGGTTGACAATAAGCATCCCTTCCTCTGGAGCCTGACCAGCAACTTTTGGCTCCAGAATGACCATGCACAGAGAATATTGAGCCACTAACGTTCTGATAATGAGCTGGCTAGTGCAGGATTAGCAGGCATGTAGGAAAACAAGTCATCATCTGGTGTAAGGGCCAAATTTGGACTTATGGTTCAGATAGTAGACAGAGTTCTTCAGAAGCCAAAAGGTGAGATAAGAATCTTCTGTTGGATGGATGGAGTTCGGTGGACCTGGATAGTAGTGGGCTAGCTGTGGGTTAACTGAACAAAATTCTTTCTTGGTGGTTCTGAATAGTTTTGGCTGAACATCACCATTTCTGAATCCAACTGAAATGGACTTCTTCCTGTCACAATGTGGTACCAACAGAATGAGCTCCCTATGAGCTCAATCCTATGCATGTGTACTCGGAAGTCCCATTATAGTCAATGGGGTTTACTCACAGGTAAGTGTGGATAGGATTGCTGCCTTGGATTGGGACCTTTCTGGTGCCCTTGTTCTCCTTGCCTGGCCTTCAATAGGAGCTGAGATGCATTTACCTATGCATGAGTATGTGTGAGTTTTACTTTCCGTAGAGCTCAATACATTTTCCTTGTCAGCTATCAGCTTGTCAATTTCATGACCCACCCGAAATTGGGTTGCGACCCACTGGTAGGTCCCAACCCACAGTTTGGGACCACTGCTTTACATGGTATGGTGTGGGGCAGGCAAATGCCACACTTGAGTAGTAAGGTGGTACAGTATGTGTAATAGAAGTTTGTAGTAGCTCACAGTTACAACACACCATCTGTCAGTTTGACTTGAACCATTAATTTTGGAGTAGTTAAGTCACTTATTAGCCCTCCATGAATTTGTTTAGAAATGGGTACTAAAATACCCCATTAGTGTTGGCTTTTCTTTTTTTTAACAGTTTATTAGCGGAATAGCATTTGCACTCATAATCACTTTGCAGTTTATGGGTGATTAGAAGATTAATGATAACATGAACTAGGCTTTAAGTAATGTTAATAGCATGATAGGGACCAAAAGTTGGGAAATTCCAGCTTGTGTTTTTTATCTTTATGGTTATTTGTTAAGTGATTATTATAAACAGTTCAATCCTACTCATGTTTACTCAGAAGTAAGTCCCACTGAGTTCAATATGACATGTACTCAAGTAGGCGTGACTGTAGCCTCAGTCTAGTGTTAATGTGTGCGCATATGCCACACAAAATAGTCACAAGCCTCTGTCCTGCCTGTTATAGGGGACACATTCTAATATGCTGCATTATTGGAGCATGGAGGGAGTATTGAAAGGACTGAAAAAAGCATGTGGAACTTATTGGATGGAAGTGGCTGAAGAAACTCTAATATTCATTTCTGGTTCAAATATATGCAAACTGAGCACATACTTTTGAATATTGGAACACATTTTTCTCCAAAATATTCTTAACCTTTTAAAGTTTGGATTATTAGTCAACGGTTCTGTCAGCTACTTAGTGAGGTCCTTTGTTATTTGCTCCCATGTAGGTGCCTTTTCTTGTTTGCTGTCCTCAGCCAGACAAATATCACGACTGGATCTCAGTTTAGTCCTATTGAGCGTTTTGCCAGTAGAGAGAGGTCACATCAGGAAGTTATAGATTCGTCTGGTGCCTTTCTTAACAATATTTAGATCAGTGATTCCCAAACTAGGGGCTGCAACTCAAATGAAGGTCACAAGGTTATTAAAAGCAAACACACACACAAAGTTTAAAAAGACATTGCAAATTATGTGAAAAGTACAGAGATCTTGAACTACATTTCTTTGTTCTACTACAAAATCATACAAAAAATTAATTATCAAATCTTAAACAGTCTACATTTATTATAGAATGCATTTTCTACACAAATAATTTTCGTGTTTTTTTTTAAACTTTTTAAAACTCCTATCTACTCATCAAATGCATAGATTATTTGGCCCATTTTCTCCTCAATGCGCAGAAAGTCCATGAACAGTTTCCAATTATCCATAAAAGATATTACTGACTCGTCTTTAAGAAGAATTGTAAGTTTATCCCTTTCTGCCAAATCCAATATTCTTGCAGCAGCTATCGCATATAAAAACATACATAGAGGGTCACAAGGTGTTCTTGAGGGTCACAGGAAGGTCTTTTTATGTTGTTGTTGTTAATATGTACCACCAACATGGGTCACCAGACTGAGAGAGAAACTGTATATAGGTTCATGGTAAAAAAAACTTGGGAGACACTGATTTAGATTCTGGGTGTAAATTTATTTGTTCTAGCAAGTCTTTGACCTGGCTGGCTTGTGTACCGTTTTCTCCTTGGCTTTTGAAAGTAAGTGTGTACGTCTGTATATGCTGTACTGCTCTATTTTGTGCCGCTTTGGTATTATATGTCAATTGTTCATTTTAAAAAGTGTTAAACAGTCATGAGGAGTGGTAAAGGAGACCAAGGGCCCAATCCTATCCAATTTTCCAGTGCTGGTACTACTGTACCTATGGGGTATGCACTGCTTCCTGTGTTGAGGATGCAGTTACAGAGGCCTCCTTAAGGTATGGGAACATTTGTTCCCTTACCCTGGGGCTGCATTGCAGTTGCACCGGTGCTGGATTGGGTTGTGACTGGTCTTAGATTGGAACAGTTGCGTTCAGTTTAGAAGCTGACTTCAGGCTGTTCCTAGCTACTTGGCAGCTGGACCAATTGGAAGAATAATAAATTACAGTAGGGACTTGCCTTAAAAAAAAAAAAAAGACTAACTCATAGTAAACATTTGCTGATGAATAACAGAAGCTCACGTGACATTCTTCATTTACTGTTTTGTTCTTTGGAGTAGTTGCTTTGGCCAACCTTGTCTAGCTAAGCCATTGTGGATGAATCTTTCAGTAAGCCTCTCTTGGAGTGTTATGTTATCTTATGGTAAGGACTGTGTTAAGTACTAAATGGGAACAAAAGTCTAATGCACCAAAGGTCAGTGCCAGTTCCGGGATAGGGCTTGATGATTGGTGTGTACCACATGCTGGTTTTTGTAGTCCACAATACGGTAAAAGTGGTGATCCTATCCCAGACCTTTTGATTTCTTCATGCACAGAGATCCAGTGCAACTCTGGAGACCACAATTCTTGGGAAGGAGAACAAGTGTCATAATGATTCAACTACCCTATGCATAAACAGAACTTGGCAGTTATCAGTTGATGTCCTTCAGCAATGAAAGCCTTCAGAGTTCTTTGGACATGTGGAGAACCTTTCCTTTCTCTTGGATCTGCTTGAGTGGCATTGTACACTGTGAAGTGATACTGTAGTGACCAAAACAATGGCAAAAGCAGTATGGAGCCTATGGGCTCATTAACATCCACTGACTGTGCTGTGACAGGGAAGTGAAGCACTTGAAGTGCTGGGTTGATTCCTAATGCAGCATCTTCAATTAAGAGCCAGCACAGCGATTACGGCCAATCGTTTCCTGAAGGCTTCTGAATGGCATGGATTAGAGGAGGATAAAAAAGTGGTTGATTGTAATGAGCGTGCATCATCCGGCACAATGTGACTGACTGCTCTATTACCAGGGTCCAGGAAGGCACCAGTCCCAGTCTGAGCCAGCTGCATGGCCTGTACATGTCACGTCAGGCCAGTATTGCTCGGCAGCTTGCCATGAACATTTGAAGCGCGAGGGCTAATCTGGGAGAAAATTGGAGTAATGTATGCAAAGAGCCATTATGTTAGCCGTGGAGCAGTATAATGCAAATGAATATGCATGAATGAGAGAGCATCTTAGCTGGCTTGAAACACTACCTCATGGGTTTTGTAGATACAAGAGTTGCAAAGCAGACAGGGGAAAGTTTCATGGATGTCTGTTGTAATCTTCTAACCAGACAATGCAATTGTCTTATGGAACACACTCTGAACTCAAGCGGATTCATTGATCACACTATATTTGAGGCCATGCCAAGAGGTTATGGTTGAAATGTCAGAAGATAAATAAGGGATTTGTTTGGAAGATACTTGCTGATCTAGCCTTTCTTTGCATGTTGAGGAGTAGGATTGCACATGTCCCATTCCTCTTTCCAGCATGCTTCTCTCCTTTTTGTCCTTTTACTAGTTGAATAATGGGGAAGAAGGCTTTGGATAGCCCTATAAGAAATTCTTCCATTTTCTGGCTTACTTTGAATTCTATTTTTCCTATGTTTTATGCATTGTGGCCTTGTTAAACTTCAAGTAACTAACCTTAATGCAGTTTGGTGACTTAAAGTAATGCTCATCTGGGGAGAGTTGGGGGAGCTGTTTACTTGTATGATCAGTTCCAGTTGTTTACTGGGCAACCAATCTTAAATCTACATTTTCAGGGAATGCTTGGTCTTCTTCTGGAGATGAGAACACAGAAAGCAATTTGTCCTGTATGGGTACTACTGATTTATTACGAAAGGGAGAAGGCTTTTTAGTATTGCTGAAATGCACCGCTGTTTTGGGTGACCAATAGCAGAAAAAATGATTGCCAAATGTAATGCATTGCTATCTACTCTGGAAAAATCTGTATGATATCAACAGAAAGTACCATTATTCATTTACACAGCATATCCTGCTGGCTTTAAATGGGAAAAATAAGTATGTGCATATCAGAAGCTAACATCTCTTTGCTTGAAAAGCATCAGCTGGTTTTTTACTTGGGGAGGGGCGTGGCTGTGCTTGTGTACAGAAGGTTTCCAGGCCTAGTCCCCAACATGTCCAAGTATGGCGAAGGAAAAATCCTACCTGAAACCTTTGCTGTCAGGTCAGTGAACTAGAGGGATCAATGCCTGATTTGTACTAAGCAACTTCCTATGTTTCTATCTAATTCTGTTTATAAATTGAGAATGATGATAAAAGGATTAAGTGATGCTTTCTAGCCTGTAAGAGAATCTAGCAGTGTTTTTCTTCTTGGAACTTTCATATGAAAGGGCAAAATGCCAGCACTCCCCACATCCCAGTTATGCCACGGTTCCTGGCAAGGCTTTGTGTCTCTTTCTTTCCTGCCTTCATCTAGGATTTGCTGTTACCCAAGTTCTGAAGAGACAAGTTGATTTGCCTGTTCTTAAGCTTCATTTTGGGTGACAGCAGCTGAATTGATGAAGATGGAATGGAGCAGATTAAAATGATCACCCAGTGACAAGATAGGCAGAAAGGGAACAATCTAAGCATTGAGGCACTCTGTAAGTAATATTCCTGTTTACGTATCCTAGCAGTCCTGTGATAATCAGCCATATATGTGTGCAAAGCTGGTTAACTTTAGTTTTATTGGATTTTATAGGTCACTGGAAAATATTTATGTTCAACCAGAAAATTTGCTTAATTTTTTTGTTCAGGGAGATTGTGTCCAAGCAGAGGAATTGACTAACATACTTTTTCATCTGATAGGAAGATTGACTTACTGAAAACTAAAATGGATACAGAATATATAATTCTGAAGTCATCCCCTGCTGTTGTCCATAAGAAGGGAAGGATGGTTTCACAGTATTTCCCACTCCCTTCTAAAAATTTATTGAGTTACGTATCTCCTTTGCTTTCGGCCATCCAGGATGGTTACTAAACATATTCCTTGTCCTACAGGTGCTTATAGTACAATAGGCCCCAAAGTTCTCCTTGGAAGTTTGGGAAGCACTAAGTCTTTGTGGGGGCAGGGAAAAGGCAGCGATGGGATCCCCAGCATCACACCACTGCTGGGGACAGAGGGGGGGGTTCACTTACCTCCCCCTGTGCCAGCCTCAGGGGGGGGGTGCAGGGAGCCCCACAGATGCCTCTGCAGGACACCCAAAGTCTTAAAAAGTTAAAAATAACAATAGGAAATTACAAGCATAAAAGCAGAACTGGTTTCCTATTGTTTTTAATTTTTCTAAGTCTTGGGGAGCTCTGCAGAGGCCTCTGTGGGGCTCCCTGTACCCCCCCCCCAGAGGCTGGCACATCCTGGGGATCATGTTGCTGCCTTCCCCTCACCCTTAAGGGACCAGGGACAAGTGGTGGCTTTGGGAACCACTGTTCTAGTAACTTGTGTAATGCATACAGGTTTGGTTTGGGTGCTTCATGATCAAAGAGGAACGGAAATAATCAACATCATCTGTGTTTTTGGTCTTTTTCTAAATAACATATAACAATTCTGTAACTATAGGTCACGCTGTTGACTATTCTGCTAGTACTGAGGAGAAGGGGAGTTCTTAGGCTTGGGAGTTGTCTCCTTTGGATATCCAGGACACTTAAAGGCCTTTTGCCTTCCCCTGGGTTTAAGGACTGCCAGTTAGAGGTGGTGGCAGTTTACCATTTTGGACTGGTTTTGTGGTCAATACAAGTCAGCTCCTCTTTCCTTTTCAGCCAGGCCTGGCAAGATTTGGATTTCTCTTTGCAGGATGGTTGACAAGTAACGTGACACCTTTGTTGAGACATGCTACTGTGAATCCTGAGGTATTCAATCTGTGTGTCCTGCCTCCCTAGTGAGGCATGGCTTGCCACCAGGGGCATCACACCTTGGGGGGAGAGGTGGCTGCAGCTGCTCAGCTCAGCTGCAGGTGCTGCCTCCTGACTTGCTGCTTTTCCGAGGCTGAGAACGAGGTGGGTGGGGCAGCGTGAGGTGGGGAGGGCGTGGGAAACATGGTGGGAGAGCAGGCTGGCTGGGCAGCTTAGAGGTGCTGTATCTCATCAACTCAGGGCAAGCTCCTGGCAGGCTTCAAACTGGGAGGGAAGCCTGACCTAGAGAGAGCAGCGAAGCGCTTTCCTCCACTTGGGAAAGAGGGAGCCCTGCCTGCTCTTGGGGGTGTGTGTGTCCAAATGCCCCAGCCTGCATCCCTCTGTCTTGCCTGGGGGGAATAGGGGTGGCATCTGCATGTTGGGATGTATGTGTGTGAGCAGCCCCCCTCTGCTTTGGGGGTGAGTTGTAATCTTGCTGGGTGTGGCTGCAATCCTATCCACACTTTCATAGGAGTAAGCCCCATTGACTCAAATGGGACTTAATTCTGAGTAGACCTACATAGGCTTGGGGTCTGTGTCAGTTTAACCAAGAATCTTCTCCTTTCTCTTTTTTCTCCCCCTTCAAAAAAGGGAAAAAAGCCACTCTTGATGGCTTTGTCTCCAAAAATTGATTAAAAATAAAAGCACCCATTCCTTTTCAGCCACCCCCTTTTTTCTCTTGCCTCTTTTTGAGGGGGAGGGGTTACTTCCCATGTTAGCTGCTATTATAAGACAGAAGGCACAATCCTAGCTACTCAGAAGTAAGTCCTATTGTGTTCAATGGGGATTACTCCCAGGAAAGATTGCAGCCAAATAGTCTCTGGGTCTCAGTTTGCAATTAGCAGATACACACAAAACAAAGTCTTCCCTTCCTCCAGCAAATTCCCTCCTCCCTTTCCAAAACCTTCCAGGTGTGCTGCTAACAAACTCAGGGCACAATCCTAACCAAGTCTACTCAGAAGTAAGTCCTATTTTGTTCAGTGGGGCTTACTCTTAGGTAAGTGTGGTTAGGATTGCAGCCTCAGAGTGCTGGCAGCTGTTTTTCTGTTTTGTTTCTAGTGTATAATTATAACACCTTCATCCCCATTTTGGGGGTAACTGAGGTGAGGTGATGTAATGGGGAGCTGTGGCCAATGGCCACAAGGATCAGGGGAGCTGCTGGCTGGAAAAGTTCGAGAACCACTTTGTTAATCTGATACTGGCCATTGGTTAGTCATGTGCTATTTACAACTGAATTTGCTTCTTCACTGTCTTAAGTTCATCCACCATAGGCTAGTTTAGACAATGTCGTCTGTGTCTCTTCTTCATGATTTTTAATGATATGCACCACCACTTTTCCCATTCTCTTAACAATGTGAGTTGTGGGTTTGAATGATCTCTTCCCAATTAGAAGATGAGAAAGATATACTGGGAAGGAGAATGGCGCATCATGTGCATATCTGTAGCTAGTGGAGGGCAACTGGCTCAGAAAACCTTATCCAAACCAATCCTCTCTTTTCCTTAGTCCTTCAACAGTCTTTCACGTGTCCTCCAGGCATGAAATCAGTTGGGGGGTAAAGTTTTAGGGGAAAAAGCAGTGAGAGGGAGGCAATTACTCTGAGCCACTACTTCTCTGATTGAACTTCGTCCTCTGCCTTTAGCATAACCCATGCTTGAAGGCATGGGTCTGCCACTATTGGGTCTTTTTCTGGCCTGTCTTAAAAACAGTAGTTCACTGAGGTAGAGGAGACACTAGTCAACTTGTAAACTTGAAGCACTTGTATTAGCAGCCATGTTTGAACAAAACATATGTAACTGCTATTTGTTCTTAAGGTACTTTGTTCAATAGCTGATTTATGGCTGCCATGTGAACATTCCAAAAGTCAGTTCCAGTTTTGTAGGGAGTTTCTGAAGTCTGGGACACACTGCCACTGTGTGTGCATGTGCGCGGGTGCGGGTGCATGCGTTTATGTGTGTGTGTACGCGCGCCCCCTGAATATATGGGGCATCTGGCAAACCTTGTGGTATCTGAGCTGTAGGACTGGAGGCAAAGAACCAGGAGGATGGCTAAGAGCAGGAGGTAGAGCCTGCGGTAGGAGCAAGTGACAAGGATTAAGATAACAGCAGGAGCCAGGAAAGACTAGCAACCAAGCAACACGAGTGCAGCTTTGTGTTTATCCTAGATTTTATTACTAGTGATCACCAAGATGATGCAAGTCAAGATGAATATTTGTAAATTAAAAGGAGATGGCATGTAAGATGAAAGACTATGTGTGTCTTAAAGTGATCCTTGGGGTGGAAAGAAAAAGTAAAGAAACAGCTTTAGCATTACAATTTGTTTTTCTGCCAGCTGAATATCAAAGTTAATTTAAATATTTTAAGAAGTCAACTGATAAGAAAACATCCCAGATAGTCCTGATACTAGGTGATGGCCAATATTATATCTGAATACATTTGAATTAAATTAAATGCTCTGTTTAAAACAGCAGTTCTCAAAGTCCTAATCAAATGTTGAGACCATGGTAAATATTGGTGAGGGGAGTCCCCCACAATTCTGCCACAATGAAGGGGCTTGTAAAGATACCTGGGGGAGCACTGGCCATCTGGAGGGTGTGTGGAGGGGTCTGCTTCCCACTGCTCCAAACTGCTGTCTTTGGCAATTGTGATTCATTTCCAGGAATTGCAAAACTGAAAGTGGGTTGCGATTGCCAAAGAATGCAGTTTGGAGCAGTGAGCCCCCACACCATCCAGATGGTTGGTATATCCCCAGTATGTTTAGAAGCACCTTGATTATGGTAGCACTGTTTCAGCAGTCCTTTCTGGGCTGCTCCCTTAAGGGCGAATGGCCTGGTTCTCCTGGTAGGTCATGACCCACCAGTTTGAGAACCAATGGTTTAAAGAATTCCTGGATTTCCATTAATGATGTCAGTGTCTCTTTTGCTGCCCAATTTTTTATTTCTGCAGCTTGGTAAATTATTCCTTTTTTTGTGCATTGCCTTTTATTTTTACATCTGCCTTTACATCAGAACCTCATCATTTCAAGAAGCTCCAGTGTTTAATATATCACATTTGTAAGTTTTTTTTTTTCTTTCACCCTGGCTTAATAGGATGAAGAAAGGTATCTCATCTTGCGTGATTTTTGCTTCTGACATTTTGGCTATGAATCCTACTTTTAATGCGCCCATTCGCTAATCATGCCAAGTTGCTTAATTCTGGTATTGATTAAGCTTTAATACTAGTGGTACTGAAACAGTTTATTAAATACATAGGTACAATGCCTGAAGTTTATGAAAACAGATTTATACACAAGGCTATTTAAACAGTCCATTTCTTAAAGAAAGCATTTGCATAAGATTCCTATGGCAGTAGGGACAGGACATTAATGCTTCAATACTCCCTTGATGGCATTCATCAATTTTATAGAAACATTAGCACGGCCTTTAGGAATATAGTTAAAGGAAATGTGTGTTCAAGATAATTATATTTTAAGTTCCAGGGGTGTAGCTGTGTTAATCGGTTGAGGAAAAAATGAGTCTTGGAGCACCTGAAGACAAAACTAGTTTATTTCAGTGTAAGCTTTTGTGGATTACAGTCCATGAAAGCTTGTGCTGAAATAAAGTGGTTCAGTTACTACAAAACTTTTTGTTCTAAGTGTTAATTAGTTTTCCATTCTGAATTAGTCTTGGTGAAAAGCAACCTAAATTTGATCCTTGCCCAAGTTGCAAGCCCTGACAGGAGACTTCAGCACTGATAAGTCCCATATACAATCCTAATGAAAGGAAAAACAAGCTTTGGGCTACCAAGTCCGTGCCAATTATTTTTCAAACAGCACAAGATGTATAGTCAAGTTGTGGCCTGTTTTTATCCCAGCGCTGTGTGCTGTTGCTAACTCTTCTTGTGGTCCTCTTTGTTCCAGTAGGTGACCACTGGAAAGCACAGTGTTGGATGAATGGGGACAATTGCTAAAGAGAGAGCCGCTACTTAAGAGGCCTCATACCCATTTAGCAGGGGCTTAGTGGTATTGACCACTAGGATGAGTCATTACCAAATCACTTTGCTAATGTGTAGGACTGGAAACTAGTTTCTACCATCACACACTTGATGAGAGTCTGTGTAAGGCAGGAAAGGATGTTATTTTTACTTCTTTTAAAAGCTCAATAATATCTTCCTCTTGTGTTGAGATACTTTGAGCATCCTAATATTTTTCCACATTTTTATACCACCCTTCCTCCAAGGAGCTCAGGGTGGTGTACATGGTTCCACCCCTCCTTTTGTTCTAACAACGTCCCTGTGACATAGGTGAGGCTGAGAGAAAGTGACTGGCCCAGGGTCACCCAGGAAGCTTCATGGCTGAGCAGGGATTTGAACCTGGATCTTTCAGGTCTAAGTCCAACTCCTGAACCACCACACCATTCTGGCTTCTGTGTAACAAACATTGCTAGCAGCAATTTAGTGGCCCACCCATTAGTGAAGGATCTGTTTTTACTATGGTGCATCCTGGTGGTAAGGAATTGACAGGTAGAGAGTATCAGTGAAATAATCCTGAATCCTGGTGGAGATAGCATTGCATCTAAGAACTGGCCTCCCGTTCTTTTGTATAACTCCGTTTCATCATTTCAAAGTGCAAAATCTCTCCCTCTCTGAGGAATTAATAATCTGTTGGCAAGCAAAGTCTTCACTTTCCTCTTGTGCCGTTCAATTTCTACATGCGCTATTTAATTTTAACATCTAGCTTTGCCTGACGGTACAGCTTTAATGTTACAAGGCACGTGGGGGTTATGAGCAGAGATCACTGTATAGTTTGACTGCCAGCATCAAGTGCACAGGATAGAAGGCTGTGTTTCACCTTGGTCTCATTATTATTTTTTTCTTTCTGCTTGTGTCTACATTCTCGCACGAATGGGAATAGAGCATATGCAATAAAAGTCAACTTGAAGCTTTGCAAATATGGGAGCTTGCCTCCTTTGACTTTACCCTTGAAGTTGCATCAGTCGTTTCCTATTTTACATGTGCCTGAAAGACGAGAAAATAAGACAAGGTTCCAAACAGAGAATCTCCAAGTGATTCTTTTCTCAAAGCCAGTGTCACAACCTCACTGTGGATCCTTGCTTTTGGGTGGGTATTCAGAAACTTAAAAAACTTGAATTCCATGTGAGACAAGCATAGATTAATAATTTGTGTACTAACAAACTTTCGGTACATTCCTAACCAGGTCTACTCAGGAGTAAGTCCTATTTTGTTCAGTGGGACTTACTCTCAGGAAAGTGTGGTTAGGATTGCAGCCTATATTGATAAGGGAAGGGAAAACACTAGGCTACCAAAATGAGTTTACCAGGAAGTGTTATGGTATTAACTGCTTCCTGCTCAAAATCCTTCGCAACAGGAGGTCTGATTTCTTCCTCCTGTTCCTGAAGTAAATTGCATATCCAACCTTCACCCTAGCCTCAGATCCTCTAACTGCAAAATGCTCACTGTTCCTTCCTCCAGCATACAACCCTCCAACAAATCTTTCTTTTCCTCTTTCATGAACATTCTATCCTGCAGGAAATGTCCCCCTCCCCCAAGCACACTCCAAAGAACAGTACATTACACTAGGACATGTTATCTTTGCTGGCTCAGGACCCAATCCTATCCAACTTTGACATAAGGGGAAGAAATGTTTGTTTACCTTGAGGAAGTTTCTATGACTCCCCCCCCCCACTTGCAGGATGCATTGCATAACCCCAATGGAATGGCTGTATCAGTGCTGGAAAGTTGGGTAGGACTGGGCCTTCAGTCATAGGCATATTTTTTTATTTTGTGGAGAAATCAAGGAAACTGGACAGGGATCTGTTTGGAATGCTTTAGTACCCCACCTATTGGCTATTGGTTATGTGTCAACTCCACAGCTTCATGCAATATAACACAGGCCTGGGGGCGTGCGGTAAAAGTCCTTTTTTAGTTGCCAAGAGTGTTTGTTTGAATTTAGGATATCTTTGAGATGTTGAATCAAAAAATGGCATCAGTTTTGCTTGGTAGGCTCTGGTTTTGGGGGTACAGCAGTGCCACCTTATACGTTGATTCAAGCGGTTCCTTGTGAAGAAGCATGACAGCATCAGGTGGTGCCTGAACATCTGTGAATTTTTCATCTGTGGACCTGACTCAATGTGGTTCCCCCAACCTGCACTGAGCCCTGACCCAAACCCTGTCATGTGATACCTGGTCACATTTGGAGGATTGGGTGCCAGGGCCCGCAGATTTGATTACCCACAGGGTTCCAGGGATGGGACCCTTGCGGATTCTGAGGCACGACTGTATACTTGAATCAGCATATAATGTGACTATGGCTCTACCCCAAAGTAGAACCAATCAGGCAAAACTGATGCTATTTTTGAATTCAGCACCCCAAATATAGCCCAGAACAGGTCTAACTTTTTAGACAGGAAAGTGTGTGTAAGCCTGCGTCATTGAGATATTCATCTCTCTCTGTGCTTTCTCCGTATTGTGCATGGTTTAAAAATTTATCATATCACTTTTACTCATTTTTTTTCTAAACCAAAAAGCCTCTAATACTTTAATCTTTCCTTATAGGGAAGGGGCTCTAGTAGATTAGTTGAGGAACTTCTTCCTTGGAAAACAGTCTCATTAATGAATCCACAAGTTTACCTAAGGAATCATGCTTTCCTTTTGATTTAGGGATTTTGTAGATACTACTTTTATCAAGTTATATTTGTGGGAAAGGGGGTTCTAGGGTTTTTAGCAAACAAAGCAATCAGCAGAAGAACCCTTTTCCTATGGGAAATTCTACCACCCAGCTACTTTACTGCTATCTATAAACACACACACACAGGAGTAGAGGCAGTTAGGTGTTCAAAGAAATATTTCACTCATAAATTCTTCAAGAATACACCTCTTCTGAAGTTCCAGAGGCTCCTGCTACTTATGGAACAGAGAATATTATAGCTGTTCAGCATATGAGTGGATACTCATAATGACAGTCCACTATTGAGGAGACTATTTAGGAGTCTGCATCCTCCTGGTCATGTAGGAGAAAGCGAGGAGGGAAGTTGCACAAAGGGGCACATCTCCTGCAGGTATCATAGAGGGCAGATAAAGGGTCTCGGGTGTCTGACCAATACACTGCCCTCCAGAGTCCTGCAGTTGGCATTGCATCTAAATTACAACAATATATAGTGTCATTGCTAAGCAAGTCTGGTTCTAGAGGCTGGAAGGAAGACTGTCTGGAAAGCCCATGTATGCTGCCTTGAATTTCATGATGGAGGAGATATGCTAAATCAAAATAAAAAGGAATGATTAGGTGGAAGCTGCCCTATTTTGTTGTATAGGCACCTACAGCTGTGGCATTTTCAAACTTCCTACAATTCAACTGTATCCCCTGTAATTGCCATAATTACCCCTGTATAGTAAAACTGATTATTCTTGCTCCCCATGCTCCAACTTTGATTTTTTTTTTTGGCAGTATAAAAAGATTTGGGTGGGCGTATGAAGCACAAATGATGTGGCAAGTCGAGCCTTCCATTTTGCTTGAGAGTTTCAATCAAACGGCCGCAAGTGCTGTGATCAGGAATGAGGGTTATTTTGCTTGAGCTGAAAGCTGTCAGTGTGTCATTTTCACTGTGTGAGAGAAATGGATCAGCTTATGGCTAAATACTATAAGCCTGGTGGTGCCAAAGGGCGTAGGAGTGCTGCATTGAATCTGAGGAGAGGCCTGTGGGATACTTCAAGGATGCGATTTAGGCTCCGTTCATTGTTTCCATTAACTCTGTACCTGACACTTCAACCCAATCCATCTTACTACTTCCATGCATTTTGCTGTGTACCTGAGCTGTCTGGTGTACCTCTGAAAGGCAAACTACAGCTGCATCGTAGCAATCTCTACTATTCTAAGACCCAGTCATAGCTGTCTAAAACTGAGACTGACAACATTAACTTTGACATGGTTATCTGCTGTAGGCTGCAGCTGAACAAAACTCATTCTGCAGTAAATGGGATAGCTTGCCAGGTTCTATAGCGTGCTGCTTACTTCTTTACACTCGCAAATGGCAAAAGAGAATCAGAATGGAGAGACGCGAATTCCCTTTTTCTAGAAATTGCAGGAAACTAAGAATGATCATATGAGTTTCAGGAAAGCTGATTTCATTGGGCTCAGAGGAAAATAAAGTTGTGCTTCATGAATAGAACTTGAACCTGACAGAGAAAACAATGCCAAGAAAAATGGGATGTTTCGAAAGGTGCGATACTGAAGGCACAATTGCAAACAGTTTTCACAAAAAGAGCAGCTAGGAGACATCTAAGGAAACAGCTTCAGAAAGAGTTTTCAGAAAAGTTGAGAAGCCACAACAATCATGTACAGGAGGTGTAAGGAAGGACATTTAACACATAAGTATAGGCTGCACCTGCAGGGATGGTTTCAGTAAGGCTCAAGCATAAAATGAACTGAGCTTATGAGAGATGTCAAAAATGGTAAATGGAGAACTTTTCTCTGTGGCTCCTGGGAACAAAACTAGAACTAATAAGAATAACCTCACTAGATCAGGCCAAAAGCACATCTAGTTAAGCTTCCTGTATCTCACAGTGGCCCACCAGATACCTAAGGGAGCACACAACAAGAGACCTGCATCCTGGTGCCCTCCCTTGCAATGAATTGAAACCCATTGGGTTGAAATGGGTTGAATGAATGAATGATTGAAATGATAGGGAAGTAGATCTGGTCTGGACATGAGGATGAATGTCCTAGCTGCAAGAGCTGTCTGGCACTGGAAATGTTTGCCTCATGCTGTGCCAGGCTCTCCGTCAGTGGATGTTTTCAAGCTGAGCCTGGAAGGTCATGTCTCAGGGATGCTGCAGCAGTTGCCCACACTGCTGGACAATGACCTTCAAGGTACTTCACAACTCTAACATTCTATGATTTTATCTTCTGCTGTAGATGCTAACCAGAGTTCATCGTACCATGGCTGATGGTGGGTGGGTGGGCAGAGAATATGCTGCAAGGGGAACGGAACACGTTTCTGAAACCTGACAGACAGAAAGGGATGCCATTACAACACAATGTCGGTACATTACTATGTTCCTCCAGCTAAGACAAGATATGAGTTTGTTAGATGAATGCTGCACACACATTATTTCAGCAGCAGAAGGAAAATGGGAGGGAAGAAATGGAATGGGTTTGGCCGGATGTGCTCAGTGCAGCAGACAATAGCTGTTACTATGAAACTGACTGAAAAGATGCGCTGTATCTCAGTTGACAATGCAAGGGATTTGTGTTAACACGCTGCACAGACAAACAACGTGTGTATTAATGGCCCCTGTCTTCCTATTCCTGCCAAGGTGGCAGCAACAAAATAGAATTGGCAACTGAGTATTGCAGAGCAGCAAAATACATTGTCCTTGCAAGTCAAATGAATGAACAGCTTTGTGAGGCACACATGCTGGATTACTGTGTTGCTGGGAGAACAGGACTTTAGTCTATTAATGGTCATAGGAAACCTCAGGGTAACAACTGAAAAAGAAGCCTGAGGTTCGCAAGGAGACGTTGCCCCCCCCAACCTCCTCCTTCCGTGCCTTCTGCCTGGAGCCCACGTTTTTCTCTCATTGGTCTGTCGGCATCCCTCATTGTACAATACCCATCACTGCTAATGCTGTGTGGAGAAGAGAGAAATGATTTGTAGCAGACAGCTAAATACAGTCATTGTAATTCTCCATAGTAGGGGGGCGGGGGAAGGAACAAGTGCTGTAAAGCCAAGTTAAATGCCTACTCCGTAGATACCTCTCCTTACGCCACTGTCATGACAACTTGTTTTTCCCATTTAAGGTCTTTAAAGACCTGGTTGAAAGTGCAACGGTCCAAATGAAAAGTCCACTGCTGCGTTGCTCTTGTTGGGACCCTCTTATTCCAGCCACAAATTCTTTCACAGGTCTCTTTAATGTGGCCAGTGTCGCTTCTTCTATTGTAGCTGAAAGCTCAAGACGAATTGAAAATAAAAGGATAGAAGGGCCCAGCTTTTGACCACAAGGAATTCTTGATAATTGCTGATTATGCTGAGGGGTAACCATAGAAACCAGGGTTTTGATTGTAGCAGCCTAGTTCTTCTGAAGGGCAAGGTTGGGACTTCCCCTATCAGTATGGGACAACAGGAACTGCCGACAAAAGCAAAGTTATAAAGTCAGGCTAATGCCGATAAATCTGTCTTGGTAGGCTCAGTGTTGAAGCTATGGGATCACTCAGTGTGGGTTCAGAAAATGCTAACGTGTTTCTGACAGAGTGGAAGAAAGTCATGTGAAGTGGCCTAGTGTACAATGGGTTTGAAGGTATATGGTGTCTGTAAAGCCTGTCTTGTGTTGGGACTCTTCAGACAAACTGTTTCCACCCGGATTCCCTGCTGCAATGATAATAAAGGATACTGAGACATTGAGTGGTGAGGAAAATTAACTATGCTCTCTATGGTAAGATGTATTATCCATGTATTATGTATTTGCTACAAACTTGTTGGTTTAACACCATTTATACTATTGTAAGCCAGATCAGCAAAAAAGTTTGGTGGCACCTTCAAGTCTAATGAACTGCTGTGACTTAAGCCATTTCTGTTCCATATAAAAAAACAGGGACCAAATGTGTACAGCTATGGGCTGGGCAAAAATGGGTTAAGGTTTTGTGGGCTTGGACAACAAAATGTCAGAGGGATAGTGGGTCAGAAGGATCTCAGGGTAAGTCTGGATGGCAGATCCCCGCAATGGAAACAATTTCCAGAAGAGTAGCTGTGTTGGTCTGTTGCAGCAAAAACAATGGAATATACTCCAGGCATCGGATGAAGTGGTCTGTCTATAATTTGCAGAAGCTGAATTAAGTTGGTTAGTCTCTCAGGTGCTATAAGAGTCTTATGTAATGCTTCCCTTAATGGAAAGAGGCTTTATTTTCACTTTTTTTTAAACCATCTTTCCTACTCAGGGGAATGTATATGGATCTTTCTCTTCTTTTGTCCTCACAACAACCCTGTGAGGAAGATTAGACTGGGAGATAGTGCCTAGCCCAAAGTCACCCAGGAAGCTTCATGGCTAAGCAGGGGTTTGAGTCCTAAGTCCAACACCAGAACCACTACATCAGCCTGACTCAGGCTGAACCATAGGAAACAGAGACCATTTCTTCTCTCTTGGCACTATTATATGGTAGTTACTATTCAGGTTTTATACTGAGGTTCCAGACAGAAAAAAGCAATGGCCCTGCATGGACCATAGATATCCTGGGACTCTGGGGAAGAATTTGAGTTGCTTTTTTAATTTCCTCGGTAGACCAATGCTTCCCAAACTGGTGGAAAGCACTTGGCTCTGGTCCCTTAAGGGGTGGAGGCAGGGGGTGGCAGCAATGCAATTCCCAGGATCTTACTGCTGCTGGGGCTGATTGGGGAGGGGGGTTTACTTATCTTGTATAGCGCCATCCTTGGGGGGGGGGGTTCAGGGAGCCCCATGGAGCCCTCTGCAGGGATCCACAATTCTCTGTAAGTTTAAAAAAACGCAATTAGAAACTACTTCCAATTTCATAATAGAAAACTGAAAGTGGTTTCTGCTCATTTTTTTTTTAACTTTTTTTTTTTACACTTTCAGAGGCTTTCACACACTCACCCGGAGGCCAGCGCTGTGGAAGGTAAGTAAACCCCCCCCCCAATCCTGGGGATCGCTTTGCTGCCACCCCCCCCCCTGCAGAGACCTAAATGGTTCCCTCCTCCTGAGTAGGACTTTGGGAACCACTGCAATAGACCAGTGTGGTCTGCTGCATGGAAAAGACTTCCCTGGTGCAACTCCATTCTGTGGAGGAGCCGTTATTCTCCGTCTCCCCCAAACTGAGCTGGAGATAGTGGCTGCTGGGATGACAGAACCCAGAAGTGGTGGGCCAGAGCTCAATTTGGGGGAGACTGGTGGCGGGGAAGGATGGCTCCCTCGCAGAACAGTAAGCATCGTTCATATGGGAGAGGGAAAAAGAAGGGCATCTGATCCGACTACGGGACAGGGTCTGGAGACCCCGGCAATAGATTATCTGCCACACAGCAAATGGGCATTTATTCAACATCTTCATTCAGCCACTTTCTCGTAGTTATGTGGTGAGCATATTAAGAAATAGAGAAGTTTCTAATGGGGTAAGTCAATTCTCACTGACTTCCACTAAGCAGAATTGCAGGCATCTGAACCCCCTTCTGCTCTTCTCCTGCCCCCCCCCCCTAGAAACAAAGCTCTTACATCACTTTCCTTCCTGTGGACTCTTGAACAGCTGGTATCCTCAAAAGTCTGTGGTTTTTCCTTGTGGCTGACCACTTAAACTGTTGAATTAAAAAAAACAAACATGCCTTGTAATTACACTGGTCCAGTTCAGTGCCTTGTGCTTACTTTGCCACTGGATGACGAACAGCTAAAACTTCAAAGAAAGTAATTTCCAACCTTTAATTGCAAATTCTGCCTGAAAGGGTTACAGCTTGTGCCTCTTTGCTTCATTTTGAAGGGGGAAAGTGCCATGTGATGTTCATAACTCCTGAGCAGGCATGTGCACTGGATTTAGCCTCCTACAACTTCTTGGAATTAGTGTGTAAGCAAGTTGGTCAGTCCTTCACTGAAACAGCGATTATGCTGAAAATCTTTTCTATTAACTTCACTGCTTATAACACAGGCCAACACGCATTTTGCTTCCTTAAACGTTACACCAATTGCCGGGTATATTTGGGGTGCCAATTCCAAAAAGGCATCCATTTTGCCCTATCACGTCTATTTTTGGAGATATAGTATAGCCTCTTTAGTGAATGGTTCAAGCAGCTTCCTCATGAAGAAGCCTACACCATGTGTAGAATACTTGTTTCATCCTGTCAGAATAAAGGTTATAAAATGTGGTCTTGTATGCCAGATAGGTAGGATTGGGCTGTTATTTTGAGCTAACTCAATGTGCGGTGATGCAGAGGTACCAACATGGTGTCCATTGAATCTCGAAGTGGGGTTTCAGCCTCAGGAGGCCTCCTGGAGATAAGAGAAATTGGTCCCCTTCCCCTAGGGCAGTGTTTCTCAAACTGTGGGTTGTGACAGGTGGGTCCCACTAGGGTGGGTCGCAAGCCAATTTCAGGTGAGTCCCCATTCATTTCAATATTTTATTTTTTAATATAAAAAAATATATTTTTAATAGACTTGATGTTCCCATGGTATGTGACTGAATTTGGGGAAATGTTACAGACCTGTACTTTTGACAAGCTATTATGTATATTCTTTTAACAATTGTAGTAAATGGGACTTACTCCTGGGTAAGTGTGGGTAGGATTGTAGCCTAGGATTGTTACAAATTTTCCTGCTTGATGATGTCACTTCTGGTCATGGTATCACCTCTGGTGGTTCCTTGTCAGATTTTCATTATAAAAAGTTGGTCCTAGTGCTAAATGTGTGAGAACCACTGCCCTAGGGCAAGGGTGTCCAAACTTTTTGGCAGGAGGGCCAGATCATCTCTCTGACTCTGTGTTGTGGGCTGGGGGAATAAAGAATTAATTTACATTTCAAATTTGAATAAAAATACATAAATTTATGTAAATGAATATATTAGAGTTGGAACTTATATGAATGAATGAAGGTCTTGCAGTAGCTCAAGGCCTATAAAAGGCCTTGCACAAAGCAAGGCCGGCCTTTCCTTTGCTGCAGCTGCTGCATCACAGGTGAAACAGCAAGCAGTGGAGGGAGCCCTCATCCCACAGCTCATGCAAAAGGTCGAACTGTCGCCCTCACGCTGAGAGCAGTTGCGTTGGGCCAGCATGGGCGCCAGCTAGTCTCTGGAGAGCCAGGCTCATTGGAAACTGGGGGCTCCCTATGGGCTGGATTGGGAGTCCCCGAGGGCCGCAAGTGGCCCCTGGGCTGGGGTTTGATCACCCCTGCCCTAGGGTAAGAATCTGCTGGCCACATGGGTCAACTTGGACCTCCACTAGCGACATTACATGGGGCAAGACCCATCAAAGCAGATGAGACCTGGGAAGGGGGTTAGGATTCAGCAGGTGCTGCTGCTGCTGGACCTGATCCGCCCACCAACCCTACAACCTCCTTGTCTGGCCCCTGTTGGCCTTACCTGAGGTGGTAGGCTTCTATGGTCCATTGCCATGTAGATTCAGCTGCTTGCCACTTCCGGAAGCAGCTAGGTTGCACTCTCCAGTGTTATTGCATTTGTGACAGCTGGAAAGCATGTCAGGCCATTGGGATGCACATTCTGGTGGTGTAATGGCCAGTTAGGATTGGGCTGTGAATGTACAGTACTGTATGTCTCTACCACACTCTCAGTGTCCCATGTTCATGCTGTGTTCTTCTGGCTTCCTGAGGTCACAAACTTTTAAAGATGTATAGGTTCGGAGTACTTAGCAAAGGACTTGAAAGGGTCCTTTGGCTAATAAATGGATAGCATCACTATTGTGCCATCAAAACTAATTCTGAAAGTGTTGGAAGTATGAAAGTGTTTTTCCTTTTTATTCTTTCATTATGTGACATGGGCTATAAGCAATTTAACCTTCATTCTGTGACACAATATCAAAGAGAAGGCTATCAAGTTTCAAATGTAACTTTTGCTTTGGATCAACATGTCTTGATGTCCCAAAATTGCTATGATGCACTTTTTGGTAAAATTAGGGAACTTATCTTTCGTTTCAGACAGAGCAGGGGATAATGCAGAACATAATGGATATATTCTTGCCAGCATTTTGAGAAGCTAAATGTTTTGTTTTAAAAAAGCAAGACACTTGCAATCTTTGTCACAGTGATTTAACCTTCTATGACACAGTAGTATCGTATCATGACCTACCCAGAATAGCTCCTCATAGGCAGAATATAGCAAGAATTCAGGCACGGAGATTGACTTATACTGTAATTGGTATAGGAAAAAATAAATGGCACACCTTAAGAACTGAAGTCACCATGCCTAGAGTTCATTGACACCAATAAAATGGTAAAATAGTCATCCAGTTCCTATTCAGTGACCATAATTCTATACCGAAACCATCATAATTTTCTCGTACATTAAATAATATTTAGGCCATCCCTTCAGGCAGTTCCTGAAAGTGGATTGCATTATTGTATGATTTTCCTGAAAAGTTGGCCTTGTGGCCTAGGAGTGGGTAAAGATACCTACTCCTAGAACATTCATAGGCGTACTTGAATACCAAGAGCAGAAGCAGTACTATGCATTTTATGAATGGCTATTGTCTCCAAGTTGCCCGTAAAGCTGGACACTCAGGGCCCAATCCTATCCAACTTTCCAGGGCCGATGAAGCCATGCCAATAGGATGTGCACTGTATCTTGTGGTGGGACTGCAGTCATGGAGACCTCCTCAAGGTAGTTTGTTTCTTTACCTCAGAGCTGCACTGCAGCTACGTCAGTGCTGGAAAGTTGGCTAGGATTGGGCCCTTAGTTGGTATCCTTTAGCGCTACTGCCTAACTACTGGATCTTAAGCTTGAATAAAAAAATCCATCTGACCCAAACTAGACACACCGCCCATTCTATGGACCAACAGGAAAAGCATCCCTTGGTGTAAACGGCTCTGCAATGGCATGAGGCTCATACTGCTGCCAGGCCATTTAAGGCCATTTATTTATCTCCTGCAGGCTGTCCAATCACCCCCCCCCTCACTATAGCATGCAGTGCATACTCCAATGTTTCTCAAACTGTGGGTTGGGACCCACTTTCAGATGGGTCCTTATTCATTTCAATATTTTATTTTTAATAGACTTGATACTACCATGGTATGTGACTGCATTTGGGGAAATGTTACAAATCGGTACTTTTAAAAGTCTACTATGCATATGCTTTTAACAATGACAGTAAATAGGACTTACTCCTGGATAAGTGTGGGTAAGATTACAGGCTAGGATTGTTAAAAATTTTCCTGCCTAATGATGTTACTTCTGGTCATGGCATCACTTCGTGTGGGTCCTGACAGATTCTCATTCTAAAAAGTGGATCCTGGTATGAAAGGTTTGAGAACCATTGTCATACTCCATTGGCACAGTTGCAAGCGATAACATGGTAGGGGATAGAATTGAAACTTTGCTCCAAAGTATGACTACCTGACCATCTGAAGAATTTTTTTTGGTATTCTTTCCATAAAACTGGTTGCAATGCTAATATGCTAGTCATTGTATGAATGAACATCTAGGTGTCTGGTTTGTTCATATCTCTGGAGTTCATTTGAAGAGGGTCATTATGATTCATAATTTTCCAGGCAGCTGATCTAAGGACAGGACATATAACTGCATTTGCAGCAGTGTGCATTTTGATACAAGGGGAAAAAGAAAGCCTGTCTGTGCTACACTGAGCTGTTGTAGACCAGGCAGGCTGGTCTCATTGACTGTGGGTACCAGCTTATATACTGGAAAGGGCAAAACTGCTGGCAGCAAACTTGAGGAGCCTAGCCAGGACTGCAAATAGCCCAGAGCATCAGCCAGACGGTCATTTCTCTGTAGAAGACAAGTTTCTGGAATGTTTGTGAGACACATTTAGCAGCTATTCTTTAAAATAAAATATGCTTTATCTGAAATGTATTGCATGGCAATTACAAGCGAATCTAACCTGTTCTTACATACAGTGGCTGTTACTCTAAGTCTAAAGGTATTGAATATTTACCTTTTGTAATACTTTAGCAGTAAAATTGCCCCAACCCCACAGTCAAAAGACAAGCAGGGTAGGATCCCCCCATCCCATTCCTTTTTTATAGGGTTTTCTGATCTCAGGTGGTTTCTGAAAGCTAAGGAGAAGAGAAAAGCAACACACCTGAGAGTCTATGTAAACATTTTCTGTGTTTATTTGGCGCGCTTTGTGTGGGGTTCTTCTTTTTCTTTGGAAATGTTATTAACTAGAGCATTAAATGTTGGCCTCCAGCAGGGTCCCTCCATATGTTCAGAACAAATGTTTCCTCTAAAGAGACGGAATATGTACACAACAGTGTGGGGGGGGGGAAGGGAGGGAGAGAGCGCATTCATGCAATAGGACAGGTCCCAAAGCCAGGCTTCTCTGTAGATTGAAAGAGATTTATTTGGAATATCAATTTGAGGTATTAAAATGAAGCAGATTGCAAAGTTTGCTCTTTTCTAATCCACCTGTGGCAAATAGAAGAGTGAGAAATGTGGGTCCAGTTTACCTCTTTGGTGATGCATGAAGATTGGCCTACTCCCTGAGGTAGGAATAAGGCAGGATTCACCCTTGTTTTTATAAAGCAGATGCAGTGAATGGAAGGGCAACTGAAATCTAATGTAGTTTTTTCCACTTGAGTTTTCTGGCTCTTCTCTACTGATACACCTACCCTGAAAATTCGTATTCAGTTGATCAACCTGTAACTTGCACATTTCATTAAGGCAGTGAAAGCACTATTGGCCTTGGGTAGCACATAAATATATACTTTAATTATTTGGTCTGTGCTGCTGTTGATTTCAGTTTTGCCAGCTGCTCAAACTCAGTTACATGTCTGTGGAAATGATTATTAAAAGCTAATGTGGTGTACACAAGCAGATCTGGGCTCAAATTCCTGGTTACCTTAGACTAGAGCACAATCCTGTATATGTCTACTCAGAAGTAAGTCAGTGAGACTTCCATTGTAAATCCAATTGAACTTAATAGAGTTGCATTTACTCCCAGGTAAATATGTATAGGATTGCAGTCTTAAGCTACTTCATAGGATTGTTGTGTAAAATGGAACAATCCCATATAGGCCACCCTGAGCTTATTAGGAAAATAAAGGCTAGATAGAAACGTTATAAATAAATATAACATCTAACTGGATGAAATTATGAATATATTAAACAAGTTTGTAAAACTCATATTGGTGCAGAAAACTGAAAACACAGCTGTAGGCATCTTACAGCCTAATCCTATCTTTTCCCTTACTATAGCACACAGCTGTGCCCACACAGCTATCACCAACGGAGATCTCCTTAGATCTACGCAAGCTCTTTAGCTGGCGCAAGTTCAAGGAGAGAAAGAGGATGTGTTGGGAGGCCAGGAAGGGGATAGCATCCTGGCACAGGTCACAAACACCAGGGCACACCCCCTTCTGCCCCAACATGCCTTCTTCTTTCACCCAGTCTCCACCCTGTTTTGCCCTACCCATCCAGCTTATCTGCACTCCCATGCAGAGCCAGATACAGGAATGGGCCATCACTGCTGTGGCTTTTTCAGATGGAAGACCCAAAAAGGGCACTGCTGGCCCCACTCTATGCAACACTAAGGATTTTGTGACATCATAATAGTGTTACAGCAGTGTTGCAAAAGGCGTGATAAGATTGGGTCATTAATGCTTAGAATTCGGATGCTTTTAGCACTTCTCCACATCCCATGCTCCTGAATATTTGTGCCCAGAGCTAAAATCCTAGCACTCAAGACCACTTAAAAGGGATTGACACAGGACAAAATCTCTCTTCTGTTTTAGTCTATAGGTGTGAAGTGTTGATCTTCTCTCCAACATTTGCTTTCAAACAGGCTGGTTTTCTTCTTGTGCATTTTATTTTGTGTTATGTTTTGCAGCAGTCTAGTGGATATTGATTCATCCGATAGCATACTCAAGCAGAAAACCAGATTCACAGAACAGTGGTCTTTGGAAAATGTGTATGTCATTGACTAAACACACCAGGCAAGGTACTTCAGCTACAAAGTGTCTTTCAGTGGCACAGCATTCGTCTCACAGACGCAAGACATTTGCTTTGTTGTTGTTCGGCACTCTACACACGTTCTGAAAAACCCTGCCTCAATGGTGCCTTGGCTTGGAGAACTGAGTGCCTAATCAAAGTAGCTCTCATATGAAATATACATCTCCTGCCTTCTGAAGACTTGTTGCAAGAAGGTGAAATTTCTGCCTTTGATAGAAGGTGCATGTATCATGTTGGTTTTTCTTATTTATTTCTATATTCCTTTTGCTTCCACTCTAAATCCACTGGATTGTGTGATGTTTCTTTCATTTATCTAGTTGGCAACCTTCAGTCTCGACAGTCTATGGTATAAGCCTACAGCACCCGGTATTCCCAGGCGGTCTCCCATCCAAGTACTAACCAGGCCTGACCCTGCTTAGCTTCCAAGATCAGAAGAGATCAGGCATGTGCAGGGTAACAGTTGCTGTATAATAATAATAATAATAATAATAATAATAATCCAACTGTATTGGCGTCTGCCTTTCCATTGGACCATTTCAGCGATGTGGAGAAGGGGGATTTGCTGCATGGGTAACAGTCTATCCGCCATACCTACTTTACCCAGGCTTCGCGCACTGGAGAAGACACTATTCCAGAACCACTATTCAGAGCGTGATACAATAGTCCTCCAAGACTGAAGGATGCCAATCTTTCATTTAGCCAGTGGAAGATACATAATATTAATTACTATTGGCTTCCATTTTTATTTCAGATCAATGACAAAACTGCAAAAGCAGTCAAGATAGGAATAGCAAGGGTGTTTTCTCTAGTCTATACACTGGGCAAGGCAAGTCTCAGTTTGCCTTCTGCAGGGTACTGGACTCTGTTGGTCATTTGGTTGTGCATTAGGAAAGAAAAGCATAAGGCTTGCTAGGTGGAGTCAGGGTGGGTATCAATGGGGCAGTGGTGTGGAGGTGACTGCAAAATCATTATAGTCAAGGCCAAATAGCTTTTAATCCTGAAGCTTACTGCAGCAAGTAACAGAAATGATGAAAGGATCAGAGAACATGATTCTGCATTTAGACAAAGCAATTGCCTGTTGCATTTAGAATAACTGTTGACCCTACCCAGTCTAGTTTTTCATCGTCTTTTAGTTGCTGCAAGCCAGTTCTCCCCTGTACTGGATGATTTCTCGCTTTCTTCTGTGGAAACTACACCAGTGAAAGTCTATCTGTCTCTATTTAGGACTTGCCTATTGGTTTTGACTTGGAAGGACTACTTGTTCAGATAACTGTACTGAATGTGTCAATTTTCCCCTTAACCTTTCAGCAAAGCTCTTGCAGTCCATCATGACTTAACATTGTAGAACTGTGCTCAGATTAATCAGAGCTGTTGTAAGATATTTTTGTAAGGAATGTTGTCATATTGCATTTTTATCACAGGGGCCTGATCTTGCCACTTCTTTCGGTGACTAAAAAAAGTCCCATGGAAAGAGTGAATATTTGTTATCCATATTTGATTTTATAAATGTTGACCTAGTCTGCTTGGAAGCCCTGGACTGAATTTCAGATGCCTGGGGAAAAGTAGTGGTTAAGCACGAACAAAGGAAACTGCATGTATTCAGAGGTGCACACTCAAGATACAGAGAAAACCAGTCCCATTTCATGCAAGCAGTGAAAGAATCTAGGCTAGACATCATCTTCTGAAGCAAAATCCAGGGCCTGACATGGACAACGTCCAACTGAAATTCATCACTGAAGCAGGCTGCTTGATTATTCTTGTCATGAAACTAATCTGGCCACATACGCCTACCTGCAGGTTGTCATATGTGTCTCCTTGTTGGATGCAGCCTTGAGCGAGCAGCGTGTGGAATAGTTTCTCATCTTATGATAGAATCTTGAGTGCTGAAATGCTGCAGCTCATTTGCCGACTGGAGTGTGTTAAGAGTGCATATATCTCTACTCTTATTACTATTTAATTGGCTGCCCGCCCAGTTCAAGATGCTAATTCTTACCTTTTTAAAGCCCTAAAAAGCCTGAATCTTGCATAATTCCAGGAGTGCCTTCTACCATATGTGCTGCCCTGTTCATTAAAATAATTGAGAAAGGTGTTGCTCAGTAGTCCTCCAACCTCTGTAGTTCAGTCTGAGGGCAGGAGAACAGCCATTCTCTGTTGCAATGCCCACCCCATGGAACTCCTTCCAACAAGATATTAGACCAGGCCCCTTGTTCTTCAACTTCAGCCAGCATTTTGCTTCCATCTGGATTTTGCTGAGTGACTTGAGTTTTTATTTTACTTATATTTTGCTGCAAAATATTTTATTTTTATTATATATTATGTATAATTCTTTTTTGTTTTCAAATGAAAACTTTGAAAAGTTACTTCACTTTGAGTTCTAGCTTGATAAAATAAAATTGAGTAGAAGTTTTGTAAATGAAGTTTGCGCATTTCTAGTCTTGAAAAATGCAAGGGAATTGTATCAGGGCCGTCTTTTAAGGCTTGAGAGTAGGTTTGGCAAGAATACAAAACCTGAAGAACCTGTTTACAAAAGTGGGGTGAATGTCACCTTGATTTAAAAAAAAAAAAAGAGATTGTCTATATGGCCTATGATGGTCCTGTTAAACTTCACAATAGTTTAAGACGGGGTGTCAAACATAAGGCCCAGGGGGCAGATGTGACCCGCAGAAGCTTTTTATCTGGCCCTCAGGCTCTCAGCTGCTGAGCAATGCTGAGGTGGCACTGCTGGAAGGGTGGCCTGCCTGATAATTGGGCTTTCCCATATCTCTTCTGTCATTTGCAGCTAATGAGTTCCTACAGGAGAACAGAGTGCTTATTTCTGGTTTTGACCTGACATCACTTCCTGTGCAATGACATAACCTCCTGCCCTCAGCAGGCATCATGAATGCTGTTTGGCCCTCTGTATGAAATGAATTTGACACCCCTGGTTTAAGGTGTCTCTTAAAGTGTCTTATCATATGCTAATAATACGTTCCTTTTATCACTGAATGCCGGTACCTTTGTTAGCCTCTCCTGAATTGTGTGAATTTGTGCCACTTACAGAAACAAAAAAAAATTGCTTCCTAGGTTATGGTCAGACAGGAATGTCAAACTATGTCAAATATTTGCAGATTGAGTTCGCAATTCAATGAATGGATGAATGACTTTTCGAATAATCGTTATCTAAATAGTTTGATAAATAGCATGTTAATGGTTGTGAAGCACATGGTATCCCCAGATATCTTTTAAAGTGCTCATTTTCGTAATGATATCCGTTCGCAGTGATTAAATAACTTTTCATTTTCATTTGATTACTCTAATAATGGTATTAGAGTATTAGAGACCAGAAGGTTAATAACACTGTACTGGCAACATTGAAAGGTGCATTAGCATCTGCTTCTCGACCTAATATCCTTTACTGCAGTGATCCAGAATTGCTCATGTTCTGAATCAGTGTGCAGCTCAACTATGAACAGAAGTGAAACTAATGTTCAAGCATTTGATTGCATTGTTGAGGATGGTCTAAGGATATGAAAGGGAAGGGGAAAGCTGGCTCTATCTGGCAACACATTTATTCGCATGACACAAATAGCATTTATTCAACCCAGCACATTTTCAGACTTGGTTCTATATTATGGGTAACAAATCTGTTTGCAGGAAGTGGAGGATCCTTAAGAAGCTGAGTATAAGTCACTGCCTGAGATAGGGAAAATATATCAGAAGGATAGAAGTCAAAGTTTAGGGTTTTCCTTGGTTGACTGCATCCTCTGAGCAAATCAAATTTCAAAGATTAAATAAATGTTTTCCTGAGGCTAGTGAAGCTGATCAGGCACAAAATGTGTGTTCATTTTCATCTTGGATGTGGATGTGAATCATTTTCAGTTAACAATCCAGTATCTTGTTTCTCTTTCCTTCCAGCTCTCCCCCCCCCACCGTCCGTACACAGAAACACCACGCCTTTTTGTATTAATTTGTCTTACAGAACTTCTGCTAATTTTAGTTTTACCCCCATGTAAAAGAGAGAACCCCTTTTCCAGCATATTAAAAGTCTTTGCTCCTTTAAAACTGTTTTATGTTTACAACTTGGCTGCAGAGATAGATTTGTTTGCCCCAAAAATTGCTTTATAGCCCAGTCCTGAGCTGCCCAGCATACAGGGCTGCTGCTGTGCCACAAATGGCTGCCGTGGCATCCTGAGTGCAACTGGGCAGCTGCCAACCTCTCCTTGGAGGAAGGGGATTTTTGTCCCCTTCCCCTGGGTAAGGGAACTAACCCTGCAATGGGGCTACTCAATTCTGCAGTGGCTCTTTAGCCAGCACAAAATCAAGGTGTCCTGTGTTGGGCCACACGGCCGGACATGGGACTCTGGATCGGTCCCACCCTCTCTTGCCCCACTCCCTCCCCGCCACACCTTCCCCGTCTTCTGCCCACCCCAGAACACCTCTTGTTCCCACACCTCCACTCTCATCTCTGCTGCTTGGCGATCTGGGTGAGCCGCCGCATGGTGGACTGAGGGCCCAGCACCAGAACTGGCCCAGCGCGGGCTTGCAGTGGGCTAACTTGGGAGCTGGGCTGGTGGCACGGCTCATTGCGATAGTGCACGCCAGCTGTAAGCTGATGCGCATAGAGCTGGATTGGGTCCTTAACCAGTTAACTCTAAACTAAGTGCACACTTTAGCAAGAGCCAGTTAATTGTAAAAACTCATTGATACATCTCATTTCTTGATCTCGTGCTTATACATTTTATGAGAGTTAATCATAAACAAGATAACAAAAAATAGGAGTATATGTTTTTGGAGCAGCAATAAAGCACTCCTAGGCCCCAATCCAAAGGGTATTTTCTCCTGACAGAACTAGCGTTCCATCAGAAGAAGGCCCTCTCTCTCAGTGCTGCAGACACAGTGACATGTGCCTCACAGCTGCCACTGCGAATGGCTGGCGACCATATGTGTGCCTTTTGAGAACCCAGCTACTGCCAGAGGTATGCACTGTGGGCGGGGAGGGGAAGTAGCAGGGCATTATGGGGTAGGAACTGAGAAGCATGTTGGGGGAGGGACAGGGTGGATCTGGGGGCAGTTGTGCACGCCAGATCTTATCTCCCATTTTTTGTCTCCTTGGCCTCCTGATTCGCTTATGCCAGATCCTGGAGACCATAACCCATCATTGGGCATATGGACAGGTTAGGCCTCTCACACACCTCTTGATCGTCCCCTACACCATAACATGCAGCATAGTCCTACGTGGCACATCAGGACCTGCATCGGAGTATTGGAGGATAAGATTGAGCAGCGAGTTTTCTTTATATCATTCCACCTAAAGAGGCGATTTAATGTGCCAGTGCCATTAAAGGGATTGTGTAATAGTTATGTTTTGTTTTATTTTTATTAGGAGGTGTATTTTTGATTGTATTTACTGATGGTTTCATTGCTGACATATTGACTATTTGGCGCCTTGATTCTTTGGTCATCCAGAGAGAAAAGTGGGGATATCAGAGCTTTTAAATTTAATATAATATATAAACAGGGAAAACAGCTTCAGGTGTGTTTGCATTTTTTAATTAAACGCACTGAAAACAGATGTGAACAATGACAGCTGATTGTTCCTAACTGCGTTGAGGAACAGGATCCTAACAGCGTTTAGGATCCAGCTCTATGCGCACCAGCTTGCTGCCGGCATGCACTATCACAATGAGCCATACCACCAGCCCACATATGCAACATATGGGCAGATATACACAGAATGCCTAATACAGCTTATCTATATTGAGGCAGGTTGACTACATAAGTACACTTCCAGCTGGAGGGTTTTTGGAGAGTTAAGACATACCAATTCAGTGAACCTGATAAAAGCCATCCAGGGACTATGTTGGAGCCTGAGCTGATGCTGCAGATAGCAAAGTGGGGCCTTGTACAATACATCTAGTTGGTCCAGAGTAGCAAGGGCAGAGTAGCAATGGTAGCCTATGTATCCCATTGGAGAACCCAGCTACTGCCGGAGGTTACCGGAATGAGCAGTGGGCAGGGAGGGGAAGTAGTGAGGCATTTGGGGGGAGATTTCTAGTGCCTTTTCTCCACTTGTGGTGTAGTATAAGAAGATGGGCAGCCCAATCCAACATAACTTCCCCAGCACTGATGCAGCCATGCCAACAGTGGCAACAAACTCCCACAGAGGAGTTTCAAGTCTGTGAGGCCTCATCAAGGTAAGGGAACATTTGTTCTTTTACTCGGGCAAGCCTCTGATACTCTCATGGACCAGGACTTGTGCCAGCTATTTTGCTGATACGTGAACCTAGCTGGGCATAGAACATCGGCGGAGCCGCTGCCACTGATAACTGACTGCCCCTTTCTGTTCTTGGTTCTTCCTTCTACTTTTCCTGTTCTAGCCACTGCCTGGTCCTATGCCAACTTACCAGTGCTGGTGCTCCCATTGTGGTCACGGTCACCCAGGCATTACTGCTCACTGTTTGTGGTGGTGGCCAGGCTGCTTTACTATGTCTATCACATTTTGCAATGGCCGTCAAGTGCACTGTGCCATGTGGATGCTCATTCCTGCAGTTCAGCAGCCCAGTAGGATTGGGCTCTTAGGATGCACTCCTATACATACTGACCTCGGAATAAGTCCCACTGAGCACAGTGGAACTTCATTCTGAGTAAACTTTCATATAATTGCACTGTAGGTTAGCCGGGTAAAGCTGCTATCTGGAAGCAGCCTGATTCTTAAAATGGAGGATGTGGTTGCTATATATCTAGTAACTAGGCAGATCCCAAGCTGCCTGCTGGGGAAGATAAAGGGCAGTGAGGGAAGGGTGGAGGAGGGTGGAATGGGTGGGGTATGGGCAAAAACAGTTCCTCCTGGGGGAGGAATGTGACAGGGAGGCTGTAGGACGGGGGTGTATGTGGCCCTTTCACCCCCAGAGCCTTCTGATCTGCCCCTGCTGGATACAGCGTGCCTGTTCTTGGCTTGGCAGCACTAGCATGGGGGGGAGGGAGATAGGATTGGGCTATTAGTTCATCTACGGAGGTCATAGCAAAAATGAGATTTCACTCGGGGACTTTTCTGTGTAATCTGTTATCCTCTGGGCCACTGTATATACTAGTAGAAGTAAACATATTTGTTATTGTGCAAAAAACTAAAGAAGCTAGGCCGTGTGCATGGTTAAATATTGCCAAGACCCCAACTACAGGCTTCCAGTAGAATAAATGCATATTGGTTTATGATTACCTTTTAATAATAAATGCCTACTTTCCTTCCGTTTTACTTTGATAGTAATACTACCATACAACGACCATACTACGACCACCTGATCTCCTGTAGCCTACATGGCTTAGTACTGTACCTCCCCATGTGTGATGGTACACCAAAGCCTCCAGTGAGTTAGTGCGCTTGCCTGTGTATGTTACCAGATAGATGGTGCTGCCATTGGTTGAATGGGCAGACCATAACTCAGTGGGTAGGATATGTACTTTGAGTACAGAAAGCCCTGGGTTCAGTCTCTAGCATCGTCAGTAATAAAGATCTAGTTGCCTTCTGGAGACCCTGGGTAGCTACTTCAGAATAGGCAGGACTGAGCTAGATGTACCACCAGCCTGACTCGGGCTAAGGAAATTTCATATGTTTGATTATACAGTACAAGGTTCTGCCTTTGCTTGGGTAGGATTGGTTTGTGTTGGATGTCTGTGAATGACATCGCTTGTGTATTAAAAATTATACAATAATTGTCTTTTTGTAATAATATTTTCATAAGTATGAATTGGAAGACTTTCCTGTTTCTCTTTTCTAAGTTTGCCTTGTATTAACACAGACCAACAGCTTGCCTTTTGTTTTTTTTAAATTTCATCAGCCTTGATATGATTCTGTCTGCTGTACCCAGTGATTTTGCTTCTCCTATCTACCTATTCAGAAAATTTTTCCCATTTGATGTTTGCTAAATTCTAATAATCAATTCATAGACATTCCTCCTGGGTATTTTCTATTTAAATAAGGTTTGCTAGTGGCCTGCAGATTTCTCTTGGTTTCTTTGCTCTTGCTTAGATGAGAAATGTGTTCAGCCATCAGTTAAATGGCATGTGACAAAGTTGGATTTAGTATTGAGAATTTAGTGACAGTTCTTGAAATTGAGGAGAATGTGTTAGTGCACTCAAATTTCATGTTTTATAACATTCAGTGTGAACCTCCAATTAAATGCCACACCCAAATTATTCTCTCCCTCTAGATTATAATCTAGGTTTGATATGTGCATCTCAATAGAAATAAAGCCTCTATGAGTTGTCGGAGCTAACCAGAGTGAAAGTTCGAGAGTGCAACTAATAGAACTTTAATGGAAATTAATACACTTGCTGATAACCTAATAAGTTAATTACTATGGGGATGTAGTAATCAACACATGATAAAATGGACAGCACTTTAAAACAACAAAGTGGTTTGTAGAATTCTTGGTTCTAATGTGTCCCTTTCAGAGTTGCACATTAGCAGCAGAAGGGAAAGCTTATAAATTTAAAAAGCAATGACCAGATGAAGAATTAACAAATTTGGAATAACAAAACAATAACAAGATTATCTTTTGCTGCAACTTTCCCTATGGAACCGAAAGAGTAGGAATGGATCAGCATGTGGGATTGGGAGCCAACATGAATTTGAGAAGTTTGATGTCAACTTGCAATGTCAGCATTGGAATTCATATGTCAAGCCTTTCCCCTCAATCCTGTTTGGTCCTCCTAGATCTCCACAACAAGATCAGTGCAAAAAAGATGGGAGAACATGTTTAATAGCTTGCAGTTGTGCAGAGTGCAACATGTAAACCAAGTTATCTAGAATTAACACTCATTTAATTCTAGAAAGAGTTATCAGATCTAAGGCTTCAGTTTCAACTAATATAATCTGACTGATTTCTGATATAGGCAAGGAATCTCAACATCTTTAGGGCTTCAGTCATTGTATTGTAGGATCCTGAAAAATGTTATCACGCAGTGTACTATTAAGCCACAAGTCTTTAAGATTGAAGATCTGTTTCATATCAAAATAGCAAATCTAAACCTGCTGCTTTCTGCCAACATCCAAGTTCTCTCAGTATACTTGGGTGGAACTCAAAATCATAGAATTGCATGAGGCCAAGGGTCATTCAGTTCAATTTTCTGCCCATTCTTTCAGAGCAGGGCTATTCATCTGCTGATTTCATCCTACTTTTTAGAATGAGAATCTATCAGGACCCACCAGAAGTGATGTCATGACAGGAAATTACATCATCAAGCAGGAAATTTTTAACAATCCTAGCCTGCAATCCTACCCACACTTACCCAGGAGTAAGTCCCATTTACTATCATTTTTAAAAGCATATACATAGTAGCCTCTTTAACGTACTGATGTATAACATTTCCCCAAATGCAGTCACATACTGTAGTGATAGCTAGTCTAGTATATTAAAAATAAAATATTGAAATAAATGGGGACCCACCTGAAATTGGCTTGCGACCCCCCTAGTGGGTCCCAACCCACAGTTTGAGAAACACTGCGCTAGACCAAACAGCTCAACCTATGCAGTCTACACAGAATAAACCCATTTATAATGGTGTTTGCAGAGCATATAGTTTCAGAATTCGGTGCTCTAAGGGCCAGACTTCAATCCACCTCTTTCTCTCTTCCCTCCCATATCTCATATAGGATCTGTGATTTTTTCTTTAATTAAGTTCTGGATTTGTTAGGTATGGCTTGTTCATCCTGAATTCAGAATAGAACTGGCAAACAGTGCTGGTACTTTGGTTAATTTCCCCTCCCCCCAAGGAATGGCACCCCAGTTGATGACATTTTAAAAATTGATTTTTCAAGATAGGGTAGAAGTTGTTCATTTTTTGCATTCTGTGACAAAACGTTTGGGAGGGGGGCAAGGCAACTGAGTTCAGAATGTCTGTCTTCACCTTCAGTTACTGAGTTTCCTGTGCCTCCCGTCCTAAAGAAAGCTGACTCTTCAGGTTTCTTGGTTGTTTAAGGTAATTTAGTTTGAGAGAATGCCAGTTAATTGTCTGACATAAATAGCCCTGTGCAAATTAGCCATCTGGGTGAAGAGCAGAGCCTAAAAGCTGCTGTGAAAGAGCGCTCATTTTTAATTTGGGCATTCACTGGGGACTGTTGCCAGAGTTGGGTTCAGGCACTCTCAGCGTGAACTATAGCCTGCCCAAATGCACCATGAGCTAATGTAACATGGAGGCATTCATGTGGGAAATTAAAAAGTCGGATGGACAAACGTTGCAGCTTTGAGAACTCAATAAAAACTTATTACCAACTAGAGTGGTCCTAATATCCCAGTGATAGAAATGCCAGTGCTACTGCAGTGGCAGAATGAGATTTTCTTTCCTTTTTTTTTCATATGTGCATGCGTGTAAGTAATTGTCATTCATCAGAAGAGATAGGAATTTAATTTCCTTCTGGATATATTTAGATTTAAATGGAAATTTCTCCTCTTTTGCCCTTGCTCAAAATACCTTGGTTCCTTAGTTGCATCTGTTGGTCCTTAAGCAATATTCAGAGAGTGAGCATGCTTAATATTTGTCAAAATTCAGCACAGTAGTGAGAGCACAGGATCAATTCCTCTTGTGCCCTCATTGAAATTATCTCTGTGTAGAGTGACAGGAAAGATAGGAAATAGTGCTCGTTTGAACCTGGCAACAAGAGACAGGTAGAACCTGAGAAGTGGTGCTCTGTCTACAGCAGGGCCTTCCAAACCCTGACCTGGCAGCCGAATCCACCTCATGACCATAGCTTACCATTCCGCCGGGTCGCTGCATGACTTCTACTGAGATCAGGGGACAGGGATGCTCTGGGCATTCGCGTCTGCCCAGATGTCATTTTGCACAGCCTGCTGGGATACTGGGCAATAGGTGCAACTGTCCAGAGTGTTCCTGTCTTCAGTAGAAGATCTCAGTAACCCAGTGGAATGGCAAGCTGCAGTCTGAACGGGGACTACATATTTATTACACAGCGCTTGCAAGTTTGGTGAACGCTAGTCTACAGAATCTATATGAATATAATGGTAACCCTCTTGGACCAACACTTGGTGCTTCCAGAAAACCTATAAGCAGAGCATGAAGGCAGTAGTAGCCTGCTTGATATTCCCAGCATCTGGTTTTGATCAGGTATATTGCCTCCAATATGAAGATTTTGTTTAGCCATCATTGCAAGTGGACCCGAATACTATCACGCCACAGCAACTACTTTCATGTTAGGGATCCTGTACAAGTACAGAGTTTTCAGAAATGGTGAGCAGATGGTTGAACTTTCTCATAGTTGAAGCTGAAAATTACATGATATGGCTCATGGTAAGAAGATGGTTTTCGGGGGGAAATAGCAAAAAATGAGCTGTATCTTGAACACTGACTTGTGTCCATTCCCAAGTGTGATTGAATTCATTTGAGAGTAACGAGATTTTCTTACTATATGGAAGAAAAGAAGTTAGCTGTTTCTTGAGGATGAGCATTTTTTCATGATTAGGAACGGATTGCATATTAACCCTTGCTTTTCCTCCATTTCAGAAGAAACTGAGGCTACAATCCTATCCACACTTTCCTGGGAGTAAGCCCCATTGACTATAATGGGACTTACTTCTGAGTAGACATGAATAGATTGTGCTCTGGGTATGCTATTCTGTGGGCACATTTTAAAGTACTCTCAGGGATAAAAGACTTGATGTCAAAAAAAAACAAAAACCAAAAAATTTCTTGGGGTCATAACTGATCAAGAAGGGAGAGGGACCTCAGCTTCCCCGGCAAACTTCTTTTCTTCCCATAGTGTTGGCATAAAGAAATCTACATACGTGAGCATGTTTGGTTTAATTTTATCAGGATCTGCTTTGTATCCTAACTTAGACTGATTCACATGTGTCTGTATGTTGCTCATTGGTTTGTGTTGCTCATTGGTTTATCAGAAACCTGTCCTGGCTTGTCCTGTCCAATCTGCATATTTCTCAACTGCAAGTCTTAATTAGACGGTACAACTATAAATGATGTGAACATGTGTCTTCAAATTTGAGCAAGGTGACCTCAGTTACTTAAAAAAAATGGAGATGCACAAACCAATATTCTTTTTAGCTGCATAAATTGCTGAAACAGGTTCGTAATGACTAGTGGTGTTTCCTAGCTTGATAATAAAGTATGCATGAGAATCAAGAAGAAGTGAAGGAGTAGTGGAATCAGTTTGATAAGCCTTGAAATCCGTACCCATATCCAAATCCAGTGCTTTACATAGTAGAGAAGCCAACAGCTCCTTCTAGAGCTAGTCCTCTATAGGAGAAGCTGCCAGGCAGCTCAATCCTGAGCTGCCCAGTGCATGGGGCTGCAGCAGCACAGAAAATGGCCTCCGCTGCATCCTGCATGCTTTGCAAGCACTGCCGGCAGCTCCTCAGGAGACGGGGACTTGCATTCCCTTCCCCCAGGTAAGCTGAGTAGCCCTACAATGGAACTGGATTCCATGCTGACCCTTGGATCAGCATAGAATTTTGAGCCTCTTTGTCAGGCTGGTGGCCCGAAATGGAGGCTCAGGATCAGGTGGAGCAAAGCTCCACTAGTCCCGCCTCCCTCCCGCCCTGCTTTCTCTCCTGGCACGCCTCCACCCTGCCCTCTCCTTGCCCTCCCTCCACCTCCCCCCTCCCCGGAATGCCTCCTCCCTGCCTCCACCTACCACTGCTGCTTGGCTGTCCACGCGACCACCGAGTGGTGGAGCTCTGGTACTTGTCCGGCGCTAGCCTAGCACTGGCAGAGCACTGGTGCTAGGACCCGCAAACTTGCCTTATGGCACGTTTGCAACAGTGGCCGCCAGCAGTGAACCAGTGTTCCGAGTTCAGGATTGAGCTCTAAAATTCTCGAGTAGGGAAGGGTTGTTTCCTGATGAAGAGCTGTGTGCATGAAACACATTGGGATTGAGATTTGTAGTAGTTGTGTCACTCATCTTGTACCTGCTGGCTTTTACTCCTCTTTCAGCAATTTTGGTGGTTGTCTTTTGCTGTGTTGTAATAGAAATTGCTACTAACTTCTTCCTGTTGCACCATCCTGTTTGGTCTTATATCTGTTTAAACAATCTAGCTAAAACTAGAAGTTTCAACTCCTACCTTGAAACTTTTGAAACTTAAATGCACCTGACTTTGCTCTGGATCAAGTGCAGGCCTGGCCAAACTAACTGCCTAATCCTATTCTCCCCCTCCCCCAATCAATGTGGTGATGCTGAAATGGCTACTGCTGCATTCTGTGGAGGGGGCAGTTGCAGAGGTCTCCTCTGGATAAGGGAACAAATGTTCCTTTACCCATACCTGAGGATAAACCTTTGCCACACAAAGAGGTCTACTCAGACCTGCGCTAGTGATTTTGCTGGTGCAGGCCCATGTGAACCTATGTTGTGGGTTCAGGTCCAGGAACGAGGCTAGGATTGCCCTTCCTAGACTGTTCAGCCTTTCCTCCACCCTGTCACCACTTTGTTCCACCTTCACCTTTCCCCATACTGCCCCTGTTCCACCTTCTCCAGCAACGTACCTGTCTCAGGGGGTCCAGGGGGATCCACAAGCATGTGCAGGAAGGCTCTGTCCTTCCTCCTGGTGCTCTGGCAGCATGTGTGTCAGCATGCTGTCAGAGTTATATCTGCGATCCTCCATTACAGATTTCCTTCTCCAATATTCAATTGTTTTGCATTTGAGGTTTTCAGTAAGGTCATCAGAAAGCCTGTTGGTTTATTTTTAAAGAAATGAGTTACATTTTCTATATTTTCCTAACTTGAGGGCATTAATATGCAGAGGATGTGAGAGAGACTTTGAAAATTTTAAATAATGAAAGATATGCAGGCAGAGATAGCAATACCTTGTTCAGTGTTAATGATGTTCTTTTGAAGTAGCCTACTTCTGAATTCTATTTTCTACCACCAGACTGAAAAAGAAGCACCTGCAATTAATCACAATGGCAAAGAACAGCACTGGTTTAGTATTTTATCTTGACAGAGGTCTGCACAGGGAAGTGTCTGCCATCTCGGTACACCACTTTTTCAGAAGGATTTATTTGCCAAGCAGTTGGAACTGCCGGAGTTGTGAATGGTGCAGAATTTATTGTACTGCATGGAGTACCATTTGTGTATAAATAAAAGTAGCGAATGAAGTTTTTGCTGTGTAATAGAGACCAAAATTTTACAAATCATGGTAGAAGAAATCTTTAATTCTCTATGTATCTCAGTAAAGCACACAGATGTTTCTGAGACATGGTTATAGAAGTCCTCTGAAATTGGATGTTGGTAAGCATAGGCAGGAAGAAAGATGACTTCTTTTTAGACAGCTAGATTGATCCTACTCAGGTTATGTGTTGTAAACAGATCTACTGGAAGGCGTTAGGTGTGCTGACAGAGGATTTTGTTTCAAAAAGCTGCTACTGGGAATAACAGTTTGAGTTGTTCTTCTATCAGAATGCTTCACTTGCTCCCATGCTCTGTTGGCTAGTCTGCATTGATGAACATAAGAACAGCCCCACTGGATCAGGCCATAGGCCCATCTAGTCCAGCTTCCTGTATCTCACAGCGGCCCACCAAATGCCCCCAGGGAGCACACCAGATAACAAGAGACCTCATCCTGGTGCCCTCCCCTGCATCTGGCATTCTGACATAACCCATTTCTAAAATCAGGAGGTTGTGCATACACATCATGGCTTGTACCCCATAATGGATTTTTCCTCCAGAAACTTGTCCAATCCCCTTTTAAAGGCATCTAGGCTAGACGCCAGCACCACATCCTGTGGCAAGGAGTTCCACAGACCGACCACGCGCTGAGTAAAGAAATATTTTCTTTTGTCTGTCCTAACCCGCCCAACACTCAATTTTAGTGGATGTCCCCTGGTTCTGGTATTATGTGAGAGTGTAAAGAGCATCTCCCTATCCACTCTGTCCATTCCCTGCATAATTTTGTATGTCTCAATTGTGTCCCCCCTCAGGCGTCTCTTTTCTAGGCTGAAGAGGCCCAAACGCCGTAGCCTTTCCTCATAAGGAAGGTGCCCCAGCCCCGTAATCATCTTAGTCGCTCTCTTTTGCACCTTTTCCATTTCCACTATGTCTTTTTTGAGATGCGGCGACCAGAACTGGACACAATACTCCAGGTGTGGCCTTACCATCGATTTGTACAACGGCATTATAATACTAGCCGTTTTGTTCTCAATACCCTTCCTAATGATCCCAAGCATAGAATTGGCCTTCTTCACTGCCGCCGCAAATTGGGTCGACACTTTCATCGACCTGTCCACCCCCCCCCCCCAAGATCTCTCTCCTGATCTGTCACAGACAGCTCAGAACCCATCAGCCTATATCTAAAGTTTTGATTTTTTGCCCCAATGTGCATGACTTTACACTTATTGACATTGAAGCGCATCTGCCATTTTGCTGCCCATTCTGCCAGTCTGGAGAGATCCTTCTGGAGCTCCTCACAATCACTTCTGCTCTTCACCACTCAGAAAAGTTTGGTGTCGTCTGCAAACTTAGCCACTTCACTGCTCAACCCTGTCTCCAGGTCATTTATGAAGAGGTTGAAAAGCACCGGTCCCAGGACAGATCCTTGGGGCACACCGCTTTTCACCTCTCTCCATTGTGAAAATTGCCCATTGACACCCACTCTCTGCTTCCTGGCCCCCAACCAGTTCTCAATCCACGAGAGGACCTGTCCTCTAATTCCCTGACTGTGGAGTTTTTTCAGTAGCCTTTGGTGAGGGACCGTGTCAAACGCCTTCTGAAAGTCCAGATATATAATGTCCACGGGTTCTCCCGCATCCACATGATTCTAGAAGGCTTTAAAAGGGGATTAGACAGATTCATGGGGGATAAGTGTATTGGTGGTTATTAGTCATGATAGTGCTGTATAAATGGCACTATAAGCTGCCTTGGGGGACCAGGCCTCAGTTGAAAGGAAGAATATAAATAGTTTAAATAGATAATGAGAGGCAGAACACAATCCAATGCATACATATTCTGGAGTGGTAGTCCATGTGCTCTAATAAATGCATCCATAGTTGACCTCAAGTATTTAATTAGGTTAGATAGACTGTTAACAGAAAGGCTGTCTGTCTTACACAGCTGATGGTAGTATAGAAATTACAACAATCAGTAGTTTACAAAATCCATATAAAATCTGCATAAATGCTATAAAATTTAGATGTCAAAAACAAAAACTGTCTTTTAGGTTCTTCTGTTTGTAGGAAAGAGGAACTCAGCAGATCAGGTGAGCAGAACCTAATAAGATAAGATAAGAAAAACTTCCTTTTCTTCTTTTTGCTCTTGGAGTCTGATTAAGATGGTTAAAACATCTGATATAGAAACTTGATAGACTTATAATTTATGAATCCATATTTCCTTGGATTGTCCAAACACCTTATAAGCTGTCTGCACAGTGGACTCCAAACACACTTTCTCTCCCCTATGAACAAATGTCCCTGGGTCATCTGGACATGGGGGCTCCTTCAGGTACTGCTTGTGGCTGCAGATAGAATGATGGCGCCTAGGGAAAGGAATTCCCTGTGGGTCACAGTGATACTGGAACTCATTTGCGATGGGGTTGAGTGTATCTTCCCTGTTGGCCTTTTTGTTGGCATCCTATTGTTCTGGGAGAAAGCAGGATATAAATCTTTTAAATAAATAAGTGGAACACACCCATTTGCATGTTGCATCTTTTATTTTAGTGCTAACGTGTGGGATGATGCTTTTCTTTTTAGCTTTCTCTGTCTGTAAGAAGCAAATCTAAATGTGTTCGCTTCTCAGATCTGTCACTCTGACACTTTCCACAGGTTACGCATTCTTCTCTATTAATTTGACAATGGAGTTAATTCACCTGAATTTCTGCACAACAGTTGCCATTTAAGAAGGCAGTCGTTGAAAAGTTGGGAAAATATCAGTTCAGCCAATAAAATGGAAATGTTAGAGCTGTTCAAACAGCATTATACATTCCTACTATTTATTCTTTATAACCTTTTTATCCGGTAGCATAGGATTGCATTGCAAGCCCCATTCAATCAAACAATATTTAGTTGAGATTCATGTTTTTACTAAGGACTTTGGATTGTATCCAATATGTTCCTCAAATCCTTTTATATTTGCCTTGTCAGCTTACACTTGTTCCGCCTGACTTTATGCTCCTTTTTATTTTCCTCACATATACAAGGTTCCCACTTCTTCAAAGAAGGCTTCTTGCTTTCTCTGTCTTACTTCTCTGAGTTACACTGTCACCCTCTGGATCACTTTTTATTTTTCTAATGTGTTCTACGTTTTGACTATTTCTGTTCTGGCAGTTTTGTTCTGAACAGAGATTTGCCTCTCCCCTCCCTCTCTCCCCCTTAAACCTTTGTCTGTCTTTCCCATTGATGCCCACCTTACACCAGTTTTACTAACTTTTAGAAAACTTAGGGCCCATTCCTATCATCAGAACTTGTTTTCTGGCAGCACACCCAATTTGCAAGGCAAAATGCAACATGCTGTTGCCGAAAATGGCAAGTGGTGTGGCCACACAGTGCTGACACCCGGGGAGCTGGGAGGGCCACTAAGTCAGTGGCAGGCACAGGCCACGGGGAGGAGGGGAATGGGACATTTTGGGGAAGAAACTGGGTGGAGGGAGGTGGCAGTCGTTCATGCCTGATCTTATTTCCCACTTTAAAAAAAACCTCCCCATCCCATTTTCCTTCCTCCAACATACACCACCAAAATAGGTGATGTATCTCCAAGGAGTCCAATAAGCATAAGTAAAAATGTTTTTTTTTTTACTTCTGTCCTGTTTGCTTTCAGGCCACCTCCCTAACACAGCATACAGAGCTCACCTTTTTGGTGCAACTGCATGCTATAGCATGGCAGGGGAAAGGATTCAGCTCTTAGGTCTTCACTAAACTTCAAACAGGCTTTCAAGGCCTGTAGATAATGGTATTCCTTCCCAGTCTTTCAGAGCATGGTTATTGCTGTTATGTGTATAGTAGTAGGCTGCTATTCTGATTTTCATTTTTATTATGAATAAAATAGTCATAAATAAAATAAATCATTTTATTTTGATTTTAATGATGAATTGATGTGATCTCACAGGGGCTTCTATAAAGACTGTTTGCAAATGCGAAGGGCAGGAGTCAGAAATGACAAAAGAGCAACTGGCTGCCAAGTGAGTTTTGTTGTTCTTCTGGAGAACCAGGTGGATCCTTCCTTCCATGAGAACAGCTAAAGGGAGGCATACAATTTACCTCCTTTTTTGTGCACATGATTAGAGAAGAGCAGAGTGAATCATATGGGCCCCTGTACAAGACTTTGCCCTGGTTCAGAACCTTAACCCTTGAGGCTTAACAAGATATGCCTAAAAGCGTGTGGAAAAGATGGGTTTTGAGGAGGAATTTTAAAGAAGGAAGAGAAGTGTTTGAATGTACTGTATTTTTCGCTCCATAAGACACACTTTTTCCCCCCCAAAAATTTGGGGGAAATGTGTGTGTGTCTTATGGAGCGAATACTGCAAAAAAAATAAAAATAAATAAAAAATAAATAAAAAATCCGCCCCGGCCCCACCCCCTGCCCGCTCGCTCTGCTCGGCTTCCCCAGGCAGTCAGAGGCTGAGCTGGCCGGGGGGCTCCTGCCTTCCCTCAGCGCCCGCGCGGACTGTGGCAGCGCCAGACGGAGCGCGAGGGCGATGAGCAGGGCTCCAAGGCGCCGCAGCCCGCCAGAGACTGAGCCTCGCAAACCCGCGTGTCTACTCAGAAGTAAGTCTCAGAGTCACTGGGGCTCACTCCCAGGAAAGCGTGGGTGGGGTGGCAGTATCGCTGCCCAATCCTGTGCATGCCTACTCTGAAGAAAAGTCCCATTAGAGTCAGGGAGGCTTACTCCCAGGAAAGCCTCTCTCTCCCCCCCCCCAAGCCTGGAGCATCACAGCCTCTCTTTCCCCCCATCCCAAGCCTGGAGCATCACATCCTCTCTCCCCCCAAGCCTGGATCATCACAGCTTCTCTCTTCTGCCCCCCAAACCTGGAGCATCACAGCCTCTCTCCCCCCCCAAAGCCTGGAGCATCACAGCCTCTCTTTCCCCCCACCCCAAGCCTGAAGCATCACAACTTCTCTACAACACAAACACTTTCCCCCCTCTCTGACACACACAGGCTGCCCCCTTCTCTTACACACACAGATGCTCTGCCCCCCCCCCCACACTCACACAGCAGGGGAGGGGCGCTTTCACTCACCTCATCCAGCATCTGAATGTAAGCCCCCCCCCCACCATCACAAAGAAAAACTGTCTCCTTGGTCAGAATGCCAGTGTTTGCTTATTGCACAAGCCCCAGGTAAGGCTCGGTTCTCACCATAAATCCAGAGGTTTATTGTGTCTTGAGAATTCAAGTTGTGGTTAGACTTTCCACTTGTTCATTTGTATTGTATTGTATGGGAACTGGTGAGGAGGTAGGTGTGGTGTCAGCAGTGGCCCCTTTAAGGGTAAGGCCTGGGCATCCAGCAGAGTGTGCTGCACAGCTGCAGCCACTGGAAGGCAATAGGGCCCTCAGGGATATAAGGAGTACCTGAGGCAGAAAGGGTTTGTGGGTTTTGAAGGAGTGCAAGTTGGAGGTAGGAGAGGAGACTTTATTGAATTTGGAATCTGACTGTGGATTGTGACTGGACTTGGATACCCTGATGGATTTGACTGACCTACCTAGAACCTGACCTTGGACTGTAATTTGGCTTATTGGCTCTGGACTCTGATTTGGCAACTTTGATTGATGGGACTGATTTACTTGGCATCTGTGGACTGGAACTGGACTCACTTTTGCTTGCTGCACTGGTGAGTTGCACAAGGGGGACTGATCAGCCTTAAGCGGGCACAAGGCCCAGTGGATTGGAATTTGGCAGAACATCATTGTAGCAGAAAGATAATGTGATCCCCTATTTGTGTGCACTTGCTTTTGTGAGCTTTATAAATTCTGAGTTCTTGGGGTTTCCAGAAAACTAGAGTACTCAAACCTTTAAGTCTCTCCATTTGTTAATGACAGTGATAATGGTTCTTAATGCCACTGTTGACTGTTCATTTTACATGGTTCAAATGTTGTTCTGTTATAGTTTATTAAATATTTTATTACACTATTTGGTTCAGAATATTTTTTTTCCTGTTTTCCTCCTCTAAAAACTAGGTGCGTCTTATGGTCAGGTGCGTCTTATGGAGCGAAAAATACGGTAACTGGTTCCTCTTCATCCACTCCAGGTGTATGTTGGAGGATGAATCAGGGTTGTCCTTATGCATAGAGATTATTGACACCCTTTCCCAGAGCCGCTATGCCCCACTTCCCCAAATCATCAAATCTAGGGAAACTACTGCATGTAGATACCCGAGATAGGAAAGGTTGAAGAGCCTGTTGCCTCTTGCCCTAGCTCATCAGCTGTCTTTTCTGACACTGGGAGGCTCTATGTCTCTCTTCCGAATTCATGATAATACAATATTAGAAACATGCTCAATAGAATTTTTGTAGCTTTTAGAGTTTGTGAAAGAAGCCTTTTTCAACCACATAAGATGCATAGCATCTGGATTGTGACTAAGCCTATACTCACAGCAATTATTTTGTTACTATAGGAATCATCTCTGCATTTTCTCTGTTTTAGGTTCTTTTTGTAGGAGCTAATATTGTTTATTCCGACTGCTCTCCCAGCATTCAAAATGCCAGGGCCCCTGGGAAATAAGAAGGCTAAAGTACAAGCGGTTAGTGTTAATCAGACCTCTAAATAATCCTTCCTCTTGTGCCAAAACTTCTGAGTACAATTCTGAGCTACTTTCACCCTGGGAATCCAGAAAGATTTCCTTCCCTCTGTTTTTAAGTTGCACAATAGTCTCTTTTTTTCCTTTCAGATGGCTAAATTATTTGCTTTTTTGGTTAGTGAAATACAGGCGTGCCCTGGTATTTGCAGGGGTTCCATCCCAGAACTCCCCACAGTTAACTGAAACCGCAGATACCAGAAACTGAAACATCTACCATCCTCCAGATAAGTCACTGAGGGCTTCCCCCGGCCTCTGAATACCTTATAAGGTTATTTAAAACGTTGCTTCTGGTTTTACGAAAAAATCAAAAGTTGTGTTTTTTACTGTAAGTATGAGTCTGGCAGAGATCATGGACAGTTGTGTATGGCTCTGCTGGGCTCAGAGGACCCTCTGGAGGCAAGGGGAGCAGAGTTCCTCTCATTTCTGGAGGCAGTACACGAGGGGGGCCCCATGGAACTGATCTGTGGAGAAGTAAATCAGTGGCTACACTATCCATGGATATACCCCCCATACTGTTTTGGGGATCACCAAAATACCAGGAGGATTGAACAATGCAGGAGGCCTCTTTTTCATTTGGAGGCAATTGCAAGGAAGGCAAGGCATTCTCCCCTTGCCGTCTTCTTCTTCAAGTTGCACGTCTTGGGTTATTAGATCAACTTTTCACTGAGTATCAGCCCCAGACCTTCTGCTTTTCTGTTTCTATCAAACATCTGCCCATGGCATTACCCCTAAAAACCAGCTTGAGGGATAACTTCCCAGGCCCTCCATAGGAGGTGGAATGTTTGATTTCAAAACTTGGTGGTCCTATTTGGATAGACATTGTAATACATTGTACTTTTTCTGTTTTGATATTCTGATATCATCCTATCGCATTTGAAAATGAACACACTTTTTCCCCCCTCTGCCCCACTTGAAAGAATTTTAGAAAGGAATGGGCCTAGGCAGGGACAGATGAGGATACTGTGGCTGAACCCATTATATAATGGTTAATATACCGCCTTTCCCCAAAAATAAGACATTTTTTTTTTGGTTTAAAAAACACACTAGGTCTTATTTTTGGGGTAGGTCTTATTTTTTTTTAATGTTCAACAATCCACAGTCATTCATGTACAACAATATACCTTACAAAAATATCCCCTCAGCACCTAGAAGGATGCCTGTCTGCCTGTCTACTCAGAAGTCAGTCCCTTTATAGTTAATGGGACTTACTCCATGGAAGGTGTGGAGAGCCTCAGAGCCCAGTAGGCAGGGTTGCCTCACTTGCTGCTTCCTGTCTCAGCTCCTCCTCAGCGTCCTCTGCCCAAGACAGCACAGCAGGCGCTTTCTAGGTGGCAGGCATGGGAGTGCAGCATTCCCGGCCACATTGCCCACCCCCCCAGGACCCCTTCCATCCCGTCCCCTCCATCCTGGCCCTGATCACAACTAGGTCTTATTTTTGGGGTAGGTCTTATATTTCAGCAATTCTCAAAAAACACACTAGGTCTTATTTTTGGGGAAACACGGTATTTCTTTTATTTAGTTTACCTAAAAGAATTTCTGCTCCTTCCCCTTTGGTTGGGGAAGTGCTCAAGGCATAATTTTCACCATAATTGAAAAACAAAGCTAAAATTGAAAATACAAGAACGAAATAGCAGTATGACAGCCCAATCCTATCCGCACTTTCCTGGGAGTAAGCCCCACTGAGTCCAGTGGGTCTTGCTTCTGAGTAGACATGCATAGGATTGGGCTGTCAAACTGGCAGCAGACAAAGCAACCCCAGAAATTAAGAGGGGAAGGCAAACTGAAACAAAAATGTTTTCAGCCAGCACTGAAACTGCAGTTATGACGGAGCCAACTTCACCTCTTAGGGGAGGGACAGTTCATGGTCTCAGGGTAGTACAGATGAAAGGAGATTTTTGTTTACCCAGTGTGTAATTAATATGTGAAACTTCTTGCACAGAGGCATTTGGTGAGCCACTGTGAGATACAGGAAGCCTGACTAGATGGACTCTTTTGGCTTGATCACTCAAGTCTTATGTTCTTATATGAAACAAAAAAGTCCTTAAGTCTCTGTTGGAAAGCCAACAGGGAGAGTTCAGATCTTAATTCTACAAGGAGAGAATTTCTTATCTGACGTAACTACAGAGAAGATGCTGTTGAACTTCTAGGAAGATAATCTGAAATGCAAAAAATAGGGAAGCAATTGATGGTGATACAGAAAATAAGATTAGCATTAGCTGACCTACTATGGTGATGCACAGATGACACACTGAGAATTCACATATAAAAAATGGTGCAGTTAGAGAATGTGTATCTAGTACCATAAGTTTTAGACAGGAGTCTGGTTGAAAAATTGGCCAAATAAAAGTCCAAGTTGATTACAGGTGTCTACACCGCATTAGAAAAGCCTTGAGAATGGGATCCAGATAAGTAGTTAACATATGACAGAGTGTCACAGACACTCACACAAAGAAGCCAGGAATTAACAGCATCTAAAAAACGTCTTTGAGGAGTCAAATCTGGCTTAAGGTCATGAAGCCAAAGTAGTCGTGATTTGGAATAATTGATACTCATATTACACCCAAGATTCCAATTATGTATTGGATTAAAAATAACTGATGTTTGGCTAACTGCATTCAAACCATAAGAAATTGGAGTGAGAACTCTTCTTGAGAGAATCAAAACATCTGGGCAGAGAAATGAGCTGTCACTAAAAACGATTCCAGGACTGCTCAAATGCTTTATTTTGGAAGATCAGAGCACTTCTGGAGTGGAGCACTTATGACTGGAGACAGCAAAGGGACGTCCCTCTCCCAGCACAATGTTAAAGCCTAGGAGGCCAAGAAAGAAAACTCAGGCTGATGGGTTTCTCCCTTCGTTCTCTTCGGTTTTAATTGTTTTGTGTCAGGCTGTCAGACCCTGTAGCATTTGCTCAAAGAAAAGCAGAGTTGGGGGGAAGAAGGCAAGAGTTTTTATCATGAGGGAAATATGAAGAAAATTGTATGTGGCAGAAGACGAGGCTGTTCAAACACTTCGTTTTTAAAAATAAACTTAACAGCCTTATGTTATGACCACTGTAGCACTGGTTTAGTGCAAGGAATACATAAGGTTTGTCATATAACAGCTTACTGAAGGAGGAATTTATTTATTTATTTATTTATTCATTCATTTATTACTTATTTTCACATTTGTATACTGCCCTTCCTCTAAGGAACTTAGGGTAGTGTGCCTAGTGCTACCTCCCCTTTTGCCTTCACACCAACCCTAAGAGATAGGTGAGGCTGAGAGATCATGATTGGCCCAAAGTCACCCGGGAAGCTTCATGGCTAAGCGGGAATTTGAACCTGGATCTTCCAGGTATAAATCCAACTCCTATTCCACCACAGCTTCCTGGTTTCATGGTAAATAAGGCTTTATTTACAAATAAATAAATAAAATGAATATAGCCTTTATCAGTGGTTCTCAAACTATTAGCACTGGGACCCACTTTTTAGAATGAGAATCCGTCAAGACCCACCAGAAATGATGTCATGACTGGAAGTGACATCATCAAGCAAGAAAATTTTTTACAATCCTAGGCTGCAATCCTAGGCTGCAATTCTGTATGCAATCCGTACATACCAAGGAGTAAGCCCCATTTACTATCATTGTTAAAAGCATCTACATACTGGCCTGTTAAAAGTACAGATGTGAAATATTTCCCCAAATGCAGTCACATACCATGGTAGCATCGTGTCTAATATATTAAAAATAAAACATTCAAATGAATGGGGACCCACCTGAAATTGGTTTGCAAACCACCTAGTAGGTCCCGATGCACAGTTTGAGAAACACTGGCCTATTTAAATAAAGCCTACATAAATTTGCTTTTATTTAACATATTATAGTGGGACGCTCAATATTCATTGTTTCTACTGTCTGAGCATTAGTCATATATGCTGCCTTTGGTGGAGAATTCTGCAGTTTCCGTGTCTTTGGATCTGCTTTGTCAATTAACTTGTAAACATTAGAAATGGTACATTTATGAGCAAGCTATGATCCCATGATACAACAGCTTTGCTGTAGCTGGCAGGTCACAGCCTGGTATGCATCTGGATGGGAGACCACCTGGGAATGCTCGGCCCACTGTCATGAATTCAGTGATGGGGTGGGGGGGAAGAGAGTGGGATTTAAATGAAAGAAAGAAATGTGGTATTCTCAAACACCGCTGCCCACTCCATCCTGTCTTGGGATAGTTCAGGAGATCTTTTCATGTTCCCAAAAGAGTGCTATATAATATAATCACTTAATAAAGAATCCTTTATTCTTGTGTAAGTTCTGAGGATTTAATGTTAAATGGCTTTCGTTCATTGTGAACTTCAAGAGAAACACAGACTATATTCTGTTTCATTATAGGGAAGCAGATTTCTTTTGAAACCTGTAGAGGCTTTTTATCTTAAGCAGAAATAATAAGGTCATTATCGCTCCAGCAATCCTGGCAAATTTTATCAGTTCTTACCTCTTTGAATCCCTTACTCTCTCTCCTGTTTAACTCTGTGTTCCTCCTACACAGTGCTATTCTGACCTAAACTAGTTCATCAATCAAGATATGCTGAAGGGAAATAGAATTGCATTATGCTTCCCTGCAGGATGCAGAATAATTTAATTGCATAAATTTGGTTCATATTTTTATTTTCCTTTATGTTGTTTAATGTGTCTTGGAAAAAAGGGTTTACACAAATAGCCATTACAAGTAAACCCCCAGAATAAACTTGCTTGTTACAAGTAAAAAAAAAAAGGCCAAATGCTCCAGCTGTTCCACACATTAAACTGTTGCAAGAATAATTTCTAGAAACTCATAGAAACATATCAGGAAGGCAAAGAAATGAATAATAGATGGAGTGCAGCATTATTAAGAGAATATATTTTCTTTGCATCAGGGTTATACACTTAATGGCTTTTGCTACATAGAAGCAGATGTGTGCAAACACTTGCGCAAAATCACTGCTTAAACTAATTTGAGCTGTTTATACTGAATCTGAAGCGGGTGTACCATTTCCCCAACTAGTACCTGCAGTCTTCTGTTCCCAGCTTAGTTCACATTCTCTTTCTGTGAATGGGCTGGCTACCTGGAAAAACCATGATGATATGCAGCGGCCTAACCCCATGCTGAGCCAGTAATGGGCAATAAGCTTCCATGGGCTGAATGTTGGTCTGAATGTGCCTCTGCAAGCCACCCTAAATGTGGGCCACTGGAAATGAGCTGATTTTTTATTTTTGGCATAACGTATACCAAAACTAAGGTAAGGAGCTGGGCTACAAAACATTGTGGCAATGGCCCTCCATCTTTTGGAGAATGAATTGCTATAGAGTGACAAAACCCAGACATTATCTCCCCCCCCCCCATGGCTTTGGACTGAAGTACTATTTGACCCATTTAACATAGCTAATTCATGCGCATTCCATATTTGCTAGCTGCTCATTGTCTACAATTTGATGTATGGCATATCCAAACTGGATTGATGCTGACTAAGTTATGACCAAAACTAAGTTATGACCAAAAAGTTATGATTCCACCCCATGGTAAGTGTTCCCCTGGCCATCAAGAAGCTTTTGTATTGACTTCTTCAGACTCATTCATTTGTATTGCATTGTTGGCTTGCAGACTGTGAGCCCTGGTAACAAAGCAGTGAATGTTTCCAGGTACATCGTTCAGTTACAGGCCCTTGTAGCCTGTATGTCCATCAAGATCTCCATCATTCCTTCATACACTGTTTATCTCAAATGCTGCGCTGAACATCTATATATTTGAACTTCTCTTTATCTTCTTTTCACCCAAAACCTGTATTAGTCTTTCCACGCCTCTGCAAAGATCAAGCTTGGGTGACTTGATTTCTGCTCTCGAAAACATCCACTATGTTTCTTGACTTCCATTTAGAGCTCATGAAGATTTATCAGCCATGACTCCAACATGGGCTGCTGTTGTATGCTGCACTGCTTCCTTTGTCGATCTGTGCAAACAACAAGCATGGTATTATGCTTCACATCCATCATATCGTGTGTACTGTTAGATGCATGTGCACTTGATTCTGCCCACCATCCATCCAAGCCAGCATTTTTCATGTGAGGTAGTTGAAACACACATGAATCATCCAAGTTTGAAGATGACATTCTTAAACTTTGCCTATACCAGCTGCTTGTCCTGCTGTCTAGCGGCTGATCAGTTGTAACAATAGTGACTTTCTGTTCCAGATGTGGTAGGATGTTCAAAAAGTGTTGGATAACTTTAGTTACTGTATCATAATCATCAACTGATGCTTGCAGAATGGGCGATGTAATTTCAGGCTGCAGATTGACTCAGATTGCTTCACTGCATGCTTGCCAAGATGGAATGAATGAATTTTCATCATGAATCTGTGATATTATTGCCCAGGCCATGTCAGTTAACCTCCCATGTTTCATTTCCTCACTGCTGCTGAACTACCCTTCCACTTCTGTGACTTTGGCCTTTCACTAGGCATTAAGCAGGCTGGGTCAATTGCTTGAAATGCTTGCAGAGAATCAGCTGAGTCTTTGCTCTTAACATCTGCAGGCCACCTTTATCTTTAAGTTCACTATGTATTTTAGAAGGATAAGAACCTCTGCCAATCTATTTTCTGAGTGAAGTTAAATCCATTTCCCCCCAATTACTGTGGATTCAGGGACATCTGTCTTACCAAACAAGCAGTGGATCAGTCAGTTTTTAAAACATTTCCCAGAATATAGCACTGGCCAGTTTTCTGAACTTTATCTACAATTGTTTGGGTTTTGGTGGCATTGATTCTGAATTAAAACAAACGGTGTGGGTGGCAGCACAAAACTGAAAGGACCTTGGATTGTTTTGCTTGGTGCAGAGCAAGGTCGGAATCCATATGCTTGGGTGCCAGTTTTCAACCACAGGATGCTATCTGCCCAATGCCCTGAGCAATGCTGCATGTCTGTTGGGTCATATCCTTATTCTCCTCCCTCTGTTCATTTAAGACTTTTGTTCCCTCAAGTAGCAAACTTGGAAACAGATATAGATTGTAGGCACAACCTGAGCAACATATCCCTGATCAGCTCCATGGCCACATTCTTGACTATCCGGAAGATCCTGCTTGGATTCTGTGGACAATATGAATTATATTTTTGTGCATGCAGCTTTCAGAAATAGTGAATCTAGCATGTTCATCAGCATTAGCAGACTCCGCTGAGAATATTCCATCCTGGGATTTTCTCCTTTGTTCTTGCAATTATCCTTTATTGGTCAACTTTATTCTTATAATTATCTTTTATTCACTTTTATTCATCTAGATAACCATCATAAGAACATAAGAACAGCCCCACTGGATCAGCCCAATAGGCCCATCTAGTCCAGCTTCCTGTATCTCACAGCAGCACCAGATCCACCCCATCCATAGCCTCCCTGCCCTCGCTCGTCTTCCCACCCTGTTTTACCCCTTCCCCATGCCTGTTACTTCCCTCTCTGCAATTCCTGCATCTCCTGCTGACTTACCTGCTCCAGCAGGCAGTGGGGGAGCCAATGACACAGGTGGGAAGGCACCCGTCTTCTTGCCAGAGTCCCCGGCAGCATGCTACTGCGCACCTTTTGCAACAGTGCTGATTGAATTATGGCAGTCACCTCAGCAAAAGAGGCACTAGAATGTTGACCAGTAAGTATAGGATTGGGCTGAAATTTTCTTTGTCATCCTTTCTTAGAATAGATCTCTCATGGGTGGTCATTTTGATACGCAAGTGCTTTAATGAATGAAAGAAAGGCACTGTGGCAAGCCTATTATAGGTAGAGGTTTTTGAAAACGATGTTTTTACCTTACTCGGCCTATTGTGTTTGGTATCTTGGGGTAAAAACCTATCTTACTCCCCAGAAATAAACGCCTCCAATTATAGGGTAGGCACAGATGGAGGGGCCGTTTCTGAGTAAAGTGTGATATTTCATACAGTATTTCATACAGTAGCTATGTAATGGAAGTGTGAATGGGCAGGAAAAAGGAATCTTCTGGGAAAAATAACCCATGTGACCAACAAATCTAGTTCCACAATAAATGCAAAGCTGAGCTAGAATTGAAAGGAGACAGTCAATGACCTGGAATATTAGATTGTTTCTCTTTAACAGGAGAGTAGCTTTAGAAAAGCACTTAATCTGTTCCGATTTGTTCTATCACATTACCTGGTTTGATCCACTGATCTTTACCAGAGATCTGTGCTTAAAGAATGAAAACAAAGGAAGGCATTCTTGAAATAAGCAATACATTAAGCCAATGGAAATATAGGGAATAAGGTGAAAAGAGCATCTTTAACAGGATTATCCATTGTGCAGTAAGTAGTAAAGGCCAACTTGGTGAGTCCCATGAGACAACAGCAGATGGGGAAGGTGTCCCAGATTGCCCCATTCAAGGTCATTAGGCAGATGTTCCTTAATTAACTCTGTGAAGACATAATTCACTCAGAAACAGATCAGATATATGTGGTCTCCTAGAGTTAAAGGAACAGATATTTGTTCTGGCATCCCTGCCTTTCCCCAAAATGACCTAAACTGCTAGTTTGAGTTTTTTCCCCTCTTGGTGATGCTATGGACCAGAAAAATTCAATTTACTTCAGAGGGATTGCTCATGACTGATAAGTGAATGAAGAACGAAGACTGTTGTGGTGCAGAAAACTTTTAGACAGCTGCTTACTCTGAAGCTGCTTATGCAGCTTTCATGATGGGCAGTTTAAGCAAAAAGTCTACTTAAATAATAGGACTATGGATAGGCAGTCTTGAAGCTTACAAAAAATGATGCAAGCGCAGAACAATGTTGACTTGAGCATGGTTAATTTTTCACTTTTCACAGAGAAGGGAGAACTATCCTAAATGTAGGTTTTCTGTTTTATGGTGGCAATATTAAAATGTTAAGTAGACATTAATTGGAACAACGCAAACAGAACGACAATTGTATTGAAAAAAGCAGTTACACTTTGACTACCTCTTATCCAAAGTGCTTGGGACTGGAAGTGTTTCTAGTTTCAAATTTTTTTTTGGATTTTGAATATTTGCATAAATATAATGCAATATCTTGGGGATGGGATGGAATCCAAGTCTAAATGTGTGTAGGAGTTGTCTGGTGTCAGAGGATGCAATGAGATATTTTCCTGAAGGTTAGTGGTGGGTAGCCATGTTCTCTGGTAATGAATATACATCATTGGGCAGTGGCCTCTGCCCATGGGCAGACTTCTTCCCAGTGCCGTCTTCCCAGAAAGCCTCAGAAAAGAGGTGCTCTGTAATTTTAACTTCTTTGGTCTCCCAAAATTCTTCCTGTGATGAGGAGCTTTCAGAAGCAATGTCTTGCTCCAGGATCTAGAGGAAGCTCAAAGGCCATACATATAAAAATGTACACTAAAAGTTGTGATATCACATATCTCCAGAACCAAAGTTGTTGCTATTGTACTTTTCCAGATATTAGAATGTCTCTGCTCTAGCTATCGGTTTCACCTGGGATTGTGTCAGTTTCACTGCAGAGCCACTTCTGCTAAGGGGGAGTTGGAGGGCTGGGGAGCTTCCTGAGTTGGTTAATAGAGCTTTCTGGGCCATCAGGTTCTGGATAGCTCTGCTTTTCTTGTATGTTTTTATGAGCATTTAAAAAGAAAGCTTTGCATTATTTTCTTTGGAATAGTTATATATGTTCAAAGCTGGGAGAAATAGCAAAGGAAGCAGGGAATTTGACAACCTTGTATGTTTTCCCTGGTTCTGTATCTACAGCCTAATACCATAAAATGTGTCCTGCTGTTGAATACCCTCTAGTGCAGGGGTGCTCAGACTTTAGGGATCCTGGACCTTTAAAATTGTGTAGGAGAGATAATTTCAGCACGTGCAGCTTGTCATCTGTGGGATGACAAGTTGCACCTGCTGAAATTCTCTCTTCAATACACTTGTTAAAGGTCCAGCATCCCTAAAGTTGAAAGTTTGAGCACCCCTGCTCTAGTGTATCCGTCCATTGACTGCTGATTAAACTGTACTTTTTGTACTGTAGCAACTCAGTTCATTCACTGCGTAACAGCAAGTCTCGTAACTAATCTCACCAAGGACTTAGGTTTTCAGTAGCATTTTCTTTAAAGGGAGAAAACAGTTTTCTTCCTTGTACCAATTTTACCCATTGTTCTCCAATAAGGTCATATGTGGGTTAACTTCTATTTGTATTTTTCACTGCTTTGCCTGTTAGATATCTTCTTACGGCACTTCTTGTGAATTTGTACCGGGACTGCCTGTGCCTCTCACCTTTGCCAGAGGCTTGGGAACCTTACCTCGGGCATATAAATTGCTAGTTACTGATTGATTCCTTTGCTAATCTAATCCAATATCAGTCTTTTAGTTAGTGTGATTATATGCAGCAATCCCAGTTCTAAGCATGGTGCATCTCAGCACTACTCATGCTGTCACTGTGATCCATGACACTCTTGCTAATAGCCATCCCGAACCCAATTCAGTTATTTGTCCTTCCTAACTCCCGCATACATAGATTTGTGGCTTGAAACTGCTGCTAGAACAAAAATCCTGCATGATTCAAAATACGGCTGTCAATCATACAAGTAAACACCACTTTTCCAAAAGAATGTGTTCATCTCCCCCAATATCTCATCTCTAGTTCTAACCTGTTAAGTGCCACAGTAAAAGGGAAAGCATGTGCTAAAGAGATTGTATTTTCTGAGTGGCAATGAAGCTGAGGATTTGTGAAAATCAAATATTAAGAAGGCAGCCTTGGGTTGTTCTTCTCCATTCAGATCCATGAATCTGTCTCTCCCACTGCTGCTATATGAACTCTGGTGAACAGGGGGAGGGAGCATGAGCATGACAAGAATGCAAGACATGCTGTTTCTTCACTTGGGCTGCTGTCTTCATTGACAAGTAGGTTTAAAAAAAATGTAAAGTGCCACTTGTGTTCATTAGCATTGATCTTTATCAGGCTGCATGTGGTGATGCACACTTTGGATGGATGATATGCTAGAATGTCTAATATAATGTGCCAGGCTAAGCTTTTATGAGAGGTCAAGGCGATGAAGATGTTTTCATTCACTTAGCTCTAACAAGCTTCATGTTTAGCTGCTTGTGGATAATGCTGAGAGTGAAGAACACTGGGAAGTTATTTGGAAAACCAATGATCCAGTTCGATAGGTGTGTTATGCTGGCGGAATGCACACTTATGTGATTGCACAGATGACCGCTCAAAGAACATGTAAACAACATTGTTTTATTTTTGGATTAGAAATGTAAGTACAGTTCTGTTGAATCAGACTGTGGATCTACCCAGCCTGTTTCTGATACAACCTTCTGAATCACCCAATCTAATATCACAGGTATTACATGCACCTAAAGCTTTGCACGAAGGATACTCAGTGCTATTGATAATCCTATTGTTCCTGAATTTGCCTTATCCTTTCATGAACTCCATGGGATTATTGTACATTAGGCTTCTGGTATTATGGTGCAGTGTTAAACAGGACAGCTATGTACAGTGAGATTTTTTTTCCCTCCTTCCAAATAATTTCATTGATTTGATTGGCTGTCCCTTTTTTGATCTTCAATTCAGATACGCCGTTGTGGATTCTGATGTTAGATAATCATATAGTGTATAGTACAGCATTTAGTGTTAAAATATGCTTTATTTTATGTCAAAACATTTCATCTTGATTTTTTTGGCTGCCCTTTAAATTTTTCATAATTATGTAGAAGAATAAATGACTGTGTGTGTGTGTGTTTATGCTGCAACATATCTTTGAAATGTGCTTTTGTTCAAGGCTCAGTCAATCTGGAACCTTCTAGTGCTGTTCAGGTTTCATAGGGCATAGTGGTGATGGAAAGGACATTGTGTCATCTGAACACATTATAGGCATGAAATACATTTTAAAAACATCATTAGCTATAAAGAATCAATTTACATGATTTAAAAGAACACAGATACTATGAAAATAATAGTTCACCAAGGTTTGCTGTTGTGTTGCCTCCAGTACAAGCTCTGTGCAAATGAGAGTAGATTTGCAGCCCCAATATGAGATGAAGACCACCAAATATTGAACATCTTTAGACTGCAGGCTTTTAGAATTTTTTTTTTTTGGTTGCATGGATCTGATTTACATTATTCCACTTATTAGCTTTGGAAAAAAATGACTGTAATTATGCGGCTCCACCTGACAAAATTAACATTCAAAGATTTTTTTAAAATTTTACTGTTTTTAAGGGACTGATTAATCTCATGGGGTAGAACTGCAGCCTTAAATATAATAAGTCCACCTACAGCTCTCCGAGTGCTACAGCCACTTAGCACTACCACTTGTCTAGTATTGGAAAGCTTGCTTGCTTGCTTGGCACAAACATTGATGGTGTAACAGAGGACCAGATAGAAACATAGGACCAAATAGAAACATAGAACTTGCCAGCACGTGCTCAACTTTCAAGCACATTTCAGTCCCTACCTGGTTTTTATTCCCTCACTTTTTAATTAAATGGTTTTTCTAATAGAAAATTACGTTCAAGGCCATATGTTAGAATAACTTTTGTAAGTCACTGTGATGAGCTTAATTTGAATTCATGGCCAGAATTGAAAGACTGTAGTCTTCTTTTGGTTTTTATATTTTTGTCTGAATGTCTTTTCCTAGTATTAATATCCAGCAGACTTCATGATTAGTGAAAGTCCATGAGTCCAAGGCAAAGCAATCTTACACAAATTCATCATAACCTTTTGTTTCTTTTCCTTTGCAAGAAAGCAAGTACCTAAAAGAGAATTCAGATTTCACCCCGTAATTAGTGATGCTGAAATTAAACTTCTTATGGTCCAATCCTATCTGCAGGAAATGCTGGCAGACCATGTGTTCCATCAGCTTATCCCATGGGCCACCTTTGCAGCAGCCTCTCTGCCATTTTGCGACTACTGCTACTGGTGTAGGCCCTCTGGGCCTCGTGCTGTCAACAGTGTTCCACCAGTGGTTATTGGCTGGTGGTAGGGGTGAAGTTGAGTGGTTTATGGGCAGGAGGGGGAGGATCTTGGTGGCAATAGCACATGCTTGATCCCAACCCCTCCAATCCTTGCCTGGACCCCTCCTCCCAGAGGGTCCTGGAGCTACACCAGCAAAAGAACTGGTATAGATCTGAGGAGATTCATAGAGGACAGAGCTGCCAAATAGGTAAAAAAAAATTTTTACCTCTCCCAGCTGGCCTGCAGGATGCAGTGGACATTGCATCAACAGCACAATCCTGTTTGGGCTGGCAGAGGAGGGGATTGGGTTGTCCCTGTTGCAGCAAGATAATCTTTTTAGTTCAAATATACGTCTGAGCTCCTGGAAAGTAAATTTGCAACCCATGACTATGGTAGACTTTTCCCTTCTGTTGTTTTGCTTTGTTCCTTTTGTGGAAAATGTACAGGTTGAAATGAATGGTAGTCAATGCCCATTATCTGCAGTTCTTCCTCAGCTTTTGTTTCTTACAGTCATGGTTTGGCATGGTGGTCTGGACAACACTTGTTAGGTTCTCCATAAATTATACCAACATAAGTCTTTCTTGCCTTTATCCCTTCCCTTTTTGGAATTATAGCTCTTCTGTTCCCTCTCTCTCTTTCCATCCTGTTTACGTTAGTGAATCAGCAGGCTACAGCAGTGGACTTGGCTATATTCGTTCTACTGCACATAATGGGTTACTTGTTCTAGCTGGCCTAAAAACCTATGAAGCCCTGGATAAGATCTGAAGCAAGTGACCTATTGGAAGAGAGTGACCAGCACCTGGTGGCAAGAAATGGGTATCTGATTATGTGTTTCCAAATCACAGGTCTGAGTAAGATACTGCAGGACCTGGGAGAGTTCCCAGTGATCAGAGGGCAACTCCACCTGCTTTGCAATTACTGTTGGAAACTCTGGTGTGTTCATATGAGTATGAATACACCTGTAATACTTAACTGGACCAGTTTGTTAAAGCATGTACTCTGGTTGTTTAAAGCCATGAATGTATTTGTATGGCATCCACAAGTTGTGTTTTCTGTAGGAAGTGCTGGTGTAACACCTTGTTTCCTGTAGTGTGTGTGGAGGTGCCCCAAGTCTACAACTCAACTTGGTCCTTGTGACTCCAAGCAAATCTAACGACTGCACTGTTATTTAAATGGAGGAATAAGGAACACTGATGGTGTTCTAATTTGAGTTCCATGTTGTTTAACATCGACATGAGACTTCTGGGTGAGGTAGTCTGAAGATTTGGGCAAAGGTCACCAATATGCAGTTTACACAGCTCTATTTTACTGTCAGTCCAATCCTATTCAGGCCTTGAGCTGATAGAGTCCAGATCGGAATAGGCCCATTTGGGACCATGGTGCAGCGAAGAAGGTAAGCAAAAATATTGTTTACTTACCTTTCTGTCACTGCTTGGTCACCAGCCAGCCCATAACATGCAGCGGTGGCTGCGCCGGTGCTGCTGCACACTCTGGGCCAGCCCAGGATTGGCTTGGGTCATTAGACATCTGATCCCAGAGATTTGGTGGATGTTGTGGCCTGGGTTTTCCAAACTTCCTTTGGCAGCACACCAGACACAGAGGTAGTGCGCGCGGGGGGGGGGGGGGGGTTATACTTCTTTGAAACTGTTTAGAGCAGTGGTTCCCACGCATTTAGCACTGGAACCCACTTTTTAGAATGAGAATCTGTCAGGACCCGCTGGAAGTGATGTCATGACTAGAAGTGACATAATTGAGCAGGGAAATTTTTAAGAATCCTAGGATGCAATCCTTCCTACAGTTACTATCATTGTTAAAAGCATATACATAGTAGTCTGTTAGAAGTACAGTTCTGTCACATTTCCCCAAATGCTATGGTAGCATCAAGCCTAACATATTAAAATAAAATATTGAAATGAATGGGGTCCCACCTGAAATTGGCTCGTGACCCACCTAGTATGTCCCGACCCACAGTTTGAGAAACACTGGTGTACAGTGTTATGGCCTTAGAATTTTTCTGTTGTGACTTGTAATTTGCATTCAAAACCCTTACAGATTAGAACATGGAACTGATGAGAAAAGTGTATCCAGTATTCACAGAGTTGTTTTAATCTGGGGCTAATAGAAGAAGGTTTCTCTGAACCTTCAGTATTTTTCTGGCATCATAGCTCTGTGAGTGTTCCATTTTAACATACGTAGAGTACTTAGAAACCCGAGGATGGGGGAGGGGAAACTCCAAGATGTGATATTAAGGCACATGTTTTGTTTGTGAGGGGAAAGGGCAGAAATTGGGGGCAGCCCAGCCATGAGGAGGGCTGAAGTGTTTGCTTTAAGCAGGCTGGGGAAGGTGGTGAACTAGTAGAGAGTGCCTTGTACCTGCCTGCTCCCTTGGCCATTTCCTCACCTCCTGTACTGTCCTTGGAGAGCGAGCAAGAGAAGGATAGGGATGCTCATATCTCCTTTTCCAGCAGTGGGATGACTGAAGATGAGAGGTGGGGCGGTAGGAGGAGGAGGAGGAGGAGAAAGCCACTGCTGAGACCTAAAGCTGTAAAAAAAGAATTTTGACAAACAGGTCAATAATTGATATCCATTTGACTGTGGTGCCCTATTGAGTGTCCCTTTGGTGGCAGAGCTGAACTTGTTGCTGTAGAGCACAGCTATCGGAAAGTGAAAGAATGAACATGCAGACCGTGGCAGAGCAGTCACAGAGCCGACTCTTTCTTGCCAGGCAAAGGGAACAGCAATATTGTGGAATTCTGTAGCCCGAAGTAGAAATTCGCTGATGAAGAGGTTGAAAAAAATTGCACTGTCTTTCTGACTTGGGCTGAGGGAGTTCTGTTCTTTTTAAAATAAGTATCTTTCTACAGACTCAAGAGTCTGCTCTGAGACAGTAGGTGATGTTGGTGTCTAGTTTTAATAAGTTGCTAAAGCTTAAAAAATAGCACCAATGTAGTTCTGTACATATTCAGACCACTGTCAAAAGGCGGCAGGGCTGAGTGAGCCAGACCACACAAAGACTTGGAGGTGGGGAGGTCAGGTTAAAAGGCCCCATAGCTACCAAACACCCCACAGCCTGTTGTAAACCACATGGGGAATAGTGAGCAACAGCGGAATGAAACTTCCCCTCAGCACATGCTTTCTAATCTCCTAAGCGTTACCAAGACAACTCCAACCATTAGAATACAAATTATGTTTTGGGGTGCCACGGCAAAGTTTGAGGCCTACTAACCCTGCATGCAAATTTAAATGACAACTGAGTAAACAGCTACTATTAAACCATCACAAGAGTCAATGGGAGCTATAGTCAGAAGAAATGTTACTGGCGGTGACAACAAAATGGAGCAAGGAGAGGAGGAGACACAGATGCACACAAAACCATTGGCCTTGTAATTCATGAGTGCCGAGCTCTGGAGTTCCAACTCCCTAGGAAACATCAGTTATTCTTGATGTCAGCAGCAAACAAGCCCTGGGGTTAGGGGTAAAAGCTTAGCCCAGGAGAAGACAGCCAGACCTCTGTGCTGGAGAAAGTTTGAAAATAAAGGCTGACTATTGGTTTTGAGTATTTCTGAAAGACAAATATGTTATTACTTTGCCCATTTGGATTTGGTGCATTAAGCAATCTTAGCTTCCAACTGAGCTGTTCAAGTAATAAAATATAAACCTAGCCCTTGGAACTCTTCACAATGCGGCTTACAACTGAGCACAAAAGCAAATATAGAAAAGTGCCCTGAAAAAATGCACTAGGCCAACACAAATGTTCATTTATTCTTTCTTTCGTTTATTCTTTTACTCTAAAAAATACCAACACAAATCGGTTCTGTTTCAGCAGGGTTCAGTACCTTACTTCAGCATGCAGTAATGTTTGGCAATGTTGTGGTTCCCAGTACTTGGCAAGGGAAATTTTAGTCTCCCGTTCCAGTTCTCTATCCCAGATTGATCTTTTGGTGTTATGGGATTTTCAGGAACCTTTTCTATAAAACTTCTCACAGTTCAATCCAATCTTGCATTGGAACAGGCAGGCCAGGAGGCCTGCGCTGTATCCAGCGCAAGATTGAGGCCAGAAGTGGCTCAGCCGGAGGCAAGGGGAAACTCTTCCCCTTACCCCTGGGTAAGCAACCACGGTCTCAATGGGTCTCTTCAGACTTGCGCCACCTCAGGAGGTGGTACAAGTCAGAGGAGAACAGAATGGCTTGAAGCTGCTCCACACTGCTCGGGGAATGGGGTTGGGATCCAGCATAACTACCGGGTCCCAGCCTCACCTCCCACTCCCCGCTTGCCCCTGGAATGCCCTCCCCCTGCCCCAGAATGCCTCTCTCCTGTCTCTTCCCTGCCTTCCCCAGACCCCTGCATCACCCAAGCTCGGCTGACGCAACCCTCCCTCCTCAGGTTGGTGCAAAGGCTGGATGCAGCATCCGTGGGCTGGCACATGTTTCTGCACTGGCCCAGCAGACTCCTGAGGAGGCGCAATTGTGCTTTACAGCACGGGTAGTTAGGATTGCACCCTCAGAGTGCTTTGCAATGATTATTATTTCAGTCTGTTATAACAGCCCTATCACAGAGGTTAAGCAGAGAGGGAAGGACTTGCCAACTGTGAACTGCATGACTGAGCCAAGGGTTTAAATAAGTCTTCTTCATTTAGATCCCAATACTCACTTTCTATGAAAATGAACCCAAAATATTTTACCTGCTCCTCTCACAACTTGTGGATTGCCCTGCACACCTGAGGGGATAAAGCTGGTGTCCCTACTGATAGTAGAGATTGTCTAGCCTTGCCAAAGATCCTGTTGTAAGTGTAGGTACACTAGGCACAGGTCACTAGGCCTGTCTCAGCAGTCAAGGCTAGTTTTCATGCCCTGAGAAGGTGCTGGCAATTTGGAGGAGGGAGCCAGTGTCTGACCTACCTGCCTACCCTTCTCCCCCACCCCTCCTGAGGAAGTGCTTTTACCCATTCACTGTTGGTTTTCCAGTGTCAAGCAAAGGCTGTTTAATCTATTTCAGAGGGCTGTGGGGGCTCTCTGAGCTAAAGTACCCTTACTAGAACATTAAGAGGGTGTGTGTGCGTTTGCATATTTGCTGACAAAGTTGTGGCTTGCTTTTTTTTTGTTGTAGTTTAAATTCTGTGCACCTTAGGAGTAAGTAATGAACTCCCCTGATAGTTCTAAGCAACTATACCTAGGACGGGGCTGTGCAGCTGGTTGCACTTCAGCTCAGATTAAGCCTTGCTTCTCTTCTTATAGCATTCAGTGATCAATGTTTTCTTTTTTCTTTTTTCCCATTGCATCATGTCCCTAAAGTGACAGGGACCTCTAGATGAAAAACTATATAATGCTCAGAGATGTAACTTCATCGGTGCCTTTCCATTTTCTCATTTCCTTATGAGAAACTATTCAAATCCCAGGCACCTCTGGATGTTAATAATGCACAGCAAACTGTTATTTTTGTTAATTTCATATCTCTGTGCTTCAAAACATATCTATCCATCTAAATAGCCAAGAGAATTACCCATGAATTGAGTGCTTAATAATGAAGTCAAGATTTCCCTCTCTTCCTCTCCCCCACCTCAAGTTTCTTGGAGTTAAAAAATATTACTGTCTTGGGAACTGTAGATTGAGGGAGGAATAATAAGAGAATTCTCCCTTAGCTACCTGCCGGCATCTCGTGATTGCATAGCTCTCTACTGTGGATCATGATTAATAGGTTGTTTCCTGTGTTAAATTAGTAGCCTGGCTGTACACTTGGGTTTTGTTTTGTTTTTTTCTTATTTAATGTTGTTTTTAAGACAGGCTATCTTGAGAAAGTGGATTTGTGTAATAGATCTTCAGAGTTCTGACCATCCGAAATACGAATCAGCTGTCCAAGTAAGTGCTCCTTTGTATCGCCACCCAATATTGTTAGGTTGCTGCTTCCAGATTACTAATTATATTTACCTGTTCAGAACTTTTGGAAGGAAGAACTCCTTCCAAACAACTCCTAGCAGTCTGTCCAGATCAGATTCACCCTCTGTTTAACTTCACTTCAATGACACTGCTTAAGTCATTTCTGATTGTGTATAATCAGGTTAGGTTCTGAACTGGTAAGAGTGTTTGAAAATATAAAGAGATAGTATAGACTTTGGTTAATATAAAGAGACTTGGTTATAGAAGGAGCACTGGCAGTAAGGGTGGGATTGTTTCATGATAACAATTCCAGAATTACCATCTTTCTTTCCCAAAGTTTGCCAGTGAGAAGAGGATTGTTTTCTATTATATGCAAGGAGTTCTTTTTCCCCCAAACTGTTGTCTTGTATTGATTCTCTTTCATTGTCCCCATATGTTCTGCAGGAGAGAGGGGCTGCTGTGTTGTTGATTTGTCCTCTTACTTTTGTGGTTATATGCTGTGAAGAAAGGGATGTTTTGTTAATATAATGATGCTTTATGAATAAACCTTTTGGGAAAAGGGGAAATTATCTAGCACTGGAGTGGAGGAACAAGCATACTGATTGTAGCTAGGATTAATTTGATGTAATTGCCTAAATTCCATAAACTGCAGTCAAGGCTTCCAGATATAAATAATGCATTTTAATTAATGGGTTGCCAGGAGCTGTAATGAAACTCAGGTTGATATGCAGAGCTATGGTGCTTGGTGGTTTTAATAACTGGAATGTATTTGTGATTTGACTGAGCTTTGTGATGCATCATCTCCTGGTGATCTGTGATACAAGGCCAAATCTGATTTCCTTGCATGAGTTGCCTTCCAGAAATTAGTGAGACTTCTCAGCTCAGTAAGCTAAGAATCTTCAATGTTAATTCTCCCCAAACTATTATGCAGTTGAATTTGCATTGGATGAACAGTTCTTAAAAACTGGATATTTGTGCTTACATATCGGACACTCCTAAATATTTGTAGATCACAGCGAAATGTGGTGTTGCAGTACTCTGCAGCAGTGAAAATGAGGTATGCTAATAATCTTAGCATTTATATAGCACTTTTAGAGTGTTCAAAGAATCTCATATATGTTGTTTGTAACAAGTGGGAAGCTGAGGCTGAGAAAGAGGGGCTTGCCCAGGTCATAGCTGACAGCTGGACCAATGCACTGTCCCAACTAATTTTATTAAGGTTATTTTATGAGATGATGCAAGACCTCAGCTTTGCTAGTAGGATTACAGGTAGATGTAATAGCCATGAGAATCTGTTCACCTTGTGATGGTGGGGGCATTAACCCTTTGCCTTTTTCCTTGAAAAGGGCATGATATTTTAGATTCTAAAATTTAGAATGATGGCCATTTTGGTCAAGCACATAGTCTACTGTTCAGGTGAGTAAGGCTCCTTGTCTCAGGAAACATCAGCCTAACTCATTTCTCTTACTGGATCTGGCCTGAACCCAGATTGGGCATCCCTTCCTACCTAACAGAAGTTGGATGAGGATGCTCAGGTGATAATTGCTTGGCTTTTGTAACAGAACAGTGGCATCCTTGAACAGATGTCATGGAAGGCTAATCCAAAAATGCTCTGAGCTCTTAGCTTCTGCTTCGCTGTACCACAGATATAGTGGGAGAAACCTCTTTGCTAAAGTTTGAAACAAACACCCCCTTCTAGGGAGGTACAGGGCCGCTAGGAACTGGCCTCAAGTAAATTGAAGCTTGGGCAGTGCAGTTTAGACACATTCGGTTTTATTATTTTAAATGTGTCTGCCTTTGTGACTTTTGGGACTGCCTGTATTTTTATGCCAAGCTGCTCTCATTTCCGCATTTGTTTTTCTTTTGAATATATATAATTTGCATCTTACAAATCACCTGCCTCACTGGCTGCAACCAAAACAGTGCCCCAGAAAGACTGCTGGGCCAGTACCCTAACAGGAACATTGAGCTGCGAGGTGGGAATGGGCACCCTTCTGTGGCCTCTCCTTTGGCCTCTTACCTTAAAAACTTCCAGTCTGGTAGCAGAAAACTAAGTTCCCCAGTGTTTGGGAGCTTCAAGTTCAAGACGTAATTGAGCTCAAGAGAAAAGAGGGGAACTGATTTTTAAGGCGGCTGTTACATCCTTTCACCACATGGTGTCAGGGTCGTGACCCAAGCCTAGCAAGCCAGTGTTTGTGCTTTGATGAATGTCTTTTTCTCTGCCTCTTTCTCCTCCCTCCTCTTTCTGGGGCATTTTTCAGACAAAAGGGTTGGGAAGCAGGCCTTTTAAAATAAAGGCAAATATTTTATTTTGTTTTAAATGTTGCATATGACCAGAGAATAATGACTAGGCAGCAATCTATTCAGACTCCTTTGTATGTATTTGGGAACAGTCTAGTCTCAATCCAGAGCAAGGAAAGTAATTTCCAGGCAACTGTAGAAGGATCTAGCAACCCAGAAGGACCTGCTAGTGCTCCTCTCCAAGCTTCATTAGCTGTGACGAGGAAGAAAGCGTGGCCAAAGAACAAGCGCAGTTCTGCAGAGAATTGAGACAGCTGGACTTTGGGAATGAGAGGTCCAAGGAACAAGACTGCTTTGCTTGATGCTCTCCATTTACGTATGTCGCGTGGACTAAGATTAACTGCTCCTCCTACATCTGCAACTCTCTCTGTTGATCCTGAAAGACCCCCTGTTTACTTATCAGGTGAAGATGTAGTGTCATTCTTTGTTAACTTTTGAACAAATTTGCACTGACTACAACACAAGTGACTTGGAGTTGATGAAATGTTTGTGACCACATGTTCTCAGAGCCCTTGCTGCTGTTGTAGCAGAGATGGGTCCAGTGGAGAGGAAGAATTATGCTCCCTTTAAAGAGAGGGCAAGAGGCAGGTAATATTTCTCAGCAAAACACTGTAGGTGCCAGTTCAGAAGCCACCCCAAAGTATATACCAACTTTGCCCATAACCTCTTGTGCTCACATTTGGGACATGGATGAATGAGTCCATAGCCCAGTGTTATTCAAACTGTGAGGTGTGGCTCCCTGGGGAGGTGCCACAAATGCATAAGGGAGGCTTGGGTTGTCCTCTTGCAGCGACACAGTCACACTGCCGTTCCTGGGCAGAGCCCCTCCGTCTTCTGCGCTTTTTTTAAAGCAGAAGAAACAGGGGTTGCTCAGCTGCTCCCTCTGAGAGGGACTGCGAGAGTGGCTGCTGCTGCCCGCCCTCTTCTCCCTCCTCTCCGAGGCTGCCACCTTCTGTGTCCTCTTCGACTCCAACTCTCCAGCTGGCAAATACCAAGTATGCTCAGTTTGCAGTCCTTGCCCTTGCTGACCATCAGAAAGAAACCCTCATTGATCTTTGTCTGGTTGGTTCCTAGTTCCCAGCCTGGGATCGCTTCTCATCAAGTGAAATCTCTCCTTTCAACACCCTCCCTCTTCCACTCCCCACTTTCGATCTCCAAACCTTCCTGCTTTCCTCCCCTTCCCCAAATAAAATGCTTCCTCTTTTACTAGTCACCAGGGCTCTTAAAGTTGTTTCTATGCCGTTGGTAAAGGGGGGAGGGGAGAGACAAGCACGCACTTTACTTGGCCAAGAGAAGAAAAAGGGAACAGTTTTTAAAGTGATTTATTAATCTTGTTTGACTGAAGAGGAGAGGCTGTATTTTTAAAGTGATGAATCTTGCTATTTGAAGGGAATACTTATCAGCCATTGATGAAGTGATTGCCAACCCAATCCTATCCACTTTCTTGGGAGTGAGCCCCATTGACTCTAATGGGACTTACTTCTGAGTAGACATGCATAGGATTGAGCTGTGCATCTCCTTGTTCATCTGGATCAGGCATGCTCAAGACGTCGATCGTGATCGACCGGTCGATCGCCAAGCAAAATCCGGTCGATCACGCGCCGAGCCTCCCGTCCGCCATGTTGAAAGGGGCAGGAAAGAGCCCCGGAGCTTCCCAATTGGCCCGGCGCCGCCGAGTGTCCTGGATGCGATGGCGGGCCAATCGGGAAGCTCCGGGGCTCTTTCCCACCCCTTTCAACATGGCGGGCCAATCGGGAAGCTCCAGGGCTCTTTCCCACCCCATTCATTGATTTCAATCAATGATAGGGGCGGGAAAGCGGCCCTTCGGGAAGCTCCAGGACTCTTTCCCGCCCCTTTCATTGATTTCAATCAATGACAGGGGCGGGAAAGAGCCCCTTTGGGAAGCTCCAGGACTCTTTCCTGCCCCATTCATTGATTTCAATCAATGATGGGGCAGGAAAGAGCCCCTCCGGGAGCAGGAGGCTGCCAGGGGAGGTGACCCCTGGAAAGAGTGTGTGGAGGTGGCGGTGCAGCTGGGGCGGTGCAGCCAGGGGCGGCGGCGTGGGCAGGCAGCGCAGGAGCCCTTGGCCGGCGGGGACGCCCTGGTTGCTGCTGCTGCCCCACAAGGGCGCCGCCGTCCCTGCCTTGGGAGCCAGGCGCTGCGAGGCCACGGCTGGTGGGAGGGCGAGCGCCGCCGGAGGCGCCGCAGAGACCCCCTCCCTGGGGACAAGTAAGGGGAGCCCAGGAGGAAGTGCGGCGCGGCTGGGCTGCGCTGCCTCGCGTCGCCGCCTTCCTCCCGAGGCTGGGATCAGCCCTGCGGTGCCCTCGGAGAACTTTTCCTGCTTCCCAGAGGGTGAGCTGAGCAGGCGCCTCGGGGCGGAGGGAGGGTGGGCGGGGAAGAGGGTATGGGGCTGCCCCCAAGTTGCCCCCTGGAGGGCTCCCCAGCCACTCCCCTGGCCCCACACCTGGTGTCCCCCCACTTCCCATCACCCCTCCAAGTTGCCCCCCTGGAGGGCTCCCCAACCCCTCCCCGTGGCCCCACACATGGAGTCACCCCCCTTCTCATCACCCCCCAAGTTGCCCCCCAGAGGGTAGATCTCTGGGCCTTGCTGGGTTTCAAAGTAGCTCTCCAACCAAAAAAATGTGAGCACCCCTGATCTAGATGAACTAGTTGGATCTAGTTGGATGAACCAACTAGTTGGATGAACTAGTTGATTCATCTAGCATAGAAGACAAATTAGCCTCCTAACCAAACTCTTATCAGTTCTGATATATTTTCATGGTTTATTTTTGTTTTCCCCACCAGCTGCTGAAAAAATTTAATTACATTAAATTAATAAAGGGTTCAATCCTATCCAAGGAGAATGGGAGAAATGACTAGTTGGATTGGGGTCCACAGGGTGTGTGTGTGTGTGTGTGTGTGTAATGTTGGTCAGGCTGGTTGTTCACAAACTTCATTTGATAAAACAATTCTATTGGTATGCTTACAAAGTTAAAAAAAAAAAAAAGAGTCCTACTAGACCAGACAAAATCTACCTATTCTAGCATCCTGTCTCCAACAGTGATCAGCAGCTGATCATTTATAAGGCATGTATATTGCTGTGTATTAATAATATATTTTTAATATCTGCATTTAATTAATGATATGATTAATATAATTCATATTAATATAGTAAATATTTCTGGCCACTTCCTGTTTAATGATGTCGCTTCCAGCCCTCAGGAACATGATGGGGAGTCATGGCCAACAGCCACGGGGGTCAAGGGAGCCACAGGCTGGAAAGGTTTGAGTACCACTGCCATAGCCAATACCAAGGAGTAGAATATTCATCAAATTCACTAGTGCAGGCCCGAGTAGACCCATGCTGTGAAGCCTTACCCTCAGGTAGGGGATTGAATGTTCTCTTACCCAGAGGAGAATTCCACAACTATTCCCCCCAATGCAGCGGTAGCCATTTTGGGGGTGGAGAGAATAGGATTGGTTCTAAATGTGGGAGACATCCAGAGCAACTATAATGCCCTATCAACAATTAACCACTCATTTAAAGAAAAACATCATGGTTACCCATTGGCTTACTACCATGTTTGAGATAGCGTGTTTCTACAATGATTCAAATCTTTTTGTTGCAGAGTAATCTTGTCTCTCAGATGTTGGGATGTACTCCGGGCTCAGAAGGAGTTTTGTTATGCCGTGTCTTTGTATGGAATCAGTGCTTGGGTAGATCTTACAGTGTTTCATGCCAACATGTTTAGGGAAGAACAGAATAAAAATGTCCCAAGTCTCAGCTATGAAAGCAGTGTTGAAGCTGAAAGGTTTGAAGGTGACAGTGTTTATGGACAAGTATTACAGGCAAGGATACTCTTCCTAAAAATTTATGCTTTGGGCCCAGTATTCTTAAAGGAATATCCACATTTTAAAAAGAATCTTCCAAACTATCTATTCCTTACTATGCATTTCCAGGTATCCTGTAAATAATACTAATAATCAACATTAAAAATTATGGCCTCCTCTGAATGTAGAATTCAGAAAATTTTTAAGTTTTTTCTATTAAAGTAGCTTGAACTTAAAGGCCGTAAAGGGCAAGGAAGCTTCCTTCCATAAATGGAAGTCTTGCCCTAATGAAGAGAATAAAAATAAACTGTGGCAAAAGAAATGTAAGAAGGTGATACGGGAGGCCAAGCGAGACTATGAGGAACGCATGGCCAGCAGCATTGAGGGGAATATTAAAAGCTTCTTCAAATATGTTAGAAGCAGGAAACCCGCCAGCGAAGCAGTTGGCCCTCTGGATGGTGAGGAGGGAAAGGGGAGATAAAAGGAGACTTAGAGATGGCAGAAAAATTAAATGAGTTCTTTGCATCTGTCTTCACAGCAGAAGACCCCGGGCAAATACCGCTGCCCGAACAGCCCCTCCTGACCGAGGAATTAAGTCAGATAGAGGTTGAAAGAGAAGATGTTTCAGACCTCATTGATAAATTAAAGATCAGTAAGTCACCGGGCCCTGATGGCATCCACCCAAGAGTTATTAAGGAATTGAAGAATGAAGTTGCTGATCTCTTGACTAAAATATGCAACTTGTCCCTCAAAACGGCCACGGTGCCAGAAGATTGGAGGATAGCAAATGTCATACCAATCTTTAAAAAGGGAAAGAGGGGGGACCCCGGAAACTATAGGCCAGTCAGCCTAACATCTATACCAGGTAAGATAGTGGAATGACTCATCAAAGATAGAATCTCAAAACACATAGACAAAAAGGCCTTGCTGAGGGAGAATCAGCATGGCTTCTGTAAGGGTAAGTCTTGCCTCACGAACCTTATAGAATTCTTTGAAAAGGTCATGTGGACGCAGGAGAATCCGTGGACATTGTATATCTGGACTTTCAGAAGGCATTCGACACGGTGCCTCACCAAAGGCTACTGAAAAAACTCCACAGTCAGGGGATTAGAGGGCAGGTCCTTTCCTGGATTGAGACCTGGTTGAAGACCAGGAAACAGAGAGTGGGTGTCAATGGGCAATTTTCACAATGGAGAGAAGTGAAAAGCAGTGTGCCCCAAGGATCTGTCCTGGGACCAGTGCTTTTCAACCTCTTCATAAATGACCTGGAGACAGGGTTGAGCAGTGAGGTGGCTAAGTTTGCAGACAACACCAAACATTTCCGCGTGGTGAAGACCAGACATGATTGTGAGGAGCTCCAGAAGGATCTCTCCAGACTGGCAGAATGAGCAGCAAAATGGCAGATGCGTTTCAATGTAAGTAAGTGTAAAGTCATGCACATTGGGGCAAAAAATCAAAACTTCACATATAGGCTAATGGGTTCTGAGCTGTCTGTGACATATCAGGAGAGAGATCTTGGGGTGGTGGTGGACAGGTCGATGAAAGTGTCGACTCAATGTGTGGCGGCAGTGAAGAAGGCCAATTCTGTGCTTGGGATAATTAGAAAAGGTATTGAGAACAAAATGGCTAATATTATAATGCCGTTGTACAAATCGATGGTAAGGCCACACCTGGAGTATTGTGTCCAGTTCTGGTCGCCACATCCCAAGAAGGATATAGTGGAAATGGAAAAGGTGCAAAAGAGAGCAACTAAGATGATTACGGGGCTGGGGTACCTTCCTTATGAGGAAAGGCTACGGCGTTTGGACCTCTTCGGCCTAGAAAAGAGACGCCTGAGGAGGGACATGATTGAGACATACAAAATTATGCATGGGAAGGATAAAGTGGATAGAGAGATGCTCTTTACACTCTCATATAACACCAGAACCAGGGGACATCCACTAAAATTGAATGTTGGGAGAGTTAGGACAGACAAAAGAAAATATTTCTTTACTCAGCGTGTGGTTGGTCTGTGGAACTCCTTGCCACAGGATGTGGTGACGGCATCTGACCTGGATGTCTTTAAAAGGGGATTGGACAAGTTTCTGTAGGAAAAATCCATTATGGGTTACAAGCCATAATGTGTATGTGCAACCTCCTGATTTTAGAAATGGGCTATGTCAGATGCAAGGGTGGGCACCAGGATGCAGGTCTCTTGTTATCAGGTGTGCCCCCTGGGGCATTTGGTGGGCCGCTGTGAGATACAGGAAGCTGGACTAGATGGGCCTATGGCCTGATCCAGTGGGGCTGTTCTTATGTTCTTAGGGGACCCCAGCATCCATAGAATTCCTTATCTACAGGGAGCGGGGGTGTCTGGAACCAAACCCCTGCAAGGAGACAAGGAGGTCCCACTGTATATTGAATCCAGTTACCACCTATTTATCCAGTCATTCTCAAGGCATATGTTAAACTCTGAGCAAGGACCTGCTTTGTACTTTTGCTGGCAGATTCACCAAATACTATCAAACTTTCCTGAGGAGTCCCCGGTTTGGATGTACCAACTCTGCCCAGTCCCCTTTAATTACTGATTTCTTCCAGTATGCTTCCAAGACTATCAGAATGCCCTCACCTCAAGCTTTAGTGCTTGCCTGATGGTGGTGGCACCTGCTTTCTTTGGTTAGTAGTCTTCTCTGAATCATGTCTGCTTTCTGATCTTCTAATTTCTGCTAGCATAACCCACGACTGATTGCAACAGAACTGTTACAGCTTGCAGGATTTGGCATTGCCGTGTTGAATGATCCCATAAAAACCAGAACAGATGGCTGCCTTTAAAACAGCCGTTCATATAGTGTGGCTCTCTTTCATTTTCTCTTCTCCCAGCATTTAAATCATTAAACAAAAGGAACTGCCATTCCCCAGCAATTCAGAGATCCCAGGCACAAAAGAACACATTCTGCCCTCAGTAACTGCTTTAAAAGACCACTGACACTGGTTTGAGAAGACTGACTTGTGTTTGATGGGTGTTGAAATTATCTTACAGACTAAGATAAACTGTTAGTATTTTTTTCCCTCTGTCTTTCTAAGAATGCTTGTAAAGATACAAGCTTCTTCCTTGGCACAAAGGAGTAATTGTTTCTCCTGTATTATCCTGATTGGTCATCAATAATCAGAGTTTCACATATTCGGTGGCATTGAATCGCTGTTCCTCTGTGTCTGTTCCACAGAGGCAAAACAAGTGGATCCATTTTGTAGCTGTTCTGTGGTAAGGCTGTGTTACAGGGGAACAGGGGTGGGTGTGTGTGTGTGTTGTAGCACTCACCCACCCATGTTGGTAACCTTCATTCTTGGAAGACTATGGTATTGTGCTCTGAATGGTGGTTCTGGAACAGCGTCTAGTGTGACTGAAAAGGCCGATTCGGGAGTGACAATCCCTTCCATACTGGGAGCAAGAGTAGTCTGTCCCTGGTCTGTCTTCCTGACTATGGGCCTTCCTTCTTTGCTTCAGTGTGTTGGCCACCCACCCATCCACCCCCATACACACCTGACAGAGTTTGGCAACCTGCCACCAATTTGGAAGTGACACTCTGCTGCCCTATGCTGCTTGCAGCTTCTTAAAAACATATCCATTAATTTTTTTTGTCAAGAATTATTGGGTGTGTAGTAGGAGGTTAGGATAGCAACTCATTTATCACTGGGGGAGGGGGAAGAAAGGGAGGTTTTGCAGCAGACGCTTTTGTAACACTTTCTCAGTTTCTCGTGTTACCTTTTTGTTTTGTGTGAGATAATATTGCAAGACCTTGATTATTTGGGTGTGTGTTTCCTCGGGGACACTTTCAAAACCATACTGCTATTTTCAACCATTGTGCTGCAATGTATTGGTTTGTTGTGAATGGTCTGCAGGTATACTGCGGGAGATTGTGGGAGGGTCGTATATTAGTAGGGCGATTGGGGATGTGAGCAGCTGGCAGTATACCTTGACATTTTTAGTGCCTTCTTGGTGCGCCATGAAGATGAAGAATTTTGAAAATCACTGCTTTAGAGACAGTATTGCACCACTTTGATTGTTTTTTTCTATCTTGCACAAAAGTGACCATTGGTCCATCTAGCTCAGTATAATTGGACCTTGGTATCCACAGGGGATCTGTTCCTGGACACCCCCCCCCCACACACACACACAAATACAGAAACCTGTGGATAAGCAAATCTGCAGGTCGGTCCATTTTTACCTCTGGGCACGACCGGAGATGTTCACCAGTTGTGTCTGGGAGTGTTCTGAGGCCTCTGAACGTGCCAAAAATAAAAACCAGAAGTGCTTTTCCTGCATCTCCTGAAGCCTCAGAAAGGCTTCTGGAGACTGAATAAAACCCTCGGTTGTGTCCAGGAGTTCAGATCCAGCCTTCCAGCATGGGCTTGGAACCCACAGTGAGTTAAACCTGTGGGTTCCAAATCCAAGGATTAGGAGGTTGGACCTATATTGCCTCCATTGATGTACAATGACTCCAGGGTTTCAGACCAAAAATTTTCTGCCTAGAGGTGCCAGATGATTAGATCTGGAACCTTTTATATCCAAAGCATGTGCCTTATCATTAAGCTACAGCCTTTTCCCTAAGGAAGTCCCCTGACCAATTAGTCCCGTAACCAAATTGTCTATTATAATGATATTACCCACAGTTGATAACTGATAAATAAACACAGCTGCTAACATTGTATCTAAAGGTACTATATACAACTGTAAACAATGTTATCTTTTGATAAAAGTTCAATAGCTTTTATTGTCCTTTCAAATCTAACCCTTAGGCTTTGATATATTTCAAATATCAAGACAAAAGAATCCAGTTTAAGGGATCATGCTAAGTACCTTGCTCTAGCTCACTGGTACACTGAATATTTATTTAAAAGACTTTTATACCACTTTCCTGGTGCTAAAAGTGGTTCACAACAAAAAATGAAATGCAATAATAAAATGGTTAAATCCTGGTCCTACGTGATATGGGACTTTAAAGGTCGTCACCAATACGTTGAGTTGGGTTCAGAACGGAATGGACAGCCCGTGTTGTCACCAGAGCAGTGGCATGGCAGAATCAACCCGCCAAGCCCTGATCACCAACCAAGCTGTCACATTCTGCACTAACTGCAACTTCCAAACCATCTGTGATGGTAGCCCCACATAGAGTGCATTACAGTAATCTAAGCAAGATGTCACTAGTGGGTGGACCACTGTAGTCAAATCCAGTTAATACAAGTATGATTTCGGCCAACCCACCAATCAAAGCTGGGCAAAAGCACCTGTGACCACAGATGCTACCTGGCCCTCCAGGTACAACTGGAGGACTCCCAGGCTGCACACCTGCTCTTTCAGAGGGACTGCTAGAACAAGTTGTAGATCTGATGCCTGGTTTGTGGTCTTCCAGATCAGTAGGGTTTGTCTAGTCTAGATATAAAGCTTGGATCACCAACTTGCTTTTCAATGTCCACTTGAAAATGTTTTTGTGTCCTTTTCTACCTTTTGAACATCAGTTATCACTAACAATAAATACAGTATGTTTTGAATTGCGATCTTGTTTATGGTGCGCACAGTGAAATGGAATCTGTGTGGATTCTATCAAGCTCAGGCAAGGAAATAGTTAACAGAGGGTTAATATGTCATGTATTGTGTTGTGGAGTGCTAGAAAGAAGTTCAGTAGAATTAAATGTGTCTTGCATATAAACAAAAAACTGAATTGAAAAAGCATAGTTGAATCGCTTAGGGATGCTCCAGTTCCCCCTCCCCAGCTTTATCCTCTCCTTTAGCAAAAAAATTAACTCGGCATGAGAGAGTAGCTTTATATCATCCATAGCTAACTGTATCCTTAAAGTTTTCTCCCTGCTGTGCTTGATATTTTAACAGTTTGCAGGTTGTTACTATGTTGAATAGCCTCAGGCTAGTTACTGTCTCAGGGCCTCTGTTTCCCTTTCCCTATCTATATACTAGGTATGATGATAGCTTACTATAGCTCACAGGGTGATGTATACCTGCATTGCAAGGTTTTTAAAGTAATTTTTTTAATGGGGTTATGGTTGAAGGCATTAAAATCATTCTGAGGAACAGGCAGGAGTGTATACCAGGAAAAAAAAATCCACTGATGTAGAGACCTGGTGTAGTATAATTGACAGCCCAATCCTAACTAAATCCCCCTTGCCAATGAAGCCACACTAACAGCATACATTGCATCCAGTAGGGGTGGGGTCTCCTTAAGATAAGGGAACTTTCATAAGTGAGGGAAAGGGAATAGGGTTAGGATACCGTTGCATGCGTGTACTGCTGGAACCCACTACCACACCCACTCCCTCCCTCATTCTTCCTCGCACTTGCCCCTGTCCCCATCCAGACATTCACCCATTCCTCCCATCACCCAACCCCATTCCTCCCACTACTAACTTACCAGCACTGGCAGCAAGAGGTCTCTCCACTAGTCCATACACGCAGCCACCAGCCATGTGAGCTGGTGGCCTCATAGTGCGTGCCATCACAGCAGTGCTTCTGCAGTGGTACTTCCACCAACGGAATACACGTCCCACCAGCAGAAAGCCCAATTTGAATTGGACTGTGAACTGTAACCAGTTCAACTCTCTCATTTCGGCCTATTGGAGTTTACTGGCCTCTAGGACTCCTTTCTGTAATATGAAGATATTGCAACTATAGAATTGCTGTTGGTATTAAGAAAATAGGGGATGGAACTCTAACCTCTCCATAGAGCTACACTGGTACTAAATTTTGTATTGATTTAGCACATTTTCAGGTCTCTAGTCCTCTGTTGTCTTATCAGGATCCATATTGCCTGGTGGTTAGGAGACGTCAGTGTGTTCCCATTCTGCAAAAGTTATGCAAGTGATTTATAGGATTTATTCTCTCATTCTGCCATTGCTGTACTAGAACCCACTGTATCTCATGCACACACATGTGGAAAGAAAATGTTTCCCTTTTGCATGATGGGGAAACATTTCAGTTCATACCTATTCAACACAAGCCCATTCAATACTGAAATACTGTCACTTATTTTGTTATGTTTATGTCTTTAAAAAAATTTCCCTTTCCTGTCAGCTTTTATTGGTGGGAGAAGAAAAACAGGAACAACTCCCCAAATCTAAGATTTCCCTTTAGATTAAAAGTCTATGTTATTAATTATTCTCTCAGGGTCTGGTTTCTGTGACAGCTCACCTGGGTTTCTTTTCTGCTCTGTAGCTTGACATATCTGCCTCTCCAACTGGAGCGTAGTGAGAATAGTAAAGTAAGGCAAGCAAGGTTTAAAATAAATACCAGATTTTGTGTGTGTGTGTGTGTGTGTGTGTGTGTGTTGTTTACTATATAATAGGATGGTATTTTAAAGGGGCCATAGATAGTAGGCACTACTGCCTCTGTAAATCTCTATGCTTCTGAACAAGATATGCTCTAAAAGTAAGAGAGCATTGCTCCAGCTCTCTTTGACTCCTGCAGGCAGTATCCCCAACCCAACATAATCATATGGGGTTGGACCAGCCAAACTGGTCCATAATTGTATAATTGAAATACTGTAGTAAAGTTGTCTTTTAACCCTTTTCTGCCCAGCCCACAGGTGTACACATTTGATACCTGTTGTGTATATGCAACATTGGGCAGAAATAGATTAAACATCATGTTTAGGGTCAGTTTGAACATTCCCTGCCCCATGTGATTCTGCGCAGCCTGGCTGGCATGCAAGGACAGCATTGTGCTCTGTCATTTCTCCATACTCAGTGGTCAGCCTTTTTGAAGGATTATCTGAGCCAGCCCCATTTAAAAAAAAATATTTATACTTGCTCACCCCAGGTTTTGACATGTTACCATAAACGTTGTACAACCTCAGCTGTGCACATGAGTGATTTTTTTTAATTTAAAAAGACATGCAACTTGCATTTTACAGCCAATATAGTTTAAATAAAGTGGCTAACAGTTACTCTGCCTATAAAAAACAATTGGATTCAACTTTAAATTTTCTTTACAAAAAGCAGCAGCAGACAAACTGTCAAAGAGCACAAGAAAAACCTACGAACTGCATGTGTAGAGACCTTCAAAATCTTGTTGAAATATAAACATTCTTAATTGGTGACAAAGCACTGCTAGTGAATAAGCCAAGTGAACTTCCTGTGCAGAGGATTTCACATACTGGGAGCCACTACAGAAAACGTCCTGATTGGTGGTGGTTGTGTTGTTGTTTTTTTTAAACACCTTTAAGAGTGGAGGGGAAGAAGGAACTTCTCTACCTGGTTGAGTAGTTTTGCATGGAAAAGTTGGGAAGATTCCTGCCAGCTGGATTACACTCAACAGAGGGGAGGAGCTGGCCATATCCTGAAGGAAGAGAGCAAGACATTTTTCCTCGGCCTCAGTTTCCATCCATAAATTGGAGAAGTGTGTCTCAGTGGCCTACCTCACAGGAAGCTGTGAGAATGAATGAATGAGGTAATTGGTATAAATGATTTAGCATACAAATGAATGGCATAAAAATGATAAATAGTAAGAGTTAATGAAGAAGCATTGTTTTGCCAATGGCCCAAAACTTCTCTAGAGAAACATTGGATTCAGTGATTGGTGGCAAATGAATTACCAGCATGAAATACTTCAAGTTTAATCACATTTAGGAGCATTAGTTTTAATATGTTTTAATTAAAAGAGGGATTTGTGCATTGGGTTTGTATTGAAATTCCAAGATCCCTGAACTGTATTGCAGTAGAAATAATTAAAACCCTGGAGTTCTGTGTCTCTCAGCAGTGTTTTGTGTGGTTTTTTTTTAAAGACATTGAGATGTTTTCAGCTGGGATGAAAGACAGTATGGATTTCTTTTTTCTATTAATCTGGCACAGAATAGCAGACCTCTGGACTGGCTTAGTTATGAGGAGTAGTTGTCTCTCCCAGTTCATTCTGCAGATGCTGGATTGGCACAAATGACATTACAGGAGAGAAGATGTTTCATTCAGACCATCTGATTGTGAGGAAACACACAGAGCATATTCACATCTTCCAAATGCCACCCTGTGGTTCATCATTGACAATGTACTTCTTCTCCCAGTTTGATTCCTGATAATCAATTAATTGTGCTTCCCAAAGAGGAGTGTCAGGGGAACAAAGCAATCAGTGACACCATCTGCTGCCAGAGGTTTGCTTGACTGAAGGAGCTGCATATCTCCATCACTCAGGAATGTTCCTCAGTTCACCTCATTCTGGTCAATTCTGGTCAATGTTGGACCAGAATTCTGGTCAATGTTGGAGATGGGGGGGGATGCCTCTGTCATTCCCAGGTGAACAAACAGCTGTGGCAGTGTTGGTGGGGGAGGCTGGGAGCGCCTTGGTTAGATATGACAATAGTAAGGTGTTTACTGGAAGCATAAGCTGATAAAACGTGACAATTGACAGTCTGTCTTTTCTGAAGGTCATCAAACCATGGTGCCTACTATATATACTTTTTCAGTCTAACCTGAAGGAGAAATGCTAAGATCCAAAGAGAGGACAGGAGTGTTCAATCTGAAAGCTTTGTACAACATCTTTTCAATAAATAGTTTGGGGTACAGTAACACACTCTAAGTGGGGCTGCCTTTGGAAACGCCAACTCATGCAGAGTGCTGCAGCTTGCAGTCTGGTTATAGACTTGGAGATCATCCCATGCCTTTTTTGTGGACGCTGCATTGTTATGTTAATTGACCTTTTAAAAAAAAATCAAGACATTTGCTTGATTTTTTTGTATTGTTATAGTTTTTTAAAATGCCTTTTGGGAGGATAAAGGCAAGATAAAACTCTTAACAGCCCAATCCTATGCATGACTACTCAGAAGTAAGTCCCATTAGAGTCAATGGTGCTTACTCCCAGGGAAGTGTGGATAGGATTGGGCTGTCTATCAGCAGTTCCCAAACTGTGGGTCGCAAGGCCTCCTGGGTGAGCGTTCCAGGTCCTCCAGACCCTGTACAAGACCCAAACTGGCTGTGTCAACCCAGATGCAATTGCACAGGCTGGTTGCTGGCACCGCAGTACATTCTGGGATGCTACCCAACCGATGTGGCTGGCGAAGCTTTGGAAACCATACTCAAGTTTGCTGACTGACTTCGTATCATATTATTTAAATTATTTTTATATCTATATAAAGTGGGTCAAGATGCTAAAACTCTTGAGAAGCACTGCTCTAAATAGTCAGTGCCAAGCTAGGTATATCTGGATTATTACTTCTGGAGTATACCTCTGGAGTATTACCTCTGGAATGAAGATGCAGCTGACAGAGACTTCAGGTTCAACACAAGAAAGGCACTTGCATCTGTGTCTTTTTTGCATATTTTGTTCTTTCAGTATTGAAATTTTCCATCATTGGCATTGTTTAACAAAGTAGACACTTATGTCACAGAATTATGGTTACCTGGAGATATCTTCAAACAGACCTCCACAGTTGGTTGTCTCCTCAAGGCAGTCTTCTTGAAATTATGTAAGTTGGATCTCTAAAATACACATGGCTCAAATTACTGGCTAGTTTGAAAACCAGCACCAGCACTTACATAAATATCAAGTACCATCTGTTCCTACCAAAAGATTCAGAAACAGTTGAATCCAGTGCTCCATCTGCACCAAGGAGCCATTTGAAAACTCATAGTGTAAGAACAAAGAGGAGAGAGTTTAACAAAATTCATGGAGCTTGGCATACAGATGCTAAGTATTCCTAGGACACTCTAAACATTTAGCTCCCTGACCCATAGCCAACCAACTTCTCTGTGTCACTGAAATACTACAGCCAATAGCAGCCAGAAGGCCTGACAGCTATGTCTGCAAGGTGATTGTGTGAATTAATTGCGTATCAACCAGTATCATCAAGAAAGGAGGGACAAGCACAGAATTCAAATAAAAATGTCCAGAAATTCACAAAGATTCTGTGAAAAAAATTAAAAATATAGGCCATCGTATCCTGGACCTTTAGCTTGTTGGTCACAGCCACCACTTGTGATCTTAACGTAAAGAACTCCTGTTGTCAACTCATAATTTATAAGCTGTATGCAGGGAAAATAGATATACTGTGTACCTGATTGAATACTTGTCTAGGTGGATTATACTCCTGTTTGATGAGGCTTTGCATCATTCTTTCTGGGGTGTTATGCCAAGGATGTTTTATGAATCAGAAAATTAATACACCATCACAGGCCTTTTTCTACATGCCTGTTGTGCCTCTCCATTGACACAATCTCACTTTGCAGCCTGACAGTTGACTTGGCATAACAAAATTAATATTTTAGCAAGCGGGCAGGTTCTTTGTGTCAATGTTTCTTCATGCTACGTTTAATATTTGTGTTTCTATCTGTGTTGAAGCGTTACTGTTCATGTCTCCAGAGGTTCAGCTTTGACATATCATCGGCTCACGTCTCCAGAGCTGCATTGATGTTGAGTTTGATGTTTGAGCCCTCATTGAACTCAGTGAGGTGTGACTTAGCCTCTGTCCATAGATTCGTGTTTATACTTGTTACTTAGGGCATGTGTACGCTACATATTCAGATTGCTTTAAAATCCTGGAAATTGTAGAGGTTTTTTGTGCTGAGGACCTCTTGTCATAAAACTCTCAGCAACTTCATCATTCTTTAGATGGAACCATGACAGTTAAATCCATTGCGATACTGGTTTACGTTATGTTTTATTTATATCCTGGTTTGAGGTGAGTTCCAGCATTTGACAAGTTGTAGACCCAAGGGTACGACAATTTTATTAATATCTATCTTACTTAGGCCCAAATCCTAACCAACTTTCCAGCACTGGCATAGCTGTGCCAATGGGACATGTGCCATATCCTGCAGTTGGGGGTCACTCATGGAGATCTCCTCAAAGTATGGAAGTGTTTGTTCCGTTACCTTGGAGTTGTGTTGCCCTTATGTCAGTACTGGAAAGTGGGTTAGGATTGTACCCTTAGATGGGTCAAAATCTAAATATTAGGCTGGGCCTAATGAGGGCTTGGGCCTACTATTAGTCTTAGAAACAAAGGAGGGCAAATTCAGAATAAATCTTTTCTGCTCACTTGTATTTTGGAAGAAAATATTAATGTATACTTCGTTATAGTACCATTTAGCTTCCGGTCCGAGTTCTCAAACCACAAACAATAAGACACTGCTAAAATGAAAGCAAACCTTCCCACTTAGAAAACAAAAAGTGCTTCTCTAAATAGGGGGTCAACAAATTCTAGGCGGTAGGTCACCATGATGCCCAGCGGTTTCATTGTGTCAGCTGAAGAATGGCTGGGTCCCCCTCCCCTGGTTGCTTTTCTTTTCTAAGACACTTTCTGTTCCTGTACCTCTTTTCTCTCAATCGCTGGTATATGGCTCATCCCCTTTGTGCAGGGTTGGTTCTCTCTCCCCCCCCCCCCACATACACACACAGCCTATCGGGACATAGTGAGAGAAAGAGTGCACTTGGTCCCAGGTGAGTAGAGGCAATGTCTATCTGCAAGTCCCAGCACAAGGTGTGTGCCAGCAGGGAGGGTTAGGGATGGTTGGATTGCTGTGCATGGAGAGTTGATGGAAGAGGTTTGCCTCTGCTTGTAGGTGGAGTAGGCATGGAGACAACAGTGGGGTGGGGATGCCCTTTGCTTTCCTGGAATTGTGTAAGGAGAGGCTATGTTGCTTGTTTGGATGCTCCTTCTCCGTCCCTTCACCTTTTCTGTCATGGACAGGCCACAAGTATATCTTCCCAAACCCCTCTTGGTTTTTCACTTGTGTGTGGTAGCACCAACCTCCTCTACCCTTTGGGGCTTCACTGTCTCTTTTTTAATACTCCAACTGGATTCCAGTGCTGTGGTTCTCTCCTTTTTCTTTCTCTTCTTTCTTTTTAAAGTTGCATGATCTTTCTGTTTTGATTTCATTGTGGGAGATGCCTGTGGCCAGCTGTGGCCTGGCAAGTGTTTTCTATCTACATCCTGATCAGTGGTACCAAAACATTCATTTGGGATTTCATGCTGCTTCTGTTCAAGTAGGTCAGTCATTATATTGGCCACATGTGTGCACTGTTGTCAGCCATTGGGACTGGATAAGTTGAAAGCTGCTTGCCTGGTCCCAGGCCTTGTTGGTGTGGTATGGAGCCAGTGGGGGGGGGGGGAGTGTGGTTGCCTCTTCCACACAATGGTTTGTGGGACAGTTTGAGATGGAAACTTGAATAAGATGTGTGTCTCACAGCATGTGTCCCCTGACCCTGGTTCTGTGTTCCCAGTCTAGGATGCCAGGCAGTGGTGTTGCTGGGGGTCGCGGGCCACACTGGGTGATGTGTACGGGGAGGAGGGGTGACACCACAGCTGGTTTTAAATCTTTGAATGATTCCATCATGTTATATATCAGTGGATGCATAATTTCATGCAGAATGCAATGAAACAAACTGTATTGAAATATCTCTATTCTATTAAAAGCTATAGCCAAAAACCCAGCCAGGCAGGGCAATGGTACATCATCATGCCCAACGCCGGAGCATTGCCCCACCCATTGCATGGGAGGACGTTCATCATATGGGTGACACACTGGCCTCCTGCACCAGGTGACTCAAACACCTGTGACACCACTGATGCTAGGACTTTTTTTGAAGACACTGATAGTTTTGGACTGGTTGAATGTCTGTTGGGTTCTTCTCTGTGCTTGTTTGTATGTAGAGCCTGATTTGTGGTGTGTTTTTGAAGTGCATTTACTGGTGGTGCTGGTGCATGAGGTTTTGTTTTGTGGGTATAGAAGCATAGAGAGCCCTGGGGCTGAAAAATTCATCCGACTCCTAGACTTTGGGGCTGGCTCCTAGATCCAAAGTGGATTTGTCCAGTCCTGCTCTGAGTCATAGTCTCAGTTTGTGAATCAGCAGTAGGTAAAGACAGTAATGGTGGCAATTGGCCTCTCTTGCTGCTTCTCTTGTTCACAGGGCAGTTGGATCTAAATGGTCTCTGTGGGAAACGAAGGGAGCAGTCCCACCAGCAAAGTAGATGTAATATAAAAACACTGAGGTGAAGTGTGAAATTAGGGTTTCTGTGTATGGAGTGCTATAGTTTAATGTTGAACTATTGCAAGAAAGATATTGCAACCCAGTTTGATTGGATTTTTTATTGGCTTCTGTCTTCTTTCAGCCAAGAAGACCTGTGCAGAAACTGACTTTACCTGTAACAATGGCCACTGCATTCCATCCAGATGGAAGTGTGATGGTGAAGAGGAATGCCCTGATGGATCTGATGAATCGGAAGCAACCTGCAGTGAGTACAATGCAGCTGTGCGGTTCTTGAATGCAGGTTTTGTAATTTGAAAACTGGAAACGGAACTGGTGAAATAAAAACTCTCATATATCACACAGGCACGTACACATTGCATCCTAAATTGAATCACTCAATGATGTGGTTTAGAACCTTTCAGACAGAAGACAGCAAAACCGATGTACACTAACATCTTACCCCTTAGATTGTACTATGCAAAAACATTTCTCTGTTGAAATTTGCAAGTTGTAACCCTCAGTAATGGACAGAGCTATGTAAATGCAAACCGGGTGGTAGCGATAGAGCCTCATTCTGGGATGATCTGGCAAGAAGAAAGGCAGCTGCAGCACAGAATGGAAACCTGTGGGTTTCCTGAATGCTGAGGGCCGTGGGCTGTGGACCACTGACCTAGAGGTTAGCGCCCACACCCCTTCCTACTCCCTTCTTTCCCTTTACTGGACCAGCAGCTGAATGGGGAGAAAATAGAGCATTAATCACAACTGTAAATGAGAAAATTACAACTGAAAATATAAGCATTTTAGACATCTTACAGACTGCTTGGTTTATGCCTTATGATCACAGAATGACAGCTCAAAACATGTGAATCCATGCTAAATTGACCTCCAAGCATCTATAAACATTCTATGGTTTTTTATGCAATTTCCTCTATGCTATCTTCCACCTTCGTAGAAGAACATCTATCGGAACCTTGTGAAAAATGTGACACTGGTGTTCAGTGACAGGATGTTGTTCTGACATGGTTTTCTATACATAAAATATGCGTGCAGATGGCTAGCAAGTCTATTTTCAGAAAGCTGATTTGGAATTTGTATTTGTGCAGTTGGTTGCAAGGCCCACCATTTTGGGATCATTGTTCCCATGTGAAACTGCATAAAGTTGTCCAGTTAGGGTGTAAATCCACAATGACCAGTAGCAATTCACAAATCTCTTTGGCTTTGAATTGTACCTTGGAAAGAATTGACAACTCACCATTTTGAGAACTGGGTTTATACTGGCCAGCACCATATAAGCTGAGAGCTGCAACAGAAATAAGAGATGCTTTCCAGTGCTTTCCATTCCAGACATAGAAACCAATGTGGCAAATTTCCCCCAGCAGGGTAGACTCATTTGCAAATGTGACATTATTGTAAGTGTCAGGGAACATTCAACTTTGCTTCAATGCCTTTTACCGTGGAGTTATTCTTGTCTTTGGGGAGAGGTATTCCATTTCCCATTGATCTGGAACAATGAAGAGTTATTAAACTTTCATTGACGCTGAGTAGATGAGAACCTAACCCACAAAGAATGGTACTTAAATATTAGGCAACACACAGGGGTCAATGTATATGTCTTCAGCTATGATTAGCATTATCTAGTTTTGAAACATGACTCTATATACTAGTAGTAAACTGTGCTGACATGATAAAATAGTTCCTGGGGTTGCATAGATTTGGTTTGAGATGTAAATGAAATGGCACATTATTTCAACATGAAAAAGATTTAAGAGTTGGGGCGGAATGTATACAGCAATCCATTGAGGGTAGAGAGTGTCCCATAGTGCAGTTAAGTGTCACAGCTTGTCATTACCACATTGAAATGAACATGTCCAATGTTAAGCCTTCCTGCTTGAAGTAAATGAACAGTTCTGCTCTTCAGGGAGAATACTGCTGCCTTGGTGTTTTGTTTGGCGCCACAGCTTCAAAGGCACTGAGTTTACCAGGCAGTTTTATGATAGCATTCCCTTCTGAACTATTGGAAGAGACGTATGACCCAAAACTGTTGTGAGACCCTGCACCAGTGAAATGTGTTCTGACACAAAAGTGCTGTAAAGTACTTTGCAACAGTGTAAGGCCCAGGTGTGCTGGTGGGAAGGTTGGATCCTTCCTGCTGGCGTCATCAGCAGGCCCAATGAATCAGGTAAGTCCAGTGCAGGGGCAAGGGAAGCATGGGGAGAGAGTTGAACGAGGTGGGAGAGGGCAGTATAGGGCAGCAACAGGGCAGGGTTGGGAAGATTGGGCCCAGGAGGGGGCCAGGATTGGTGGTGCAGCATGTGCCATACCCAACCCCCTTCTTGGACCCGATCCACCTGCACAGATCAACACAGGCTTATGCCAGTGTTATCACTGGTGCAGGTTCAAGGTTCACCATTGTGGCTGCTGGGGCTTGGCACCAGTGTACCCTTACCCTGAAGAGACCTCTAGCAACCAGATGACCCCCCATGGGATGCAGTGGAAGCTATGTTGATGCCCTTGCATCACTGTGTGGGGATTTGGGTAGGATTGGGCCATTAATAGACTCCAACAAGTTTATAAAGGTCTGCAATTGCTCACTATTTTATTTACAAAACATATAAGCTAATTTTTATTTTAAAAAATAAGTACTTTTTATTTTAAACCGTGCCCCTCTCCACTAAACTATTCACTCTGAAACAGGTTAAGCCATTTTCAATCTTTTTTTCCTCTCCCTTCATGTGCTTCAATTTGTCTAATCTAATTGAAGGCCACACATTTAATTTCAAGTCATGCACCACATAAGTATATTCCCCTTGGTGGATGGTGGCAATAAGGATAGTGGTTTATTTGACTTTGCCAGAGTGCATTGCAAAGAGAGATATACAATTAACCATCTTCTTTCCTTTTATTCCATAAGCCTAACAGCCAAGTATGCATTGCTGTCTAATTAGGAAAGATAAACACGCTACTCTTTAACAACATCTCCTTTTTGCGGCCATACAAGTTACCAAAGTAATCATCTTGGCAGTGACATTAGCACATTTATAATACTCCAGGGTTTGGTTTCTGTCTGTCTGTCTTCATTTCAGTCAGAGCCTTCTTATTATTGCAATGCCATTCTCCCATTGGATGAACCTAAATTAACTAAGCTGTTTTCTTTCCCAGAATTCCCTGCCTGTAAATCTTTCTAGCCCAGAGCAACTGAATGGGATATGTTTAGATTGCACAGTTCACTCTAAGGTCCATCAGGATTTTCATTTGACCTCTGTCAACTAGCAGTACATTTCCTGTAAAGAAGATCAGTCTGCTCTACAGAGAAGCTGTACCCTGCTGTTACCTGAACATCCGCTTCAGTTATGTTTTCATGCCTGTGGCTTAGTAGCCTTGTGGAAGATTTCTTTGTTGCTTTGAAGCTTAAACTGCACTGTGACTCATGCTATGTCCAAATTAAGTACTCCATAAGGATCTGTCTCCTGCAGAAAGTGTAAGACTGTGATATGGGTTCAAATTCCGTCTCAGCCCTGGTCTCCTTGGTTGGCCTTGAGCAAGCTATTATCTCTCACCTTCACTATTCACGCTTCTCAGATTGCATGTTAAGGTCACAGAGATTATCGAATCAGTGCAGCTCAGCTCTTCTTTGCTTTCAAATCAGGTACTCTTGTTAAACAGAGCTACTGTGGCTGGATGACTGGCTTTAGTGTAAACCAGTTTTTCGCAACCAGTGGTTTGGGTACCACCAGTGGTACTTGAGTTGGTGTCTGGTGGTACTCATGGGACTGCTGGACCCCTGCTGCCCAGCAGCAGGGCCAGGAACATGACACAGCAAACAACAGTATGAGGCTTGGCTCAGTGAACAGAGCTCCAAAGCATACTTTTCTGTACTCAGAGAATCCACCCTGCGCCTCTTACTGGTGTTTCTTACGTTGCATCTGGCCTTCCAACCCAGAAGTAACTGGCAATGATGTCATCGCCAGTTACTTCCAGTAGAACTTCGAATAGGTGGGCCATGTGTGGCTGGTGCAGGCCATGCTGGGTGTTGCCCTTCAGAGGAGGTAACACCACACTGCCCAAGCCTCCATTCAGCCTGCTCCGGGCCCAGCCACCTCATACTCTCGCTGACAGTTGTGTTTTTACCGCTCACTGGCAAGAACACAAAGTGACTGGATCTGGGACGAACTGAATATTGCCTCACAGAGGCAGTCCAGAGGTGGGCATTTTGCATTAAAAGGAACACAATGACCCAGAAGGTCAGGGGAGATGTAGTCTCATCATTACGTTACCCTCGAACTTCCAGAATGCCAAGCTTCTGCAGGTAAGTGCCACACCAGGTGACACGCACACCCCGAGATGCCTCTGGGGTCAAGTGTTTGTGGAGCCAGAGTGACCCAGTGGGTAGAGGATTAGGACTAAATCTGAGAGCCCTAGATTAAATAGCAATCCAGTTGTGGAATCATTGAGTCACTGGATGGCTTTGGGAGATGCACTTTTGCTCTCAGTTCTCTTTGTATAAAGGGCAGATAATAATCAGGTAAAAAAATTACAGTTATCCATGATGGGTTTTAAGGACAGAAGGCTTTAAATCTTTGTAATCACAAAACTGAGGGACCAATCCTATCCAACTTTCTAGCACCGGTGCAACTGCAATGCAGCTCCGAGGTAAGGGAACAAATGTTCCCATACCTCGAGGAAGCCTCTGTGACTGCATCCCCAACACAGAAAGCAGTGCATCCCCCATTGGAACAGCAGCACTGGCCCTGGAAAATTGGATAGGATTGGACCCTGAGTTGGGAATCTTATCAATCTCATAAACTGAACAGTTCAGCCTGTTCTGCCTCCTACAAACCCTCCGGCTTTTGAGGCAGTATATTTTCAAACATTTGTTCACTTGAATGAAGGATAGAAATTTGCCTTACTATAAAGAAGTTAAATTCTACACCATATGTCACATTCTGTCCTAAATGTATGTGTGCAGGTTTACAAAATACAAATAGTTCTATTTAGGTTTTCTGTAGAACTGCTTGGACAGATCATGCATTTGGTTGAGAAAAAAAACCAGAATGGGTAGATGCTGCAACATTTGTCAAGGTCTTCACTTATACAGGATGGATCCATTTTAATCGTCTTATATTTTCTTTTCTTTTTCTTTTTTGCCATCACAGAGTGATGGAACATATTGCCTCTGTGCCTATGCTCTGAGCTATCTCTATTTGAAATAAAACAACAGATTCAAGAGCAGATGATCAATTTTCTTAGGAAGTGTTACGTTGGGGATATCCTCCTATAAACAAATGAATTACTTTGAAGTTGCTGGAAGCCACTAATAACAATTATCTCCTTAAAATTTCCCATTCTGCTTTTTTTCCTTTTCTTAAATGAGCTAACAAGGTTCCTGGCAAAATATATTGCTTTAGCTACCTAATAATGTTTCACTTCACCAACTTTGAAGATTTTTCCCCTTTCCTTTAAATTATTTTGCTTACTTAACCAGAGACTTTTAAAAAGGCTCCTGCAAAATATTACTGTAATGGTTAACAAATTGTGAGAGTGCTGATGAAAACTCAAATTAAAGGGGCAGAAAGCTAGTGTAAATATCAACTGGCAAAGGGTGTGTGTGTGTGTGAGGGAGAGAGAGAGAGAGAGAGAGAGAGAGAGAGAGAGATGAGATCGAGGAATGTATGCAAGCTGCATACATCTGCCACTGACATCCTCCTCTGTTTCCTCTTGATCATGCAGATAATATAAACAGCAAACAGTAGAAATTATTTTATGCAAATATAGTCTGAAGACCTGGGGCAGAAATAGAAAGAAGAGGGGAGAATTGCTATAGCAATACATTTACCACTGTTAATTCCACTAGTGAATTTAGCAGGAAACATTTCCTGAGTGAGGCATACATTAAGACTTCAAACTAAGTTGAACCTGAAACGTGTGAGCCCTTGAGGCTGTTTTGTACTGAATCAGACCATTAGTCCATCTCACCTAGCTAGCATGTTAATCTAGTGACTAACTGCGGGTTTCCAGAATTTCAGGCAGAGGCCAGAGATTGAACACAGGACCTAAAAAATGCAAAGCCTGCTCTATCAGTGAGTTATCGATTTTTCTCTAGTTATGATCATATATAATCATAGCAGTGTATTCAGCATCAACAGTGAGAATGGTGTTTTAGCTACAGCAAAACAAACTTTTTTTTCTAGACAACTCACCACATGATAAAACTGTTCTTGGATTGTCCCACTTCAGTCTGCAAATGGGACGATTTCACAGCAGAATCCTCATAGGGTGTGTGTGTGTGTGGGAGTAATTGGTGGTGGTGGTGGGGCAGTGCTTGGGAATCCCATACTTTTCATTTATTTATCAGGGAGAAATTTTGTATCTGTGTAGGGATACTTTAAGGAGGATCATTCTGACTGGTGGTGGCCAGGGGTGGTCCAGCCACAGAATGGGGTGAAGGAACTGCTTCCAAAACCATGCTGAGTGAGACGTTGAAACACAGAATGGGGTGAAGGAACTGCTTCCAAACCATGCTGGGTGAGACGTTGAAACTGTGGCCTTCTGCATGCAGTTATGTTCAGCCCAAACATACTGAAGTAGCTTGGGGCCTTCCTTCAGCTCTGAGAAATAATGTTGCTTCTTCATCATTGTATGAGTAGTTGTCTGTTTGTGCCGCAGTGAAATATTTTGAAATGTTGCTTGTGCTCCTGTTATTCCTCCACACTTCAGATCCCCTTTTAGACTTTGTTCATCAAATATTATGAAGATAGTTGCATTCAAATGATTTCATTATTGCTGTAATGCATTTGTGCAGTTCATAAACAAGAATGGCAGTAAAAGTCTTGATGGTGTTGCTTTATTGCTGCAGTGAATCTCTCATCTGGTTTAAGTGGAGGATGGAATGTGTTTGGGTATTTGGGAAGTACAATTACTGTAGTCACCTCCAAAATTTGGATACTAAAAGTAGAAGAGACTTTGGATTTTACTGAGATTAGCTTTAGCCATTAGGTTTAAACTTTTTTTGTTGTTCAATCTGCTTTTTTTATAGGGCTAGAAGATCAAGTTAGCATAAACTATTCCCAGAAAACAATTACACATTTTTTTAAAATCATCATTATTTCTAAAGAATCTTGGTAAGCTCTGATGGGCTACAAAGATAACATATTTTAAAATAACTGGAGGTTTGGTATCTGCCTCACTTTAGGAATAGGAATGATTTTTTGAAAATCCATCACAGATTTCGCCCTCAGTATAGGATTGACTTAGTGCACAAGAGCTATAGATAGATGGATAGTAATAGTGTGGAACAGGGGTGTCCAAACTTTTTGCCAGGAGGGCCACATCATCTCTCTGACACTGTGTTGGGGGCCGGGGGGGGACAAGAATTAATTTACAATTCAAATTTGAATAAATTTACATAAATGAATATACTAGAGATGAAACTTATATGAATGAATGAAGGTCTTGCAATAGCTTAAGGCCTACAAAAGGCCTTGCACAAAGCAAGGCCGGCCTTTCCTTTGCTGCAGCTGCTGCATCACAGAGTTGAAACAGCAAGCAGTGGAGGGAGCCCTCATCCCACAGCTCACACAAGAGGTCAAACAGTTGGCCATCACACTGAGAGCAGTTGCATCAGGCCAGCATGGGCTCCAGCAAGTCTCCGGAGGGCCAGAGGCTCATTGGAGACTGGGGACTCCCTGAGGGCCAGACTGGGAGTCGTCAAGGGCCCCAGGGCCGAGGTTTGGGCACCCATGGTGTGGAAAGATAGCTGGGGTAGGCAAAGTTGCAAACTCTGATCAATGTCAGACTCACATTAGTAGTACTTGAATAAAAGCCAAACAGTCAGAGTTCAAGGGCACACAACTTCCATCATTTGCAAAGAGTTATGCTTAATTCTTTCTCTCTCCACTTCATGAGCCAGAAGTCTGTATCCCATGGTCCAAAGTGAAGGTAAAGCCATGAAAAACCTGGTCAGATGTTTTGGTATTTTTATTTATTCACATCACATGAGTGAAACCAAAACACTACAGTAATCCAGATTCCTCTCTACGAAATAAACAGTAGTGACTGCAAAGTGTTTGCTTTGCTGGGTAACATGGTGAAATTAGCAAGTTTGGACTTTCAGAGCTAATTATGCTTGTCTGTGTGGTGAGGTCAGGCAAAGACTTCTGTGACAAAGGCAGTTGGTAGGAATATTCTGGTAGCCACAGGGAACTGCTTGATGGTGACAGCCAGTTGCTGAGAGGCAAAGCAAACCCAAGGGTCCGTAATGGAACTTGGGGGCTATTTTTGCACTGAAAATCAGTGGCTGTGCAGCCTGTGGCATACCTGAGAGGAGCAAGAGGGACAAATACCCTGGGTGCCAGGCTTGGGGGGTGGTGGTACCATGCTGCCATCTACTCCCCCCAGGACTCAGTTGGCTCGCACACCAATCTAAGTGCTGCCTCCTGAGAGCCTTTCCCCCAGAGACATTCTGAGGCCCAGTGAAGCTTCCCCAGCCCTCACAATGCCATCTAAGGGCATCAAATGTCACTTCCTGTTTCCTCCATGAAACTGGAAATGTTTTTTTGGCCCTCTGAGAGCTTTACAAGGCTTTCAGAGGATCAGGAGGCTGTGCACTGCCTCGCCGGACCACTGGAAGGAAGCAGGGGGCAGCAACTTGCAGTTATGGCCCTAGGCCATGAGACTGGGACCAGGATTGCCACTATGTGCTGCAAATAGTCACTTCAAGGTCACATTCTCCTTGAGGAAGCTTTTTTTGGCATAAATATGGCATATAGAGAAATTTTTATTATTTTAATCCTTGCCAAATGCCATTGTCATGGGCCGGATGTGGAGCCTCAACATCAGATAGATCAGGGGTGGCCAGCCATTCAACTTTAGGGCTTCTGGACCTTTAACAATTTTGTAGCAGAGGGAATTTCAGCAGGTGTAGCCTGTCATCTCACAGATGACAAGCTGCACCTGCTGAAATTCCCGCTACGCAATTTTTAAAGATCCAGGAGCCCAAATATTGAAAGGTTGACTACCCCTGAGATAGATAAGACTGTTTCTGATTCACTTCCTTGCTAATTCTATCAAGGAAGGACTTGACCCTGAAAAGGCTCTCTGTGACAGAAATGGAAGTGTGATGCAACTTCTGTTATCTTCTTCATTTGACTCTCCAAGCGGAAAGGAGAATGTGGACCAGGTGCTGGAGCTTCAAATAGCCAAAGCAACACGTTAAGCATGTGGAAGGGAAAACTGGGTGAAAGAACATCCCTCACATCTCAAATTGAATGTGGCTTCTATCGCTTTTCCACAGACTTGCTACACTCAAGACATTTGTCAGTGCCGGTGTATTGGCAGTCCTTGGTCTTGCAACATAATGCTTTAAGCTAAAGCTTTGATATACTGCAACCCTTGGAAATAAAATTGTTAAAGCCACCACAGGATTTCTTCAGCGTGGATGTATATGATTTGTCCTAATGCTAGTCAGAGGTCAGTATTGCACTCCCTATTTGGGGTATGCCTAATGTTGCTTTTGGTGTGTGTTCAATTGTTTAGTGTGGTCAGCGAAAAGCCAAAAAGGCAATTTTCTCCATAAAGGACGACTTTCCTTTACGTATTGTTTCCTTATTTTGTCAGATGGCAGATAGCTGGTGAGGCATGTCAGAAGGAAAATTCCCAGCCAACAGAAGTCATGCTGTTTTCATGGAGACCTGTATAATTTGCCTTTCTCATTCTGATCACTTGGTTTGGCAGCTTTGGTGTTATGTTTGTTCATTTGGGGTCTTTGTGTCATCAGTTCCCCATGGATGAAAATCACTTTTCACGTGTTTATCTCCTTTACAGATCATAGCATGCAAGACAATGCTTGACTTCCTTGTCCTTGATATAATTGTGTGTCCTTTACTACTCGAAGAGCTGGGGGTGGGGGTGGGAAATGTGTCTGTTGATTTACAATTGTGGTACAGTTTACAATACCAAAGGGTGAATTTGCTTGTGCAAGAAGGAAATGGAAGGCAGCTGCTGTGTGCAGAATCTTGGAGAAACCAAAAAGTGCATGCTTGGCACAGAGCTTACTAATGGAAGACTTTTTCAAATATAGTTTCTATTCATGCTATCACTATAAGCTTCACAGAAATTAAATATTAATTAACAATTGGCTTTGACTTTTTACTGGCACATGATAAATAACTAGTGTTAAGGATATATGGCTAGTTCAGCCTTTTATACTTGTGACTCTAAAATCTCTGGACTGCTTCAGACAATGGGTTTCAAACAGTGTTTTAGGGAATCTTGAGTCCAGTTTCTTGGAAGCTTATTGGGAGTTCCTTAGTTAGAAGATCAGCTAAGGTGGCAAGCATCCCTGAAATATCTTACCTTCCTATGATTTGTATTCCCCTCTCATGCATAAACGAACACAGGCACATAGTGGATGTGTTCTAGGGAGTTCACTCAATCATGTGAGATAATGATGAGACCCAAAACTCCTGGCCAGTGGCTGCAAACTAAGAATGCATCCTAGCCTGTGCCTAAGAGTCTTTTCCAATACAGTGTGGTCCTCTAGGAGCTTTTCAGGTATGCTTCAACAGAGGAATCAGCATGGAGAGGGTTCATAGAATGTTGAACATTAGAACACCATTCATCTTTCAGTGGTCTTGGGCAAAGGAGTTACTGTGGCTATCTCATTGCATTGCCATATCTAAAGTATTGTAACTTGTTCTTGAATTTTCTGGACTGTATCAACATTTGCTATACATGTGTTCCAAATCCATTCATCTTGCAGCAAGAGCTGTTCAGACTTTTTCCTCCATTAGGATGATTCTCTTTCAGCTCGCTGGTTGATCTTTGGTATAAGTGGCTTGTTTATTATTAGTAGAAATCTGAGCCTGATACAAGAATTTTCCTGCAGACAGCTTAAAGTATCTCAACTTCAACCCTAGTTCTTAACTGAAGGGATAATTTGTACCCTGCAGATGGTATTACTTCCTGCTCCCCTCTCCTTGCCTCTGGTCCAGTACACTCAGAGCCCAATCCTATCCTCCTCCCCTGCCGCCCACTGGTGCAGGTGTGCCAAAAATAGGCTTGCTATATCCAGTAGGAGGGCAGATCAGGAGGCTTCAGCAGGCAAAGGGGATTTAAATCCCCTTACCTCCTTGTACACCTTCCAACCCACAGTGGGTCTCCTTGGACCTGTGCTAGTGATTTCGCTAGCACAAGTCTGAGAGAAACGAGGCGGGAAGGCAGCAAAAAAGTGGAGGATCTGGCGCCTGCCACTGGATTCACCCCTCTCATAGCCTCATGCCCCTCCCCATCATGCCCTCCCCACTCTGTTTTACCTGCTCCCCAGCCCCATTCTGCCCTACCCTGTGGTAACCTACCTGCTCCTGCTGGTGGCTGTAGTTCCTTCCCTGGTGACTGGGCATCGTGCTACTGGCATGTGGCCAGCAGTGGAACATCTTTCCGCTGCCAGCCATAGTATTGGGCTGGTGGGTTTTTTTTTTAATTTATAGAAAATCTGTGCAGCAGTTCATACAAAAAGTAATACAGCATAGTTAGTAATAATAGCTATGTCTATTCTTGGCTTCAGCAGCATATTAATTCGTCCTTTAATAGCAGTGTAGCAGTAAATGTATAATAGAAGAATTTGAATTTTTAAAATTCCATACTGAAAAACTTTATTTCAATAATTACGTACTCACTTAATTGATGTAAAACAATTCCTTGCAGGACGTATTGCAAACCAACAATGAAAATACCCTGAGTAAATCAGATTAAAACACTACATAACTTATAGTGCATCTCATCCTTTTATTTTCACCCATGTGATGTAATTTCACAAGGGAAGCAAAAATGCTACTGAACTTTGAAAGGGAGAAAATCAAAGTCAGTCTGAATTTCCCATCTACTATCCTTGTTCTGTGTGTCCTGACTTTTATCTTCTATGTAATTACATTTTGCATCTTTATTTTTAAATTTCTTTCTCCATGCAGACAAACTGTAGTCAGACAGTCTAATCCTATCTGGATTCAGGCAGAGTTCAGCTGGAACTCGGGTCTCTTCTAGTGAGAACAAGCCACATATGGTGATTTCTCTGTAATTCTTGTGTGGGAAAGCTTTTTGAGTGCCCTAAAATGATTAGATTGAAGGCCATTTCACACAACACAGCTAATACATAGCTATTGGGTTCATGTGGCATGAAGTCTATCCCAGAATTCCCTATTCCAGTGGTTGCCAAACTCATAACTGCTGTCTGTCCAAAAAGCGGTCCCCATTCAGACCGGAGCTTACCATTCCACCTTCACACTGCAGGTATTCTCAGTATATCGGTGCACTAGCATGCTCTGGGCAGTCATGATTGTTGCCTGGCATCCCAGAAGGCTGTGCAACAGGATTGCTGGGCAGGCATGACTGCCTGGAGCACCCTGGTGCCCAGATCTACAAATAGCACAGAGGTGGAACGGTAAGCTCTGTTCATGGAGCAGAGGGCTATCCCCAAAACCTGGGCTGGGGTCTGGAAAGCCCTGCCTTATTCTGAGGTTGGTTAGGACCTCGCATGAAAGGACACATTACTCCAGTCTTATTTAGGGGCAATTTACAGCTTTAAAATTTCTGTATTTTTTTCACTTAAGATAATGGCCACGCCTGTCTCTACTTTCACATAATTCATCTTAGTATTTAACTTGTGTAATTGTGAAAGTGAGAGTCGGGTGGAATCCAATATTCAAGGTGTTTAGTTTAAAAAAACCCATGTGGTTCTCACAAATAATTTAGAGTGTGAACTGCGCTCTTTCTCTCTCAAAACAACCGTGATCAGCTTGTGAGAAATGGATTTTTTTAAGGATTTAAATATAACTTTCCTTATGGTGCTGATTTCTTTTAATAAGAGAGAATATTTATAAACCTTTTTCTATTATTTATATAAATAGTGCTCGTTTCAGGGATTGTCAGCAGCTTTAATACAAATTCTCTGTTTAGCTTCCTAGAAACTTGTTCCATTTCAACTTTATGTACTGAGGTTATGAGGAAGAAATGTCAGATCTGGATGGCAAGGGTATCTTGGACTTTGACATAAGAACAGCCCCACTGGATCAGGCCATAGGCCCATCTAGTCCAGCTTCCTGTATCTCACAGCGGCCCACCAAATGCCCCAGGGAGCACACCAGATAACAAGAGACCTGCATCTTGGTGCCCTGCCTTGCATCTGGCATTCTGACATAACCCATTTCTAAAATCAGGAGGTTGCGCATACACATCATGGCTTGTACCCCGTAATGGATTTTTCCTCCAGAAACTTGTCCAATCCCCTTTTAAAGGCGTCTAGGCTAGACGTCAGCACCACATCCTGCGGCAAGGAGTTCCACAGACCGACCACACGCTGAATAAAGAAATATTTTCTCTTGTCTGTCCTAACCCACCCAACACTCAATTTCAGTGGATGTCCCCTGGTTCTGGTATTATGTGAAAGTGTAAAGAGCATCCCCCTATCCACTCTGTCCATCCCCTGCATAATTTTGTATGTCTCAATCATGTCCCCCCTCAAGCGTCTCTTTTCTAGGCTGAAGAGGCCCAAACGCCGTAGCCTTTCCTCATAAGGAAGGTGCCCCAGCCCCGTAATCATCTTAGTCGCTCTCTTTTGCACCTTTTCCATTTCCACTATGTCTTTTTTGAGATGCGGCGACCAGAACTGGACACAATACTCCAGGTGTGGCCTTACCATCGATTTGTACAACGGCATTATAATATTAGCCGTTTTGTTCTCAATACCCTTCGTAATGATCCCAAGCATAGAATTGGCCTTCTTCACTGCCGCCGCACATTGGGTCGACACTTTCATCGACCTGTCCACCACCACCCCAAGATCTCTCTCCTGATCTGTCACAGAACCCATCAGCCTATATCTAAAGTTTTGATTTTTTGCCCCAATGTGCATGACTTTACACTTACTGACATTGAAGCGCATCTGCCATTTTGCTGCCCATTCTGCCAGTCTGGAGAGATCCTTCTGGAGCTCCTCACAATCACTTCTGGTCTTCACCACTCTGAAAAGTTTGGTGTCGTCTGCAAACTTTGTAACCTCACTGCTCAACCTTGTCTCCAGGTCATTTATGAAGTGATAAATAGTGAACCTTCTCAAATCAAGCAATCTGAATCAACCTATCTGTCTGAAGACAATGTGTATTCTGTTTTCAGCATTCCCACTGGAGTTTGCACTGGAACAGCATTCACCAAACTACAGCCTGAGGGCAGATCCAGTGTCCTGAAAAACCCATCCCGTCATGAACAGAACTACACTCTCTTTTCACTTTCTTGCTCCAGTGCAGCGATCTCCAAACCGCGGGACCACTGAGTACCAAAAAATCCATCCCTGATATGAACGGAGTTTACCATTCCATGGAACAGCTTCATCGCTTCCTCTCCTCTCTCCCCAGAACACTGTGCCTGGCAGACACTTCTGCTGCCTGTTGTCCCAGCTTGCATTGCACCTGAATTTTTGGGCGGACATAGCTGGCCAATGCAAGGTTCTAGGGAGACTGGAGAAGAAGATATGAGCCTGCCCCACAGAATGGCAAACTCTGTTCGTATCGGGGATGGTTTTTTAGTGCGCAGTGGTCCCGCGGTTTGGAGACCGCTGCTCTAGAGCAAGAAAGTGAAAAGAGAGTGTAGTTATGTAGCCCCACAATATGCTTTAGGGTTCAAGAGAAAAAAAAAGCATTGTAAGTAATATGATTGATCCATTATACTTAGCCCTAGAAGGTGATAACATATTTAGTTCCTTTCTGGAAACTTGGCATTTTTCTGTGAAGAGTTCCTGTGGTATGTTGAGATACATTCTTCTATGGGAGTTTTGTAGGAGAGAGCACTCACAAGTATTTGATTTTTTTTCTTTTCAGACTTTCTGAACTATAATTAGAATGATTTTGAACTTAGCATATACAAAAAGCAAAGAAAGGAAGGAATACCATGTGTTTATACTACGTTCTGAATAATACAACCATGGAAACCAGGATCAAAGTTTAGAAGGGAAGAAGAATCTGCAGGAATTGACTTGCAAAGGAGGATTGTTCTAAGGGTGATAGAGTGGGAGATAGCATACATACTGGGTTCAAGTTAGAACAGTTCATATACAGCATTTTCCAAGACACACAGATGTAAGAACACAGATGTTCACAGTTTTCACTTATAAGTTATTTAGATGTACATTAAAAAAAAATTTAATGCACCCAGATAGGTTAGGCATGTGTGAATCTGTCTTTACAAACCTGGTTTTGCACTCCCAATTTTCGTTGTTAAATTAAGAGGGTGATGTTTCAGTACCAAGGACAGTTCTCTGGTATTGTAATCTGGATCTCTTTGCAATGATCTGATTTGTTGAATCAGTATTTACTAATATATTAAGGGTCAGTTCCGCCATTACTTCAGGGGAAAAGTTATACACTTTACTCATAGAACTAGTAAAGACAAGGTAAGAAAGTGGCTTAGTGTCTTAGAGACTGAGCTTTGAATCAGGATTTCTGTTCAGATCTCACCTCTGCTAAGCTGTCACTATGTGGCCTTAGGCAAGGTGTTCCCTCTTAGCCTCTTAGAAATAAAAATTGCCCATCTGTCCTTAAATTTTCTAGTGAGCGAAAATATAATTCTGTGGGGTGTGTGTGTACACAAAGTGTAATTATCAAAATCTGTTTGGATTTACTAGTGAAGGATAATTTAAAATGAAATTAGTATAGTACTTGCTCATCAAATTGGATAATTAAATATACAATTTGCGCTTTAAATACTTGATCTGTTATTTATAAATACAGTCATGCGCCACTTAACGACAGGGTTTGGGACCACGATCCCTATCATCAAGTGGCAATTGACGCAATCCAGACCCTCTGCAGGGAAGGGGATGCTCCCCTCCACTCCGAAGGGTTGTCTGAGCTTCCCAGAGGCAGTGCGTGTCCGCTCATTGCCTCTGTGGAGCTCACACTGAGGGAATTGTGTCTCACACACGACTTCTGATTTCACAGAGGAAACCGGAAATTGCGCAAAAGATGTGATTTCCCTCAGACTGAGTCTTGCTGAGGCAGCGCACGGATGTGTGCTCAGACAACCCTCCGGAGGGGAGGGGAGCAGAACTCCCTTCACTTTTGGTGAATTGGGGTGTGTGCCCCTGACGACCATGTGACCACCCGTGGTCCTTGGTTATGCAATCCTGGCTTAAGCCGGAATGTTGCAAAGTGGCGCATACCTGTAACTGAAATAACTATAATTCTGTCTCCCTATATACAGCTAATGTAATGTAGCATTTTCATAGCAGCTATACTCCATATCTCCTTTAACTATTTTAAACTTCTTACTCATTAGGTTGGATTCAGAGTTTCCTCTGTCAGACTGCTTTCTATGGATTAAACTCACTGTTACTTTCTTCTAGAATTTTTGCTGTCATCATTTGGGCGCATAGAACAATGTTATGCATTTTGTTCTTGTAATCATTGATCAAGATATCCTCTTGATCAATGATTGCAAGGTAACTCTCACAGAGATTTTTTTTGTTCATAATTTTTAATGCTGTTTTTCTATAGAATACTCAGTGGTGTGCAGTGTAAAAGAAAAACAATGATATAGTCCATAGCTGTTTCCCATAATGTTATTCCTCAGTTTCAAAATTACCCATTGTCTTCATCCTCGCCCAGATATGGAAAAGGTCACCTTTACCTCCCCATCTTCTTCATCAATTGTATTTGCCTAGATTGTACTTTCCTTTTTATTAAATTTACTGGCATCAAATGCCATTGGGAGAGTAATCAGCATTTGCCTTTCCAGCATATAAATTTTGGACCATTCTTTCCTGTAAACCATAATCTATCAAGCAAGTGTCCAGCAATAACCAGCATGCACAGCTTGTCTCAGTCTGTCACAGTCCTTTGTTGATATAAGTGGATCAAGGATGACTGCAGTCTGAATGAAGGGATAAAGTATAAACTGGTATTATTATTTAAATGTGCTCAGAATTTTTCCTCTTTTGAAATGATAACTTTGATTAAAATAAGCTGCTTTAGGGGTGTAATGCATTTATAGAGGATGCAAGAGCATTTGTACGTCTGCATAGCCTTCAAGTCAATTTGTGGCTACTGAGATCTGCTACCAAACATGAATTTATTTATTTACTTCAGTCCCTTTAACCTCATGAACATCGTTCTGTGTGATGCTTTTCACAATTACTGTGTTGGGGCTCAGGGTAAGAGAGGTTGGAAAGAGAAACGGGAACATTTGTTAGGCCATGAGTAATGGTTGATTGGTACTGTGCGGGTTTTCACTCAGAATGATTATCATGAAGCGAAAAGCAGGATGAAGGGAAAATGCTTCTGGCTTGGTAGTGAATGAGGCTGCCCTGTTGTAAGTCAGACCTTGATCCATCTAGCTCAGTATTGTCTATGCTCTGACTGAAAGCGACTGTCCAGGTTAAAGTCAATTGAAGAAAGAAAGTTTTGGAGTTGTTCTGCCAGAAATCAACTCTCTTGGGAGACACATACAGCATACAGTCTTCCAAGTCTAGATCACTGTTGAAGATGCAAAAGAAGCGAAAAATGAACATTAATATCCCAGTCCTAACTAAGTTTCCAGCTCTTATTCAGCTGTACCAACAGGGTCATGGAGGCGTTCTCAAGGTAAAACAATGTTTGTTCCCTTACCTTGGGGCTGTGCTGCAGCTGCATCTGTGCTGAAAAATTGGCTGCAATTGGGTTGTAAGTCCAGTTCAAGCAATGGAATAAAGTATTTTTTTCCCCCTCTTGATCAAAAGGAGAATTTGATGAAAGGTGCAGCTTGGACTCTTTAAGGCTGTAATTAATTGTTATCTTTAGAAGTGCCTAAGCATGTATTAATTACAGAGAGAGTCTGAAACAGCTGTGCCCTTGGTGAACATCAGAACTATTGCAGCACTTGAAGGTTCTGCAATTAATGAGATGAATACTCATCATGAATTTAGCGGGTACTGACTATCATCTCTTTAGATAGCCCTGGATGTCTGATGCTTCATCAGCTGAGTTTGAGTGTATTGATAATGTAACAAAGGCATTCCCTGTTTGCTAGTTTAAATAATAGGGTAGAGATCTTCATGTATGTTCCAATCCAATGTATCCTTTCCAGATCCAACTTGGTAGCTGCCTATGCCACTAAGTGCAGAACTTGTCACTACATATCTAACAGCCCAACCTACCTAACTTCCCCCCACCATGCGGGTGCGCCACAGGTACATGTGCTGCATATAAAGGTGGGGGCAGCAGTTTGAGAGGTTTCCTCAGGGTAAGTTAAATTTTATTCACTTGGCCTGGGAAAAGGCTCCACTTTCCTTATGGGTCTCCTCAGTCCTGCACCAGCTATTTTACTCTGAGAAACTGCCCTCCTCAGGATGGCATCCTCTTTCACCTGTGTTAGGTGGGCCTCTCAGAAAGGCTCAGAGTGGCTGCACAATTGCAGCCACCTCAGACCTTTCCCAGCTGCCCATCCTCCCTCCTCCGCTTTAAAAAAATAGTGGAGGGGTGGTGCAGAAAGGCTCAGAGGGTGACTATGATCACAGCCACTCTCAGAGATTTTTAACACTGTTCTGAGGGCCATCCGCCCTCCTCCACTATTTTTTTGAAGCCGAAGAGGCAGGGTGACAGCACTGGCAATGAGAACATTTGCAACTGGGCAGGAGGAATGATTTTGCTGCTCCTCCTCCATGGGGCATCCTGGGACTTTTGTCCCATCTTGACCCTCCAGAAGCTTCTCTGAGTCAGCTGCACCAGTCAGCACACTGAGCTGCCGGGAATTACACTGGTGGTTTTGCAGCATTTGCCAGGAGAAGTGATATTCTGCTGGCATCCACCTCCTTCTGCTGGTGGAACACGAGTTCTGCCACTGGGGCTGCCTGATAGGATCCAGCTGTAAGCAATGCTAATGGGTTGGACTTCCCCAAAGAAGTTCTGTCCATGAAAGAGCTGTTTTACTTGTTGCATCAGTGTGAGAAAAAGTGAACTAAGTCCAAAGGTGGTACTCTGATGGTGCAACAGCTTGTGCCAGCAGAAACATGAGAACTTCAATTAAACTTTCCTTTTCTCCTTCTAAGTGGTCAGCTTCCCTGCTCTTTCATGGATTAGAAAGGAGTCACTAGGAAGCCTGGAGTATGAGGCATAATTTGAGTGTATGGGTAAGATCTGTCTTGCCTTTTCATAGAGCCAAAGGGGCAGGCCTGACCTGAAGCTCTTGGAAAGATCACCTCTTCATATGAACACAGTCTGGTGCCAACTATGCATAAAGATGGATGCAGTCTTCCAATGTGTAAACGTGTTTGAAGATTCAAATATGCAAGAACTGCACTCTAGTGGATGGAGTGTTGGTCTCAATCCTGGGCAAACCAGACTTAAGTCTTTGCTCATACCTGAAATTCACTGGGTGATACTAATTCATTCTTACCTTGACCTGCCTTATCGAGCTATTGTGAGGTTGAAAATGGTCAAAAGCCTGTGTAAGAGTTCTTAAGGGAAAAGGCGGGTTGCAAATGTAATAGATAACAAGAAATATGGAACATGTGAGTTTGCCAGTTAAATCATACATTCAGAACAATGCATGGAGATGCCTTCAGGGCAGGAGGAAACCCCTGTCACATGAGCACCTGCAATTACCATATCAGTTATGATAAGTTATTTTTTATGTTCATTAAATGTTTTATGTATTAGGAAGCTTGTCCCTGTCCTCCAACCATCACTTTAAGGCAATTAGCTGACTGAGGAATTCCTCTGCCCTTTCTCATGTGATGCTGACTTTGATCATATGAGCTCCTCTAAGCCATATTCCCAGTACACTTCACTGACTAAAAAGCATCCTCCACACACACTGCTCTCTGGCTTTAATAATTACCTCAAAGTACCCCCAACTTTTCCAAAACAATTAAATTCAACCCATAGTTCAAAGTCTACCTCAGACTACTGATGCTTTGTATTTTTAATTCCTTGGGTGATCCCTTAAGGAAAGATTTGACTGAGTACTTAAAAGCTTTAGAATATGAAGTTTATGGGTCTAATTTGACTGAACAAAAGCAAGAAAATCCAGCATTAAACCTGCCAGAATGTAAAGAAAATACCCAGGGGCAATTTTCTTTTGCGAGAGCATGGAGCAGGCCTGAAAATCCTAGCTGGTGGTTATAATAGGATAGATGTGAAGTAATGCCACACTTTTTATCTCTCTGGTTTTCAAAAAATTCTGTGGATATCTTTGTAATCTATATAATCTTATGGGTCTCTTTCTAATCCATCTGAACCTGCCCATTCCTGAAGTGTAGCTTTGGAGCTCTGCTCTGGTTGAGCCTGGTTTAAGGAATTAGGTAAGTGGTGAGTGGGGATGGTGGTTGTTTTAAGCATTTGAGCATTTGGTGGATGATTTTGTTTCTGTCTTTCTGCTAGTAATATTTTAGCTAACCATTATTAGATTTCTGTGTATGTGAGTGTACAATGATGTGAGGCTTGACAGGAAGAAGGCAGAAGAGAACTGTATTAAATAAAAATAAGCCATGCCTATATGCCCACTGAACACCCCTCATCCATCCATGGATTGTTTTTAAACAATCCCTCTCATATTCCAGATTAATGCTGAGTATATTAATTAATTAGCACTAAGCGACCTCTGCCTTAGACACTTATCATTCTCTCTAAATCCCTGAATCTAAGGGGATTTTGCCTTTCATCAAATATTTTGAGAAAGAGCTTCTTTCTGAGCAAGAAACTTGTCCGGCTAACAAACATAACTAATGATTCACTAAATTCTCTTTTCTACAATCTCACATGGGACAGATGAAGAGAAGGGCTCCAATGTTCTCAATTTAAATCAAAGAGTGCCAAATGCATTTGAAGCAATAAAAAAGTAATGAGTTTTCAACTAGAACTTAATGTAGATGAGTCTGGTTAACAGACTGCAGAGCCACAAACCACTGAAACAACAAGAGGGTCTGAAGGAGGATGGCTTTTTAGCTGTGTTTGTGCTAGAATCTGAGAGTTAGAATCTATAAGATCGAGGCCAGCCCCCTGCCAATCCAGAGTGTCTACGACTACAACATTCCAATAGATGACTGTTCAATCTGCTTAAAGATCTTCAGTGATGAAGTCTGCCACCTTCCTAGGAAAAGATATAGCTGCAAATATATTGATCAGTTATTCCAACACGTTGTCTTAAATTACAAATAGGTCGTTGTCATCTGTGGGTTTGCAATCCGCAGATTTGACTCAACATGGATCCCAAGCCCATGTTGGAGGACCTCATAGAACCTCCCAGATGCGATCAGAGGTCTTCTGAGGTACAGGGAGGCTGTGCATGGCCTGTTGGAACCTTCCAACAGGCACTTCCAGTTTAGTGAAAGTTCCTGTCAGAGGTTTCCAGCAGGCTTCCTGAGGCATGAGGAGGTCATGTGTGGTCTCCCCACATTTCAGAACACCTCTGGATGCGACCTCGCACTTTCGGTTGCTTCCGGAGGTCTGACCACAAATTTCATTATCCACTGATTTTGGTATCTGTGGGGGGTGGCCCCCACTGAGAACAGACCCCCCTGTGGATACCAAGGACCTGCTGTATATTGCCCATAATTTTGCTGTGTCTTCACTTGTGTGAAAGCGGGAAGTTCTGTGAATGCAAAGAATACAGAACAAATAGGGAACACCGCTTGTAAAGAAGCTCTGTGTTCATAAAAATGCATACAGATATCTGGATTGGAAGTCATGCAGATTGGTAGTTTTGTGATGGCAATTTCTTGGTCAACTACAGAGAGAGCTGATTTTCCTGGAGGGATATTTGAATTGATTTGTGTATGCAACATTACTAGAAGTGAGAAGGCAAATTGATGGCAATTGGGTTTATTTTAGCTACATGTACGTCTTAAACTTTGAAACAAGCAAATGAGGCTTGTTTGTTTGTAAAACCTTTTCTTTTTTTGATCAATTAAAGAATATTTGAATAGTTTTGATTCTTATGATCTGAAAATATGAAATTAAAAAATGATCTGATAGTTAATGAGAATGATAGGGTGCCCATACGGACTCCTTTTCAAGTTCTTTTCCTTCAGATCATTCATTGTGTTGTATGTTGCTTAGAGTATTCCTTTGCAAACTCCAAGCTTATCACCTGGCAGTCCAAGGACATTGGCTGTCAGGCTTCTTTTCCAGTGATTCATCATCTTAGAATTGACTCATAGTTTAAAAATGAAAAATTGCATACAGAGATCCACCTTTTCTCTGATATTCTTTCTAGTTTCGTTGGAGAGTTTTCCACTTCAGCAATATATGAAAGCATGGTCCATGGGTACAGTACACCCCAGGTAATGTTCTCCCTGACCAGCAGAATTGATCCAGGCAGGGCAGTGCCACAGGGTCACTATGGTACTGGGGCCAAGTACCATGTGCCATACTGTGACAAACCTCTTGTGCTACTTGTACCACTGATTAAAAACATCCAGTTATATTACTGTGTAAGGGTTAATCGGAGCAGGTCTGTGGATATAAGCCTTGAATGAGAAGCATTTCTTGAGATATCTTTCCATTTTGGTTTTTTTTTAGCCCTGTCTGTGGTCTTAAAGAAGAAAAATGTATTTATATACTGTGGGTTGATATTCCAATATGTTGCAATGTCTGATTACTTAAATAAACAAGAATATTTGGCTTTATATATACTAACCCATATATGCAATCAAATTGCTTTTCCTACTGATGATATTTGCAATTAAACATTTGAAGGCCAAGCCAGCAGAGAAGTACTGTGGGGAGAGGGTATTTATACTTTTCCTTCTATGCCCTTTTTCCAATGTAAAACCAACTTGTTCCAACCAGCTCCATTAGGCTGCTGTCTAGCAAAACAAAAATCTGTGAATGATCCTTACCATCACTCTTCTGCACTGTGCATGGTTTACACCAACAGGCTGAAAGAAACCTGGAGGAGTGACCCAAGTTATTTGTTTCTTGCTGTTTTTCCACCCTACTGTAAACAAATATCTACCTGATTTATTGGGATAAGAAAGTCAAAGTGAGTCAGTCATGCTTAGCAGATGGTTTTATGTGGGAAGCATGAAGAAGACGCATAACAATGGCCTGGTAGTAAAAATCTCAGATCTGATACTTATGCAAAATGCTATTATCAATATGACAATTTTATTTATTTTGGTATATAAACCTCTTTGAACATTTTTGCTGAAAAGCAGATATTAAATATTTTAATAATAAATAATACCTGTCCAGGTGATGTGCAAAAGACTGAGAGAGAACAATGGCAAATAGCTCCAGAGATCAGTTCATGCTGTTCGAGTTCCTTTCTTATTGAACTAACTGCATATCTGAGGCTTGCTGATGCTTTCATTTCTTCTTGCTCCAGAGCAATTAAGAGACGTGTTCATCCTAGCCATATGGCTTTGGGCTTAGAAACAACACATGGCCTTTCATTAGAGCCTTGAAAAAGCAGTTGCCTCACAATACCCCCTTTCGTTTCCGAGGCTCACAGGTTCATCCGCTGGCTGGAAGGCTGCGCTGCTGCCTTCTGAAATGCTTTTTTTCAAGAATGACCCTGTTTATATCTGCACGTTTGTCAAATAACGGTTGTAGTTTCAGCATCTCATCTGGGCTTTTCCTCAAATGAGACCTGATGTGAAGCAGGGAAACAGATGGTGGCAGTCCTACCTCTTTCTGTCCTTTCAGAAAATAGGACTCCTTCACACAATGTGGAAAAGAGACGCTTGCAGCATAACCACCTTGTGTCCTCACTGTAAGTAGCATAAGGCCTGAAGAGGGGAAATTGTGTGTCTGTAAACACACACGCCCAGGCATTGCAATCACAAGTACATAATTACACTATTTTTGCTTTTTAATTGCTCATTTGAAAATTGGAGGAGGGGCACATAAAATAGCCTGGGCACCTCTTTTCTGAAGCAGAGCTTCCACCTATACATTCCTCCTATGATCTTAACTACTTCCCAAAAATGTGCTCTTTTTAGAGAAATCTGATCTGCAGGGGTGGTGGCCTCTGCTCTGGGGTCTGGTGCTCTACCTTCTGGCAAAATTCCATAAAAGATATTTCAGTTCTTAAAAATATTTCCAGCTTAACATGCATAATAGCTTTTAATTTATCCTAGCTGTTAAATTGATGGTTTATTTGCTGCTCTTACAGCGCAATCCTGTGCTGCATGTGTTTACTCAGAAGCCCCACAATGTTCAATGTGGCTTACTTAATAATAATAATAATAATAATAATAAACTTTATTTATATCCTGCCCTTCTCCCTAAAAGGGACCCAGGGCGGCTTACAACATGTTAAAAACAGATTAAAAACATAATTTAACCAACAGATAAAAAACATATTAAAAACACATTAACAAATACCATAAAAACAGTAGTCAGATAAAAAGAGCATAAAGCAGCAGATCATAGAGGAATCAGGCCTGTAAAAAATAGTAAAAGGTGTTTAAAAGGCCATGAACTCAGAAGGCTTGTTTAAACAGAAGGGTCTTCCAGGTTGGTGTGTACAGAATTGCAGCCTATCCAGTCCTATCCAACTTTTTAGCACTTACGCATCCATGCCAACAGGGAGTTTGCTACATCCTGTGTTGGTGGGGGGCAGTCATGGAGGCCTCCTCAAAGTCAGGGAATGTTTGTTTTCTTACCTTGGGGATGCATTGCAGCTGCATCAGCACTGTAAAATTGGATAGGATTGGGCCCTTAGTGAGTGACACTCTTTCATCATTTTGTAATCTTGTCATGTGTTTTAAGTGAACAACTTAGGTCTTTTGTAAATCTCCCTGAAATGTTAAAAGGATGGACATCTGATAAAAATATTAATAAATAAAACTAGGGGACGTAATGGCACAAGAAGCTGTTTGACTTTTTGTGGTCTTTCTAGGGCAATCTATAGACCCCATAGGCACCTGCATGCACTAAATACTTCTACATATATGTGGCTATCCGAAGAGCATGTGGTATTACAGGAACTGTGAGAAATGTGATATCACCAAGAAGTTAACTGCCAGGATTTGAAACGTAGCCTCCTGAACTCTTAAGGGTTTGTGTGTCCTTTCTAACCTCTTAAACGCCCACAAAAATCTGGCCATGAAGCCTTTTACTAGTCTAACTCCAAAGATCTGTCTAGGCATCCTATGATATCTCTTGCCTTTAGTCTTTTTTTTTTTTTCCACTTGGAACAAGTTATCATTTACATAATGGATATTAATGCTATTGGAAGAGCCCTCTTTCTTAGTTAAATAATCATGCCTAACAATTCATTGATTTGAAACGCCTTAGTGGTTGTCCTGAAATGAATTCTTATCACCATAGCTTAAACTCTTTCAGTAAAATGTAGAATTTCAGTATTTAGGATTAAGTATGGGATTTAAGAGCCTGGTTATTCATTTGCTCTTATCTCCAGGATGATAATTATGTGCGTTAATCTGCATGAGAGCAAGGAAAGTGCTTACCCATCTATCCTACAGGTGCCAAGTATACTTCAGATGATCTTCAAGGTTAGGGAAAAAGGAGGAGGATGGTAAAACAGAACAATCCCACTAATCTAAGGCTGTAATCCGATACACATTTATTGAGAATAAACCCCATTGATCATAGTGGGAGTTAATTCCAAGTAAGTATGTATAGGATCTTAAATGTAATTTGCTCAAGGAGAGAAGTTTTGATTACAAAATACCAAGACTTTGCTTTAAAAAAAAAAAAAAAGCTGCAATCTTGTACATGCTTTTTTGGGAGTAAACCTCAACAGAACTTACTTTGGAGTAGAAACACACAGGATTGTGCTCTAAGTAAACCCCGCCTCCTGAACTCTTAGGAGATTTGCTGTACAAGTTCTTTTTGTACAAAGGAATTAAACTCAAGTGAAATCCTTTTCTGTTCCCCTGGGAACTTGAGAAAATAAGTCTGTCAAGCAGAATTACGTAGTAGAAGCTAATATTCATCAGTTTTTGCAGTTATGATCCTGCTAATACTGTTACTATATTTCTGACCATGAAGTGTTACTCTTTGTGTCGTATATTTTCCCAACGTGTTTGCTTTCTTTGTAGCAATTTGCAGTTAGTGCCTTAAAGCCATAAGTTATTATTTGAATCTGCAAATGCAATATTTTAACCAATATTTTCCATTAGTCAATCTCTGCATTTTCACCTTCAGCTGTTTCACTTCAGTGCAGTTAAAGTGTTATCCAGCACTTACTTTAGCAACTCAGGACCCAATCCTAGTGCAGCCGTGCCAATGGGATGTGAACTGCATCCTTTGGTGGGGAGGCAGCCACAGAGGCCTCCTCAAGCTATGGGAACATTTGTTCCCTTACCTCAGGAATGCATTGCAGCTGCACTGGTGCTGGAAAGTTGGATAGGATTGGGTCCTCACTCAGTTAACCGGCATCTCCACAAGGGAGCAGAGATGCCAGTTTGCTGAGTGGGTTGCTTAACACAGCATCAGCCAGCTAGCCTCCGAGCCCCCTCCAAACAGGGTTCCCTCTGTGGTGCCTCCCCATGCTCCTTCATTCATCCATGAAAGCTTCTAGAAATGGAGATATTCCACTTCCTGCCACACAAGGACCTCATAATGAAAGAACTGAAATGTCTCTTTTCCTTGAGGGTCCTTGTGAAGAAGGAAGCAGGCACTGCAGAGAGGAGCCCTGCCAGGCACTAGCATTACTGAAGGGGGGGGGGTCAAAACATTAAGTTTTGCATAAAGTGGTCTCTTCCCTTCAGAGCCAGTCGAGGCTGCAAAATTAAAGGTGAGGAGGAGAGGTCGCTTTACACTGGCATTCAGGCAGCAGAAAAATTTAGTGTCCCTCCTCTCCCCAGGAATACCAGTGCTGACAGTTATGGAGGGAGCAGAAGGAGTTCTGAAGTGGTAAACTTTGTTTACCCGTACACTTGGGTAACCTGCATTTCCTGCTCAGCATTCAGGCCAGATAGCACACCTTTTACTCTGTAAATGGTTAACTAGGAAAGAAAAATTGTAAATCTGATGGCAGTGCAGTCATCAGGTACAGAAAAGAAAGTGATGTAAATATATCAGATTTGTTCTACATGAGATGGGTTCTACATGAGATGGGTTGAGAGGTACATCTGTTTACTACAGCATGTGAAAAAAAAAAAATCACACCAGTATTTTGCTGCATTAAAATACTGGTTGCTAATCACTTCTCAAGTCTTTGCACATACCAATGTAGACCTGTGTGTGACCTTCATCGTTTGTGTGAAATGGCCTTGAGTATGTTGCTGTTGTTCCCTGCCCTACATCAAAGTAGGTAGTTCGGTACTTGTCCCCCTGAAATCACCAGGAAGACAGAATAAGCCCCTCTCACCAGCTGGCTCTTCTGTTCAGTTAAGGTGACCCAGATCCTTGTTGGTGATCAGGAGACGCTCTGTTTAACAAATCATGATAAATGAAAGCAGAACATTTTGCCTTATAAAACATGCTGCCACTGGTGTGTTTTGCGATTAGTATTCATAGGCATAGAGATGTTAAAAACCATTACTGGACAGAAAGCTTGATTAGCATAAATGTGCTTTGGGGCAACATGCAGCTTCAGGGTTTAGAAAAAGAAGAGAATCCACGTCTCAGAGGTGCTGAGCACATTCCATAACAGTGATGGGTTGTCTTGCAATTACTAATGCTTTGTGAAGGCACCAGAAGGTCCCCTATTCAGGATTTTGATTGATTTTGTGATATCATGTGAGGCACCAGTGATGTAGCAGGATTAACTTCAGTTTTGTATTTTGAAGCTCTGGTCAGACTCAGACTAACACCAAACATGCACTTACCCTGTGGAGAAAACACATCAGTGAGTCATATCTGTGGGTTTCAAGTTGCAATTCCATGTTCTTCACAATCCAGGGCTTCTTTGTGGATCAAGCTGTTCTAGTCACTCCTCCTGCGCTGCCAGTCATCCCTCAGCCAATTTCTTGGGTCTGCAGAAATCTCAGCAGCACTTGCCTGTGAAAAGGTGCCAAAACCTTTCCCTTTGAGGTTTTGCCCCTCTTAAGGCAGGGTATTTCTTGGTTCAAACCTTTATTATCCTGTAATTAACTGCTCCAACTTTCACAGGTGACTTTTTTCCCCATGCTTCCCTCCCCCCCCCCCCCATTTTCAGCACTTCTGCTTTTTTAACCAAAGAAACCAGATTCTCCCAAAGGGGAAACCCCTTCTGAAAAAATTGGCTCCTCTCCCTGCTTCCAGGGAGGTTCCCCCAGAATCAATGAAAGTTCATTTTTGGGAGTACTGATTGGGCAGATCCCAGGGTAACCTTCCCATTCAGAACCGAGCAGGGGAGCATGAGACCTTGAGCTCGTGAGCATGCACACGTTCAAAAACCCCCATGGAAAAATCTACGGTCATAGATTAGGACAGTGATGCGTGACAAAGATACTTGATTATTCTCTGGCATGAAACCCATGGAATAAAGAAACCCCACAAAAGTATAGCTTCCTAATGTGCACTTATTCTGTGGAAATGCTCATTGCCGTGTGGATTTCTGCATATGTGGTTTGTGCCTCAGTGTTTATCAGAATTAGATCTTAACTCTTTGGGATCAGATTAATTGTTTTACCATTAAAGTCTAAGAACTTGGAACATGTGGCAAGTCTAGTCCAACTCCAGAACTGTTTTTATTTTATCCCTCTGCTATGCTCTTCTAGATATTTGCCTGGGCTGTTTCCACAACAGCTGCTTGCCACCTTCTTGTGCTTTTCCATGCTCTCAGAAGAAATCAGAAATGGTGTTAAGAATTCTGAACGTGGTAGTGGGGAAAACTGGCCTTATTGTTCAAGATGGCACATTTCCATAAAAGGGGCCTTTTTCACGCTCCCGGGTGCCGTCTAGCCTACTAATGAAAAGATCTGTAGGTTTCCCACAAATAGAAGTTGCTGAATTTCATTTTGTGCATGCTTGCAGAATACCTGTATGGTGAGAACCTGACAAATGGTCTTGTGAAAGCAAATCCATTCTGTTATCTCCTTTTTCCTTGAATATACATAATGCTTCTGCGCCTGAAAAGCACAGCAGTGGCACAAGAGGAAGCCAAGCAGTGGGGCGCCAGTTAGGCTCTTCGAGTTTTGTGAAAGAATTTCTGGTGTTGGTGTGTAAAGAAAGCAAGAAGAATGAATGGGCCATTGGCTGTGGCAAGTCAATGGAACCGTCTTGTCTATGCTCTTGTCTCCTGTATAAATAAAGCATTGTTGTCCATCCTTGGCATTTGTGCTTTATTGTGATAAATTGGTCTTGATATGTCTGACACTTTTACCAAGTTGGTTTAATGGGCTGTTTTGGAGAAGGCCAGCCTCCCTATGCTTTCCATCAACACTGTTCTTGACAGCAGTCACTGTCACGTCCCTCATTCACTGCCTTTCTTCTAAGGCCAAAGGAAACCAGAGTAAGAGAGTGAGAAATGTTTTAGGCCTGCAGGCCTGCCAAAATTTAAAAGTTATGGAAGAGAAGAAAATAAGCGGAAATTATCTTTTTTGTTGAAAAGCGGTATAAAAATATTAATAATAAACTACATCTGCAGCCATGAGCTTGTTCCTTGCTGCCTTCTGCTAGTATTGTTTTAACATTTGCTTTGAAAGAAACAATCCAAAATACTATTGTCTGATTTCTCTAAATACCCTCTCTGATTCTTCTGTGACACAGGTGGGCACAGGCCCAAGAACACACCTTAGCCCACCTAAGACCCAGCCAACAGCTTCTCTTTGATGCAAGTTGGCCAAAAGACTTGCACCACAACTTGCACCACAGGCATCATTGCACTGGATCCATCCCCTCCTGCTGCCTCCCTTTCTCCTGTTCCTTCCCCTTTCCCACCCGGTTTTGCCCCTACTACTGCTTCACCAGGTGCATTGAGAACTGGTAATAGCATTGTGTCAGCACATGTAAAATTGCCATTAATGGTGTGCTGTGCACACTGTGCAGCAACTGTTACCCTGCACATGCCTGATCTCGGAAGCTAAGCAGGGTCAGGCCTGGTTAGTACTTGGATGGGAGACCGCCTGGGAATACCGGGTGCTGTAGGCTTTCAAGACTGAAGGTTGCCAACCAAGTCAGCACTAATCCTATTAGCAGTGGTAGTCCAAAAAATGCAGGTTTGGGGTGGCATCCAGAGTAACCCTTTTTTGTGAATGGAAGCATACTGCATGAATATGCAGTCTCTCTCTCTGAGAACAGAAGACACATTTCACTCATGCTAATGGCCACTTTGTGCAAGTGGAGTGCCTCTTCCATTCTCAGAGAGAGCTTGCGTTCACAGACGTTTTACTCTGGATGTCAGTTGCCCATTGTGTTTTGCCTTGTGTTGGTTGCCATTACTATGGTCAGCACCCAGAGAATGCCATGCACAGACAGAAAACTTTTCTACACATGCATATTAGTAACTTTTCCTGCTATCTCCATGCCCTCATACTGCATCAAATCCCATTCTAGATGGTCCCTCAAGAGGTTTTGGTGTAAAAGCATGAATGACCAACCACCATGAAGTGTAGTTGGATATCTATATTGTGGCATCATGTGGTTTGGGATATGTGGGTTAATTGTGGGATTCTAATGTACCCATCCTGCTTTATAAAGGGGCTACAGCAATGGCCTCCTGCTTTCTTCCAAGCCTGTGACTATGTGATTTTTGTTGTAAAGGGAATTAGCTGTTTTATCAAATTCAAGGTTTTACCAAGTCAGAGTCCGGTGATTTCCACTCCATAATTATTTATTCTTTCCCATCTTCAGTAAGATGTTTTGTTTTAATGAGTGCTCCTGGTGGTCTTTCATTTTTCCCATTAGAGCCTGATCACCTGATGGCTACCCAGAAAAGAGGCATACAGTGAAGCTGCAGCTGTTCTGCTTATCTACAAATTGGAAACCCACAAACAAAATGTCACTGAGGGAAATTTTGTTCACTGAGCAGTCTTGTGGCAGCAAGTGCCAATAAAGCAGTGAAACTTTGCCCTGCTACATACTTGTCTCATCCCTTAATAGTCACTGCCCCTTGAACTTCAGTGGAGGCTTATCAGATATTCCTCACTCCTTAAAAGCAGGCCTGTGGCTCATTAGGAAAAATTAAATCTGGAGTATATCATAACTTTGCAAAACCAGTTCTACATGCCAGAACTCAATGATAAAGGTAAACTGCTGCTGACATTACCATGTGATAATGGTCTATTAACGTATTCTGCAGGCACACACAAAGTGCATTTCCATGTGTACCCAAACATGCACGTCCAGGGCTCTTGTAGTCTTTGGTTATGATGCACCCAGCACACATACTGTTGCCATAAAAACAATAGGAGAATAGAAAGTAACACAAGTCCACAAAATTGCAAACAATATTTGTTGAGAATATAGTAAATTAATATTGTGAATAAAAACAATGACATCAAATATAAAAAGCATAGCATTAAAAAACTATTGATAACTATAAACACACAGTAAATAAACATGGTTAGGAAGAGTTAAGTAGAAGGGGGAAAAATCACTAACCCTTTTAAGTGAAAGAATCAGAACAATGCTTTTTATCTAAGACACACCCATATGGATATTTGCACAAAACTTCTTGCAGGAAAAACAACAGACCCCTGCAGATAGCCCGTGTTCTATCTCTATAAAGGTGATGTTGGATGTGAGTGATGAAGATGTTACACATTCTGGGAATGGGAAAATACCTTCAAAATTATCAATATTGCAAAAAATAAGTTTACTTTTTTTTTAAATTTTGTAGCCAAACAAGTATGTCCAGCTGAAAAAATTAGCTGTGGAGATTCCAGCAACAAATGCATCCCTTCTTCGTGGAGGTGTGATGGAGAAAAGGACTGTGAAAGTGGAATTGATGAGGCTGGCTGCACAAATGGTGAGTCTGAATAAGATGGTTTTCATACCCACCACATTATCTGAACCTCGGTGACCCCAAACTCCTGGTGAATGGACTTCAGTGGTGTGTCCTCTCCTACCTGTCACACTGCCTTCCCTTTCCAACTTTCTGAATAAATATATGTTTGTACTGCTTACAGTGGGAAAAGGACTTTGCTTACCAACATGCGCATTTGATTAATACATTTTGAGGAAGTGGAATATATCACACTACTGTTGAACATGGGGGACACACAGCCTGCACAAGTACCCCTCATCTTGTGCACAGATGGGCAGGGGACCAGTGTGGGCTGCTCATCCACTGCAGTTGAATTTGTAACTGTGGGGGGGGGGGGGGAGGTTGGGGAAATAAATCCTGACTCCCATAAATGCATCCTATTCTAGGCACACACTGAAAACACCAAGTAGTTGTAGAATCTGTATCTGCAGTACATATAGTTCTTTAGGGGTAAAATCTCATCCATTAAAGCTCACTGAATAATTAGGAAGGGTAATGCTGAGAAAACAGAGGTTATATTGGATAGTGTCATGGGATTGTCCCTGGGACCAGTGGTTCCCAAACTTTTAAGCACCAGGACCTACTTTTTAAAACAATGTTCTGTTGGAACCCACCTAGTGTAAGCAGACTTTAAAAAAATCTAGAAAGAAATAATATTTTTATTTATAAGTAATAATAACCAGAAAAAAGACCCTCAGATATTTATCTCCCTATATTTACACATGTTTGCAAACTGCAGGACTTGAGCTTTTTGCAGGGTAATTAGCAGCTACAGTATCTGATTTTTGAGTAGGGCTTGAGGCAATTAGTTATCTGATCTTTCCATCACCTTTTGACAACCCACCAAAATCTGGTCGCAATCCACCAGTGGGTCCCGATCCTCTGTTTGGGAAAGCCACTGCTTTAGACTGAGTCTGTTCTCTAGTGTGTGGGTGCTACAGTACTTTTTTAAAGCTTTGCAGTGACTGTGTTGTCCTTATTTTTAATAATGGCTTTTTCTTACAAGTTTAACTACTTGTTGGTTTGTGCTTGGGGATGGGATATGCGATCTGTGCCAGTTCTCTCCATCCATTACCCATCCAGGTAATGAAATGGGTGACTGGTCTAAATTTTAGTAAGTGACCAAAAGGCAGTGCCATCATAAACAGTTTCAAGTCAGCAGCCCTGCAACTATTTCTCTCCTTCCTTCGGTTGTGTGTACTGCCAAACATTATGGACGAGTTTAGGGAGTGCCTCCCAGGAACATACACAAGCATACAAGAAGCTGACCTGATTCAAATGTAGACAGCTGGAGCACACAGTTGGCACTAGTATTGCACGTTACTGGGACTAAAAGAAAAATAGCCAGAACTTAGAAGATGCCTTCTGTTGTTTGTGTGCCCAGGATTCTCTTTCCATTTTGGGCTACTGTGGTTCCTTTACCCTGGAGAAGGGGGCACATTGTCCAAATTAAGCTGTTTTTCTATGGATGAAGACAACTTTATCTTTGCTGTTTTAAAACTCAGAAGGCTTGCAGTGGATTGATTTCAATCCTTTCTGTTATCCAAATCTGATAAAATCCCTCTAAGCTTATCTACGGATACTCTGTTAACATCCTCCTTTCTTCTCTGTTCAGAATCTTTCACAGCCTTTCTTTTTCATCTTTGCTATGTGTTCCTTCCCAATCAATGGGGGGAGGGGGAATCCACATTTTTCCTTTTTCTTGGGTTTACTGTTTCAGGGAACATCCTCTTCGTTTTGTTTTCCTTGAAGAGTCATTTGCAGCTCTCAACACATCCCCTAAAGCTATCTGTCATATTAGAGGCTGCACCTTTCACAGAAGACGCCTGAATTTCAAAGTAGCATCACTCTTGTACAGGGTGGGCCTTACCATGAAGCAACCTGAAACAGACACATTGAGTGGTACCCTTGGAGGGGTGGTGAATGGACAAACACCCAACCTGTCTGTCTGCCGCCCTCTCCTAGCCACTTCTCCACTCAGGACTCTGCTCTCAGCAAGTCGGAAGAGGATCAAACCGGAAGATTATCACAGCGGCTTCCTTCTCTCTCCATGCTGGTTGGTGAAGAAGAAAAAAGCTGACACAGCTTCAGATCACTTCATCCCACCCTTCTGGTGCTTATGGAGCACCAAGTAGGCAGGGAGAAGCAACCTGGAGCCTCCCCCGCTTCCCTTTGTTTGGTGGAGCTCCATGCGCATGATCTGCCATCTTGATTGGCTAGCATTGGGCCTTGCCATAGTTACCTGAATGAGAGGATTGTGCAGCCATCATTGAGTTTCACTCCAGCAAGTGCTCTAATGCAAAGAGTTTACAAGGAGGAAACCTGTGTGTGTTGAGTATTGCCCATTACATACAAGCACTGAATGCATGAGGCCCAAGAATGTGGCCAGCAGGTATGACAGGTCAGCCCACTTCCACTCTCTCCTTGTTCAGTTAATGTAAGGAGATAATCACTGAAGTGAACTCATGTTTCTCTCTGTAGTGTCCGTTTCCCAGGGATGTGTACATCTTTATAGGCCTTCACCATATTTGTCTTTTATTTGTGGTTCCACGTGGCTGCTTTGTTCGTTCTGGTCATCTGTATGTATGTTTATTTGCACAGAGAGGAAGGACAATATGTCTGGCAGGAACTTCGTCTTGTGTTACTGGTGTGACATAAATATGAAAGGAGGCAGAGGACTTTACCACACGTAAAACAAAACTCTAGACATCATGCATTCGTTGATCCACAGCCCTCTTGTGAAAGACCACCCGTGCAAAAATGCTCTGATTCTCCTTATGTTGCTGTCATAGTTCTTCTAAACTGAAACCTTTCTTCTCCATCCGCCATCCTGTAAAGGTATCTGAATTTACTAGCTTCCCCAAGTTGTTACAGAGAATGTGAAGGCAGTCCATCTTCCTCGCTGTCTGGGTTGTCACGACGCTATTATAAAGCACTGGCTTGGATTTGGGAATCCTAATAATACCTAAGGAAAACTTAATTCTACAGGAAAGTTCTGTCAGCTTATAAAATATCCCAAAGAAGTGGCAAAAGGTTTCTAGTGTGAGTTGTTACAAAACAGCAGTTGGAGAGTAATCATCAAGCACTGAGGGATTTGTGCTCTAAAAACCTCAGCACCTTTCCTCCTTCTCAGCACTATCCATGCACCTCCATGGTTAATTAGAGCGCTAAATGCTGCCAGCTAGACAGGTGAAGGAACGTAAGCATGGACCTCAGTGGGAAGCATTGATCCCACAGTGAACAGAAAGGGCAAAGTCAATTACAAAAAGTTAAGGCTTCATCTTTTTCAAGCGAAGCTATCTTGCAAGCTCTTTTTAAAAAAAGTTAAAGTAAGTTCACTAGGCGGCGGTACTGATGAATTGTCAGCACATAAACTTCCTTGAGCACACACTTGCCCTAAGCTGAATGTGAATTGGACGTTTCTGTGTTGTTATAGTTATCGCAATCTTGGTGGCACTTCCCTCTGCTCAGTGTATTCCTTGGCCATTCAGTGAAAAGGCTACCTTGAAGGCAGCGATTATTTTTGACTCTGGAAAACCTCTCAGCATTGATTTTCTCATAGTAAAAGTGCCCCCTGCACTCTTCATACAAACCTAGGCCTAAGCTTGCCTGTAACTTTTCTTATTGGGCAAAATTGATCCCAGTTGCATGTTAACAGTAGGTTACAACACAATCTCCTTTCCTTCCCAGATTTCTACGTAGCTGTACCCTATTAATCTGGACTGGATTGTTTGTCGATTGCAATAGTTTCTTTGGAAATCCCCTGCCCAGACTTGAGGTAGAACTGCCCATTGTGAATGCAGGCTTAGGAATTTATTTATTGCTTATTTATTATTATTGGGAAAATGTATATCCTGCTTTTCCCATGCCAAAGCATATGCCCAAGGTGGCTTACAAAGCTCCATAGTAAACTGTACAGTGTATAACCACCATAAGTAAAAACATTAAAACAAAGCAAGGCATTAAGAATGTAAGTTTGCCACAAACACAAATGAACACAAATGCAGGGATGGAAGCAAGGGCATTTGTAGAGGACCAGGCAGAGGGAATTTTTAACCCTTCTCACATCCATAAATTCTTTCTAGTCAATGCTCCCTGAAGCTCCCTGAAGCTGCAGATACCGCTGCCCGAACGGCCCCTCCTAACCGAGGAGTTAAGTCAGATAGAGGTTAAAAGAGAAGATGTTTCAGACCTCATTGATAAATTAAAGATCAATAAGTCACCGGGCCCTGATGGCATCCACCCAAGGGTTATTAAGGAATTGAAGAATGAAGTTGCAGATCTCTTGACTAAGGTATGCAACTTGTCCCTCAAAACTGCCACGGTGCCAGAAGATTGGAGAATAGCAAATGTCACGCCTATTTTTAAAAAGGGAAAGAGGGGGGACCCGGGAAACTTTAGGCCGGTCAGCCTAACATCCATACCGGGTAAGATGGTGGAATGCCTCATCAAAGATAGGATCTCAAAACACAGACGAACAGGCCTTGCTGAGGGAGAGTCAGCATGGCTTCTGTAAGGGTAAGTCTTGCCTCACGAACCTTATAGAATTCTTTGAAAAGGTCAATAGGCATGTGGATGCGGGAGAACCCGTGGACATTATATATCTGGACTTTCAGAAGGCGTTTGACACGGTCCCTCACCAAAGGCTACTGAAAAAACTCCACAGTCAGGGAATTAGAGGACAGGTCCTCTCGTGGATTGAGAACTGGTTGGAGGCCAGGAAGCAGAGAGTGGGTGTCAATGGGCAATTTTCACAATGGAGAGAGGTGAAAAGCGGTGTGCCCCAAGGATCTGTCCTGGGATCGGTGCTTTTCAGCCTCTTCATAAATGACCTGGAGACAGGGTTGAGCAGTGAAGTGGCTAAGTTTGCAGACGACACCAAACTTTTCCGAGTGGTAAAGACCAGAAGTGACTGTGAGGAGCTCCAGAAGGATCTCTCCTGACTGGCAGAATGGGCAGCAAAATGGCAGATGCGCTTCAATGTCAGTAAGTGTAAAGTCATGCACATTGGGGCAAAAAATCAAAACTTTAGATATAGGCTGATGGGTTCTGAGCTGTCTGTGACAGATCAGGAGAGAGATCTTGGGGTGGTGGTGGACAGGTCGATGAAAGTGTCGACCCAATGTGCGGCGGCAGTGAAGAAGGCCAATTCTATGCTTGGGATCATTAGGAAGGGTATTGAGAACAAAACGGCTAGTATTATAATGCCGTTGTACAAATCGATGGTAAGGCCACACCTGGAGTATTGTGTCCAGTTCTGGTCGCCGCATCTCAAAAAAGACATAGTGGAAATGGAAAAGGTGCAAAAGAGAGCGACTAAGATGATTACGGGGCTGGGGCACCTTCCTTATGAGGAAAGGCTACGGCATTTGGGCCTCTTCAGCCTAGAAAAGAGACGCTTGAGGGGGGACATGATTGAGACATACAAAATTATGCAGGGGATGGACAGAGTGGATAGGGAGATGCTCTTTACACTCTCACATAATACCAGAACCAGGGGACATCCACTAAAATTGAGTGTTGGGAGAGTTAGGACAGACAAAAGAAAATATTTCTTTACTCAGCGCGTGGTCGGTCTGTGGAACTCCTTGCCACAGGATGTGGTGCTGGCGTCTAGCCTAGACGCCTTTAAAAGGGGATTGGACGAGTTTCTGGAGGAAAAATCCATTATGGGGTACAAGCCATGATGTGTATGCGCAACCTCCTGATTTTAGGAATGGGTTAAGTCAGAATGCCAGATGTAGGGGAGGGCACCAGGATGAGGTCTCTTGTTATCTGGTGTGCTCCCTGGGGCATTTGGTGGGCTGCTGTGAGATACAGGAAGCTGGACTAGATGGGCCTATGGCCTGATCCAGTGGGGCTGTTCTTATGTTCTTATGTAAGCTGCCCCTCCTATCAGTGAAGTGCATTTCCAATCTGAGAATCTTGCTAAAACAGACTGAAAATGACTAGGGAGAATTTGAAGGATCTGTGGGTGGGAAGAGGGTTAAGCACCTCTTTCACACTCACCAATTCTTCCTGCAAAGTCTCCCCAGTCCCTGCATTAGTGTTATGAGCCCAACTCAGGTCTTCACATGTCACTGTGCCTTTAGTTCCAAATCCAGCCACATTCCATTGTACATCTGCTTATAGCTCGGTTAACATTCCTCTTTCCTGGCTTTGATAGCTTCAATCATTTTATCGTGGTCTCAGATATGATCAAGCAGTCAGCCAGCAGACCTCCAGGAGGTCAGTCAGCAGGTGAATACATACAGCCATTTACACATTGGTAACCATTTCAAGTTATGTGAATACTCTCCACCTAAGCAGCACCATCCTATCCTTTATTAATGATGCTGCTTACAGAACCACTGCACACTCTGCCTTTCTCTCTGTGCACACCAAGCCCACCCCCTCTGTTTCTGTCTCTTCCTCACTTTCTGTTTTTGTCCTGTCTTCTTGCTATTACTGCTTCTGTCTCTGAATGACCTGTTTATTGTTACAGTAACTTCCTTGATATCTGTTTTCCTGCTGAGTGTTATGAAGACTTTTACCACCCTTCTGCGACTGGTCAGAAATATCTAGAAGCAAAGCCATAGTAAAACTGTCCTCCTCACTTGGCAGTGTGATACAAAAGAGATTGGCCTACTGGGTGGTGACAGCCGCTGTTCCCCAAGCTGGGCAGCTGCACAGCTTGAAGCTAAACTCCTTGCAGTTTGGAACTTAGCTACCTGGACATCAGTGATGATGTGTGACATCATCACTGAATTTTCAGAGACTTCACCCCACCATCATACAGGCATGGATGGGCTCCCTACAGCAGTGAAAATTATTACAGGAAACACTAGTACTATATGATAAGGCTCTCTTTTCCCAGTAAAGGTAGAAAGAAGCCAGTTTGTTTCCATAGACTCATAGCACAAGATGGCAACCCTGGCCTCTCTCCCTTCCTCTGAGTACCAGTTAATTTAATTTTAAGTGTTCCTTTGAACCATCCAGTACTTGAACTTTAACCAGACTTAACCAATTCTTACGAATAACACAAGGCATCCTGTTTCATTCTGCTCCAGAGACAAAACTACCTGGAGTTCAGTTGTTTCCTAGATGAAATATCCATACTATTAGTAGACACATCTCTCTTCATCGATCTATTGAATTGTGTGTCCAAAGAGATGTTATTATCAGGGAAATGTAGAGCGTAGCAAGAGCTTTGGATTGATCTTACTGAAAATATGTCTTACTAAGACTAAAAAGAGATTAAGCAGAATCAGTCTCCCCTTCCTCCCCTACGTTTGTTGAAATGCCATGTGTGCCTTATTCCAATACACACTTCTATATAAAAAATGTACAGTGCAGTCCAATGCATGTCTCCTCAGAAGTAAGTCCCATTGCCTTCAATGGGGATTACATCCAGGAAAGCATATATAGGATTGCAGCCTTAATATGAGAAAGCAGTCATAATTACAGTCCCAGTAATTCCGTCTATTGTTAATCTATATACCGGTCAAAACTTGGGTAGTAGAGTACCTATTGGATTGCAAGCACTAGGGTAAAATACACAGCCCTTCAGTTCAGCTGCTTCCTTTTATGGGGTTTTGCAGGATCAAGATTTCAGCTTTCGCACTGGCTACTCCAACACAGGGAGACCCTAGCCCAGGTCCTGGGATATCTCTTTAACCATACTCAGGTGAATGGACTGGACCAATGGAGCGATGTGAGCACAACCCAGCATAGTGCAAGTGTTTTTCTCCTGAACCATTGCTCTACCTGGGCTCAGTATTGGTCACTCTTGTGCTGGCTATACACATCCAAGTTTAAGCCTTTTTTGTGGACGTGCCAGTTACAGAGGTCATAATGTTGAATCCTAGGGCCCAATCCTATCCAGCTTCTCAGTACTGATACAGCCACACCAGTGGGGCACGTGGTGCATCTTGTGGTGGGAGGGCGCATTTGTTCCCTTTCCTTGAGGCTGCATTGGCACTGTAAAGTTGGATAGGACTGAGTTCTAAGGCAAACAGGCACTGTGTTATGTACAAATGAGGACGTTTCTGTTAGGGTGAAGCGTTACCGTTAATGACATCTCACTTACATCTTTTTGCAATTCATCCCAACAAGTGTTGCTTAAAAAACTTCTCTGTGCCAGAGAAACAGAAGTACCCATTTTCTTTTCAATTCTTGAACTGCACTGAAGAGTCTCTGGCAAGTGGAGGAGCTTTTCCAACATGTACATTTTTAAAAATTTGTGCAGTGAAAGAATTACTTACCCATGAATGTACTACTTTGCATTTAATTATGACAAATAGCGCGTGTGTTTGTGCCAGAGCCAGTTGTGTGGGTGTGATTGTAGCCAACTGTAGAGTCAATTTTATTTTTGCTTCTTTCTTGCTGTGAATCACCAGAATGAATTTGAATATGGGATGAGATATTTTCTAAAGAACAATGAGAATTTCCCAGCAATTTCTCCTACTTTCTGAGGAGCTCTAATACCTTAAAGCAGTGCTAACATAGCAGCTGTACTCTGTGTTTAATTTCTGAATAACCAGGGTATAATACAGAAGCATTAATCCTTCCAGCTGTCCAGTAGTTAAACAGTGCGCAAAATCAGGGGCATTCTTTCCAACCGTATCTTATTTATCAAAGATTTTTACTTGGTGCAAAATAGCAGAACCTGCAGTTATTAGTTTCTTTTTTCATTTGTGAGAGCATTGAAGGTTCTTCCATGTTTCTTGTCAGTAACAGAAAGTGAAATGTGAGGACGCCTGTTTTTTGTCTTTTACTCTAATGCAGCGATTTGCAACCTTCTCACAGCACACTGACAACCTAAAATTGTCAAGGCACACCATCAGGTTTTTGAAAATTGCCAAGGCACACCATGCTGCCAGTGGGGGCTTCACATCCCTATTGGCCCTACTAATAAATGACCTTCCCTCAAATTCCTGTGGCACATCTATGGTCCACCATGGCACAGTGGTTGAAAATGGCTGCTCTAATGATTTGGAAGAGGGCCCAGAGACTCTTCCCAGTTTCCTTCCTAAGGCATAAATTTGGATAATGAGAAGTGCCTTATAATTTCTAACACAAGCGATGGCATCAGATCAAAAGAGTATAGGAAGACTAAGTAGATTTTAACAGCAGCCATTGTTAGAATCTTCCTAAACAGCAACATCTCCTTTGCATATTTAAAGTCTACTCTAATTGAGGTTGCTGTTGACTTTCACTAGGTATGGAAGCAGATTCCTGGACTGAGAAGAAGAAAATAGTGAAAGACACTAGGATCTGTACAAGGTCATCTGTGTTCAGGTTGCACCATAGGACATACAGAATTCATTTCTCTTGATTTCTTTATTAGAAGCCAGAGTGAACTCTGTGTCAAACCTTGGAACAGAAGTCAGATTCAAAAGCTGAACATATAGGCCCAGTTTAATTGTAACAACCTCAACACACAGACAACTGAAAAATGCTTATCTACATCAGTGCTTTATTAAACAGGCATAACCAGCAGTGTTTGAAAACAGTGTCATGTATTTTATTCAGAGGGAAACGCATTGTGTTCAGTAAGATGTGGGCTGTAATTCTATCTTACCGGAAACAAACACCTCCAGACCCAAAATCCTAATGCTGGCATGTAGATGCTGGACACATATGGGCCAGATAATGTTTTTTTTCTTACCAAAGAGGCCTGGAGGAGGAGTAGTAGTAGTAGTAGTAGTAGTAGTAGTAGTAGTAGTAGTAGTAGTAGTAGTAGTAGTAGTAGTAACAACTTTATTGTCATTGTGCTATAGCACAATGAAATTTATGCACCTTTGAGATACAAGCATAAATATATATTCTACAATTCCAACAATCACACTCTACACACTCACCCACACATTCTATACAACATGCATCATATAAAAACAGTATAACAGACCATAATGCCCAGGAGCATGGTAACAACTATATCACCTTATTCAACGAAATTATGGCGAATTACCAGGTAAGGGACTGCTTTGCTTTTGTGCAGAAGCTTTTATGTGACATATTCCCACTCAGTTGTGCCATCCGTACACTAGTGTTTGCTGCAGTCCACGCAGTAAAGTATGAAGGAAGGATATCTGTCTCTGAGTTTTTGCAGATGCATGTCTCCCCCTTCACATTTTATACGTTCACCACTGCAAACACAATTGTTATATACTGCTCAGAACCTGGGTTAGATTGCTGAATGCTTGGTCTGTGTGAGCGTATCAGTGCAGTCAGAATTTACACACTTGGAAAGCATGTTTCCTTTTGATTCCACAGCAGACCCATTCCTAGGGCTTGGGGTGGAAAACAACTGTGTCAAAACCAATAAAAGCGCAATGAATATATAACACTTTATTCTCTTCCATATGACTTTATAGAGTCATTTACCTAGCATTTAAGTTGAAATTTGTTTCAGGAGACTGTTTTTCTCCTCCTCTGTTTCCCTACCCCAAGCTTTTATGGGTAAGATTTGAAGTGACAAACCCCAGCTTCCTCTAAACTTTTGTTTTCGCTTCAGTGGAGTTAATGGCTGAATGTGCTAAATCCTATGAATATTTAGGTCTGGCAGTGCAGCAGTCTTCATCGCTGCCCTAGTAGAGAATTCCCATCACGAAAATTAAATTGGTGGAAGTCGAGGTTTTATGTGGCAGTGACCTCATTCACTTGTACCAGGGATGTGGTTATACACATCATTATTCAGTAAAGTTGCACCATTGGGAGTCTGCGTCTCAGAACTGCAAGATTCTGTTGCAGAAGTGAGTTTTTCTTATTCCTTTTGATCAGCTCAGTTTATTCTTGTTCTCCCCAGTGACTCAAAGCTGGCTGTAGGTATGGAAGGTTGGAGCGGGTTCCACTATGCTTCTGACATGGCGTGTTTGTACTCATGCAATGTATTGTATGAGAATTTGGAATCCCAAATGTGTGTGTTTATCTTTAGCACAATTTCACAGCAGTGTTCTTCATCCTGGGTTTATTGACAGCAACTTCAGCCAATGAGAGGTCAGGAAATATTACCCCTGGGCAGGAAATAAATGTTTCCTTACCTGGAGGAGACCTTTGGGACTTCCCTCCCCCCACAGGATGCAGTGTATTCTCCAGTGACATAGCTGCATCAGTGCAGGATTTGGCTAGAATTGAGCTGTACATCTTATGCTCCAGTATTCTTCCACTTTTGCAGCACACATGAACAAAGTTCCTTGTATTAAAATAGCAGGACTAATTTCCCACTGTGTTATTATGTATTTTATGAATTTTCCACAAGGTTGAATACCATTGCATTATTATTTTAAACCTCCTCTCAGATTCAAACTGACCAAAAATGGCAAGGCTTTTTGGTGCAAGTCAATTTTCAGATTTCATCAGTCAGTCAACACTGCAAGTTTCTTTTCCAATTTCCATACAACTTTTTGGCCCAACAAATGCAGTTATATTTTAAAATATGATCTAATCTGGAAAACATTTTCTTTCCAGTGGAATTTATTACTTGTTCAAAAACTGCTAAAATAGATTAGTTTTTTGGGTGTTCAAAAAGCTCTTTAAAAAAAAGAAAGAAAACCAAGAATCACTTCATATGAAGCTACTATTGTAAGCTCTCCCCATGGAATGGTTAAGCATCACATCTGTTTATATATCACCTGTACATCTGTCCCATAGCTCATAGTTGCCCAAACTTTGATCTCAATTAAAAGCTGCATCTTTAATTATGGCTAAAAAGGGAGATAATATCAGAAGATAATCTTCTTATATATATACACACATACACATGTATGCACATAAAACCACTATATTATTTTCAAAGGATTAATACCTTTTTGATTTTTCTTTATCCACTTCAATGAATGTAGGAGAAATCTACTAAAAATTGTTTTGTGGGACAATTGATGCCATTTTTCACTTATGTGTAAACAGTGAAGAATCTTGTAGCACCTTAAAGACTAGCACATTTATTGTAGCATCAGCTTTTGTGGCCTTTGCATAGATATGATCAGATGGATTATGTATATATTCACTTAAGTCACTTTTTTGTCATTTGATCCTCTGACAGCTGAGGTACTGGCTAATGACCCAGTCCTATCCAGGCCAGCCCGAATGGTGCAGGGATGCTGACATTGCATCCTGCAGGCTGACTGGGGATTTACTTACATCCTTCGCCACTCCCTGATCTCCTGTGCCACATCTTTTGCTGACATTGATCTGTTATGGTGAAGGGGGCATATCAGACCTGAGCTGGTGGCTCTGGATCTAGCAGACATTGCTGCCACCAAGAAACACTCCTGTCCTGCCCCTGGCCCGGCTCGATCTCTGCCCCAATCCCCCCCCCCGACCATGACTGCATCAACGGCCAATCTGCAAGGCAATGCTACTAGTCTGTAGCCCCTTGGCCTTTACACCAGCAGCTATGCTCTGCAGAATATCAGAGGCAGCATGATGGTGGATTGCAGGATATGAGGGCAAACCTTGAGGTCTACCAGTGTATCCTGTAGATAGGCCCTAAGAGATTGAGCTGCACATTGAGGTTTCTTAGGTTTAAAATTCACTTCTGCTTTGAACTCACTGGGTCACCTTAAAGAAGCCACTTGCTCTTAGCCTCAGCTGCAATTTGTGGATAATCATACATGCAACAAAAATGTATGATAGATAATGATTAAATTACAGTGATACGTGTGAAGCATTTTACACATGCAAATGTGCTATACAGAAGTTCTTGCTGATGGCCTGTTCTGTTGAATTTGACACCATAGTTCTCATGTTTGCACAATTCAGTGGCTCGATTTGTGCTTCACTCTTGCTTGCTATAGTCCGTGAATGTTGTATGCCTTATCACACCAACCCAAAGAACTGTAACTGACTTGAGAGTCAGGTTGATCTGCAAAAGAAGTGGTTTGGAGCTAGTATGGGAATACTTTTAGCACATATTTGCCACTGGTTTCCTAATCTGATTTCTTTTTCTCATCAGAATATGAAAAGGTTTTAACTGACCCAGCAGAGATGCAAGAGATCTGCTTGTAATCTGATAACTTTAATTTGACTAAACTAAAGCTTTTAAGACTCTGTCAGAGTCTTTCCTAAACAGAAGGGGAGAAATCCAGAATAGCATCTCTGAGGAGGAATCTGGCAAATGTAGTTGCCCTTCATGTCCTAACTTGACTGAGCATATAAAACCTATACAGCAATACTTACACAAAACTTTGAGTGTGCAAAGTGCTTGATTTGTATTGTCTTGATGTCTTCTTTACAACAACCCTCTAAGGTAGGTAAGCATTATTAGCCACATATTGCAGCTGGGGAATTAAGACTGAATGGGTATTGCTTGCAGAGGTGAGATTAAAATGGGGAAAACTCTGATTTGTAGCTCAACTTCTTAGCCTTTACATTACACCAGCTCTCTAGCCACTATTCTAAACCTGCCATATACTGTATCCAACCCTTGATCCATCTCACTCAGCACTCTGACCGGCAGGAGCATTCAAATGTTGTTGTCCAAGATCTTCCCTAACACCTACTAGCTGAACTACAAATATCTGGAATCCAAACATGCACTCTGCCACTGAACTGTGAGCCTTCCTTGTTCACAACTAAGGGCTTGTCTTCTGTGAACTGCAATGTGTAAGATGCATAATCCAGCATGTACTGCAATTGTTTCTACACATGGCGTCTCCAAGTTAAATATCCATTGTCAAAGTGAGCCTTCTCAAGGGTTCTAGGTCAGATAGCTTTCTAGGACCTTGAATTCTTTAAGATTTTTTTTTTTAAATTTTGATTCATAAAACATAGATCTCAAAATTAAAATGTTGTAAATGCCTGCTTTAAGACAACATCCCCTATGCATAAACATTCCTAATAAATTAATCCTGATAAATTAAACTATTATTTGAATAAAACAAGCAGGTGCATTTAGCCAGAGTTGCCTGTAAGGCAAGGAACGTTGTAAGCTGTGCTGTTCCACCAAGGGCAGGTGGAAAACGGTCACAAACTCTAGCCAGTCTGACTTGGGGAGAATTCTTTCTTATTTGAAAAAGGACAGGCAGAAGATGCAAACAAAATCCTTCCCTAACCCTGTCACTGCAAGATAACTTTTCTACAATCTTGTAAGCACAAAGCTACCACTTCCTACTTGCCATGTCCAGTTCTCGCCAGCTTTTTCAGCAGAAAAACCACAAAATGGCTTACAGAGGAATGTGGTAGAAGTATGGGTACTTTCCTACACCCAGCAGGGCAATGCTAAAGCACCAGGTTAACAATGATCAAGCATTGCTTTCACAAATAGAATTGTTTGTGTTTTTATTTTCAAAATTTGTAGCCAGTCTCTTGTATCTACAATGGTTCCAGTAAAGTCTATTCCAATTTTTACTCTAACTATTTGAGCAATACAGTTTCCTGCCACAATTCAAATTGCTGGGCCCTGTTTTTCTTCTGTGACAAATAATATTAGCAGTGTCAACACGACATGCTTTGTAAAAAATATGTCTGCTAATAGTCAATTACATGCATTGCCTCATTTGTTTCTGGGGAAGTTACCAAGCTGGTAGAATTTGCAAGATTGGCAGCAATCACTGACAAGTCTCATTGAAGCTGGAGAATAAATGGGTACGTATCATTCCATTTTCAAACCAATGACTATACAAACTGAAAAGAACACCCCAGGAATGACGACTGATCATAATGCTGAATGTTTTGCAATGAGTGCAAAAAGCTTTAAATGGCCTGATAGATCCGTTTGTGAGTTGCAGATAGAGAAATGCGTTTGAATTGCATTTGCTATCTAGGAAATAATTCATGGCCGTGAAAAATGCCTGCATACTCCCAAGTATTTGAGTAAAGTGATTTTTTTACAATAACACCTGTGTGCACCTACCTGGGAGTAAGTCTTATTGAACTCAATGAGACTTGCATTCCACACCTATCCAAACTGCCTGCGCTGCAGTGCAGCAGCACCAGAATGGCTGAGGCTGTATCAAACCCAAGCAAAGAGGCTGCTAGAGTTCTCCCTGAGGGCCTCCTTCTCCTAGGGAAAGCCCCAGCAGCCACTATGGAGCTACTTGGTCCTGCACCCCCCAAAACGTGCAGTAACGAGTGGTCCTATGTCAACGGATAGAACCTGGGAGGAGGAATAGAATCTGGCGGCAGCCTCTGCCGCCATTCCCACCCCCTTCTGGGCCTAGTTTACCCACCCTGACGCCACACTCCCCTGCCCCATTTCACCCCCTTCCTGCCATCCCCCACCTCAGAATGTCTCCGTCAATGTCTCATTTGGCATTGAACGTGCCGCTGTTGGCTCCTGGGGCCTCTCTGACCAGCACCCAGGCCCAGCATCCACCTATACTGGCCTCCATGTTGGTGCCTGCCTCTTCTTGGCTGCCACAAAGTGCTTTACAGCACTTTCACTATGACCATTGTCAGGGCAGCGTGCCAGACACCAGCACCAGCAGCCTTGATGGATTGGCTGTTACAATAGAAACACATAATGTTGTGCTGTAAATTTCTCTCTGTTAACTTTGTGAAGATAAACCATTATTAATAGCCTGAAAATTACTCTGGCATATATGTTAAGGGTAGAATTAACTTACCAATTAATTGGTTAAATTAGCTGTGGTTGGTTAACTCCCAAATCTTAAGCCATTGATTTTCAGTCGCTGTGCAGCCACACATTTGTGTGCCAACAATGGCCCACTGGTATGCTGCAGGAGTTTTGGGGAGGGTCATTTATTAGTCAGGCTGTTGGGGGATGTGAGCCCCTGCTGAATGTGTGGTGTGTCTTGTCAATTGTAAAAAAAAAAACAAAAAACAGATAATGTACCTTAACAATTTTATTATCTTGTCAGTGTGCCATGAGTTGAAAAGGGTTGAAAACTTCTGCCTTAAGCAATTTATTATAGTTATAATCTTTCAAACTCTTTTAATTTATTGAACTTGTCTTGCTTATGGAAACCTCAACCATTTTAGATTCCACAGTTTGTAGTTCTGGTGATAACTTACAAAACCCATTACGTATTGGGGCCTAGATACCTGGAAGGACCATCTATCTCCACATGAGTTTTCCAGTCCTGTGAGGACATTTTGGGGGGGGGTCTCTGCTGCAAATTCCACCCGCACTGGCAGAACCTTCTTTGTCATGGCACTTGGTCTCTTGAGTATCATCCCATTTAAGATAAGAATGGTGTCTTCCTTGCTGGCATTTTTGAGGGAGTTAAGACTGTTATTGCAGCTGACCTTTGGCTAAGGCTCTTGTGTGTGTGTTTGGCTGTTTCTTATTATGCTTTTTGTGACATTTTAATTTTCATTGCCTCATGCTGATTTATCTGTTTTTAGATTGTAAGCCACTTTGAACTTCTTTTTTAGGATTGGAAAGGCATGATAATGAATCCAATAAAAACATAAATAAAACCATATTTCTCATTGGAAATTACCTCAGCACTGACTGCCATAAGGCAGAGAGAGACAGTTGTCACTGGTGGCACATTTGGGATGCCACTAAAGAATGGGAAATTATGTTCTTTGATTTATTTTTTTTAAATGGTACCTTAGAGGGAGGACACGTTTTGAATTTTCTGCTTTGGATGCCAAGATGTCTTGGGCTGCTTTAGGAATGGTTCTCCATTATTGCTTTCCTGCAAGGTTGATCTGATCAAAGCAGCAGCCAGTGAGAGCACTTCTCCAGTCAGAAAAGAACAGTGAGAGGAATGTTTTTGTTTGCGCATTTTTTGTTCACAAAGCAGTCTTAAAGAGAGGAATGGCAGAACTAGCTGGGTGCTCTTGCATATCTAATGATATGTAAACCAACAGCAATATCTAGATCTGCAGTTCAATAGTCATGCTTCTCTCCCCCACCCCCATTTTAATTTTAAGAGGAAGTGATAATGAAATGAAAGATGTATTTTTGTATTTTATATCTTTAAAGTCATGGATGCTGTTCATGGATTAAATTATCAATATATGTAGTTACTGCTTTGAAGGCTCTTTTAAAATATATTCCTTTCTATCCAAGATTTTGAAGAATTTATTTTGAGAATAATTTACATTTTGTAGTTGTTTTACCAGTTGCAATTAATATATTACTTTCTTGGATCTTAAATTTATTTTATTAAAGGGAATAAGTATATTTTCCTCCTCCCTTACAAATGGGGAAGCTCATATAATAGGCAGAAAAATAAAAAAATGTAAACAGATGGCTTTTACTAGAGCCAACATGTCTTATTTATGATCATTTAGCTTTGGATTCATTAATGATTTGAGCTGTCTTTTGATGGAAAAGCGTACAGGTATGCATGTAGACATAGAACAGATGAGGAAGAATCGTTATATTAATTTGTATCATCTGCTGGTGAAGGGTCATTTTTGTGCATATGTGTGGAATGCTCTGATTTGCATCTTTGGCAGGTTTCAAAAGAGAAGGGAAATATATATTAGCAGAAGGAAGGGTGCTGATCAGCAAATGAAGAAAGGAAAAATAATGTTAATTAAACCGCTCCCCCAAATAGAAATAAATTCACACTTGAAGTACGTAAATTGTTTCAACATTGCCAAAAAGGGGGAGGGGATCAAAAGCTTATGCAAACTTTACTCATTGATTTGTAATCCAGTCAAATGAATACTACAAAGGCAATTTCCTCTGTGCAGACCTGGAGTGCCACATTAGTGGTGTATAGTCTCCACATCTTTCACATTTATCAAAACTCTTTGAACTTCTCTGGAGAGCATATATCCACGCTATCATAAATTAATATCTAATTGTGGAATGAGGCAAGTGATCCGAGAGGGCTTCTGCTGAGCCATTAAGCAAGAGGAAGAAGTCAGTTGAGTTTTGTGAAGTGCCAATTAAGTGCAAGGTGTTTGGAATGAGAGATTGTTAGTTGTCCTCCAGACTGCCAGGGAGCGTTAGCTAAGATGGCCATGGGATAGTGGCTGTACAATAGATATGTCTGCAGCTGCTCTGAAGCTGATGGCCAGACTAGTTGATATGTCGATTGTACGTTTGGGGCCAGGGCAGATGAGGCAATCTGGCTAGGGGGTCACAGTGTGGTGGAAGCTGGGCTTTAGTGCTTTCCCTCTCTTGTAGTCCCAATCTGGATTCTCTCTTCCCCCCTGACTAATTACTGGTAGGTACCTTGACAAAAACTGCTGGGCAGGTAAGAAGTCGGTAAGGTGAGGCACTGGCCAAGGGTCATCTGGCTAGGCAGGCCCCTGACCTCTGTACCAATGGCAGTGATAACACCCAAAGTGCCATCAGGGAGTGGGTAGGAGAGCCACGGGGCGTTGAGTGCTATGGGGGGTTGAGCCACGGGCCCCAGCACCACCCAGGGAACAGTTTGTCTTTAAATAACCAACCCCCCCCCCAACTTAAATCTGCCATCACCTTTACTCATATTATCATCATTTCATCTACCTACAGCAGCTCTGCAGAGTAGCTTATCATGGGAACTAGGCAAAGGTAGCAATATTTACTTCAGCTAATAATGGTGAAATAATTCCTACACCAATTAAATGAATTTTATCCAAGACTGATTATTTCATTTCGCATGATTTTTAAAAGTGATCATTTTCCCATGGCTCTTTGAAATTGTTGAAAACAAAATGCTGCTTTTAAAAAAAAAATAACTGAGCAGATTACACCTAATTAAATGTGTTTGTCAGGAACTCTTGCCTGGAAACGGATTTTCTTTTAGTAATTAAAGTGACCATTGCGCTTCCAGGTGTCCTAGCTACAGACGATTAATACGAATGGATTCCTCTGGTTCAGTTCTAAATCAGCCATGCAGAGATGGGAGGAAGAAAAAATGTAGCCCAACTTTATATCTCAGAAAAGTCTCATTTGTATGTAAATGCCTCATAGTGACTTCCAGGGAAATTTTCAGTGTGTTGCAAAGGGGCTTATCAGTGCAACTCAGAAGTTAAATCCCTGCGTACCTCACTGAGTGTTTGCCCTATGTATCGCACTTAATATGTTCAAAACATGGCATGCTGTGAAATTCTGAAATCTACTTACATTTGGAGGGAAATGAAATTGGCACTCCTGAAAGGCAAAGCCAAAACAGAGCATACTGCAGTGCAGATTAGACATTTGCAAGATCAGGCCACATGTTCACCCACTCAGCTCCCAGTCTTTTAACTGGAGCACCCTTATTTTTGCCATGTCACTGTTCTTCAGCCTTTACATGCAACCTTTATGTTTCTCCAGATATGCCCAGTGTTTCCTTTTCACCATTTTGCTAAACCACAATTCTTGGACTACTTCAGTTAGATCTGCCACCTGGTTGATTTCATGCTTGAAAGAGTTTTTAGGCTGTCTGGCCATTTTTTTTTCTCTTTAGCTCAGCCGTGATGCTAGACAAGTGACAGCATTACATTTGCATATGTTTCAATGAAGTAATGTGAACAAATGAACTAGAGATATTTTCCCCCAGGCCTAGAAAAGTACAAGGACCATGCAGCTATGGGCACATTCCAATTGCAGCTTCTTGAACTCCACCTGGGGGCAATGGTGCACAACCAAAGGTAATAATGCTCACTAGGACACATTTGCACTCACTGCAGACCTAAGGACTGCATGGGTGCCATTGCTGGACACAGTACAAGAACTGGAAACACTGAAATAAGCCTGTCCTTACTTCCCCACTCAAGATATATTTATAATACCCACAATTCATTTCCAACCATCTTTATGACTTGGAAACGCCATAGAATATCTGTCTGTGTGCTGTAGCATTAAACCAAGAATAAAGGAAAACAAAAGGATCTGGTCATCCCCTTCTGAACTTCCCATGTGCATATAAGTTCGAAATGGGCCACATGAACTGTGTAGCCTTTGTTTTATGCAGTTGTTGCTGTAAATCATGTTGTGGAAAGGAGGACCGATAAAAGCTAAAGCCTTAGCCAGAATGGGATGTAAAGGTGAAATACACCCCTAAAGAACCAGATGCACTTTATGAACACATCCAGTTCATGAATAGGATTGTGTGGGTAGTGTATGCAAATAAAAATGGCAAGGGCGATCTTACTTTTACTTGATTTGTTTAAGTAATGAATAGAAGCATGCTAATGGCCCTGCATCTACCTTAATAAAAACCAAACAAAGGCGCAACTATTATAAATGCACATGACCATGTTTTTCTTGGTAAATAGGAGACAAAAAGAGATATGTGGGGAAGGTTGAAGGCAGCCTGAATGTGTAGGAGAGAAGCTCTGCCATGTTGGCTGAACCTCTCTAAACTACTCTGTTTTTCTTCAAAGTTTGTTCTTCCAGTGAGTTCCAGTGCAGCAACAAGACCTGCATAGCAACAATCTTCGTATGCGATGGTGATGACGACTGTGGCGATGGCAGTGATGAGAGGAAGTGCCCACCCCTCATCTGCAACCCTAATGAGTTTCAGTGCAATAACAGCTTGTGTATCCTGGAGATCTGGGTCTGTGATAACCACCCTGATTGTGCAGACAGTTCGGATGAGTCAATAGAGAGGTGCGGCAACAAAGTCAAGCCACCGCTCATGAGTACCTGTGCAGCTCATGAGTTCCAGTGCAGTAATGGAGAATGCATCCATTTAAACTGGAAGTGCGATGGAGATGAAGACTGCAAAGACAAGTCAGATGAGCAAGATTGTCGTGAGTATCTACAAGACACTGAATGTTGGAATAGGCTTGTAAGAAATTTTTGTGGTCCTTACCTTTTGTTCCCTTACCTTTGTGACTGTTCACCACCACAGGATGCAATTTCCACTCTGTTGGTGCAGCTGCATCAGTGTTGGGAGATATAGTTAGGATTGGGGCCTTAATGTTATCCACAGAAAGCAAGCAGCTATAATTTTCTGCCTGTGAATTCACATTGTACCAGTGGCTGCAGCTAGAGCATCCCATTTTACACCACACAGTGTGCAGAAATGGAAGCTCCTCTAAGTATTTGGGCTGTTAAAGGCTCTGCATTACTGAATAATAGATTTCTCTTCAGCTAGCTTTCTGCCTGTCACACATTGCTGAAATGTTTTTGAATGTTTCATTCATTTTTCAAATACTAGAATAGCTTAAGCTGGTCATTCACCCAGAATCTGTGAGAGAGAAAGAAAAGGAAATGGAGAAAATGTTTTGCTGAAATATTCATAATTGCGACACTGAAACGAGATGAAGTATTTATGCTACAGCTATGTATAAGCAGGGCACCTGAAAACGGCCATATGTGAGCAGGTGAACAGTCTCGCTCGCCAGAATAGAGCCTTTTTTAGCCCCTATCCTGCATTTTCACGAGAGAGTCATTAAATAACATTTAAAGCAGGGAATAGAACTGTTTGTTCTCTTCTCATTTGTTATGGCAAAGCAACAAGGCAAATGCAATCCCATGCATCAGTCATGCCCACTAAAGAATTCTGTGCTGTGTTCATACTCCTTGACAACTACGGTTGAACATTAGTATGAAGAGACTTCACATGCGTGCAGGGAACCTTGGGGCAACCGTAGTTCCTCAATGGGGGAAACCTGTATATGTACAACCCCTTCACGTTAACATCAAAGTTTGGATATTGTGGTGTGTGGCCAGTATGCATGGTTCTCTTTCTCCTGAACACACAATGAGGAATCAGGTGAGCACCTTATACTCTACAGCAGTAATTTTCAACCTTTTTCATCTCATGGCACACTGGCAAGGCACTAAAATGGTCAATGCACACCATCGGTTTTTTGGCAATTGACAAGGCACACTGTGCGGGCGGTGGGGGGCTCACCCCCCCCAATGGTCCTATTGATAAGTAACCCTCTCCCAAATTCCTGTGGCACACCTGGGAACCACTCGCGGCACACCAGTGTGCCACGGCACAGTGGTTGAAAATGGCTGCTCTGCAGACACATGCATCTTACAAACTGAAGGTGCATTGCTCCACCCCTGGAGAAGAATTTATCTCTGACTCAACTGTGCCTCTCTCCTTTTTACCCCTTCATAGATTACTACTGGATCTTCCCACCCAATTGTTACCTTCCCTCCTTCCCTGCAACAATAGAGCAAGAAGGGTCCACACAATAGTCTTGCTTGCATGATGCTGGGCTTTCAAATGTCATTACAGTGGCATGGGTTGAAACCACAGAAAGGACCTCCCTTTTGTTTCCAATTTCCAAACCATCCTGAAATTTCCAAACCATCCTGAAAATGAGTACAGGCATGCCCCTGTATCTGCAGGGGTTCCATTCCAGAATCCCCTACAATTACCTGAAACCACGAATATGGACAATCGCCTGCCTCCCCCCCCCAATATGGACCCACACATTTGGACGAACACCTGCAGCTCTACTCCTCTTGCCTCCAGAGGGTCATCTGAGCCCAGCAGAGGCTGTAGACATCAATGTCCTCTGCCAGGCTCAGACTGAGCTCAGCAGCTCAGAACATGTGACTTCTGGTTTCACTGAGGAACCAGATGTTTTTAATGTCATAAGGCAGTGATTCTCAACCTTTTAGCACCGGGACCCATTTTTTAGAATGCAAATCTGTCAGGACCCACCAGAAGTGATGTCATGACTGGAAGTGACATGATCAAGCAGGAAGAGTTTTAACAATCCTAGCAGTCCTACCCACACTAACCCAGGAATGTCGCATTTACTATCATTGTTAAAAGCATATACATAGCAGCCTATTCAAAGTACAGATCTGTAACATTTCCCCAAATGCAGTCACATACCATGGTAGCATCAAGTCTAATATATTAAAAATAAAATATTGAAATGAATGGGGGACCCACCTGGAATTCGCTCGCAACCCACCTAGTGGGTCTTGATTCCGTTGGAGACACACTGACATTAGGAGGTCTAGGGAGGCCCTTCCCCAGGCCTCCTAATGCCTGATAAGGCATTAAAAACTTCACTTCCATTTTTTATGTGCAACTGGAAATATGTCCATATGACCCTCTGGAGGTGAGGGGAGTGGAACTTCAACTTGACTCTGGAGCTTCAACTTGAGTTTCTCCGGAAGGAGCATGTGCTGGGGGGGGGGCGCGCGGACCTGATTGAATCTGTGGATGCGGGATCCACGGATATGAGGGTCCCCCCTTGTATTCAACAGCTGTTCATCAAAATAATTTCCTCCATCGCCAAGGCACACACAGTGCAAAGTATCCAACTTCAACGGTTTAGATTTTTTCTACTGTTCATACGTTTCTGTTCTTAATAGGATATCCAGAAGAAGCGACTGGTATGTAGGATGGTGTCTTATCTACCATGTGGCATTTTGATGCCCTGTAAATGGTCACCTTAAAGGTTTATTTTAACATACTGTTTTCTTGCCCTCTCTGGAGTGATCCCCTGGAAGAGTATGCAATAGGATGTTGTATCAGAGTGCATAATTGTCCATGGATACTCACCTGTGCAGAAAGAAATAAAAATTGTATTGGAGTCTGCTCTCAGCAAACATTAAACATGCTGTACTTTGGTGCAGCACTTAAATATGTCAACATCCAAAGATCTGCACTTGTCCCCAACTTCTGTGTCACCCATAATAAGGGATGTCAGTAATTTCAAATAAATCTGTCTCAAGGCCAGTGTCTACCACTTGTTGTCATAAGTGTTTGGGATGAATGAAAGAGTGGGCTGCACATTAATGTTGACAATGAGTGAAAATACTTTGGCCGAGAGACATTGATGAGCAGATGAACAAATAGTAAAAGATTTGCTTAAGAAATGTGCCTGCAGTGGCTGACATTTCTTGATTATATTAAAAAATACTATATAAAATTGTGTGTAATAAAATGTCCATATCATGAATTTCCATATTTACCAGTTATATTCACATTTGCAATTCTCTGTTAATGAGTCAAATACCCCATAGCTCCATTTTAGTGTGCTAAACAGAGGCTGTAATTGTCATGTCAATTCAAATTAATTGTTTCAGATGGACAAGTTAATGGACTGTTAGCAGCATGTTAACAGGCTCTCATGGATAAGGAATAACAGAATTGGACCCAATGGCTGAGGGGATCCCAAGGCAGCAGTTTTTTAAAGAGCTGGCTTTTCATTGAAATAGCTGATTAACTTTAATGAGACTGAAATAGTTTAAGATGAAGTGGGTTATGGCTTGACAATTTGTCTTCCAACTAGAATATGGGGACAAACTAGAAAGTTCTACTGCTTCACCTAATAAAGGGCATCTTAGTGAAATTAGTTTTGGTAGGTATAATTGATGGGTATAATTAATAATTGATTCAATTTTCATATGTTTCTCAACCAGTGGTACAGGTACCACCCAGTGGTACTTGAGGTTATGTCTGGTGGTACTCACAGGAACCTTGGATACCTGCCGCCCAGCAGCAAGACCAGGAACATGACACAACAAACAGCAGTAGGAGGCTTAGCTCAGTGGGCAGAGATCTAAAGCATGCTTTTCTGCACTTAAAAACATTGTCTGGTCCATCCTGAGCCTCTTAATGGTGTTTGTTGAGTCACACCTGGCCTCCCAACCCAGACATAACTGGTGATGATGTCATCGCCAGTTACTTCTGGTGGTACTTTGAATAGGTGGACTTTGTGAAATGGTACGGTGGAAGACAAACCTTGAGAAACACTGAACAAAAACAGTAACTTTGAGGATGAAAACATCATTTTTTGGTTCTTTGACGGTGCATGTATATTAGTTAATTTTTTAATTAGTTATATTTCAGTCCTGCCTTTCACCCATGATGGGAGGAGTTTGAGGTGTCATACAAGATTCCCCCCATTCCTGGCCATCTTCTATCCTCAGAACAACCTGCAAGGAAGGTTAGGCCAAGACATACTAACTGGCCCAAGTTCATTCAGTGAGCCTCATGTCTGAGTTGGGCTCACTCTTTGTTGCAAGGGATGCCTTCTGAAGAGGCAATTCCTCCTGGATGTGGGGGAGAGAATGCCTCTTCTAACAGGGTGCCAGCTGTCTCCTGTTTTTTTAAGTACTAGTGTTAAAATTATTAACATTTAAAATAATGTGTCACCCAGTTCTTATTTGATTAAGGGCGCAATCCTACCCTGCGCTGGAACAGGCAAGACAAGAGGCTTGTGCTATATCCAGCGCAGGATAGGGGACAGGATCAGCTCAGCCAGAGGCAACGGGAAACTTTTCCCCTTACCCCTGGGTAAGGCGCCTTGGCCCCTATGGGTCTCCTTGGACCCGCACCACCTCCGGAGGTGGCACAAGTCTGAGGCGAGCAGAGTGGCTTCAAGCCACTTCGAACTCCCCAGGAATAGGGGTTGGGATCCTGCATAACTGCCGGATTCCAGCCCTGCCTCCTGCTCCCCACCCACCTACCCCTGGGGCTGCCCACTGCCTGCCCTCCCTCCCGCCTGCTCCCTACCCATCTCAGAGCCTTGCGTCGGCCCAAGTGGGCCAATGAAAGTCTTGCCGCGCAAACTGCCACGGAGGCTGAATTCAACCTCTGTGCCAGCGCACCCTGCTCATGAGGAGGCGCAAACGTGCTTTAGGGCACGTTTGCGACCCTCCTGGGCCGGCACAAGACATTCAGAGCCACTTCTCAAATTGCAACATGAGCTTATGCTGCCATCATTCACATTTATGTTATTAGAAGGGTGATGTAGTTGATAGAGCACATTCTTTGCATGCAGAAAGTCCCAGGTTTAATCCCTGTATCTCCATGTCCCAGGGGTTCAATCCCTGTATCCCCAGGTCAGGCCAGGTTTGAAACCCTGGAGAACACAGCCAGTGGACACTGAGTTGGATGACCCCCAACCTGACTCTGAATAAGGCAGCCATTTTCAACCACTGTGCCGTGGTCCACAGTGGCACGAGTGCCGCAAGTGGTCCACAGGTATGCCACAGGAATTTGAGGGAAAGTCATTTATTAATAGGGCCAATAGGAATGTGAGGCCCCCACTGGCAGCATGGTGTGCCTTGGCAATTATCAAAAACCTGATGGTGTGCCTTGACAATTTTAGTGCCTTGTCAGTGTGCCATGAGATGAAAAAGGTTGAAAATTGTTGGAATAAAGCATCCTCCTATGTGTCCTTTTTTTGCTAAATGTCAAAAATGCTTCCCATAGAGAAAATACACAAAATCCCTTTTGGGATGTATTAACATGTGAAATAATTCAAAAGCCTGTGTGCAGTTGCATGTTTGTTTCCCAGCACTGCAATCTTTGAATGCACCATATTAATTTTTGCTTTGACAGGACTTTTATATGTTAGGGATAAACAGAATCAATACACAAAGCATTGTGGAAACGTTCTGTTTGTCAAAGTATGGATCTATGCGGTGATCCTTATTCCCTGTTTTGTGTTTGTCCTGCATGATGGATTGCACTGTATCATGTTAGCTTGCCTTGCGGTACCTGGCAGCTTCCTGGGTTTTGAAAGGCCATAATTTCTGGTCTTAGGGACAGTCTGTGAAATTCCCAAGAAGATTCTGCCTTGTGGCTTTTGAGCCACATGAATTAGTGTTCTCCTCGTCTTGCCCCAGCTACTCAGTGGCAGCGATATTCTGTCATCTAGGATATGGGCGCAGTTTCCCAGGGAGGAAGATCTCAAATGAATGCTTTAGATAAGTTTATCCAGGGATGCTGCAGTAGTCGTGAGGTTTGAAATTCTGCTTGGAAGTTGCCATTTTGCACCATCTAAAAAGATCTTCACATTGTTTGCTGATGTGTTAAAGGTTTGCAACTGATTCAGTGAATCCTGCTGCGCATAAGAGGCCAGAATAAAAAGGGTGGGCAATAGGTAGAAGAAGGTATCAAAACAACTCCTCCTACCATTTTCAAAAAAATCTTTCAAACACCATACAAAGAGCCAGTGTGGCATAGTAGAAAAGACTATTGGGCTCCAATCCTATAACACTTTCCTACAAGTAAGCTCCATGGAACTCATTGGGATTCACTTCTGAGCAGGCTTGCATAGGGTTGTGCTGTTGGACTTGGGCTAGGAGGCTTGGCTTCAAGTTCCTGATCAGCTGTGAAACCTACCATAAAACCTGGCCAATCACATTCTTTCAGCCTAACCCACTCCACAGGGTTGTTGTAAGGATAATAATGGACACATTGCAATCCCAGATTCCTTGGAGAACAAATAGGATACAAATGTAATAAATATAGTGTACTGTGCTGTACATAGAATAGAATGGACTAGAGAATCTTTTCATAAAGATTGGTGATTCTGGGGCAAAAACACAACGAGTCCCACAAGATTCAGAATTTACTGAGAGCAACGCTGGTGATCACTTAATTCTAAACTTATTAGAATGCTTAAGATACACAGTCGTTCATTGTATTTTTTTTAATCCTTTGCTTTCAAGCCTTGGTGACCTGCAGCCCTGATGAATTCCAATGTGGAGATGGGAGTTGCATCCATGGAGCAAAACAGTGCAACAAAGTACATGATTGCCCTGACAACAGTGATGAAGCAGGCTGTGTTAATGGTAAGTATGGCTGATGTCTCGCTGTGTGGGGTAGTGCAGAAACATTTGCCTGAAGATGCAACAGATGGAGAGACACCCCCCCCTCCGCCTCTGAGGCTTCCTCCAGGAAATTTTCCCCTGTCTTTAGCAGCCATCAACCTTTGACAATCCCTTGTCATTTATTGCAACTAAATATCCCATTACTTAACTCCATCCCCATTTCTTTTAAATTACACCTTCTTGAATCTTAATGTCCTCTCTTCATTTCCACATGCCTAATCTAACTTTAGCTGCTTTCCCTCCCTTGCCTGACACCACAGAAGCGGCGTGTGAGAGTCCCACCAAGTTTCAGTGTAAGAGTGGAGAGTGCATAGAGGAAGTCAAGGTGTGCGATTCACACAGGGACTGCAGGGACTGGTCTGATGAGCCTCTGAAAGCATGTGGTACAGTACACTCCTTTATTTCTGTCTCCTGTGTTAACAACCCCTCTCATTCTCTGTGTGCTTAGGATGGTCGCTACAGGAGCATATAAGTGTTAGTGTGCTCCTTTCCTTGATTCTGTTGCCTTGAATGTAAAAATAACTGGATTCTGTTTCCTTGAACTGTAGGCCTTGTATAGTGTGTTGTTTTTTTTAATGTACAGCAAGTCCTCACTTAAAGTTGTTTGGTTTTAAAGTTGATGAGGTAAAAAATTAGCTTCCTGGCCAAGGCCACTGTCTGTGTGGAGTTTGCACATTCTCTCCATTTCTGCATGGGTTTTCTTTGGCCTGGAAAACTGGCATTTACTTCACTGTTTATTATTAGAAGCGTTTTGGGTCTTTATTTAGAAGTTTGAGGATTTTTTGTGACCAGAAATATGCTGTAGGAATATAACTCTTTTTTACATATATCAAATCGCTAATAGTTTAATTGGATTTTGTTCGCTTAAAGTTGCAATTTCCAAGAACCCATGCACAACATTAAGAGAGGACTTTCTGTATGTTTATTTCTTCAACATGTATGCCACTTTTTTAGAAATTATCCTAAATAGTTGTAAGTGAAAACCTAGCTGAACCAGGAAATAGAACCAAGTCTGGTTTGCAAACAAGTTTGATTTCATCACAGAATTAGGAATATTGCTGTCTCTTGCTGATGCTAATGATTTGTGTAGTGGTGGTGGTTGTTGCAGAGTGTGAGCCAAGTTTGTATGATCTGTCACAAGGCCAGCATTTCTCTTACGGGTGCTTTTTCTTATAAATGCACGTTGTGAAATTGACATGTGAAGATCATAAATTTTGGCGGTCCTTGGAAGCCAAGCCAACACCTGTGGATTCCAGGAAAACTTTGCCACTCTCCTTCATCCCTGACCTCATGTTGTACCTCTGTATGATGTCAGGAACAATACCCTGCTTTCCCTTCCCCAGCTTCCCAATTCAGAGCTAGAGGAAGGGCCTGGGAATCACCCATACAGTTTCAGAAGTCCAGCGTAATTGTGAGGGTTATCTCTGCCATCCTCTCTAGCTCCATTTAACTTGGAGCTGGAGGGGGACTCCTTGTCATCCTCACCCATAAAGTGATGAAACCCTTGCCATGGTGTGGATGGCAGGGGGAACTGTGGGCTGCTGATCAACATACAGGACAGTTTGCTCACTTACCCTAATGGTGATAGTGCTTGTGTGGTGAAAGAGCAGGTAAACGCCATCTTCTCCACAACTTAGATAATATCATACATGATACAGGAGCTCAATGGGAAATATGGAAAGGTCATTTAATTAACTCTCCCTTTTGAGGGGAAAAGAATCAGACAATCAGGCATCCAGGTGAGCAGATATCTGGATACACTCATTACCTGGAGGGGGAAGGATAGTCCAATTCTCCACCATGCAAAGATTGTCAATTCTTGGGTAAGTGTCCAAACCAGGCCATATGGCAATGTATTACTTTTCATTATTGTATGTTAATATCTCCAAGCCAAGGTGCATTTAGAGGAACAAATGAAAGAATTTTAGGTAATATTCCCCATGAAAATGTATTATGTAAGCTCATGCTGTGTTACACTAAAAGCACAAGTCATTGGGCAAAGAACATTTAAGAGCCATTCAACCAGATGTGATCTGGAGATTTATTTAAAAAAAAAAAAATCAAAATCCAAATTCCATAATTTAAAGAAGCCAAAGTATATTGATTAAATATCAGTAGTATCACGTGTCTTCTCTTTCATCATACCTTTTTATCTACATGTAGTCACGAATTGTGGATAGTGTATTCAATGTGTTTCTTTACATTTGAAGTAATAAAAAAAAATCCATGTGCATAGAAGGTGTTAAAATCCTTTCCCAAGATGATCAAACAAAACCATTCTCATTGATGTGATTATGATTGAACCTTTGCACTGATGAATATGCTCTTGGGCAGCCACAGAATCTGCCTCTGCTGCTTTGAATATATTTTCAAGCAGATAATTGAACAGATTTAAGAAAACATCTTTCATTCATTTGATTTTTTGTGTGTGATGGCTGATTATGTGTTTTGAACCTTATTGTCTGTGATTTTGTGAAATTTTGAAGTTCATATGTATTTAGCACCACTAACAAAATTCTGAACTGCATATTCCTCTGTGCCTTGGTCACATCTGTATGACCCTTGTTTCTGTTGGGTGACAACAACTCTGCCTTACTAGACTGTTGTAAAAATCACCATAAGCATTAAATGCCCTTCTTCTAAAAACGGCTAATTAAATACTAACAGTGAATGGGGGCTTTGGGTCCTGTATATTGTCCAGTGTCTTCTTTAGTGATTTCTGGATTTTGGTATGAGAGAAACCTTAAAAATAAAGACAGCAAACAAGAGCACTTTCCTTCTCAAACTGCACAATTATCAATCTATGCTCCTTCAGTACGCCCCCGCCCCCGCGCTGTCTCTTTCAGGGGTGGAATTATGTGTTGCTGGGGCTAGAGATGGACATATCTCACCTACTAAGAGGGCTCACCCCTTCTGAAGAAATAGACTCAGCACAAGAGGCTGCAGGTTAACCTACAGTTTATTCCTTTTGATATACAGGTCCAGCCTTGTTATACATGGATTTTTTATACACAGATTTGACTCAACACGAATGGCCCCTGCAAATGAGAAGGAATGTGCTGATCCCTGGAGAAGGGGAAAAATGCATCCCTTTTAAAATCGGTTTAAAAACTGAACAGTCCTTTAACAATAGCCTCCTTAATGAGAGAGGGCAGCTGGCTGACAATCCATCAATCCTCGTCTCTCCAGGCTACCCCTCCCTTCTCCCTGAACAAGTGAAATAAAGGTGATCACTTTGCATTGGTGAAGGGAGGGACTGAGTGAAGCGCTTGGAGGACGACTGATTGATGAATTGTCTTCTTAATGTCTCTTACCTTACATCACAAAGGTCAGCAAAGCTGTTTTTAAATCACCGGAGCAAAGAAACTTTGTTTTTAAATTGATTTGCTATAGTGCGTTTTTTGCCATCCACGTGAGTGCTTGAAATGGAACCCAAGTGAATAATGAGGCTCAGCTTGTAGTCTTGTCAGGGCCTGAATATCACTTTGAGAGCCCTGCCCCCCCCCATCATCTTCCTTTATCAGGCTACCCTTTGCAACTTACATGGAGCTTTGAGGTTACACAGCTCAGGGTACTGTACTGCAGAGCCCTGCAATAAACAAGGAGAGCCATTCAAATGAGAAGTCCTTCCTCAAGTTCCAGTAACCTTTATCCGTGTTTGTATGGATATGACCTGCTTGGCTCATGGCCAGGCTAGGGAACAGTTGCAATCTGAATGACAAACAAAAGCTGGCATATGCCACTGTGATATAGGCCACTGCTCTGGTCTCTGGGAACTTGCTGCAGTTAATAACATTCTTAATGGCGATCTCTCTGTTTAGGAAAGGGTGAGTGTGCTGCACCAAGCTGTTGTTGACGCCTCTCCCAGTGCAGTGTTTTCCAGGACATCACCGGCTTTGTTCTTAAATTTCCTTCCAAGATTCAACACCTCCCCTAAATAACAGTATCCATGAAAGCAAGAAAATGGGGGGGGACGACATCATCAGCTTTTCTCTTGTATTATAGATCCAGCTTGTCCCTGCAAATCTTCTTATTCGGGGACTTCTATGTTTAACTGTTCAGCAAATCTCTTACTAGGAGGCAAATGTTGTTTCTCACTTTCTGTAGGTTAATTGAAACGACAAGTGAAATGTTGGTTTCGGGCATGGAAATGACCTCCTTGAACTCCTCACCAGTTTAGAATTGCCAGGATAGAATTGTAGTGGATTTTCAATTTCAGCTCCTGCCAATGAGGGAACAAATGACCCTGGCTTTGTTCATACAAGTTGTCAGGGCTAGAAGGATTATTACTGGCAGAGTGTCTAGAATTGCATATAGGTCTTCCTTCTCTCTTTGCATTGTAGCACATTCCTCAAATAGAATAAATGATATAGATTTACTTAATTTGCATTCTCAATTTTAGTAGCAAAAGTTTGGGATAGTATTGCTATCAGTAATTGTGGTCAGTAGGTTTGTAGGGTGAAGTGGGTGGATTCCATACTGCTGAGGACACAGATTTTATCTCCTCATTCGCAATGTTCTTTGTGCAGAAACCCCTTCCACATGTAGCCAGACACTTTGTCTAATAGCGCAATCCTATCCTGCACTGGAACAGGCAAGCCAGGAGGCTTACACTGTAACCAGAGCAGGATAGTGGCCATAAGCAGCTCAGTCAGAGGTAGGGGGAAACATTTCCCCTTACCCCTGGGTAAGGGCTGTTGGCCCCAATGAGTCTCCTCGGACTTGCGACACCTCTGGAGGTGGCACAAGTATGAGGAGAGCAGAGTGGCTTGAAGCCGCTCTGTTCTCCCTGGGAACGGGGGTTGGAATCCGGCATAAGAACAGCCCCACTGGATCAGGCCATAGGCCCATCTAGTCCAGCTTCCTGTATCTCACAGTGGCCCACCAAATGCCCCAGGGAGCACACCAGATAACAAGAGAGCCTCATTCTGGTGCCCTCCCTTGCATCTGGCATTCTGACATAGCCCATTTCTAACATCAGGAGGTTGTACATGCACATCATGGCTTGTAACCCGTAATGGATTTTTCCTCCAGAAACTTGTCCAATCCCCTTTTAAAGGCATCCAGGCCAGACGCCATCACCACAGCCTGCGGCAAAGAGTTTCACAGACCAACCACACGCTGAGTAAAGAAATATTTTCTTTTGTCTGTCCTAACTCTCCCAACACTCAGTTTTAGCGGATGTCCCCTGATTCTGGTATTATGTGAGAGTGTAAAGAGCATCTCTCTATCCACTCTGTCCATCCCCTGCATAATTTTGCATGTCTCAATCATGTCCCCCCTGAGGCGTCTCTTTTCTAGGCTGAAGAGGCCCAAACATCGTAGCCTTTCCTCATAAGGAAGGTGCCCCAGCCCCGTAATCATCGTAGTCTTTTGCACCTTTTCTATGTCCACTATGTCTTTTTTGAGATGCGGCGACCAGAACCGAACACAATACACCAGGTGTGGCCTTACCATCGATTTGTACAACGGCAGTATAATATTAGCCGTTTTGTTCTCAATACCTTTTCTAATTATCCCAAGCATAGAATTGGCCTTCTTTACTGCTGCCGCACATTGGGTCGACACTTTCATCGACCTGTCCACCACCACCCCAAGACCTCTCTCCTGATCTGTCACAGACAGCTCAGAACCCATCAGCCTATATCTAAAGTTTTGATTTTTTGCCCCAATGTGCATGACTTTACACTTACTGACATTGAAGCACATCTGCCATTTTGCTGCCCATTCTGCCAGTCTGGAGAGATCCTTCTGGAGCTCCTCACAATCACTTCCGGTCTTCACCACTCGGAAAAGTTTGGTGTCTTCTGCAAACTTAGCCACCTCACTGCTCGACCCTGTCTCCAGGTCATTTATGAAGAGGTTGAGAAGCACCGGTCCCAGGACAGATCCTTGGGGCACACCGCTTTTCACTTCTCTCCATTGTGAAAATTGCCTATTGACACCCACTCTCTGTTTCCTGGCCTTCAACCAGTTCTCAATCCACGAGAGGACCTGTCCTCTAATTCCCTGACTGTGGAGTTTTTTTAGTAGCCTTTGGTGAGGGACTGTGTTGAACGCCTTCTGAAAGTCCCGATATATAATGTCCACAGGTTCTCCCGCATCCACATGCCTGTTTACCTTTTCAAAGAATTCTATAAGGTTTGTGAGGCAAGACTTACCCTTACAGAAGCCATGCTGATTCTCCCTCAGCAAGGCCTGTTCATCTATATGTTTTGAGATCCTATCTTTGATGAGGCATTCCACCATCTTACCCGGTACAGATGTTAGGCTGACTGACCTGTAGTTTCCCGGGTCCCCCCTCTTTCCCTTTTTAAAGATAGGCATGACATTTGCTATCCTCCAATCTTCTGGCACCGTGGCCGTTTTGAGGGACAAGTTGCATATCTTAGTCAAGAGATCAGCAACTTCATTCTTCAATTCCTTAATAACTCTTGGGTGGATGCCATCAGGACCCGGTGACTTATTGATCTTTAATTTATCAATGAGGTCTGAAACATCTTCTCTTTTAACCTCTATCTGACTTAATTCTTCGGTCAGGAGGGGCCGTTCGGGCAGCAATATCTGCCCGAGGTCTTCTGCCATGAAGACAGATGCAAAGAACTCATTTAATTTCTCTGTCATCTCTAAGTCTCCTTTTATCTCCCCTTTCCCTCCCTCACCATCCAGAGGGCCAACCACTTCTCTGGCGGGTTTCCTGCTTCTAAAATATTTGAAGAAGCTTTTATTATTCCCCCTAATGTTGCTGGCCATGCTTCGTCATAGTCTCGCTTGGCCTCCCGTATCACCTTCTTACATTTCTTTTGCCACAGTTTATGTTCCTTTTTATTCTCCTCATTAGGGCAAGACTTCCATTTATGGAAGGAAGCTTCCTTGCCTTTTACAGCCTCTCTAACTTGGCTGGTCAGCCATGCAGGCACCCTCCTGGATTTAGTGGAATCCTTCTTTCTTTGTGGTATACACCTCTACGGCCCTCTATTACTATTTTTAAGCAGCCTCCATGCACTCTGGAGAGATCGGACTCTTTTTACCTTCCCTTTCAATCTCCTTCTAACCACCCTCCTCATTTGAAGGAAGTCCGCCCGTCGGAAGTCAAGGGTTTTTGTGAGAGGTTTGCCCAGTATTTTTCCCCCAACGTGCACGTCGAAATGGATTGCAGCATGATCACTGTTCCCCAACGGCTCCATAACATTGATATCTTTTACCAGGTCCTGTGTACCACACAATATTAAATCCAGAGTCACCTGTCCTCTGGTGGGCTCCATGACTAGCTGCTCTAAGGCACAGTCATTTAGCACGTCAAGGAATCTGGTCTCCTTTTCATGACCAGAACACAAATTGACCCTGTCAATATGAGGATAATTGAAGTCCCCCATGATTACAACCCTGTCCCTCCTTGTCACCTCCCTGATCTGTTTCCTCATTTCAAGGTCCGATTTCTGGTCTGGAGGACAATAGTACGCCCCCAGTATTACATCGCTCCACAGGCCTGGTAATTTAACCCGCAGAGATTCTACGGTGGAGTCGAACCCGCCTTCAATCTCTACTTTGTTGGATTCTATCCCTTCCTTAACATAAACGGCCACCCCACCTCCAACACGTCCCTGCCTGTCCCTCCTGTAGAGTTTATAGCCCGGGATTGCAGTATCCCACTGATTCTCTGCATTCCACCAGGTTTCCGTTATGCCCACTATGTCAATGTTTTCCCTTGTCACCAGACATTCCAGTACTCCCATCTTTGCTCGGAGACTTCGGGCATTCGCATAAAAGCATTTGTATACTGAATGCCCCAGGGTGGGCTGCCTATTCGCTCCTTTGTCCCTGCATCCTCTCACTGTGCCAAACTGTCTATCACATCCCATCATGCTACCATTCCCAATTTCTTCTCCTACTCTGCCTTTGTCTTATTGTTCTCTAACCTCCCCATCCTCGTCCCATAGGGATGAGGAGTCCCGAACCGGATGCCCCTCGGCTCCTGTCGGCCTTCCCCCAGATCCCATAAGTGCCAGATCCCAACCCCACCTCCCTCTCCCAGCCCACCTGCCCCGGGACCACCCACCACCCGCCCAGAAACACCTCCCTCCCTCCTCCCCACCTCTCCCACGCCTACCTTTCATCCTTGCACCTGCTCATGTGAGTCGACGCAAGGCATTTGGAGGAAGCCGGCATGGAGGCTTCCATCAGCCTCCATAGGCCGGCGCTTCTGGGAGTGCCGGCCTGCCTTCCTCCCTCCCAAGGAGGAACTTGGGCTGGCCTAACGCCATGTTAGGATTGCACCCTAAATCACCCAACATGTGAACAGGGTCAATTGCATGAGTCTTCCTATGGAATCTGGAGCCTGCTGAGAGGAAGGATCACAGTTCCATGGGTGGGATGTAGTTGGGTGATTTGAATGTCTCCCTCATGTGGAGTCTGCTTGCAAATAAGGGACTCTTATACAAAGAATGTTGGGTCACCTGTGTCACTGGCACACCTGCCCATGTTTCTGTGGCTTTCATTATTAAGTCATCTCTAACTTGGAAGAGGGTTAGAGTGTGTGTGTGTGTGTGTGTGTGTGTGTGTGTGTGTGTGTGTCTTTAATCAGATGTGCAACCAACCCATGGATTTTGCTGTAATGCACTCACAGTCAAAGAAACGGAATAGAAAAATGTGTGGCACGAAAAAGTCTTGATGCATCATACAGGAAGCATCATACTGGCTTTCTGATACGTTAGAAGAGAGTACCAGCAGAACTACAGATGGGGCCTCTGTATCTGTGGATCTGGCTCCACATGGGTACCCCAGACCTGGCCTGTGCTCCAGTTGCCTCCAAAGGGCTTTCTGAAGCCTGCAGAGACCGCATGCATCCACTTGCAGCCTCTGTGGGCTGCAGATGGCCCTGGAGCGCAGAAAAATGTGTTTTTTTGCCCTTACAAGGCATTCTGAGGCTCAGGGATGCCCCTGGAAGTCCTTAGATTTCATTATCCATAGTTTTTGGTATCTGCTGGGGGTCCAAGATCCCTCATGGATACAGAGGCACCACCTGTGCTTCTAATTGGTTGGGAACCTTCCATGGCTCTTTAGGCCCTTGAGCATGGGCTTGGGGACAGAGTGGATGTTTTTATCTAACATTCATTCCTTTTGGCTCAAGGAGTAAAAAGCAACTATATGAGTAACTTTTTATATAGGAGTAAAAAGCAATTATATGACACAATGTTGAGGAAATGCAAAGTAAACCAAAGCGTTCTATTAATAAGTTCTCATAAGAACATTCAGATCATTATCCTAGGCATAGGATAAAAAAGAGATTTGGTGATGGGTTCTATTTAGGTAGTCTATACTAAGAGATTTCCTTCAGTGATAGCCGAATACATTTGGTACTCTGAGTCTTTTAAAAGAAAAAGAAAATTACTACTACTACTTTGCAGTCTCAGGCACAAATAATAATCAATATTGCATAAATAATCAATAATCCACAACTCTCTTCTAGGTGTAAACGAATGTGCTCTCAACAACGGTGGTTGCTCCCACATATGCAAAGACTTAAAGATTGGCTATGAATGTGAATGTCCTTCTGGATACAAGCTTCTGGACAAGAAAACATGTGGAGGTAATTTGCATATCTCTTGTGTTTTACTATTGTGGCACATAATTATAGTCACTCCAGACTCACTACATCCCCTGATGGCTTGATTTCAAGTTGCTGATGGGTATTAAACTCTCTTTCCAGACATAGATGAATGTGAGAATCCTGATGCTTGCAGTCAAATCTGCATCAACTATAAAGGAGACTATAAATGCGAGTGCTATGAAGGTTATGAAATGGATACACAGTCCAAAAACTGCAAAGCTGTAGGTAAGCAAATACTCAAACCCGTTTTGCACAGCACCGTGTGCTTTGAAAGCCAGGCGGTCCTGAAAGGATAGAAGAGAGACAACGAGAGACCAAAGGAAAAAGTGTGAATTGTTATTCAGTTATAGCTAACACAACTTAGATGTTGTATTGCAGACAGTAACTGCTGTAGACATATCGTATCTTTTTAAAATAAATCAATAACAGTTGCTTCAATGAATCGTGAAACTATTATTTTCCTCCCATCACAAATAAAGTCTTCAGATAAAGCAGCAAAAATGATATTTCACTCTGTGCTGAGAGCTGTGCCATTCTGCTTACTACTTGAAACATGAAAGTGACTTTCAGGGTTCTGTTCTATGGCAGGAAAGAGTCCGTACCTCGTTTTTACGAACCGTCATGAAGTACGTAAGATTGACTTGGTGAAAAGGGACTACTCTCGTATCATCCCCATGCTGAAGAATGTGGTTGCTTTGGATGTGGAGGTGGCAACGAACAGGATATACTGGTGTGATTTATTCTACAGGAAGATATACAGGTGTGATACTGTCACTCAACTACACTTAAGAGTGGTTTGTTTTATGTACTGCCATTGGGGTGAAATTTCATATAAACATTAGTCATTATTGCAAAAGCCACTGTCCTCTATGGATTTGTCTAATCCTTTTTAATGTCAATGAAGCTAATGTCCATCATTGCATCTTATGGCAGCTTAATTGCAGGACTGTCAAGGCTCACTTCTCTCTCTCTCTCTCCTGTGTGGTATCAGGGATGTGCCTGTTGAAAACTGTACATCTGAGTGCCTCTGGGCACAGACACATGTGCTGATTCTGTATCTAATTAGACAGTGAAACAGCATTTTGTTTTATGCAGGAAAACCGACCATCTCTCTTGCATTCTCAGACATGAATTACTATTGCTTCCAGCTGCACCAAACAGTAGTTTGATCCTGGCTTTTACAGAGTCCTCAAGCCATGGTTCCCCAAATTGGATACAATGCAGAATTGTGATCCTAGAAACCAAGAGTCCTTTTTAGGCAAATGCAGAAAGGAGGGGAGGTAGAAGAGAGGGAAGAGTGTTCATGGGCCAACAACAAGGGTTAAGCTCAAGAAACCACAGTTTGTTGGACTGAGACCATGACATCTGCATCCAGATTTTGTGTCATGTCCGCTTCTTAGGAATTGTTTGTGCCGTTACATTTTTCTATTACCTTTTAAAACCATGTGTGAGTAGTGATTGAAAAGGATCTAAAGACACACATCTTTTCAAGCTCAGAATAATCTGATACGATAATGAAACAGGCAGCTGGCAATGACCAGAGACCTTCTCCACAGCTGCTGCAATGTATGCCCACGTTTGTTCATTCCAACAAAGACTTACATTCCAAAAACTGAATCAAGAAATACTATGTTTGCAATGGGCTAGCTATCTGTTGCAAAATTACACAAGTATGACTGTAAAACAATCTAATGATAATAATTTATATAGTATATCACAGCTCAGTTCACTGCAACTCCCCCAGTGCCAATGCAGCCAGGCCGACATGGCATGTGTTACATCCTGTGGTAACATTTGTTCTCTTACCCCAGGGGTAAACCTTTGGAGCCTCACTGGGTCTACTCAGATCTGCACTAGCTACTGGGCTGACATATGAATAGACCCAAATAGGTGACTCGAGGCTGAGAAAAGGGATAGGATATTGGCAGAGCTGCTGTTGCCTATACTGTCCCCTTTCCAGCCCCTCTCTCTGTCTTGGTTTCTCTCTCTTTCCCCTTCCCTACCTGTTCTTCCTGCCCACCCTCTGCATTGACTTATTATTAACAGTATTTATATACTGCTTTTCAACTAAAAGTTCACAAAGCGGTTTACAGAGAAAAATCAAATAACTAAATGGTTCCCTGTCCCAAAAGGGCTCACAATCTAAAAAGATGCAAAAGAATACCAGCAGACAGCCACTAGAACAGACACTGCTAGGGTGAGATGGGCCAGTTACTCTCCCCCTGCTACAAAAAGGAGCACCCACTTGAAAAAGTGCCTCTTACCCAATTAGCAGGGGTAATTCTTCGAAAGCCCCAGCACACAGCTGCTCACTGCTTGCGGCTGAGCAGATTGGTGGGTTGCATCTTGCAACCACCATAAAGAACACTGCACCACTAGAACACATGTTCTGGCAGCACAGTGGCTCAATAAGGTTGGGCCCTCAGAATATTTGAAGCACTTTGTGTACATTATCTCAGAAATCCTTGCAACAGTTTGAATAACATGGGCCAGCACTGTTGTTACCATATTGCCATCTGGTGATGAAATCATGGCTGAAGCAAGAATTAAACAAGGGAGTTCCTGTCTCATAGCTCATGCTCTTAGCCACTGCACTATAAAGCTGTCATACAGAAACTGTTGATATCCACAAGGAAGGGCAGAGCTCCACCTACTGCATTCTCTGGAGAGCAAGAGAATGTAATTAACAGGATTGAAGGACTATGACAAATCATAGTCACGAGGGTGCACAGCCTGCATCCTCTTGCATAGCAGTTATAAGGAGCTGATTTGTAGCTACTGGCCCATAGGCCAAAACTGTTTTCTGCTGGTCCATACCACAGTTGCAAGCTTTTATCTTGCTGATACAACAGTTCAGTGGAGAGAACAGAGTACCTCCATCCCAGGAGAAGAATGAACTAAGTCTGGCACTACTACACTTGTTGGCACCCTTTCTATCCCCCTCAAGAGCATGGCGTTCAACTGATAATCTTTTCTTCTGGCAAAGTAAAGGGCAGGTATGTCCTGCAGCAGGCAGGAGATTGGCTGCCCTGCCAAAAAGTAGATTTCCTCACTGATGTAACAGGCAGGTTGCACAGGACAAAAATGGATGAACAAACAGCTATTGTACATGTAACTTACTAAGAATGAAAGAGACAACAAACTGTGCCCTACACTTGCCCCCAATCACCCTACTTTAGGAGTGTTTCCTTCTGCTACTCCGAGCTGTTGACAGTAAGGAAGGAGAGCAGCGATTGGTTGCATCACTGGAGTGTACTTTCCGTTCTTCAAGCAATAGCAGCTTCCCACCAAGACCAACATTCAATTTGAAGGGTGAAACCAGAACAGTAGTCTGGTGTTTGTTGCTAGTCACTAGGCTCCAGCCCTCCATCTTCCACTATGCTCTCAGTTCAGAAACATGCACCTGAAGCAAATTTATTGGTGTATTTGCATGACACAATTCCTGTGGGATTTGTCCTTCTTTGTTCCAATAATCTGGGCTATGTTGGTGTTTCCTTTTCCTCTGCTGTCTTTCCCCCATTCAGTATTCCCCACAAACACTTCTTTATTATGTGCAATGTTGGTCTCCTCTCTGCAGTGCCTACATAGACAAAGCCAGTGACACAGCTGAGCAAGTGGTCCTAATTGACAGCCAGCTGAACTCTCCCGAAGGACTGGCGACGGACTGGATTCACAAGAATATATACTGGACAGATTCAGGAAACAAGACCATTTCTGTAGCCACCGCTGATGGGAGTAAGAGAAGGACACTTTTCAGTACTCACTTAAGTGAGCCCAGAGCCATTGCAGTGGATCCAACACGGGGGTAGGTGTGAAAGAGAGAGCCCTCTTTCATGCATTTCTAAACACATTCCTTGCTCTGTAAGTTCCTCCGGTACGTCTTAGTCCTTCCTACTCCCAGACTGTACTGTACACTGCAACACATTCAGAGTTTCTTGTAGAGACCTTGTGGCTCAACCAATTGGTATTTTTATAACAACACTAATTGCAAGGTAGCCCAATTTTGAAATTACAATACCAGTAAGATGCAAGGCTGATTCATGGGTTGTACCATGATTAATCAAGGGACTGGAATTCATAGATTGTTAGAATTATTAGTGTCTGGAGGACACTTTCTCAGAGCAGGAAGTTCCACAAGCTCTGGCTCCAGTTGGTTAAAAATTGCATGCAGAATTTTGTACATCTGCAATCGTCTTTAGGTGCATTCATACCAATTCAGTGTTACAGCCACAGGATCATCACACAGCTGCAATACTTTAGTCTGGTGTTGGACTGCCATTCCTACATTATTAATCAAGGGATTGGTGTCAGTGAGGACTCCAGAATTGACACAATCCAAATTAATCATACTCTTTTACAGTATCTAGTCATCTTTGTAATGCATATTGCAATCATTTTAAGTTTGTTTAAAAAAATAGCAACATTAGCTTTGCCCCTTTTAATGCAAGGCATTTTACGTTAGAAGGACAGAATAAACTTTCAGTGGCACAGTATCTACCACCATCTGCTTCCTCTCTTATAGATTCATGTATTGGTCAGATTGGGGTGACGTAGCAAAAATTGAGAAATCGGGCTTGAACGGTGTGGATCGGCAAGTGCTTGTAATGGACAATATCGAATGGCCAAACGGCATCACACTAGGTATGTTCTCAGAACTGGGACCAAGACAATGCAGATGATCAAGATGTCAAAGACCCCAGCAGCTTTAGTTCTTACAACTAACTATAGAAAAATAACCAAATATGTCTCAGAAAGGTTTGCTCCCCACTCTTATTTGTGGCAGGTCAGTTCAATTTAATTCAAAATCTGTCAATGCAGCATATCTTCAGGTTCTCTGCTGATTGCTGCTGATTCAGCAATTTCTGCTCTGTGCAGCCTCCTTAATAACCTTCTCATAAGGGCCAAACTAGATGATACACAAGAGATGTGTGAAAAGTCTCCTGTCTGTTTTTTTTTAAAACTGAAAAGCAATAAAGTGAGGGGTGGTTGATTAACCCTTTTGCTTCTTGCCAATTTTCTATTCATAAATGCCCCCTTCTGAAGCTGCTTTTCTTTCTGCACAGGGAAAAGATACAAGGATTGTTTTGAACATATGACAAGAAAGGAAGGGATTGCTCAGCCTCTCCCCCCACCTCCTTGTTTCTGTCTTGAAATGGGCAGACCCCATAGCTACTTTTTAATTTAGAAATTTATGTATTTCATCAGACTGTCCACACGTGTTTCACATACAGCACAATCCTCTGCATGTCTACTCAGAAGTAAATCCTCTTGTGTTAAAGAGGGCTTGTGCCCAGAAAGGTGTGCATAGAATTGCAGCCATATTCTCTAAGCTGGCCCTTACTTGAACTGCAGGGCAGATCCTTGTGGAGCAAGATCAGCATGTAGGATAGCAATACATTTTCATTGGAAAAATTAACTCTGCAGTTTAATTGATGCCATGATAAGACTAAAAATCAGGCATGATTTAAAAGCTTATGTGACCAGTAATGCAGATAAAAAAGAGTTCAAGCAGTCGGACTTTGAACTAGCCTTCTCACATAACCTCTGGATCCCTCTGCTTGGAACCATACTCCTGGTTCCACGGCTTAAGTACTAAACTTAGATAGAAGTCTCCCCAGAAAAGTGGTTTTTAGCAGAGCTGAGGGATTAAAGCAGACCCACACATAACAAACTGACTTCTGTAAGACCTTTACTGAGACAGAGAAAGAACTGCAGCCATTGCTACAATGGCAGAAACAAAAAGATAAGGAAAAGAAGTTAAACCAGAGGTCTGATAAGAGAAAGTAACCTGCAGAACTAAGCAACCAACGTCCCCTACTGCTGGGGCCAACATTTATAGCTATACCCACTGCTCTACAAGTTGACCTCGCATGCTGCTGTTCTTCCATCGGTGACACAGGACAGCCCTACTGCAGCATGGCTACTGAATGGTTGGTTTCATAAAAGCTTCACTATATTTAACACAGATTATCACCATTGGCTGAAACACCCAACACCCTGTGACATGAGGGCATCAAGTACACCAAGATTATAGTGATTTTGATCTCTCTCAAAAGAAGAAAACAAATACCTGTGTACCCATGAATTCACTTCCTGTAGATGCTGTCCTCCACAAGTTATTTACAAAATGATCTGTTTATAGTTTCCTAAGCTACTGAAGCAGCATGACGACCACAATGCAAGTGGCCAGTGGGGATGTAATTCTGCCTTATTATTTTTTGCTCATTAGATCTGTTGAATCAACGCCTCTACTGGGTAGACTCTAAGCTACACTTGCTTTCAAGCATAGATTTCAACGGCAGCAACAGAAAAGTTCTTATCTCTTCTGTGGATGACCTGAGCCATCCATTTGGATTAGCAGTGTTTGAGGTAAGAGACTGGGGTATGACCAGATCTGGTCAGAACATAAACTAAGTCAAGATGAGAGGCAGTTCTTGAACTGAACCAAAAGCTACTGTACTGGATGTATGGGTTGGTGCTTAAGTGGGAAATAGGGCTTGTCTAGGCACAGAAACCATATTTCTGATTCAAAAACTGTCAGGGTAGGGTGGGATAAAAGCATGCCTAAAGCATGAGTCTAAATTGGAATTGTACCCAAAAGTTGTGTTTAAACCCCTTTCTCAGATTGCTTGAGGAAGTATTAATGTGAAAAAATAAATAAATCCATCCAGCAGGTAAGGTGTAATAAGGGTCAGAAGTGTGTAAATTAAGTATGTGGCTTTCTTAAATTGCATCATATATTCTGATATGATGCAATCATATATTCTGATTGCAAAATTTGGGACAAGTGCTCTAGTGAAGGTAGCTTTTCATATCTGCTTTGCTGTCTCCTAATACACAGCAGTTGTTACTAACTGCTCAAAGCCAGAGAGAGAGAGTTTTGCTACTCCATGGGTCACACTTCTCTGTGGTTTATCCTTAAAGGAATTGTCAGGGGCTTGCACTACCTGGAAAGAAACTTAATACAGGTCACACCTTTGAAAGGGGAAGGAGGATTAGCCTGGAACAGCATTTTTGCTGGGATGCCAGGGATCACTCCACTTTCTAATAAGTCCTCCCAAATCCTATTCATGAACCATCATGAGCACAGGAATCACAGAAATGGAGCTCAGTATAGAAACCAGTCTTTTGATAAAGAGGCTGGGCACATCTGCCTTGCTATTGGGGCTAACTCAGAGGCATTTGTGCTTTTCTGTCACAGCCAGTTTATGCATAAATGTTTTTTGGGGTTTTTTTTGCTTTTATGAAAGGATGGAATTTTATGAGGTGGATGGTGGTCTCTAAAACCTACCAGAGAGGTATAATAAAAATGAAGGATAACTTCAAAATGAACAGCCTTAACTCTCTGTTTTGTTGTGAGAATAATAATAACAACAACAGGTATTTATATACTGCCTTTCTTGGTCTTTATTCAAGACTTTATTCAAGGCGGTTTACATAGGCAGGCTTTATTAAATCCCTATTAAATAGGGATTTTTACAATTTCAAAGAAGGTTCTTTCTTTCAAGAACGACTACATTCAAGGTGTTTCATTCCAATCTGGCTTCACATTCTGGCCTCCATCCTCCCACGCTCAGAGCAGATGGAATTGCTCGGCTTCAGCTTGTCAGCTGCTCCAAGGTCGCACGGTGCCGGTGGCCTTGAACTGGCGACCTTGTGGATGTTATCTTCAGGCAGACGGAGGCTCTACCCTCTAGACCAGACCTCCTGCCCTGAGAAGCCATACCTATCTCATTTTCTCATAATCTAACCAAACACAACCTATTCAGGGGTACAAATTTGTAAACAATATATTGCATCCTTACACACTATCCAAATTTTGTAGCATTTGGCACACTTGCTATTAGTAGTCTTGTATGTATGTATGTATCAATCAATCAATCAATCAATCAATCAATCAATCAATCAATCAATTATATTAATATAGACCTGTAGGGAGGGCCTTTCTGAATTGTTGTACCAGGCCTAAGGAAGCATTGGACAGGGAGGGCAAAAGGAGAAATACTTTGCTTCAATTTTCTTCTCCCTACTCTCAAAGGCTTTCTTCTTCCTACTCTCCCAAAACAAAAATGTTTTGTTACATTTTGTGTCAGACCTGCAAAAATAAACACTACTATATACAAACCATGCAAGTTTCTTAGGGCCCTCAGAGCTCTTCTTTTTCACCCAGGCCCAAAGTCAGGGGTCAACTCCCTTGGGCACTGCCTGAGGGCTGAGTCAGCCAATCCCAGCATCAGGTTGGCTTCAGCCGAGCACCCTGCACAAATACCACCTTCTCCCATCCTTCTCATCCTCAGCCGGGCTTCCTCAGAGGCTCCTGTGATAACTTTGAGGCAGCCCCTTTACACAGGATGAGAGCTGGGCAGTCCTCCCTGAACTTTGGAGGAAGAAGATTCCAGAGATTGCTTCCTTTCCTAACTGTCTAGATCAAGAAAAGAAAGAGGAATGATCTCTGTCTGCTTCTCTCTTAGAGCCCTGGTGATTCTTGGTGGTTGTGTGTGTGTTTGTGGACACAAGCACAATGGGGGACTTGGCACAGGTCTTTGCTCCCCAGAACTTGGCATCAGCACTGCTTTTTCACTTCATCATTTCCAGTGCTCAATGTCAGCCTAAAATCACTGTTCCAAAGGCAGTATTTCCATTTTTTGAAATATCCATCTTCCAAAACATAGATGAGTTAGAATCCAGTAATTTAAACCTCACAGTGGCTAATTGTTCAGGCCTACAAACTATTGATAAGCAATTGATTTTCTACAAAACCTTGCAAATATATATTCATGGAAAAAGCTAGCAGAGACTAATTGTATACTGGCCTGCTTTCATTATAAGCATATAAGGTGGTTACAAAAAAGCACTAAGAAGATTATGACATGGTGAGGGGAGAGAAATTCGCGAAGGACTTTAGTACACAATACAGTTTCTGTTCTTGCAGGACAGGGTGTTCTGGACTGACTTGGAGAACGAGGCAATTTTCAGCGCCAATAGGCTGAACGGTCTAGACATCTCCATTTTAGCTGAAAATCTCAATAACCCTCATGATATTGTAGTCTTCCATGAGCTGAAGCAGCCTAAAGGTAAGTCATGTTTACAGGTCAATAGTAGGTCAGTGTTTTGTCAATATTCCAGGTTGACAAAGAAAGGTCCACTTCCACAATACAGCATAATCAGAAACATGCTATGGAATGCGGAATGAAGGTCTTTAGAATGCCAGCAGCATTAATAATGCCTTGGATTCCTTAATAATGATGATACTTACATTGCTGTCTGTTGAGGCAGACTGCTATTTTAGTTGGAGAGGAAAGCAAGCTGATTTGGGTGTATGAGGTGAAAATCCTGAATTTTTCTTCTATTTTTCCACTTCTTTTGAACTTTCATCTCTGAGTTATCTATGTGCAGTAGCTATGTTTACCCTGTTGTTGTTATCATTATCGCTGTCATCTTCCCCCCTTTCCCCAGCCGACTGTTAAACCAAGAACTTGGCTGTGGGCCTGCTCATTAGATTGGGAAACCCAGCTGATTCTCTCGAGCAGAAAAGTTAAGCATCCAGGTAACACACACACCCAATAACCAATCCCACTGATTAATGCTCATAAGTTTAAAAAGTGGGGGTCATAAGTTCCACCCTTTGCACATTTGGCCTCATCCAATGGATTGGATGCAGCTCACTAGCTATGAGTTTAAGATCCTGGACTAGTATGAATAATTAGGGTAGGGGAAGTATCCAGTAAGCCACAATGGTGTTTTGTTTTACTTTAGCCTTGACTTTCAACCTCTTTGCCATTTGTCACCCAACCCACGCAACTAAACCTTCCTTTGCCTTCCCAGGATTCCTCAAATGCCTTAGTTTTGCCATTTTTCTTTCCCCTTGTTGTTTGGGTATATTTTGTCCTTCTCAAAAATGAAATTCTTGCCTAGCCTCAGTCCTGCCTGGTTTCGGTTCACTTGGGAAGGAATTGGTTCCCTGCCTTCCAAGACCACCAATATTCAGTACTGTCCAGCTTTTAAAGGAACCCCCAGAGACACTAGTGTCACTAGGCGGGTGCAGGGGGTGCGGGCCACACTGGGTGACGTGTCGGGGGGGTGACATGCCCTGGGGAGGACGTGCTAACTTTGCAGCTTTCGGAGCTACCCTGTCATGCCATACACCATTGGATGTGGAATGTCCAGCACAGTGCAGTGCAAAAAACAGAATTGAAATAGATTCTTTTGTTCAGAGGTTATGGCCGAAAAACTGGAAAGAAAAATGCATGGAGCCCTATGGAAAGTGAACCGTATCACACATTTACTCGCAAATAGGCGTACTTGCCATAGTCCGTCGGAAAGGGCAGGCTGAGAGGAATCCAAGGGCACCACAATGGTCCCAGTCCAATGAATGCAGCCCCACAAAAACTGCCTCCCTCCCAGCTGCATCTATTGAGCCTGAAACGAAGCCATGTGGCCATGTTTACTCGTGAGTAGGCAAACTTGCCTTAGTCCAGGCAAGGACTAAGAGGACTCAGGGCAGGCTGAGAGGACTCCAAGGACGTCAGAATGGTCCTGATCCAATGAATGCAGCCCCCAAAAACACAAAAGGGAGAAGGAGGTCCCTCCCTCCCAGCCCTATGGAAAGCGAAGCAGCCTCACTGTCGCGTTTACTCACGACTAGGCAGATGAGCCTTGGCTGGTGGTCAGGCCAGTCAAAGGGGAATGTGAGGACACCAGAATGGGCCCGATCCGATAGAACTGAAGCTCAACATATGTTCCAGAAGGCAGCCTCCCCCCCCCCCACTAAAAAGGACAAAAAAGAGGCTTGAATGGTAAGGGGAAAGTTTTATATTTTGCACTTGCAAAGCCAGGTGGGTCTTTATATGGATATGCCTGAAATAGAAGAACTTCAAACTGGGCACTGGGAGGGCTGGAAATCTCACTGATTCTTTTTGAGGGGTTGTTATTGCAGGCAGACTACAGAGTAAGCTCCATTGACCACTGTGGGACTTACTTCAGAGTAGACATGCATAGGCTTGAGCTCACAGGCTGCAATTCTACCCACACTTTCCTGAGAGTAAGCCCCATTGACCACTATGGGACTTACTTCAGAGTAGATTCACTTGGTGGAACAGGGCTGGCTCCCCATTATTTAATTTCTTTTATTTTAATTAAATTATTTATAATTTATTTTAATTTGCTTGATGATGTCACTTCTGGCCATGACATCACTTTCAATGGGTCCTGGACAGACTATCATTCTAAAAAGTGGGTCCCAGTGCTAAAAGTTTGAGAACTGCTGCAATAAGGTGTTAGTAAGTTGACACAGGGTGTGTATGTGTGAGACTCTACAAGTTTTCAAAATCACTAAAATCAGAATTTGGAGGAATAATACCATCATGTTATATATCAATCAATGTGTAATTTCATGCAGAATGCAATGAAACAAACCACATTGAAATATCTGTGTTCTAACAAAAGGTACAGCCAAAAAACCAGTGGGGGCGGGGCGATGGCACATCACTATGCCCACCACCTGGTGTGTTGTCCCGCCCACTGCATGAGGTGACGTGCAGGCCTCCCGCACCAGGTGATGCAAATCCTAGTGATGCCACTGCCCAGAGATCCTGGGACTATCTGTTGTACTGAGAGGGAGATTTCTCTAACTCCTTCTGTCCAGCTTCCCTTGAACTTGGGTGATGGTAGCAATTTACCAATCCAGTTTCACGGCAAAATGGGCTGGAAGTAGTTGTCAGTTACTAGGCCACGTATCTAATTCTTTCAGGGAGGGAGCAGTGACTTGGATTTCATTGGTAGGTAACCAGTTCCAAACAGCAAGTCCTTTAACAGTGCAATCCTGTACATGCTGGATACATACATGAGTACATTTTTACTCAGAAGTAAGTCCCACTGCGTTCCATGGAGGTAACTCTCAAGTAGGTTTGTATAGGATTGCAGCCTGACCGCTGGAAATGAAACAGAATGAAATAGAATGGCTGTACTATATTGGTCTCTTTGCTGCTTTATTCTTTCTCAAGAGCAACTCAGCTAGGTGTCTAAAAAAGAATCAAGGTTTATCATATCATGATACTAAAAGCACTTCACTTGGTAATGGTGCAACAGACTTCTTATGCAATCCTATGCATGTTTGTTCAGAAGTAAGCCTCAATGTGTTCAGTGGGACTTACTCCAGATAAGTGTGTATAGGATTGCAGCCTTAATCATTTCTTTTATGTGATGAGCTACATGCAACTCCCTACATTGAATTTATCTGTATGCAATATCCCCTACTTTCAAGAAAGCATGTGTGCCAGAAGTAGAAATTGATGTGTTGACTCTTGCCAAGGGATGAACATACTTTGCTTGGCCATGTGCAGCCCTGAGAACGTTTTCGGTTTTTACTGGCTTCTCATGTCTATAAGAACGATTTAAAAAACAACAGTGGAGAATATTTCATGATACTGAACATGAATTCTGAGCAAGGATATGAATTGATTAATCGATATAAGAATAATGATCTTTATTATTTTCTCTCCCTCATACAGCTCCAGACTCTTGCGAACAAAGTTCTTTGCCAAACGGAGGTTGTGAATATCTTTGTCTTCCTGCACCCCAGATCTCTCCACATTCCCCAAAGTATACATGTGCTTGTTCCGACAACATGTGGTTGGGGCCTGACATGAAAAAGTGCTATAAAGGTAAAGACAACTTTTGTGAGTCTTCCCATTATTGAGGGAACATCCACTCTGCTTTCACTGGAAACTCTTCAGCTGGTGGACCGCAGTGGGAAACTGGGCTACATGGGCCTTATCTTATGTGCATACCACCCTCTTCAGAATTCTGTGAATTAACATCCACCAACATGATGGCTTCTAAGAATTCACTGAAGTGCTAACATCCTGTTTGCATTTCTGTATTATATTCAAAGGGGGAATTTGCACATCTCACCAACTTCACAAAGACGTGAGTCAAAAAGTATTTCCTGAATCTACTGCCAATCCATTATATTTGATTACTGAAATTCTTGTGCATTTTTAGGCAGGGACAGAAGTAAAAAGAAGAGGAAAATTGTTTCCTGTTCGCTGTCTTTCTGTATTATTCATACATCAAAAATTTTTCCCATGCCGCAAGTCATTTTCCTTCTAAACTTAAACCCCAGTTGCTGGAGTCTGTCTTCACATGATGCTCCACTTTCTTGACCATTTTTTATAGTTTGACATTTTTCTGTGTCTTCTCCAACTATTCTATCTCCTCCAGTAGACGAGTTGTCTGAAATAGATGTGTTCATTCAACATATCTGTTGGAGGACATAGAGTACTTGAAGAAGATGCAAATAAAAGTCCATTATAAAATGATACCTGAACAAAGTATTCTAAACATGGAGCACTTCCTGTTGCTTCCCTTTCTCTAAACTTGTGGTTCTCTTTTCTGACTTAGAGAAGTTCCCTAACTTTTGTGGTAAATGAAGTTGTACCTGTTCTACATCTCCATTGACTTGACTGATGGGTTACATTGATTTTGCTTTCAGAGCTTCCAACTACCTCAGCTACTGTGCCTGCTTCTACTACAGTTCATTTGCCCAATTTTACTACTGTTACTGCAGCTGTTACTACTGCTGTTACTACCAACATCATTGCAACTGGTGATGCAAGCAACATTGGAACTGATGGCCAAGAAACCATATCACGGGTTTTCCTGGACACTACAGTCCTTGGTTTACTCACAACTACATCTACTTTGACAGACTCTAAGATCACAACAGGAAACAGTAATCTCTCCCAGCACTGTATGCAAAGGGGTTTGATACCACTTTTCTTTCTGCTTCTCAAAGACTTTGAGAGCTGGGCTGGTAATGGTGTAGCATAATTAGCAATATGCAGATCTGTGCAGAAATGAAATGGGAAATCTTTAATCTAATCCACCTCTGTTGATATCTTTAGCTAGTTTCACTTCCTGCTCCATCTCCCAAATGTAGGGTCTGGTTAAGAGCCTGGTTCACCTCATGGTGCCATACAATGTTTTTTGTGGTAATAGGAACAAGTTCTCTCATACTTTGAGGATGATCTAAGAATTACAAACTGCAAATATTGCAAAGCTATTTTAGTATTATTCTTTTACCACTTCTTACTACCTTTCCACCTTTCTTACCACTTTTCCAGTGATCCTGTTACGTGGATGATTATTCTCATTTTACATATGGGAAACGGAAACTGGGAGGCAATGGAAGGCGATGAATTAAATAAATAAACGAATGAATTAAATAAATAGTTGTCTAAGACCAACCAGGAAGTGTTCCAGTCTGGATATCCCAAGATTCAAGATCAATGTCCAATGTTCAGACATGGCAATGTTCATCAATGGAAGAAAGTTTGGTCATGACTGTCAATGGGCATGTTGAAGAAATTATATGAAAATTTTAAGTTTCAGCATTCTGCAGAGGCGTTTAAAATAGGAATTCCAAATGTTGCATGCATTGCATAGCTATTCATTTACCTAAAACTGCTCACTTTTTGAATCACTTATGTCTGAGTGCTATTATCATAAGTGCCTAAAATATGGGAAGCTATGTGAACAAAGCTTTCATTTATATCAGCTGAATAGTGCACACTTGCATGATTGTGTTTTGGGCAAAGAGAGTTTCCTGCTTATTACAAACCAGAATGCAAGTCTGCACTAGTGTGCTTGGAAAGAGTCATAAGGAGAATCATTCCCAACTTCAGTTTTACTGCAGTTACCTGTGGCCTCAGTTACCTCAGGCCTCAAGCTAAAACAATGCAGCCATGTGTTTATTAAAATGCCGGGAGCAGTAATGGCTGTTATTAGCAAGTAGGTGTTTTTTAGTGATAGACTTACATACCATTAGGATTCAGTCCAGAGGATAATGTGCCGTTCTCTTTCCTACACATGGAGCAAAGCATAGGAGATTTATGATATAGCATTTATGTGACACTTTTAAGTGTGAAAAATGCTTTACCATCCAAAGTTTAGTAGCTAGTGTTTTACAATCTTCACACTTTTGTGAGGTTACATGAAAAATAGAAATCACCCCTTGAGGGAGAGCCATGCAGCAAAAGACCATTTTCTACTGAATGAATGAGCAGCAAACATTACTCAGGAATTCCTGCACCTTGCAAAACCTTAAGAATGCCAGCAGATGGCACTGTGGCCCTGAGTTCAAAGCCTTTGCTTGCATAAAACAGCAAGTGGACAGTTGGTGCTCATTGTTTGCATGGCTGAGCTGGGGCTGCCAATTGGCTTTCTCATGACGTTATCAGGGCTAGTTCACACATGAATAACATCAGATGTACATATATGTATATTGCCATGTAAGAAGACACACAAGTGTCTGTTACCATCTGATTTCCAAATATCTGTTGTTCCTTCTTTCTTTCACTCTGTTGTTTCCTATACCAAATGAACTTAATAAACCTAATAAGCTGATTTGCATTAGCTTCCCCTGCTTATAAGGCAGTTATAAGGGCTTATAACTTCCAGGGCTTCCCTAAGCCTCCCAGTGCTTATAAGGCATTAAAAACGTCTCTTCTGGTTTCTCTGTGAAACCGGAAGTAGCTTTTTTTAGCCTCACAGATCAGTCTGAGATCATCAGAGGCAGGGGACAGATGTCCTTGGCCTCTGCTAAGCTCTGCTAGGCCCCTCTGGAGGCAAGGGGATCAGAGCTCCCCTCACCTCTGTAGGAGGTACACGCACTGGGGGGGGCAGAGCTGATATGTGGATAAGTGAATTTGCGGATACAGGATCTGCGGATATGGGGACCCCCTATATTACTCAACTTATCTATCTCTCTCTCTTCCTGCCCTACAAGTTCCTCATTAACCTCCAAAACAGTTCTTTATTTTCATCACTACCTATACCTTCTTGATTTTTGACCTTCTGGAGGGCCAGGGAGGTTGCACGCCACCTCCTTGACCCTCTTAAGGTCTTCTGAGGCCTCAGCTTTGGCCAAAAACTGGAAATAGCCATTTTCAGCCTTCAAAAAGAGAACCAGTAAGATGGCATGCAATCTCCCTGACTTTCCCAAGGCCCCCAGAGGGGGGTGGGGAAGGTGGCGCTGCCCCAGAGGCATGGCGCCCTGGGGCATTTGCCCCCCTAGATACACTACTGCCTTCTTCTTTCTCTTCCCCCACCTTTCTAGGACCTCCTCTTCAAAAGAAAGTTTTCTTCATTTGCCTTTCCTTTTCTCTAGGATACTCATTCCTCTTTTACTTTATTTTTGCTGAATGTAAATGCATAACCTAGATTGTTAATTATAATTGGCCTGTGATTAGGATCTATAGTAACATATTACCTGCATAGAGTGTCTTGTAATAAAGGGGAAAGGCAGGAAACTAATATTTAAAAGTAAAATTGAGAAATAAAAATATGTATCATCAGTTTAGCAGAAAAAATGCTCCTATACTTTCTATTCTGATCCTGTAATTCTTTTGTTGTTAATCACATATTTCTTACTTTTATTAAACATTCTAGGAGACTTATGTTATGGCACTTCTATTTTAGTATCCCCAATAGTAGGTTTGCCAGGTGCAGCTCAACATGGAAGGTTTAAAAGGCTGCACTTGTCAAAATTCTCTTTTCTATACAATGGTTAAAGGTATAGGCAGTCTGTCTCCCTTTTTATCTGGTAAACCTGTCGAATAGGTAACACTGTACTTCACAAAATTGTATTGAAACCCAATTTATGCTTTTTCAGTTGAATAGCTTGTTTTGAATTAAGTCTAAGCGTTGATTCTAAACCAATGGATTTTTTCCATTCCCAGTGCAGTGTGTTTGATGTTAACAGATCAACTTCAGTTTTCTTTGGGATGCCTCTAAAAATTAAATTACCACATCTCAGAGAATTGTCAAAATATTCATATTCATCAGTTACCAGTCCATACCACACAGGTCACACAGAGGAATCTGGAGCAGGGCTTTCCAAACCCTAGCCTGCAGGCCAGATCTGGGGTTTGGAAACAGCCCTCCCCCCTCCCTGTGAGCGACACTTACTGTTCTGCATCCCTGTGACCAGATCAACTTGAAAGAAACATAGTGCCTTGGCAGAACAGTAAGCTTTTTCGGGACACAGCGGTTTCCAGTTTGGAGACAGCTGATGTAGAGCACTAGCTGATGGATCATCAAACCACACTGATGTTTGCTTTAAAAGGCCTTTGCTTAGGTAGGCCCATTAAAATCAACTCAAATGTATAGATTTAGCCATAAAACTCCTCCCTTCAATTTTTGCCCATGTCTAGTTTTTATAACTAGTTTTATACTTTTTTGCTCCAAGAAAAGGGCAAAAGGGGTGCATTCTATGCTTTAGACAAAAATAATCATAATTTTGTGCCATGAAAAGTTTAATTGTATAGCTTCTAGTAATGCAGACCATGTATTGATCTTTGACTGAATCCGAATTGCTTTACTGTGGTTACAGATGCCAATGATGGACAAGGCTTTGGTTCAACAGTGATGGCAGCCATTATTGGAATTCTTGTCCCTGTTGGTAAGTCTGTTGTTTATAATATTTAGAGAGAGAATTTTCTAGTTATGCTGGCTGATCTGACCCAACAAACTATGAGAACTATGACCTCGCCTTAAGCAACTAAAAGTGTTTTATCTCCTTTTCTACTTCTTCTTCTAGTGGTAATTGGCTTGTTGTGCATGGGAGGGTACCTCATATGGAGAAATTGGAAACGGAAAAACACAAAAAGCATGAACTTTGATAACCCTGTATACAGGAAGACTACAGAAGAAGAAGATGAAGATGAAATTCATATTGGGAGAACAGCACAGATTGGGCATGTGTACCCAGCAGTAAGTACCTTATTTAGCTTTCTGACTGATCTTTCAGAACTGACCGATTTTAGTAGTAAGTAGGTATATATACCACCTTCCTCCCAATAAAGAAATTTCAGTATACCTCATAAAATATGGTTAAGAAGTCTAGTATTTTTTTTTTTAGGTTGTAGGATAGGAGCAAGCAAGAACAGAGCTCCTTCACTCGTTGTGGGAAGTTGGGAATCAAAGTGTTCCCTATCCACCAAAAACTAAGACTTTAGACCAGACTGTTGAGCAGCAGCCCCATTGAAACCAGTGGCCCCTTTGAATGCAATGACCTGGCATAAATGAGGACTTCAAAATCTGATTTAGGATATGAAAGCACTTCACATAACTAGTTTAGTCCTACTGAAGTGAATGGATCTAATTCATTTTAAGAGGCTTATTGATTGCCTTGAGATTTTAATCTAAGGAAGAGTTAAGGCAGAAGCAATCTAAATAAATGTCAGGAAGCAAGAAGATGCAACATTGAGCTGTTCCTGCCCAAATAATGGAACGGTCGTTCTGTGCTCAGACATAGGATAGCAAAAGAAACAGAGCTAGCTAGTCAGATGTTATCCAGTTAGCTAGTCATCCAGCTAATCAGATGTTGTCCAGTTAGTGAATCATTAAATCTATTTATTTATGTGTGTGTGCACGTATGTGTTTGAAGATATGGATAAATAGGTGCCAATTCTCAACATTCTACTCCCCACAATTCCAGTCTCCAGAATTCAGTTGGATCAGTTTGAAATGTAAGGCATTGATGTATTTCTCTCTCCTTTTTCAACAGCGGGTAGCTTTAAGTCTAGAAGATGATGGGTTGCCATGAGTGCTGCACCAATTCCAGTCCCACAGCTGGTGGATTGATTGATATGCACTGAACAGATCTACTGTGGATTGCGGCATCCGCCTTCTGTTATCTCCTTCTCCTCTCGCCCTTCCCCTTTTAATTATGATTCATGTTGCAGAAGGGTGACTTACGAAGTTGTATTGAATTGCAAACATCCAAAGGATGTGAGAGTTTTGTATGTATAATCTTTTATACACCTTTTTAACTTCTTGCACTATCCACCTATCATAGTGAGGAGGCTGCTGAGCTACTGACTCGGTACCTACAACCAGCCGGGCCCAAGAGTCAGTAGCTCACATGTCATTTTTAAAACTATATTTATAGAGGTTTTGTAAATATATCCACATACATTGTGGCTATCCATCAACATAAGAGAAAAGAGAGAGAGGTCTATACAAGCTGTTTAGGATATTTATTAACAAATTCTGGATATAAAATTTGTTCTGTACATATACTTAGAGAGTGAGAGTATTTATTTTTTGTATGTTTGGCTCTCGGTGCATAGATTATCTGTGTCTATATCTATCAAGGCTGGATAGATTTATAAATACATATATAAATATATATATATACACACACACAACATGCGCACTTGCACACGTTTTGTATCTGTGTGTGTGTATGTATGTATTTCTGCTTGCTTATATAAGTATGTATAAATGAATATATTTTAGAAGACTAGCAACTCTTTGGGAAGTAGGGTTAAATGAATTCTTATGAGATATTTTATGGAAACCTACTTTGAAGTCTAAAGCATTACCGCTCTTACAGTACTTCATTAAATAATTGTCAAAGACACAAAACGCTGCCATAACGGACAAGCCAAATTCTATCCTAGCAGATCAGCCAGCTCACAGATCAGTTTCCCCATTCTGGCTAATGTTTTCAGACAAGTTCTCATGCACAGATTGAGCTCGTGCATGGAATGTCATTCACTTTAATGGAGAGGAGGCAGTTGAGCACACAAAGGGATGTGAAGACAGAAATGCTGTCTTCGTTGAAGTGAATAAAGAGTTCAAGGAACTTGATGGGTACATCAGAGTAAACACAGAAGTCTGGATTGGGGCAATGCCTGCAAATTCCAAACCAATAACCTGGCATGTTTAGACATAAATGGGCAAGCTCATATTGCTATCCTAAATATACTTTCCAAAAGTCAACTGCACGAAACTCAGTTACTTGAGTAACCATGTTTAGGATAAGGCTGTTAAGTCTTATTGGATCTTTCCAGTGGCTCCCGTGAAGATGTGCTGGTGCACATCTTTCTTACGCACATGTAAGAGTTAGCTGCAAGCTCAGTTTCTGACTGATTTACACAGTCAACTTATGTGATAAGTCTGAACAGTTTTCCAAACAATACACTGCAGTTATCCCATGATGTTTATAAGAAGCTGGAATCATGAATGCTGTGAATGTTTCTCATTGCATCAGCTTGTACAGTGGCTTACAAACTGTGTTCTAGGAAATATTGGGGTTCCTTGAGAGCTTATCAGAAGTATCTCCTGATAATGGAGGAGAAACATCCCAGAAAAATAACTTGCAAAAATATCTTCCCTTGAAATCCATGGCTGCAGGAAAAATCTTAGTGTGTTCTAGGATGCACTTTCTGTTCTTTGGGAAAGTGGTGAGGACCAACCAACAAAACCCACATGGGCTGAGTTGCATCCTAAACTCTGACCCTAGAATTCTTTGCAACATGTAGGGATGTCTTAAACAGACTAGTAGATATGGAAAAGGGTTCATTGACGATAGTGCATTTGAAAATTCTTGTGCTAGTGGATATGTGAAAGGTCATGTGATGAGCTTTCTTCTTATCCTGCCTGTGGTGGTGAGGGAACACTCTGGGCATAATCCAGCCTGGTAAATTCTTTCGAGACTTGAGAGCATAACTATAGATCTTTCTCTGTTTGAAAAATCAATGAGACTTGAAACAACTTCCTTTGGCTGGATCTTGGCCTATATCAGGGCTTTTCACACTAGGGCATCGCGATGCCCCAGCCTGAGGGCTCTGGTCTCTGCCCCCTTAAGGGGCGGGGGAAGGCAGCGACACAATCTCCAGGATCGAGTCGCTAAGGGGGCTGCAGAGACTGGCATTTACTTACTAGTCCCTGCAGCAGTCTCCCAGGGGTGCAGGCAGCCCTGTGCGACCCTCCACAGGGCTCCCCGAAGCTTAAAAAGTGAAAGCGGAGCAATCATGCTTCACTTCCGGTTTCACTGAAGTGGAGCACAATCGCTCCACATTCACTTTCTAAGCTTCGGGGAACCCTGCAGAGGGTCATGCTGGAATGCTGCTGCAGGGACTGGTAAGTAAATGTCAGTCCCTGCAGCCCCCTTAGCAACGTGATCCTGGGGATCACATTGCTGCCGCCCCCGCAAGGACTTACTACAGCTCAAACTCTCCCAGAGAGTTTGAGAACCGCTGGCCTATATAGTCTTCTTCTTGCATTCAGCCACTGAACCTTGACCTTGCAATGGTTCTATGCCTAATTTGCCTGCATTGACACTCCTGTAGACTGGACTGGCTGAAGCTATTGGGTCGTCCCCTTCACCAGTGCCACCGCATCCCTTCCCTGGCTGCTTTCTCCTTGAATGAAAGCAGGAAACATAGATCACACTGGGATCATTCCCAGCACTCTTGGCATTACTTGTTTCATGTAAAGATACCACACAGAGAAAAGAGACCCCAGTGCACTCTGCATTTCCTGTTTAGCTTCAAGAGCCCATGCAGAGGAAGGTGCCAATCACTCTCAAGCCCAGTGATCTGGCCCCCTGCCTTCTTCTTATATTCCTCCTCCCTCCTCCAGAGCCCAGTGGAGCACAGGGCAAAGTGAGAGAGCCAGATCACTCTGCTCTGAGAGTCAGAATGCAGCTGTCTCACTCCTTCCTCTGTGTGGGCTCTTTACATGCGGTAGGACGCTCGGAGCATGCTGAGAGTGATCCCAGCACACCCTTCATTTCATGCTTTGTTTGAAGAGCTGTGTAGAAGAAGGGGCTGGTAAGGAGGCTGAATCTGTACAGGACAGTGGAGTGGGGGAGGGGTTGCCTGACATCTGTTTGCCATTACCTTGCTCTGTCCCTGATCCACCACCTGATGTGAATTCATGTTCACTCATGGATGGGCCAGCCCTGCTTATATGTACACTGAACTTCGTCTTAGCCTATACAGTCTTATTAGATAAATTAGTGAGCACAAGAATCCCAATATATTTGCTGCTATATCTGAACAAACTAAACCCTGACTAGCAGGCTTGAGCTATAAAGCCTGCAAATACCAATCATTGCAAACCCTAGACTGACTTTTTGAAGGAGTCAACAACTTGTCGGTGATAGTTACGCTCTTACTGAACCTGGGCCTTGGATTTAGAGCTAATGGCTGTAAACGAAAGCTTGCTGCTTTTATACTTTGATCAAAACTTTTCTCTACAAATGAGAAAACAGAAGCCTCCATGAAACTGGACTTTGTGGTTTACAAAAAAATCACATTGTCTTTTCTCAAATGTCATTAAAGGACAAATTGTTTCCAAGTCATTTGCAGAGAATGTGAGATTCTGAAAGCATCACATGTTTAAGTGATTACTTGCATGCATTAAACATGTAGATCAGGAAAAGATCAGGTCCAACAGACACAGCTTTCCTATCACCTGGAAGTGCTTTTCAATGGGAGCAGTTCACATGTTGATCGAGTAATATACGCACATCTGGGCAGGATCTTAAAGATACGCACAAATGTGATGGTGATTTTTATTATACCAATGAATATTTATTTCAAGAAATAAGCTCTCAAGTTGTGCAAAAGCTTGCATTCTCTCTCAGTGGCAGAAGGTGTCAGTTTTTTTGACATTTTGACTAGAATTTCAAGAGCCCCTTTTGGCATGCATAAGGAGTTGCATCGTTTACTTTTTAGGGGTATAGATAGCTCACCTTTTTTGCATGCAATTTTTAAGACTCCCTCAATTTCAGACTAGTAGGGAGAGGCAACTGCTCATAACTGTAAATGTCAAAAGTTTTGCTGTATATGCAGTGTTTGTGCACAGCCCTTTGATCATCGCCAAGCAAATGCACATGCATGCATGCATATGGTTACTCAATCTGGTGATTTCAAACATGTGAACTGTCTCCACTAACAAACATTGTGTTTGATATGAAAGCTCTGTGTGATGATTAATCTATCATGCTCCATTCAGAAATGCAGGTGAAGTGGTATGTTTACATTAGCCCAAGTTAAAGGAATCAAAATTTGCACCTTGGAAATGACACACCCCTAGGTGGCAGTTGTTATGTGAACTGAAAAATGACAATTTTCAATATCTTTCTGTTAGATTTTGAGAACAAAGGCTGTGACTAAATATATACTTTTAAAGCAAGTTGGAGGAGAAAGAAGAAAATATGGTCCAGTTATTTTAAGCTGTTCCATTCACTTACTATATGATCATGCACTATGTGCATGAAAAAAGAGTAAAAAGGAGAGAAAATCTTTGTATGTAATAACTGTAACTAACCTCAGTCTGTAAATAGATTTGAAGGCTCTACAGTTTTGATACTTTTTTAAAGAAAAACACAAAAAGCTTGTACAAATCCTATGTGTAAAAAAAACCGGACTTTTTTTTTTCCAAACCATTGTAAATTGCTATGATGTGAAATTTTCTTTCTTTCCAGCTTGACAAATTTGTAACTAAATCAAGTTGATAACCAAATGTTTCTTTAAAAAAACAATCAGATTATTTTCAGTATGTAACGGGAACATTAGGACATTATTTAACACCGTAACCATTTCTGACCTCTGTCTTGTCATCTTGAAGTTCTGTTAGGATGCGTTCTTGCTTGGTGCCTTTTGTGTTTCTGTTTTTCTTCTGGAAAAAAGGTCTAGGGATTTGGGATGGGGGAGGGCTCTGCTATTTATAACATTTTGCTGTACTTACATCAATAGGGGGTACTGAAAACCAAATGAATACATTTGTAACAGTGCACTGTTTCTATAGAGAGATTAAATTTTTTATTGGAAATTTCCCATGTGTTCTCTTATTGAACATCTCCCAAAGGCAACATGTCACAGTGCTGAAGAAATGTCAAAATTCTAAGTCAGCCTTATAAATAAGTACACAGAAGTAAACAGCACACACACAGCTGCCTTACATGAGGCTTGTCTCCAAACACATAGCTGTGTCAGCCACTTGTGGCCAGAAAGGGGGGGAGGGAATTGCCAGCACTTCAAAAATAAAATGTACCTGCTGCAGGTGAGTAGTCAAGTGGTTATTTAAAACCCTTCTCCAACTGACTAATAGACTTCAACCATCAGTTTTCATCTAATGAAACCAGCCAGCTCTCAACATTAGGTCCACTTTTAGCTACATACAAGTGTGTTTGCCTTTGTGTAAAGCTTATTTCTGATGTAAGTATAATGTGGTGTTTGTCGCATTGTCCTAAAGAATACATGTTAAAAACAAGAAATGAGAATGACTTCATAGTGAAAGGTCACAAGCTTTGGAGGGCAACCTTGCTGCTAGAAACTGAACAAACAATTTGCTTATCAACATTGAAGGTAGACATGGACAACAGAAAATTGACTGTGGTCTTCAGGAGGACCAATGTATCCTGGGATAAGCAGGCATGCTCTTCTGAATTACGCCTGGGACCTTCTGCATACAAAGCATGTGCTCTACTGCGGAGCTATGCCCTGTCCCTTCCTTATAGGCCGTTATAGCTTACAATAATATAGTAATAGACTGAATTACTATATTATAGCAATATATTATATTTGACAGTTGTGCCAAAAAAACCATAACTGTTCAAAACATGACACAGAACCTATTTTACCTGCCTATTTTATCATTACTTTGTAAACCGTCCTGGAAATGCAGTAGAAGGTGTGATATGGAAACATACTATGTTTGTTCAATAAGTAAAAGAGAGAGGCCCCAAAGCATGAATAGTTTTGACAAAAATCTGTAAATGATTCTCATGACAACACACCAGTTCTGCCAAATGAACTCAGTTTTGCTGCTGTCTCTTAAACTAGGCCCAGAAGCAAACAGGCTAATAGACAATAGGTTTTAAGAAGCTTTCCTTGTTCAATTGTCGCTTCTAGTGTAACATGTTTGGCCTGTTGCCAAAACAATTTAAAATGTTGCTTGACCGGTGACAACAATTGTTTGGGCGTACACATCATGAGTAACAATCCCTCTCAAATTATCTTCAACTAATTGCATAAATAAATAATTTATCCTTACCAAAATTTCATCTAAGATGCACCTAGTTAGAAAAGACTTATAATTCCCAATATGTTGGATGCTAGGATAATTTCTGTGCCATGGACTACCAGTACCCCTCTTTATGAGTGCAATTGAGGTTCCCCTTGCAACTTGTCCTGGGCCATTCTCTGGCAAATGGGTTCCTTCTTTTGCTGGGGAGCTCAGATCCTTGGCATACTGAGATTTGTGTTTGCCTTGTTGTTAGAGAGTTGACCTGTAAAGCAATCTTCCATCTTTTGCTCTGCTGTGGTCAAAAAAGTCTTTCTTGGAAAGGTGTGTTTGTGTGAATGGCATAAGTTTACTTTGACCCTGGGATTCCTAGCAGTTCTGTTTTTGCTCCTTGGCTGCTTATGCTACAGTAGCTCCTGCGTGGGTGTGTGTCACTTGTTACTGAGGCATTTCCCCATGGTTTAGTGGTGATTGCAGCTGTGGTACTAATTCTTAGCACTCATGGTGGGGGGGATCCCAGCAGTGGCTCCTCATTGGACCTGCACTTTCCTCAACCCATTTGGTTCACCCTGGTAGCACTTCACCGGCCCCTAGCGTTGGGGCTAGGTAAATATGCTGATTGGCTCATTGCACATTGTGCTGGTATCAGACCACCATTCCATGGTTGCAAGGCTGTGACAGGGTTTCCATGGGCTCTGGTATTCCTCCTCCCCCTTTGCTCAACAAACTACTGAATTCACTGGGGCTTATTTTGAAGTAGCTAAGCATAGAATTGTGCTGTCATTTACCTTGCTAAGTTTATCCAGCTTTCAATCATCTGAATCATGAAGCTCAGGCTGGAAAATTCCACTATGCCAACACCAAAACATGGAAGCGGTTACTGAATTACTATAGCCACCTTATGCATACAAACAACTATATTAGTGGTCTGCTTCTGACAGCAGTGTGATGGCAGAGGGATTCTGGAAATTTGCAGAGCTGTGACCATCCAAATTTCCACCTCCAACATTAGTCACCCCAGGATGCAGTCATTTGTGCAGATAAGCCAGATGCAGTAACATCTGTTTCATCTGTAAGTCAGCCTTAGGGCCCACCCCAATTAATCAAACTTGATTGACAGCAGCTTTCCCAGCAGGGCTGGGGAAAGGCTTTTATCTAAAATATGTAACACTAGAGGCCAGGAATAGAAACTGAGGCTATATGCAGTATATATGTATTTTTAAAGAGGATCCAAAAAGTGGAAGATTGCTTGAGTTTCTATGTCCATGTGGCATTAGTGTGGGGAAGAATGGCCAACCCATATAGAAAAGAGATTGCATTCTACCACTGACGTGGTCCCAGATAACTTGGGAATAGTTTTGTGGTAGTGTATCCAAGCACTGGATCTAGTGTATCCAGGCAATGAATGAGCTAGGCCTCAGCTTAAACTCTAAGAAAACCTTTGAAAATTTACTATATGTGGACACATATGCAATTCCAGTGCCAATACCAGATTGCTGGAGTAACCAAGGCAAGTTCCTGCACTGGTGCTCTCATGGCATCTCCTGCCCACCCTCTAATGGCACATTGAATGCTTCAATTACCATCAGTACTGAGGGATGTCTTACTGGAACAGTACTTTGCACAGAGGTGGTGTCAAGAGGGAGCCCACTCAGTCAGGTCCTCAACCAATACCAGACCCCTGAAATCATGCCTGTGCAAAGTTGTGAAAGGGGGGCAGAAGGTCTAGCAGTAGCCCTTGCTCCCATGCTCTGCTGTTCCACTTTTCCTTCTGGCCAGACTGGAGAACTGGTAGTCTTCCTGTTGTCACCATGCAAAGTAAGGAGAGCGAACACCATCACTAATTGCTGGGCACAGTACCCATTTTGTCTGTCATCCTCTCTTTTCCCTTCACGAAGGCGTTGCTTCCTTTAAACATCTGCAAGAAAGAAGATGTGACCTGCAGATTGTCTCTTAGCTACTGTGTTATGAGGGCTATGAATCAAGACCTCCCTGGCTCAAATCTGGCTTCTATGAATTCTTACAAGGTGGGCTTAGGCAAGCCACTCTCAGTGTCAACTCCCCAGTGGCAATATGTTGGTAATACACACTTTGGAGGTTTGTGGAAAGGTAGCACATGTGAAGGTAGCACAAGATAACACGTGAAGCATTCTGCACACTCAGAAGCACTGTACAAATGCAAGCTATTATTAACAAAAGTGGAAGCTCCAGCACATGAATCCCTCTGAAGAAGGAAACTTAAGTGATAAATTAAGGACTGAAAGCAATAAACTGGGAATCAACTGAATCACCAATATTTCATTTATTTTAAAATATTTCTATCCTGCCTCATTCTAACAAGATCTTTGGTGGCTTACAACAATATAAAAGTTTATTAAGAGACAATAAGGGAACTGTAAATTAAAACAAAACCACACAACACAAAACCAACACAAAGGAGCATAAAATGGAGAGCAATAACCAACTGAACAATTTAAACATACCCAGAAGAAATACCGTAGCCCAACATCCTTCAACCTTGGGGTTCTGGGGTCATGAAGCCTCAGTTGTGGGGTCATGACAACTTATGGGAATGATAAAGATGGAAGACTACTGGACTAGGGCACCACCAGGTAAAGGGGGAGGCATCTGGTGTACCCTTCAGGTACCAGGAGATGGTGTCCCAGTCCTGCTCAGGTTCTTAGCAATTGCTGTTCCGTGCTAAAACAGCTTTCACTAGCACCAGGCTTCATGGTAACTTTTGCTGCTCTCTCTAATAAGAATATTTTGTTACAATGAACAGTGCTGGGAGAGCAGGGACTAGGCGGTGATGGGCGTGGTGTGGGCGGATTGGGTCCTGGCAGGGTGTGCGTGTTCAGTACTGAAGTCCTCAGTCTCATGCTTTATATTTATGTATACACACGCACACACACAGGGGTTGTAGCAGAAAAAGGTTAACAGACCGCTGCTGTAGCCAACTAACAGCCCAATCCTGTCCACACTTTCTTGGGAGTAAGCCCCACTGGCTCTAATGGGACTTACTTCTGAGTAGACATGCAGAGGATTGGGCTCTAAAGCAAAAGGGTCTTCAGGGCACGACGAAATATGAAGAGGACAAATAGAGAGAACTGCCCATGAAGAGCAGCTTCCATGAGGAGGGAAGGGGGCAGTGGTATCGAAAGGAGAGTGCAGCCTGCACCAGGTAACATGCATGGGGGGGGGTGACACCTCAACTGGCCAAAATGTTTAAAATCTTGGTATTTTCGAATAACACCATCATGTTGTATATCATTCGATGCGTATTTTCCTGCAGAAAGCCATGAAACAAATGACATGGAAATATCTCTCTGCTGTCAAAGGTTATGGCAAAAGAACCCGACGGGCAGTGGTGCATCACCACCAGGGGTGGGTGTGCTATCATGCAGCAGGGAAGGGCGCTTGCTGGGATGGGGGCAGCATCGGTTGCCAGGGGAACACCAGCTGGGATTGGATGGGACAGGTCTGCCTACCAGCAAGCCTTGGCCATGGAGGCCCCAATACCCCATAAGGTATTGAGAACAAAATGGCTAATATTATGCCATTGTACAAATCGATGGTAAGGCCACACCTGGAGTATTGTGTCCAGTTCTGGTCGCCGCATCTCAAAAAAGACATAGTGGAAATGGAAAACATGCAAAAGAGAGCGAATAAGATGATTACTGGGCTGGGGCACCTTCCTTATGAGGAAAGGTATGGCGTTTGGGGCTCTTCAGCCTAGAAAAGAGGCGCCTGAGGGGGGACATGATTGAGACATACAAAATTATGCAGGGGATGGACAGAGTGGATACAGATGCTCTTTACACTCTCACATAACACCAGAACCAGGGGACATCCACTCAAATTGAGTGTTGGGAGAGTTAGGACAGACAAAAGAAAATATTTCTTTACTCAGCATGTGGTTGGTCTGTGGAACTCCTTGCCACAGGATGTGGTGATGGCATCTGGCCTGGACGCCTTTAAAAGGGGATTGGACAAGTTTCTGGAGGAAAAATCCATTATGGGTTACAAGCCATGATGTGAATGTGCAACCTCCTGATTTTAGAAATGGGCTATGTCAGATGCAAGGGAGGGCAGCACAACGCAGGTCTCCTGTTATCTGGTGTGCTCCCTGGGCATTTGGTGGGCCGCTGTGAGATACAGGAAGCTGGACTAGCTGGGCCTATGGCCTGATCCAGTGGGGCTGTTCTTATCTTCTTATGGTCATCGGGGAGCCCCGGTCTACCGCCTGGCTGGCCTGGCTTTGAGCGAAGGCAGCGCTCGTGGCCACACTGGGGCCAGCCCTGACCACCACGCCCGCTGCACGGGAGCAGGACCATCGAGGGTGGCAGGAAGGCCGTGCCCGAGCGAGGCCCAGGAGAGCCGGGCCCTGGAAGCCCTGAGATGGCCCGCGTGACGGGAAGGGGCTCGGAGCAGCTCCTCAGTCCGGGACGAGCGCGCCAGCTGCCGCCCTGGCTCAAGGGCTCCCCGGGGGCTGCCGCTCTCTCCGGCTGCGGGCGCTCCGAGGAGGCCTGCGTCCGCGCGAGCACCCTCTACCCACGCCCCTCCACCCTGAAAACCGCCAACAGCCTTCACGCTCTAGCGCCGGACCCCTCTAGGCCGTGATATCTCTATGGCGCCGGGCCGGAAGTGCTCAAGGGAACGGTAGCCCCTCCCTCGCTGACGCCATTTTCGCGTGGCCGGGCGCGTGCGACTAGCGTGTGGCGCGCAGTGCATGCCGGTCTGTCGGCGGGTCGGGGGCGCGGCGAGGGCCATGGCGAGCGACTTCTACCTGCGCTACTACGTGGGGCACAAGGGCAAGTTCGGGCACGAGTTCCTCGAGTTCGAGTTCCGCCCTGACGGTGAGGCGACGGCGGGTCGGGGGGGGGGAGTCGGTGCCTGCTGGGGGGGGCAGGTGATGGTATTCCCTTCCCCTTGGCTCAAGAATGGCTCCCTCTCTTGTAACTGTCCGGCGAGGCCTGAAGACCCTTCTGTTTAGACAAGCCTTCTGAGTTCCTGGGCTTTTTAACATCTGCTCACAGGCCTGATCCTTTTCTTATTTGCTGCCCTGTGCTCTTACCTGATTAGTTTTTATCTGACTACTGTTTTTATGATATGTTTTTATCTGCTTTTAAATTATGTTTTTAACTTGTTTTAACCTAGTTTTGTAAGCCGCCTTGAGTCCCTTCGGGGAGAAAGGCGGGGTAAAAATTAAGTATAATAATAATGATAATAAAAAAAAAAAACACAAGTAAAGCCTAACACCTCTTGTTGAGCCACTGGGGGAACAGGGGATCAGTCAAACCATAGGTATATAGCAGTGTTTCTCAACTTGTGGTACTTGAGGTGGTGTCTGGTGGTACTCGTGTTATCCCTGGATACCTGCCATCCAGCAACGAGACCAGGAACATGACACAACAAACAGTAGTAGGAGGCTCCAAAGCATGTTTTTCTGCCCCTGAAAACGTCCACCCTGAGCCTCTTACTGGTGTTTGTCGCTTTACATCTGGCCTCCCAACTGTAACTGGCAATAATGTCATCACCAGTTACTTCCAGTGGTACTTCAGATAGGTGGATCATGGGAAGTAGTGCAAGGAAGGACGAACTGGCATATAGGTAATAGAGGGAGTTGACTGCAACCCCCAGGACTGTGACAGGCTGGTATTAGAAAGTTGCAGTTGGAGTGAAATAAGCCAGTGGTATTTTTCTGTTTTAATGTTTCAAACTTAATGGTTCTGTTACCATTTCTGGTAACTTTCTGAGGTTTCAAGCAGGAATTTTGCTCTGCCCTACCTTGAGATGCTGGGGATTGAACCTGGGACCTTCTTCATACAAAGCTTGTGTGCTCTGTCCTTGAGTAGCCACCTCCTGTGGAGGCAGTGAGTGGCTAGTTCCCCCTTGTTAGTTGGAACTGGGCAAGATGTTCTTTCTGCAGAGGCCCAAAATTATTTTAAAGCCCTGGAGCAAAGCCTCCTTGTGAGAAATAGCCTTATGAGTATGGCAGGGGAATAGAGGATTAAGCATTATAGGAGAGCTGTAAAAAATAGGAAGGGGGTGACCAATTTCCCATAGTCAGGGAGTTTTGAAGAAGGAACCGAATGACAGTAACTCTTTTCTCCATGGCTGATGCTAACAGGTTCATCCTGTCTCTGAACTTATAGTCATTGTGTATGACTATGGTACCAAAATAAAGCGTTTATTGACTTAAAAGAAGTAGATAATACATGGAATGTTAGAGGTAGCAGGGATCTTGAAGCCCAGCTCCTTGCAGGCAACTATGCTGTCCAGCCTCTGTGTGAAAAATCTTCTCTGCTTGAAAACCTAATGAGGTTTTGAGGAAAGTAGAGGTAAAGGTATTATTTACACAAATGGTACAGGAAGTCAAAATGCTACATTTTTGCTGCTTTATGAGATTTTTGAATTTGATCTTCTCTGTTTCAATAGGTAAACTGAGATACGCAAACAACAGCAATTATAAAAATGATGTTATGATTAGGAAAGAGGTGAGTTGACTGTTAATTCACTGATCCATGAATTAATGCAAACAAAATCAAATGAAGCAGGTGATAATACCCTGGCAGCTTTTGTTCTTTTTATGTATGAATGTAATTTAAAGTTACAAGTGTTACAAGAGTTTGTATACCTGGGAGAACTGTACAAGCTTGTCAGAATGCTGTTTCTACATCTTGGATGTTCCGAAATGGAAATATTAGAACCTCTTGCAGCTGTATTTGGAAAATCAGACTCTGAATTTAAATACTCTACTCATATTAGTATCGCTAATAATTTAGTTTCTTGTTCTACACGTATTGAGTGTTGATTGGATGTGGGTTGTTTTCACTATAATAAGAACCTTTATAATAACTTAAGAAGAGCCTTTTGTGATCAGGTCAAGGGCTTAGGGCCCATTTACTACAGCTTCTTGTATTTCACAGTGGCCCACCACATGTCTCAGGGAGCACTCAGGATACCTGTTGCAACTCCCTTGTATCTGTTATTGGGCAATAACTACTTCTTAAACCTGGAGGTTGCATGATGGCTTGTAACTTGTGATGGATGTATACTCCATAAATCTGTCCAGTCCCTTTTAAAGGCATTTAAGTGTTGTACATCCCAAAGGGTTTGTCCCCTATGATCACAAAATAGGCCAGGTACCATCATAGCAATCTGTGACAAGGAGTTCCACAGATTAATTACATGGTTAGTAAAAATAACTTCCTTTTGTCTGTCCTGATTCTCCCACCAGTCAATTTTAGAGGATGTTTGCAAAAGGAAAAAGAAATTCCCTCTATCCACTCCATCCCATGCATAATTTTATACATCTCAGTTGTGTGCCCCCCTCAGGCACCTTCGTTCTAGACTGAAAAATATGTAATGGGAAACCTGCAAACTACAAATAATGCCATGAGTGATCTGCCTCTGGTCCCAAAAAGTTATATGTAAGACTGACCACAGAGTCCTTTTCACTTGTGACTTTATTTCAATGGGACTTAGCCATAGCTAGCTTTTTTTGGTTACAAATCTTTGTATATTGATTATCTTACTAAAGAACTGATGTAAATATTTACATGTCACTTCTAGGCCTATGTCCACAAAAGTGTGATGGAAGAACTAAAGAGGATAATTGATGACAGTGAAATTACAAAAGAAGATGATGCATTATGGCCTCCACCTGACAGAGTGGGACGGCAGGTTAGCAAATTTCCTGCTTTAAATAAAAATGTTTTATATTGCCAAGCTGTATTTAAGCTATATAAATTTATATAGTATATATTTACTGTAGATCTTGTAAGCCAATGGATAGAAACCTTATGACAAAGCTTCTTATTTTAGACTTTAATAAATCTTGAGGGGTATTTAGGGAAGTGGGGAGGAGTTAGTCTCCACTGTAGCTATATAATTATTGTACTATTGTTCTTCAACTAGTACTCTAAAGATATGTTTATTTTCTAGGAACTTGAAATTGTGATTGGTGATGAACACATCTCTTTTACCACGTCAAAAATTGGTTCACTTATTGATGTAAATCAGTCTAAGTAAGTGCTTTCAAGACTTTTTTAAAAATCTGTATTCCCTAAGCTAATGTTGTCAAAGTGTGTTTTAAATATGATTTTTCTAATAACACAAATTAAAACGCATGCATCTTCTGTCCATTGTCTACAAAGTGGTAACCAAGATATATGTATAGACACCTCATGCAAGATACAACTCTGGACTTCTCTTGTTTAATATTGAGAGAGTGGCATTCTGGGCTTCAAAATCTTGTTGTCATAAAGCAATACAAGAACCCATTGCCACAGGATTATTTTGCTTATGAAAAAAGACTTAATTTAAAAGTGTAGAAATGCTGTGAGTCAAAGTTCACAAAAATTGCACATCTGCTGTGAATAACTCAAATGACCTGGCTCTAGCAGTGCAGGGGAAAAAACATGGAGGTGTTGGATGGCCTCCTCTCAGAAGACCTTAAGATCCTGGGAAAATATTTTGCTAACTAATAGACCAGTTAATAGACCAGTATCAGCAAAATGGTGACTACATGCTTCCACCTTAACAATAAATTAGCTAATGCAGCCCCGAAGTTCTATCTAAATAACAACCTACTCTCTTACAATCTCCATCCAAAATATCTTGGAGTAACTTTGGACCAGACTCTCTCTTATAAGTCCCACCTTGAGAACACAGCTGCAAAAATCAATACCAGGAACAACATACTCCGAAATTAATAGGTATAAGATGGAGTGCTTCAGCCACTACTCTCAGAACATCAGCATTATGATTGATCTACTACATAGCAGAATACTGAGCTCCAGTATGCTTAACAGCTATCATACTAGCATAGCACCACGAGCCCTACGGAGACAAGAGGCTTTAGTGAAAGAATATAGAAAAATCACCAACAACCCACTTTTACCAGTGCATGCCGATCTTCCTCATCTATCAATTGGTAGGCTTAAATCCAGGAAACCTTTTGTGGCACTCGCACAACATCTGCACAATTTCAACATCAGTGCCCAGTGGAAAGTTAAATGGGCATTTGAACGCCCAGAAACAGGTAGACATATAGACAATCCTACCTTTAAGGTCGCAAGTTTCAACTTACCTCGTCAGCAGTGGAAAACTTTGAACAGGATCCGTACCCTACATGGTGTTTGCCAGGACCCAGTGTTTAAATGGGGGCTAGTATCTACTCCACAGTGTAATTGAGGGTTTTCCCGCCAAACCGTATACCACATTGTGTCTTGCTGCAAACTGAGGGCGTATACTGGCCCATGGTCTAACTTTTTCAATGATGGTAACTCTGTCCTTGAATGGCTGGATGAACGGGACATTGATATTTGATCTAGTTTAATTGTTATATAAGTCCATGTATTATATGCCATACACAATAAGTCTGTGTATTATATGCCATACACTAAAGAAACAAAAACCGCCTTTCTGGCTATTGGATTGCCCTTTTGATTTTGTTCAAGACCATTTACATGGGCAAGCTTTCTCTAAACCCCCAAGGGAGTTTTTATGATAAGCAAAAGTTCTGTCTTTCAAGAACACACTACTTTCCATGCAGATTTTTTTCTGTCTAGTCTTCATTCTGGCCATGTTGCCTCCCACACTGAGAAACAGCTGTAGCTGGCTTCTTGTCTCCCACTCAAGAAAGCTTAGCTTTTCAGCGTCAAACATGAAAGCTGCACATGAAAGCTGCACAGGAAAGCTTCGCAACCTTCAGGTGTTATCTTCGGGCTTAATGACAGTTCTACACTCTAAATCAGACCTTCCTACTCAAGAGAATGCATCTGTGAATAAGAACCTAAGCTATACTTATCCTATGGGATCATCATGGAAGAAGACTCTCTGATAACACCAGGGACTAGGTATTAAGTATGAGGATCACAAAGATTAGGGAATAGCAACAAAATGATACTCTGCAGTATGTTAGAGGGAGAGAAATGGTGTAGAAGTGGTGCAGCGCTGTCCCAGCTGCCTTGCCTGTGTTACTAGGGATACTACAGCACTGTTCTCTCCTTTGAGCGTCAGCTGGAAATAAGTTCAAGATGTTTAACTAAACTGAAATAAACAAGAACCATATGTAGTATAACAGCAGATAGGCCAGATTAAGTCTTGCAATCCCTATACACATGCTTGGGAATTTGATAAATCTCTCTAGGATGTTATTGTTGATTTCCTGATACAGATGAAAACTCTGGTCGTGTGAAATTTTCCCACTCCAGAAATTTAATCTTTCACTCTCCTTTCATGTTTCAGGGATCCAGAAGGTCTAAGAGTGTTTTACTACCTTGTCCAGGACCTCAAGTGTTTAGTCTTCAGTCTCATTGGATTGCACTTCAAGATTAAGCCAATTTAAATTTGTACTGTAATTTGTTGTTGTGTGGGGTCATTTTCATTCCTTCTCTCATCTATTAATGATTTGTGTATGTTGGGGGCTTTTTATAGAGTGAATTTAATAAATGTTGGAAGTTTTTCTTTTTATTTAGAAAGTGTTTGTAACAGACTGATCATCTGTGGGATGGTGTTCAGATTTTATTTTATTAAATAAGATGAGTTGTTAACTTCTTCTGGGAACACAGGAAAGTCAACACCACCATTCCCAGTGGTCCCCCCTCTACTCTGCAGTAGTGTTTTTTAAAAATCAATTTTCCATTTCTTTTTTAAAGGTGAGTTTAATTGGGTCTAGATAGTAGGTATCCACACATGATTGTCAAGAACAAATACCCCCCTTTGTATGTGGAAGACCTGCTTCATCCCCTGTAAAAAATGTATCTGGGGTCTCTCTGCTTGTTTGAAATCCTATGGAAGAGAGCAGAATCCCTTTCACCAGTGTCAAGCACAAGTGGAGAATGAAAGAGACTGGTCTCCTTGCTGTTGACTTTGTGCTGCACTGAGCCACTATTGCCTAGATCAGTATTTCTCAGACTGTGAGTTGGGACCCACTAGGTGGGTTGTGAGCCAGTTTCAGGTGGGTCCCCATTCATTTCAGTATTTTATTTTTAATATATTAGACTTGGTACTCCCATGTTATGTGACTGCATTTAGGGAAAATGTTACAGATACGTACTTTTAACAGGCTACTGGTACTAAATATGTGAGAATCACTGGCCTAAACTGTATTGCCTGGCAGTCACTCCAGCCAAGTTTTAGGACAGTAGCTGAGCCTTCTTGTATGTTCTACAAGCAACTCTTTTCACCTTATTAGGGGACAGGCCAGCAGCAGCATGCTGCACTAGTGCTTCACTATCTGCCCAAGTGCCTTATTCTCTTCTGGGCACAATTAAAGGTGCTAGTTGTGACTCTTAAAGCCTTAAATGGCTGAGGCTCATCATACCTATAGGTATTACTTTCTGCGTGTTCCATTCTTTTAACACTATCTGTGTATTGGGTTCAAGCAAGTAAACAGAGCAACTGTGTAGTCCTATCCTTATGCCAAGGTGTTTTCCAAGACAGCCAGTTATATAGCTGTGACCTGCAGTGCAGCTTCCAGATCCCTGCACATCACATGTGCTATTAAACTCAATAAAGTCGAACTTGTCAGCTACTGAAACACTCACTACTTTGTCACTATTGGGGATTCTTTTTTAAATGTAGGTTGAAGAGTGCTTAGAAAATAGTAACTTGCTCAAGGGAGGCTGTTTCAGATTTTGAAATGGCAAATAGGGAAGTTATGAAATAGGTAAACAGCTGTCATTTAGATGAGTACAAAAGGGGGGAGGTAAGATAGAACATGGGTTATACATAGTGGTGTTTGTTGCTGGTGAGTAAAATGGGCTTATTTCTGAGTAAAATAACACCATTTTCAAACAGCTCTAATTATACATGTTGAGGGGGTTAGAGCTGTAGTTTTAGCACACTGAATGTTGAAACAAAAATGAATGGTGTGCAATACCGAATATTTTTATATGGTAAAAGGGTTACTTTTCTAGTCCCTGCAGGGGAAAAAAGCTCCATGAAAGTTTATTCTGTTAACTACAGCCACATTTGCTGCAGAGGCTACTGATCTCCACTTTTCTATTGTAATTCTGCAGAAGCAATGCACCTCCCTTCCCCCATTTTGGGTAGCATGGGCTTTGCGTGCGCAAGGCCCTACAGTCAATCTCTACCATGGAGTAGGGTAACCTGAAGTGCCTGAGACTTTCAGCAGCTGCTGCCAGTTGCCACAACTGAGGTTAGGTACAGGACCACAGGTTATTTGTATACGTAGTATTGCAACTGCTCTGCTTGATGCTCTGCAGTGTTAGGTATGCCTGAGCACATTGAAATTAAGACTGCAGTCAAGCAAACAAACCCCCTATCTGTCAACATCAACAAATGTGGCACAAGTGGTTAGGGGTGCGGATGGAAGGAGGCTGCACAGATGCACCTGCAACAGTTTCAACCATGCTGCACTAAGAGTCCCAGGCTTCATTGCAGCTCTGGTGCCTGCTTTTGACACTGTCCCCCTGTTTTGACCTGTAACCCCTTTCTGCCCAGCCCACAGGTGTGCACATTGGATCCCTGTTGCGTATATGCAACGTTGGGCAGTTTAAAAGCTCCTCCTCCCAACTCAGGGGAAGGCGGCCATCTTGACTGAGGGCAGGGTCTAGCGTCAGTGAAGGGGCTACGGGCAACGTAATCTCGCGACGCCTGCGTGGCAGCTGGCTGGGTCGGTCCTGCGCTGAGCTTTCTGGTGCCCAGGGCTCGCGAGCGCTGCTGCGCAGGGATTGGAGCAGTCCCGGGCGCGACACGTGACGCCTGCGTTGCTCGCTCTTGCAGCCCGCTGCCTTTGACACCATGGGGGTAAGAGGGGCGCTGCCTGTGCCAGGATGGCTGCAGCATGTGGGTCGGGGCTGGCAGTGCCTGCCTAGCGCGGGACTGACCCGGTGGTGGCCTCTCTTTGCAGAAGATCGGGCTGCAGTTGAAAGCCACCTTGGAGAACATCACAAGCCTCAGACCGGTGGGGGACGATTTCCGCTGGTACCTGAAGGTAGGACATGCACAGGGGTGCATATGCCCACTGGCTAGTGCTCAGCCTCCTTAATGCCCCGTCAGCCGCCCTCTCACACTACGCAGAAGCAGGGGCCAGCCACTGAAACTGAGTTTCTGGAGAGTTAGGACAGACGAAAGAAATTAGTTCTTTGCCCAGCATGTAGTTAGTCTGTGGAACTCCTTGCCACAGGATGTGGTAGTGGCATGTGGCCTGGATATCTTTAAGAGGGGATTGGACAAATTTCTGGAGGAAAAGTCTATCTCCGGTTACAAGACATGATGTGTATGTGCAACCTCCTGATTTTAGAAATGGGCTATGTCAGAATGCCAGATGCAAGAGAGGGCACCAGGATGCAGGTCTCTTGTTATCAGGTGTGCTCCCTGGGGCATTTGGTGGGCTGCTGTGAGATACAGGAAGCTGGATTAGATCCAGCCTGATCCAGTGGGGCTGTTCTTATAGAGAATTTAGTATTGCCACACTTTCAAATTAATACAGAATGTTCCTTCTTGCTACCTATCCATGGATCAATGAGACACAGCCCAATCCTATGCATGTCTACTCAGAAGTAAGTCCCATCAGAGTCAATGGGGCTTACTCCCAGGAAAGTGTGGATAGGATTGGGCTGACAATCTGTTAAATCAATGTGTTGGCCATTCATTCATTCATTCAACATATTTAACGTCCTTAAAAATATAATTTTCACAGGCAATTTACAGAGTAAAAAGTATAATATAATCAGTAATCAAAATAAACAAGGGCACGCAAAACAGATCAGTATTAAAAACAAAAATTAAGAGGCAACTCAAATAAAATCAGGCATACTTTGCAGAAAAGACAAACTTAACAGAAAGTGAAGCCTTATGGCAGATTTCCCTGAGGGGAGAGGGCACAATCCTAACCAGGTCTACTCAGAAGTAAATCCTGTTTTGTTCAATGGAGCTTACTCTCAGGAAAGTGTGATTAGGATTGCAGCCAGAGTTTCATAATTGTGGTGGCACCACAGAGAAGGCCCTGGTGCCTATCAATTGTAATAGCAGACCAGAGAGCAAAATGAGAGACATACTGATCTTGTGGCTTAAGTTTGTATGGGTGCAGGCAGATCTTAAGAAAATCTGGTCAAAGGCTATTTAGAGCTTTAAAGGTAATGTCAGTACTTTAAATTAAGGCTGGGTACAATGAACTGGGTAATGAACTAGTGTAGAGTTGCTGTAACTTTGTGCAGATTGCCTGGCTGGCAGCCTAACATCCTGGCATTTGTCTTTTAAACCAGTTATAGTTTCTGAACTGCCATTAAAGGCAGCCCCAAGTAGTCCTGTCTGGATGCGACATGCGCATAATGAACTAAGGTGGTTACCTTTTGGTAATAGGTTTGGACTAACCTGAGCTAAAGTTCCAAAGAACACAATTGCTTGCATTTCCCATAGGCAGTTAGGGGATGTTCCTGTTCTTTGTACAACCCAACAGCACATTCCCATTGTGACTTATTGTGGGAAACCTGTTGAGCATGTGGTGTTTGAAACTGCAACCATATTCTTTGCTGCTGTGCCATCTCTGGAGCTCATTTTTTAAAAAATAAATAATCTGGAACATTTTGTTAATCTGGGGGTTGTTCTGGAGTTCTTTTTCATCAGATATCTGTTGGGTCTGTTTTGCGATTCACATCCATGCATTTCTTTGCTTTGGAATCTATGTGAAATTGGGGGGAGGCTATACCGTTCTGCTGTTGGACTCCTCTAGTGTCAACAATTTGCCTTTGTTTTTTTTCAGCTGAAGTGTGGGAACTGTGGTGAGGTTTCAGAAAAATGGCAGTATCTACGATTAATGGTAGGTCTCATTACTACTGCTTGGGCATGTGAAATTGAAACATACACAGTGAATGGATACACACAGATATCAGTGGATTGAGAAGTTGTATGTGGAGTGCCTTTGATGATTACTGACAGACGGTTGAATAATAGACCTTGTGGCACACAGTTGTATTTTTTATACCTATATATTGTTCCACATGTGTACAATGAGTGTGTCATTCACAAATAATGCTGTCCACATGCCTAGAATTCAGTAAAGCCCGCAACCTTTAGTAAGTGCTTTGTCACGATCCAGGATAGTCAACAATTTGTTGACAACTTCATGGGAAAGCCATCAGTATTAATACGTTTGTCGTGATTAAATACAGAGTCTGTTACACTTGGTGAGGTGGGAGCACCATAGAATAGTAGTTCCCAAACTTTTTAGCATTGGGACACACATAAAATAAAGTTTCATTTTACCAGCTGCTCAAGCCTCTTTGGCTGTAATGGTGATTGGACAGCAGTGCTCCCCACCAGTAGCAGGTTGTTTAATCCTTGGTGCACATCTGCCTTGTCAGTTTTGCAACCCACTGAAAATGGGTCGTGACAGTTTAGGTCACAGTTTGGGAACTGCTGCCGTAGAGCAAGGCTTGTATTGAAATAAGAAGTGTACTAAAAACTGTATAACCTGGGAATGTTATCTGCCTTGATAGCATCTACCTGATGCCTTCCATCTTTTACAGTTTGCGCTTTCTTTATTTTTACATGTGGAATATATGAAGTAATACTTGGATAACATTCTTAGTTTCAAAGAAAACTGTTTTCGTTTGCAACTGTAAGGTTAGCCATTGTTCTTGAGAAAACTAGTATTGTTCCCTGCAGCTCTTCTTCCAAAATATGAAGGCCAATTTCTGTTGGTATGTTTGTTTAGGATAGCCACCCTCTCAAAGGAGGCCGGGGGAGTGCCACAATGGTGCAGAAGTGCAAGCTGTGCTCACGGGAGAACTCCATAGGTAAGCTTTTCGATACATACTGCATGTGTTTCAGGATATGATGAACTGAGGCTGCATTTTGATTTTCTGGTGTCAATAGTTTCCTTTGCTCTCTGCCTGCGTGCACATAGCTTTGTGGACTGACAGTCTCTTAGAATTCAAAGATAGGGTTTTCTTGGATGGCAGTCTCCAAAGCGGGCTACCATTCTTGGTTTTTGGTTTTGTTTTTTGCTTTAAAATGTATTCCAGTCATTGTAGTACCCCTTATTAAAATGATTCACAACAAAAACAACTGCTTTCTAGTCAAGGGGGAAGAAGAAAGAGAAACCTGGCTCCCAGGAATCCAGTTAGTTATCTGTGGGCAACAGTTACCATAACTAGTTTGTGGTATTCCCATCCATGTCCACAAACTAAGGTTATATGAAATTTGCCCATATCTAACAGGGTGAATGGAGTATCACATACCAGCAGCAATACCAAGATGTTTATAGGACAGATAGCAAAAGGTTGATTATATGCTGAAGAAGCTTGCAGTTCAGACTGACAGTGAATGTGCAGCTAGGGTGTGTGAGGGCCAGGAAGCAGTATACTGGATTGCTAAGCAGAAATTACTGATTATAATGTTCAGCATTGGTTTGAGTTTATAATTCAATTTTCTTGCGTTTGTTTACATTTCACTGCCAAGTTACTAACTGGTGGGCAGCCCAATCCTATCCTGCCCTGAAACAGGCTGAGTGGTTGGCCTGCACCAGTGCAGAATAGGAGGTGGATCCCACGAAACTCAGAGTAAGAGGATTTATTTTCCCTTACATGTCATGTAGCAGCCACCACAATGGGACTACTTGGATCTGCACAAGCATTTCACTGGTCTGAGCAGATCCGGCCTAAGTTCTGGAGGCCAGTCCCACCCCCTCCTGGCCCAGTCCATCCTCCTCCTGCCCCAGAACACCCCCATTCCACCCTCCCCAAGCCCCTGCACTGGCCTCCCTATGCCAGTGCAAATGTACCTTTTGCCAGGCTCGATCCAGCGCCAGAAGGCCAGCGCACATTCTCACACTGGCCTGCCCAGCTCACAGATTGTTACAGATGTGCCCTACAACACGTTTGTGACACTCCCAGCTACAAGGGACTTGAACTGGCCCAGCAAGTATTGAAGATTGAGCTCTTAGTGTTTTTTACAGATCATGTTTGTTTAATTACAAACTTTCTGTCAAAAATACATGTCTCTTCATACTTTTCTGTTCTTATCAATTAATGGCCTAAGATCCTAGTTAATAAGTTCATTATGACAGGATGTTCATTATGACAAATTTAAACCCCAAGGAAATAACTGACACTGGACCAATTAAATCTAGGCATTCCTATGACAAATGTGTTAATTATACTGTTTTGTTTTTTTCCTTTTTCAGATATTTTGAGTCACACAATGAAGCCTTACAATGTAAGTAAATTTGCCTTAAATTATTACAAATCAGTTGACAAATGGGCATAGGTACTCAAGCACCAAAGGGCTTTGCTTGCAACCAGTGCTACATTAAGTACTTTGATACAGATGCACAAGGTTGTGTAGCTAGATATGCATATAGATGTAGATATGCATTCATTTTCACCTTAATAATAGAGATTGACCATCTGTGCTGTGCATCAAAATTGTGCCTGCAGGATTCCTTGCATGCAGGTATCTGCATGTAGAAAGCAAAACAGTGGCTGTTTTGCTTTCCATGCACAGTAGGATCCCCTGGGGGTCTATGCTTGGAGCATATGCAAGGGGATCTACTATAAGACATCCAAAATGTTCTTATTTTGGTAACCCGAAGTGCAAGAAAAGATATACACATGCACAGAAGCATAGTTTGAGAATGCTGAATCCACAAATAAAGTGCTACCTTTTGAATATATTTCTGAGTTGGGGAAGGATGCTAGTTTTTCTTGTGTTTGTTGTTGTTTACTTAAATATTTAGTTTGTCTTCTTCAATTTATACTTGAATTAAGCAGGTATTTATTATTGATTATTTGACTACCAAAGTACTATTTTGGCTTAATCCTAGGCTGAAGATAATGAGAAGTTTAAAACAATAGTGGAGTTTGAGTGCCGTGGCCTTGAACCAGTGGACTTCCAACCACAGGCAAGTTCTTTATCAATGTTCTGTTGGGCATCTTTTACACCTAAATTAAGATATAACTTGCTCTGTAGTGCATAGTTCCCTTCAGGCCAGTCCACATAATGTTGGAGCAAAAAGAGTTACCAGTTAGTGACTCTTCCCTTAATTTGTCATGTGATAAAGTGCACTTGTGAAAGAACATCCATAGGGATTCACAAGTCATGGTATCCTGAAAATGTGTAAGAGGTTTAACTGCAACTTTGCAATTATGTAGCACTTAAAATTCAACTTACTTTCAATTTGGGGGGGAACCTACTGGAGAGGCTGTGAAGTCTGCAGAGGTTGGGTCAGAAAGAATGAGAACTAGATAATCCACATGTTCCTGTTAACATCATTCCCAGCTTGATCTCAACACAAGCAATTGACCTTGGGAGATAGAAATAGACCTCTTCTATTTCTCCCTCTGGTTCTTATCTGGTGATAGTAGCCTGCTGAGAAAGGGATGCTTTTATCAAGCAACAGAGAAGAAGGGTAGAGATTGTGGTGCCTGAACCCTTGTTTGTTGGTAGATGCTATCTGAAAGTATAGCTAGCGTTCACTGTGGTGAATAGCACACAGGGTAGCAAGTTAACAGTTGCTATCTATTCTGTAATCTGACCTGCTACTAGTACCTTTGGAAGCCAATAGGGGGCAGTTGGCCCCTTCAAAACTGGCTTCAGCAGAAAACATTAAAGGCTTCTCAGCTGTCTTTCTAACAATCCATATTCAATGCAGGAACACATACTTCAGTCTCCATAGACATTGAATCTTTGGATCTGTTTGTCACACATGATGTCTGCAGACATTCTTTCTTGGCTGATTTCTTTCAACCCATTTTATTCCTTATCTGATTGCGTATCTAAGAAACGCTATCTAAATGTTCCTAGGCCGGGTTTGCTGCTGAAGGTGCAGAGTCTGGCACACCTTTCAATGAAATCAACTTGTTGGAAAAGGTACCATCTCTGCTTTTATTAAATTAACCCCTTTAATCCAGTGTCAAACTGTGGGCCAGGACCCACTAGGTGGGTCGCAAGCCAATTTCAGGTGGGTCCCCATTCATTTCAATATTTTATTTTTAATATATTAGAGTTAATGCTCCCATAGTATGTGACTGTATTTGGGGAAATGTTACAGACCTGTACTTTTAATAAGCTACTATATATATGCTTTTAACGATAGTAAATGGGACTTGCTCCTAAGTGTTGGTAGGATTGCAGCCAAGGATTGTTAAAAATTTTCCTGCTTGATGATGTTACTTCCGGTCATGACATCACTTCTGGTGGGTCCTGACAGATTCTCATTCTGAAAAGTGGGTCCCGGTGCTAAATACTTGAAACCACTGCTTTATTCTATTGTTTCTCAGGGGATTGTGACCTGATGGTCCCTGCTGCACTGCAGAGTCTTACTGTCAGCCTCCCCAGGCTGCTTCTGAGTTGCACCAGGCCCACAATTCCCTCCATTGGCCTCCACAGGCCCCAGAATGCCTATGAAAGCAAACTGGAAGTGAACTGGAAGTTGCAGACACAAACTGGAAGACACTTCCTTCAGGCATTCTGAAGCCTATGGAGGCCAATGGAGTGGATCACGGTCCTGGTGTGCCCAGAAGCAACTCTGGAGACTCCTAGTAAGGTTTTGTGGCACTTCAGGAAGCATTGGGTTGTGGCCCACAATGGAGGATGAGGTGGGTCATGGTACCAGGAAGTTTAAGAACTGCTGCCTTAATTCATGATAGCATTGGAAATACTAATATGCTTGAAAAGATGGTCTTATGTAAACATACCACAGTGAGGTCTTTGAAGGTCCAAGGAGTGACCCTGAAAATCCAGTGCCTTCCACTCTAGTTCATATTGGAGACTCTTCAAGTGGCAGAAGTCCTACTCTACCCAAACAAGCTAGATATCCAACAGAATCCAGATAGCCACCTTCTGTTTGGACTTTGTGGGACATAGTCTTTCTGCTGCCCTCTCAAGCTTGAGCCCTTTGCAGACAGTGATGCCTCTCTCCATTCCTTTCTCGTCTACCATTACATCCTTTTTGGCTTCTGTGCACTTCTGCCAGAGCCAGGCACATCTCCAGGGGTATGTACCATGCCATCCTGCTCTTCATCCTAGAATGCCCACATTCTCTGCTGTAAGAAGAAGTGAATTGCATGGACCTGCCAAAGCCAATGCATTTGATAATGAACAAATTGACACGCATAAGCAAATCAGTCTCCCAGAGAACACATACAGTTGCGGGTATTTCACAGCTATATTTACAGTCTGCTGGCAGGTATTTTACTTGGTTGTTGTCTATCATAAAGTCACAGTTTTAAGCTGAAAGCAGAGATGCTTAACTTCATCATGCTTCTTGTATCAGATGCTAGGATGTGACTTTTGTTTTGTCAAGATAATCAGTAGACAGCATGAACAGCAATTTTCTGTGTTGCCAAGTATGGTAAACAATTCCAAGCTTTCCTAAGATAGACACAATACATGGTGTAATTGACAGGGTCCTGAACCTTGTGAAAATGTCATCTCCAACTTCTGTGCTAAAAGGAAATCCCTATTTCTTTTAGGGCAGATGCAAATGAACCTCTAAGTCAGGGGTGCCCAAATCTTGGCCTGGAGGCCACTTGCAGCCCTCAGGGGCTCCCAGTCCGGCCCCCGGGGAGCCTCCAGTCTCCAATGAGCCTCTAGCCCTTGCTAGAGACTTGCTGGAGCCCATGCTGGCCTGATGCAACTGCTCTCAGCATGAGGATGACTATACAATCTCTCACCTGAGCTGTGGGATGAGGGCTCCCTCTACTACTTGCTGTTTCACATCTGTGATGCAGCAGTGGCAGCAAAGGAAAGGCTGGCCTTGCTTTGTACAAGGCCTTTTATAGGCCTTGAGCTACTGCAAGACCTTCATTCATTCAAATAAGTTCTATCTCTAATAAATTCATTTATGTAAATTTATTCAAATTTGAAGTGTAAATTAATTCTCTTTTCCCCCCGGCCCCCAACACATTGTCAGAGAAATGATGTGGCCCTCCTGCCAAAATGTTTGGACACCCCTGTTCTAAGCAGTAGCTGGAACTGGGTGACTAGTATTAAGAATTGACCAGTGGTAACTTCAAGCTCCTTGTAGTGTAAAACAGGAACAGATGCACTCTGGTAGTACTTAATGTTAAAAAAATGCAGGCTCTGGGTTTGCAAGCAGTTCTTCCAGATATACCATGGTACTGTTCCCCATAGAGGATTGTATCAGTTGTTGTCAACTATGAGGGTCACCCAGAAAGTAATGCACCACATTTTTTTTCTTCAACCATTATTTATTGAACACAATGAAACTTACACACAAGAAAGAATGATGTTTCTTCTACACTCCCTATTTTTCCACGTAATCTCCGTCCAGTTCTATGGCCTTCCTCCAGCGAGACACAAGGGCATGTATGCCCTGTCGGTACCACTCCTTGTTCTGGTCACGAAGCCATTTCTGCACTGTGTGAATCACCTCTTCGTCATCCTCAAAATGTCTTCCGCGAATGGCATCCTTTAATGGCCCAAACAAGTGGAAGTCTGAGGGAGCTAGGTCAGGGCTGTAGGGTGGATGGGGTAACACAGTCCAACCCTGTTTAGTGATGTGTTCCGAAGTCCTCAAACTTGTGTGAGGCCGAGCGTTATCATGTTGAATCAAACATTCACCTGGGTTGTTATGGCGCCGAAGTCGCTGGAAGCACTTCTTGAGTTTGGTTAATGTCTTCACATAAGCTTCAGAATTAATGGTGCTGCCTCTTGGCATCACATCAATGAGTATGACGCCCTCACAGTCCCAAAACACAGTGATCATGACCTTATCGGTGGAAGCAGTTGCTTTGAATTTTTTCTTCTGTGGAGATTGAGGATGACGCCATTCTATCGACTGTCGTTTTGTTTCGGGCTCAAAATGGTGAACCCAGGTTTCATCACCTGTCACAATCCTGGACAAGAACGCTTCCCCCTCATCTTCAAAATGTTTCAGCAACTCAGAAGAAATGTTTTTTCTGAGAGATTTGTGGTCCACCGTAAGACAGCGCGGAACCCATCGTGCACACACTTTTGAGTAATCAAGAGCACGGATGATTGCATCCACACTTCCTTTGCTGATTGACAGCTTCAGCGCCAAGTGCCTAGTCGTTATGCGTCAGTCCTCGCAAATGAGCACATCAGCAAGCTGCATCTTGTCAGGTGTGACAGCCGTGGATGGCCGCCCCGAACGCTGCAAATCTTGGAGCTCTGCCGAACCGCCTTCTAATGGCCTCACCCTCTGTGCCCAGCGACTCACCATACTTCTGGCGACTGCAGATTCTCCATAAACTGTACACAAACGTTTGTGAATGTTCCCAACAGTTTCTTTCTCTGCAGTGAGAAATTCAGTGTCGACACGCTGCTTGTAACGTACATTTACAGACGCCATTTCGAAACACTGCTGCAGCTACGCTATCTGTCTGAAGAAACCAAAAATTTGTGTGCGCACTCCTGAAAATTCAAATAATGTATATCTAAAGTTTCGCATTCGTATCATTACTGTAGGCTGAGAAAAAAATGTGGTGCATTACTTTCTGGGCGACCCTCGTAATCTCCTTGGAGGCTCAGGTTAATGACTCTTCACTCATCTATCAGTCTTCCTCAACAATGACAGCAGTGTCAAGGTCAGTTCTAACCCTTGACATGAAGATCAATCTGTCTGATGACCCCCCACCAGCTTGACAAATTTAATCCTTTCATCCAGTGTGATGACAAACCTGTCTGGACATTGGAGAACACCAATTTGGAATTTAAATTGACTTCAAGCTTCTGGATATTTTTAACTAAGATTTTCCCTGTGTGGACACATAGGGAAAATCTTAGCTAAAAATGTCCAGAAGCTTGAAGTCAGTTTAAATTCCAAATCAGTGTTCTCCAGTGTCATTCCTAATGCTAAAGGAGATCATAGTGTACTAGGTTCCAAACACAGAATTCTATGTTTTAACTTGGAAGTTCAGACCCACAGCTGAAACTACTACAGTCTGTCTTGTATGTGACTAATGCTGTGAATTTAACTCTACAGGATTGGAATGATTACGATGAAAAAACAAAAGAATCTGTTGGAGTCTATGAAGTTACCCATAGGTTTGTCAAATGTTGAAACCTGATTTTGTATGGGGTCATTTTCTAAATGGCTATGTTTAAATTGTATCTGTTGAACAAAGAATAAAATCCTGTACTTTCAACAAGTTTTTTTTTCCCCTCAGAATTGTGCACTTTTATTATAGCAAAATTTGAAGATAACATGCAGCTAAGAATGTTTACGCAGAAAAGTACAGCAACAAACTTGAACCACCTTAGATTTAGTGATGGCTTCTGGGAAACACATGCAGCGTTGCATGTGAATAATACAATTAGGTGGATGCAGGGATTTTGTTCATTTTTTATAACACCATAATCATTGCTCTGAAAGTTTTCAGCTGTTTTAACATATGTAAAATTGCAGTGTTTTGTACCTAGAAATCCAATATTCACAACATGCTTTGAAACCTTAATTGTGTTTATCCAGTTGAGACTAAAGACTTTAAAACACTTTTTAGAGGATTTAAAAACAAACAGTTAATATTTCTGTAGATTTCCAAGCCAGCTTTAGGATTCTAAATTTAAACTGTCTCCAGCTGGTATGGGAAAATGTTAAAAAATGTTTTCTTCCTTCCCCCAACTTTGAAGGATGCATCTTTGGTTCATGTACATCCACAACTGAAATCATAGTTTCTCTTATGCTGCTTTTACAACAGGTACCGTAGAAAAGTCTAGGACTTGTCAGACATTAACCATGAACACTAGGCAAAATCCAGAGAATCATGAGCAGAGTTCCCACTTGCACCTCAAGTCTTTCCAACTGCAGCCCTCTGTGCCTCCCAAATAGCCAGTCCTGAAGGGCACAAGACCTTTGGAATGAAATGAATTATGGCTGAGGGGGGCAGAGAGATGAAGCAAAGATCCAAGGGTAAAAATTAGTTCATTCCACATGCCCTTTGGGCTCTTGTCCGTCACAAAGTTACAGAGACATTAGGTTTTTAGGCTGCCGTTTATTATAAGTCAATTCCAGAACAATTTGAATATTTAAAGCAAAATTTTATTTCAGTCTCATGTTAACAGTTCATATTTAAATGTTAATCCTTAATATAGCATAGTGGTTTACAACATAAAGGCACATCTGGGCTGATATTAATATATCCAGAAAAAACAGGGTGGTGGCGTTAAATGCATATCACTGAGGTAAAAGTTGTGTATTTAATACATGTAACTAACTCAGAGGTATTTATTTTATTCTCAGTCCTGGCTATAGTCAACACAGGTGTTTCAAGAGGGGGCTTTCATTGCGAATGAAATGAGTGCAAAGTAAGGTTGATATTAGTGCTGCAGAAAGGTGGATCTGGATTTAGCAGACTAAGTTCGCAATCCTAACCAACTTCCCAGCACTGACATAGCTGTGCCCATGTGGCATGCACTGCATCTTGCAGTGGGGAGGCAGTCAAGAGGGCCTCCTCAAGGTAAGGACATGTTTGGGGCCTTGGCGCTGCACTGTGGCTTGGCCAGTGCTAGAAAGTTGGTTAGGATCGTACCTTAACATAGATAGTTCTGTGTTCAGGCATGGTTAACTTGTCTCTGACTTAAACCTAAGTTCCCATTTGAGTTTGTTAGGGAAAGCCTTATAGGATGCAGATGCTTGTTTTAGCAATAAAAAGGTCTGTGTGTAATCAAAGCTTACCTGTAGCTGGAAATACTGCTTAGTAAAGAAATTCTAGCCATTCTTGCAGGTGCTATTTTGAAGAAAGCAAAAGCTGTCTGTGGCTCACATGGATCAAGGTTTTATTTGAGGAAATGCCCTTATTCTCCTAAAACTAGTTTTTCAGCTAGTTAACAATGGAGGATTTTTTGCTTATGAATCTGCTTCTATTAATTTGATTGTTTCTTGAAGAGATCAATTGCTAGAGGGTTAGGCATTCTGAACACTGACAGACCATGCAGGGTATACTTATGTTTGTTTACTATACAGTTATGTACATAACTGTGATATGTAATTTGAAACTTGATTTGTGTACTGTAGTAATAAGGAAGAAACCCGATGATATGGGGTTTATCTGCCCCTTTGACTCAAAATAGAAGAGATGCCAACCATGTCATTTCTGCTTCAGTTTTTGTTTAGCTAAAATACGTAAGATTGTGATCATCCCCTCCCCACAATTGCTATGTGCCCTGGGAAGGAAGCAACTACTGGAGCTGGTGGCTTTGGTGCTCATCTTCTGACACTGACAGCAGGGGGGTGAGGAGGAGGCTGTGTTCATCAGAATTGCAGGAAAGGGTCAAATGCTTCCTCACATGGTCCCAACTCCAACTGACCCGTTCCTACCAACTGCAATTTTAGTTATAATAAAAGAGAAGCAGAACTCATGCAGTTGAGTGCCCCATCTGTTTTTACCTTTAGACTGTGCGATGTGTCTTCTCTGACAGATACCAATACAAAGACAGCATTATTTTACAATCAGTCATATTAGAATTAGGAGTTCATACAGAATTATAAATTCATTATTTTTTGGAGAAAGAGTTCTGAAATTCCAATCAAGTCTTCCTGTAACTTAAGATGGTTTTATAGCACTGTGCATTTTGGAAAGCCAATTATGCTGGGTCTTATCCACCAACCTGTGTGCTCTCCAAAACATTAAAAATATCTTCCAGCGACTTGTGCACACACTGAAGGAATTCTTGCCCATTCCTAGATGGGTAGGCAGAAACATTAACTCCAATCCAGTCATCATGCACACTATATCCTACTCCAAAGCCATCAGCTACCACTGGTCCAAATCCACCGATGTTCACAGCTGGACTGCTCAGAGTGCTTGTAGAGAGAATATTGTGATTAATTTGCGCATAAGCTTGGTCCTGGTAAAAACTTGGCAAAGGCATTCCCATGGATTCTGCCAAATACCGCAAACCGAACAAGTGACGGTCAAATCCCTGACCTGTCAACATAAAATGCAACAGTGATCAACAATAAGGAAGATGCTATGGCGTATCTCCCTCTACTGCCACATCCTAAAAATACACAGATGAGTAGCACTTATTTTGAAACACTTTAAAAAATAGAGCAGTGTGTACACAACAAATGTGTGCCCAAGTTCCTCTTTTAATACTATCATATCTTTCTTCAGTAGCAGCATTCATACACTTTGAATAGTTGAACAACATTCAACTGATGGAATAGCTTCTCTCTACGTTTCCAGGAAACTGGCATTCAGCCTGTGCTTAATAGTTTTTCAGTGTTTCTTGTACATTAGAATCCTTACAATAATCTTACAAGGTATCATTCTCACTGACTAATCCTCATGATTCTTGATAGTCAATTGGTTGTTTTATTATTAGTCCTTAATCTGTTATCATACTTTAATAGCCAATGACTGAATTGAACACTGAACATTGCCATTAGGGTGCTGAGGACAAAAGAACAGTGGTTTGGAAAAGTCTACTTAGAGCCCAAACCTATGATTGACTACCTAGAAGTAAGCCCCGTTATAGTTAATGGATCTTACTAAGGATTGCAGCCTTACTAGCATGGCAGATATTAGCATGTGAATCAGGGATTTGCTGGCTTACCTCTCAATCTTTTTGGGCATTCTGCTACACTAGTTTTACCCCATACAGCAACTCTTGTTAAACTGGTGGCAGGGCAAAAAAAAAAAAAAAAAAAAGCCTTCTGGAACATTTAATTGAACAAAAGAGATTTGAATGATATGTCAATGCAGGCACCCTAACTGACAGTGCAGCTACCAGTGAAACTTCAAGATAGATATAGCAAAATAAACATGTTTAAAAAGCCCCTTAACTAGAGACTGCCTGCATGGGCAATACAGACGGTAACCGAACCAATGTTCACAAGGAGTTACTTCAGATTAACATGCATAGCTTTAAGTTAATGTTGCAACTTTGACACTGTTCACATAGACAGGGCTTACAACAAATGAGAGTAGGAATAGATACTCCCACACTGTTTATGAAAAGTTTACATAATAAGGGGACTCTTTCCCTTACAGGATTGCCTCTGTCCACTGCAGAAATCATGGCTACTACCACTGTTCTCAAGAGATCCTGATTGCATGTATGCCTAGTTAAGGAAAAATAGCATTATTAACTCCCGACCTAAAAATCTCTGAACAATTCACTCCTGAAGAGCTCCCCCCCCCCTTTTTTTTTCTTGTGTTCATGCAAATATCTTGCTTTCTGGTGTTCTGTTCAAACCAATTGCACACCACTGCTGAGCTAGCATACTGAAAGCAAATTCTAGAGAATGTAAAGCATATTAAAGGACACAGCTAAAAGAAGACTTAGCTGCACTTAAGTCTGAAGCACAATGAGCAATGGGATTCCAACAACACACATGTACTATACTATAATTTTTAAATCACAATTATGGCCAGTTTTAAATTTTTAAAATGATTTATGTTAAGTCATGCTGTTTAGTCAGATCTGCAAGACTGTAAAGGTGTTGTCATTACAATTTAATTAGGATATTTTATTGGCTTAAAAGAAAAAATAAAACTTAGGAATTTACATTCACATGTGATTGTAACACTGCAGGCACAGTGTTACTGAGCATCACTTCCCACAACTTCACATTTGCACTTACCCATAGCAGCTTCTTTTGTGAGCTGCCCATGATACTTCGAGCACTCCGCAATTATCTGCCGTAGCTCTGCTGCACTGCGTTGGGATGACTTCCTGACTAAAGCCTCTGCGCATGTCTTTGTATGAATGGAGGCAGGACGTATGGTTTCGGTTCGACCATGTTTGAATGCTGCTGTGCTGCAAGATTCATAGGTGGCCACAGTTTGGTCATATTGCTGGAGAAAAGCCACCTGGAATGCAAGCTGAGTTACAGCATCAGGACTTAGCTTCTGCTTCTTTAGGAACTCCTTGCCCCCCCTTTTGAACTGAAGGATCTCAAAAGTCAGCGTTTTCATCGTAGCATCAAAATGTTGCTTGGCTTTGGAAATTCCTTCTTTTAAAGCATCGTTCAGTTTAAAGTTCAGTTTCTGCACAGCTTTAGAAGAATCAACTGCAGCAGGCTGAGACTCAGGGGTGATAGCAGGTGACTGAACACTATCTTTGAACACTTCATTTTGAAATCTCAGCACAGCCACACCATCTCCCCAAGAGTGTTCAAAGTGAATTGCTGCAGTGCCATCTTTGGATAAAATAAGGTTGAATGATTTATCATACCACCTGTTGATGCCATCACCATGGAGCATGGTATGGGACAAGTGTACAAGGTCTTTAATTGAAAAGTCATCAAGGCACAGACAGAATATTGCCGAATCCACTTTTCTTAGTGCTTCTTCATTGCCGTTGTCAAGCAGCTCCTGTCTCAGCAATGCCCACGTGTCCCGGTTTTCACTCGGCAGAGAAGCAAGAGGGAATGCAGTAACCGGACTGTTGTCGGAAAGGATGTATTTTAGATGTGCATGAATTTCCGAAGGCTTTACTATATTCCCATCTTTATCAATTGCATCAAATATGTAGAAGTTCCCCTTCCTCAGCACCAGTAAGTGCCTCTCCTTTTCATCTGTGAACAGCTCATCCTTGCCCTGCTTAGGCAGTCTTGTGGAATTGAAAAGTCTGAAGTACTGTGACATGTCTAGCGGGTAGGCATTTACCATGTAGGCACCAAACCACGATAGAGACGAAGGCACAAATCGAATAAACCTTTTAAATGCTTGTGTGTCACTTTTGGAAGGATTGAGATGAAAAACCTCTGGCTCTAAAATGCCAGCCCTGAGAGTCTTCAAGAAGCGCAGAGCAGAAATTGTCATGTTAGTTGCTCTTGTGAGCTGGTCATTATATTCGGCTTTGGGGTCAGCGTTGAAAACCATGAATGGATTAAAATTCAATACAACAGATTCACGTGCCTTTAAGTACATGTCAAACCAGGGACCTAAAATTAAAAGGTGATGCAAACAGATAAGCACAAAGACCACTAGATAATTAACATGAGATGCTGCAAACCTCCTCAACAGAGGGACACTTATTTGTGGTCTAGGAGTATACACACGTGATGTTTCCATGTTTCTGCAATCCAGAATGGAGCATCCACTACTTCTGTGCAACTGACATGTGGCTTTTGGACAGCACAGCTTAAGGATCTACAATTCTGCATCCAGTATCCACTTACAATTTGCTCTCCTCTCTGACCTGCCATTATGTTGTCTTTAAAGGGAAAAACATATTCTAACTTCTTTTTTCTCCTGCCTCTTCTGGTCTTTCCTCCTCATCTTCCTTTGTCTCCTCTGTGCTTTCCTTTCCATCCTTTCTGCAACAAGATTCAGTTCCCCAGCCATGGCTTCACTTTTATCCCTGTCTTCATTCTAGCAACTACAGAAACTGAGTCTTATCCTTGGCTAAAATCTTTAGGTTTTCTTCACAAGCGTGAGGGCTGAAAAAATAAATTTTAAAAGATGAAATGTTATATTCCACACAGTCTAAGTAATAAAATAAGTACATTTGAACAATTTTCAGGCTGTATGTTTAGAGAATTCTTCATTTCTGTCACGGCTTAGTAACATGCAAAGTTTACAACAATGAGCCTTAGCAATGAAGACAATCAAAAATCCTATGAACATGTAAATTCTTTTAAAGCCTACTGCATTTAACATGTCCTGCTGCACTCATAAAACATTTCAGAGAAAACAGAATTTAAAGTGAGGAAATAATCAAACATAAAACTATTGTTCTATCAGTTTAAAAATCAACACAGTGGTGACAGTGTTTTCCTTTATATATGTGTAAGCAGAGTATATATATATTTAAGCAGAGGTACACAGAGGTATGAAAAAAGGAAGCTGCCTTCTACCAGATCAGATCACTCATCCATTAAGTTCAGCATTGTCTACGCAGACTGGCAGCAGCACTCCAGGATTTCAGACTAGTTCAAAGGACAGGCTAGGACAGGTCACAGATGATCTATGCTTGGAATCTTCTGTACTTTGTCACTGAGCCACGGTCTTGCTCACAAAATGGTAATGATGAAATAAGCAACTACACATATTTAACCCCCAGATCAAATCCAAATGAGGACAGGCAACACTTACACCTCCCATGCAAAACAACTCACAGCGCAATCCAAATTTGCCCCTCTGGCAGTGCAGCAGCTGCTGTGCCAGCCAAGCGTGTCACAAATGTGCAGTAAAGTACTTTGCATCACCCCAAGAGCAAGCAGCGACAGCAGACAGCCTGCACTGCCCCACTGATACTGCATCCAGTGGATCAGCCACCAGCAAAAGTAAGAGTCACAGGGGTGGTGGAAGGGTGGCAGGAGGGTGTGTTGGAGGCAGGATGTTTCTGGGTGAGGGGAAGATGGAACAAGGGGTAGATCAGGCTCTGGAAGGGGTGGGATAGAACAGGTCTGTGTATAAGCTCACCATGGATATTTGCATTAAGTCCCACTGTATTTACATGGGGGGGGGGTCTTTTTGAGGCTAAATGTATATAATTCACAAACCTAAATGCTATGCAGTAGGTTTTAACTCACTTTCTTTTCCTCTCCCCTTCTCTTCATTCATTTACATCTGCTGTCTCCTTTCCTTTATTCTCTGGTCCTTCTCTGTCTCTTTCTTTTACTCATTTTTTTAAATAAAAGGCTGTTCTTTACTCAAAAATAAAGTTTGCTGCTTCTTTCATCTCTCTCATACTGCCTGTTTTAAAGAATTTGTAGAGTTGCAACTAGGATGAACTCCCTGTAGTAGGCAATATCCTGAAATAGATTTACATTTATTTTAAAACAATAATTGAATCATTACAGTAATTGTTTTCCCCTCTACTCTTCCCTCATCAACATTACATAATCTTTTATAGCAACACTACTCTCTTCACAAGTCACATTTTCAAGGCAGGAAGGAGGGACATAGAGCAAGCCCCCGACTTACATCCTGGTTCCATTCTGGAGGTTTGTCCAGAAGTTGGAACTGGCGCAAGTCACACCAGCGCTATAGTGCCTGTTGTGCATTAGCACAAGCCTGCATGAAGGCACCAGTGTGGCCATCCAGTGGGTCCTGGAGGGCTCAGTGCTTTCGCGCAAGTGTGAAAGCCCAAAGTTGGATAGGTGGCTTGCACAAAAACCCTGACACAGCTGTCTGTAAGTTTGGACGTCTGTAACTTGGGTACTACCTGTAACAATATTTAGCTTGTATAGCGCTTTCTATACAAAGTGCTTCACGTGTATTATCTTGAGGTAGACCTTACACTATTTTTTCAGGTAAATAAACCTCTATCTTGCAGCTGAGGCTGAGAGGAAGCAGTTTGCCTACAGCCACCTATTGTGTTCATAGTAAAGTCGACATTCAAACCCAAATCCTGATTTACAGGTCAGCTTTTTAGTCACTATGCTACACCAGCCCTACACAAATGGTTTTACTTTACCGCTGACCTTTTGGTCAGCGGTAAAGTGAGTAGCCCCATTGCGGGGTTACTTCCCTTACCCGGGAGAAGGGGACGAAAGTCCCCTTCTCCCGAGGCGCCACCTGTGGAAGTCCAAGGCACGCAGGTTCCGGCAGCAGCCGTTCTTGGTGCTGCCGAGGCTGGGTGCCCCGGGCAGCTCAGGATTGGGCTGCAAGTTGTTACTTGGATTTCTTAATCAGTTTTTATGGTATGGCTGATCTTGCATGTTTTTCTATTTTACATTTTTTCCAGGACTTGTAAATTATTTTTATTTATATTTTCTCTACTTATTGTATATGTTATCCACCTTGGGCGCCTTTTTTGGGGGGGAAGGCAGGATAGAAATTGACTAAATTAGTGGTTCTCAAACTCTCTGGGAGAGTCTGAGAACCACTCTTGGGGGGGGAGGGAGGCTGCAGGGGAAGGGGAAAGACAGCAACACAATCCCTAGGATCTTGCCGCTCAGGGGGTCTGCAGGGACTGGGATGTACTCACCAGTCCCTGCAGCAGCCTTCCCGGAGTGCGGGGAGCCCTGCGCGAGTGCCTGCAGGGCTCCCCAGCTGCTTTGAAGTGAAAGTAGAGCGATCGCGCTCCACTTCCGGTTTTGCAGAACTGGAGCATGATTGCTCTACTTTCACTTCAAAGCAGCTGGAGAGCCCTGCAGGCGCTCACGCAGGACTCCCCGTACCCCGGGAAGGCTGCTGCAGGGACTGGTGAGTACACTCCAGTCCTGCAGCCCCCCTGAGCGGCACAATCCTGGGAATCGCGTCACCTTCCCCCCTGCCCCTGCTCCTTAAGGGGGCAGAGGCCAGGGCCCTCAGGCTGGGGTGTGGCAATGCCCCAGTCTGAATACCATTGAACGAACGAACTAATGAACTAATTAACTAACTAACTAACTAACTAACTAAATAAATAAATAAATAACGCAGACTTGCTCAAAAGGACTTGGCAGATAAAGTTGTTTTCAATACATCTTGCTGTTTCTGCAAGAAGGTTAAGTCAACCGTTTCAGAGTATTAATGATAACATTTCTTTTAAAAGTAGGATCTGATTAAATTCCAGTCCAATGCACTGAAATCCAAATACACATACCTGAAATTAAAGGTTAGTTCATATATACGTGCTCATCACTTGCCGACTACAGCATCAACTGCACATGTGAACAAACCATCGTAGTTATCGCTCAACATCTCCATAAATGTGATGCTTTTTAATGACGTCAGTTCACATTAGGACCAAAGTGTTTTGGCCAGCCCACACCCCTCTGATGAAATGAGCTTTAAAAGTAAACCGTCACACATTATCCCAGGTTAGTTCACAATCCGTTAGCAGATCAACATTTTGAGAATCAGCCATCAAGAACAAAGGTGAAGTTTCTCAATGACCTTCCTACCTGAAATATAACTAGTATGCTTATTTTGCTTGTCTTGTGCAACCAACCGCTCATGTAACTCTCTACCAACTCCATTCTCAAAGCTCACAGCCAGTTGTTCAGTTTTCCTTTGTAAAAAAAAAAGAAAAAAATTAGTATGCAATATTCTTTTTCTGAAATATTGCAGTTGAGATGAAAATGTTAAATGAATGCTGCGGGACAACTTGGGCCCAATTGACAAAGTTTCCTGCTCCACTGACATGATCTTTCTCCACCCTTGATCAGTTACACCCTTGATCTCCTGGTTGAGAACTTGAGAATAAGTGTCACTGCTAGAATCAGTTTTGCTCTGTATGGCAGGACATTTGTACTAGCGAGTAAGGGAGAGATGATACTGCCAGCGCTGTGCAGGATTTGTGTGGACTAGGTCCTTGGCTTCCTCTTTGTCCTTACCTGAATTGATCATCATTTAAGAGAGGCTTTTGAGCATTCAGATATCTTCTCATTGTGTCTTCAAGTTTTGGGATAGGCAAACTAATGCAGAGTGAGGAAAAGGGAAAGGAAAACACAAAATAGTACTTTTAAGGTGAAATTTAAAACTCTGCAATAAAGACTCAAGAAATATATTTTGGGAGTCAAAATTAGTTGGCATTGAGCTGGCTCAGCCATCCCTGACCAGCTCAGAGTGTCACAAGCATGGCACATTTGCAGCTATTCATGAGCTGGTAGCGCCTCACCAACAGCCTGCACCAACTTGCCGGCACCACATCCTGTCCAGCCTGTCCACAGGTTGCACCAGGCAGCATGGAAATTGGGAGAGGATGGCAGAAGGATGTTCTGGAGGGACGTTTTTAGGTAGGGGAGGATGAGACAAAGGAAGGATCAGGTTTGCGAGGGGTGGAATCAGCAGCAGCAGCACATGATACATCCAAATTCCCTTCCCAGGCCAGGCAGTGCTTCCCAGATTTGCACCAGCAATACAGCTGGCATGGATCCAGAAAGTCCCACAGGGACAGCTGAGGGATAGCAGATGCATTACTCAGGATAAGGGGAAATATATCCCCTTATCCCCTCCAGCTGCCTTCTGAGCTGCACTGGATGCAGAGTGGGACATGCAGCCTCACTGCACCAGCACACGATTGGGCTGCCATTCCCAAATCAGAGTAGATAGGATTGCAACCTAAATTACAGGGAATTTCTCTTAAATTGAATGTCATGTTATGATAAAACACATAAAATAATATTTCCAGTACAAATGGTCTCTGGAAATATTATCTTATGCATTGTACCATAACATGTCATTCAATTTCAGAGAAATTTTACCAGTATAACTTATTTTGGGGAGACTTGCTTAAAACAAAAGACCAATGAAACCTGTTGGGCACAGTCCAAAAACATTTTAGGGTCCACCGATATTATTGGGATTTAGGTGCACCTCAGAAATTGAGAACAGTTTGAACTGCACAATCCCAAACATATCTATTCAAAAGGAAGTCACAGTAAACAATGAACACCATAAGCACCCTAAAACAGTTTCATTTTCTCATTGTAAATTTGACCCACTTATCATAAGTAGGTAAAAGGGCATGGGAAATCTAAAACATGATGGTGTGGGTTTAAATATGGATACTGATCACGGAATAATTTTCTGTTTTTAGCAATCACCTTTCACCTACATACTGTACTTGTATTAGCCTCAAGGCAGAAATTACCAGCTGCAAATCAGATTCTTTTCTACTTTATACAGGTAAACTCCCAATACATCTCTTACCAGAGCACAGTTTAGAATGTAGTACATTCTTTTTTCACTGTAGCAGCAAACAATCCAACAACAGTCTCTTAAAATACTTCAGATTCAAAACTGTATTAATTTCCCTGCATCTTAAATATCTCCAGAAAAACAGATACTTCCCTTCTTCGTTCCCCTCTCCCAAGTTCTCAGGAGATGTGCGTGGGAGAAGGAATCAGCGGCAATCACAAATAATAGCTGACTACCAAATCCAGTCAAAATTTGTAGTTCAACAACATATACCCAAGCATTGTGCTTATATGTTGCTGCAGCTATGACCAAGAAAGAGAATTTATGTAAGCATAGATCTAAACTAGTTTTCGCTGCAGATAAACTGACAATTGCAAATACGTAAGTGCAGATTTCTTAGTAGCTCATAGATCAAATTCAGCCCCTTAAAATTTTTTATCTGATTCTCCAAATTTTCCTAAACAGATTTTCAATCTGATGAACAGCAACTGCTTGGGAGGGTTTGGAGGGTTCTTCTTTATTTTAAATAAATTTTTATACATATTGTAAACTTTTAATTTTCTTAATAGATTTGATTTTGTTTTCCTGCTTGATGATGTTACTTCTGGCCATGACATCACTTTCAGGTTAATGACATCACTTCCGGTGGATCCCAACAGATTGTCATTCTAAAGAGTAAGTCCCAGTGCTAAAATGTTTGATAACTACTGTCATATGGCATTATGGATAGCCCTGTGAATAAGGCACAGTCCCTGAACTAATCTTGTCTTCACAAAGACCTGGGATGAATGTGAGCTTGGTTTTCCATAGGGCAACATTTCCATATCCAAGCTCTAGAACAGAAGCATGAACAAGTTTCACAATTACCTGAAGGCAAAAGCTGTGGGTTGCCTATATGCAGAACATGTCCTACCAGCTCACTTTAAACCATCCCACACACAGTTCAGGAAAAATTATCCTCCATATTAGGTTTCTAGTTGCTGACACTTCTCACTTCCATTTCATTTGCTGATGGAGATATCAACATAAATAAAGTTAGTCTAAAAGAACATACTGCATTTATCCCAAGTCTTCATGAGGATAAAGTGGGCTGAGAGGTAATGCCTATTTTGAAAGAGAGGTCCATAATTGCATAAGCAATGCCAATGAAAATAAGGCCAGCAGGAATGGGATCCCACTAGCAAAGATTCTCGAAGATTTTGAATATCTTAACTTTTATAGTAAACAGCAAATGCCGATTGTTCAGTGAAAACCAAAAGCAGCTTACAGGATGTCCATTTTTTTTCCATTGAAGGAAACATGGATCTCATCCCAAGTTGCTGGTTTTTCACATGCAGAATGTTTTTTGCATGGGGGGAGCCTTTGTGAAGACTCCCCAGCTGCAAAGCAAAGTGAAACAGTCCAGATTTTTACTACATCAGCTAACACCTCACTCAGCAGGAGATGAAGATTGGGTCTTAAATTAATACTGTATTCACTCTGCTAGACTTTTCATCAGGATTTTGCAACATTGTCTCAGATCAACTCACTCTCACTTGAAGCAGTGATTCTGTATTACTCTGGGTTAATCAAGGTGAAGTCAAAGAACATACTGTAGTTAGTTATGTCTAGGTTTCCTGGGAAAGACAGACATGTGAATGAGGAACTTTAGAGGCAAAGAAGAACCCCTGCAATGGGGGGGGGGGGGAATAGGAGGACTGATCTCCTGGGATTAGGCATTTGAAGGTCTCCACGCCAGGGCAACAATTGCACAGAAAGGAGAGTGCCACAAGCCCTGCACGAAAGGAGTAACTTTCTATGGAGTCACTTCCTGTCAATGGAATTACTCCGCAGGAGTATGGAGTAAGGCTGCAATCCTATCCACCCTTACCTGGGAGTAAGCTCCATTGACTACAACGGGGCTTACTTCAGAGTAGACATGCATAGGCTTGCTCTGACCTTCCACGTCTGTTGCATGTTGCAACAAGCATGTTGCAACTCCGGGATTGCGCAACTCCAGCGCGGGGACACCCATTCATTCCTGCGCGTCTCGCAGGGGCTGCTACCGAGTAGCAGCTCCCGGGGCCCGAGCGAGAGCGCGGCTGCTCAGGGGGCGAGCCGAAGGCCGAGCAGCCCCGTGAGCTGACTCGGGTCCTCGGAGCGAGCGAGCGCCAACTTACCGCGGCAGGCTCTTCTGATAGTGCATGGTGGGCACGAGGCTGCGGTGCAGATACTCGGAGCCCTGGCTGTAGCCCCTGCGCCACCCGGCGAGAAGGGGCGGCACGCCGGCGGCCGGGGGAGCCCCGCGAAGGCGAAGGAGCAGCAGCACCTGGGCGGCCATGGACATGGCGGATGCGGAGCGCCACTGCCCGCCTCTGGGAGGAGTTCGGGGCAAGCCTCCCTGGGCAGAGGAGGAGGAGAGCGGCTGGCGTGGCCTCTGCGGCTCGGGAGGAGCCAGACCGCCTGGCCTCCCTGCCTGTGGGGCTGAAGCCTCTGCTCCGCAGGGATTCCAGCTTCACCCATAAGAGGGAAGAAAAACCCCACTGTTGATCGGTTCAAGGGCAACCCCCCACGCACTACTACTACTAGTTTTAACACCACCACTACTACTATCTTTAACACTCCCACACAGTACCACTATAACTACTACTTTTAACACCCCCACGCAGTACCACTACTACTACCTTTAACATCCCCACCCTGAACTCTTACTACTGCTTTTAACACCCCCACACAGTACTACACAAGAGTTATTGCGACATGTGTTTACGTGGACTAGTGTTATCCTCAGTTAACAGATTTATTTAATTGATTCATTCATTTGATTTGTGATCTCTCTCTCTCTCTCTCTCTCTATATATATATATACACACACACACACACACACACATGGGGTGTAAAAAGGAAAAGACAAACCTTGAAATTCAGTTTGTGACATTTCTAGGCAGGACTCAGGTGCACACAATGATAATTTCACAGCAGCTGTAAATGGGAATAACACTATCCCCAGATTTCTGTGCAAGTTTTAACATCTGTAGTGGGGGAGAGAACGTCGGCCTCACTTGAGTCATCTTGAATTGGCACCACAGGGTTGTACGTATCTTCTAGAAAGCGGGTAATATCATGGGAAAGTGCATCAGGCTCTTGTAAAGAACTTTAGAAGCTGTGATAGCAGATCACTGGAGCTGCTGTGTAGTTTCCCCAGTGAAGAGATTTTTTTTAATTTTTCAAAGCATTGGTCCTGGAAGTCAAGGTTCCAATCTCATCTCTGCCATTGGGGATCTTGAACAAATCACTCTCAGCCTCAATCCTGTCAGACAAAGACATCTGAGAAGAAATATACAAAAAAGGTGAGACTGAAATGCAGGATGAGAAGGTGTGGGGGAAAATAGAAGGAGAAGGAAATGATAGTGACATAACTGGGAGTCTGTTACAGGCTGCAAAGCCAGAAAAAAAGGCCTGCTCAATGCCTTTCTAGAGTAAAAGGCCAAATTTACAAAGAAGAGCCATGGGGCCAGAGGCATCACTAGGATTTGCATCACCCAGTGCAAGAGTTCATTGCATCACCCCCATGATGGACTCCTCCCCTTACCAGACCAAACAGAATAAATTACAGTATCATACACATAGCCTAAATGCATCACTACGGTTGGGGCAACCCCCATTAACTTTATTTTAATATATATTGGGTACAGGTAACCCAACAAATCAGTAACCAACAAAAAACCAGTGGCCAACTTGATGACACTCATGCAACTGAATAACAGTTCTAGTATTAGTTCTGATACATGGGAATGAGAACTAACTCATACTAACACCTTTTTGGTTCCCTGCTGTGTCATAGCAACACCTCATTGGCTCATGGAACAATCAATCTCATTGGTCAGATTTGAGTTTTGTCACATAAGGCAGTCGTGTTTTATTTTTCTGGTTAATTGGCTATAACCTTTGATAGAATACAGATAATTCAACACAGTTTGTTTCATTACATTATGCATAAAATTACCTTTCCAATGATATATAACATGATGGTATTATTCATAAATACAAATTTCCTAAAATTTTGGCCACTAGTGGTGTCCCCCCCCCCAAGCATGTCACTGGGTGCAGTCCACACACCCCTTGTGATGCCACTGGATGGAGTGCAAGATGGATGGAAGTTTCTTAAAAGGGTGGTCCTGAAGGCACAACCTCAAATGATCCCAGTCAGGAAGAAGAGGGGTAGGTGCCTAAGGGTGCAATCCTAACCCCTTATGTCAGTGCTTTCCATCACTGGTATAGTGGTGCTAATGGGACGTGTGCTGCATCCTGCAGTTGGGTGTCACTCCCAGAGACCTCCTCAGAGTAAGGGAATGTTTGTTCCCTTACCTCAGAGCTGCATTGCCCTTATGTTAGTGCTGGAAAGCACTGGCATAAGGGGTTAGGATTGCGCCCTAAAGAAACTAGACTAGCACCACAAGGAGTTGGCGCATAAGAGAGACATGTATAAGAAGTGGAAAACTGACAAAGGTGAATACTAGCACATAACTGTTAAGTATAGGGAGAAAGTGAGGTGGGCTAAAGTTCAGTATGAAATAAGGTTAGTGAGGGAGTCAAAGAAAACAAATAGGGATTTTATGGTTATGTTTAGTGCAGTGGACCAGTATCTCAGGTTGACTCTCCACCCTTGGATGTCTTTAAGCCACCCACTGGGAATGTTGTAATTCTGGACAGCCTGCATTGGATAGACTTGATGATCTTGAAGGTCCCTTCCAACTCCAATTGCTATGATTCTAAGAAATCTTCCATTTAAATCTTCCTATTAATATTAATCCAGAGACTACTGTATTTATATTTCTTTGATTATATTCTTGAAACTTACTTCTAAGTAAACATGTGTAGGATTGAGCTGCATAGGCCCAGATATCAGCATAAGTACTTTTATTCTGGACCATTCCTAGTACGTTCGCTTTCTTTATTGTGCTGTCATTATTTGGGAGCTGCTTATTTGTTTCTTCTATATCTGATGTCTTTGTCTGATAGGCTTATTATGCATGTACAGCAGGGATGGGTACATGACTTGTAATGCCCAAAAACATGTTTGTGGACAACTTGAATCGTGGACATTGCTGACTCTGACTTGACTTGTGACTTGAGGCCTGCGTCTCTACAAATGAGTCAGGACACTATTTTGTGTGTGTGTGTTCTTGTTTACTTTTCTTTTCTTATCCTCTGCATCAAGTTAAAAGACCTTGTGGGCCATCTGGAACCCAATATTCAGAAGGAAGGCAGCAGCAAGGTAGGTTGGTTTCAGGAGGTGGGGACGGGGGGGTGATTGAGGGAAGGAGGAAGGCTTAGGCCTTTTTGTGTGTGTTTTTGTTTTTTGAGACTTGTTTCTCCAAATGACTTGTAACTCAAGTCAAAAGACTCAACATTTTTCATGAGTCAAGTTGCTACGGCTGCACATGACAACTTGCGAATCGAGTCGAGTCAAGGAGTTGCTCACATGGGACTCAACTCACAACTCAGGCTAATGAACTTGAGCATATCCCTGATGTACGTTCTTCCCTCTATGCTTAACATTCCGAACTCCCATTAAAGAAATGAATTCCATGAGCTTAAACAAGCTTATATCTGGATTATGGCCATGATTTTTCGAGAGACTCCTGTCCTGACTGTAATTCCTAAGGCATAGCATGTACTGATGTAATATACAACACCCCCATTCGTGTTTCCTATTGCATCATCTTTCTCTTTACAGCATTTGAGATTTTGTGTGTCAAATTGTGAGCCCATTGAGCAAATGGTCTGTTTTATATTGTGCAAAACACCTGTTATATGTCTGCAGTTCATATTTTTATGTTTTTTATTTGTAATAATAGAAACCACAATAATAATGAATCTTTTTTCACAAGAGAGACAGAGAAGCTCCCTAAACAGTATAACAATAATCACATGCAGAAACAACTCATGACTGACTGTGAGGGGCCAAGGGATAGAGGGTTCTGAGAAAGGAAGACAGTAGTGTTGGGGCAGCCAAACCCAGCACCTGGGCTGCTAGAGCTGGCCCCAATCTGGGCCATACTTGGTCCAGGGTCTGCATAGCTGGGTGATGCAGATTTCCTGGTCAGGCTGGCCCACCTGAGCCTTACTGAACATAAGTGGCAAGGGAGGTGTAGTGTAGCAGTGCAGAGGCCTGGGCTTCAGAGCTCTAGGCAAGACATAGCAATAATTTTTGGCAGGCACACCCGCCTTTTCTCATCCAAGGCAAACCTTGGTATGTTCTTTGCTCATGAGAAGCTGAGAGCGTGAGGCCCAGGGCAGGAAAACAGGATGAGTTATGACTTTTTAGATAAGGGTTAGCGCTCAACTGTTAGGAATGTGCTTTTGCCTGAGAAAAGAGTGTCTTATCAGTAGATGAGAGCAACTTGTGTTTGTTTAGTATCGTTTTATGAGAATGTAATAAAAAGCCTGGGGCTAGCTCAGAACGGCGCTTGAGCTCCTCGCACTCAAGCTGACACCCTGGCCTCTGTGTCTTCATTGTGTCAACTCGTCATTGCTTCAGGAGGAGGAGCAGGAAGATAATATTAGGAAGACCACAGGGTAGGGGTAGAGGTATGGGAAGGGCTGCAGGGAGATCTTCATCCAGGAGGCACAGGCTGCTGTCCAGATGGGCACTTTGCTCTTCTAGCTGCCTGGTGTTCCCAGGACCCAGGGCCTAGGAGAGGGGGGAAAAGGGGATAATTTGTACCCAGGCCCAGGTTCAGAAAGGCGGCCCAGGAGCCAAAGAAGGGGGCCCAGAAAGCTCCTGGGACTTGACATTTTCCTATCTCACCTGAACTCACTGCCAGCGCATAATGCTGGGGCACAACCATGTTTATGCAGGGTTAACTGGTGCTGCAAGCCATACACACCAGGGCCAGGAAAGTTTCTATGACCCTCCTTAACACAGTGTCAAATCTGGGAGGAAACTGGCCTGCTACAGTAGCTTTTGGCTTGTGGATCCCATAACCGTGAGAGAGTGTATAGAAGCTCAGAGACCCAGCTGTGGGGCTACAGCTGCTGTGGAAGTTCATTTTGATCCATTTTAGTGTGAGCCTAAATATAATGATGCTCATTCTCTGCAATTGATTTTCTATATTTCAAAAATTTTAGAGAGGAGTGTTTTCCATATTACTTTATCTAGCTGCCAATGTCGCATGGTTGGGTAGACCTGGGCTCTGCATCAAGAAGTCTAGTAGACCTGAGCTCCAAAGACTATTGTGGCTGTCAGCACCCTCCCCCACCCTATTTTGTGCCCCATTCTGCTTGCCCCCATTGCCCCCCTTCCCCTTTGGGAAAGAGCCCAGAAGAAACTTTGTATCCCCTGCTAAAATTCCTCTCATAGGCCCTGCCAGGACCAGCCACTTGCTGGAACACCATCCCCCTAAGTTGGGAAGCATTGGAGGTCAGGGGCCAGACCTTCTGTGCCCATGCCAGAAGAGTTCACATGCCAGAGGAGGCAACCCAAGGGGTGGTCAGAAGGAGCTTGATGATTTGAGGAGGTGGTACTGGCCCAGGACAGAGATGAGCAGTATTGGCAAGTCCATGATCAATGGAGGAAGTCAGTGTAGGAAATTACTGGCTCTTGCAGACCAGAATGAGACATATCGCCTGGCAGCTGCGAACCCTAGAAGTGATCCACAGGAGAGATGGTTGTGTGTGCAAACAGACTGCCAAATAAACTAGAGATAAGACAACAGCCATCTGGCAAGCTGTTTTTGCTGTTCTTGGGAGCCTGACTGGGAGCATGGACACAGCCCATTCATTTGATATTGAACGCTCCCACCTGTGGGATAACCTGTGGCCTGGGGGAGGGCTGCTACACTGACAATCCACTAAAAATAAATTTATCTATCCCCATGCTTTAAGTGAAAAAGGTACAAAAAGTGTATTTAAAAAACTAACAGCAAACGCTAATTATCATAAATAGATATGTGCATTACCCTGGAAGTATTAGCGAAAAGTAGTTAAATGCTTCAAGTCACTCTTTCATCTAGCCTGCTTTATTGTGATAGCCCAGTGTTGCCCGTTCAGGCCTTGAGCAACTGCACAGAAACATAATTGCTGCAGAGCTTTTCCTGTTGTCATTATACTCTGACACTAAGGATGCTATGCTGTAAAGATTGAATAATGCAAATTTACTTGCTTTTTTTATATAGGGTATTGGCTTTGCATTGAGATCACTCTCATTTCAAAAATACTATTCTACGTTGTTCTAATTTCCCAGAGTCTCTAATCTTCTTCCAGGTTCTTATTGATGTAGTCACTAATAGGATTGTTGGTATTAATTTGGAAATAATGCCAGCTACATGCTTGGTGGCTATTGGCAGAAGAGGTGACCTTGCAGGTCAGCTAAGCGGCACTAGAAACGCTTTGATCTAATCTATACCAAGCCAGAGCCACAGATTCTAACAAGAGACACTGGTGAGCTCTCCGTCTCCATGGGATGCTGATTCTCTCTCAGGGAGCACTGAGGACAACATGGCAGTGGCTTTTGATGCAATGCTGGCTCGGGTCAAGGATGTTTGTAAAAGGAATGGCTTGCTCATTCTCTCTGTATTATCTGTCATCGTGGGGTGTCTCCTTGGATTCTTCCTCAGGACCAGGCGCCTCTCTCCACAGGTCAGTGACAAGTAGGTGTAGCAGTGATCAGAAAACCCTTGTGGGATAACAAAATGGAAGGAAAGCAATTTATCATGGTTTAGAGGGCATATAAAGATAAAAGTGATATTTCATGAAGCATGAAGTCTAGTTCGAGAGTTATCATTATTCTTTATAGAAAAGAACTTGTCATGTTCATTTTAGCTTCCGGCATCTCAAGAGATCCCACTGATAGCATAAAAACAATTACACAGTTATTTATTTGCAAAAAAGTGTTGGGTTCTGAAACTGAACAAAATTCAACATGTACAACGCTTGAGTTGACATCTTTTAAAGCTGGTGCTCTTTGAATTTGTGATACATTTGGGTGTTTTGTTTCAAGAAGAAGCTAAGTTCTGCTAGCTTGATAATAGCAGGTTTGCAGTGTGATTGCAGCGTGCCTCAGGTGTACATCAAATACAGTTGTATTCTCCACCGGTTGTTTATTCTGGAGCGATGCTGCTGATGTTAATGACAATTTGGCATAATTAATAGTTTGCAGCAAAAATATTCTGCTGGAATCAGGCCACACATTCTGCATTATTTTAAAAAAGAATGTCCTGAGTGTTGGAAGTGCCTGATTAATTGATCTGTTGTATAATACAGTCTTCCACTTTTCTCCATGAAAATAGGTTGTAGTACTAAACAAGCCAGAGGAAAATAGCTACAACTATTTTTGCCAACCTATAGGAATTCCCATTTCTTTAATGCATTATTAGGGCAAACAGTATCCATTACTGGCAAATGAACACTAAATGTCACATTAAATAGTGTTATTCATATGAGGTAGATATTAAACCAAAAGGAAATCATGTGCAGTACTTGCTCCCAGAGAGATATGCTCTTTGTTTTGTATAGTTTGTTTATTTTGCCCTTTGTTACCAGGATTAACTTGGATTAATATAAACAACCCTTCAGGGAATTGAGATATTAATAGAGATGTGGACAGATGTCTTTGATTGACAGAAGCTTTCATATCTATTTTCCTAACCACACTGAAGGCAAATTCTTTCCTATATTCTTAGTGTCCATCATACTTAACTCACAACATTTTCAAGTTCAAATGCAGAAAAGTCTTCATTTTCATAATGAAGACTAGGATAATTATTTCAAGGTATCTAACAGCCCAATCCTAACCAACTTTCCAATGCCAATGAAGCCATGTTGATGGGGCACTCACTGCACTTGGGACGGGGCAATCACTGAGGCCTCCTAAAGGTATGGGGATGTTTGTTCCCTTTCCTCAGGGCTGCATTGCAGCTGCATCAGTGCTGGAAAGTTTGTTAGGACTGGGCTGTCAGTTTGAAGCAAGCCTAGTATTCTTTCCAAAGCCACAGCACCATTTCATTCTAGTCATTTTCACATATCCCCACACCTGTACTTCTGCTATATATACCACTTGAAATGACATGTAATGAATGACAGTAGTAGTAACAAGGTAATTGTGGCTGAGTGAAGACAGACAAGCATATGTATTCCAGTGATTAATGCACCTCTTTTTTCCATAGGAAATTAGTTATTTCCAATTTCCTGGAGAGTTATTGATGAGAATGCTGAAAATGTTGATTCTACCCCTAGTTGTTTCAAGGTAAGTGGATAACTGTTCATAACTGCTTTTTAAACATGGTACACAACTTGTTGTCCTTGAATAAGGAAAGAAAACTAATGTTTTGCTTTATGAATTGTTTATACTTTAAGGCAGTGGTACTCAAACTTCTTGGGAGTAAAACTCCCAAGATATGTTTTTGTGGGGGTGGGGAAAACAGTAGCGACATGTTCCTCAGGCCACTGGGGGTGGGGGGGAAGGGTTTTTTAAAACTTGCTTTACCTGCTGCCAGGTGGTGCAAGGAGTCCAACAGAGTCCTCTCCAGGGCTCCCTGTAGCTTGTAGAAAGTGTAAGTAGTGATCATGACCCACTTCTGAGTTGCAATCAAGAAACCAGAGTGGGTCACAATCACTACTTTCACTTTCTGCAAGCCACAGGGAAGCTTGAAGAGGGCTTTGAGGTGCTCCCCCCACCCACAGTCCAGGGCAGCAGGTAAGGCAAGTTTTAAAAAGCCCCCCTTCCCCACAGAAAGGCGATCCTTGGGATCACATCGCTGCTTTCTTCTGTTCCCGCCCCTTAAAGTGAAAGAGGCATTGGTTCTCAGGTTGGTGGGTTGTGACCCACCAGTTTGAGGACCTCTGCCTTAAGGCAAAGACTGTTACAGATAACTGCATGCATATTTGTCATCTTTTTGGGTTTCATGCTTCACTGCATGCATATTTGTCATTGATTGATTCAGAAAATACTTCTGGATTTTGTGATTGATTGCTTAGGCAAAATTATAGATTTATTTTTTTTAGATCTATGAGACACACTGGATTACTTGTTAGGTTATGCTTGAAAATGTATCTGCACTACCCATTTGAACCAATTTACCGACAAAATAAATGTGGTGCATTTGCAATCTTGCAGGTGAAAAAGCCATTGGGGAGAGCTATTTGGATCAGGGAAGTGCCACTTTTCCCTTCACCATTTAATATAAGAACATAAGAAGAGTCCGGCTGAATCAGGCCAAAGGCCCATCTAGTCCAGCTTCCTGAATCTCAAAGCGGCCCACCAAATGCTTCAGGGAACACACTAGACAAATTTCTTTACTCTTAATCACTTCTCAGTGCTAGGACACTAAGAACCCAATCCTATGCATGTCTACTTAGATGTAAATCCCATTATGGTTAATGGGCTTACTCCCAGGTAAGTGGGGATAGGATTGCAGCCAAAGGGCCCAATCCTACCCTCCTCTCCCTCCCGCTGATTCAGCTGATTCAGCTTCATATAGGAGGCTTGTGTTACATCTTGCAGGGGGGGAGGGCTTGCCATCATGTGACAGGAGAGGGAAGGCAAAGTTCTGCTTACTTTGCCACACCCTGGTCTCTTCCTTAGCATCTGGCACCAGTCGCCTGTGCCGAATGCCATACCCTCCTGCCTCTATCCTCCCATTGCCGCCAGCCCTCCTCCCATTCTTCTCCCCCCCCCCCCACTGACTTACCTGAGTGGTCAGGCCTTCCTTGACCCACCTCATGTACTGCTGGAGCTCTATTTACAACTGCCATGAGGCAGGTATTACTGCCAGAATGCTAGTGGTAAAGATTGGGCTGTAACATGTGCATTTGCACATAACATGTAGTTTGCCCTGAGCCAATGCTCCATTGTGTGAACTTACAAGGCAGTGTAGTTAATATCATGCTGGATGCTGTTGGGTGCAAGGCATTTCTAATCAATAAAGCATTTCAATTTATTACTGCATATCAGAGCTCTTGCTTGGCCACAGGCTTAAGTAATCCCCTGTTTTGAGCAACAACAAAAAAATGCTAACAAGAAAGCATATTATGTAATATCAGCTGTTTCATGTATTGCACAGACAGTAGCATTGCCCCAACTCCATCTGTTACTATATATCACATGCATATTTTAACTATACATAATGCTGTTTTTATGTTGCTGTGTTATTTTGTCCAAAATGTATTGCCTTATAGTGTGTGGCATATATTTAATGCTTGGCAGAAAAACACCAAATGCTCTTAAGGCTTCATAAGTGCTAATACTCTCTGTGAGTAACAGTTTAAAAGTGGCCAGCTTTGCACTTCCACATGTTGCTTACTTGGTTGTAACAGGAAAGTATCTGAATTTTATTCTAAAGTGCATTTTCTACAGATGCCTTCAGAAGGCCATCAGCAGAACTGCCAAAAGTTTAACTGGAACAATGGTCAATCTTGTGTCACCTTATCCTTTGAAGCTTTTGACACATTGCCCTATCATTCCTCATATCTTGGTCCAGGCAGTTTTCTCCAGTGCCAGCTTACTTCAGGTATCTCAGCCAGGGAAGGAGAAAAGTTCCTGGAGCAATGAACTGGGGGAGGATTCAACACCCTCCTCACATGTGCTCCATTTATAGTTAAAGTAAGTCTTACAGTTTAAGTAGACCTTTTGCAGTAAAATAACTTTACCCACTGCCTTAAATGTGAACATGGGTCTGCCATCATCATGTCTAGTTTGGCCTTTAGCTGTTTTTACTGTTATATTGTATTGAGTTTTCATTTTTGTAAACTGCCTTAAGTACTAATTTAATAACAAAAAAGTGAAGAATGCATACTTGTAATAAATAAACGTGTATGACTAGTAATCATGGAATCTTTGTTGCTGTAGTCCTCTGGAACATTAAGTGATAATCTGATCTAGGATGCTTTAATTCACTGCTAAATGATATGTCTATATAGTGACGCAAGTCTTATTTTGAGCACAGTATTTTGTAACACAATTTTATCCGGATAAAGCTGTGTAAATATTACTAGTTTTCAGACTTATTCACATGCATACTCATTCCTTAGATCAGTGGATTAGTGGACCCACCAGCTCATGTAACACTGCCTCTGGTCCCTTAAGGGGTGGGGGAAGGCTAGAGGCATTCTAAGACTTGGGGAGCCCTGCAAAGGACTGCGCAGGGCTCCCTGCAACTCCTAGACATTGCAGCATCCCTCTGTAAGTAAAAGTATGCCCCTTCACCCCATTAGTTGCCTGGGATCACGTCGCTGCTTTCACCTCCTCCACTGCAAAGACTTACCTTGGGAGTTTTACTCCTGAGGAATTTGAGAACTCCTGGATTAGTGATCTATGGACATATGAATGTCCCATTCACTTATTAAGGAGATGGGGTTCCTACTCCTTTTACATTGTCAAGAGACCAAATGACAGAAGTAGGCCAAATGGCCTACTTGGCAAGAAGGAAGGACCAAGGACTTCCTTAATGATCAGCCTTCCTTAATGGAAACAGCTCAAGTCACCAAAATCAAATCAAAGAGTTATTCATACTCTTTAGAATAGTAGTTAGAATAGTGTTAGAATAGTAGCTCTATATTGCTTTCTGGTCCCTAACAGACACATAAATAAGCAGATACTCAGAAACTCTCACACTCAGGGCCAGTCCCTAAAGTCTGTTGCTCAGTCTGGATGTAGAAAGAAACTCACAAATGATGCAAAACAAGAAGCCTGCCTCTGTCCTCTGGGTTCCATCTTTTATGTCTCTGGCCAGGGAAGAAGGCTTTTTGGTGGCTCTGTCCTCAGGGCCCTTCCTCTATTCTTGCCTCCCATCATCTGGTCTGGGGTAATCTTGAACTTGAATTTTCCACTTCTCCCTGATGTCTGTTTTTAGATGAGATTATTCTCTTCTTTGGATGGCATGCAACAGTGCCTTCTCATCAAAGGGCCAGCTAGTGAGAGGAGTTCCAAGTTTCTCTTTAGTCATGTCCTTAGCTTGCAGATAGAAGTTTCATGAGAACTCTCTGTACTCTCTGTAGCATCTGAGGGGTCTTGTCTTCTGCTAAGGTTGCTTGAGGAGGAAATAAAACTGACTTTCTTCCTTTCCTTGTATTTCAGTTTCCTCCCACCAGCTAGTCCAGCCCAAATCAGTTATTCTCCCATGTATTCCTGCCTAATTGCTACCTCTGCAAAATTTAGCCAAAGTTCTTTTCAATAATACACTTGAGTAGAACCATATTTAAAAATGCATAATCTCAGTTTTATATGGTTTGATTTAGTGCATGGTCTGTAGTGGGCTCTTGATGCAATTGCTCTCGAACATCCTCTTCCAAATGGGCACATGGATATACTAGGATACTGCTGGTAATGAAGCATGGAGGAAGATAACTTGAACAATGTTGCAGAAGACTCATGTTTGTCCAATTGAACATAGGTGAGATCCCACCTTTGGGACTACTCTGTGATGATGGTGGCAATGAAGAGGAATTCAAATCAAGCTCTCAAAATTCCATCTTGACCTCTGTTTCCTATCTAGTGGCATACCTAGTGTAGTTGACTACTACTGGGTGGGCTACTCAAAGCCATAGGTAGGCCTGGTCTCTGTCTCAAGATCCCCTGGTGGAGGCCAGGTCTACTGGCCGCTTGAAGCAAAGAGTAGACCTGAACTCTGCCTCGATATCCCTGGGGCAGGCCGCGTCTACTGGCTACTCAGTGGCACATTTGACACCCTGTGTGGATTTGACACCCAGGGCAGACTGCCCCCTCACCCTGCCCTTAATACGCTACTGTTCCTGCATGTCAGCTCATGCAGGTCATGTACTTTGGGAAAATGGCCGATGTTGCAAATTCCTATCATATGGTGAAAACTTGCAAATCCTGTTGGTATTTTATTTCTGTCTGTGTTTGTATTTCAGTTGTAAGGTCATTTTATATAGCAAAACTATATGAATGCTTGTTTGCATTCTGTTCACATACCAATCCTAACTGAATGCCCCCGATGCTGCTTCACCAATGGAACTGACAGATTATATTCAAAAATGTTAACCATAACAGAGCTTCTTCTTGCTTTCTCTTCAATCCCCTTTCTAAATTCCCACTTTCCCTTCTAAGCTTAGGGACTACAGCTAAAGGTTAGGATTTCTCCCGCATCCAGCGCCTTCCCTCCAACTCATGTTTTCTCTTGCTTCTCCCCTCAAATGCACTCAAAAGACAAATTTATATTGTATATACTAGGTGCTAGCACTGCTAGCTAACTATTGTTAATAAAAATTTGACTGTATGTATGTATTGATTTATATCCCATCCATGGAACTTTGCATAGCTTCCATTGCTTTTGACCCTTTTTATCCTCACAACAATCTTGTCAGGTAGGATAGACTAAGTCACTAAGGGAATGACTAACCTAAAGTCACCTAATAAACTTCATGGCTAAGAAGTGAATTGAATCCAGACTTCCTAAGTCCTGATCTGATACCTAAACATTACACCAATTTGATATTCAGGCCAATAGAGTACAATGGATACTCACTAGAGCGAGAAAGGATTCTTGCATGGTAAATGCATTTTTATTTCCTATACCTATTAGACTATGTTATGTATTTACATACATGTTTGAATAATTCAGTAAGTACATATTGTGGAGTGCCAATAGCATGCCTTTAGAATAGATACAGCTCCTTTTTGGTGGAGTGTTGTCACCATCTGGCAGTGCAGATTGGTAAAGCCATTGTTGTGTGCTAATGGCTAACATCCATCCATCAATACAGAAGCCACTTTCCAACATCCTGTCACTCTCTAGCATGACCAAGAAACAGAATCAAGGATGGGACTGTGCCATTTGGTATCTGCAGTTTCTCATCTTTCTCCCATAAAAGTGAATGATTACCACTGCAATTGCAGTGAAGACCAAGCCTGCCTTCCACCCTGATGCTGTCCTCACTGATAAGTATGCCGCAGAGAGTTGTAATGTAGCTTTTTGTACAAACCAATGCACTGTACTCCCAAGGGTGCTTGCAGTGGCTTGGGTGAACTTAGTGTACATAAGAATTCACTGCTCGTGACAGAATGATATAAAATTCTTCCAGTTTGTGTGTTTGCTGCAAATCTTGTTTTGCTTGTGTAAAACATTAGATAATTGCTTCGTTCCACGTATGTATGTTCTTTCTGGTCAACTTTTCCTGCCTCCTTTGAACACCATCCTGCCTCTCCACTTTTTCTCAGGTCTATCCAACTTTGCTAATAAGTTCTCCAAGCCACGGCTGTGATTATTTCTTGTTGGTGTTCTGTGCGTGCCTAACTGATTGCTGAAGCTAAATAATTATTAAGGGAGGAGGAATATCATGAGATAAAACATTGGAAAGGTGTAGGGCGGCCCAGTCCTACAGGATTGATTGACCTGCAAAGGGTTGCAGTGCTTTCATTTAACTCTGATCCTAAGTTGGCAAGTGGGCTATAGCTGACCTCTCTACTTGTCTGATGACCCGCCTCCTTCCTTATCACCTGATAAGGCTGGTGCAAGGTCAGCCTCATGGCTTCTTGGGCTAGAAAAGCTAGCAGTTTCCTCCACAATGGGTGCCGTCATAGTGGCCTGCTGCATCTCTACCATAATATATTTTGATGTAAGTTCAGCACCACATGCTGTGAAACATGTCTGCAGCCTGTTCAATGTTGTCTTGTTTTAGAGAGAGTGACATTCTAGCCAACATTCTAATCCTGATGCAGCTGCAATGAAGCCCATTCCCTACCCTGAGGAGGCTTCTCTGACCCCCCCACCCCCCACCCACCGCAGGAAACAGCGCATGCTGTTGGCATACCTGCATCAGCACTGGGCCCTGAGGCAGTTTTGTATTTGTAAGTCTTTAAAAATAATATAGTATAAAGGGGTATAGTATTCTATCTCTTGTCTTGTCCTTTGTTTTGGAAGAAAACTGTGGATAAGGAAGGAGAGGCTGGGATGAGAGAAGTCTAATCTTTATAAAATGCTTACTCTCCAAAGCATCCATACTTTACTGAAGATAGAATTCTCCAGTATTATTCACATGAGAAGAGCCACATTTTGTTTGTCAAATTCTAGATTGCTTCAGTACAGAATTGTTTCCTTAAGACAATTGCTTAAATCTTCTTTTACAAGAAATTCCAGCTCTTAATGCTATAGGTTCTGATAATCATCTGCTTTTTTTTCTGCTCAAATTCCCTACTGGGTCTTCTCCATTCATATATTTGCAAGCCCTGTGTTTAATTAAGATCCCTGTCTTAAATACTACTCTGTAGTATTTTATTGCACTAGAGCAGGGGTGCCCAAACCCCTGCCCTGGGGTCACTTGCAGCCCGCAAGGACTCCCAATCTGGCCCACGGAAAGCCCCCAGTCTCCAATGAGCCTCTGGCCCTCCGGAGACTGTCTGGAGCCTGCGCTGGCCCAACGCAACTGCTCTCAGCATGACAGCCAACTGTTCGACCTCATGCGTGAGCTGTGGGATGAGGGCTCCCTTCACTGCTTGCTGTTTCACGTCTGTGATGCAGCAGCAGCAAAGGAAAGGCTGGCCTTATTTTGTGTAAGGCCTTTTATAGACCTTGAGTTATTTCAAGACCTTCATTAATTCATATAAGTTCCATCTGTAATATATTCATTTATGTAAATTTATTCAAATTTTAAATGTAAATTAATTTGTTTTTCCTGGCCTCCAAAGCAGTGTCAGAGAGATGATGTGGCCGTCCTGCCAAAAACCCTAGTACAGGAATGTCCAAGCATTTTGGCAGCAGAGCCACATCATCTCTCCAACACTGTGTTGGGGGCCAGGAAAAAAAGAGAATTAATTGACATTTAAAATTTGAATAAATTTACTTAAATGAATTTATTAGAGATGGAACTTATAGGAATGAATGATGGTGTTGCAGTAGCTCAAGGCCTATGAAAGACCTTGCACAAAGCAAGGCCAGCCTTTCCTTCACTGCCACTGCTGCCTCACAGACGCGAAACAGCAAGTAGTGGAGACAGCCCTCGTCCCGCAGTTCAGGTGAAAGGAAGAACAGTCATCCTCATGCTGAGAGTAGTTGCGTCAGGCCAGCATGGGTTCCAGCAAGACTCCGGAGGGCCAGAGGCTCATAGGAGACTGGGGGCTCCCCGAGGGCCAGATTAGGAGTCCCTGAGGGCCGCATGTGGCCCCTGGGCCAGGGTTTGGGCACCCCTGCTCTAGACCATGGAGAGACATATTTAGATTATGCAGCAGCAAATACATGTACATGTGGCAGAAGGTCCTCAGCTGTCCTGCCTCCCTGAAATGTTCTTCTGTGTGGTCAGATGCGTTTGTCACTTGCACATGTTTCCGTTTTATGACTACATGTAAAACATTTTGTATTTGCTTCTATGTGAACCAGCTCTAACAATATCGTCTTTTTAAAAAATACATTTTCTGCGGCCTGTTTCTGTATGTGAATTGGATTCAATACAGACATAAAATGCCCCTCTCGTTTGAGACAGAAATAAAACTGGCCTTGTCATAAAAATCAAAGACAAGCAGGATTGGTAAAATCCATCGGCAACAGCCAGCCAAAGTTGCTATTTCTGTTCTGCCATTCATCCTACATCTAATCATCTCTAATGTGGTTGACAACGGGGAACCTCACTGGGCAATCTTGCTTAAGGAGGGCTTTTCCGTAGCAAGCAATTATGAAATGAGAACATGACCAAGAGGTGAATGAATGAAAACAAGCATGCATCTTGTATCGACTGCTGGTGGTTAATACTTGACCATTACTTCTTGACAGGATTAATGCCTTTCTAATCACACTAATCCCCTTTGACAACTTTATCCATAATCCATCTATTTCAAAGCAATATCCAGATGGCTTCTGATGGGGGAGAAAGGGAATGAGATAGAGAGGCATGAGATGAATGGGTTTTGTGGGGAGCTCCTTATGTTTCCCTTTTCTAGGTTATGGCATTTGAGGCTAACACCATTCAGAAAGAAACATGATTGATTGAAGCAGATAGCTGTACAAAACAACACAAACTGGACTTTGAATGAACTAAACTTCCATGACTAACCAGTTTGTGAATTTGCCAGCCAGTGTTGTTGACACAATTCAGAAATAATGGAACAATAGAAAAACCCTGAAATTACTGTGCAAAACTGAATCTTTCTAAATACTAAACATTTATTTCAACATTGCAGTTTGCATGTGACTACATACACCTTTTTCGTTCCCACAGTACAGTATATTCTCCTTTGTTTTTCCATCACTGAATTGTAAAATCTGCTAGCTATAGTTGTTGTAGCAGCAGGTCAGCAGTAGGAGCCTATTTTTAAGGAATCTGTTGCCTTTGCAAGTTTGGCTGCTTTCCTATCTTCTGCCAATAAATGCTTGATGTCAAATTCGAAAATGTCACTTGAGTTTCCTTAATGCAGCAAATTCTTGCTTTTATTGGATGTGCAAACCTGTTTACTCTGACATGCAGTATCCTTAGTTGTCTTCTTTGGCAAATAACTTTATTGCACATTCTATTCAATGTAAAAGGTCTGTATTTATTAAGTATATACATTAATAAGTGGCTCCTTGGCTCTCCGTTTTCCTTGTTATTAAAATATGGTGTGGTATTCCTGGGTTCAGCATCCTTGTTTCTAGAATTTTGAATGACATTTGCAGCATTTAGCCCTAGTTTGACTTTCAACCCTTTCAGGTAGGTACCCCCTAATTAATGACTTCTTGACAGTTAATTACTTTTGTGGACTTTCCCATTACCTCACCAAACTCCTCACTATGTTGTCTGGTGGCAAAGTAATCTTGTTACAGATGATGATCTTATTAATGAACATGCTCCAAAGACAGGGCAATCTCATTATTAGACCCCTCTAGGATTTGTCACCTTGAAGCTAATGGATGACTGGGCACTACGTAACTGTGGGCCATACCTTAGTTTGTAATCTGGTATGCTCTGTCCTGAGACTGCTTTAGATAGATGTAGCAGGTGACAGTGTGCTTTTTGTTAGTCTAATTTGCAACTCTGCACTAGTGGTGTTGCTAAGGATGGGGCTGGGAGGGGGTCAATTGCCACTGCTGGGGGGCTGCATGCTGGCTTAGTCACCTCTCCCGAGGGTTCCCCATACCTTTTATTTATTTATTATTTATATAGGGGATTTCCCAGGGTTCCCCAGCAAGGTTGGGCAATTTTCACAGCATCATGGTCCCTGCTTGATGCAATCCCCTTCTTTAATTACACAGGTCTGCAACCAAAAAGCTGTTTTCATAATTTTATCTGATTCTTATGTTTTTTGGTGCGCTGAATTTGAAAATGACCACCGTTTTTTCCTGGGACGTCAGGTTTTTTCACAATCGAAATGTGCCTTGGTCAAACAGGTAGCTGGAAATAGCTAAATTTCAAATTCACCATACTTGGGGGGAAAAAACTGAACATGGAAAAACAAATTTATTTTCACTGCCAGTGCTCCCAAAAACATGAAAATACATGTAAAAGCCAAAATTTGTTGATGGAAGGTACATCTTTTGCATGGTACAGACATCGGGAAAAAGACTTTCTGTCTTTTTTCGTGAGGGCAATTTGGTGTTTTGCTCTGATTTAGAGGGGTTGATGGCTCAGTTCCACATTCAGTATGATTCTTCTGAATGGAGGCTTTTCATTGACTCTTCCAAAAGAAGCTTAAAAGCAGTTTTAGTTCACAATGGTGGCCGTTATGCGTCCATTCCTGTTGCTCATTCGGTGTACTTGAAGGAGACTTATGAGAACTTGGAGTTGGTACTCAAGAAAGTGGGTTATCAAAACCAAAACTGGTTGGTATGTGGGGATTTAAAAGTATTGTGTATGCTGCTGGGACAACAGGCTGGGTACACCAAATACCCTTGTTTTCTATGTTTATGGGACAGTAGAGACCGACAAAATCACTGGAAGCAAAAAAATTGGCCACCAAGGAGTCTAGTTGTTGGTGAAAAGAATGTTCTCAGAGATACACTGGTACCCCCTGAGAAGGTTTTATTACCACCACTCCATATAAAATTAGGATTAATGAAGCAATTTGTTAAGGCACTTCCCAAAGATAGCGAATGCTTCAAGTACTTGGGATCCAAGTTTCCAGGTTTAACGAAGGCAAAACTGAAAGAGGGGTTTTTTGTTGGCCCGGATATTAGAAAACTCATATCCGACAAAGACTTCATCAGTTCAATGACTCCAACTCAAAAAGAAGCGTGGGTTGCCTTTACTGTGGTCATAAATAACTTTTTGGGAAACCAAAAGGACCCAAATTACAAGGAAATGGTGGAAACAATGTTGAAAGCATTCCACAAGCTTGGTTGCTCCATGAGCTTAAAAGTCCATTTTCTCAACTCACACCTTGACTATTTTCCTGAAAATTTGGGAGCAGTGAGTGAAGAGCAGGGAGAACATTTCCATCAAGATATAAAAGAAATGGAAAGAAGGTATCAAGGGAAATGGAGTGTAACGATGATGGCTGACTACTGCTGGATGTTGTATAGGGATCTTCCGGAAGCCACCTACAAGAGGAAAAGCTCAAAAAGAAGTTTAGAGTTTAAAAAAAGACGATTTTACAAGCAATCTATTTGAGTGTGGTGTTAATTTTGTTGTCACCTGTGCAAATGAGTTAATATTTTTCATGTAAATAACATATTTGCGTTAAGAGATTTTTTAAAATGATGACCACCCGTTTGTTCGAAAACCTGACGTCCCAGGACAAAACTGCTATCGTTTTTGGATTCAGCGCACCAAAAAACATAAGAATCAGTCAACAAAACCAAAACAGCTGTCCAAAAAATTTTTTTGCAGACCTGTGTTATTTATAAATTTGCTAACACCAGTGGGAATGAGAACCTGTAGTCTCTGTACTAACCCAGTGCAGTTACTAGCTGCACTAACCCACAGGACTATTCAAGGCCCTTGTAAATACCTAAGCAAAGAGAGGGAATATAGCTAGCAAAAGGCAGAAATTTCAATAGAAGTTATTCATAGAGAGGCAGGAATTTTTGGCTACCATTAAAAACACACGCACACACAAAACAGATTTCCCCATATAATGGATTGTCCTCCTTGTTTAACAAAGCAATCCCTGCTTTCTGAATCTTTTCCTTTGCCTCAGGAGTTAGATAGCCAATGTGATATAGTGATTAGAATGCTGGCCTTGAACCGTGAAGGTTTGGCTTCCGAGGTTCAGATCCTCTCCTTTGCACAATGCTCTCTAGAGGATCTTTGGCCAGTAATTTGCTCTTGCTTAGTAAATTTGGTTCCCGGGTTTTGATTATGAATTTTATTCAAGGTGTTTAATCTCCCAAGTCAGTGAATAGCTTTTATTTATTTTTCTTATTTTCTCTCTCACTTAAATAATTGTTTTACAAATTGATTCCCCTGCTTTGCTCCCAGAGCCTTTAAACAGGGACTTCTGGTTTTCACAGCAGGCATTTGTATGGGGGAAGGCCTCCGAAATCTTCTTTGACCTTGGGCACCAGATGCCTTAGCTACATCACTGCAATCTGATCATCATTTTGCACTGCATTAACAGTACTTACAAACACTACACAACACAGTTTAAATTAACCATTTTCTACTCCCATTGGTTTCAGTGGAAAGGAGTTACACCTGGGGTTAAGCAGTTTGCATGGATTACTCTCAATTTCCTTTACAAATAATAAAATATGTCACAGATGTTCTCATGGCAGTCATGTGAACATGTCTTCTGTAATTCTTCTTCCCTGGGACTAGATTGACATGAACAGTGTGGGCAAAATAGGCATAAGAAATGTGAGAGAAGTTTTTCATCCAAGTCCACATAATCTAATTTAGGAGAAGAATGCAAGTGATATTGGAGACCTGTGATTTATAAGGACATAAGAAAAGCTGTGCTAGAAGATCAGGACAAAGTCTTATCTAACCCAACATCCTGGGCATGGGGATGGGGAAGTTCGCCACTGCCACACTTTGGGAAACGCTGCTCTAAAACCTTGTCCCTTGTCACTTCTATTTCATTCAGTTCTTCAGACTCCATCTCTGAAGTCACCTCAGGCTTGGACATCTGGCCTGTGTCCTCTGTAGTGAAGACCAATGCAAGAATTCATTCCTCTTCTCAGCAACATTTTAATCCTAAACAATTTTCATTTTTGTTTTTAAAAAAAGCTTATTTGAAGTTTGTCTCCTCTTAAGAATAAATTTGTTTTCTCATAGTTTGGAAGAATAGCTAGTAGCAAATCCAGTGCATTTGATCTTCAGAGTTCACTCACCTACAAATTAATCAAAACCAGTCCCCCCAGTGTCTGGGATTAAGGGGAAGCGCCTCTAAGGCAGAGAGTGAAGTTAAAATGCACTGTAGATAAAAAATCTAATATTATTTTAGCTTTTTCCCAGTATACGTTGAACTGAAAACAAAACCTGCAGGATTAGAGTCTGGCAAGCAGAAAAGCAGTACATTTTCTTAATTAATTTACTGGATTACAGGAACCTGAATACTAAATCCCACTACTGTATTTTCACCAAATTTATGATAAAGGTTAAGCAGCACTTCATCATGACCTCTAGATGACTTTATCAAATGGTAGTCTCCAAATTATGGAGGGTTCTCTTGGTATGTCCTAATAAGAACTTGTGTCAATTTGTTTGGTTACTGTTAATAAGTGGTTTTTCATTTTCACAAGTTTTTCTTCCTCCTCCTAACAAATTCTGCTTTGTATTTGTATTTGCTTTGTATTTTGCTTCATCCACATTTCTGTTGTGGTTAATTGTTAGAAATGAAATTTGATAATTTATTTTTAAAAAAATTAAAGCCGTGAAGCATACGCTGCTCTTGTGAACATCCCATGATGTGCAAGCTATTAATGCAGGTTTTCTAAGTGAAGTCTAGCCTCTGTTCATAAATTCTGGACAAATTTAGACATGTTAGATTAACTCAGTGCAGTGGCCTCTCCGCATCCACAGTCTTGGCAACCCTGGATCAGTCCACCGCTCCACCTGCCTCTGCCCCTGCAGCCACTCACCACCTATTTTTAAACTGATTGGAGCAAGACTATTTTAAATGGATACAGGTGGCCACCGCCAACCTGATAAGGAGGAGAAGGCCAGTCAGGTAGGCATCAGAAAGATGGAGGGTGCAGAGCTGCCCACTGGCAGGAATGGTGGTGAGGGGGTGGCACCCTACACTCTGTCTGCTGCACATGTACAGCTACTGCAAAGAGTAGCCCAGCTGACCATTTTTTGCTTTCTCTTTATGAAGGGCAGTGGCTGCAGGAACAGAGGCAGGAAGGCAGTGGGAAAGCAAAGAATAGCTGGCTGGGCTATTTTGCAGTGGCTCTACTCATGCAGTGGAGGGCAGTGGCTGCAGGGCAGAGGCAGCACTGCCACTCTTGTGCCGCCGGCCCCCCCCCTCCGGTGGACAGCTCTGCACCCTGCCTGCCTGCCTGCCTGCAGGGCCTTCTCCTCAGAATGATGGTGGCTGCTCCGATCCATTTAAAACAGCCAGTTAGTCTTGCCCCGTGCTAAACTGCCTCTTTCCTTCCCTTCCAATCACCTCTCCATATTGGGACGTGAACATTCATGGAATTTCTCATCTGCTGGGGTTTTGGAGCCAAACCCCTGTGGATAAGGAGGGCCCACTGTACTGATTTCATGTACATAGCGCATTAGCCCACACAAAGCTGATTTGAGGCCTTATGGTCTTCAGAATGTTTGGAACTATATACTTGCAAGAAATGCTTATGATATATGTGTACTGTATTTGAGAATCCGTACCTGTAAATGAAATATTTTGGTTTTTTAAAAATCCTAATAATATAAAGTTTAAGAAATATATGGACAAAGGGGTAGGTTATTCTCCTGGACCCCAATTGTTCCCTAACCAATCCCTTCATATAAGATGTTGGCTCTGAAGAACCATATCAACTTCCCCTGTCCTCTCACAGGCTATAGTAGTAGATACAGGTTGGGCATCCCTTATCCAAAATGCTTGGGACCAGAAGTGTTTTGGATATTGGATTTTTCTGTATTTTGGAATACTTGCACATACATAATGAAAGATCTTGGGGACAGAGCCCAAGCCCAGTGCTTTTTTTGTGGAAAAAAAGGTGCAGGAACTCACAACTTGTTAATCATTTATTTATTTGTTTGTTTGTTTGTTTGTTTGTTTATTTATTTATTTATTTTTAAACCATTTTTTATTGGAGAAATAAAATATTTTTTATGTGCTTCCCCCTAAAGATGAACTTACTTCTGAGTAGACATGCATAGGATTGGGCTGTCAATCTCCACATCCCCTTCCCTCTAGCTATTTTTTCTACACATGGGGAAAAATACTGTACAGGTGCACTTGTAGCGTGTAGTATGTAGTGTGGCACTACTTCAAGGAGAGGAAACAGTGAATGGATCCCGAAAAATGGCTTACATGAGTTCCATGTAGTAAAATTACTCTAAGGAACTGTGGGAGTAAGAACAAAAAAGAAATTCTTACACGAGAGGGGTCCTTAGGTGCACATAGAAACAGCTACTTTTGCAAACAAGCCATTAAATATGGTTTAATTCAGGTATCAGAATACTCTGTATCTTTGGGAAGGCGCTTGGCATGCAATTGTATGTTCTCTGCTGCCCTGAGCAGCCGCTTTGCATTGCTGGAGAGGAGCTGCAAACGCTGGCTGGCGGAGGGCATGCTTGTGGGGGAAGGACGAGAAAGATCTCTGGCAAGGCTGGACAGCATGTTGTACACACGTAGAATCCCTTTTCACCTGCCCTTAGCATGTGAAAACGGGTGCAGATATATATCTCTGCCAGGATTAAGAGCCCAATCCTAGGTATGTCTACTCTGAAGTAAGTCTCATTCTAGTGAATGGAGCTTACTCCCAGGAAAGTGCCTAGGATTGCAGCCTAAGAGCCCAATCCTATGCATGTCTACTCAGAAGTCCACTTTAGTGAATGGGGCTTACTGTGGATAGGATGGCAGCCTTAGAGTCCAATCCTGTGCCTGTCTATTCTGCCTCTGTTTTGCTCCCCCCTCCTGGAATGCCTCCAAAGGGGAGGGGCCCCTGCAAAAAGGTGCCAGAACTCCATCCCCCCGCGTTCCATTAGAAAAAAAGCCCTGCCCAAGCCTAAACACAAAATTCACTTATGTTTCATATACTCCTTATACACATCACCCAAATGTAATTTTATACAACATTTTAAAATAGTTTTGTGCATAAAACAAAGTTTGTGCATGAAATACAGTTTATGATTTTATTTCTTCAGGCAAGAAACAAAAAAATAAGTCATGCCGGTACTCTGAAATTCCAAAATTCCATATTTCAGAATTCTGGATAAGCAGTGCTCAATCTGTATCTTTTTCACATGCTTATTAAATAACATCTATCTTATATTTTTCTTCCCAACAGCTTAATGTCTGGGCTAGCAGCTCTCGATGCAAAGACATCTAGTCGATTAGGCATCATAACCGTCACATACTATCTTTGGACCACTTTTGTGGCTGTTATCGTGGGAATCATTATGGTCTCCATTATCCATCCTGGTGGGGCAGCCCAGAAGGAGAACACTGAGGAAAGCGGGAAGCCAATAATGAGTTCTGCAGATGCATTGCTAGACTTAATTCGGTAACTATATTCAATCTTGCTACTTCTGTGAAAGGTGAAATTTTGCACATGTAACTTGTGACAACTTGTGGCACTTTAAGATAACTTTTGAAATGACAATATTATGGCGAATGCAATAACTAATGTTGAATGTAAAGGAAATTCTAAGCTGTGTATAGGGACATATTTTGTCTGTTATGTTTATATGAAACCACCAGAAACCTACCTGGCTCATACGCTACTTTCTCCACTCAGCTGTGGCCCATGGACCGATCAGCATAGAGTATTTTAGCTTATGCAAACTGGAAATGTGAAGAACTGGTCCCTTCTTGCTACCATGGCCATCACTTGCCTTGACAGCTAGAAGAAGGAAGTAGGTCATCATCTCCTAGTGACCTATGAGAACAATGAGTGCAGGGAAGGAGCGATTGTCTGTCCTGATTCCTGGTGGTGTCACAATGATGTAATGTTGCAATGTACAGAAGGTGATAATCACCCTGTAACATAGGCAGCAGAATTGATCATGTGTAGAGAAAGTAGCATGTGCATTGACTGACAGAAATGAAAAAGAGGCCTGAGAGGTAGGCTTCTACGAAGGAGAATAAGCATTTCCATATATGAAACCATATTAGCAATAGACTGTTGGGTTGAGGACAGAACAAGCAGGCTACATATGAAGACTTGTCTCTACTCACTCTGAGAGACCATACACTTGGGCCCAGTTCATACACTACCACAGCAATGTAGGAGTATCTTCCTTCTGGTTAAGCCCCCTACTGTTCCAATAACATTTGAGCTCTTTCAAAGTACTGGTCTTGTGGTTCCTTGCCAGCCAGTATTGCCTAGCCCAGTGGTTTTCAAACTCTCATGGAGAGTTTGAGCCACTCTAAGTGCTGGCGGGGGCAGGGGAAGGCAGCAGGGGAGGGTAAGAAAACAAACATTCCCTTACCTTGAAGAGTCCTCTGTGGCTGCTCCCCCACTGAAGGGGCACAGCTGAAAGTTGGATAGGATTGGGCCCTTGCTTAGGCTATATCCTAGGTATTTCGTTTCTGACAGCAAATTTACTGTTTTCTGGGGTTGTGCTACTACTGTGGAGCACAGTTTGTTATTATTGTTTTGGCAGGAGAAGTCTATCCTCTTGTCAAGCTTTTTGGTAGTTAATTGCTGGTATTTTGATTATCCTGTTTGTCCAGTGGTTTTGATTTATTGGTCGTTCAATTGCTCCTATTTATCGGGCATTTTTTAAACATGTTTGCTGCTTTTATGTTGTTATTGTAATTTATTTTTATGACATTTTGGTAAGCAGACTTGAGTGTCATTTGGCAGAAAGATGGCACATGCATTTTTCAAAAAAACATTAAATAAATTAATCAATCTGTAGTCTTTCCTCACTCTAGAACAGGGGTGTCAAACATAAGGCCCGGGGGACGGATGTGACCCCTGAAAGTTTTTTATCCGGCCCTCAGGCTCTCAGTTACTGAGCTGTTACAACTGAAATGGCAGCCCACATGAAAATTGGGCTTTCCCAAATCTTGAAATATGACCAAGATTTGCATACTTTTTCTTTTGGTGTTTGCAGTTAATGAGTTTCTATAGGAGAACAGGGTCTGATTATGGTCATTAGCTGCTTAATGATGTCACTTTCGGCTTAAAGACATCACTTCTGGCCCTCAGCTGGAGCCCAGAATGCTAACTTCAGCCCTCTGTATGAAACGAGTTTGACACCCCTGCTCTAGAATATCATCTGTATGATATATATACCATTGTTAAAACTCTTAAATATCTCATGGATTGTCCTTTGGTATAACACTAGAACTAGGCAGATAACAAACTGTAATAATGTAAATCTGTGCTAGTCCAAAAGTGCATTGAATATACACTCTCTGGATCTTTTGATACTCTGCTGTATTTAGCAAAATGTATTACTAGCATCAGGTGCTGTAAATAATACTGCTCCTGTTTTGTTCTTTTGCAGCAGGCAGTTGAAAACCTAGTTCTTAGGTAAAGCATATTACTATCAGGTCTTTGCCAGAATTGCCACAAGTATTATTGAACTGACTGTAGGCCTCTGCCTTGACTATCATCTTAATTTCCATCAATTCAGTTCAAGAACTTAATTCCCATTTGAAATTTCCAAGGTGCTTGAATTATAGGTGAATTATGTGTGATATTTGTAGATCTATGGATATGAAGTATTGCTCTGGTAATAAACCTAGGCCTTGAAATGTGTTTTTGTCATCACCATCGCCTTGATCTTCAGGTCTTTTTGCTATTAAATTAACTTTTTGTATGACTAATTCACTCTAGTCTAGGCTTGTAGAGCCAGTAGGGTTTGTGCATCAAAATCTTCAGGTGAGTTCCCCCCCCCCCATATCCATGAGTGTTCTGTTTCCCCCTCTACCCACAGATATGAAAACCATGGCTACAGGGGAACCCTATATAAAATATAATACAGTATTGCTTGTGCCTCCCCCCTCCTTGCACCATTACCTTTGTTTTTCTTTAGTAGCTGTGGAAGCATGCATGTTCTTGTTTAACACAGGAACAGTTTCTTGCTTGACACAGGAACATGACATGAAGGCAGGGAAGAGGGACACTAGAGGCAGACTAACCAAATGTTAACAGGAAACAGGAGAGTTCCTCCTTAGTCTCCCTCTAATGTGTAGGTTGCCTGCCTACATGTTGCATTCCTCAGTTAAGCAAGAAACTCTTCCTGTGTTAAATAAGAACATGGATGCTAGTAAAGCTAGTAAAGAAAAACAAAGGCAATGGGCATGGCCCAGTAGGGCAGCCATTTGTTTTTCTCATGTTCCCAGCCATCTCAACTACTTCAGAGGAAATTCTTCTGCCTTACACATGACAACTATGTAATCCAGGATTAAATCAGCTGTTCCTCTATCAATTTTCAGATGTTCACCAGTTCTTTATGCATAGAGCCAAAACACACAAGACTTGAGTGCACAGCTGATGGATGTGTGCAGGCTGGGAGTAGAGCTATAGTGGATGCAATCCTTCTGGAGCTCAGCCCATGCAGTTTTCAAGACTAGTCCGTTGAAAAGCTCTGTCAGTCTGCCTGACTTTACAGCAAGTTGTACGCAATCTTTAATACAGATTAGCCTTTTTATCTGCAGATTTGGTACCCACGGATTTGATTATGCCCTTGTAAGGTATTCTGAGGCTTAGGGAAGCCCTATGCCGCTTCCCTGCTCAGCTTCCCCGGACCTCAGAATGCCTTATAAGTGCATAAAAAGTCACTTCTGGTTTCCTCCAAGAAACCAGAAGTTACATTAAACTGTTTGTAGAAGGCATTCTGAGGTTTGACAATTTTTCCATGGGAAAGCTATCTGAATGTTGTTGTTTTTTTCCATTTTCCAGAGTTTTCACATCTTGACTCCACCTTCCATTACTGCTGGGTTCTGTCCCAGTACCAGAGTTCGGTTTTGGTCTTTCAAGGTTTGACAGCCTTACACCCCCATCTCTTGGATCTTAGGTTTGCGATGCTCCAGTCTAGGGGGCGAAGGGTTGCAAATGCCCTAAGTAGCACGCTGGAGGGGGCGGCACCATGCCACCAACCAGTCCCCCATGCCACCACCCCGAGCCGCTGTCTGTCTTTTTTGCTTTTACTTTAAAGGCATAGAAGCAGGCAGCAGCTCTGCGCTCCACCCGCCTCCATCTTTTTTTTTAAAGAAGCAGCTCCCCTTTCTGCCATCCTCCGTGGCTCTGTGTGGAGCCCTTTGGAGTGCTGGGGAGGACTCATGCAGAGAGGCCTTAAAAGGCCTAATGGAGGGTCTTTAAACAACACTTCTGGGTTTCGGGCAAAAACCAGAAGTGATGTTTTATGCCTTCCAGAGGCCTCAGAAGGCCTTCTGAGGGCTGGAGGAGGTAGGCTGCAGACTCCTCCAGCCCCCAGAAGGTCTACCAGATGCGACAATGGGGGGGCAGCAGCATTCTCCTGGGGAGGTGGCATTCTGGGTGTCACAGGTGCCAGGATCGCCAGTGCAACCTAGCAACCCAAATGCTAAGATTGCTATATAACAGTGAATAGTGCTATATATAAGTGAATACAACCAAAGATTGCTGTCTTGCCACAGCAGAGGCTTTGGAGCGTGAAAGATGAGACATAGCATGGGTTAGGAATGTCTCCAAACTGGCTGTGCTAGGGCTAACCTCAGTCTGAAAAGAATTCTACCCCAACTGCAACTTGAATTTGCAGCACAAATTCTGCGTAGTGTGGAATTCACAGCCATCTCTAATGTAATCCTGGAAAATCAATACAAATCCTTAATATGAAACTATAAATAGTCTGTTTTATAGATGGCATCAGATCCCAGATAAAATAGCAAAAATGTACCCAGGAGTATGAAATAAGTGTTGGAAATATAACCAGATTTAGGGTACGTTCTATCATACGTGGTGAACTTGTGAAAAAGCCAAGATGTACTGGAAAATGATACAAAAATGTTTCAACAGATATTTAATGCTGTAATACCATTCAAACCGGAAATATTCCTCCTGAATATAGTGTCAGAAATTAAAGACTTACAAAAGAAATGTCGTATTGTACAGATAAATACAGTGGCAAGAATATTATATGCACAATTATGGAAATCAACAGAAATCCCTAACAGAGAAAAATTGATGGATAAAATTTATGAAATTGCAGAAATGGATCTATTAACAGAAAGAATGAAAGATAATGATTTAGATAAAGAAAGAAGATGCTGGACGCTGTTTTATGATTGGATAGGTAGTACTGAATAAATATGATAGAACGAATAGATTAAGCATTATATGTAGTGATGATTTATATGGATGAGTTTGTGCTTAGTTTCAATTTGATGTATAAATGTTGTTTTAAAATGCATTTTGTGACCCAATGGCCAATACCCTGTTGTTTTATGTAACCTGTGTAACCCTATACCCAAGTTTATCCTATATTTCTGCCCCGTATCTGTAATAAATAAATAAAATTTTTAAAAAAAACTATAAATAGTCATTTAATAAGAATATTGCTAATGAAAGATGATGCGAATCCTTAATTAGCTTGTTTTAAATAAATTCTACCTTTTATGTTCTCTTTCTCTATCTCAGCTAAGGATTATAAATTGCACAGAAATTTGTCTTTGTCCTTAACATGGCAAGAGAAATAATTAATTCTTATTGTTAACTCAAAGAATGCCCAGTTTGCCCAGAACCGGAAACCATGCTTAAAACTATTTATAGTGGGAGACAGAGCTGTAAACTAATAAAACTTGGCACTTTCAGTTAGACTTCTTAGAGCCCATTAAAAAGATGAAGGAATTAATCTGTGATTGAACTTTTTTTAATAACCATGATCCGCTTTCACGGCATTTGAACAATGGACATTCCTGTTAACTCTACCTCACTTCACTGTGAAGCAATATTCCACACTCATTTCAGTGCCTGTTTACATTTGTTTCACCCACGCAATCTCATTGCTTACTCACTGTTACTATTAATGGCTTATCATTAATTTTGCCCCACCTTATGCAGCTCAGGCCATGATTACATCACTTGCTTAAATTAGTCAAGCTAGAAAGGGAGGTACCTACTTAAGGAGAGATGAAGTTCCATGTTTAGCTCTGAGATGTTCTGTACTAGTTCTTCTGTTAATGATTCAAATCTGAAATTAGGATATAAATTCCAGATAACAAAGTAGAATTTCCGCTAAAGCAGAAGTGGAGCACGATCACTCCGATTTTACTTTCACTGCTGCGGGGAGCCCTGCTGAAGATCGTGCCGGACTCCCCGCACCCCCAGGAGGCTGCAGGAGGCTTGGGTAAGTGCACCCAAGCCCCTGCAGCCCCCTGAGTGGTGCGATTCTGGGGATCGCGCTGCTGCCTTCCCCCTGCCCCCACTGCCTCCCCCCACCCCCGCAAGCACTTACAGTGGCTCAAACTCTCCATGAGTGTTTGAAAACCACTGGGCTAAGAGGTTTTGAGCGTTTATATACTTCTGAAATCAGTATGAATCAAATCACACTAATAGATGAATATGTGTGGGCGGAAAATATCCTTCAAAAAGCTAATATTTTAAGCCAAAATAGAGGTATTGTTTGTCTCCTGGGTGGTATTTGTCTCAAGTTTCAGCAGCGATCTGATAGAGCAAAAAAAGAAAAAAATCTGTCAGTTTAATATGCCAGTTGCCGATTTTCCCCTAATTATATTCCTCTGCTGAAAAAGGATATTTATTACTAAATTTTATTGAATTTTGGCTGCACTGCAAGTTGCTTGTAACCCAGATATTCTTCCACCAGACTCCATTTCCTCCACCAGGACATTAGGGACTTGCCGCCTTGACATTGTGCTGGAGGGGAATTGACATTATATGGGTGTACTAGGCAGATATGTAAATGAAAACAATTTCTTTCCTATTCATCTTTTGTTTCACACATAGAGTTGGCGAGCACATTAAGGCCATCCACTTAGCAGATCAGTTAGGTCACTTGAACAAAATTAGTCTCAAAGAATTGTTCATCATAGGAAAAACAATCTATTTAAAATATATTGGAAGACTTCCAGGCTTCCATATTAAGAGAAGCAGTTGTAATTCCTGCAGGATAAAGAATGATAAAGAAATAAAATGCTGTAATCCCCCACAAATTTGGCTAACATTAAATCTAGCTACTAACCATCTGATATTTCTTCTTCTGGGTAGTTCCAGCTATATTTTAATGCTACCAATTAAGGTTGCTGCAGTGAGGCAGGATTCAATTCATATTCACCCCAGAATCTGCCATGACTCACAGTGTAGTTCCTCTTCAGTTCAGGTTGAAGAAAAAACCTCAATGGGAATCTGTTGCTCCAGATTAATTATCCATCACCACTAAACTGTAATTTATTCAGAGCAGTAATCCTTTGTACGTCTGTAGCACCTTTCATCCAAAATCACATGGTAACCATGAATTAGTGAATGAAATTTCTGTGTTGTTTATTATGCTCAATGCCTGTGAGTTAGCATCCTTCTGGATCTTTGAGAGACCAATGCAGAAGAATACTCTCCATTTCATAAAGTGTGACCAGATGGGCATATGACTTTCCAGTCATTAATTGCACTGCTCACTAAGTGAACAGTTTATTTCTCCCTTGATGCAGAGGAATCCAATATCAGCCTCACCCACCTCACAGGATTGTTGTGTCAAAAGGAGGGGAGGAACTATGTAAACTACCCTGAGCTCGTTGGAGGAAGGGTGGTATAAACATGTGAAAAATAAAGAAATAAATAGTATATCATTCATCAGTTCTTTTCTTGCAGGAACTTTGCATTTTCCAGAACACTCCCATAGAATTGTTTTCCTATCACTTGCTTTACAAACACGATGATTTATAGCTATATGTGTGACCTTTGTTTGCTGTAAGCATTGTATTTGAGGTGATATCAAAGTTCTGCCTGTGGAGTTTGATCTTTGATCATTCATTCACATAAAGTGCAGCACTTTATGCATCGGTCACCACATGATAAACAGGCCTATGTGAACAAAGATAATTGCGTAAGATGTCAGGGATTGGATGAATTGCACTTTATGATGCTCATGTTAGCTTGGCCCAGGGTTTTTCTTTTAATGCTTACAATTCTGTCTGAATTAGACTTGACTAGATAGCTTTCAAGCATTTTCCAGCTCTTTCATGCCAGTATTAAAGCAGACCAACAGTTCTTAGAAGGTTAAGACAGTGCAGCTTTAGTCAGTAGAATGTCATACTGAGTCCATTAACAACCCTAAACTAACATTTTAACCAAATAAAATGTCACATAAATACAAATGGCTCTCTAAAAGAAAGGGAAGGTAGTTTGCAAAGACTGATGACCAATGAATGCAAATTGTACCTAATCCCTCAGCAAACAATGCTATTATTTCTTTTTTCAGGAATATGTTCCCTGCCAACCTAGTTGAAGCCACTTTTAAACAGGTGAGTGTCTGGATCTCTGCTTTGTCACACTATTGTCACTGAAAGGAGAGAGTACTTCAAGTAACAAGGAAAAATATGATGGACATCCTGTTTTTTCTCCTGTTTTGTGCCTATTTCCCCATATTTTTTAGACCTTTTTAACCCAACAGAGGCTTCTGTGATGCCTCAACTTCCTAAACATCTGAAGGTGCAATCCTATCTTGCGCTGGAACAGGCAAGCCAGGAGACAGCTCAGCCAGAGGTAAGGGGAAACATTTCCCCTTACCTCCGCGTAAGGGCTGCTGGCCCCTATGGGTCTCCTCGGACTTGCGCCACCTCTTACTCACAACTTCAAGGACAGCGGAGCGACTTGCAGCCACTCCGTTCTCCCTGGGAACAGGGATAGGGATCCGGCATAACTGCTGGGTCCCAGCCCCACCTCCCTCTCCCTGCCCACCCCCCTTGGGGCTGCCCGCTGCCTGCCCTCCCCCCGCCCAGGAATGCCTCCCTCCCGCCCCCTCCCCGCCTCCCCCACACCTACCTTTCTTGCGTTGGCCCAGCTGGTACGATGCAACAACCAAGGAGCAAGCCAGCGCAGAGGCTTGCATCAGCCTCCGCAGGCCGGCGTTTCTTTGAGTGCCAGCCTGGCTTCCTCCTGAGGAGGTGCAAGTGTGCCTTGTGGCACGTTTGCGACCCTCCCAGGCCGGGAGGCGCAGTTAGGATTGCATCCTGAGTTATCTGCTTACAGTAGCCTTCTTCTTTCTGAATTCAGCGCCATTATAGAACGTCCACACAGCATCTCAGAAAGGTACTATGTGGATTTGCCAAAATCACAGAATCTGGCCAAACCTTCTGCTGAGATAGGCCATGCACCTACCAATTGGGCAGCCAAGCCCACCTGGCTAGATAAAGGGGTGGGATGGCAGACCAGGGGAGACTCTTCCGTAATCTCCAGGGGAGGAAGTGTTCTGAGGGAGGGAGAAGGGTGGGAAGGAGGTGGGACTGGAGGAGCTCTGCTCCTCAGCATCCAGAGACTCTTGATTTTATGGCTCTTGATTTTATGGCAGCCCAAGCGTTGCTGCAGAATTGAGTAGTCCCATTGAAGGGCTACTTGCCTTACCTAGGGGAAGGGGATGAAAGTTTCAGCACCACAGCAGTCCCGGCACAATGGACAGCTCAGGATTGGGCTGCCCTACAATAAGACTCCTTTACAATAGTGCAGGGAAGGCCAGTTTACTTGTTCTACTTGCTTTGGCCCTTATTAAGTTACCAAAACTTTCAGCCGATTGCAACTGACTCTGCCAGTAGCTGTGAGGCAATTTTCAGCTCATCATATTCATCTAGTGAGCCTTGAGTAGAGCTGACCCTACTCAAGATACCTCTTGGATACCACTTCCAATTTGTTGGCTCTGTATAGGAACTAGTTGCCATAATACAAAGCAAAGTAATTAAAAATTGCAATTCCCCCTCTGTTTGCAGTAGGCCTTGTTCCTAATCTGACAAACACAGGGCCCAATCCTAACTAAATCCTATGCAACCATGCCAAAAGGAGAGTATGCTGTATCCTGCAGTGAGAGTATAGTCATGAAAGTCTCCTTGAGATAAGGAAACTTTTGTTCCCTAACCCTGGAGAAGCCTCCACTGTCTTAGTGGGTCTCCCTGGATCTGTGCAAGCTATTTTGCTGGTACAAATCTAAGGAGAGTAAGGAAGAGGGAACATTCAGACATTTCACAAAACAGGGGCTGAGCTTCAGAGTTGTTATTCATCAGAGGTACTCTTTTTTTCCTTCGACAAATTCCATGCGTTCATGCTGTAAAAACCTCAGAACTTTATAGGACAATATTATCTTCCCCTGTATAATGGAGATTACTTCGGATCTTTCAGTACCGAACCAAAAGCATCCCTATTGTCAAGACCAACAAGGCACAGTCTGAAAGCACCACTCGCCGTATCATAATCTATGGGGTTCAGGATGAAAATGGTTCCAACATTCAGAATTTTGCCCTGGATATCACACCACCACCAGAAGTGATCTACAAATCAGAGCCAGGCACCAGTGAAGGCATGAATGTCTTGGGAATTGTAATATTCTCTGCGACCATGGGTATGTTTCTAGTTTTTTTAAAAATCCATAACTCAAAGGCACATACTTTTGAAGCTGTTTTATGCAGGAAAGTACAGTCTGTTTAGAATTCTTGATGTCATCACCGCCCCCCTCCCGCAGCCTCCCCAAGGTCACTAGCATCCTACCCTTCTGTTAAAAGAAGCATGATTCACTTCTTTGCGTAGTTGAGTATTGTAACTTATGTAGCATGTTTCCTATTGTTTGAGAAGAGCATGTTGTTGCTTTTGCCTACCTAGACTTGTCTTGTTTATCACAACTCACAGAGCTTTTCCTGTGAGGTTTAATGAAACAAAATTATATTTCTGAATATGATATAACTTTCAATTAATGTTACGGGTGATTATGCTCCTATGTAGCTAGTCCAATATGTGAAGCTTGTGTACACAAGGACTTTAGTGAATGTGTTTCACACAGCAAGTAAATCTTTATCTACCACACTGGTTCCAAGTCTGTGGTCTGGGGACCACAGGTGGTCCACAAGTCCCTGAGAAGTGGTCTGCAATGTCTCAGGGAAAAAATTGCTTTTGATCGCTTCCAGCATCCCTCTGAGCAAGCAGCCCCCCATGGATCACCAGAGGGGGTGGAGAACTGTGAATGGAATCCCTATGAATAATAGGGGTCGTCTGCATTATAAATTTAAATGTATTTTTTGTGTGCAGGGGTAAGAGGTTGCATGTGGTCCCTGACAATTCCAATTTTGGCCTCAGTGGTCCACAGGCTCCTAAAAGTTGGGAACCACTGATCTACAAGAACAGATGCTTCATAGGTAAAGTCTTCCCTGCTTGGGGAGAAAAAGAAGGAAATGTGAGGTATTTGGTTCTCAAAGAGTGAGATTTGCTAGAGTGATGCTTTTGTTAGCTTCTGAGCAGCAGATGCTTAGTTGGCTTAGTTGGGATGTCTGAACACAAGTACATATTCAGAATTGAATTTGAAATTTCCTCCTGAAATTCAAGTAGCAATTTGAAAGAATTCAATAAAGTTGCCCCTCCTCCCTTGCTGCTATAATCAAATATTGCCCCAGAAATACTTGATAATAAAATTGGTAGAAAGAAATTCAACATTAAGTCTTACTGCAACCAGGCCCACCAAAAGGAGAAGAAAATGGAGTAACTGAACAAGGTCCCTCTGTGAAACTCTGTGAACTTGCCATGGTGCCAAGTTATAAGCTACCTGTTCCAGCAGCTAGTTGGCTGGTAGCACTACTCTTGTGATAAGGCAGGTTGAAGGATAAATGGAATGTAGACCCAGATTGTCCCCACCCTTGTTGTTTTTCAAGTTGGGAAGACATTAATAGTGGAAAACTACGAAGGTCCATAACTATACAGTAATATGTCAATGTACAAACTGTTGCTAACCAAGTTCCAGTGTGTATTGGATCTTTTCAGGAGTTTTTTTTCCCCTCTAAAAATAAGCAGCTACAACATTTGATGCACAGTCTAGAGCAGTGATTTTCAACCTCTTTTGTGTCGTGCCATACTTGCACACTGTACTGCCAGCAGGGCTTCACATCCCCCAGTGGTCCTACTAATAAATGACCCTCCCCCAAACACCCGCAGCACACCAGTGTGCCATGGCTCAGTGTTTGAAAATGGCTGGTCTACAGGAAGGTTGTCTTGAACATATCCCACTGAAATGAATGGGAACTGCACAAGAGCACTGCAAATGACACTTGAAAGAGCACTTAACTTTCACTGAAATTAATTGAATTTGTTAGTTATGACTGAGTCCTGAGTCCCAGTGGGACATCCTCATGACCAATTTTGCCTAAGTAGTACTTAGTTTTGTGAAATGTTGCCAGTTCTTGAGTGTTAGCATAACATTTTGAAATGCCATTGAAGTTTTAATTTAAGCAAACTTCTTTCGTGCTTCTCTGCGGGAATCAGTCAGCAGTTTTTAGTCTGTCCTGCAGAGAGCAGTGGAATATTTAATAAACTTAGCACTCTCTTTTGATTGATTTATCCTCAGATCACTGCCTCTGCTCTGATTGATATAAATTTTATTTAAAGCATAAATGTAGCTTTAACATTGGTTCTCATCATGTAATCATACTTAGGTTTGATTCATGTGTGATACTGTGCCTTTATGGAGAGGAATATTTTTATAGCATTAGCATAAGTAAGCAGGTTTCTGGAACAAGAATGTTCGTTTGTTTAGAATATTTATACTCTGTTGTTCAATTGAAAGATCATCAAGGTGGTTTACAATCAGTTGAAATAACAATAATAATTTAAATCCAAGTGCAGAGGCTAGAGAATGTTTCCCTTCAGGTCTGAAGTACTCGGACAACTGACAGTTGGAGGAAAGCAGTATTCATCTGACAGGGAGGAAGTAGTAAGCTCCCTGCTGCTGTTCCTTCTTCTTTGGCTGATGTTCGGGACCATGTTGGGCTTCATTTTGCCAACATATTGTTCCTAGGAGGGGAAGGGTCTCATTAGTATGCTTTTTTTGGACACGTGCAACATATGCACATGGGGAAAATCTATTGTGTGTGCAGGGTCCAAGTGCAGTGGTCAGTGGCACGATTCAGTGGAATGGCATGGAGATTTGCAAAGATAAAACTGCAGCAACAGATAACTTTTTATTATTCAGGTAAAAATACAGTAATGGGGAAGAGGAATCCAAAATAAAATGCAATGCAGTGTTCTGAACAATCACTCACATTACTGAACCCTGAAAGTAAGCATTCTCAAGGTAGAAAGGGAAAGAAAGAAGAAATCCCTACAAGAGTACGGGGGCATGTAATGACACCAGCAAAGGAGAAGAAAAAAGACAGGGAGCAGGTCTTAAGTAAATCAGGAACTTAACCATGGGCAGAGGTGTTTTGGTTTTAAAGATAAAAACACTGCATTTTGGTGTTTAAGATATTTTCCAGAAATTAAAATAGATTACTTTTCCAGTCAGAAATAACACCGGGGTTGTATCTGCTGACACTATATCACCTACCAGCCCAATCGTATCAAGTTTTCCAGTGCTAGTGCTGCTGTGCCTATGGGGTCTGCACTGCTTCCTGTGTTGGGGGGGCAGTCACAGAGGCCTCCTTAAGGTTTGGGAACATTTGTTCCCTTACCCTGGGGCTGCATTGTGGTTGCACCAGTGCTGGAAAGTTGGATAGGATTGGGCTGTACATCTTCTACCTAGTACACTTTTAAAGTGTTTAAAATTAATAAAAATGAGGATTTGGAATGAGAACTTGAAATAAAAACACGTAACATCGTTTTCTGCCTTTTTCCTTTTTTTTTTTCCAATCACCAAACCTGCAAAAAAACAAACAAAAAACCATTTTCAAACACCTCTACCCATGGGGAATAACAGCTGAAGAACCTGTTGTATGTGAAAGTTAGAACTGCAGCTATGGGTGGGGGGGGGGAATTAGGACTGCAGCATTATTATCGGTGCCAGTGGCAGTTTTAGGTTAAAGGTCAATATCCTTCCCCACGTGCTATTTTGTCTTTTCCAGCTAGGAAAGCTTTAATACAGCTGCTCCTTTTATTTTTGGTAGGAAGCTGTAGCACACAGGCAAGTGTGGTTGTGCCTTTCCTGACAACATTCTTCCTTTCATTCCAAGAAGCTAAATGTAAAGACTCCACACCTTTCAGTCTTCACAGTTCGCATCATGGAGCAAAAGGAAGAGCGTTGTCAGGAAAGGCACAGCCACAACCCAGAGCAGTGACAGTGGCCTAGATGTCAGCAGTAGCCTTTCCTCCAAGCGCAGTGTGAGAACAACTCGTACGTCCTTCGCATGTATGAGGTCCCTGGATCCTGCCCTGGCATCTCCAGTAAAAAGGATTTCATGCAATGGGGTGGAAAAAGGCCTCTGCCTGAAATCCTGAATGCTACTGTAAGTCAGGGTTAGATAGACCAGTGGTCGGGAGCCCATGTAATGTGGATTCATATGTTCAGCTGATATTTACACACATATCCAGCTTTCAAGTTGGTCCCTTTCACCTACTCTAACCAAATCAGCTGACTTAGAACAAATGAATCTCCTGACAATGACAGCCATTTGCATGTGCCCTAAAAGTCAGTACAAAATGTGCTGTTTCCATAAAGTAGGTCAGCTCTATTGTAAGTCCCAAACTGTGTGCCAGTGTATCTACGCACATTAGCATGTAGGAACAACTCCAGATAAAAACTTCAGTTTTTATCTATTGAAAAGTCAAAGATGTATTTTGAGAAACAGAAGCATTATAAATGATCTTGAATGAAAATTCAGAATTAAGGATTCTTGTATCTTAAGCTGACCTGGGAAGAAAATTGCTATTGCATTGTTATTATTGCTGCAGAATGTGCAAGAAATCTAGAAAGCTGATGCTCAAATGCTGTTAGGTTTGGGGAATTAAGCCATTTCTGCCCAACATTGCATGTACGCAACAGGGACCAAATACGTACACCTGTGGAGTGGACAAAAATAGGTTAAACACACTGATTTTGCTTTGGCTCTAATCTTTTGCTTGTAGTTTTAGCTAATACTCAAGCTTTTGTAAACCTGCCTGCTCTTTTTCTTCTGTCTTGAATTATTCTTTCTCATTTTCCCATTTTTTCTTTACTTTTAATAAACTCATTTTGTTTTAACCTTTTCCCAGCTTGTTGTTGTTTGAACTCTGAGCTTTTCTCTAGTCCTCCTGGACCATAGCTACATGCTTTTGGGTAGACTCTTTGGCACTCTGTTTTCACTACAGGTGCACTATGGTAAGCCACACATTCTACATGGTTAAATTCATCTATTCTAGTTTACTAAGAGAAATTGTTTCCTAGTCACTCAAATGAACCCTGGCTTATTCTAGAGCTAATAACTAGGGCTGAAAAGACCTAATTCAGCATGCTGCATAGTACAGCAAAGAAACCTTGACCCCTTCTTTGAGCTTTCACAAGATTGTTTGTGCTGTCCTAAAGCTGCCATTTCATAAGCCCACGCTGGCTTCAAACCATGAACTGCCTTCAACTTTCTGTTAACAGCATAGATTATGCATCTGCAAACCTGAAATTTATGGTTAGATGAATATCAGCAAGCAGCACTGCTGTGAAATGCTTGGGTCTGACAACTAATCAGCTTGTTCTCTCTGGCATCTGGGATATCTGGCAGATCTGGAACCTGTCTTGCATAGACAGATGTAAGCTCCAAGCCTGGGTTTTTGATTAAGACAGATTTGCTGTACAGGCAGATATGAGTGTGCATCCAGCCTAAAAAAAGTCACTCCTCCTAAATCATTTTCAAATGTGCCTTCTTACTGAAATGGTTTCCTGAATGTCTCACCTATATTTTATATTTTCCCCCCCAATCATTGATCTATGGCAGTGATTTTCAACCTTTTTCATCTCACGGCACACTGACAAGGCACTAAAAATGGTCAAGGCACACCACCAGGTTTTTGACAACTGACAAGGCACACCATGCTGCCAGTGGGGGCTAACATCTCCCATTGGCCCTATTAATAAATGACCTTCCCCCTGTGGGGAAATTCCTGTGGCACACCTGTGGACTATTCGTGGCACACCAGTGTGCCACGGCACAGTGGTTGAAAATGGCTGATCTATGGAGTTATCTTTATCCTCCAGCTGGTTTCTCATGGCTCTTGGCAAGGGACTTAGTTCTGTTGGATGGATCAACTCTTTTTTTTTCCCTAGCTGTAAAAGACTGAGAGCATTTTAACACATATGCTGTAAATGTGCTTTGAGATTCAGCTGCAGTGATTATGTGAAAACATAAGCATTGTTAGCATAGATTAGAAAGTAGAGGAGAATTCTTCATAACTTCAGTGTGCATTCTAGCACAGGCATACATACTTATTTAGATAAAACCCATTTTAAAGTCAGAGTCTGCCAGTTGCTGCTGGGTGGGAAGGTCTCTTTTGTACATAACACCCTGATGGTCAGAGAAAGAGAAACAAGGAAGTAGAATGGCTTTAGATCTGTCTGAAAAGAAGTGGGATGGCATCTCACTCTACTTTAAGAACTGCACTAACTTTATACACATGTACTTATTCATGGATATGCAAACATGGGGGGGAGGGGGAACTGGGATCATGTCCCCTAGCTCTGACCCCTACATGTTCATTGAAAAGTGTGACTTTGCTGGACCTTGTGTACGGTTGGCAGTGCAGGACTAAGGGGAGGAATCACATCACTAGTGGGAATATTTAAAGATCATGAAATTTCCTTCTGTGGGAGGTCCACTAAATCTTCAGCCTGAGCATCCTGCAGAAATGGCATAAAACTCTAGTGTTTAGAATAATTTGGTGTGTGGACTAAAGCATATGCTGCATATTTCCATTTTTCATCATTTATCACATATATTTAGTGCATTTTGCAACCTGCCTTAGAGCCCGATCCTGTGGTCCACGCTGCACCTCTGCGGCGCAGACCACAGTCGTAAATGTGCCATAAGGCATGTTTGCGGGGCTTACCGCTGGGCTCCTGCCAGAACTGGCTCAGCTCCTGCTGATGCTGAGCCAGTGCGTGGCGGGCCCCCGGTTTCCACGGCTTGGAGGTTTCAGTGACTGCCGGGCTGTGGAACGAGAGATGGGGGCATGGTCAGGAGGCATGGGGGAAGCGTGTCAGGGGGCGGGGGAGAGGCAGATCTGTGGAGCTGAGCTCTGCAGGATCCACGGTGCTTGGGCAGTGCTGCTCGCCCTACACAAGTGCCTTCGCTTTAGCGGCAACCAAACAGTCACTGCTAAAGTGACTAGCCCCATTGCTACCCCATTGTGAGTAGTTCCCTTCTTCCGAGGAGCCTCCCACGGTAGCGCGGGAAGCGCTGGATCTGGCGGGAGCCCTCCATGGAGCCGCCGGGTCCCACAGCTCTGGGCAGGTCAGGAATGGGCTGCCCATCCTTTTTGTTAGATGGTGTATTCATTGAAATGAATAAACAAGAATGCTTAAACATCCTGGGAGCTAGGATGGTAGTGCAGAGGGTTCCCAAACTGGGCATCCTGACAGCCTGGGGTATTGCCATACCCAGGGTGTCTTGACACATTTCCGGGGGCATTGCAGGACCTGTGCTGGCTGAGCCATTTGGCAGTGTGGAGGTCTGGAGCAGCAGGCTAGGTTGTCTACAGAGCCATGGAAGGGTCATTTAGGGCTATGCAACTTAGAAATAAGTGTCATTGACGTCATCATGTCAGTGTGTTGCATATCATCAGCACTTACTGCTGAATCCAGATCTCGAGGAGGGTGTTGCTGACACGGTAAGTTTGAGAAGGGCTGGTGTAGTGGTTCGGGAGCTGGATTTAGACCTGAAAGATCCAGGTTCAAATCCAGGCTCAGCCATGAAACTTCCTGGGTGACCTTGGGCCTGTCACTATCTCTTAGCCTCACCTAGCTCACATGGTTGTTGTGAGGACAAAAGGAGTGGAGGAACCATGTCCTGAGCTCCCTGATCTCCTTAGAGCAGGGGTGTCCAAACATTTTGACCAGAGGGCCGCATCAAATATCTGGCGTGTGTGGAGGACCGGAAAATAAATTTAAATATAAATTTAAAGCCAAGCTTTTTGTACCAAGCAACCACTGAGTAGATTACATCTTGGCAATGTCTGTAGAGTAACTGATTGTTTTCTGTCTTTTAAATAATTCATGTGTATATGTATAATGTAATGTATGTTTATATCTGTGTGTACACATAGGTGCACACATATACATATATTTGTGTATTGCTTAGGTTTCTATTCTTTCTATGGTTTCTGTACAGAGTCTTCACCCATCAAATGTTTATGCCTAATAAAGGTTTTGTTGACTGACTATAAAATTTAAATAAATAAATTAGAGGTGGAACTTAGATGAGTGAATACATGAATGAATGGGCTCATTCATTGAACCTCTGGCCCTCAGAACACCCTCCAGACACAATCAGAGCACAGTTCTGGTCATGTTCAGCTGAGTGGGCCAGAGGCTTTCAGGGGACAAGAGGTTGGCCGCGGGCTGAAAAGAGGCTTGCTGCGGGCCGCATCTGGCCCCTGGGCCGGGGTTTGGAGACCCCTGCTTTAGAGGAAGGGTAGTATAAAATTGGAAAAATAAATAAGTGACGGAGGTTTTAATGCAATGTGTGGGAGGGTAGCAGTACGTAATTGTTTATATAGCTCTTATCTGTTCCTTGCATTGTCAGGTGGTCAACTACTTCACGTAGAAATTTGACATATGGAACTTCATGTATAGTTGGTTACTGTCTGCTAGGCTACCATGCAAGAAAGCCAAGTGCAACCAGAAGCCGCTGGCATTTGTCATCAAGATTTTCCACTTGAGTCTGGACAGAAGGCTTCAGATTCACTTTACAGTCACCACGTAGTCATAACTTAATGTCTAGCAGAGAGAGAGATTATATTCTATTAAGTTACTTTGGGGAAATGGAAAAAAAAATGAAAAGTATATGGCTGCAATCCTAAACTGATTTACTAATGATGAACAAAATGGGAATTCTGAGTAAACATTCATAAGATTGCACTACAGATTTCATTCAGAACAATGGAGGCTGACTATGGGCCCAATCCTATTCAATTTTATAGTGACAGTGTTGCTGTGCTAATGGGGTATTCACTGCTTCCTGTGTTGGGGAGGCAGTCTCAGAGGCCTCCTCAAGGTATGGGAACATTTGTTACCTTACCTTGGGGCTGCATTGCAGTTGCACAAGTGCTGGAAAGTTGGATAGGATTGGGCCCTATGTCACCACACAGAACTCTAAACTTAACATTCCTAATTCTGCGATCAGGACAATAATTGTAATTATAAAAATTTACAGTGGGTATAAATTATGTCTATCCAGAACAGTAGGCATAAAAACTTTATATTGCAAAATATGTTCTTTAATGGAGATATTACTATATGTAGTAGAGATGGAAGTCATGGAACATGGATGTTCAATAGGTGGAAAATCTGTAACTAAAGGGCAGATTAATGTGGCTTGTGTGTCTGAATCCAGATCCCATTCGTACCAAACAAGGCAGTGATCAATTAAGAAAAAAATATATTTGCCCATATTTTGCACGTATTTTGAAAAGAGCAAATAAGTTTTCATGAGAGGCTAGTTCAGGGATGTTATTTTTTTCCCCAGAATCTGGAATATACTTAACTATTCATCCACCATCTGCTTATAATTTATGCCTAATTAGTCCCAAGTGCCATGCTTATGGATTGGAGTGATGCAGAGCTAAATTTGTGATGAGTGAAAGTTCTTGTTGGCATCCTTCAGTCTCGGAAGACTATGGTATCGCACTCTGAATAGTGTTCTGGAACAGAGTGTCCTCTCCAGTGCGCGAAGCCTGGGTAAAGTAGATATGGAGGATAGGCTGTTACCCATGCAGCAAATCCCCCCTCTCCACATCGCTGAAATGGTCCAATGGAAAGGCAGAAGCCAATACGGTTGGTTCCAGCGACGTCGCAGGAGTTGCCAGAACGTGACTGTGTTCAGCCATGAACTGCCTCAGGGACTCCAGCTCCGGATTTTGCCTCGAGGTTGACTCCTGAAGCCTTTTCCATAACTGGATGTAGCCGCAAGGCAGCGGAGGTTTGGGATCAGAGTTTTCCTTCTCTCAGATGAGCTGCCTTCCCAGGCTAACAAGTCCCATCTACCCCGTGGCTGTTCAGTCGCCTCTTACAACAAGTACAGCCAAACTGAGGGCCTATTCTTATCCCCAGCCCTCAGGGGAATGAGTGAAAGTAGAGTTTGTGCTATTCACAATGCATGACTGTTGGCACATGCTATGCACAGACATGTCCCGGTACTAGTCCCTATAATCCATTTGGCAATTCAGACTTGAGTCTTATGCACTAGAGATGTCGTATATTATGAAGACCCATATGAAAGTGATTAAAATGAAACAAATATGTTATCTATTTGCAGGAATAATGCTGGGCAGAATGGGTAACAGTGGCGTTCCCTTGGTCAGTTTTTGCCAGTGCTTAAACGAATCTGTCATGAAGATAGTGGCTGTTGCTGTGTGGTACGTAATGTATTATCATGCGAGCATAAATCAGTGGCACATCTGTTCGAGCAAGACAAGTGCTGGTGTTTTGGTGCCAGCTGCTTCTATGCTAACACTGGTGGGTTCCAGCAATCAGTCAGACTGACATCTGGCTAATAACAACAAATGATTTACAGCCCAATCCTATCCACACTTTCCTGGGAGTAATCACCATTTACTCTGGTGGTACTTACTTCTGAGTAGACATGCATAGGCTTGGGCCTATGATGGGGTAGGTAAGACAGGGGAACTTGCAGTCCCTTGTGGGGGAGCACAAAAACTGGACCCCCAAATTGTAGTAAACAGAGTCTTCAGCTGGGGCTCTTTTGCTGCCAGTTCAGCAGAAGGCCCCAAGACTTCCCCCACCCAGGCCTTCACATGCCCTCCACAGACCTCCTCCTAGTCTGTACTGCTCTGCCTCTTCCTTTGTCTGTCCTTCAGATCCTCCCTTTACAACCTCTCCTCTCTCCACCCTTTTTTTGGTCAGAGTCACAGTGACCATTGGGATACGTAGTCCCATCACAATATGTTTATAGAGCGTCAGTTGACAGTGGTTGTTAGTAAAATAGACATGACCTGCATATCCACATTGAAAAACGCTGTCTTTAAATACAGTATTCACTAACTGAATGTTATCAATAGAAATTCATGCAGATGTGGAATTGCAGTCATAGCACTGTATGTTCTAAACATATAGGTGTTCACTTTCTTCCATTTTTGTGTGGGTGCACTCCTTCATATGCGATATATCTTTCCTTTCCTCAGGTACTTTCCATTTGGAATAGTGTTTCTTATTGCTGGTAAGATCCTGGAAATGGATGATCCATCAGCCATTGGGAAGAAGCTAGGATTTTATGCCATTACTGTGGTCTGTGGTCTGGTGGTACATGGACTATTCATCTTGCCAATGATGTATTTCTTCATTACCAAGAAGAACCCTATTGTCTTTATCAGAGGGATTCTTCAAGCCTTGCTCATTGCCCTGGCAACATCATCCAGGTACTACTGTGTGTTTGATGCAATGGATGAAAAACCGGAACAATAGTTTTGAGCTGTTAAACCAGCAGCCAAATCCTAACTTGTGCTGGAACAGGTAGGCTGGGGCTACAATGGGCTACTCGAATCTGCACCGCCTAAATTGGTGGTGCAAATCCAAGCAGCCCAGAACTGCCCCAGGCCACCTGGGAACAGGGCTAGGATCCGGTATAAGTACCGGATCCAGGCCCTACCTCCCACTCTCCACCCGCCCACCCCCAGGAATGCCCGTCGCCTGCCCTCCCTCACCCCAAAACGCCTGCCTCCCACCTCCTCCCCACCCTCCCCACACCCCCCTGACCCCTGCACTGGCTGAGCTCAGCCAACGCAAATTCACGATGGCTCACATTGGCATGGGGAGGCCAGCACACAGATGTGTGCCGGCCTGTGTCCCCAAAGAGTTGTGCAAAATTGCTTTATGGCACTTTTGTGACCCTCAACGCACAAGGGACTTGCACTGGCCAAAAAGTCCACTGGCCCATGAGCTTTTTGATTGCAAGTGGAACTCTGCAACAAAAAGGGGGAGGAACAACTTTGAGTAGTGTGGATAAATATATGTGTTCCATAACGAGTGATACTTGAGAAATATGCTATGCCAAGATTTATTATCTGCTATTTTTTGCTAAGTGCTTTGCAGATGTTTCCTGCTGCATTAAGTTGGCTAGACCCCACTGATTTGGGGGAAGAATAGGCCAGACTCTCAATTACCACTTTTAGCAAGTTGACTAAGCATGTGATGATTATACAGCTCCAGCTGCTTGTAGAAGAAGCAAATTTTCTAGTTGCATTTCAGTCTGGTCTCTAGTCAGATTTGGAGACAGAGATTGCCCCCAATTAAAAATATCCTCAGCCTTCCTTCTGGATCACTTGAGTGAATTGGAGTGGGGTACTGAATTGTAATGGGTCCACATCTGCCTCTTCAATAGGTAGCAGAAGATGGTCTGAGAAACTTGTGTGCCATCCCATTGGAATTAATCTGTTACTACAGTAACAACTTCATATACATACCGGTGATATAAAATTGGAATTTTGGAAGGATTTTGACAGTGGTTAAAAGAATGTTTATTCAGATAAACTTATAGAAAATCAAAGGTGAGGTTTAAGCACCTTACAGAAGCCGTATCTGTATCAGTCTGGTCTCTCCTTTAGCATTGGGACAGAATGTACTGAATGTGGTAGCAGAAGAAATCTTGATAGACTAGTGCTGTGTGATACGTTTTGGATACTGACAACTGCTGCAAGGTTCCTTCCTTTAATTGTTTGACTTGCGCAAAGAAATGCAGTATGAATGAAAGGGAAATGCACAACACATAAAAGTCAGTTGAGTTTTCAAAAGCTAGCTTATCTTGTCTGTTGTTTTCCTTTCCTTCTAAGTTCTGGCTATATTTAGCTCCAATGCAGCAACCTTTATGTGCAGATGCTCTGGGAGTTCTCAGGTGTGTCTCCAGCGGAAAGTGCTGCATTCTTACCCCTATAAAACTGCCCATAATTACTTTACTAACCTGGATGAGGAATGGGCAATTAGTGGAACAGCATCCAGTTCTGGACTCCCCCGTCCATATTTTATGGGTGGTTAGCCAATGCAGCTGTGACATCAAGAGTGCTCTCACATTCACAGGGTGCTGTCTGAGTTTGAGATCTCTCCTCTGCTGCTATCATGATATTTTAGGTCTTTGTGTAATACAGCTGGCCATCACTGACTTTGATAAGAAGTCATGCTGCCAGAGGCTTGGGCCTTTAGGAACTTTATTCATGGTGGGCAAATTCTGACAGTTTGCGTAGGATACTATAGGCTGTCACACAGCAAAGTTGGAAAATATAAGACAGAACATGCTCTTATGAGAATCAGTGTGGGGAACAGCTCATGCAAGTGGGAGGTATGAATGTGAGATACAATAATAAGCTCATTTGAGATCAGCATGCATATGTTTTTCCTTTGGCAGGAGAAAGGGAAAATGATGTAAAGTTGTGAAGGAGCAATTATGTGCCTTCAAGAGCATGTAGGACCTTAGTCATTGTCTTTTTAAAACCAGCAGCACAGTGTGACTTGTTTGACTTGTATCAAACAGCAAGAGTCAAAAACCAAAGATTGAATTCCATCTCTGTAGGTATTTTGAATTCCTGGTTGTACTGATTCCTTTCCCTTAAAATTATAATACTTCCTTCATAGCCACCTTTTTACATTATAGGTCTCAAATTATAGCGCTCATAACAATATCTTCACAGGGATATCTCTTGGCTGAAGAAAAAACTTTACTTTTGCTTTAACTTTAATGTGAAATTTGAGTGTGTTTAGAGTTTAAAAGTTTTGCACCCTATGAACAAGATGCTCAAAATCTGTATAGCCACACCCACACTTCGAACACGGGCTCTTTTTTCTGGCACAGAACATGGTGACTGCTTCATAATTTTGAATATCTCAAATTTCACTTAATTTTTTTTAAAGAAAGCAAGTTTCTAGTCCGCATTGTTGTGCTAAACTCAGTCTATGCTTATCTGTGTTGTTATTGCAGCTCAGCCACTTTGCCTATAACCTTCAAGTGCTTGTTAGAGAATAACCACGTGGACAGGAGGATTGCCAGATTTGTGCTCCCTGTGGGAGCCACAATCAATATGGATGGGACTGCCCTTTATGAAGCAGTAGCAGCTATTTTCATTGCTCAAGTAAACAATTACGAACTAGATTTTGGACAGATCATCACCATCAGGTAAAAAACACTTTATAAAGAGACTTCTTTATTCAGCAGACTTGACACTATAGAATAGATGTAGACTATTTTCTTATCATTTGAGTACAGACCATATTGCTGAAACATCAGTACTGTGATCCAAACATCTTTGTTCATAAAGACAAATTGGGAAATGAAGACTGTTTACATTAATTTTGGGGGGAAATAATGGCTTATGAGTAGAGCAATCTTATAAACACTATTGTTAAAAATAAACAGCTCAGTTATACCCTAGCTTTCAGTTTCAAATTGAAGCACCTAAAGTGGTCTAAATATACATTAACAAGAACCAATGTGGTGTAAAGGTTAGAATATTAAACTTAAAAGACCCAAGTTCAAATCATCACTCAACCATAAAATTAACTGTAATAAAACAAAAATCCTCATTCAGCCATTCAGCCATAAAATATACTAGTAATAAAACAAATTTTGCATTCAGCCATGCAGACCAGGACACATTTGATCAGGGCACAATCATCCAGGACACAAATACCTTAATATCTCTTTTTAGTTCTCAGTTGCCTTACTCCAGAGTAGCAGCACAGTCATCAAGGGAGTACTCAAAGAAACTGGTTGGAATTTGTTGCGTGTAGATTTCAAATTACACTAGCTTTGAGATCAAACTGTGCTTATTTAGGATTAAACTCATTTAGAACGAAAACCATGTCAGTGACCTTTTTCTAATTCTTTGCAAGTCAAGAAAGTTGGCTGATGGAGAGGTTGGATCTGATGCCCTCCAGTAAGCTTCTTCATTAATGTTAAGATGCGTTGATGGGGGTCAAATTTTAGATAACTCTTCCATCTATACTGCATACTACTGGCAGTGCTTATTTATAGGACTGTAGGGTGTGATTTTAAAACCGTTCTGCTGTTGACCAGCACAGCATTTTGAAGACAAAATATTATTTTTCCTTAAAAAAAAAAAAGGTCAATCATATTCAATCATAAGCATAAAATTTCCAATTGCATACTTTTTTTTAAATGGCAGCTCATATCAGATATTCAGTCAACAATTCAGGAAATTAACTGACCACTATAGTCTGGAAATGTGACTGAAGAAAGAATTATAGTTGGAAAATAAGCAAACCTTGAATGACAGACTGTTCCTCTGAAACATATTGTGTGTTTGAAGATGGCTTCATTTATTAAGGGGAATAATAAAAGCTTCTTCAAATATGTTAGAAGCAGGAAACCCGCCAGAGAAGCGGTTGGCCCTCTGGATGGTGAGGGAGGGAAAGGGGAGATAAAAGGAGACTTAGAGATGGCAGAGAAATTAAATGAGTTCTTTGCATCTGTCTTCACGGCAGAAGACCTCGGGCAGATACCGCTGCCCGAACGGCCCCTCCTGACCGAGGAGTTAAGTCAGATAGAGGTTAAAAGAGAAGATGTTTCAGACCTCATTGATAAATTAAAGATCAATAAGTCACCGGGCCCTGATGGCATACACCCAAGGGTTATTAAGGAATTGAAGAATGAAGTTGCAGATCTCTTGACTAAGGTATGCAACTTGTCCCTCAAAACGGCCACGGTACCAGAAGATTGGAGGATAGCAAATGTCACGCCTATTTTTAAAAAGGGAAAGAGGGGGGACCCGGGAAACTATAGGCCGGTCAGCCTAACATCTATACCGGGTAAGATGGTGGAATGCCTCATCAAAGATAGGATCTCAAAACACATAGACGAACAGGCCTTGCTGAGGGAGAGTCAGCATGGCTTCTGTAAGGGTAAGTCTTGCCTCACGAACCTTATAGAATTCTTTGAAAAGGTCAACAGGCATGTGGATGCGGGAGAACCCGTGGACATTATATATCTGGACTTTCAGAAGGCGTTTGACACGGTCCCTCACCAAAGGCTACTGAAAAAACTCCACAGTCAGGGAATTAGAGGACAGGTCCTCTCGTGGATTGAGAACTGGTTGGAGGCCAGGAAGCAGAGAGTGGGTGTCAATGGGCAATTTTCACAATGGAGAGAGGTGAAAAGCGGTGTGCCCCAAGGATCTGTCCTGGGACCGGTGCTTTTCAACCTCTTCATAAATGACCTGGAGACAGGGTTGAGCAGTGAAGTGGCTAAGTTTGCAGATGACACCAAACTTTTCCGAGTGGTAAAGACCAGAAGTGATTGTGAGGAGCTCCAGAAGGATCTCTCCAGACTGGCAGAATGGGCAGCAAAATGGCAGATGCGCTTCAATGTCAGTAAGTGTAAAGTCATGCACATTGGGGCAAAAAATCAAAACTTTAGATATAGGCTGATGGGTTCTGAGCTGTCTGTGGCAGATCAGGAGAGAGATCTTGGGGTGGTGGTGGACAGGTCGATGAAAGTGTCGACCCAATGTGCGGCAGCAGTGAAGAAGGCCAATTCTATGCTTGGGATCATTAGGAAGGGTATTGAGAACAAAACGGTTAGTATTATAATGCCGTTGTACAAATCTATGGTAAGGCCACACCTGGAGTATTGTGTCCAGTTCTGGTCGCCGCATCTCAAAAAAGACATAGTGGAAATGGAAAAGGTGCAAAAGAGAGCGACTAAGATGATTACGGGGCTGGGGCACCTTCCTTATGAGGAAAGGCTACGGCGTTTGGGCCTCTTCAGCCTAGAAAAGAGACGCTTGAGGGGGGACATGATTGAGACATACAAAATTATGCAGGGGATGGACAGAGTGGATAGGGAGATGCTCTTTACACTCTCACATAATACCAGAACCAGGGGACATCCACTAAAATTGAGTGTTGGGCGGGTTAGGACAGACAAAAGAAAATATTTCTTTACTCAGCGCATGGTCGGTCTGTGGAACTCCTTGCCACAGGATGTGGTGATGACGTCTAGCCTGGACGCCTTTAAAAGGGGATTGGACAAGTTTCTGGAGGAAAAATCCATTACAGGGTACAAGCCATGATGTGTATGCGCAACCTCCTGATTTTAGAAATGGGTTATGTCAGAATGCAAGGGAGGGCACCAGGATGAGGTCTCTTGTTATCTGGTGTGCTCCCTGGGGCATTTGGTGGGCTGCTGTGAGATACAGGAAGCTGGACTAGATGTGCCTATGGCTTGATCCAGTGGAGCTGTTCTTATGTTACATTTGTTCCCTTACCTTGGGGCTCCATTGAAAGTTGGATAGGATTGGGCCCTCAGTCTGCCCAATATTGCTATAGCAAATAACAGTGCATATTAATACAAATATGTTTATCTGTAGCTCAGTTCAAATGCTAAGCAACATCTAGAAAATTAGCATTTATTCAATAAGATATGTGAATGAATACATTCGCCTTTAAAAGGGGATTGGACGAGTTTCTGGAGGAAAAATCCATTATGGGGTACAAGCCATGATGTGTATGCGCAACCTCCTGATTTTAGGAATGGGTTAAGTCAGAATGCCAGATGTAGGGGAGAGCACCAGGATGAGGTCTCTTGTTATCTGGTGTGCTCCCTGGGGCATTTGGTGGGCCGCTGTGAGATACAGGAAGCTGGACTAGATGGGCCTATGGCCTGATCCAGTGGGGCTGTTCTTATGTTCTTATGTTCTTATGTTCTTATTTGCCTCTTTTTAGGCAGATTTCCCACAGTGAATTTCTAAAATAAGAAGGGTCAAGGGATTAAATGAGTCCATAAGCCACAACTTTTGATTTGGAAGCTCATTCACACAATTCCAGATGTTATTGGCTGACTAGGGTTAGTGAGAGACAATCTGTGGACATTTGGAAACATCCTCATATAACATCACATGTTCTACCCTGGCAGTATGTGCTGGGCCTGAGATCTGGCTTCATATTCAGCCTTGTAGATTGTACATGCTCTTGTTGACTGACAGCCTAAACTTCAAAGTAAATAATTTTAACACTTTTTGGGGGGAGGGGGAATGCAGGTGGGGCCTTGGTATCCTCCAGGGATTCGTTCTCGGAACCCTCACAGATACTGAAAACTGCAGATAATGAAATCCATGGTTTCTGCCCCTTAAACCCTCCAAAGGTGACTGGAGCCTCTGTGTCATTCTGAATGCCTCTGCCTCTGAATACCTCTGTGTCATTCTGAAGCCTCTGTGGGCTCCAGAATGGCCCTTATGGGCAAAAAAAAAAGAAAAAAAAGAAGTTACTTCTGGTTTCCCTCAGGAAAGGGAAAGGGAAGAGTTTCAGGTTGGGCCAAGTCCAGAGGACCCACATTGAGCCAGATCTTCTGATATATAATCTGCGAATAAATAGGCTCCGCTTATATTCTTGCCAAGAGAAAGGGAGAGACAGAAAGAGAGATCTAGCTGGGGGATGTTTGCCAGAGACACTTTGCCTACTACAGGATGTTTGAGCTTGGGTGGCAGAGGATAAAATAGCCCAGTTTTTGGAAAAATGGGGGTAAATGAATGATCAAAGAAAGACACACCTAAATGGAACCTTTAATTCTTTGATGTGTTGTCATATGGCTAGAGCGGTCACACTGTCAGTCTGCTTCAACACAGACAAATCAGCTTTATGTTGGAGTGTGTATATGCGGCTGTGATGTGCATCTTGCAATCTGCTGCATGCATGGATTTACTGCTAGGAGCAGGAGCAGGAACAGGACTGGCCTTGCTGTGCAGTGACTCAAAACAGTAGTGCGGGTGGCATTCTTGGAGTGGTGGCAAACAGATAACCCCCCAGCACATCTGTCCACCACCTTCTCCAAGCTGCTACTCCACTGGGGACTTTAATACACTTCTTCATTTGCTGAGAGCCAGTTGGAAGAGGATCACAGCACTGGTAGCTCCTGTCCCACTAGTGCTGTTAGAAGGTGGAGGAAAGGGGGGTGGGAATCTGCTACCATTCCAAATCTCTTCCAAATCTCATTCCAAAAGAAAATATTTCTTTACTCAGCGTGTGGTTGGTCTGTGGAACTCCTTGCCACAGGATGTGGTGATGGCGTCTAGCCTGGATGCCTTTAAAAGGGGATTGGACAAGTTTCTGGAGGAAAAATCCATTACGGGGTACAAGCCATGATGTGTATGTGCAACCTCCTGATTTTAGAAATGGGCTATGTCAGAATGCCAGATGCAAGGGAGGGCACCAGAATGCAGGTCTCTTGTTATCTGGTGTGCTCCCTGGGACATTTGGTGGGCTGCTGTGAGATACAGGAAGCTGGACTAGATGGGCCGATGGTCTGATCCAGTGGGGCTGTTCTTATGTTATGTTCTTATGTTCTCTTCTTCCAGTACAAAGCACTAAGTAGATTGGGAAAGGCAATTTGGAGCCCACATCTTCCTTTCCCCCCTGCCCTTTACTTATGATGAGTGCAATGGGCCAGCCTCCCTGCTTTGCGCTGCTTGTCTTTGCAATGAACAGGAGTTGGGAATGCTGGGAAGAGAAGGGGACATGGCGTGCCCTCTAATTCACCCACCTGCCTACCCTCATTGATGGCAGTGTGTGCACGCACAAGTGAACACACATACAGAGGTGGCATTTGAGGTGGCATTCAGGTGGTGTGGAGGTACTGTCCCTGGGAAGGGAAGATTCCTGCAGATGGTTTTGATGCAGTTGTGTTTTTGCTATACCTAAAGTGGACTGAAGGAAGCCTGCTTAACTTGTGAATCACCAAGCCGGACACAGAGAACAGCTATGTTTGGCAGTCTGACCGTGGTAACTCTCAATACATGCTTGGTGGGCCACATCCAAAAGTTTCACAAGTTACACTAGCGTATAAGGAAGTTCTGTTAAAAATAAGGGACTGAATTCTTCCTTTTGCTGCAGCAGCATTCAAAAGAATCTATGCTGACATAAAAGAAAGCAAAAAAAATTGCATCAAGATAGTTGTCTTAAATTTTAAAAAAAGTTGATAAAGTGTGGGGGGCTGCATTACAAATTTGTACTTTACAGTTTATGTCTGCATATTTCCACTTCACAATTTGGATAAATGTGTATGGATTTTGGCACACCATCACATGGATTACAGTGCTGTGTCAAAACTGTGGTGAGAGATGCACACAGCCAGTGCACTATTAGCCGGGAGCCAGAACACACAATTTCTTCCAAGATTTTTCCTGCAGCTTCCACCTACCCAATGGTTATGTAAATAGGCCATTACTTGTTCCAAATTCTGGCATATGGTTTCCATATGATGCAGCTGTGGGAATATGCATTCATTATCAGTAAGGCCTTGTGGATTCTGAGAATTTGATGATCTTCATATCATTACTGCCAGCAGCCAAAGGAACTCAACCTCAGTTATAACAGCTGCTCTTAACTGGGACAGTGGCACAAATTATTTCCATTTGCAAATTCTCAATATCTCTGCTACTTCATTTTGTCCATTACTCTATAATAACCCCTATTCCCTATTCAATAGAACTTCGTTCCAACTAAATTCAGGTTGTTAAAGCATATGAGAGACGCATGGCAAATAATTTGGGCCAAAAATACTCGGGGACGAAAAGCTGTCTGTTTCAGACTTGGGTATTTTTTTGTTTGTTTGTTTTTTGTGTTAAATCACAATTGTCTTTCTGCTTGTCTGTAATAGTATTACAGCAACAGCAGCCAGCATAGGTGCAGCAGGGATCCCACAAGCTGGCCTGGTGACCATGGTCATTGTTTTGACATCAGTGGGACTGCCTACAGATGACATCACTCTAATAATTGCTGTTGACTGGGCTTTGTAAGTAAATGAAATCTCTGTTTCTTTATTCTTCAAACCAAGCTGATTGTGTGTATGTTGGACAGCTCAGTTTGTAGGAACTTGTAGTATACTGTGAACCAAACAGCAGAGGAGGGAACTTGATCACATTACTCATTGCCTAATTCACCCATGGTTTTGCTTCATGGTTTTCTATCTCGCAGACTCAGCTTTCCATCTGTAAAATGGGCACATTAAGGATGTAAACACTGCCTTGCTAAATCAGACCAAAGGTTTATCTAGTTCAGGACTCTTACCCAGAGTTGTGATCAGCAATGTATCCTTGGGAAACTTACAAACAAGGCATGATGGTGGCATTAATCTTCTGATGATTGTTCCCAGCATCAGAAATGGAGTCATACTGTTCCTGAAGATAGAAGTTAACTATTCCCCATGATTTATTAGACCCATCTTTCATGAACATTAGGGGAAACTCCATGACAAAAAGATTGTAAAAGTGCAATGAAGAAAGTCAAACTTCAGCCTGCAATGGCATTATTGAAATGGCACACGAATGTATTACCATCAGGACAAGAAGCAATGTATTCATTCACATATCTTATTGAATAAATGCTAATTTTCTAGATGTTGCTTAGCATTTGAACTGAGCTACAGATAAACATATTTGTATTAATATGCACTGTTATTTGCTATAGCAATATTGGGCAGACTGAGGGCCCAATCCTATCCAACTTTCAATGGAGCCCCAAGGTAAGGGAACAAATGTAACATAAGAACAGCTCCACTGGATCAAGCCATAGGCACATCTAGTCCAGCTTCCTGTATCTCACAGCAGCCCACCAAATGCCCCAGGGAGCACACCAGATAACAAGAGACCTCATCCTGGTGCCCTCCCTTGCATTCTGACATAACCCATTTCTAAAATCAGGAGGTTGCGCATACACATCATGGCTTGTACCCTGTAATGGATTTTTCCTCCAGAAACTTGTCCAATCCCCTTTTAAAGGCGTCCAGGCTAGACGTCATCACCACATCCTGTGGCAAGGAGTTCCACAGACCAACCACACGCTGAGTAAAGAAATATTTTCTTTTGTCTGTTCTAACTCTCCCGACACTCAATTTTAGTGGATGTCCCCTGGTTCTGGTGTTATGTGAGAGTGTAAAGAGCATCTCCCTATCCACTCTGTCCATCCCCTGCATAATTTTGTATGTCTCAATCATGTCCCCCCTCAGGCGTCTCTTTTCTAGGCTGAAGAGGCCCAAATGCCGTAGCCTTTCCTCATAAGGAAGGTGCCCCAGGCCCATAATCATCTTAGTTGCTCTCTTTTGCACCTTTTCCATTTCCACTATGTCCTTTTTGAGATGCGGCAACCAGAACTGGACACAATACTCCAGGTGTGGCCTTACCATAGATTTGTACAACGGCATTATAATATTAGCCGTTTTGTTCTCAATACCCTTCCTAATGATCCCAAGCATAGAATTGACCTTCTTCACTGCCGCCGCACATTGGGTCGACACTTTCATCGACCTGTCCACCACCACCCCAAGATCTCTCTCCTGATCTGTCACAGACAGCTCAGAACCCATCAGCCTATATCTAAAGTTTTGATTTTTGCCCCAATGTGCATGACTTTACACTTACTGACACTGAAGCGCATCTGCCATTTTGCTGCCCATTCTGCCAGTCTGGAGAGATCCTTCTGGAGCTCCTCACAATCACTTCTGGTCTTCACCACTCGGAAAAGTTTGGTGTCGTCTGCAAACTTTGCCACCTCACTGCTCAACCCTGTCTCCAGGTCATTTATGAAGAGGTTGAAAAGCACTGGTCCCAGGACAGATCCTTAGCGCACACCGCTTTTCACTTCTCTCCATTGTGAAAATTGTCCGTTGACACCCACTCTCTGTTTCTTGGCCTTGAACCAGTTCTCAATCCCTTGAGTTCTCAATACCTTGAGGAGGCCTCCAAGGCTGCCTCCCCAACACAAGAAGCAGCGCATATACCATAGGCAGAGCAGCACCGGCACTGGAAAATTGGATTGGATTGGGCCCTGAGTCAATTCTGTTGTGTTGCCTGTTTGGGCATTCTTATCATTACAGCTTACTGATAGGGTTATTGTGAACCTAAGGAACCTCCTGCCCTGTCTCATTTTTCTCCTCCTGCCCTCCCCAGCCACTTTTATGGTATATCATTATTTCACCTGTCAGTTGTTAGTACAGGAACAGGTTGCTGCACTGGGACAAAGTTTAAGTTTACACTTGTTCACTTAATGCCACAAGGAGCACTACTGAGTTTTGGGAACAAACAATCCTTGTGTCCAGTCCTGTACACAGAGTGAAATAATACTTGACAGTGGACTGGTCCGTGTATTCAAACATGGTTACTGTCAAGGAATTTCAAAGAGATGGAGGAATTTTAAGCAATGGTTAGTGGAAGGTGGTTTGGAAGTCTCTGACTACCATTTTAATCCCTCTCACCACCTTCTACAGGACATTTGTCATGAGGCAGGCCAATTTCTGTTCTCAGTATCCTAGATGGGGGTTAGAGAGGGTGAGAGTCCAGCACCCACTCTGGCGCTTCTCTGCTTAAAATCACCCTTTCTCCTTCCACCTGTGTCTCACAGATATCAATAACCCGCATTTGAACACCAGAATCTACTGCCATCATGTCTGATTCTGCCCCCAGCTCCCTTATCTGCCACTTTCAGGGCCAAACAGATGTGACAGGGCCATCATTCATGTTTTACACTGACAGTGAAAGGAGCAGATAAGAGAGGTGATGTTCAACCACTTGCTCTAGTATAGTTCTCCTGGTTTTGATATCAGGAGTGAGCTGGAAAGGAAGACAAGTGGCTGCAGCAAGAAACTAAAAGAGTAAGGTGTGAGGGAGGGATGATTTAGTGTCTTCCTGTGTGCTCCTTTTACTGTTAAGACTTATCATCCTCTGCTTTACATGTGGAATGGCAGTGAATGTATGAGTAGTGGCTCCATCACATCTTCTTTGACTCTAAATTTTAACAGTGGGGGACAACTGTGGGCAGAACTGCATGTAGTTAGTAGATGTAGCAGACCAATGTCTCAAACACACACTAACATACTTAACAGCATATGAAAAACTTTCTGATTCAACCCAACTTCATCAAGCTAAAGAAGCTAAAACCTGGACAATACTGATCTTGGACCATCATTTGCTTTTCTAAGCCAAACATCTGGATGTTCCTGGATTTCAGCTTTATGACCAGCATCAATCTATTAACCATTGTGATTGAGTTTTCAGATGTGCTTGTTTGCATTGGAAAAATGAGGAAATTACAGATGTGTTTCAGATTTAATGTTGCTTTGCCAAGATGAACTTGACTCAGCTTCAAGTAGTGTACTAAATGTAGTTCCAGCTCATACACCTGCCCTTTTCCCCCTAAATTTTTTATATTCTTCCAATCAGCTTTAAAGGTTTGTTTTGCAAAATTTACCCTTTCCTCATTGCTTGGTGAAAAAACTGCAAGGTCATCATGGAATTGATTTTACCAGATAACTACAAAATAGGCTATGCCCAAAGGAAATAAATTGAAAAGATATAGAAATTTCAGAATTATACACCTGAATACAAATGTGACAGTAAAGGGTTAATCATAGAAAGAGAGATGCATCTAAACTGAATTCCCAAATACAGAGATATTTATATTCCATAACTGTATTCCTTAACTTGACATAAATGCTATTGTTCCCTGCGTTCATCTCTATCCATCAACCATAAATGTCCAAGCCCCTTTTTACCCGCAATTGGAACCAACATTTTGTTCTGCTTTCCAGCTGGACATGCTTAATGACTCCCTCTGCTTATTTTGCCTAAAAAAAAATTACACTATATAAAAGTACAGTTCCTTTCCTTGTTCTCATGTTTTTGTCTTAAAAACGCGTTCCGGTTTTATTTTTAATACTTGGCTCAAGATTCGCTTCCTTCATTATTCACAAAAGATTTTTAATATTTCTGGACTGATGGAAGAAGAGTATTCCCTCTTCCTTTACAGACTCTTTAAAGTTGTGCTGGATTCCATACTGTACAAAATCAATTCCAAATCAACCCACTTGGAGACTCCTGGAGCCAATTACATAGAATCTGGAGACCAGAAGCACAATGGAAGTTTGGAGCTGGGTTTGATTTGATGAAATCCAGAGTGAATTTAGTCAACCATCTATCACCCAAGTCCCACTTAACTTTTGGATTCTACCATTCATGTTACTGTTTAGGAGGTCAAAAGGGAGAGTAAAGTCAGCTCATGAGAGATTTTCTTCCTTGAAAGTTTTGAATTACTTTTGCTCTTTCAATACAGAATGTACAGAAATTTCAACAAATGTAAATACAATACACACACAGTATAAAATCATACTTTTGGAAAACATTAAAATGTTGTTGAGGTGATACATTTTATTTCTTTGAGGCATCATATTTTCTTGTCACAGGTTTAGTTCAGGAAACTTTTGGTTCAGGAAATGTTTGACCAGTTTGGTCTGATGTTGTGACATATGAATCTATACTCATTATTTTGTGTTTCCTACTCTCCATCTGGACATTCTTAAGTTTCCCCTGCTTATTTCTCTTAAACATTTCTCTCCCATTTTCCTGCCCTTCATAATCTGTTGATTTGGCACGACATCAGATTGGGTTTATATGTTGTTGTTTTGTGTGAGTACAACAGAAATGTAAAGGTCTGTGAATGTTTGCATAACAAAGGAAGGGACCTCTTGCCCCTTGTTAATGCCCTTGCTTTTTTTTTCTTTTTCTTTTTCTTTCTTTTTTTTGCAGAGATAGATTTCGAACAATGATCAATGTTCTGGGAGATGCTCTTGCTGCTGGAATAATGGCTCACATCTGCAGAAAAGAATTCACCAAGGAGGTATCCGAGGTAGGAGCAAAGCAATGAGAAACCGTGCCCCAAAACACTGAAAATGTTATGCTTTAGACCAGGGGTGCTCAATAGGTGGATCGCGATCTACCGGTAGATCACGAGGCAAAATGAGTAGATCGCGGAGTGCCGACCCCCCCTTCAGGTGCCTCTGGGAGGAAACGCCGGGAGTAAGGCCCATTGTACTCAATGGGGCTTACTCCCAGGTAAGTGTGGCTAGGATTGCAGCCTCACAGTCTAATCCTAGGCATGTCTACTCAGGAGTAGGTCCTGTTATACTCAGTGGGACTCAAGGTACACCAACATACATTGTACACATAAATGTTATATGTTATGATGGCGCGAACATTGTAAAAAAAACTCTGGTAGATCTCCGGGCCTTGCTGGGTTTCAAAGTAGCTCTCGAGTCAAAAAAGTGTGACCACCCCTGCTTTAGACATTGCAAGAAGTTGAGTACTTTAGGAGAGATAGTCATGGCTGTCATTTTCTCAAACTCACTTAACATAATCTAGAACAAATAGTTACAGTAAATGCCATACTAAACACAAAACAGAAAGGTAGGATTCCTCTGGAGTGCTGAGGTGTAGTGCCATGGTGTACATAGAGTGACCAGATACAACGGAGGACAAAGTGCCTATACCTTTAATCATTGCATCGAAGGGGAAATATTGGCATGTGCAGCTCAACATAAAAAGGTGTAAAAAGCTGCACCTGCCAAAATTCCCTCTTCTATACAATGGTTAAAGATATAAGCACTCTGTTCTCCATTGTATCTGGTCATCCTGACCATAGTGGGGCAGTTAGGGCACAAGTGGGTAGAAATGGGAAGAATGAATGGCAGGCTGCAATTCTTTATGCGCTTATTTGGCAGTAAGTCCTCTTGAGTTCAATTATACTTACATTTAAGTAGATTTGCTTAGGATTCTGCTGGTGGTCAATAGAACCAATGATGAAAATTGAACGTAATGGCAGCAAATCTGTACCTATGAGCTGTCAATATCTGACAAGTGAACTTCATGTTCAGAAATATTGTTAACAGCCTTCCTAAGACTATACTGGATCAGATTGCAGATGGTGGAATCATGTTTGAATGGTCCTCTTACATCAAATTGCTTTATCTGTGGAAAGCTGGGGAATTGGAGAGAAGGTTTTTAGCTTAACCTTCTTTGGAAAGCATCTTTCCTTGTGCAGGAAAGCTTTTTTAAAAGTGTGTGGGACTACATGCATGCATGCTACCATTTACGCACCCTCATCTGCAGTAGTATAATCCCAGCAGTGCTGAACTACTTGACATTTATGAGCATATCCATTAGTTCCATTCTGGACTGCAGGGATCATGGGTGCTGCCATTTTGAAATATGACTGTTCTATACTGATTTTGGAATTCTGTGGCCATGTTGCACATAAAAATGCTTCATAGAGCCACTCACAGTAAGCTAAATTGAGTATGGCTTAATGGCCCCAAGTTTCTCAAGGCAACAGCTTCTTATCAAGCTCTGGGCACCAAACAATTCCCTGCCATCTCTAAGACAGTAATCAATACCTTCCTATTTCATTCATAGGTGCCTTTGATTTGTGAAACAAAACCCATCAGCATCCACCAGATAATGGCTTACCAAAGAAATGGCTGTGTGAAGAGCATGAATGAGTCCCATGAACCAGAACCTGCAAAAACATTTCAACATCACATACCTGTTCAAGTGGAGCATGAAGAAAACCCCACAGAAACCCATACAGAGAAATCCAGTAGTTGTAAAGATCACTGCACTATTGAAATCAATGAACTGGAAACAAATGTGTAACTGTTACGCATGGCGGTAGCTGAAACCTACCTAACAATGACTACCTCACAGCTGGCAGTAGGTAGCTGGCAGCTGTTTGCCTTGAATGGGAAAGTGTGGAATAACTGCCATGAGTGAACTGACACTATGAGGCCAGCTGTGAACATCTGGAAGGACAGAAGGCTTCAAAAAGTGCAGCTTTTTCAATAGGTTGATTGGTTTTAGTGCAAAGGCACTGACCAATGAACAACTTTGGTTTTACTTTGGGCAATTGATATAATTTCCAAATGAGTTTTTGATGCCCTTTTTAAGTAAGAAGTTTAATCCCTTTTTAAAAAAAACATTTTAACAGCTCCCTTTCTCTCTGTCCTAGAAATCATGAAGAGAACTTTGCAGCACTCAGCAATGTTTTTATATTTCAGTGACCAAAAGAGAGGTCATGCTGAGCTTCAAAATTACTGTGACAATTGCCCTGACATTTTGCCTAAAGCACTCAATATTTTACATTCAGTAACATTCAGTTGAATTTTACATTGAATTAAAAAGATATGTATCTTAGCAAGTGGCCAAGATAATTTCTTATTTGGTAGAGGGTCTCCTTCTTTTAAACTTTAGCATTTTTCTTAAGTTGCAGTGTAACAACCCACTTTGCGTTGTAACTTCATTGCCCATATTAACCACCATTCTGTTTAAATATTTATTTCTGTGTATCCAGTGCGTTAGTTTCTCTTATTCCATATCTCGGCTGGTTGTGATGGTGATGACACAACATTGATGATATACAGCAGGCCCTCAGTGTGTTAGGAATTCTCAAAACCCTTTCCCTTTAGGGAGGAGAAATAAATTGCAACCAAGTAAGTTTTGTTACTTGGCAGGGGTTTTTTTGGTAAGATTTTTTAATTTTTTTTGTAAATTTTTTAAATATACAGATAGCCACTTGTATTACTTTTTTTTTTAACCAATATAATTTTTTGTTTAATGTATTTATTTTGGGGGTGTTACATTTTTGAGATAAAAGCAGGTCTTAAGCTACAGTCTAAAAATACCCCATCACACAAAAATCAGTTTGCCTTCTAAGTGCCAGATGCATTTTCTTTCTTTCTTTCTTTCTTTCTTTCTTTCTTTCTTTCTTTCTTTCTTTCTTTCTCTCTCTCTCTCTCTCTCTCTCTCTCAAAAAAAAAAAAAAAAAAAATTTAGCTCTGGAACTGCAGGAGCCCAAACACAAAACAACTGGTGCTAAAGAAGAATATGTAATGTCTCGTTTGTATAGACTGTATATATGATGACATTTATTGCCCAGATCCCTTGACTAAAACAGACTCTGCCGTCTCAGAACAGACTAAACAGAGGCGCAGATCCAATATATGTGACTGTGGCCCATTTTGTTGTAATGTTATTCTCAGTTCCATCATGATGTTGTTATGCTCTCCATCTTTTAAATCTGTTTCTCTGAACGAATAACCATGCTTTTTCCTCTGATATGTGGTACCCTGGCTAGACTTTCTCCCTGTGTGTGGACAGCCGCACACATCTGTGCTTTAAATACAAGAATGGCATCCATTTGAAGTGGGAGCAACCTGAGGGAAGGGGAGGCAGGCAGCAGCACTCTGGCTGTTAAATGAATTGTGCCCATTTTGGAGTTGCGTTTAGGATTTGATGAAACGTGTCCAGCGTCTCTATAGTAAAGTCATGCCGAATAAGTAATGTTTTCTACACTGAAAGTTAATGTGGTGTGCAGGCTAGAGCAGAGTTTTCAAACATAAAGCCTTTGGGCTAGATACAGCCAGCAGAAGCTCTTTATCCAGCCCATGTGAATATTGGGCTCTCCTAGCACTGCCCTTTCAGTAGGACTGCTTCTGCTGAGGTTATGGGAGGGAGAGATGCAAGGAGTTATCAAAAGGCAAGGAATGCTACAGGACAAGGGGAAAACAAAGAGGAGTGGTTAGAGAGAGATGCTGCTGAGGCACTGGGTGTGTCCTATTATTATAGAGGCTGCCCTCTCAGTAGCGCGGCTTCTGCCGACGTGTCACTTCAAAGCGCACCTCTCAGCTGCTAAGTTGTGTCTTGGCAGGTGTGATTGAAAGGCAGTCTGTGTGATAATTGGGCTCTCTCAGCGTAATAATTGGGCTCTCCCATATCTTGAAAATATAATCAAGATTTGCATATTTATCTCTTCTGTCACTTGCAACTAATGGATTCCTATGTGAGAACAAAGTGCTTATTTCTGGCCATCATCTACATAATGATATCAGTTCCAGCCCTTAGCAGGTGCCATGTATTCTATTTGGTTCACTATATGCAACAAGTAACACCCCTAGGCTAGAGTGTTGAATTTAGGCAGGGAAGGCCCCAGGTTCAAAATCCTTGGGCTAGTAGTGAACTTACTAATCTTTCAGCCTACTATCTCACATGATTGTAGTGATCATAAACAGGAGGAAGGCCCTGACTTCCTTGAAGGAGAAGAGAGATTAAAAGGTAATAAATTATAATTTTAGCTTCCTTTTGTTGCTTTCCCTGCGTGACAAGCAACAAACACCTGCCCAAATGTTCTTTTCTGTATATCTATAAAAAGTACCAGAACCCTTTTACTGTTCTGGACAATGGGATCCTCATTGCAAAATTGCTGCAGGGGGTCAGCAGGTCCCCTCTTAATATCATTAAGTAGGCACATTATTTGGGCTGGATTCTGGAACTGTACATCTCCCATACTGTGCAAACCTCTGAAGAAGTGGTGATCTCATGCTCTGCTCCAGACCGATGGGAGCTTGGCTCCCCTTGGGATTGGAAGCTACCTTTCTTTTCAGTGCCTGCTTTGCACTGGCTTCCATGGCAGATGGCTTCTGTTCAGTTTGGAGAAGCTTGGCTTAGTAGTTGATCTCAGTGTCTCTCTGTGCACTTCTTCCCCCCCCCCTTCTTTGGCCCCTCACACCCTTTCCTTCCTTATATCTTTACTTTCCCAGATCATTTACTACTTTGGCAGTCTGGGGGTCTCTTACCCCTGCCTTATACCTTCACTGAAGAGAAGGAGTAAGTGCTGCATAACATAGTTTTCTGAGAAAGAGAGAGGATGGACTTCTGAGACAAAGGCAACAAACAGTGATCCAATTCTCTACCACATCTAAGATTAAAATGTGGAAATTTGCCATGGATCCTGGCTTCTTGCTTTTCGTTATATACAGTATACTTAGACTGAGATGTCTGACTGTTCCGTCTCTCTCTATTATTCTCCTGCTGCCCTCCTTTCCCAGGCTCTCATGAATCCTTAAATTATAAAATAATTCACCAGTATTACCAGTGTTACCAACTGCATCATGTTACCAATGTTTTCAGTGGGAAATGTTTTTAATAAAGATCCCATTCTGTGCACTGCTAGAGTGAGATGCTGTCACTTTTGAACAGGACTGAAATGAATACAGTCTATTCCAACATTTGAAGTTCAATGAATTTTCTAGTTTTGCCAGCTTTTGAGTAAGAAAATATTGGATTGAACTAACAATATGATGTGATTTTTTTTTAACCAAGGAATTCAAGGATTGATGTATTCAAGGGCATGTTTTCATTTAACACTTGATCTCACATGAACTGAACACTCTAGAATAAGCCAGTATCTTTTGGCATATGCAGGAGTTTGGGACAAAGCTTTAAGAATACAGTATTGTTTCCCAAAGTTGGAAGGTTAGACAGATTTCACAAAGAGGTCTCCTACTAGTTATTCATCTTGACAGTTATATGGCAACTTGATTTTCAGAAATATTAAGGCATAATGCTTATTATTAAGGCATAATGCTCATTTTTTATTTTCCAGCTGTATATCAATGCAGCTGTTGATTATGTATTTGTAGGGACTTCAGAATGTGCATGCCACATTGGGGGAGGGGTAATAGCAGGTGTGGAGTATTAACTGCATGCACTGTTTTGGGGTTTCCTGGAGGCATCTGATTGGCCACTATGGAAAGAAGGATGCTGGGCTACATAGTCCTTTGGATCTGAACCAACTGGGTTTCTTGTTATGTTCTTTTAACTTACACAGACATGCCAACAAGGGCCAGAAACCCTGCTGTCCTTGAATTTGTCTCTATTCACCATTTGCTTGCTCTTAACAGAAACATCCATTATTTGGCAGATGAATCTAATTAGGCAGGCAACCTGTGAATTAATCTCATATTAAGGCATGTTGCTCATTTCTCATTTTCCAGCCATATATCACTGCAGCTGTTGATTATGTAAGTGGTATTTGTAGACACTTTGTACTTGTGGATATGATTCTCATATGTTGTCCAGGAGACAACAAACATGTGATCCCTGCAGGCTCAGAAGATAATATAAAGCAAACCATCTGCAAATCACAACAACGTCCTGCATGGAATAATACACACAATAATAATAATGGAGTGGAAAGGAAATATCTCTGAGCTGGCAATGGTTCCTCTTGCCTTAGCCTTCTGACTGAAAAAGTGATTAACATTTTACAAAAACAGACATAGGCCACAGCAAAGAAAAATAGGTGAGAGAGGAACTAACTGGAGGAACAAACAGAGGAAATCAGATCAGTTAGCATTCTTAGAATTCATTATCAAGAAACCTTTGGACCAAAGCCACAGTTCCACCATTCCAGTAGAATAATTAAGTGGACTCTGCAGATTTAAATGCCTTCCATGGGGTTTTTCGTATCAACCCAATGGGGTGTTGGAAATGTCCTTAGTTGCTCTCTAGTTAGATTATAGATGTTTATAGTTCAAAAAGAGGGATGTGTAAATCCCAGCCACATGCATATGTATGCTTAGGATTTCTTTAAAATGTATTTTTATTCATCTTTCACTTTCTGGGAGCTGGACTGCACACCATGCAGGTCCAAATAAAACCTCAGCACAGTGGAGGCTTACCCAGAGGTCAGGGAACAAATGTTCCCAGAGGCAGCCTCTACCATTGCCCCCCCTTCCCTGCAGGATGCAGCAGTAGCCTTTTTGGTGCCATTGCATTGGCAGAGGCAGGGGTATGGCTAAGATTGGCATCTAAGTGTGTTGTGTGTATTTGCATCTGTGTACCTGTGTATAATTCTTTCGCGTCAGTGTCACAGTGAGATGCCCTACCCTACTGGTAGTCCTTAAGGGCACTTTTAAAAACATTGACATTAAGGTTTTACTTTTCATAAGAATGGGGAAATGAACTTATGTATCCGTAAATTATGGCCAAACCCAGTTTTGTTTAGCAAAAAGTTTGAAAAAAGAATTCCTTGCCAAGATTACTGCGTATTCTAATGTACCAAGATCACTAAGTATTCTAATACTCAGATCACTGAGTATTCTACAACTTGTGCAGCTCAAAGTAGATTTTTTTTTTACGGTGCTGTCTTTCTTGGGCTGAACTATAAGCTTAGTATGAATTCCGCACATTCTGATGGTTCCATAAAACAAAGCATGCTATAAATATGTTTTGAAATGTCTTTGTAAAAACCAAGCTCGTGTGCAATGTGCAACAACACATTATTACAAGAATCTTATGTTTGCAAAGCCTTCAACAATGAAGGGATTTTTGGATGTCATTTGCTGTCCATCTGTTTAAAGGCTCTGGACATTGTACAGACTTCTGTTCTCAAAGAGGTCTTCCTGGGATTCTTTCATGTAACTGAGATATAAACAACTGATGCATTTGCTGTTCACCAAATATGCTCCTTTGGAGATTTCATGGTGGAGTTAATGAGAATGTTAATGTAAAACAGCCACATTGGCAGAGGATTGGAGGATAGCAAATGTCACACCAATGTTTAAAAAGGGAAGGAGAGGGGACCCGGGTAATTATAGGCCAGTCAGCCTAACATCTGTTCCAGGTAAGATGGTGGAATACCTCATCAAAGATAGAATCATAAAACACATAGACGAACAAGCCTTGCTGAGGGAGAATCATCATGGCTTCTGTAAGGGTAAGTCTTGCCTCACAAACCTTTTAGAATTCTTTGAAAAGGTCAACAGGTAGGTCCTGTCATGCACTGGGAATGGGTTGAGGACCAGAAAGGAGAGAGTGGATGTAAATGGCCAATTTTCACAATGGAGAGAGCTGAAAAGCTTTTCAACCTGTTCATAAATGACCTAGAGACAGGGTTGAGCAACAAGGTGGCTAAGTTTGCAGGCAATACAAAACTTTTGTGAGTGGTGAAGATCAGAAGTGATTTGGAAGCGCTCCAGAAGGATCTCTCCAAACTGGGAGAAGGGGCAGCAAAACGGCAGATGTGTTTCAATGTAAGTGTAAAGTAATGCACATTGGGCCAAAAAAAAAATCAAAACTTCACACGTAGGCTAATGGTTTCAGCTATGGAGACGGAACAAGAGAGGAATCTTGGGGTGGTGGTGGACAGCTCAATGAAAGTGTTGACCTGATGTGTGGCAGCGGTTAAGAAGGCCAATTCTATGCTTGGGATCATTAGAAAAGGTATTGAGAACAAAACAGCAAATATTATAATGCCGTTGAACAAATTGATGATAAGGCCGCACCTGGAGTATTGCATCCAGTTCTGGTCGCCACATCTCAAACAGGACATAGTGGAAATGGAAAAGGTGCAAAAGAGAGCGACTAAAATGATTAGTGGGCTGGGGCACCTTCCTTATGAGGAAAGGTTACAGCATTTGGGGCTCTTCAGTCTGGAAAAAAGGCACCTGAGGGGGACATGATCGAGACATACAAAATTATGCGGAGAATAGAGTGGACAGAGAGATGCTCTTTTCCCTCTCTCACAACACCAAAACCAGAGGACATCCACTAAAATTGAGTGTTAAGACAGACAAAAGAAAATATTTCTTTACTCAGTGTGTAAGTCTATGGAACTCCTTGCCACAGGATGCGGAGATGGCATCTGGCCTAGATGCCTTTAAAAGAGGATTGGAAAAATTTATGGAGGAAAAGTTCATCACGGGTTACAAGCCACGATGTGTATGTGCAACCTCCTGATTTCAGAAATGGGCTATGTCAGAATGCTGGATGCAGGTCTCTTGTGTGCTCCCTGGGACATTTGGTGGGCTGCTGTGAGATACAGGAAGCTGGACTAGATGGGCCTATGGCCTGATCCAGTGGGGCTGTTCTTATGTTTTTAACAACAATATTTTCCTCAGTCAAATATATGAGAGGGGTGTTTGTTAGAAGAACAATTTCTTCTAACTAGGAGTCAGTATTGTTTGAAAACTATAGCTTGTGCGCACATATTTTTGTGGCATTTCTCTCATTAACTCATGTTGGATCCAAAATAGGCATCAGCTATCTGTTACTGTCTAGGTGAGCTTTCACGTCTCATAAGGCATCATTTCAACTGCTCCCTTTCAAAATTTGTCAGATCTTGTGCCCCACTCAAGACTTGAATATTTATAATTTAACAGTGCCATCCTATCCTGCACTGGTACAGCCAGACTGCATGGCCTGCACTGTCTCTTACACAGGTTAGGGGTAGGCTAGAGGTCATCTTGGTTAAGGAAATATTTTCCACCTTACCCCATGTCAAGCCCCAGTCTTTGGGGTTACTTGGATCTGTGCCAGTTGGTGCACATCTAAGAAACCCATGTAGGGCCACTTGGTCCAAGGTTAGGAGATGGTGTGCACTGCTGCTGCTGATTCCACACACCCCCCGGGCCTGATACACCTCCTATTCCACCCTACCCCTGTCTGTCTCCACACCACCCACCCACCACCCTCTCCCACCCCCACACTACCTGGTGCACACCTGTGCCAGTCAGCATGGGGACCGGATCCAGTGCTGGCCGGCCAGCACACATCTTTGTGCTGGAGTTCCTGGCTCTCAAATAGCCGCAAACAAGCTTTACAACATGTCTGCAACATTCAGAACTGGCACTCCAGTGCTGGTAAGTCAGCATGAGGGCCGGGGGCGGAGGCAGAGGTGGGTGGAACAAGGTGGGGCAGGGAAGCAGAAAAGTCTGGGTGGGGAGGGTGGATCAAGGCTAGGAATGGGGTATTATCAGCAGCAAACACTTTAGAGGCAGGAAAATGGCACCCCATGCAAAATAGTTGCCTGAGGCAATTGCTTCAGCTCATGTCACAATAGGCTGGCCCTATTCAGATGTTGTAGCAAACCTAGGGGGAGAAGTTGCATGGATAAGTGTGAGTATGTAGGTGGTTCTGTAACAGAAGAAGCTGAGTAAAAGATGTGCATGTGCTGTGGGCCAATACGGGAGATGTGGCACAAGATACTGTAGGAGCCAGAATAGCTAGGGAAGCCACCCAGCTGGATAATTACTGACCTGACTGGTTTGGACAGTTCTGCCCTTCCACCAACCTTGTCAGGAAAGGGAGGCAAATGCTGGGTTTCCTACCTCCGCTGATGCCTCAAAGATTTTTTTTAAAGTTTGAATTTGTTCATAATTTGTGTAGAAACACACATGGATACTGGTATAGAGGAGACCAAAACCAGGAGTATTTATGTGCCCCACATGTGTGACAGCAGTAGTGAGAAACAGTGAAGTGTCCTCCATGGTGCACTTCATATCCAGCTTGGCCCATCCTGGGCCTCTAACTTCCTCTTTCCTCGTTGTGAAAGGGGTGATGCTGGGGATGGCTAGGTTAGGCACTGGCCAGAGCAGCAGGTGCCAAACTCAAGTCCACGGGCCAGATCCGGCGCTTGGAAAAAGCATTCCCCATCATGCACAGCACTTACTGTTCCACACTGCTGCCTGTCACCCTTCCAGCCAATCTAGTCAGAAAGATTCCACTTCCACTGCCTGTTACCACAGCAGGCTCTGCGCCTCTATTTAGGGGCAGAAGCGGCTGCCAGAGTTATTTTCTGACGAGATCGGCTGGAAAGATAACAGGCAGCAGCACAGAATGTTACGCACTGTGCAAGACAGAGAAGGCTTTTCCTTAATGCAGTGGTCCCGCAATTTAGAGACTGCTGGGCAAGGGGATCCACTACCAGTGGTAATAATAATAATAATATTATAATAACAGGTATTTATATACCGCCTTTCTTGGTCTTTATTCAAGACTTTATTCAAGGCGGTTTACAAAGGCAGGCTTTTATTTAAATCCCTTATTAAATAGGGATTTTTACAATTTGAAAGAAGGTTCTTTCTTTCAAGAACCACTACATTCAAGGTGTTTCGTTCCGATCTGGCTTCACATTCTGGCCTCCATCCTCCCATGCTCAGAGCAGATGGAATGGCTCAGCTTCAGCTTGTCAGCTGCTTCAAGGTCGCACGGTGCCAGTGGCCTCGAACTGGCGACCTTGTGGATGTGGATTCATACTGCACTGAATTGAGCTGATGTGAACCAGTTACAGTGCCTGGCCCAAGTCCCTTTGAACATCAGATTATGTTACCACCACCAGAGGATGTCAATTGGAGCAGAGCACATCATACTAAAAGTGAATACTATGTTTATCTCTTGGTATATTTACCATGGATAGAACAAAATGGACACAATTCAGCTCATTTGAAGATTTCAGTTCTGGAGATTTAAGAACTTAGTTAACAGTCTCACAGAGATTTAAAGAGACTTCCAAGTACCTATGTTGAGATCCCATTGTTCACACAAGGTTCCAGTCTGTTTTCCAAACATCTGAACCTTTAAGTGGCGAAGATAAAGCTAACTGAGTAGAAGGGTTGTTTTAATCCAACGTTATATCGCTTGCCTTTTCCTATTAACAGCAGCACAGTGTTGTGAGCAGATGGTCAGCCTGGAAATCTGCTGTCTTGTGCAAAGAGAATTACAAGAGACCCTTCTTTCGGATCATCACAGCTGGCTTCCCTGAATCTAGCAGATATATGCAGGCATTTAGGATCAAGCTGTCATCTATCCACTTCAGCAGCTGCAGATATCCAGGCTGCCTCACAGACTGATTCTAATGGGCTAATCTACTGGTGGAACTAGCATTCCACTAGCAGAGACTGTTCTTATGGCAATAATAAAAAGGTCACACACAGTCACACACAGTTGGGGTGCTGGGCTGCTGCCTCCTCCCAGTACATGGTGTCAGGCTGCTGCTGGGCCACTGATCCAGTTATGTCAGCTGGGGCTGCGGGAGGGTGAATAGGATGGGGAGGGCAGATCAGGTTCAGGAAGGTGGATGGTTCAGTGACTGTGGCATCCACCAAATCTAAACTCTCTGCTCAGACCCAAACCCAGGTCCATGCAGACCTGCACCAGTGATTTTGCTAGTGAAGCTCCAAGAAAACCTGTCTGCACCTCAGAGGCTTACCACCACCACCCACACACAGAAAGTTTGATAAAACTCTCAAAAGCAAAAATATATTTTTATTTCCACAACACAGAATAATTTGATATTTTAAACCTTCATAAAGGTGGATGCATATTGCAGGCTTTGGAAATGGGGATAAATTATAAATGGGATCCAGCCGTAATTAATATTTCTTTTTAAATCCAAATATACATACTCAACTGAACCAAGAGAGACTGAACTGTCCAATGTGGTGAGTTGGTCTTACTGCTGGTCGATGGTCAAGAGTGATGCCTCCAATTGTTCTACAAATGTAAGGACACAGAGTGCTGTCCCCTTCTGTCATCAGTGAGTACAGGGATTGATTTAAATGCTGTGCTGGGGCATTCATTGTAAAAAGTCTCACTTTTTCACAGATGAAAACCATAGGACAAGCAAAAGAAGGGAAACAAAAGCCAGCTTTTGCAAATTCCCCCCAAATCCCTTATGATCCAGGAGGTACTTGGAGAAGAAGAAGTAGAAGATGTGAGATGATACCTGGGGGCCTTTCCCTCACATTTAGAAGATTGTCTTCAACTGGCCTTGCCAAGCATCACATGAGCCAACCACCTGAATGTAATTCACTACAATTTCACTAAGTGCTCTGTGTATATCTATAGAGATACAGATAAGTTACAGTTATATAAACACAGAGATACATGTGGCTTTGCTGAATGGTTTCCTACAAAACATGAAATCAGAAATGGTTCATGAGCTTGACATGGCAACTACTGCTGAAAATGCAACACGTTTAAGCAAAGAATCAAAACAGCTAGTTAGGGTTTCATTTATCCAGGTTTTATAAAGCCTGCCCCCTGTTGGAAAACAGCTAGAAACTTATCTTTCTTTTAAAAGGGTATACTCTGCTTTGAAATTTAGAGACAACCTCCCATATAACAATATGGCGGGGGAAAGAGTGCTGGGCTAGAACACTGGAGAGTGAGCAGAGGCTGGTACTCATACCTCATCAGGTGCAGGGGGGCAACATTTGGCACGCTGTCTTTGGATGCTCTACACAGCTGCTCTACACACTGGGGGATAAATATGATGAATTACCCCTTTTTAGTCAGCCTCCATTCTCCAAGAGTGGGTTGGGAAGATTTTTAATTATTATTTCTTTGCATTTTTCTCCCTTTTTTTTTTCCTGAGTAGCAAAACAGCATTATTTCTGCTATAAAAGAAAAAATATCAGGACAACATCAATAACACTAATTTATGCCCCATGCTAGATATTTGTCTGCCAACTGAACAACTCCACAGGATTGGGGCATAAATGCATTTTTGTACTAAAATTTTTGGGCTAGGATTCTCCCAAAAGATAGAGTATAGCTGGTATGCTCCCCTACAAAAGCATTGAAAGTAATTTTCTACCATGTTGATATGCTTCGTTCAATCACAGTTTATCTTCATTTTCCCCCTACTTCCTGTTCTTCTTCTTCCACTTCTTCCTCCTCCCCCATTTCCTCTTCTGAACGATCCCCATCCTTCAGTGGGTCACTGAATTCAAAGTTTCCTTCAATGTCCAACACCTGCAGGTGCTTTAGTCTTTGGAAGGTGCTTTCTCTTACTGCACTGAATGCAATCTTGTTAAACCTTAAAGATAAAAAGAAAGTATCTTTGGTGTTAGAACCCAATCTTTTGATTTTCCTATTAATGCAAATATGAGAAACATATTCATTAATGCACTTCCAGAGATCTACCAGACCCTAAACCAAGATGCCTTTGAAATGTAAGGAATGAGAATCATCAGTGCCATTTGCTTTTTTTCCCCTGCTCATATTCCAGTATTTTGGTTTCACTTCCAACCATATTATTCATGGAAGCTATGGTAATCTCATACTCATGAATTCTCCCAATTTACAGACATTTTAATGCGCATGTAGATTAATACACATTAATGCGCATGCACTTTAATACACATGCAGATGTATATGCATACCTATTGAATAGCCAAGACCCCTCCCCCTTTTGCTATGGATTGATCATTGGAACAAATACGATCCTGGAGTCACAATATGTAAATAAGGATTCAAGGAATAGGAAAACTCATTACATACCTTCCCAAGGACTCTCAGTTGACCTGTTCCTAGTTTCAATGCCTTCCCAATCACTGACACTCATCTCCTAATTACCTTAGGTAGCCACCACCTGTTCTAGTCCTTCAGGTGCTTAGCCTCCTACTCAATCTAGAAACCAACTCTCATCTGCAAATCCAGGGTGTCAAACATAAGGCCTGATCACACTCAGCTCCTTATCTGGCCATATGATAACTGAGCTCTCTTAATTAGCTCAGTTAATAAAGTGAGAGATAAAGTGCTCTCATCTGATACCTCTTTCTATTGTTCTCTAACACTGGAGAGAAACTAGATAGTTTGTGCAGATTAGTGACAGGAGTAATGCTAGGTAGCCAGACATGAGTGTAGATCCCTGATAGAAATGAGGCAAGCATGTATGCAATGCAGATAGAAGTGCACTTCTGTTTGTCCCATTGCCAAAAGAATATAGTGGGGAAAGGTGCAAAGAACTTTACACCTTGTAAAGAAAAGCAACCAAAATGATCAGGGGCTGTTTAGCTTGGGGAGAAAAAAGGGACAGGGAGAAGGTATAGTGTCATGAAATTGGACATGGACTGGGAAGAAGAAAGAACATGGTTTGGACTCAAAAAGTCATAGAACAGTAAAACAGTCTTCAAACTGGAGACTGCTGCACACCGGCAAAGGAAAGGTGCCAACGGTGCTTACCTTCTGCCAGGGAGCTGCTGTTCTGCACTGCCAAGCTCCCCAAAACTGCACCCTGGCCCTGCCTGGTAATCTGGGTGCAATGGCTGCTGGGGTAATAGAACCCAGAAGCTGCTGACCGGGGTGCGGTTTTGGGGAGATCGGTGGCACAGAACTGGCTCCCTGACAGAACGGTAAGCACTATTCACCGGGAAAATGGATCCAGTTGTGCACCAGATCCAGCCAGCAGGCCAGAGTATGGAGAGCCCTGGAATAGTAATATCATTATTAAACCTTTGGGCTTGTATTACTCAAACAGCATCTCCACATGCCACAGAGCCAACTGCTTTTGAAACTGAGAGGACCTTCCAAAGCAGTCTGTGATATAGTATAGTAGTCTGCATATACATGTCAAATTGCCCAAACCTGTTTGGACCTGTCACTAGCAGAATGATCATTCTGCTGGTGGTGAGTACCTTACGGCAGTTGTAAAAGGCATTCCAGCAGTGCATGAACAGTGCTGCTGGAGGGTCTTACTCTGTACCCTGAGGCAGGTAGGATGGGTGGAGGCAGTATAGAGTGGGGAGAGAGTGGAAGGAGGTAGTGATGGGGCAGGGGAGGGCAAACAAGGCATTGATGGGGAGGCTAAAGAGAGGATTGGGTCCAGGAAGGGGGCAGATTCAGTGGCGGTGGCAGCAGCAGCCACCAAATCCTAGCCCTTTTCCCAGATCAGATCCATGGAGACCTGCCAGTGAATTTGCTAATGCAGTTCTGAGTAGACCCTTCCACACTGCAAAGACTTATCCCTGGATAAGGGAACAAAAGACAGGGCTGTAAAATAAATACAATAATACCATTTAAAATTATTAAATCCCACAGGTATGCCCCAAACTTTAAGTGACCCAGAGTGCAATCCTATACATTTCTACTCAGAAGTAAGTCCTATTGTGTTCACTAGGGGTTACTCCTGAGAAAGTCGGTACAGGATTGTAACCCCAAAGTAACTGTGAACCCTGATCTATGACAGAGGCACCTCAGGAAAGACTGCTTTTTGCTTGGGCTACAAACCTGAGATAAATTCCCTTTAAGTTGGGTGTGGATTCAAAGGCATCCTCCTGCACGATGGTGATCTTGTTGTTCTGGAGGTATAGGTATTCCAGCGATTCCGGCAAATCCGATGGAATAGAAGTCAGTTGATTGCCAGCCATATCTAAAGTCTGCATGAAAGGATGGACAGCAGAGCATTAATGGAAATAGTTCACAACTTTCATTTTGATGTTTTTAAAGGCCAGGCTGATTATATAGAACATTAAAATAAACCTCATGTGCTTTTGGAGGGGAGGGTGGAATAAACAATTAATTTTTTATTTATCTATTTATTTATTTATTTATTTATTTTCAAAGAACTCGGAGCTGTGTACACAGCTGCTCCCCTCCTTCACAACAACCAGGTGAGGCTGAGAGAAAGTGACTGGCCCAAGGTCACCCAGGAAGCTTCATGACTGAGAGGGGATTTGAACCTGGATCTTCCAATTATATGCTACTAATGAGATGATCACAAAATGGTGGGAAATGTGGCCATATAAGCATACTGTAGCTTATCTTGTCTGTTTGAATTCAGGTCACACACAGGTGCCAATAACAAATCAGGTTTATTAAGCAATGTTATATACAGCTGTCTGCCCTGGCTCTTAATACAGGTCTGTAGCCCTGGTTTTTCCCAGTCTAAGGTGGGGGAAGGGGAGAAAGGTGTTGAGAGGCTGGCTTGATGTAAAGACAGTGCTGGGTTAATTCACTTGGCCCAAATCACATAGCAGAGTGTAGGTGAATGACATGACATCCCTAACCTTTCCAGCTGGCTTTGGTCCATCTTGATTTCCCTTGGTCCCTGCTTTCTCCCTCTCTCTATCCCTTTGGACTCCTGCATCAATCCACTACCTCGCCTGTATCATTACTTCAAGCTCCCTCCAAGGCCTAATGCAGCTACACCCTTCCCTTATGGCCATGTGCATGAGATGAACACCAAATATTTGATGCATGTATTCAAATGTCGCCATGGAGATGGGCTGTAGTGTTTGGCTGATAGGGCTGCCAACCCTCCAAAGTGTCCTGGAAACTTGTGACAATCAGCACCAGTCCTTATATGACTGCTGAAAGCAGTTCAGCAGGGCCTCCAGGAATTTCCAGTATTACATTGGGATGAAAAATAAATCTTCAGCACAAGCTTCAGTCATTTGGCAATCCTATTGCTTAGGTGCATTGCAGTTCCAGCTTTATTTCTTGGCTGGCTTGCCTAATTTTTCTTACTCTTGGCCCCAGGTGTTGTAGGTTTGTTCTGGCAGGAGTCTGAGTTTTTTAAAGCTACCTGACTGGTGGAACAGTAACTGCTGTAATTGCTGAAACTGCAGCATGGGGCAACTTGGCATTTCAAGCTCCTAATGTTTGCTCATGCAAATAGGGCACAGAGCAGAGGGAGAGGATTGGTCTACTTGTGTGGTGATGTCACAACTGCCCATCCCTCTACGGTGGAGTAGCAGTACTTTCTGCTACTTCCAGTGGGGAGGTGTCCCAAGTGAAAGCTGATACAGTATATGTTCTTCAAGCACAGTTATTACCTTCCTCTCTGCTTTCTTATGCTATCTCTACTTCCTGTGCTTATGAGGTGGCTCAGGAAGAGAAAGTAATTAACAAACTTGCAACTTCTTAGAGAAGAAGGAACATTATAGAAGATTCTACTTTACTTGGAAGTAAGTCTGAGATCAGTGGGACTTGCTCCTAAGTACATAAGCCTTTTTAATTCCAGGTTATGATGAAATGCAGTGTAGGCTTTGTACACATTACTGAGCATAGTTTTTGACTGCTATTTAGTACTTATTTAAATTTGCACACTACTTTTATTGTTTTTAAAAAGGAGCTAAAATATTTCTTTAAAAAATTAGTAATATGCCCCTGTTATCTAGAGTAAATTCCACAACGAATGAGCTAAGATTCAAGCTAGCAAAGGCTAATCCCTAAAAGACTAGTCATGGGAAGAGGTAATCAGCCAGAAGTTCAGGCCTTTGCACAAAGATCATTCAGTATTTTGGCTCTGGAAAAACGGGGCTGGAAATCACCCAAACTGTGTGTCGATGAAAAACTGCACTTTGGCTTCCAGCTGAACATGCCATTTGGACGCTTTTGCCTTTGGTCCCAGGTGGAACCAAGAGAAGCAGAGGCAGTTAAAAGGCAATAAGAAAACTCATGGCAGTATTTGTTAATATATTTATTAATTTTAATTATTAATATATTTACTATTTTTAGCCTCTCAGCCTGGAGTGGAATTATTTATATATATATACACATACACACACACACACACACACACCCCTATTAAATAACCACTAGGACATTTTATGGTTAGCAAACCTGCAAAGTTTGTTTCTTTTAGCTGAATTATTGTACAGAGACTAGTGTCAGAGACATTTTATTAATGGTCAGTATTATTTTTATATAGTCCACCCTCAGCATCTGCAGGGGTTCCATTCCCAGAACCCCTGCAGATGCTGAAAACTCCAGATAGTCAAATCCACTTTTAAAAAGTTTTTTTTAAAGCATCCCATTAATAGTCTAAAAATCTCTTTTCTTATCATTGTAGAGCAGCAGGCAGGCAGTTTCCAGGGATTAGAACAGCTATTTTCAGGTCGTGCCAGGGCAAGCGACTCACTCCCTTGGCACTGGTGCACTGAAGAATGCAATGCAGAAGTGATAAAATGCTTCCATGTTGCATTTTGGGGTGACCCAGGGCCAAGGGAAGGGGCCGCTATCTCAGTGCGACCTGCAAATAGCTATTCTAATCCCTGGAGACTGCCTGCCTGCCTCTCTACAATGGTAAGAAAACTGGTTTTAAAACCACTATTTAAAGGGATGCTTTTCATTATTTAAAAGATTGACAGGGCCCTTCTCGTCCTTGGTGGCCATCTGCATTGAGTCAAATTCGCGAGTGGTCGAACAGCTGATGAGAAGGCCTGACCTGTATACATAAAGGCCTTCATTGCTTCCATTTTAACCAAAGGTACTGAAAGCCAGGTCCAACGAAAAAGTTATACAATGCTTCCAAAAGATGTTCAAACCTTGGTGGATCTTCAGGAGGAGCCACCAAGAATGCCTCTCCATATGATACTTGTTTCTGAACTCAAAACTGGAAGGACATTCTCAACAAATTTTTACAGGAGGGCAACACAAGATTCAGTGCAGATGCTGGCATATTGGTGTAAAGAGCAGTGGCATTTGCAGAGGGAGGGCAAAACAGTAAGTTGTGTGGGCGCCTCAACGCACCATGTAAGTGGCATCCCTCTCTTGACTCCTAAGCCATTCCAGGTGGTCAGAGCAACACAGAGGAGACATCTCCAGGTTGCTCTTGCGTCCCAGAATGGCTCCTAAGGTGAGGGGGAAGGGCCACTTACATGGCACGTTGAGGCGCCTGCAAAACATACCCTCCAGGAGCACCACTGGTAAAGAGCTCCCACCGACCATCCAGTTTTAGATTGAAGGACAACTAGATTCTGTACCAGCTGAAGTTTACAAGCAACCATCAAAAGCAATACAGACTTCACAAAAGCCAGACATAGCTTCAGTCTGAAGTTGTTCTCCAATTCCCCAGCATCCTCTGTGACCACCACACCCAGAACCTGGTGTCTTCATTGCCAGCAGCAGTGGGAAAACCCTTTCAAGCTGGTACCAGGTACATGCATAGCACACAGACTTCCTAGGGTGATTGCTCTAGGATAGCATGTTGGAAAACACCACTACAGGGCAAGTGCTGTAGGCAAGGACTGTGCATGAATGATACTCATGCTTAGAGCCAACTGAAAACAACTTCACCAGCACATGAGCTAGAGAAGCTTGGATTAGGAGCAACATATTTTGAAGAAAATCTCTCGCGCGCGCGCACGCACACACGCACACACACCTGTAGTCACCAAAGCATGAAGCTTGTCATAAATAAGATTTGACTGTAGGATATTCTACTGTCTCTAAACATTTCATTAGATCCCTTCTCACCCATAAATCTAACTGAATATATTTTTTGAAAATAAATGAATGGAAACGATGCCAGGTTCCAGACATTCATAACATTCCTGAAAAGCTTTTCTGTTCTCATAAGTACTTCATGAGTCAGACCACAAAATATTCAATTAATGTATTCACATGAGTGGATTACACTGGGCTAGGAATGTAGTTCCACAACATTTGAACTATGGAATTTTTTGTTTTTTAGCAATAAAATGGAGGGCAATAGAATATCAGTATTTATCACCATCGCGGGCCCCAGGAAGAGGTGAGTTCATGCTGGCTGAGCTTGTGGGGAGGAGGCGGGAGGGACGTGTTTTAGGGTGGGCGGTGGGCATTCCCAGGGGTGGGCAAGAGAGCAGGAAGCGGGAGGCAGGGTCAGGACCCGGTGGTTACGCTGAATTCCGACCTCATTCCTGGGTGACCAGGGCAGTCCCAGGCTGATTGGATTTGTGCTACTCCATGAGAAGGCCCAGAACTGAGTACACCCATTGGGGCTGCTGTGGCTCTCCCCGCAATAAGGGGAAAAGTTTCCCCTTGCCTCGGGCTGAGCCTCAGACAGCCCCAGACTTGATACAGCACAGGCCCACTGGTTTGCCTGTTCCAGCACAAGTTAGGATTGCGCTGTCCGACAAGTAAAATACATGGGATACCTTTAGACATAAAAGTGTCATAGGTGCAAAAAACTCTCAAGCATCATGTATAGAACATTATGTCAGCAGCTTTACTCAGTAAATGACAAAGCTATGGGCTGAATGCAATTTTTTGAATGTAAGAATAACAGTTATATACCGCAAAAGACAATGAGGGCCAAACTACACATTGCATTAAGTCTATCATTAACTGCCCAGCTTGACACAAGAAGTGAGCTGGAGCTTGGTAATACCCTTTTTACAAAAAAACCAGCAGTGATCAAACACATAATCGAAATTAAGACTTAGTTTTTCTGAGTACTTTCCTGCCAAAGATTCTCACAAAGCAGCTTTTTCCCTCCAAAGCAGTTCTACCTGCTTCTCTGAGAGAGAGAGAGAGAGATTTGGCAAGAAAGCAACAGAGCACAAAATATTAACTTTCCGTTCTGCAGTCCCAAGCCACATCAGGCTCTCCTGCATTCATTTATAAAAAGGGACACTTCTGCTTCACTTCCTGTGTTAAAGGCACATCAAGTAATTATGGGCTTAATATGTATTGTGGAGTTTGGCCTTTAGATGTTCTTCGCATTAATAGTGTTTCTCTTATTCCTGCTTTCTTGTCTTCAGGTCTCCATGCAATATAGCTGATTTGTTATAAAAGCACAAGAGGATATCCAAATTGATTTTCCAAAGGGTGTGAATGCTAAAAATACAATGCTGTCCCACAAGCAAAAGCAAAATAGCTTTGAAAATGTTACTATTTTTGGTACATATTTTGTTTATACAAAGTATTCATTTAATGAATCTCATTTTAATATTCAGGAATTAAAATAAAATAACCAGTCAACATTTTGAAAATGCCATTTAAGTGTAGTATTATTTTGTGAAAAATATCCTTCAATTAAATGCAAAAATGTTGTGGAAACCCTGGCTCAAAACTAAACCCACTAAGAGCCCAATCCTATCCAATTTTCCAGGGCTGGTGCAACTATATCAATGGGGCATGCGCTGCATCTTGTGGTGGGGGGGCAGTCACATAGACCTCCTCAAGGTATGGGAGCATTTGTTCCCTTACCTTGGGGCTGCATTGTAGCTGCATCGGAGCTGGAAAGTTGGATAGGATTGTGACCTAATTCTTCTACGTTTCAACAGAGTGGGGCTTTCAGTAGTGGTTGCTTGTTGTACATCCACGAATCTCACCTATGTGAAAAGGGGCTAGCTACTACCAAATCCAATAAAGGAACTGTTTCAAGCTGATACTAGTTAAGCTCGGTGTCACCTGAATATCTTATTGCTTGCCTGAAATACTGTTATTAAGATAGTTGGAGCATCTTCAGGTCTGAGGTTCACAAACAGGGAAGCATGATCCAATGCTCTGCATCAATTCAGAGTTACATATTTGGTGCTAACCCTGGACCAGAGATTTGCAAGCTCAGCTTTGTGCTCACTGCTTTCACTGAAGTCCATAACGCCCAGACCAGCTCCAAATATGAAATATGAAACTTGTACAATAACCTTCATTTGCACGAAAGCATTGCATTGCCTCATGTAAAGCAAACTGGCCTTTAAAATCTCTCTTTTAAAATTCTGACCTGTTGTTCCAAATTCTAACAGTACAACTGTTTGCTTCTTTGTAATTCCATTCCACCGTTTTTATTTTTTTGCATCCTAACATGCTTCACATGCTTATTACCAGTGGCGTCACTTGGGTTGATGTCACCTGGTATGGGAGGCCAATGCATCACCCCCATATTGGACCTCCTCCCATGCAGTGGGTAGGGCAATGCCCTGGGCTGAGGGCATGGTGCTGCACCATTGCCCAGACCCTGCTGATGTTTTGGCTGTAACTTTTGATAAATACAGATATTTCAGCGAGGTTGATTCCATTGTGCTCTGCATGAAAAAATGCATTGAATGACGTATGATGTGTTGTGGATATTATTTGAAAATACCAAGATTTAAAAATTTTTGGCCAGTAGTGGTATCACCCCTCTGTGCGCGTCACCTGGTGCGACCCGTACCCCTGCACCACCTAGCGACACCACTGATCATTACTCCCCCCTTTTCACCAAATCTCCAAATTCTGCAATGAAATAACACAAAATTTCACATTCAAATTCTTCATAAGCAGTACCTTTTGCATTTTAACATCTACCCTAGTTACATAATTTCCTTCCTATTGCTAACATTTGTTCAGCCATTTAAATTTTTTTCCTGTATGGCTATGCCTATTTGAAAGTATCACATCATATCACTGATCTGATTTAGACACTTATGGATGTGCTTGTACCTTCAGACTGATGAGATCCTTCCATGATCCACTGTAAATTGAACCAATTTTCAGTTTGTTGTTGCTCAGATACAGCTCCTGCAGTTTTGTCATCCCAGATAATGTCCTCTTGGGAATGAAGCTAATCTCATTAACTTTCAACTTCAAGTTCTGTAGGTTCTTTGGGAAGCCATAAGGCAAGGTGTGGAGGTTATTGCCAGACAAATCCAAGGATTTCAACAGCCTCAACTTGCGAAAGGCTTCCCGATGAATCCGTGGACTGGTGATCTTATTGTAACTCAGGTTTAGCTCCTCCAGAAAATATGTGGTAGCAAAATCATTCCTACTAATTTCTGAGATCTGGTTGTGCAGAATCATAAGCGTTTTCACCCGCCTGGGCAATCCACTGGGGATCCTTTCCAGCTGATTGTTGTACAAGTGGACAGTATGTAACTTCTTCAGACCCTGGAAAGCCTGTGAATGGATCCCACGGGCTTTCAATTTGTTATTGTGTAGCAAGAGGTATTCCAGGTTCTTGATCTGGGTCAAGACATCCCTACCAATGGATTTAATTGCATTCTTCTCTAGGTGGAGAAGGACAATGTTTCGAGGTAAACCACTTGGAATTTGGGAAAGATTATTGCTGGACAAATCCAGGTACTCAAGGCTTGAGAGTTTGCTTGGAAAAACAGAAAGGGAATACTCCCAGTTAGAATAAGATTTTCTTTAACAAGGAATGACAATACTTAAAGAAAGTCTGGATTCCTAAGTCCTATTGAAATTAACGAGATTTACATCCATCACAACTAAAATGTCTCATTGATTTCAATGAGATGTTTAGCCATGACTTTCTTTAGATATAACCATTATATATAAAATTATCTAGCCTCTGCCTCCATGTTTCCTAACCACTGAGCACAGAAATCAATGACCTATGATGAGTACTGTGAGACGCAGAGCTATAGGTCCATTCTTGGGCACACAGCTGAGGCACAGCACATGTTCCCTTGTTTAATATCCCAGGTTCAAAGCTTGGCTTGTCCAGTTAACCTCAGGAAGCAGTGCTAGAAAAGACTTCTAGCAGATTTCTTAACAATAGTAGATTGGCTTGGCGTGTCTCAGTATAACTTGGCAGCTCCTTATATCAGAGTTTCTCTCTTGCCCAGTTTTATACAGGTTCTTATTTATTACATTTATATATGGAACAGATGCCATTTGATAGACTATTGCTAGAAACAAAAGAAAAATATACTTTAAAAAGTGTATATTTTTATATTGGATTTTGAGATACAAGAAGAAATAGTAAAACAATGTATGATAAAATGGGCACAAAGTATAGGCCATAATATCATAATAGATTAATGGGAGCATAATATAATAGATTAATGGGATCATAATAGATCTGGAAGCATAATATAAAATTTATTAGAGCAACACTTTTTTTAAAAAAGTATACTTTTAGATGTTATAGATAAAGAAAAAGATGTGTATTATTAAGATTTTAATTGTAGCGAGGATTTTATATGTTAGATATTGGAAGGATTGTAAAATACCAGTAAAAGTTGAATTAATAGAGAAAATAATGAATGTGGTGGAAATGGACAGGTTTTCAGAAAATTTGGATCAACAACAAAAACTGACACCAAATTGAGCAATGGAATTATTCTATGCTTGGCTGAAAATGAAGTTTTAGAAATATATGATAGGGATTTAGATGATTGTATTACATATATACTATGATATGATATAATAGATAAATGATGAATGAAAAATTATATTAAGAGGTAAATTTAGAAGAGGAAACTGATTAAGATATGTAATGATTTATTAGTTTTAGTGATATGTGATAATGATATATGATTTCCTGCACCCCCTTTTTTGGTGTGTAGTGAAGTCTGTTATGTGAGTTTGTTTATATTTGTTTTTGGAAAATAAAAATAAAAAAGAAATGTGCCTGTCCATAGGACTCTAATCCAATGCATATTCAATGGGGTTTACTCCCAAATCAGTGTGCATAGGATTGTTGGCTTCCTCTCAGAATTCAGACCTTTAATAGATTGACTGGAGATGACCATTTTTATTGTAGGACAAAAAGAAATATAGTTGAAATATGCTCACCAGAAGGTCTCATTGTCCATGCCTTCATTGGTCAATCTGTTGTTCTGCAAATACAGTTCTCTGAGACCCAAGAGCTCACTGAAGGCTCCTTTGGGTATCTTCTCCAGTTTGTTATTCTGTTGGAAGACAGACAGGAAAGGCAGAGCATGAGCCTCTTCATTCTAAAATATTAGCATACTGTTGATTTATTGTATTAATTTTTATGTTTTTGCCACTTTGGACATCTTAAACATAAGGGGAAAGGAAGGCACAAATGTAAATAAGTAAGTAAGTAAGTAAGTAAGTAAATGGCCCTCAAAGTACAAGGCTAAAGCAGCATAAGCAGTTACTAAGGTCAACCTAAAGTTCTCACTAACCCCTTCCATTCTATATTTTCTTTGTTTCCTAAATGTTCCAGTATACTGTATGCCCTCTCCCAACAGCTTTCACTACTAGTGTGTGGGTTGGTGGGCAAGTGTGGCAATCCTACAGTTTCACTTTTCCGAAGTGGCTGTCTGGTATTTTAACAATTTAAGGCTGTAATCGCATCTGCACTTACCTGGGAGTTAAGCCCCATTAACTACAGTGGAACTTACTTTTGAGTAGGCATGCCTAGGATTGGGGCCTAAATAGCAGCTCCTACATCCTAGACTAGCCCAAGTCCTGGGATCATGCCATCCTAACTAAACTTTATAAAAGAAGAACAGATGTTCTGCTGTCATACACGTAGGCACAACCAGCATGCCAGCGGTGGCCATTTTGGAACCCCCCCCCCCACTCCAAATGGCGGCAGTGTTGGTGACCCACTCCCAATAGCCAGGGCGATAAAGTCTAACACAAAAGTTATCAATTCACATACTATACAGAACTTTTAAAAAATTAGGACAAAAACAGCCTTTGCTTTTCTGGCACCTGGTCCTGTAAGCATAAAATAAACCACAACCAGACTATCTTCTGATCCAGGGTTTCTCAAACTGTGCGTCGCGATCTGATGTCACATGGGTCCCAAGAAGGTCTGAGCCACCATCTTGGAACCTGGCAATTGCGGTGGGCACCGCCATCTTGGAAACTGGAGCCTGGCAAAATGGCTCCACCTTTGAAGCTGTTGCAGTAAGCTCCACCCAGGAGCAAAAGAGCGGCAGGCACAGGCCTAGAGGCAAAAGAGCGAGGCTGTGCCCGCCTAGTCTCTGTGAGCGTGGAGGAGAGCGTGTGCTTCTCCATGTAGCAGTGGGCTGCATGCTGTGCTTTTGTTTGTGCCTGGTAAGGCAGGCACTCTGTGTTCATTGGTCTCTCCCTCAATTATTCAGGGCAGCAGGACCTCTTCCTTGCTTCCCTTCCAAGGCTTCTTTCATTACTTGCAGCAGTCCTTGGGAGGGGCTGGCAAAGCCCTTTTGTTGAATGGCTAATCTTCCCCCCTTGATTATTCCAGAAGTCTGAGGGACCTGCCTCCCTCCTTTCACCTTCCCAGGCAGTGCAGAGTCACCCTGCCTGCCTTAGTTATTACTTGCAGCAACAGGACACCAAGTGCCTCCAAGTGTCCTTGGTCCAAGTGTGCCTCCTTGGTCATTGCAGGGTGGGGGGTCTCTTTGCCATTTCTCTGCTCCTTGGAATAACAAAGGGAGGCCCCTGCCACCCCCTCCCTTCCTGATTAACTTCCCATTGAGCCACTACAAATCCTATGCAGATCTACTCGGAAGCCTACTCAGAAGCAAGCCCTACTCTGAGTTCAGTGGGACTTACTCCCAAGTAAGGTGGCTCACACGGGTGGATCACACAGATACAAAATACAACTATTTATTTAATATAGTTTGACCTCATCTTTCCTCCACTGAGGGGAAGTGTAAATAGCCTACTGTGGATTCAAATATTACTTGGCTGCTTTTCAATTTGGCTTCTGGAATAGGAACAATAGACTGACTCACTTCAAATGGGGCAGTCAGACTGCAAGTTGATCTTTTTTCTTTTTCTTAAGCAAATTGATGGGGGGAATGTGCACTCACAAAAGTTGGAGCTGCAGTGTGATGCTGAATGGTCCATGTTGGTGACCTTTATCTGCCCACCCCTTTGCCTCCCCTCTCTCTTTCTTTCTGGTTCTTTCAAACCCCCCCACCTCTGCAACAACTGAACCCTGCCCTCCAGCCCTTCTCATCCCTCTGTCCCCATACCCTTAGACTGCATTACTATGCACGCTTTCCTGGGAGTAAGGAGTAAGCCCAACTTTACACAGCAGGGCTTCCTTTTGAGCAGACATGGATTGTCCTGTTAATACAGCATGTGCATAGTATGCAATACAACTCTAAGAGACTGGTTGATGACGTTGTTTAGAGATATATGTGGGAAGATGCATCTGTTGCAAAGAATGGTCTCTGAAATGCAAGGCAGGCAACAGTCCTTCCTTGGGCTTTCTTTGCAGCCTGCTGTTTGTTTGGCTTTTCTAGTTATACTGAGCAAGACACAGTTTTCTGAGCCTGACTTTTAATTTGTGGCTTACTATGATCTGAGAAGTCATTGGTAGCGGGAGGGAGGGGGGGAGAGGAGAATTGGACAAAGCTTCTGAGCTGCAATATTTTATCATTTGCAATTTGAGTTCCTAGGTGAGAATGGTGATGTCACTTCCTGCTTGATGACATCACTTCAGGCTCTGGCATAACAATGATGGCACTTCCTGTTTGATTATGTCACTTCCGGTCATGACATCACTTCCAGGTCGATGACATCACTTCCAGTGGGTCCCGGCCAGATTGTCAGTCTCAGAAGTGGGTCCTGGCCTAAAACATTGGTGAACCACTGTTCTGATCAATTGGCAATACTAGCAAAGAGCTCACAGCACAAGCCTAAGTATGCCTACTCAGAAGTAAGTTCCATTGTGTTCAATGGGGCTTACTCCAGGAAAGTGTGTATAGGATTGCAGCCTCAGCCTTTACTGCTAGTCCCCAATACTAGGAAATCACTTTCCAGTGGTGATGTGTCTAGCAATCTCCCTAACTGCACCTACCAGCAAGCAAAGAAAAACAATTTCCAGAAAAGCTTTTTCCAGTGGCTGAGTAAAAGGTATTATTTGGATTTGTTCAATGCTGTCTACTAATTTTATTGCTGGTTGGTGCTATTGCCACTGTGAATGCTTTTTTTGGAGCAGAATTGGATTGTAATACTGGATTTATGAATTGCACTTGTAGCTTTAACGTGCTTCTTGGGTGCCTTTGGGCAAGGAGTCTGGTTTAGACATTCTATCAACAAACCAACAAGAGCAGTGAATTGAAAGGAATCCACTCAGCAAAGCCTGAATTTCAGACATACAAAAACCTGAACTGGAAACTCTTACCTTTAGATGCAGTTTATACAGTGCTGGTGGCAGATTCTTTGGAACGTATTTTAAGAAATTGCTGGACATGATCAAGACCTCCACGTTGTCAGATCCATTGAACATGCTCTCAGGTAATCCAGCATCTTCCAGTTTATTGTTGTGGAGGTACACTGACCTACCGCAAAAAAAAAAAAGAAAAAAAAAAGAGAATCAGATTGGGAACAAGGCTGCTTGATCATTTTGCATAGCTTGCTGAAAACAAGTTTCTCTTTCAATCCATAGCATATGAGCTTCCATTTTGACTTGTGTTAACTGCTCTCCATGCCATTTCTCCAAGAATAACCAGAGCTTAGATCCTTTGCTAGAAACAAAGACCAACTGTGTGGAAAGAGTGATCCATATCAAGCCACAAAAGCCCAATAACTTATTGACAATTGGCTCTGTGGCCATCCACATAGCAATTCTAAAAAATGCTACACCAACCAACAAGAAACTCCCATTTGCAATCCTCCCTCTTTTACTGGGCCATGGAGGGAAGCTCTTGGTGCTGGAGGGCAGCTTTCAGACAGTCAGGTGACAAGCAGGGGCAGTGTGGCCACCCAAAGGATCTCAAGCCGCTCTTCCTGCTATTGTACTGCAGGACAGCAGAGCTTCACACACCCATTTAAAAGAGTTCTAAAATGCCTTTTTCTTAAACTAAGATAGTATGGCAAACTACAAGTGATGCTAAGTCACAGTGAACAACAAAGTTTATGTATGTTTGGATGTATCTTGATTAATAAAAGCAGCCATACTTTCCCCACCCCATACCTTCCCCACCCCATTTGCCTCTTGTTAATCCCTTTCTTTACCTCAGGTTTGGCTTCTGTCCAAATGTGAGCTCGTAAATCTTAGTGAGGTTATTGGCTGCAAAATCTGCGCTGATCAACGTACTTGGCAGGAATTTTGGAGCCACCATGAGCTGAAAAACAAAGATTAAGCCTGAGGGGAGGGGCGATAACATTGCAGGAGACAGACTGCTTCCACAGCCACCACTGTCAGCTTTGGAAGAGGAATATTATCAGGCCATTTGTTTCAAACAGGAAATGTTAACACAGCAGAGCCTCAAATGATCTGCCTTACATCCATGAGGATTTCTGTCTTTCTCGCTAATATGAGTAATCACTGCAGTTAAGCTTTTGCTTCAGTGTGCCTGGAAGGGGCTTTGTTTGGATTGGGAGATTTTCTTTCTTTTTTGTTTTTTTTTAATAATGGAAAGAAGTGGATTCAGAGAGCAAATACATGTTTATAATCCCTTTCAGAAATAGCTCACTACCCTTTCCTGGTAAAAGTCTGATGAAAAAGCACAAGCACATGGTGGGTCCCCTGCCACTTTAATTCCAAAACCTCAGGCAGAATGCTGTCCCATAAATAGACCACAATGTTTCTAAGGGCTGCTTCTCACACTACACTTTAAAGCCAGGGGTGTGCTTCATGAACTTTACTCCAATGTACAAACATGTAGAAAAGTCATAGGACAACTTTAGGCGCAAGTCTATGCATATCTACGCAGAAATAAATCCTATGGGCTTGCTCCCAGTAAAGTGTCCATCGGATTGCAGCCTATGATTATCATTCAACATTTATCTTGTGTCAATTCAGTGCTAGTGTGATGCAGAACAGATCACAGAAATGATATGAAATGAAAGCAACTAAATTCTCCATGAGAAAAATGCTTTAGGGCGCAATCCTAATCCACTTTACAGCACCGACATAAGGGCAATGCTGCTCCGAGATAAGGGAATAAACATTCCCAACTGCAGGATGAAGCACATGCCCCATTGGCATCGCTGTGCCAGTGCTGGAAAGTTGCTTAGGATTTGGGCAACTTGTATTTGCTTACAGTATTTGCTGTAATTTACTTACAGTATTTTGAATGCATGTGGTTTAAAGTGGTTTCTTCACAAAATTCCCAAGTATGGCTCTTGTTGGCTTTAGTATTTTAGAAAATAAAAGCAGCTATAAAGTGCCAACGGTGACAAAATCAACCAAGACCATTGTAGCACCCTAATCCAATTCTGCCCAGTGTTGTATATGTGCAACAGGGACTAAATGTGTACACTTGTGGGCTGGGCAAAAATGGGTTAAAGACTATCCAGTTAATTTCAGCATAAGTTTTTGTGGACTGCAGTCCACTTCATCAGTTGAATGAACCGAAGATTTCATGCCATACATCTGATAAAATGGACTGGAGGCCATGAAATCTTACACTCAATTAAATTGATTAGTGCTTAATATACTACAAGAGGCTTGTAGTATTTTGCTACAGCTTGCTGTTTTTTGCTACAGCAAACTAACATGGCGACACCTCCTGAAACTGAATTTGACAAAGTAACTTTTAAATGTTATTGTGTCAAAAATTTATCAGCAAGAAAAATTTAGATCTGAAGATCATTTCTGAAAATGTATATACAATATTCTTAATCCACAAATTGTTTCCTAGGATGAATCTGAGATTTCCTAGCATGGAGAACAGATATTTTCTTTTTGTTTTGCATGGGTACAGACTGTGGCCAAGCTTTAGTTGTGGTTTTCTAGTCCACAAACTATAAAGCAGCTAATGAGCCATCTGACAGCTCCACATCTCCAGCCTATCCCTGTCCTCCTACTGATGACAAATCAGGCAAGACTTGGCGACAGCATCTCCTCCTGCAGTGTGTACAATCATGTCCTAGTTCCCAGCATATTTGTCCTAGTCTGGAATATGCAAAGCAACACACTATTTTTGCATGTTGTTCATGTTTCACTATAATATTTTCTAAGATTTTCTTTTATTATTCAGATGCAGCAGCATCAGGAAACAACCATGAATATTTTATCACATTGAGAAGAAAAATTGGACAGAAACATTCTGGAATATTAGTCACAGCCTGGCTTGTGTTCTACTTTTATGGACTTGCTGACTGCCAAAACCGTTACATGGAAAATGTCTGTAAATGGAAGGAAAGGACATGATGTTATAGGAGGAGGAGAAGTTTGATACTGCACTTTAGTCACAATAGTGTGTCTGCATTTGAGAAGTCAGTGGCATTACAGCCATTTCCCCTTATAAATATGATGGCCACCCAGATCTTCAATGTGCAACTGTACTAATGCAATGGGCACTGGGAAAATGGGACTTTTCCTCGAGTTGCATTGCTCAGCTTCAAAATGGAATAAAGTCCCCTTTTCTGATCTGTAAATGCTGGTCCTTTCACAAGTATGGCCACTAGTATAGATGGGTGTCAGGAGAAATAGGGAGCAGTGAGAGTGTAGCCAGGAAGACAGAAGGATCAGCTCAACATGTTGAAAGCTGGATGGGTGGAGTACTTGCTGTTTCCTTTTTCCTAACATCCTGCTCATTATGTGATGCTCAATTGTCTTTTCAAAAGCACTGCATTTAGGACACCTATTGCTCCATATCTGCACTTTAGTGTGAGTTGCTTATATGTGTTAGTGACAACCAAGCCCAGTGGCATCACTAGGGGGTGCGAACCACACCGGGTGACCCGCATGGGGGGAGGGATGACTGGCCAAAATTTTAAAAAACTTGGTATTTTTGAATAATATCATCATGCATCAATGCATATTTTCATGCAGAATGCAATGAAACAAACCACTTGAGAATCTCTCTAGATTAGCCATTTTCAACCATTGTGCCATGGCGCACTGGTGTGCCGTGAATGGTCCTCAGGTGTGCCGCAGGAATTTGGGAGAGGGTCATTTATTATTAGGACTATTGGGGATGTGAGTCCGCATTGGCAGCACAGTGCGCCTTGTCAATTGTCCAAAGACTGATGGTGTGCCTTGACAATTTAGTGCCTTGCCAGTGTGCCATGAGATGAAAAAGGTTGAAAATAACTGCTGTAGGCTATCAAACGTTATAGCCAAAAAAACCAGCAGGGGGTGGGCGATAGTGCATCACCACAGCCACTGCCCAGGGCATTGCCCCACCCACTGCATTGGAGGAGGCCCATCATAGGGGTTACATTCTGGTCTCCCATACGGGGTGATGCAAACCCTAGTGATGCCACTAACCAAGCCATATCTGGACAACAATTCATAAAGAAACATTCTCTATGCCAGAAGTGCCACTTTCCCACATTTTAGTCAATATACCACATGACCCATCTTTCTGACACTCTCACATACACAGGGAGCTCCTGCATAAATGAGATTCCCTGTTCATTTCAACTAGCAGCAGCTTGGTTCCCTCCTTTGAAATGAAAGAGGGCAGTTTGTGACCTGGAAATTCAATGAACCCTCTCCAGACCCACAACATTTTAGAAGGCTATTTATTTTTGACTCTGGAGTAAAAAAAAACTTCAGACATGAACCATCACTTTTTGGTTTGGACTGCATAAGTGAAAGCGATGGGATTTATTTAATTATGTGCTCAAGTCTTCTGAATTATACTTCCCTTGAAAGCCAATCATAAAATCCCCTCTTACTATCAACAAGGCAAATTAAAAGCAAAGTGGGGCACTTCTAAAACAAAATACATGCTGCAGCACTTATTGAATCCTTATATGGCAAAAGTGTTTGGAGAACTGGCTCAAGAAAAGACAAAATAAAGAGGTCTTACACTGTGGGTATGACGGCAGCTTACATACAAGGGTATACAGTTTCAGTCAAACTGAATATGAATATGAAAGCATGTTATTCCTCTCAGCACCCTTCCTTTTTCTTCAAAAGACAAACATTTACTATATAACCTCTTCAAACACCCCCAGTTAACAGTTACGGTTATGCAACGCCATGGATCTGTTAACTGTTATGTATCTCTAGCCCACAGTGCCGCTCCTGTCACTTTCCTTCTCAACCACATTACCAGTCCACTGAACACAGTACTGAAACCACTCTCAGCTGTGGTGACACACATGTACAGTATTGCTCTCTATAAAAAGACAATATCTTTCACAATAACCATTGTTTCGTACCTGGTTATTTGCAAGGTACAGGTAATTCAGGTTCTCCAGTTGTTCAAACACTTCCTCTGGAAGTCCTTCAAATAATAAGAATATGTTTTTCTTTCAAAACGACTAGAAATATCAGCTGCTTGAGACATCTCAAAGGCTAGGACAGGCACAATGGGATTTTAGAGTATTTTCTTTTTTTTCTTTTTTCTTTTTAACTAGTGGACCCCTGCACCAGATCACAACTGCTTTTGAAGGTCTCCTGATTTTGAAAGTTAGTGAACAGGCAATTCTGAATCCAAATCACTGGATGCAAATCATAATGAAACTCCTTAGGGACTGTTGGGAGTTTCCTAAACATGCCTTTATTTTTTTTACCTCATCACTTGGTTTAGTTGCCAGACCCTCTCCTTCAGTTAGCATTTTTGGACAGCAAATATTAGACTTCATACAGTGAAAAGCCTTCCTATTTTTTATTCTCCGGCAAAGAAAGTAACATTGGTTCATTCATTTATTTTTTTAAAAGCTGTTCTTTTATAAATAAATATTTGTGTACACTTATGTGTACACAATATATATATATTTTCACCCAGTGACCTCTAGCTTGTGTTGACTACTAATTCAGGGCCCAATCCCGTCCTACTTTCCAGCACTGGGTCAGTCGCAATGCAGCCCCGAGGTAAGGGAACAAATGTTCCCATACCTTGAGGAGGCCTCTAGGACTGCCACCCCACCACAGGATGTAGTGCATGCTCCATTGGGACAGCTGCACCAGCATTGGAAAATTGGATAGGATTTGGCCCTCAGGCTCCACGTTGGTGCTGGTAACCAACGGCTTTGTAAAATATGCAGCTTATATGCAGTTCCCAGGCAGGGCACTAAGTAAAGACCTGCAGCAGAGTTTTTCCAAGTCCAGTGGCTGGGGGGAAGGATTTGTCTGAAGGTTGCACGGACTGTTCTTTGGGGGACAATGTACTGTTAATTCACTGTCTACAAGCTCTAGTTGGCTGTTATCTGCAATTCAAAACTATCCTGAACATTACCTTTGGACGTGAGCCTGTTGTTTTGCAAGTTGAGTGTTTCTAGTCTGTAAAGGCGTGCAAGCTCTTCTGGAAAGATCTCTTCTATCTGGTTGTTCTGGAGGAGAAGAAAAATTTTATCAGCAGCTAAAGCCACTACAGAAAACTCCCCATCAAAGCAAAAGAACAGTTCCTAGAATCTTCACATGAATCTAAATATCAAGAATGTGTGTCTCCTTGATGGGCTTGCAATGCAGCACTGTCCAGCAGCTCCCTGCCCTACTTACTGTGCATAGGTTACTATAGCAGCTGTGTGTAGGGTACTGTAGCAAGCCTTTGCTTGTGCTGCAACAGATAGAGACGCCAACATAAGAGAAGAAAAATCACATGGACCAGGATCAAAGGAATATTTGTTTGATTTTTCTCTCCCTCTTTTGGACACCCAGGCCCTCCCAACAAATTGTTTTGGAAACTCATGAATGCTTTCAACTGAGAGAGATCATTGGTCCATGTAGATTAGGGTTGCCACTGTTGAACCTACAGAATTGGTCTGGAGTCCCCAGGATTCAGCATCAATCTCCAGGAGACTACTGAGAGCAATCTTGGATATTTTAAGAGGGGTTTCTTGGCTATATATAATCTTAGGGGGAAAAGTACCCAAAATAGCTTCACAGCTCAATCCTAAGCTTCACAGCCCAATCCAACCCCTGCTAATTGGGTAAGAGGCACTTTTTCAAGTGGGGGGAGAGTAACTGGCCCACTTCACCCCAGCACTGTCTGTTCTAGTGGCTGTCTGCTGGTATTCTTTTGCATCTTTTTAGATTGTGAGCCCTTTTGGGACAGGGAGCCATTTAGTAATTTTATTTTTCTCTGTAAACCACTTTGTGAACTTTTAGTTGAAAAGCAGTATATAAATACTGTTAATAATAATAATAATAATAATAATAATAATAATAATAATAATAATAATAATAATAATAATAATAATAATAATAAGGGCATGTTAGGCCACTAGAATATGCATTTCACTTACATAATGTGCTTTACAACTATCACAAATGCAACACCACTGGAGCGAGGAGCATCACTGGAGCAGAGAGCCAGGTCCATACAATGATGGACCAAGGACAGTGCAGGTAAGGCATGCAGGGACTCAGAAGCAGGTGAGTAGGGATGGGAAAGGGGCTGGGGTGGCAGAACAGGGAGGAGATGGGAGTGGGGAGGAGGGTGGATCTGGTTCAGGAAGGGGGTGGTTTCAATAGCAGCAGCACCCACCAAATCCTAAGTTCCTTCCCAGGTCCAATCCACCTTCACTAGTCAACACGGTCTTGCGCGAGTGAAATCACTGATGCAGGTCTGAGTTGACCTATGGCAGTAGCTTATTCTGGGGAAAGGGAATGAGTGTTCACCTGAAAAGGCCTCAATATGCCATAACTCCCCCACTGGTTACAGTGGATGCCACTTTGGGAGTTGCAGCAGACTGTCCTTCTTGTGAGAGCTGACAATGTAATATAGGCCCATGTTGCCTACTGTAACTTGCAGCAGCAATTCAGCTTTCCAGGGTTTCAAGCAGGAGTCTTTTCCAGTGCTATCTAGAGATGCAAGAGATTGAACCTGGGACCTTTGGCGTGCAAAGTAGGTGCTCTTCCACTGAACTCAGCTTCTCCATCATCGGGGCCCTTCATTCTAAATAGAAAGAGTTTTGCTCAGCCTGCTTTTGGCCACCAAGAAGTCATCACTGACCATTTTAATTAATGCTGTTTCCCTTAACCAATCACAACACACCTGCCATTGGCCATACACTGTACAGGTAATCGTTGCAGGCATTGACAAAGCAACAGTGAACTTGACCTCTGCACAAATAGCTTGCAGTTCTTGTTTCGTTTTTCTTACCTGCAAGGAAAGGTGGCTTGTCGTTTCTGGTACATCTATTGGAAATTCTTTCAGAGAAAACCCTCCACAATCCACAATTCCTTCTGAGTTGCAAGAGCATTTTTTAGGGCATTGTGGAGCCAAGGAATTGCGTTCTGGATCTAGTAATTCAGATGAATTTTCTGGAAATTCGTTGCTGTCTTCATTCTTCTGAACTTGAATGCTGCTGGAGCTAAGTACCAACAGCCACAGCACAGGAAACAGGGATCGGAATATTGGGTACATTTCCACTGAAACAAACCAGGAAAAGGTTACAATGAGTTGAGGATCTTTATCATCCTTGTTTGAAAGGTTGGCAGCACAAGGGCTGAGGGCATTTAATACAAACCCCTTGCTGAGTGACTACCTGAGAAACCCATGTATGCCACTTATGCTAAAACCAAGGTGGTCTGACATAGTGGTCTGAGTTTCTCTACGTTAATAGTTGCATAAAAGAGCGAGTTTACCAAGTACTGCTTTTCTCAACCTTTCTCGTGTTCATATATTGTTGCACCTTTCCCTGCACTATTTAAGGTGCAGTAGCTCTATTGTCTATTCAGAATCTGTTCACCTTGCCCTACAAGTCTCCAGTACCTACCATGTGTACAACGTCTCCTTTGTATTTTCTTCGTTAATTGGGACAGTTACCCTACAGCAGTTATTTGAATTTGGATGTGGCTACCTGAAGCCTTTTTAAAACCTCCCACAAAACCTTGGAATGTTTTCACAATTTGTAATTGATGTTTGCCATTAGTGACTGTATTAGACAGATGTATTGTTTTACAGGAGTCGTACTGAGAAATAGACCCATATCTAAAGAGAAAATGTTGCCTTGATACAATACTGGATGTGTTAGGCTGAAACCAGAAGCATGCTTCCTAATAGAAGTAAGCCTTGCACAAAAGAATGAGTAAATGCGTTTAGATTATGCTATAAGCATCATATTTGAATTTGGAAAACATTTTTTTTTAAGTGAAAGTAACCATGAATCACACAAACATCTTATTGTAAACATGGGGCAGAGTAAATAGTTAACCCAAAGCTTCTTGACATGTAGATTTTTGCTCCACATAATGGAACAATCCCAAAGTTAAGGATTTTGCTCTGGCTTTAGGCTCAGAAATCAGATCCAAGCTGTTTGTTGTTCACAATCCAGTTTTAATCATCAGACCTTGAATGACTTCCTTTGCTGGGATAGCAACACCCACTACTGAGTATCTTCCGGACACACTATGTATCTTTCTGGCTATGAACAACATAAAGGGCTAATAAGCCAATCATATGTGTGCTTCTATACATATCAGATGAAGTGTTGGTGTGACTGCATTGCCTTCAAAGTTGGAGAATCTCTTCTGACAATAGGCGCAATTCGTTGGAATAGAAATCATACAGATGAAGTAAGAGTAAGAACTGGATTTTTGCCCAACATTTTGCCTGGTCCAGTCCTCTGAACTTAACCCATTTTTATGCGACCCACAGGTATAAACATTTGGTCGCTGTTGCATATATGCAACATTGGGCAGAAATGGCTTAAGAAAGACTCACATGCTATTGACATCAATCTATTTGCCTCCCCCCGGCTTTGAAGTAATAGCTGCTATGGTACTAAAGAGAGACATTTGAGATGAAGAAACATCTGCTTGCCTGTGCAAAGCAGGCAGTCACACTTTGCAAGATATCTTGATATTTCTTTACAGTTCAAAGCTAACCTTACTGATTTTTAAAAGCCTCTTACATAAAGGTCTCATCCAAAGCCTGTTGCCTTGTTTTGGCCTCATCTCATAGTTATGCAAAGACTCCACCAAGGTTTGACTGAGACTCCTAATGAAGAAAAGCGATCACGGGAAGCATGCATAAGATTGTTTCTGTTGGAGGGGTGACAATATTCTGGATTTATTCAGGGTCTAAAAGAGCAGCTTCTGCCTCTTCAACTACTGTATCTCCAGCACTGCAACATCAGGTAAGCAATGATGTTCCTAACAGAATCTGGAAATGTCACGCGTTCCTAAAATCCCCCTTCCTCCAGGAAAGTCAATTAAACATGCATAATATATAGTCAATGAATCCACTGCCTACAGTTCTCTGCCTTTCAGGATGTTATAACATCCTATATTACTTCTGTTCAGCCTGAGCAGTTTATGAATAGTTGTCAGTGCAGAACAAGTTTTCAAAGTGCTGTAGCTAAAATCAAAGCAACTGTTCACTGTCCTCTGAGACTCGTGCTGTTACAGAATAAACGTGCTGAAACCAACTCACCTCTGCTTGTTGATTATAGAGATTAACGTGTCCAGAGAAAAGGGTTTCACTTGCGTCCCCCCTCCCCAAAGGCTCCTGTTGCTCATGCCATGTCAATTACACACTCCGAGTGCTTGAACACTTTCTCCCTTTCCCAAGTCAGATCTTTTCCAGATGTGATCAGCAGAACTAGAAAGGGAGAGAAATAGGCAAACCCCCCCTCCCAAAGAGATTTCCTGTCCTTTTCTGTGCAGAGAGGAATTTTCCAAAGTCACCATATGGGAAAATGTAAGTGAGCAGAATGGAAGAGAAGGGGAGGGGAAATAAGACGGAAGATATTCATAACTATGGTATACATTAATGTGATGGTTTTGGCAAATATTAACTTTCCATCACCTTTGTCAACGGAACCATTTGCTGGTGAACAAGGAAAATTAAAGAGAGTGGCACTTCATATAACAGCACTGAGTTCGAGACTTTTGAAACAGTGCATCACCCAATGACTGTGCCGTAGACACAGTTTAATTTTTGACATCTGAATCCTGCATCTCAGGTTTGTTTCTCACCCTTCCCCTGCCGCTCTCTGTGGGCTGCCTGAGTTTTTAAAGGACAACTTTTAAACATTCTTCCATCTTTTCATTTGCTGTCTTCTGAGTTCTTAGTCCACTGGCAGTTCTTGATGATGGTCCCAGAAGAAGAAGCTTCAGACAAACATGGATTCCCTGAAGCGAAAGGCTTTGCTTCCATCCCCCAGTATCCCATGTTCTTTTGGGATACTGTGAAGTAATAATCAGTAGTGCTTCTTGTTTTCTTTTTTGCCCTGTGTTACAATGGACTAGTTTCTGCACAGCAGCACTTCCAGGCAGGAAAGGAATTGCTTTGGTCACAATCGCATGCATTAAAAGAAGCCAACAGCTGTATAAATAGTCCTGCTGTGACCTGTACGATACCTGTGAGAAATACGCCGGTAACCTCTCTCCTCCGGTACTTGCTGAGCATCAAAAATCTGCCATGTCCCCCTTTTCAATCCTACTTGAAGATTTGCTCATTGAAAATTCTATTGTTTCTTTCTCTCCACCCCACTGTGACAATCTTGGCTTACTTGGACTGGAAAGGATCCACTTCTGGACCATGAGCTATTCCCAAAAGCCAATGAGAGAAGTGTGTTTGCATTAAACAAATTGGCTGCTTTGTGCAAAGTGACTCAGATCTAGGATTGCTTTCGCACTTCCTGCTCTCAGTCTCTGAAGTCTGCACTCTGTGACCCAAGGACCACACATGCAACAATGGTGTACCAGAAAACAGGGCACTTGTTGCAGATTCCCTTAGGTTCTTCCTCCCCCACAATCCTCAACTATGTAAAGCAAAATAGCATTTTGTTTTACAGCTTATATTGTTAATATTTGCTCTAGACGTACATTTCTGGTGCTCCTTTTGTTTGTTTTTGTTCTTGGACTGTTTTTATTCTGTTTTTGAAGACAGATTTTGGAAAAGAATAGAATAGAAATGAGGGCGATAATTGAAAAACAAATGTATATTTGCATTGCAATTATGTTTCAAGCTCCTGGCCTCTACTTGGAAGTTTTTCTCAGTTTTCAGTGCCTCTTCTCATGAAAACTCTACTTGTCCTACCTGCCAACTCAGCATCAACCACATTTTTGGTGGGCAAGTGTGTGTCAATCCTCACATGCACATAACCCACAGATGGAGCCAAAAAAATGCTCAGAATTCTTTAGGAGGGCTTTTCATCTCATCTCCTTTTTTCCTGTCTCCCCATCTTCCTCTCTCACCAGCTTAGCCATTATTTACAGAGACATCAGATGATATCTCAGCTAACCCACTGCATTCTACTGATTTTCTCACTGCCCTCCCATCTTTTAAAATACTATATACAGTTGTGATATTGATTCTGACTTCAGTATGCAATTTTATGCCAGCCTTTACTGGAAAGTCACTGTTTACTCATCAGGAGCAGGCCAAAATGATTGGTTCAACCCCACCTTCCTGTACTACTTGTGCTGTGTTTCCTGGGAGTACTGCCATCAAAATCTCTCCTGAACTCTGCAGATCACCTGTTTGGGAGACAGGAGTTAGACTAGAGCGTCATCCCTTTTTCTGTCAAGCAGCAGGTCAGCAGGATTTTCACTTGCAGTGTTGGCTTGCTCCTTTGCAATTGCATGTCCTACGGCAGGGGTTCCCAAACTTTGCAGCGCTGCAACCCATCTTGTCCTTTGTGGTGGGCTGCAATGCTCCTGGTGGTGCTAGAGGCCTCTCCCGACCCAGTGACCCACAATAGAGGCCTCTGCGGGTCTCAGAATGGTCCTCAGAAGCCTCGGTAAGCCACTTTTGGTTTTAGGAAGCAAACCAAAAGCAGTTTATGAATGCTTCTGAGGAGCTCACAGAGTGGGTTGCTGAGTGAGGAGAGCTTCCAGTGAGTAATGGGGCTCCTGGAATGACACCTATTTGGAGCCAAACCAGCACAAGGGTGGGCGGGAGGCCAAGATTGAGACTCACTGTGCTTGCTCGCAACCCACACTTTGGGAAGAAGTGCTGTCCTACAGTGTAACAGTATCCAGTACCTTTATTAGTGTTCAGTAACTAATGTTTGTTTGTTTATTTGAGAAATTTATATCCTGCCCTATGGCACCATACTGATAGATCCCACTTTCAGCTGAGTAAGGAAAAGCAATGCCTCAACTATGTTAAGGCCCTTAAATATGGAAAGAGGGAGCCTCTGACAGTACAGTAAATATCTTCCTCCAGGCTCTAAGGTTGACTATGGCTCTGGGCACATGTTTATCATGCAATTTAAATCTAGTGGCTTCCCATCACACATTTCAGGTTTATTGCAGAAATACATGGCAGACAAATGGAGAATCGTCTTTATCATATGTAAAGAGGCCACGGATAGGCTGTTTGACATAGGACTCCATGACACAGGGTTTTTATTTTTTAATAAGTGGCACATGGGGAACATAGAGTGACACTGGCTGCAGATTTCTGAGGCCGAGATTATGGGGCTTTTACTGCAGTTGGTATACCAGCACTGACACCTTTAAAATAACTCTTTGTTGAGGGGATTGCTTCACAGTTTGACCACAAAGATCAAATATGTCCATCATTTTAAAGTGTCACTTTTCACAAGAGTTGCAGAGACTTCACTTAAAGCACACAAGATCTGGGTAATTCATGGTGCCGCCTCTACCACAGCCACATCTGTTTCCAAGCACTCCGTAAATTGGTTCCATACAACATGGGATTTACTTTCAGTATTTGTCTTCCAGATGTGGGAAATTTATTTGTCCCTTCTGAACAAGTATTAGCAAGCTGGCACTTTATAAGAACCAGAAAGAACAGCCCTATTCCAAGCAGACTATACTCAGACAATGGCATACTCAGACCATGTCACTATACATGTTGAAAGGAAAAGAAAGTCGAGGCTTTGATCTCGTATATTTTGTTGGAATGATGGGTAAAAAGAATTATCATTCCTAACTCAACCCATAAGCATTCATTTTTGTCAGGGTAGTAAGCTCTCACAGCTTTTGTTACAATTCATTTCTCACAAAACATCTACTTATATTGAATAGAAAGCCACTGTGAAACCAGAGTATCTCTGGCTCCGATATTCTTGACCATACCTTAGTTTCCAGAAATCTCAGAAGATTTAACCATAGTTTGCCAGATCCACATAACTTTAAGCAAACCAATAAAGGGCACAATTCTATGCAGTCCTACCTGCACGGCCAACTAGGTAAGTAAGATTTACTTCTGAGTACCCACATGTATGATCAGGCTGCAGAGTACTTCACCTGAGTACATTTTGTCCACCTTCGCTTTATTTGTTACCATTACAATGGTAACAAGATGAATCTTGATTCCCCCTGCCTGCCCCAAAGTCAGATTTGCACATTGCAAATACAAAAAGCAGTCTTGGATTTCAATTAAATTATACCTACGCAGAACTGATGCTGTCTGTCAGTTTACCTGCATTGGAGTGACTGGAAGCTACCTTATCCTGAATGATCCAGCTAGGTCAGTACTGTCAACACAAACTGATAGAGACTCTGCAGGGTTTGAGAATACTTTTTTATGCCCTATCTGGAGATGCCAGGAATTGAACGTGGGGCCTTCTGTATGCAAAGCAGATGCTCTACCACTGAGACACAGTCCTTCCAAGTAAAATACCTGTACTTTACAAGTAAAAAACAAGTACTTAAGTATTTACACATGCATGTTCATACTTGTTGAATACATGAGTTAAGATCACCTCATGCATTACACATGGTTTGTCACCATGCATGTGGTACACTGGGAAGCAACACACTCTCACTACTCTGAGCGGTGAATGTAAATGGCACACATGTGCGGATACTTGTTAAAGGTACACCTTGAAAGTTTACATCTAAAAAATGTCATGTGTGAGCCCTGAAACACACTCCCCCCCACCCGGGGCTAATCTCCACAGACGAAACTTCCCTATTATTAATTGTCAACTCAGACACCATACCTTCCACTGAAAACTTTAGAGTTCAGCAGGCAACAATTAAGGCAGTGATTTTCAACCATTTTTGTCTCATGGCACACTGACAAGGTACTAAAATTGTCAAGGCACATCATGCTGTTGGGGGGCACATCATATCCCCCAGTGGTCCTATTCATAAGTGACCCTCCACCAAACTCCCACGGCACACCTGGGGACAGTTCGCAGCACACCAGTGTGCCACAGCACTGTGGTTGAAAAAGCCTGAATTAAGGGATAACAGATAGAATAGACATGATTTTGTGAAGCAGCCCTTTGTCTCTCAATACAACCAAGCAAACGGACCAACATGCTTATTTTGGTGCTTTGTTCATAGGCAGCTCTTGACAAAACATTTTAAACTACATACATATTGAGGTCTGAGCAAAGTGTGGGGTATGACATTTTCAAAAAGAATCTCAACAAGTACTGAATACCTGCATTTTTCTGAACAATCAGGCTCTTTGTGTGTTTGGACATCGCTAATTACAAGGCAAAAATTTAAGCAAAATGAAACTGATTCCCCATACAAATTCTTGCAAGCCAATGGAGTGTGGGTCATCCTTGCTAGTTCATTCTCTGCAATGCCAAAAAAGTTCTGCCCATTGAGAATACAAAAAATAATTAAAAGTTTCTAAGCAGATGTATAGGAAAAGTGCTAAGCCTGCTAATATTTTCAATGATAGAAATTAATTCCCATTGACAAAAATGTTATAACCTCTGTGTTTCTTTCTCGGCATAAGACTAGATGAGAAATGATTAATTCTTTTATAGGATGAAGCGCCATGTCCTAGGGTAGGGCGGTGGTGATAGTGACAGGCATACCATCCAAACCCCTACCAAGAAGAGCTCCATGGTGTGCTTGGTGACAGATGAGCCCTGCTGCCCACCCTTTCTTCTGAATGGCTGGAAATCACAGTTCCCCGGAAGCAATTGGCAGTGGCACAATGATATCTTTGTATTACTGCCGAACAACTTCTGGGTGCTGCACATCATGCCTCTGTGCCAGGTGCCAGCAGGTCCAGGCCCGTCACTGTGTGCAACATCTGCTGCTCAGTTGGTGGTAGAGGAGTAGTGTGTGGCGGGGGGATGAAAGTTCTCAGGGGGAACGCAACACCACTGAGCAGGAGGGAAGTCTTCAGGAATCTTGGAGCCAGCCTACTTTCCAGGAAAGCCCTCCAGTGTGACTTCGGTGGAGATAAATTACTTAGTTTTTACTTAGTGTGAAGAGCTTAACAGAATGGGAGTGGTGGATTCTGCTGGACCTGCCCATAATCTTTAATTGAATAATTAATTCATCCCCATAATCTCTACCCCACACACATCATGCTATGATGCAACAGCAGGGTGCAATTCCACAGGCACCTGTTCATATTTAGCTTGGGCAATCAATCATTTCATTGCAACAATTATGATGAGGATAAAATTGTCAGAACTTCATAGGAAGCTACTTCACACAAGTAGTTTCCACAAGGACCTTTGCCTATATGATTGTGTTATGTGGCAACTCTTATAGGCAACTTTGCCTATACAGTATTTAAATTATAACTAAAATCCTTTTATTGCTTTGAAATCACAATTGTCATTCTACAGTAAATCTTTGAGTCTTAGAAGGGCATGTTTTGTTGTCTTTAGTTTTGAAAACTATAGAACAGGCATGTCTTTCTACAGCTGGAGGGGGGGAAAAGACTCAAATTCAGACTAGCATTCGTAACACTCCCCTTAATTCTTCTGACACAAGGTATTGGTCCCTGACTTTGGCATTCTGTATCTCTAAAGTGAAAATTCATACATAAATTAGAATCCATTTGATATTTCCTTACACATCTACAGCTTTACTGAACAGCTGTTTTTGTAGTTTTGTCTTAGAAACATGGGAACAAAGCTTTATTCTAAAAAGTAACATAAGCTAAGTACATAACATGTATTTAGGAGGATGTATTGAAAAGTCCTTTGTGTGAAATAAAAATGTGGTGCAGAGACTTCACATGACTTTGATTTAAGTTAGCAGTAAATATCTCTCTTTACTTACCTGTATATAAATGCATACCCAAGCAGTGATACATATCTTGAGTAAAGCTGGAAAACTGGTTAGCTTCTCCTTCTCTTACATATTAAATAGCCCCCTAAGGCAGGGTCTTATTGTGGACTCCTACTACGTTCTGCATGAGGTAAGGATACCAAGAATACCCAATATTTAAGTAGGCAACACATTCACACACAGCACATGTACAGAGAAAGGAGTGCATTTGCAAAGGACAGCCACACTTCCATTTTAAATACAGAGACTTATGTTTAAAAAGAATGTTATAATGCCTGTGTGCTCTTGTCAACTGACATGCTACTTTGGTACATCTGCAATTGTGCCCACACTTTTTTAGAATAAAGATGCTTATATATTTTGAATAGATCTTTGGGACACTTCTGTTTCTAATCTAATATAAATTGCCTTCTATGATGACTATACCAAAACCCTGTATATTACAGGAACCTTATAATTACACAAAGGCATTAAAAAGGAATCTTTTATGTCTCACACCTGCAGAAGGAAATGTTTTTGGCAGAAGGATAAAAGCAGACATACTTTGCAATTCCAACTGTGGAACAACATTTAAGTGAGACATTTAACTTCTGCCCCTTGGCTGATGTTTAGAACAGAAGGAAAATTTTATTTTACTGGCCCACATCATAGTTTCAGTTTTGAGTAGAACACTCCAGGAATTCTAATGCTGAAGTCTGTTTAATCTACAAAACACCACAGTTACTTTCATTTTAGTACATCATGCAATCATCTTTGTAGTACCATATGTTGTTTGCATACCAGTACCATCTGAAAATACTAAAGTGTGCAACTTCGATGAACTCTATATTATAATCAAAGTATAATTTGGACCAAAAATAATTTCAGACCCATACTAAAAGATTCAATTTAGTTTACTATGAAACTTTCAGTCAGAATACATTAGTACCTCCAAAAAGAAAGAATTAAAAAAATCAGATATGAATTTATTAAAGAATCCCCCATTTCCAGAATTCTATATTCATGATTAAAGCAAATCAAGTATTTAAAAAGTGTTTGTTTTTTTATCTACTCAAAGCATACATTCAGGGGAAAGCATGACTGTTAACTTGCTATATTTTCAAATGCATACAATTTCATTTCCAATATGGTGTCAATTAAAAAGACAAAGGCTGGGATCCAAGAACTGTACAACTAGTTCAACAAACCCATGGGAACTTTGGGCATGTGTTTCTTCAACACCAGTCTCTGGAACCACATAGCAAACCACCTTTGAAATCCAGGGGACTTTTATACCAGTTTGCAATGTAGTAGAGGTGTGGGTCTGCATGCATGTGTCTGCTATTCAAAGAAAAAGCAAACAACCACTATGCCCAAGCCACTGGGGCTTTGTCTGGGTCCTGGCCAAAGTGAGGAGTTTTGCTTTTTTAAAACTACGATAAAAATTTTAAAACAAAATTAAGGAATAATTTTTGCGAGACAGGTAATATTTTCTTTCTCAAATTCCATAAACACAATAGGCGACTGATCCCTTATTTTAGAAGTTTTAAAAACCATTTCAGATGGACTAAAATTAGGGCTTGACATATAGCATATCAGTTTTAACCATTATAAACAATCCTAGACAATCCCAATTGTTAATATTTTATTAACTTTGTCAAGGTCTAGGCTGATTTAAGGATGGTGAGGCTAGAATTGATACCCAGAGGCTTTAGGAAAACTAGAGCCAATTGCATTCAAAAACCTGCATCCTGCTACTTCCAACATCTAGTGCCAGCCTAGTTTTAAAGAAACTTATTTTCCAAATGTTGATTGCATTCAGAAGTTAAAGTGGCTCAAAGTTTAGCTTTGCCCGGCTGAAGCTGTAGACTCTGCAGTTTCATAGCCATGCCCATGTTCCCAGCAATCTTCAATTTGCCTTGAAAGAAAGCCTAGAGGCAATAAAAAAAAAAGGAATTAAGTTACATTTTTCTGATGAATATAGTGGGTAAGTCCTTGGTATCTGTGGATTCCACCAACTGTGGATTCCTCCTGACAGCTCCGAGGGCCTTTAGGACTCAACTAGAAACTATTCCATGGGCCTTCCTGCACCTCAGAACACCTCCCGGAAGTGACTGCCAGTTGCGTTTTGGAGGCCTTCTGAAGAGGCGGATAACAACGGCCCACTGTACTTTTCACTGTTTCATAGCGAACCATCTTCAGATTGTTTCTTCCAAAAATCAAAGCCAAGTAATTCAGATCTCCTCTACATGCAGCTAAAACCTCTGAACACATCGATATAAAAGGAAAGTATCCTCTTTCTATGGAAAGACACTTTCATAAGAAAGGCAGATAGTCTACAAAATTATGCTGCATAATTTCCAATGGGTTTTGATGCACAATTTAAAAAAAACAAAACTTATTTGTGTGTTTGGTCATTTTCAACAATATGCTGATTACATATCAAAAAGTCACAGAGGTTAAAGGCTGCTAAGGAGAGAACAATGTTACAGTCAAGTCATAGCAAAAATAATTCCAAAAGAAATTTTCCATCTGTACTTAAAACAACTGCCAACAAAACACTTTGCCAAATGCTCTGGATGTACATTTGGGAAAATAACTGGTGTTTGCCTTCTTTTGAAGTGAGCAGGTGCTCAACAGGACTCCGGAAGTAAAAGTCAGCTCTTACTCAGCTGAAAGAATTTGGAAGTGAAGGAAAGCTGCATTGTTTTAATTAAGTCTCTGCTATAAAAATAAGATTACAGGACAATTAAACAAGAGAGAGAAAGAGAGACTATTTTCTTTGTGCTTTACTTACCGTTTGTGGATTCATCTGGCCAGTCAGCAGAGCCAGCAAATCAGAATCTGCCATTGTAATCGTGCAGTCAGCTTTCTTGTCTGTAAATAGCACACAGACAGAATACTTGAAGAAAAGTGGCCAGAAAGAGATTAACCTGTCCAGCTTTAGGAAAGCATCTTAAGAACTCATTGTAGTGCAGCAATTGTTTAAGCAGGTACTGTAATTTTGGACCTATTCCGCTTCCTATTTGAGTGTAATTGGATAAAAAATTTGGCATCAAAGTCAATACAAAACTGCCGACAGGATCAGAATTACAAGGGTGAGGCAAAGAAAGAATTTCCATTCTTTTACAGTTGCAACTGCTCCAGAAGAGCTTTCAGACAGCTACTGACATAACCAGTACTGCCCAATTCTAACTGCACAGTTAAGCATTGTCCATGCCTGCAGAAACAGCAGTAGCAATCAACAGTGCTCCTGTCTAGACTGGTTCATACCAAACTCAAGCGTGCAAATAGTACAAGATTGATGAATGCTGAACGATTGTACGCTGTGCATGTGAACAGTGGTTAGTCTCACTCTTTGTTCAAAAGTCCTGTCAGTTACCTATGTTAGGTTTGCCATGACTATTGGCAGCTCAACTCTAACCTGTCATTTCTGCAGAGAAGTCCTGAAGGCATTTTTTTTCCTGCCACCACAGTCTTTCAAGGAAGTTAAGGGCAAGTGTGCATCTCTTTTTCCTTTGCACATTTCTCAAACAATACCACCAATTTGTTAATGTGGAAGACAAGATGACTGCAATAGTCACCTTACCTAATTACTAACAAGGCAGAAACAGAAGAATTTTATCTGCAGTTTTACCCAGAATGAGCTTCAAAACCATTCATTATTTTAAAAGACCAGGCAGAACTGGCTCACTTTATATATTGCTGCTCTTTAATAAAATGCAGTGAATAAACATCAACAAACTGAAGATATCTTTCTGGAAAGTAGATGCTGTCTTACTGATATTAATTTATACCAACTTGGCTAACCCTTGTCCAAGGACAAGCCAGTTATCCTGTTCTGATAAGTTAAGTCTAATCCAAAGTCCAATAGAATAACATAGTGGACTTGAGAAATAAGATCTCTTTCTGTAACTAAGCAATAGAGGAGGCAGAGGTGTTACTGGGGTGACTGTCACCTGGTGCGGCACTTACTTAGAGCAGCTTGGTGTTTCGGAAGTTTGGGGATGATGCAATCACATCACCCTTGGCGCTCCACACTATCATGCTGCTTTTAATGCAAAAAGCCTGTCTCTGGACTGCCTCCATTTGGTGATCTTCAGTCTGTTCTGGGCCCAGTTGCTTTGTGTTCTCACAGGCAAGTGGCAACATTCAGTGCGAGCACGAGGTGGCTGGACCCAGAGTGGTCTGAAGAGTGCCAAATGGAGGCTCAAGCAGTGTTGCGACACCCCCCCCCAAGGATAGCACCCATTGCACCCCCTTTCAGACACCACTGATGGAGGGTGACATTCTGTCTTTCAAGCCCTTTTAAATGGATTTTAAGATATACAATAAGCATGGGGACATAACAGGGGACATTCAGCTTATGATACCCTTCATTGCTCATCTGAACACTACTTTACCCAATTCATCCAATGCCATACCTTCTAATGTAGCCCATTTCTATTCTGCACCACACCTGCAGTGCTGTAGAGTTGTGTCCCTTTTATTTAAGAACACAAGAAAACATTTTATGATGGAAAATAAACACTTACCTGAGTTGACATCCACACAGCCTTTACCATTTTTCACATCAACAACCCAAGTTGCTTCTTGACCTCCAGGGCCATCTTTTACTTTAAAGGCAAAAACACCACCAATTTTCTTCACATATTGTTCTCCTTCCTGCAATCATTATGCAACAAATATATTATAGCCAGAACAACAAGATTTCATCTTATTTGGTACAGCCTGAAAACAACTGAATGATAACTACTTGAAAACCTGCATAGGACATGGCTTTATATTGGAGTCAGACCATTGGCCCATCTGCCTCAGTGCTGTCTGACATTAGCAGCTTCCCAGGGTTTTCAGGCAGGGGTCTCTCTCAGCAATACCTGGAGATGGCAGAGACTGAATCTGGGACCTTCTATCTGTAAAGCAGGAACATGACCAGGAACTTACAGCCCCATCCCCCAATACTGCAAGCTCTGATCATCATGTTGAAAGCTCTTTTAAGGACTTGCATACACCCAGCAGCACTTCTGCCTTTTTCATTTTTGAACTACAATACGCCGCCTCCCCCATTACTCTTCCAGGAAATTCTGCCAGATCTCCAGAGTTTTCAGGAAACACAAGAGGCAACCATTTAAAAACAGTAATTCAAAAATTCAGTTGGTCATGAAGATTAAGACGGATCACTTTGTAGAACTATAATTAACAGACAGGTAGCAAGCTACATTGCTAATTTCAAGCTTCCCATTTTCAGATTCTGGCCTCAGCCAAAAATAAGGGCCCAGCTATGTGAACCTGCCACTGGGCATAGACGAGTCAAAGGAGAAGGTGATGAAGTCAGTGTTGCATCTGATGTTTACCAAGTCTGACAGATTAAGTAATGACACACAATCTGAAAAGGAAAATACTACTCCAGATTTGAAAATTATAGGCTTTCCTAGTATTCTAGCTCTAAACTTAGCAAAGCTTATGTAATCTTTTCATCTCACTGCTCCTATCAGGTTGTTGGGATGGCCCAATTAAAATTAGAAAACCAATGAGTCAGCAGATACTACTAATGTCAGCAACTTGACATAGTCGATTGAAAACAATTTCTCAAGACAAAATTGTCATTTTCGGCTTTAAACTTTCCTTATAAAGCCAATGAAAGAGCAAATCAGCACTATTTTGCTGTGAAAAAAACTTACACGAAAATTTCAATGACTCATATTTCCTTCTGTATGCTGTAGGACAAAGACTTTGGGAGCTTTATTGGAAAAACTAACACTGTATTGGTAGGTTCAAGAGCTAAGTTGGTGTTATTGCCAACATTTGTTGTCCCAACAAACCGGTATACTCAGAGGCAAAAGAGGATGCTCTACCCAGGGAGCTCTCATCATCAGTAACAGATAATATCAAAAAGCAGAAACGTCTCAGGACGTTATGTTCTGTAACATTTTTATTTTGTTACACTGTAAACTACCTTATGTACCTGGGCAAACACAGGAAGGTGGTACAATAAATACATAACATAAAATATTTAGGATCCTAAACAAGGTTTGAGACGTCCAACTTAAGGCACCTATGATAAGACATCTAACCACAGTAATCCAAGAGAACTTAAAATGAGAAGCCAACATTTGTCAGGGTCTCATGCTAAAACAGAGGGTGACTGCTAACATGGCACTTAGCTCTGGGGATAAGTGCTTTGATAGCAGCTGTCACAGTAATTGGTGTGCAAATGCTTGAATTTCTTGACTCTAGTTCATCTGCAAGAAAGCACTGCCTACTCCCAAGCAGTCTGTCTTCAGAGTGGCCTGCTCTGAATATTACCACTTGTCTTTCAGCTGGACTATAGGATAGTGATGCTTGACCCAGCCAACTTTCTGCAACTTGTTAGCTTACTTCCTAGTATACCCATCACATTTAGTTCAGTGTGAAACATGTATGCACACAGAAGAGAAATTCCCTGTAGACAACTTTCCAAATTGTCTCTGGAGATAGAAATCTCATGTGCAATTGTTCAACCTATCATAATTGTTTTATGCAGAAGGGAAAAACACTTGCAAATATTACATCAGAACCTTTCAGTGGCAAAGTTGAATTGCCCCACCCTGTCCCACTGCCAGGAGTCAGGCATCCAGTATTAATTCATGGTACTGCATCTCACAAACAGGAGGCATGCTGTTGTTCTAGTTGCAAAAGTCAAAACATTATGCCTGTTTCTTCTAATACTGCACAGCACAAGTTGTATTTCAGAGAAACCTGTTCCAGGCATTGTTGAGGCAAACACAAACTACCACATTCTTTAAGATAAAATTGTGCCCTGGTTCTCACATGTATGTGCTTGTTGTGGGGGGAGGGAACAAGGGATCATTGTGAAACTAAACTTTTTTTCTGCCAATTAAATAGAAACTTAACTGGAACAATACAAGCGGGGTCTCTGTATCTGCAGATCTGGCTCAACACGGGTCCCCTGGACCTGCTTTGAGCCAGGCTTGACCCAACCTGAGCCCTCTGAAGGTGACTGGAGCTGTGCTCCAATCACCTCCAGAAGGTTTTCTGAAGCCCACAGAGGCTGTGCGCATTTGCCCACAGCCTCTGCTGGCTTCAGAATGGTCTTTTCAGCCAAAAAAATGCTACTTCTGATTTCTTGAGGGAAACCGAAGTGATGTTTTTATAAGGCATTCTGAGGCCCAGGGAAGCCCCTGAAGGAAACCAGAAGCAGTGTTTTTTTGGCTGAAAAGCCCATTCTGCAGCCTGCGGAGGCTGCAGGTGGACCAGCGCAGCCTCTGCGGGCTTCAGAAAGCCCTCTGAAGGCGACCGGAGCTGTGATGTGCACCGGTCGCCTCTGCAACACTTAAAGGGGCGAAAACCGCAAATTATCTGTGGACTTCAGTATCTGTGGGGAGTCCGAGAACAGATCCCCCATAGAAACAAGGTTCCACCTGTAGTCACAGGTTTATTCCTATGCCATTGCACAAATGAAGTGTTCTCAGTTATTCCATAACTGTGTAGAGTTTTAAAAACACAAATAAGTTTGTTTTATTCAGTTGCATACCTCTTCAAGTCTTTTTTCTATTTCTCTGAAGACAAGACTTGCCTTAAACCCATCAACAACTGCATTGGTGGGAACAGCTTGGATTCGCCGATTGCTACAAAGGGGAAATAAAAAAATCACTTCAGGTCCATTTAAGTTATGATTTCATGCCTGACATTTAACACAGCCTCTGTTTTGTAAGGATATTTTGTGTGCTCCTGCATGTACATTCACATATGTGCATCTTCCAATTATTTCAAGCTGAAGAATCAAAGAGCCTCTGAGATATGATGACTATATAAGTGACATGCACAAGTGCAGAACTGTACCCAGGGATCAATTTACAGTTTTCTAGATAGTACTCTTATATGAACAAATGAAAGCCACATCATAAGATCCTGACAAGTACCATGACACAATTTTATACTCCTCCAGCTTTCACCATGGGTTAGTACAGGAAAAGGACTGAGATCCAATCCTGCTCAGGACCCAGCAGAACAGGACTGTTCTTCTCTAGGGACAGGTATTTTACACATTCTTTATATCCAGGGTTGACTTTGTTGCTTTTTGGAAGGGAAAAAAATCAGTATTGAGAATGGTTTATGCATTAACTTGCACAATAAAAGGAACCAAATCCTGCCCTTTTGAGACTAATCAGGTTCAGAAACCAATTATGGCACCTGTAAGAGGAGAACACCTATCTGAAACTTTACAACTAGGAAACGTGCCACCTTTATGCTAAATTAACTCCCAGTGCTTCAGTTGCATAACCATGCTGAATGCTCACGTAAGCTTTTTACATAATTTTGCAATGAGACAACTTGAAGGCACTGCTGCAGGAAGAAAATAAGCACAGAATTGCAGCAAAGATAAATTGGCATAAAGATATAATGCAATCCATCTAATGCAACCCTTGATAACAGGTGGGAAAGGATATAAATGTTAAAGTTTCCCTAAGTTATGCAAAATAATTACTATGTTCTGAAGCGCAAAGAAAAAATCAGAAACAGAACTTTATTATAAGTTCCAGAGTTATTTAAACCCCAGAAAATTACTCAAAGTTAGTGTCTTCAAAATGAAATAGCCCAGGTTCTAGAGGCTATATTCAATAGGGGAATTTTTTCACTGTTACCACCAAAAATCATCATGATATTCTAGGACAACACTTTCACGTTTTGAGGCTCTCTTCACCACTTTCCCTACACGTGGCCTTCTTTTAATGCTTCTGCTTTCTAACTTTAGAGCACCAAATCGGTGATTTTATTCAATTCTCATTTGGGAGCCTGTTATGCACATTTTTTGTTGTCCAAGCTGTAGGGAAACATGCCCTCCAGCACTGCCTCCTTTAAACAGGTATAGCCTAAGGATCAATAAAAGTGAAGGATTCTAGCAATGAAAATGTACTGGGCTGAAGATGACAGATTCCTCCACTTTCAATGGAGTAAACATACAGGTGTGGACCTGTCTCTGCAAGCGCAATACAGGTGGCCTGCATTACCTACTGATTCAGGACCTGCAGATTTGATCATCTGCAGGTTCAAAGCTGGATTGTGGGTCCAACCTGGACTCTCCAGAGGCCATGGAAGCTGCATTCCTGTCACTTCCAGAGGGTGTTCCGAGGCCTGTGGGGGCTGCGCATGTCCTCCATGGGCCCCAGAAGGCCTTCTAGGGCCACCAGAAGGCCAAAAATGGTGAGTTCCAGTCAAAAAGTGGAAGTCACAATTTTCAGCCTTCCAGAAGCCTTACAAGGCCTTCTAGCCAGGGAGGCCTCCCTGGCCCTCAGAAAGTCCTCTGGGCATGACTGGAGCTATGCTTCGGATACATTTGGAGGATTTCAGATGCCCAAATCAGTGGACTTCATCATCCACAGATTTTGGCATCTGCAGGGGGTTCTGTGAAACAAATCCCCATGTATTTGTATATGGGCCCACCTGTACATTCTTTGTATTACCCACTACTTCAGCTTGAAAATGAGACAGAGGACACACTGTGTGCATGAATGCACACCTGTACAGGAAAAGGAGGCTGCAAATGTGAATCCTTAGATCATACCTCAAGATCAATAAAATTGGCAATGACTCTCACACACAAAGATCTCCATTTCCGGGACAGGCAAACCCAAACTACTTCTGCTTTACCTTTCATTAAATTTAATAGTTCTTAATTTCTCTTGCTCGTACTTGTATGAATCAAACGTTTCTAAAAGGCACTTGAACAGACATTTCCAAAAACAGAGTGGAAAGACCTTTTCAAGACCACTTTTAACCTCCCAAACTGATTTAAATTGAGAATTAAATAAAACCTTTCAAAAAGAAGCCCCAGTCACTTTACCTCATCAGCTGCGCAAAAATGCATTTAAAATTTATTAAATTCTTCTTAGCAAACAGGCCTTTACCAACTGTTTGAAAACAGGATTGTCCGCGAAAGACATTTCTAAACATTGATAAAGTACACCAGAAAATACAAATATTTTTCATAATCCAAGTTTAGCTGCCATTGGGGAACAACTTGTAGAAAGTTACAGGATTTTTTTTCAGCAGTCAAAAATAAAATAAAAAGCTATAGAAACCTCTCAAAGCGACTCATTTGAAGAATGAATTTCCTTGCTGTGTACACAAAATTACTGTGAAATTTCAAAGTTCTCATTCCTTTTAGGTAACTTTCAAAACCTTTTTTTGTTTTCTAGATCACACTGCAATTCTTAATTATTATGATTATTAACATGCTACCATATTAACGTGTAATTGCCAATACTGCACATTCCATTACTGTTTACTTTAGGATTCCCCCCCCCCCTTAACCATGGAAGCAGACTTAGGAAAACACAATTAAAACTGAACTCCTCTAAAACCATGACCAAAACCACAATGAAAGTTTCCAATAGCTGCAGAAACCAGAGTGGTTCTTTAAAAATAATAATAATAATGTGGAACAAGGGCTTGCATTCAAAACCAATGTTCTTCCTATATATATTAAATCCCAACAGCTGTTTGCCTAATTCAGCACTGAAACATGGCAAAACTTCAGAAATAAATCACTGGGTCATGTTTTGTCCCACTATTAGGGCATGGTTGTGTTTTAAAAGGTAAAAATGGTTAGCTGTCTGAGATGACTATTCCTGCTATAACATGGACAATGCACAAAAAAGAATTGAAGCTCACCTTGCAGCTTCAGGAAAGCCCATTCTGTACAGAGACACGACTGCAGCACCACCAAGGCCCAGATTATGCTGCAAAGCAACCTTTGCACCGGGAACTTGCCTCTTTCCGGCTTCTCCTCTTAGCTGCCAGCACAGCTCAGCACACTGAGCCAGACCTAATGCATCAAGCACAGAGAGCGTAGATCAAGCAGTATTTCAACAGCTTTGCATTATTCATTATGCCCAGCCCTGAATAAGGAAAGCTATTAAAGGGAAAAATGTATTCAAGCATTATGATTAACCTTGTTGGTTAAAAAGATGCATTTCCCACTGTGACGTAACCAACTTTCTTCCATTAAACATGGCTCATGTGTTTTAAAAAAAACATACATTAAAACGTATGTTTAAAAAAAAACACCATAAAAACTTCTTAAGTTTATACTTTACTAAGTAACTACAAAAAGGTGATTTCCCAAATTTCTGGAGAGGGCCCATTATAGAAATGGTAGCATCACAGAGCATCAATTTTCAACAAAGCTCAATCACAACCAAAGCCACAATGAGGAGCTACTGGAAACTTGCAATTTTGAAATTAACATTTATGCCCTGTGCTTCAGAACAGCCTACAAAATAAAATAAAATTGCAAAATAAATGTTTTTAGTGCAAAATGAAAATATGCCACACAAAAACCAAGTGCATCATTTTTTTTAGCTCGTGTAGATCTAAAAGCCCTTGTCTTCTGAATAACAGCAAGAAAGGGGCAGAGGTAAGGCTTTTTAGGAAACATGCTCCATGACTGAGGCTGCTTTGTGCCAAGACCACTTAATTAAGAGTACAGTCCAGAGGAGCACTTGGGTTGGTACAAGTCCTTTGTACCGACGACAATTGTCACTGTCAAGGTACACCATCAGTCTTTTCACAATCAGAAGCAATGCTGCTGAAAGTGTAGCCCCTGTGATAACCATTATCCACAACAGGGTTTACTTCTGAGTAGACCTGCCTAGGACTGTGCTACTAGATACCCACACACTCACATCAAACGATAGAAACACTAAGCACGTGGTTAGTTTGACTCCACCAAGACACAGAAACCAGATAGCATTGTGTGCCAAAGGTCAGGCTGCCAAAGGCCAAAGTCACGGTACATCCTATAATGACACTTGTACTGTTGCAGGAATTGAGGGGCTAAGTTGCTGAAACACAGCAATCTGCTGGTTCAAAGGTAAAGAAAAAGAAAGAAAAATGTTTGGAAAAAACGAACTCAAGGGGGCCTTACCTAGTTCCAGGGAGGGAAGCAAGGTAAAGAATCTGAAATTGCTTTCATTGAGAGAGACATAGAGGGAGTGCCTGGTTGCAAAGGAATGCCTTCTATTGCTTCATATCCTAAAAAGGGTGCAGCAGAGGACTCCTTGATTGCTTAGGAGGCCTGTGCCTCAATTACCACAAGACACGTGATTCAATTTACCATGGAGTTATTGAGGGAAACCAAGACTGAAAGTACTTCCTTTGTGTCTGCTAATGACTTTGCTTACTTTAAAGTCAGGGGACTCTCAGGCTATGACCTGGTTTACCAGTGTAAATCTGTAGCCATACCAAGAAAGGTATGACTGGTCATGGAATTTTCCCAGAAGGCAAGTCTTCTCCTAAGCCTGTGAGTCAGCTAGAGTGGAGGGAGGGAGGTTGCTCTGAAAAACCAAAATGTTGGAAGCATTTAGGGAAATGCTTCTTTACCATCAGGCAGAGTACCACAAGACTGTCTTGGTCATGCTCACCTGGCAGGCACCCAGCACTACACACATCACACATGTAACTAGTCTCCACCTGACAATGTCATCCAGCTCTGCTCCTGGAACAAATGGGCCCACCTACGAAAACTAGAAACCAGTTTTTCTAGAAACTAGAAAGATATGAAGAACAGAAGTTGCCACTGAGAACTCCCCACTCCTACTGACCTCAGAAAACACTACCTGTACACAGATTAAATGCTGATCTTGGCAACAGAATGAGTGCCATAAGGTTCCTGCACTACAGAATCTTTCATCATTCTGACCAAACAGCCCCTGTATTCCCTTCCAAAACTCAAGGCCAAAGTCAGAGGGGGGAAAAACGCAACATTTGTTTAACACATAGCACCTAGGACCAAAGTTCAGCACTGACCCAGAATCCTCAATACCTGACTACCTCAAGCATTTTAGAAATCAACATCCAACATCCAATTACAGGGCAGCCTAGCAAAAACGCCCAACAGATCACATTGTTCCATGTCAGATATTAATTACAAAGAGTAATTCCAGTTTGCAAACTCTGCACTGTCTGCTAAGCATCTGTACTTGAATAAGAGTAAAACACCAATCCATCACAGTGCAAGAATCAGAAGAATTAATCCCCAAATTAAAAATAACAGTAATTCAGGGTCAGATGAGCCTGCATGCTCATAAGCAACTTTGCCATTTTTTTTAAAAAGCTCTCAGGCTGACTCCTTTAAAAAATAAATAATGCTTCTAATGATCATGGTGCAGACATATACTTGAAAAAAGAATAGTTAAGCGAATGCTCAAAAGAAACCTAAATTTTTATCAATTGTCAAGATTCCAAAGCCTTGACAATTTACAGCAGTTTCAAAATAATTGCACCTTATGATTCCACTTAACAGCGCTGATCTGCTTAGTATTTGTTTCAAAAGTAACTGAAATGGAACCATGGAGAAGTATACTGGCAACCTTCAGTCTCGAAAGACTATGGTATCGCGCTCTGAAAGGTGGTTCTGGCACAGCGTCTAGTGTGGCTGAAAAGGCCAATCCGGGAGTGACAATCCCTTCCACACCGGGAGCAAGTGCAGTCTGTCCCTGGTCTGTCTCCCTAGCTATGGGCCTTCCTTCTTTGCCTCTTAGCCTCAGACTGTTGGCAAAGTGTCTCTTCAAACTGGGAAAGGCCATGCTGCACAGCCTGCCTCCAAGCGGGCCGCTCAGAGGCCAGGGTTTCCCACTTGTTGAGGTCCATCCCTAAGGCCTTCAGATCCCTCTTGCAGATGTCCTTGTATCGCAGCTGTGGTCTACCTGTAGGGCGCTTTCCTTGCACGAGTTCTCCATAGAGGAGATCCTTTGGGATCCGGCCATCATCCATTCTCACAACATGACCGAGCCAACGCAGGCGTCTCTGTTTCAGCAGTGAATACATGCTAGGGATTCCAGCACGTTCCAGGACTGTGTTGTTTGGAACTTTGTCCTGCCAGGTGATGCCGAGGATGCGTTGGAGGCAGCGCATGTGGAAAGCGCTCAGTTTCCTCTCCTGTTGTGAGCGAAGAGTCCATGACTCGCTGCAGTACAGAAGTGTACTCAGGACGCAAGCTCTGTAGACCTGGATCTTGGTATGTTCCGTCAGCTTGGAGAACTTCCGTCCATGGAGAAGTAGGGGGCTTTAATCCTAGCACCATGGCCCTGATCTCAAATCAATGCCCAAATAGCTTGCTATTTTTTTTTAAGTGAAAGGAATCTATTGGTGCTAACATAAGATTTTTTTATTGCAAAGTAGCGGCCATGTTGGGGTGGGGGGGAAGATTCAGACTATTCTTCCTTCCAGACCAGATCCATGGGACCTGTCGTTGTCATGTCGTCCCCCCCATCAGCAGCTCTTTTTGAAATAAATCAAGTCCATCAGCACTAATGACAGACTTATTATGGCATCTGTTTTCGTATTAACAACATCTTTTCATCCACTATGTTCATGAACAGGATATTGGAAGAATATTCATATCAGCCAAATGGCTATAACACGTTTTCAGCTCATAACTAATTTCCATGATAGCTTGTGTCTTGCTGTTAGCAGCTGCCTACATACACACTTCTCAATCTGATACCACAGCCAGGAAAAAGTTCTGTTGAACTCACTAAGACTTGCAGATGTGTTTAGAACAGAAATGTTGCATTCAGTCATGCAGTAATTAGAATGACCCAATTACATTAGAACAACAGTTCTTCCCTTACAATTAAAAGAGCTGTCAGAGTAGTAACTCAAAAGGAGTTCAGCAGCCCAATCCTGAGCTGCCCCCAAAATGGATGCCACTGCATCCAGTCCACCCCAGGCAGCTGCTGCAGCCTCCTCAGGAGAAGGGGGCTTTTGTCCCCTTCCCCTTGGTAAAGTGAGACGACCTGCAATGGGCCATCTGCCTGACATGGAGACTCAGGATCTGGTGGAGCAAAGCTCCACCTATCCTGCTTCCCTCCTGTCCTGCTCCCTCCACCCAGCATGTCTCCTCTCTGCCTTCTCCCCACCCTTCTTCCACCTCCCCCTGAATGGGAATGCCTCCTACGCACCTCCCCCCACACCTCCACCTACCTCTCCACTGCCCAGCAGTCCATGCGACCAGTGCTCCATAGGTGCTAGGGCCCGCAAACATGCTTTATGGCACGTTCATGACAGAGCACTCCGGTGGTGAGCTGGCATACACATGCTAGGATTGGGCCCTCAGACTTTTATAAGGCCAGGGTGATAAAATCACAGTGAAAGCTACATCTTTGGAGCAGACAACAACCTGGCCCAATTTTAGCTCAAGATGATCTGTTATGTAGAAAGAATTGAGACTGCATTCAAGAGTGCCTGCTTTCCCTGCTGGAAATCCAACAAGCCACTTGGTCTTGGGTAGCCCAGTGGGACTGTTAAGTGTTCTTTTCTCTAAACAGCAGAATCCCATGCCACATCACAAATGGTTTTGAACTCCTCTCAGATTCAGCAATGGTTTGCCGTGCAGCATGAACGCCTGCTATTTGAGAACCACAAGTCTGGCTGCATTGGTGTAGTAATGTGGTTTTCAGAATCCCAGCCACAGGACTATTTCTTCCATCTTTGCCCCTTCCAAATTGTTCACACATGATTGAGAAGCAAAAGCTGCATGATTTAATTCCTGTTTTCTCTAGGTCCCTTTGGATCTCTGGGGCACTTCCCAGGGTTTTTTTTAGGGAAGTAGTTACAAATATTTGCCACAGCTGGGAAATGTTCATATTCCTCTCTCAACTAGGAAAAGGAAGAAATTGTGCATATTTAGGAAACTATTCTCGTTACACAAAGCCAACCCCACTTATACACAGGAATGCACATGGTATGCTAAAAACTGTATTTGAAGTGTTTAAGTAGTTTTATATGCAAATACAGCCAAAAGGAAGTTTGACAGGGGTAGCCATCATTATGGCTCTGGAATGCCCGCTGTTATAGTAAACCTATCCAAGTTTTGTTCTCCAGCATATATGTAGACCAGATAATCTGACAATCCAAAACATTGCTTGCAGCTTCTAAGTATTCTTCCCCGTGTGCAAACTCATTTGCAGTCCATCATTTTAGAAGTCTTTTTAATATAAAAACACATAAAGTTGGATTAATTTTTTTAAAAGTTGTAAGTCAGCAGTGAACTTTAGAAAAAAGTTGAAGTCAGGCTGCAATTCTATACACACTTTCCTGGGAGTAAGCTCCATTGAACACAATGGAACATATTTCTAGGTAGACATGCATTGAATGCACTCTCAACCTTCTTTGTTAAGAAGATAATAGAAAGTAGGACAGAGTCCAAGAACAGTGACTTTTACCCAGACACCTCTATTGTTCCTCAAGTAAAGGCAACATGCATCTGATAGGAAGCTTATTTAAAGAAGAATTTTTAAGCTGCTTCATCAGCAGAACCTTTGGAAAGATAAATTTCTGTTTAGAACAAAGAGCAGGTCATGTTAGCATTTGATGCATGATCTGATTTGGGGGGGGGGCCTGCAAGCCAATTGATCAGCCAGCCAATATGCACAGCAGTTTCCCAACTGGTGTCCTTGTGGCAGAAAGAGATGCTTGTGCTGCATTTCAAAGTTCTTAGAGATTAATCTTTGAAGTTCTAAGCAAAATTGCACTTCCTTAACCATTAATCTCTCTATCCCAAAAAGTACTGACTAGTCTGCTAATCTCCCCTGGGGGCTGGGGATAAGAATAGGCCCTCAGTTTGGCCGTACTTGTCGTAAGAGGCGACTAAACAGCCACCGGGTAGATGGGACTTGTTAGCCTGGGAAGGCAGCTCATCTGAGAGAAGGAAAACTCTGATCCCAAACCTCCACTGCCTTGTGGGCTACATCCAGTTATGGAAAAGGCTTCAGGAGTCAACCTCGAGGCAAAATCAGGAGCCGGAGTCCCTGAGGCAGTTCATGGCTGAACACAGTCACGTTCTGGCAACTCCTGCGACGCCGCTGGAACCAACCATATTGGCCTCTGCCTTTCCATTGGACCATTCCAGCGACATGGAGAGGGGGGATTTGCTGCATGGGTAACAGCCTATCCTCCATACCTACTTTGCCCAGGCTTTGCGCACTGGAGAGGACACTCTGTTCCAGAACCATCATTCAGAGCGTGACACCATAGTCTTCCGAGACTGAAGGATGCCAACAACAAGTCTGCCAATGGCCAGACGAAGGGCCCCATTCTATCCAATTTTCCTGTACCAATGCAGCCACAATGCAACTGCAACATAAGGGAACAAACATTCCTTTACCCTGAAGAGGCTCCTTGTCCCACTGCAGGATGAAGTGCACACCCCCTTGGTATGACTGCATTGGTGCTGGAAAGTTGGATAGAATTGGGCCCTCAGCCTCATGCCTCCCAGTTTCCAGAAATTAGTTTGTAAAGTAGGCAGAAGAGAAGAGAAAAAGACAAAGCAAGTCTATTAGCAGAGCACTATATGACTATGCGGAAAATGTTGCCTGCTACATTGTTCCCCCTTCTTCTGCCCTGTTAAAAAAGGCAGGACAGCAAATTTAATCACTGTGGGCACAGCTCTAAAATCAATAGAAGATGACCCCCAAAATCAACCAATTTGTTATTCTATCGCACATTTTCCATGTACAGATGCTAAAGTCTTAGAAAAAGATTTTAAAAAAGATAAATTACCTGTGGCACCTAGTGGATGTCCTTTTGAAAGCAAGCCACCGCTTGGATTTATGACCCATTTTCCACCATAACTATTGTCACCTCTGTCAATCAGCTCACCAGCTTTTCCTTTAAATAATAAGAGAAAACTCTATTTTACTTTTACCGCACTCAAGTTTTCCTTTTTCTTGAATTTAAGTTTACCTTCTGCCTGTCTTTCAGGAAATGCTTAAAAAAAGTTGTGGTATGCAGTTCAATGCAATGACTTTAATTTGAACCACTTACTCCGGAACATGGTCATCAACATGTTCCTCCCCCCTTGGAAAAAAAGCAGGCTCAATCTCTGCCAGTTGAGCTTCTTTCCAAAGTAGTGTGTCTGAGGATTTACTGAAGCCCGACAGCTGCTTTTCTCAGGATAAAAAGGTGGAAATGAGGCATTTGGGGTGAAGCCACATAGGGGGAAGCCACATTGCTTCTCTCTCCCTTATGTTTTATTAGGAAGCTCACAGGGAAAAACTGGAATAGAGAGCAGCAGGTGGGAAAGTGGATGAGTACTCCCTGTGTCAAACAGTCTCTGCCCCAAAGTAGTTTTCTGTGGGAAAAGCAGCCATCAGATTACTGTTACACACACACAAGTGTGTGTAGCATGTAATTAGGACCTCAGTTTGCACACTTTCACCAGGACTGCTTTTCCTTCTAAGGAGAAAACAACTTCAACATATGTAAAACAAAGTACAGAACCCCACATGTGTAAAGTGAAGTGTAACTCTCAATAAATCATTAATTCCTAAATCTGAAAGAACCAAACCGACTAGGTCAGGGGGATTACTGCACACTCTCCCTAAATAGGTTGTTGAGAAAAGAGATTAATGATTGATCAACAGAGGATTTTTGAACCAACCATTGAACATAATGGTTCAGAGGTTGACAGGTCTACAGTTTCTTGGTTGCACCCTGGACCCTTTTTAAAAAATTGGCATTGTGCTAGATATCTGCCTCTTTTCCAGAGGTCTGGCATTTCACTGATGTTGCATATTCTGATCACGACTTATATTTATATCTGAGATGTTTAAGAGTTATCAGGTGAATGGCATCTGGCCTTAGTGATTTATTAAATTTATTCAAAAAAGGTAATTCAGCCCCTCCCAGTAAAACAATGACTCAGATATGCTTCTCTCCTCCCACCCACCATGTATTCACAGTGAAGATGACTAGAAATAATTCATTTAACCTGGGTAGTTTCCTGTGCCTGATGTACAATAATTAAAATAAATATAATTTTTCATTATTTTGGTAACTTCTTCTACTTGTCTTATCAACTTATATTTGTTTTGTATGAGCTTGTGCTTTTTTAAAAGTTGTTCCCTTTGGGGCAACACTTCCAAAACCAGACCTGAAATTCTTATAGTAGCACACTGCTTTTAACCAAGGGTGAAATGAGTCAGACTTCAGGAATTGTGTATGTCTCTGGTAATCCCTCCTTCCTTCCAGGTCAGCTTTGAGCGGTTAATCAGGGACAATTGTGAGACTGATTGTGCACAAAGTGCTTAATATTTTTTAAAGTATTTCTTAATTAAATAATACCTTCAGGACAAAGTCCCAGAGCTTCATAAGTAATTAGTTCATTAGCTGAAAAACAGTCATGAAGTTCAATCACATCCACATCTTCAGGCTTCAGACCCGATTTTGAAAAACAACGATTTGCAGCCGTCTTAGTTAAATCGTAGCCAGCCTATTAACAGTAATATATAGTTATCAATTCAAGTGTGATTGACATCTCAAATATCTTTAAAAATGGCTTCTTTGGAGCTGTAAATTAAGAAAATGCATACATGCACTCAGCTTTATGTTAGACACAATAGCCGCTTTGACTGAAAGAAAAGTGGAATAAAAATATTTTAGATAAAATTAAAAATTGAACATTAGCAACAATGTTAGTAGCATTAACAGGGAATACAAGTGTCCATACATGATCCTCAACAGAGGTTGTAAAATATGAATTCACCTAAGAGATACAGCACATTTGCTTTACAAATGTTCTGTTTAACTTTCATTAAACTTTAAAAAAAAAATCCATACATGCATGGAAATGAACTTCTCCCTGATGGTCTTGTGTGCCCCTTGAAAAACCTCTCTGGAGGATTGGAGCTGGAATTTATAAGGCACAAAGTGCTCCGAGGACATCAACTATTTATACCACCCTTTGTGCTAATGAAAGTGCCTTCCATTCACAGAAATGAAAGTTAGGATACAAGCTATAGAATATTCTTTCAATGTTCATTCCTTTTAAAACACAACATTGTGTTTCTATATTCATTTTCATGTGCTACTTTAGCAAACCAATGTACCCTGCTATCAGGTCTAAAGCATGAATTTACATGTGGACCAATTCATATAATACATGCCTCTATATATTAGATTTTCCCAGCCATAGAGCTCACTCACAGATATGCTGTAGGTGCTCACAAGTATCATTGTACATCATACTTGCAAGTATCCTTTCTTAGACCAGTGTTTCCCAAACTATGGGTCAGGACCCACCATGGGTTGTAAGTCAATTTTTTGTGGGTCACAAAAGGTTTCTGAAATATTAAAAAAAATTTTTGCAAGCACCCTTGCCCAGTTTGCAGAAGAAAACTGCACAGTGGTCAATCTGGATGGAGAAACTATTCTTGAGGCTGGTATGCTAACCTGTGGTATGTGGTAATCTCCACACTCCCAAATTAAAATATCACATTTTCTGATTTTCCCTAGTAATTGGTGTGCCATAGCTCAAATTTAAACCCAGTTTTAGCCTTTTGTCTGGCCTGGTAGTCCCTAACTGCACATATTGCTTTCTAGTTCAGCATTCTGGGTACCCTGGAATGACTATAAAGGGTTGGGGGAAACAGTCCTTGATACCCATTTCTAAAGGGCAGTGTAGCAAATGTCTACAAACAAATACTGTATGTAAGATCTCTAGAAGCCTTGGGAATACAGGACCCAATTATTAATAATACTTTAATAATATTACTAATAAATACAAACATTTATTTCTATAGTACTTTTTTTGTCTAGTATGTGGGTTGTGATAGATTGTCATTTTAAAAAGTGGATCCTGGCACTAAAAAGTTTGGGAAGCACAGTCTTAGACAGTTTCATAACTTATAATGTGTTTACTGAAGGCAAACACCAGCGAATCCAATTGCATAAGTTAAGTGTCAAAGCTACCATTTTAATGCAGCTGTTCTCTTCAAACGTGCTCGGAAAATCAGTAACCAGCTCCTGGGCCACAATTTCAACAGCTTTTGATTCCAACCGATTCTTTTTCACAAACTCTTCACTAGCCAGAACAGCAGCTGCAGCACCATCAGAAGTTGGGCTAGTAGAGAAAAAAAAAAAAAGATTAAGAGTTACATTCGTCTTTTGTTAAATTCTTAAAAAGGAGAGAGGAAGCATACACAACAGATCACTATTTTTGCACAAGGTGCAAGATTAACCACCCATTCAAAACATAAAAGTTAATTACAGTGGGCCCTCCGGATCTGCGAGTTATCAGTTGCAAAGCAAAAAAATGGGAGTTGGTTTGCCCCAGGGATGCTCAGACATGTAGCAAGTGACTAGGAAGTAAAAGAGCTGACAGAGAGCCTGGGACTACTAATCTCCTGAGAAAAAAACCCCCACAGGGCTAGGAGAAGTCAGGCCAAAATTCACACTTTCCGTTCCAATACTATCTGCGTGCTCCTGAGGCACCCACCTCATAACCCACTTCACACTTGGAGCTATGGTGAGGTTAGAATCAGCAGCTGGATGGAACACTATTAAGATGCAGCTCTTACCAACACTGCAGAATTGTCAAGTAATCAGAAATCTTGCGTGCCTGTAACACTTCATCCAAACTGTACTCCTCTTGAAACTGAGAATTCCTTAAAAAAGAAACAAACAGAAAAAGGGACACAAAATGCCATGTTTTAGTACAATATCCACTACATCAGAGCAATCATATCATTTTATGATATACAACCCAATCCTACACAGGAATTGACTGCTGGCCATAGTGCTTTACAATAGCAGAATGAAGTTCCACTTTTACAAAATGGCTGCCAACAGTGCATGGCATGCTCTGCTGGTGGCCATTAGGGTGACAGTGCTCCCCATCTGCCACCAGACCCTGCCGCAGCTGCTAGAGCAGGTAAGACAGTAGGAAGAAGGGGGGAGGAATGCAAGGCAGGGAGGCAGCAGGGCAAGGTGGATCTGGCAGCAAAGGTATTCACTGGATTCTTCCCCTCTGTTCACAGCCCCCCCCCCCCACAGCCTCTTTAGAACATAAGAACAGCCCCACTGGATCAGGCCATAGGCCCATCTAGTCCAGCTTCCTGTATCTCACAGCGGCCCACCAAATGCCCCAGGGAGTACACCAGACAACAAGAAGACCTGCAAGGCCTCCTGGGAATTGTAGTTTAAGAACATAAGAACAGCCCCACTGGATCAGGCCATAGGCCCATCTAGTCCAGCTTCCTGTATCTCACAGCGGCCCACCAAATGCCCCAAGGAGCACACCAGCTAACAAGAGACCTGCATCCTGCAAGTCTTTCCTCAGACTTGCACCAGCTAAAGAGCTGGCACAGGTCTGAAGAGACCAACTGTGGAATGGGAGACTGATGGAGGGGTAAGGGGATCTAAATCTCCTTTCCCCTCTGAAGCCTCTTGATCCACTCCCCTCCCAGTTGGTTATAGTGCACTCCTTTTCAGCATAGCTGCACTGGTGGGGGTGGGAGGGAGAGGAAAGGATTGAGAAATATAGGCAGTCTCCTTTGACTACGAGACATCAAAACAGTCTTGCTGCTCATCTAGCTCAGCATTGTGTTTCCTGTCGCAGCTAACCAGCTGTCCCTAGGTGCTGACAAGGAAGGCACAAAGGCAATAGCCTTCCTTTGATGTTTGTTCACTGTATCATGTATTCAGAGCTATATTGTCTCCATGTGATAATGTCTTGCATTCATCTGTCTTTCAAAGTCTATTGTTTTTCTTTTGGGAAATAGGTCCATCAACAGTTAATGATATCTTAAAAAAACTTTCAAACATTAAAACATTTTAGATGGCTTATTAAAAGTTCACAATTTTCTGCAATGCAAAACTTCTGCTTAGTCTTAAGTGAAGCAATTTTGTAGAAAATACTGTACTCACGGATTATTCGTTGAATGTTTATGATTCTTCCATGCAATTTTGGCAAAGTGTTCTAATTTTGTCCCTAAAACAAACATACAGGCAGACTTAATAGGAGAAGGATACAATTAGTCTTAGATGGAATTGTTATCCTTAAACACCTAGTAAACAGTATTTAATAAGATCTGTTATTTTTCATAAGGCAGTTTTGTTCCGATTCTGGCTAATAAAATCTGCCATTTACTAACCATAGATTCTCTACAACTTGAAGGAATTATCACATATTGTACCAGAAGCAAAAAAGAATAAAAACCAGGTCATATTTTATGGTTAATTGAGTCATGGCAGCCAAATGAATTCACAAGATGTTAATAAAAGCCATGTGCTATATAAAACTTGAATTGTGTGCCTTCCAAAACTGTTGGATTGTATCCAGACTAGTATGACCTAGCTTTTCCCATGTCAATTCCCCTCCAAACCTGCTCCTGAAGATTGGGAGATGCTGGGGGGTGGGGAAGGATGTGTCAAGGGAGAAGGCAAGTGAAGGAAGAATGAAGTCATGGGGAGCCTCAAAGAGAAGCTCTCCTTCCCACACTTGTCCCATACAATCCCAATCCCAAGGATCCCCTTGACTCTCAAGAATGACTAGTGGTAGGCTACCGGGGATTACAGTGGAAAGAAATGCAGGAAAGGCCCCTTCTAAAAGCTTCCTTCCACTCATGTCAGTCTGGATACAACCTTATGTTTCTGCAGGTAGGCTTTCATGAAGCAAGAAACAAATTTGTGCAGCCTTCCCTATAGCATTTCGTAATCTCCCCCTATCATTCAGAAGGCAGAATGATTATGTTCTTTTACAATGGTAATATTTATGTTACCGTATTTCTCCATGTGCTCTCTGCCAGCACTTCCAAAAACCTGTGCAGCAAGTGGTGCAGAGGTTAAGCTGTATTTGTCTGACATCACCTGTACATGCTTGTCCAATGGGGACGTCCTATCCGTGAACTAGAGAGGAAACAGAGCTCAATGTTTTGCACATTACAACACTTAAATCAATGGCATTCAAAGGGAAACAAAACATTCTGAGAATCGTCTCACTGGCTGGCAAACAGGCCTCCCTCAGGTTGCCACAAAGACCATGAAGGGAAAGAGCAATAAGCATTCAGAGTGTAATGTGCTGCCCCCTTTAAGGCTTTAGTTGGCTTTGTTTTGCTTAGGCTGTAGTTACTTTGCCCCAGCCAATATAAGAGTAATGGGACTGCTGAAGAGGGAAATACTGGCCAGCTGATCTGGTTAAGGATTGGGGCTATAAAAGTGTGGAACAGAGGGGAGAGGAGCCTTGCTGTCAGCTGTAAGCAAGCTCTTGGAATAGCTTCTCGTGTGATCTTCCTTTTCTCTAATTCTTGGAACTGTATGGGAATATGTGCTTCTCTATTAATTTTAAATAGCCTTCTTGTAGACAGGTAGCCCAATCCTGAGCTACCCATTGCGCCAGGACTGCTGCAGCACCAAAATGGGAAATAGTACTGCAATTGGGCTACTTGATTCTGCAGAGCCCTTGGGTTGATGCAGAATAAAGAGCCTCTATGTTAGGCCCACAGCCTGATACAGAGACTCTGAATGTGGTGGAGCAGAGCTCCGCTGGTTCTGTTCCACTCCCTTCCGCTGGCATGCCTCCTCCCCACCCTCTTCAGAACAACTCCTCTCCCCTCCCCCTATGCCCCCACCACCTCTCCGTGCTTTATGGCACGTTTGCGACACTCACCACCAGCGGAGCGCCAGTGGTACAAGCTCAGGATTGGGCTCTTAAGCCTGGGGTTTTGAGGTGTTTAATAAAGTGTGATACTTTTCAACTTGTATTAGTTTTTTTGTCGTTTGAAGGAGCTAAACACTCCCCACCCCATCCAACCCTTCTCTTCTTTTCCTTGGACTTGAATTACCCAATGAGGGGAAGGAACTTAAGGTTGGTAGAACCAGGGACAGGTATAGGGCCACAACAAAGAGCAACAAAAATTTTTAGGGCCAATCTACACATTTGGCAGCCAACCTGTGTTGGCTGCCACACACCACTGAGCACACACCACTGAGTAGCTATAAGGAAGGGATGGCCAATCTTTCAACTTTAGGGCTCCAGAACCTTTAACAGCTGTGTAGAAGAGGGAATTGTCATCTGAAATGACAAGCTGCACCTGCTGTAATTCCCTTCTCTACACAGGGAAGAGGAGCCCTAAAGTTGAAAAGTTAGCCACCCCTGCTGTAAGGCAACAGAGTGGGGTGATTTCAAGTAAATGACAATGAGCAGAAGATGCTGCTTCCTAAATCTTCCACTGCTCCCTGACAATCAGCTTTTGTCTCACTAATCCCAATTTCCCCCTTAGTTATGTTCTTCAGAAATCCAAAACAAGCCCAGCCTGGGATGCAAGATGTAATAAAAAGGAGAAAAAGTTTGGGATGGGGGGAAAGCAGTGGATTAAGGGAAAGATTAATACTGCTGCTCCTTCAACCCTTTCTTCATTTATGTCACATTCTCGCCCCACAGCTTAACAATTTTTTGGCAGTGACTATCTATGCTATGAGCCTGCTGCTCTAACATGTAGAGGGCAAGAGTTCTTGGGCACAGTAGAAGGGAGGGGTGCTAACATGTCACAAGCCACACTCTCTCCTACTTGACTAGAGAGAAGATAAGTGGGACAGTGTAGGTGGAAAGAAATATCCATTTTCCCCCCAGCATATTAAATAGCAGTTTGAGTGCTAGGGAACTGCAGTTGTCCTACAATGGACATGACAGCTAAGAGAAAGACCATGGATACCACGGTACTGAATGCACCAACCAGGTAAAAAGTTCCCCTGCAAGATGGCTAAGGATTCCCAGTGCAAAGGAAAAATAGTCAGATAAAGTTTTTCATTTGCTAATAAATGTGCCTTATATGCACATTACAAATTTTTGTAGGTGGTTATGGAATATTGCTTTCAATTGTGCTTCCATATTTCTGCCAAGTAGTGGATACATAAGAGGCATTGTCTCTGTTTTTAAAGTAGGCAAATCTAACTGAATCAACCTTTAACGCAGTGGTACTCAAACTTTTCTGGCCAGTGGCTCCCTTGACCCCCGTGGCTGTTGGCCATGACTCCCCATCACGTTCCTGAGGGCTGGAAGTGACACCATTAAACAGGAAATGGCCAGAAATATTAACTATATTAAATATAATATTATAATATAATTAAATATTAAATATATTTTGAATATATTAATATTAATTATATTAATCATATCATTAAATGCAGATCTTAAAAATATATTAATACACAGCAATATACATGCTTTATAAATGATCAGCTGCTGATCACCGTTGGAGACAGGATGCTGGAGTAGGTAGATTTTGTCTGGTCCAGGAAGACTCATTTTTTAAAACTTTGTAAGCATACCAATAGAATTGTTTTATCAAATGAGCTTTGTGAACAACCAGTCTGACCAACATTACACACACACACCCCTGTGGACCCCAATCCATCTAGTCATTTCTCCCATTCTCCTTGGATAGGATTGAACCCTTTATTAATTTAATGAAATTAAATTTTTCCAGCAGCTGGTGGGGAAAACAAAAATAGACCATGAAAATATATCAGAGCTGATAAGGGTTTGGTTAGGAAGCTGATTTGTCTCCTATACTAGGAGATGCACAGCTCAAGCCTATGCATGCCTACTCAGAAGTAAGTCCCGTTAGAGTCAATGGGGCTTACTCCTAGGAAAGTGCGGATAGGATTGGGCTGGCAATCACTTTATCAATGGCTGATAAGTATTCCCTTCAAATAGCAAGATTCATCACTTTAAAAATACAGCCTTTCCTCTTCAGTCAAACAACAAGATTAATAAATCACTTTAAATACAGTACCCTTTTTCTGCTCCTGGCCAAGTAAAGTGTGTGCTTCTCTCTCTCCCCTCCCCCCCATGGAAACAACTTTCAGGGGTGGGGGAGGAAAGCGGGAAGGTTTGGAGATCGAAAGGGGGAGTGGAAGAGAGAGGGGTTGAAAAGAGAGATTTCACTTTGATGAGAAGCGATCCCAGGCTGGGAACTAGGAACCAAGCAGACAAGGATCAGCGAGGATTAAGTACTGCAAGCCGAGCATGCTCGGAAGATGGTGAGGCGGCGGCAGCCACTCTTGCAGCTGAGCAACTCCTGTTTCTTCTGCTTTAAAAAAAAGCGCAGAGACAGGTAGGCTTGTATTCTGCCCAGGGGTGTGACTGAGATACCCCTCTCTCAGGGGTATCGCTGAGAGAGGACATCCCACGCCTCCCCTTTAAGTTCCTGGCGCCGCCCTAAAGAGCTGCGCCTCACAGTTTGAATAACACTGCTTTAACGCATTAGGAACACCTAAGATACTTACTTTTGGTAAAAGGGGCCCTCTTTCCATCTTCTCAAATCCAAGAGCCAGGACACAATTTGCTAAACCTTAAATATAAGGAATTGAACACTTAGACCTATGCCTCAGTGGTTTTTAAACCCTGAATATACTAATGTAGACACTAAGCCAGACAGGATATCCAATGAGCTGCAGGGATTTTCAAAACATCTGCAGAATGTACCCAGGCGGCACCAAAAACTAGTTTTATTTAACTTGCCTAGAATTTTAAAGGCATCTTATGATGCTGTGCAGAGGATCTGCTTTTCTGCTCCACTTGTTCAGTATTTTCATAAATTTAAAAGGACTCAGTGCCTTAGTGGATACAATGAGGATATTAGTACTTGTAACAAAGCTCCCTTTTTCAGTTGAGACCATAATTAACTTGATTGGGAGGGTGAGGAGAATGGAGGAAGAGCTTCTTAGGTAATTAGTATCTTCATTATTTTTGTCCAAAGATACATGCAGTGCTTAATCTTAAAAAATGGAATTATTCAATGCTGTGTGATGTCAGCAACAAACACCAACCCGCTGTGTGTGTCACTGAGCGGTATTTCACAATAGGCAGTGATGGTTCTCTTGCTAAGCACACCTTTGGCAGCAGAAAAAAGGTAAAACCAATCCTCAGAAGATAATACGTTTATGTAATGGAATAAGTTTATGTAAAAAAAAACCATTTACATTCTGCTCATAAAAAGGGCTCTCTCCTTCCTTAAACAAGTTAAGACTAGAACAGATAGCCTTATGCCTCTGTTCTTTGCAAGGGGTAGTCAACATCTCACCTCCCTGGATTAGTTGTTTGGCCATGAATAGAGCAGTAGATCCAGTGGCACAATTGTTGTTCATGTTGATAACCGGAATGCCCGTCAGCCCCAAACTGTGATAAATAGCTCGCTGACCACATGCTGAATCACCTTTATACAAGAAGATAGGAGGCAGAGTCAAACAGCAGCATAATCTTCTCGAGTAACAGATAATTAGGCCCAAATTTCCAGCACTGGCATAGCAGTGCCAGTGGGGCATGTGCTTTATCCTGCAGTTGGGTGGCACTCACACAGGCCTCCTCAAAGTAAGGGAATGTTTGTTCCTTTTCCTCAGAGCTGCATTGCTCTTACATCGGTGTTGGAAAGTGGGTTAGGATTGTGCCCATAGAAAATGAAAATGTCTCCCGACTCAGAAGCAGGTGTACTGACCTGTTTTTCTCTACTGTAATCTCAATTTTACCAGTAACATTTATCAAAATATACCTGGTCTGTGGAACAACTGGCTGCTGTGCCACATAAGAGAGATGCATTTCCCAGGCACAAAAAGGGAGCAAAGTATTAATTTCAGGAGGAAGAGCCTTTTCAGTCTTTTCATCCAAGTTTATACAGCAGTGTCCAACTTCTTAATCACCAGCTACACGCATAGGTAAAACTGAAGGAAGGGGGCCAAACCGATTTGCCTGTATGATTGTATGTGAAAGCTGTTTATAATTAGGTTTTCCCATCTATTCCCAAAACAAAAATTCTGTTTTGTTTTCAAACACTTCAGTGAAAATGTTAGAGGTTGCCAAGAATTCCAACCCTACTGAAGAATACAGCTTGCAAAGCAGGTATTCTATCTACAACCACAGCAGTACCTTGACTTTCACCCACTTAACTTTCTTTGCTTTGCTCTTTCAGCTGCTTTCAATTATAACCATATCTTAAATTTCATCCACATGCTTTCCTCTTTCACCAGATTTCATCCAACCTTCTATGATGCTTGCAGACATACTTATGTTTATTTTAACTTTATTTAGGTTTTGAACGCATTTGCATATGTTATATAGTTATTTTCATTTTTTGCCAGCCAAAATAAATTTGCAAGCTAAATAAGGCTATGCACTGACATTCATCCTTTTTTACTTGTGTCCATGCTCTGTTCCCTAACCAGACAAAAGTGCAAGGTATTGCTGTGTGGGCATGCCCCTGTATCTGTGGGGGATCCATTCCAGAGACCCCTGCAGATATGGAAACCACAGGTACAGGGGATGCCTGTATTAATGGCAACTCCCTGCACCCTCGTTAATGTTCTTTAAAGGTTTACTGGCAAGTGTTTCTTTAAACAGGGCACTATAAGCATTGTAGCTTCAACTGCTAAGAGAGCAAGCTGTCAGCAGCCTGAATGCCTGATAAAAATAACTTTTACTTCCTGGTTAGTGTTAGGTCTAACTGCTTCCTGTTTAGCATTAGGTCTATTTTTGTCAGGCACTCAGGTCAACCTGCTCTCTTCAAACTATAAGCTTTAACACTTATAGCACCCTGCCTAAAGCAAGAAACACCTATTGGTAAGCCTTTAAGGAATGTTAATGGGTGAGCACTCCCCCTTGATCCATGGAAAACAGAAATCGAAGATACTGGATCAGGAGCTATAGAGACCCGCCTGCGTACTTCAAAGATGGATATAGTGATTTCAGTTTGTCGGTTTCCTCCATAGTATCTGCTATGAGATGAATGCAGATACCCTGTTTCAAGTGGTGTAGCTAGCAGTTAATGTGACAGCTGAGCACTGACTTCTTCGGATTTGCAGAAATTGTGCAAATAGAGATTCACAGTCTTCCTCATTGACAGGGCCGTCACAAGCAAGCTTGAGCTCTAGTGAAAAACTTTTTTAGGGCTCTCCAGCAAGGAAGACTGACTAAAAATCATTACACAGGACAAAAACATATGCAACATAGCTGGGCCCTGGGCCCCCTTCTAGATCACAAGGCCTAGGTAATTTGTACCAGCTTTCTCTTCCCCCCCCCCCTCATTGATGTGCTGGACCAACAAGCAGGCATGAAGAACAGCAGATGAAGATCAAAGCTAGACTCAAGCCCTTAAAGAAATAGCATGACTTACCATAAACATAGCCCACACATGCCTGCTCCACAGCTGTATAAGGAACACCTGCATCAGCAAGAGCTTTCTGACCTAAATACATGCATTGGAAAAAAACCGATTTTAGACATATTCTGTCCCACTATAAGCTTAAATTGAAATTGAGAGAATAAAACAACAAGAGTACAAAATGTTTTAAGATAACAAGTTTCCTGCTCTTTAACCTTGGCTTAACTTAGACAACTTACACAATGTTACAGGCCACTATGTTCCTTTTCTGAGATAAGAAAATGCTGCAGGTTTTGTTAAACAATGAAGAATTGCTTCCTATGTGGCCTGCTTGAGCTGCCACATAAAAAGCAGTATGCTTCAACCCAAAGGGAAAGATCATTTCCAGATTCTCTCTCCTTATACGTCACAGGTTTTCCCAGCAAGACATGCCTCTGAAATATATGCTGCCTCTCAGCATGTGAAGGTTTTGTTTTCCCCATCCACACATATTTAAAAATTAAGCTGTGAAATGTTTACCAAAAATATTCATTGAATGATTTGGATAAACGGATGAAAACTATAAGGCTATATCAAAAATAGGCAACACTGCAAATGAGCTTATGTGTTCTTCAACTGATTAAGGGCCCAATCCTGTCCAATTTTCCAGTGCCAGTGCAATTGTGCCAATGGGGTGTGTGCTGCATCCTGTGGTGGGGAGGCAATCACAGAGGCCTCCTCAAGATAAGGAAATGTTTGTTCCTTCACCTTGGGGTTGCATTGTGGCTGCACCAGTGTTGGAAAGTTGGATAGGATTGGGCCCTAAATGTCCTGCTTCATGTCTCTGGGTCAGATCACACAAGATGTGTGCTGCTCCACACAACACACCTAACTACCCCATGTTACAAATTCACAAGGCTAACATAACACGTGAATGACATGTACCCAGATACAGCCCACACAACACCAGGACTGCTTTAAGCAGTTGTGGCAACCCTTTTTAAAACATTTCTGCCCAAAGTTGCATATACACAACAGGGATCAAATGTGCACAGCTGTGGGCTGGGCAGAAATGGGTTAAGATGCCATCATCACGGAAATGGCAGGCAGCTGAATCTGTGCAACTCTAGGTCACAAACTACATGCATGTTCAGAGCAGAAACTCCTTGCACAGAGCAGCATCTGTGAATTGACTCTCAATCTTCTGGTGCAGCATTCAGGCCAAGGAGACCTCCCCCCCCCCTTTAGAGAATTGAACTACTGTCTTAAACAAGTCTAAAGTCACTCTAATTATTTTAAATTCAACTTTTTATGAGTTTTAGTAAACTATATTTTCATGAGTGTTAGAACACAATATTGGCCCTTTTACAGAACTACTGAACCTGTTTCAACCAAGGCAATATTCCCACACTATTCTTGCCTACTTAGCTAACGCATTAGGGTAGTAGCTTCCAAACTTTGTAGCACTGGCACCCACTTGTTAAAATGACACTCTGTGGGGACCCGCTTAGCTTTATGAGATTGAGGGCGCAATCCTAACCCTTTATGCCAGTGCTTTCCAGCACTGACATAAGGACAATGCAGCTCTGAGGTAAGGGAACAAACATTCCCTTACTTTGAGGAGGCCTCCGTGAGCGACACCCAACTTCAGGATGCAGCACATGCCTCATTGGCACTGCTATGCCAGTGCTGGAAAGCACTGACATAAGGGGTTAGGATTGCACCCTAAGGCTGCAATCCTAACCACACTTTCTTGAGAGTAAGCCCCATTGAACAAAATAGGACTTACTTCTGAGTAGATCTGGTTAGATTTGTGCCCTAACAGCACAACCTTATGCAGTGCTACTCAGAAGTAAGGCCTTTTGTGTAAAATTAGCTTTACTCCCAGAAAAGTGTGTATAAGATTGCAGTGTCCCAAAAAGTTTCATTTTACCAGCTGCTTTTTTATCCTTTTTACCATGGTGGGGGTGGGGGGGGGGAGACCACCTTCTGGAGTGTTCATTGAGCTCCACATTAATCAGATAGGGACCACTCCAATAGCATTGCATTCTTCTTCACCTGGCCTTTGAAGTGACCTGGTCTCCTACTCCTTAGTAAATGCACATGTGCTACTCTGTTTTCATAGTCAGCTATTTTCCTTGTCAGCTATGAGCTTATGAGTTTCATGATTCATCAAAAATCAGTTCATGACCCACTGATGGGTCCCAACTCATAGTTTGGGAACCACAGCATGAGGAATTAATATCAATGGAATTCCACTCTAATGCTGAAGTGTGCACATGTAGCAATTGTTCCACTCTCTGTTCCATTCTTATGCAGCAAAACACGTGAATATGTATTACTCTGTTGCCAAATTTGCTGGCACAACACTCCTACCCCCTGACTATCACAGGCAGCTGAACCCTGCCAAACCCCAAGTATTCCTGAGATTCAGAGACTGGGCAGAAAGATCAAGCCACACAACCAGAGATAATGGTTGGAGTAGTTACAACAGCTCCAGGCTTGCTAACAGGGCTCTATAGGCGTCTAGTTCCTCAATAGAGGTTGCTCCAGTTGCTCTCAGTCACATTAAGCTGCACAGCAGCTTAAGCAAGCAAACTGCTTAAATGATGAGTCCAGGAAAGGTGGCAGCTCCCTTGCCTTGTTTTTAGAAGGCTCACTGCCCTGGAAGCCTTTGCTTCTTTCATTTAACACATGCAGGAGACACACAGAATAACATGCATGAGGTCTGAGTGCACCACCCAGGCCTGTAATATGCTTCTTTGATTACAGGGCTGATGGCGAAATGAACTGATGGGTTAAAGGAATGCACAGCCCACAAAGATGGGCTCACCCCTTGCCTATAGACCATGGTTCTGGCTACAGCAAACCATTCTCCGGTCTCAGTCTTCCACTGTGGCATGGACTCCAAGAACCTGTCTCTCCTCTTTCCAATTCCCCAATTCTCTTCTCTTGCCTCTGCACTCCAGAACTCCAACTTCATTAGCCCCAGATCTCTCTGGGAAACTCACATAGTTCCCTTACCTCCCTTTTTCCCCCCATACTTTCTGCTCACACCATCACACACACCCTTTTCTTTCAAAGGACTTCCTTTCTCCTTGCCTCTTTGCTCTTCTGTTTTTATAGCAACTGCTTACTATTTAGGACCTGGCTTGAAGTGAATCTGGATTGCATTAACTAGTTCTCAAATTCTCTGGAAGTTCGAGAACTGCTGGCAAGTGTTGGTGGGGGTGGAGATGTGCCCTGGTAGTGCAGCAGCAATCTTGGTGCTGCGGGCACACAGAGGCTTATCTTCCTATGTGGGGGTCTGCGAACATCAGAGAGGGTTCGGGAGGCCTGCAGCCCCCTCTGCACCCACCACTTTGAGCACCTTTGAGAACTAGACAATACTACATTGATTTAATTTTGATCCCCCATTCCTGTTAAATATCCCCACAATAAGGTCTGTTTTGTTGCGCCTTTCACCCTCACCTCTACCTTTTTCCAAAATCACTATGCTACGCTGTTGGCCACTACCAGGATCCCAGCACATGAATTACCTCCCCCATCCCATACAAACAATACTTGTGTGCAAAAAGTATGCATGGTATATGACTACCGGAGGCATGATATGGCAAAATTGGAGAGAGTCAGGAATAGGGCTGAAAAATTTCATTAGGAGCCCACCCCTACTTATTTTCTCATAATATGAGCAATGGTTACCCAGTTTCCCAACCCCATGCACCCTTATGATTTTCTGTGGTTGATTGCATCACCGTGACAGCCAATCCCCAGTACTGTGCATCATGTGGTTGACCAATGCTATAATTTCCTGAAGGAAAAGCCAATACCTACCGGCTTCCTTGGCCATATCAGGGTAATCAAAATCTTGACGATGCCCAGGCTTTTCAAACTGTTAGAAGGCAAAGCAATATTTATTACTATTAAACACATTAGTATTAATAATATTTACAAATATTATTTCCAAAAAACTTTTCAACAAGTTTTCAACTTCTCTACCAGGTTTTCTCCTGATTTCACTTGATTTGTATGATTTTGTTATGATTTTTGACTTTATGATTTTGTTTAATGGCTGTTGTTTTATTGTATTGATAGTTTTTAAACTGGCATTGGAAGTCACCTTAACTCCTGTCTCCCCCAAGGAGAAACGTAGAGTAGAAAAATGTTAAATATTTAAAGAAAATTAAAAGCAGAGTAGATTCTGCAAACCCGAAATCTGCTTTACCCTAGCAATACATCATCATTATCAAAACCATGTTGTCCCATGAGAGGGTGATGAGGGAGGGAACACACAAATCCTGCATCTCAAACAGAGCTCCACAGTCAAGGCCTGCTCATCTTGACACAGTGGTATGCTTACTAAATCACAGGTCCACACTCAAGATCACTCAGTAAAATTCTAGTGACCCCCCATTAGTAACACTGTATACTTCTGATGTTGAGCAGAGACTCTTCAGAGCAATGCTGGTTGCTGTGATTAAATAATAAGGGAGAGCTTAGTACAGAATACAAGGGTCTGATCTTTCTATATACAGTGCAAGGTGCTCCTTGAAGACAAATAAGTTTTGTCCAGATTGTGCTGTAGCATATTACAATAATAATCCTTTTCTGTGTGTGGAACCTTTGCTGCAGCAGAAGACACAAAAAAGGATTGTGGCACCTAGCTTCTTATAAAGGTGATTGAGACAATGTACATGAAGTTGTTAACACTCTAAAAGTACCATAAGTGTTGCCCAATCCTAAGAGTTTACTCAGAAGCAAGTGTCCCACAGAGTGAAATGGATTTCATTCCCTACTACAGTATTTCCCAAACTGTGGGTTGGGATCCACTAGGTGGGTCGCGAGCCCATTTCAGGTGGGTCCCTATTCATTTCAACATTTTATTTTTAATATATTAGACTTGATGCTACTATGGTATGTGACAGCATTTGGGGAAATGTTACAGACCTGTACTTTTAACAAGCTACTATGTATATTCTTTTAACAATGATAGTCAATGGGACTTAATCCTGAGTAGGATGCAGGTAAGAATTGTTAAAAATTTTACTGCTTGCTGATATCACTTCCGGTCATGACATCAGTTCCGGTGGGTCTCAACAGATTGTCATTATAAAAAGATACTCTCAGTGCTAAATGTGTGAGAACCACTGCCCTACTAAATATGTATAGAATTGCAATCAAGTATCATTACAAGATCATACAGACTATCTCTTCAGGTCATCAGATGCCTACAAGTACTATTCAGAGGAGTTTTGAGGGGGTGAGGTGGACCACAGCCAGATGGGTGGGAGTCCTAAGGAAAAAGGGAAAAACTCACATATTGTGAAAAGAAAAACTTCATCTGCTGATTCTTCTATTCATTTAGCAAAAAAGGCATATGAGAGCCAATATGGTGAGACAGAGAATGGGGCTAGCCATTCTCTCTTAGTTAAATCTACCTGACAGAGCTGTTGTAAAGAGAAAATGTATATGGGGGGGGGGGTTATGAATGTTGGCCTGAGCACTTTGGAAGAAGGGAGAGATAAACATGGGAAAGACCCCTCAGTGGCACAGGCTGGGGGGTGGGGGCAACAAATACCTGATTTCCTTTTGCCTAGGTTCCCAAACTGTTTCAGCTGGCAGCTCCCTTGACCTACCGATCCATTGGCCAGGCTCCCTATTAGTGCTACAATCCTAAACACTGTACAGGGTGGCAGGTTTTTCATGAGGATTCCGCAGCTCTTCCGGCAGGTTTCCAAGGCTCTCCAGGGAATCATGGCTCCCAGTCTGGGAACCACTGCCTTCACCCATTGTTGGACTCTTATTTTGAGGAAAAGGTACTTTTCACACAGAGTTTATTGATTATTGACTGATTATTAGCATCAATCAGCCAATCTATAGTTACCTCTAAAGGAGTACTTAGTTCCCCCTCATTCAGGATGAGTGCATTAGCATCAAGTTATTTTTCTTTCAGAATGTTAACATGCTGGACATCATTGCGCCCTCCCCTACATAAGAACAGCCCCACTGGATCAGGCCATAGGCCTATCTAGTCCAGCTTCCTGTATCTCACAGCGGCCCACCAAATGCCCCAGGGAGCACACCAGATAACAAGAGACCTCATCCCTGAAATGCACCTTTCCCCTACTGTGCGCTCCTTCCTATGCCACCTCTGGCAAGTACAGCCATTTTCAACCACTGTGCTGTGACACACTAGTGTGCTGTGGCTGGTGTGCCATGGGAGTGTGGGAGAAGATCATTTGTTAGCAGGGCCACTGCAAGCCCCTGCTGTCAGTGTGCTGTGCCTTGTCAATTGTCAAAAAACGGGTGGTGTGCCTTGACAATTTGAGTGCCTTGTCAGTGTGCCACGAGATGAAAAAGGTTGGAAATCGCAGGGCTAGTAGATGGACAAGATGACATGCTAGGAGGCTCAATCACTCGCCCTCTTCTTCAGCCTACAAGCCTCCAGAAGAAACAGAGCTGGGAACCGCCACCCCTTAACCCCCGGGAAGCCCAGGAGCATGTAGTACCTTCGTCATGCCGACTCCCACCACAAACACCCTCTTTCCTACACGGGTCTGAGTCGTCATTGTTGTTGTTGCTGCTGCTGCTGCTGCTGCTGCTGCACCGTCCCGGGTGAAAAGTCCACAGATCGCTGGAGCAGAAACGATTTCAGGGCTTCAGGTGCACAGATCGTGAGTTAAAAAAGCCAACAGAGGCAAAGGTTGGAGGAAGAGGCGGCGCCCTACGATGGCTCTCTCCGCCCCTACCCCTCTGCTCTTAAAGCAACACTGCAATCCTCAGTTGGCCGGAGATGGGCAGTACAGCACCGAAGAGTGGCTGCCGATCCCCCAAGCACGCACCAGATGGAAGGAACACGGGCGGGGGTTAAGGCTGCATTGCAATCCTATCCACACTTTCCCGGGCGGGAGTAAGCGCCATTGAACTCACTAATGAGTAGACATGCTTGGGATTGGACTGTCAGAGGATCGTGGTAGTTGCGCGTCACCCGCATGCCACTACAAGTGCAAGCTCCAGTTTGTTGTTTCGCAATCGGCTGCAGCATCAAAGGAGCAGCGGGGTTTCATTTTATTTCTCTATTTCTTCATTGTCCATGTCTCTCACAGCATAAGAATGCCACGTATCTAATCGTTAATACTGATTAATCAGTAATCCCATGTGCCTCGACACATTGCATTTAGTAGTAATGCAGAAGGTTATGTTGCGGCATGACGCCCAAGCCACACTGAAAGCCAGAGTCAGTGTCATCTCAAGACCACACAGCAGTTCCTAAAAGCAGTTTTTCACAGATGCCCCCAGGCTAGCAGGTCTCCCCGGTTCACCCGAAGGACAGTGGAACCCTTTTGGAGCCCACTTATATGCACGTCCGGCTCAGAAGAAAGTCCCACTATAGTCAATGGGGCTTACTCCCAGGTAAGCGTGGATAGGATTGCAGGCCACTCCTCTGCATGTCTGCTCAGAACTAAGTCCCATTATAATCAACGGGGCTTCTTCCCAGGCAAGTGTGGATAGGATTGCAGCCTGCCAGGCCACTCCTCTGCATGTCTACTGAGAAGGATGTCCCATTATAGTCAATGGGGCTTACTCCTAGGTGTGGTTGGGATTGCAGCTTTTGCCTCTCTGTTCCGCGGCCCGTCCTAGCAAAGCGCGGCTGATTCCCAGGCTGGAGGCACAAGGGAGCCAAAGGCACAGCAGCGCCCCTCTGGAGAGCCTCCCTTGGGCAGGAGGCGGCGCTGCTTCGCTCCTCGGAAGCTGCTGGTGGCGAAGGCAGCGGCCCCGCACCGCCAGTCCTTGCAGCCCAGGGACATTCGGAAGTGGCGGCGATGCTTCGCCTGGGCGGCTCGCTCCGAGCGCTCTCCGCAGCAGAGCACTTCTGGATGCCGCTGGGCAGCGGCTGCCCGAGAAGATGCGCCTCCGCGGGGAGGAAGAAGGAAATCCTTTTGCACGTACACGGAGAGGCCAGCTGTGGTGAGTGAAGAAGCCGGGGGTCCCCCTGACCCCCAGGACTTAGGCTGCACTGCTGTCCATACTTACCTGGGAGTAAGGGCCATTGACTATAATGGGACTGACTTCTGAGTAGACATACATAGGAGTGGGCTCTTAATCGGCCAGCAAGACACCTGGGACAGAATCAAGTTCACAGAAAGCATGGCGTCCAAGCGTGTTGTTGGGAAGAGAGCACAGTCTACTCGAGGCAGCCACTCTTGCGGACAGCCTGGAAACTATGTTGCGCCCACCAATCCTGAGGTCGCTCGCCGACAACGCCCCTCCCATGTGAGCCCTACATGGAAGACACCCAGCCACTCGTGGCAGCAGAAGGAATACCACACTTAACCCATTCCAGGCCGGCCCTCTCCCACGCTAGTTATAAGGGTGCAATCCTGTACCTGGAAAGTAAGTTCCATTAAACCCATTTCTGCCCCGCTCTCATTTGATCCCTGTTGCGTATATGCAGTGTTGGGCAGAAATGGCTTAAGCTCCGTGGGACTTACTTCTGACCAAGTATGCACAGGATTGCATTCTAAGAGCTCTTCCCTCACCTCCCTCCACAATCACATTTCCATACTCCAGTAGCTGGGAGGGTTGTGGACTCAGCAGCCCATAGACTACAACCTGCTATGGGTTGTAACCAGGTTGTGTGGTTAGTTAACCTCTCTGCTCTCATCTCATTGGCATTCTTCGGTCTTGGAAGACTATGGTATCGCACTCTGAATGGTGGTTCTGGAACAGTGTGTCCTCTCCAGTGCACGGAGCCTGGGTAAAGTAGATATGGAGGATAGACTGTTTCCCATGCAGCAAATCCCCCCTCTTCACGTCACTGAAATGGTCCAATGGAAAGGCAGAGGCCAATATGGTTGGTTCCAGGGTGTAGCTGGAGTAGGAGTTGCCAGAATGTGACTGTGTTCAGACATGAACTGCCTCAGGGACTCTGGCTCTGGATTTTGCCTCGAGGTTGACTCCTGAAGCCTTTTCCATAACTGGATGTAGCCACAAGACAGTGGAGGTTTGGGATCAGAGTTTTCCTTCTCTCAGATGAGCTGCCTTCCCAGGCTAACGAGTCCCATCTACCCAGTGGCTGTTTAGTCACCTCTTATGACAAATACAGCCAAACTGAGGGCCTATTCTGGTTGGCAATGTCAGCGGGCAACCGAGGACTTTGCGCTGGTTGTGGAACTGTTGGGCGCTTCTCTCCAGGCAGCTCCTCACCTCTGCTGGCTCCAGGGGAGGCAGCTCCTCTTTGGGGGCATGAAGCGCACTGGGCTCCGGGGTGGGGAGACCCGCCCCAACCACGAGCCCAGCAGCCGCGACTGCCACCATTTTGCGAACCAGCAGCTACCACCTCACCCTCCTCCTCTGCCACCTAGGACTGCTCTCATACGCTGCTGCTAACTGCAGACAGCTACACAGCATGGAAAGGACTAGGCTAGGACAAAGAAAAAGACAGAGTCAGCAAGAGCTAGGAGCATGCAGACACACCTCCCCCCAGCTTTATCTCACTTGGCTAAGGGTCCAATTCTATGCAACTTTCCAGGGCCAATGCACCCCTAAGGTAAGGGAACAAATGTTGCCTTACCTTGAAAAGTTCTCTGTGACTTACTCCCCCATAGAAGGATCAGCGCACTTCCCATTGGCATGGCTGCATCAGTGTTGGAAAGTTGGATAGCCAATTTTCCAGCACCAGTGCAGCTACAGTACAACCCCAAAGTAAGGGAACAAATGTTCCCATACCTGAAGGATGTCCCTGTGTCTCTCTTCAGGACAGAATGCAGTGCATGTCCTATTGGCACTGTTGCACTAGCACTGGAAAATTGGATAGGGTTGGGCCCTAAGAAAGCTACAGCCTATTAGGGGAGTTCTGAGCAACTATCATCCTCAGCCCCTATCTAAAATGGAGACACTAGCACTGGACTACATTACAGGGTTGTTGTAAACCACTGTCCCTTGAGCATCACTCCCCACTCCCTAATATGGTGATAACATTGAGCAAATTCTTACAGATGACAGTGTTGGATTCTCATTTGTCCTATAAGCAGCAGTCACTGTTATTACTCCAGTGGGAGATAGTCATGGTGTCAAAACTGCCCAGGAAATCAGTCAGTCTGCTACTCAGTCTTGGGTGTACAAGGATGGTGGTCCTTGTAGTCATGAGACCAATGAGAAGTAACATTTCATGTATAGTCTAGCTACAGAAGCAACCATGGAAAACTCTATAAAAAGGCTCTGAAAGTGAGCAACGCTTGTCCCTTCCTGGGTGGGAGAAAGTCCATAAACGAGCAATATTCCTGCTTGAAATATCACTCTTGTATCAGGCTTTGTTTTCAGAACATCACATCATACCCATATCTGTTTGGTTCTGAAATTGTGGTCCGGGACCCATCAGTGGGTTGTGACTGAATTTTGGGTGGTTCCTGAAACTGACGGGGAAGATTAGGCTATGTGCATCAAGGGTTAAACAAGCTGCTATTGGGGGAGCACTGCTGCCCAGTCACCATTATAGCCACACCCCTTGGCATTTATACATCAGGTAGCAGCCTCTGGGCCTCTAAAAAGTTTGAGAGCCATGTTGTAGATGCAGAGCAGTGGTTCTCAAGCCTTTAGCACTGGGACCCACTTTTTAGAATGAGAATCTGTCAGGACCCACCAGAAGTGACGTCATGACCGGAAGTAATATCATCAAGCAGGAAAATTTTTAACAATCCTAGGCTGCAATCTTACCCATGCTTACCCAGGAGCCAGTCCCATTTACTATCATTGTTAAAAGCATAGATATAGTAGCTTGTTAAAAGTACAGGTCTGTAACATTTCCCCAAGTGCAGTCACATACCATGGGAGCATCAGGTAATATATTAAAAATAAAATATTGAAATGAATGGGGATCCACCTGAAATTGGCTTGCGACCCACCTAGTAGGTTCCGACCCACAGTTTGATAAACACTGTTGTAGAGGATCCAGATGTCTTCCTTCCGTGGTGTTCCTTTGTTCCAGGAAGATAGTTTTTTTTCCCCAGACTGTAAACCATAAATTATTAGTTTCAATTCTGACTTGAACATATGAACATGTTGATCTTTGTTTGCCCATTTAAGAGCACTGTGGCACACCTTGGTGCTAACAGTTTTCCCTTGTCTGCTAAACCCTAATTGTAGATGGAGTACAGAAATCAAAGCTCAAATCTGTGTCTTAAAAACAAACTCCCTACAGTTTTCTCTGAATGTTTTTTTCTTGGGTGCAAGCCGGATTAACCTGACAGAACAAAGTTCCCCACCCAGAAAAATGTGATGTCCTGAAGTTCCAGGGTCGGGATTTCTACAGTTATATTTTCTTGCAGTGCTTAGGTTTAGTATGAGTCACTTCTTTAAAAAGCTTGCTTCTTTTTTGTGTAAAGGCATTGCAGAAATTCTGATGAACAGACCACATGCCAAAAATTCACTGGGGAAAGTACTTGTGGATGAAGTAAGTAAAAGTATCCTTTTAACCTTCCATTATACAAAAGCAATTTGAATATGCATGTATGTTCAGTGCCAGAATCCTCTACTTCACCATATGTTCACTTCTTAAAGCTTGGTATAGCAAGTTGGTTTTGGAGTGAAGCCTAACTTTACTGTAAGGAGTCAAATATTGATATAGTAAACCTAGAACAAGTTTATACAATATAATAGCAAAATAATCTGCTAACCTGCTGAACAATCTGACAATCTCACCCCCTTGAATATGCTTCTTAGAGCATTGGCTTATTGCACAGTAAATGTCCAGTTGTCAGTTGTTTGTTGTACATTATTCACATGTTTCTTCTCTCAAGATAAGTGTTTCTATTGTGGCATTTAGTATTTTCCCAGCAGTATTTTCACTACAATATTTGCCTCTAGGAATATGTGGTTCCCTCCCCCCTCCCCCATGGCTGCATCTGTTGCATTTGTAACAGTCATGTGAAAGGTAGTTATGAGGATAGATACCTGAGGCATTGTGAGATACTGCCTCTGAAATAGCTGCTTCTCAAAGTTCCTTCATTGCAAAAGTGTGATGTGATGGGGTATACACATGTGTACTGGGGCATGCAACATTGCAGCCACAGTTACCATCACAAGTTAGAATCCTCACTTGTCATAAGCATAAAATGAAATGGGAGGAAAATGCCACTATTGAACCACAATTGTGAGTGCCAATAGGGAATTCAAGGCTGCAATTTGAAGCACACTTACCAGGGTGTAAGTTTCCTCAAACTCAGCAGCGGACTTCTGAGCAAGCCTGCTGAGCTTGTGCTGTGATGGTTTTAGGGAATAATTATTCACATAAAGGGAAATTATTCAGTATGAACTTGTATGCAGTCATGTCTCTCTTGAGTTTACCTTTTATGTACTAAATTCAAAACAGGAAAGACAGAGATTTTCAGTGGCTTTCTTCCACAGATTAAGCAGAGATGGAGTCTTGCTTACTTCTGAACAAGGAGGGGAGGAGAATTTAATTTTCTGCAAGAAAGGACTGAAGAACCCCCATTTCAATGCTTTTTTTTTGTTGTTGTTCCATATGGTATCAAATGTTGCAAGACTTCATATGCCACAAAATGAGGAAATGAAACTATGTACCTTTTTTTTTCCAGTTTTCAGCAACAGTCACATAATAATATCAATTTAATTCTTGGTTCTGGTAGAATGTTCTGCAAATTGGACTCTGACTCAACTCTCTCTTCTTAGCTGTATGAAACCCTTGATCTTCTCCGTTTTGATGAAAATATCCGGGTGGTGATAATTAAGAGCAAAGTAGGAGGTGTATTTTGTTCAGGTGGGTAACAGTATTTTCTGATTTTTAGAAATTCAGAAATAAGAAACGTATAAATGGGTAAGAAAAGAGCATTTCTTAAGAAAATGAAAATGGGAAAGCAAAAAAAAAAAAAATCTAATTTTCTGCTTGATTTTATTGCTACTGTTCACATCCTGTATATATAAAAACTCGCAGGATTAACTATTTCAAGCATTAAAAACAAGGCACTTTGATTCATTAGCAATTGTTTTATTATTGTTCTTTAACATGAAAAGTAAAATTGATCATTAACTTACAGTGCAATCCTCTACATGTTTATTCAGAAGTAAGTTCTGTTGATTTCAATGGCATTTACTCCCAAGTAGCCTTACAGCCCAATTCTTTTTCCTGCCATAGTGTGCATTTGTGCCAAAACAGGCTACTCTGCAGTCAGTGAGGGAAGGGGATTGGGAGAGGTAAAGGAAAGCATTTTCCCTTACCCCTCCATAAGCCCTGTGATCTCCAGTGGCTCTCCAATGGATCTCCTCAGACTTGTGCCAGCTCTTTAGCTAATGCAAGTCCAAGGAGAAAAAAATTTGTGCATTAGCTGGAAAGTACAGCATCTGGTGTAAGTTGCTCACTCTAAGTGCCACCTCTTCCTGCCTCCAATATGCCTCCAGTTCTCTCCCTGATTTGCCCTGTTCCACCCACTCCACTGACTTACAGCGCAAACTTAGGGTGGTATGGGGTGCTCAGAGTTCTTGGTTCTCGAACCCTAAAGCCCTCAAGGTCCCCCCATCCAGTAGTACTGCCACCACCCTGTATGTGCCAGTGCCTCAGTCCAGAGACACTGAGACCCTCTAGGCTTAATTCTATCCTTTGCAGGCACTGAGCACTTTCTCCAGTTAAAGCTTCAGTCCTCAAGCTACTAGACCTCAGTGAGCACTTGGTAGCTTGCTGAACGGCTAGGCAGGATTCTGAACCTTTGTCCCCAGCAGACAATGAAACAACTTGGTAAAAGAGATTTTAGTTTATTAAGTACATAAGGTTACATAAAGCAGCAAATGCTAGAGGCATAAACATCTAGGAAACATATCAGCAATAAAATAATAAAGCTAGCTGGCTATCTCTGTTAATGCCTATCTCTCACCTGGGTCAGTTACTCTTGTAGATATTTTAGCTCCAGGCGACCTGTGAGGCCAGATGCCCCTGGTGGACAAAGGGGTTCACAGCGTGCAAGATGTTGCATCCCGAAAACTCTGCTCAAGAAGGACCCGGATACACCCCTTGGGCACTCATTATTATACTTCTCATGCTAATAGTACTGAGGTGACTTCATACTTATTTAGACTGTCCAATCAGAAACTTTTGAGGACAGAACCTTCTCGAAGTGGGCCTGGTTGCTAGTCCTCTTAGTTCTTACCCCTCCCAACTGGAGAGCCACAGCTGCACTTCATCAGCTTGATAAGGTGCTTCTCTGTCTGCAAAGGTGCTAAACATTCTAATGGGTTGTAATTCTTGTTGTCTTGTCCTTTCTGGCCAGCAAAGGAGAGACAACAATCTTTTTGTTTGTTTACTCACATTCTTGCAGCTAGGAACTGCTAGCCACTTCTCCGTTACTGACTTAGTTTGGTTCAGGCTCCACATGCTAACCAAGCCTAACATGTACATATTCATGACACTTACCAATGTCGGTGGGGCTCTTCTTAGCTGCTGTAGTGTGCTGGGTCTTCCCTGTCATCTGTGGTAGCAAACCAGAAGTGTGGCATTCTGTGTGCTTCCAGAATGGCTTTTACAGTACCATAAAGTGTGTTCTGCTACTGGAACCAGTAATTTTGGCAGCAGTTGTGCTGCTTAGGATTGGGCTGTAAGGGCCCAATCCTATCCAATTATCCAGTGCCGGTGCAACTGTGCCAATGGGGTATGTACTGCGTCTTGTGGTGGGGTAGCAGTCACAGACGCCTGCTTAACATATGGGAACATTTGTTCCCTTACCTTGGGGCTGCATTGCAGCTGCACCGGTGCTGGAAAATTGGATAGGACTGGGCCGTAAGTTTCCTTCACAAAAAAACCTTGTCTGCATAGCAACAAAGATTTTGGCATAAACAAAATCCATTATTAATTCCCATTGAATTGTGTTTGCTTAACACTGCCAACTGTAGCTGTTGCTGTTTACAAGGTTTTGTAAGTGTTTTAACTTGTTACATATAATGTATTTTAAAACTTGGTAAAGCTTTTTTGTATTTTTATAAATACTTTTTAAAAAATATTTTATTCTAAAAACTAGTTTCAAAAATGTCTTTCTATGAATAGGGAAAAGTAGTTAAGTGAATTCACTTCTTGGCAAGAGCAGTATATGAGATTGCTCAATTTTTGTGGGTCTTATTGGACAATTTTTTTTTAGGCTCCAAGTGACGTGCATTCATTTTTTTTCTCTGAAATTAGTTTACCAGGCAATGGTGCAAAACTTTGAATTCCTAAGGGCACAATCCTAACCCACTTTCCAGCACTGACATAAGGGCGATGCAGCTTTGAGGTAAGGAAACTAACATTCCCTTATTTTGAGGAGACCTCTGTGAGTGCCACCCAACTGCAGGATGCAGCGTACGTCCCATTGGCACAGCTATGTCAGTGCTGGAAAGTGGGTTAGGATTTGGACCTAACCTGTCTCAGGTTACAACCCTGTACAGGCATACCTTGCTTTACAACAGTTCACTTTGCGGCACTTCACTAATGTGGAACTTCTCAAATATATTCATTTTTATTATTTCTGCACCTGCCTGGCCTTTCCCCCTGCACCACAGTTGCCATCAGCATGACAAGCCACCAGGAACCTTGCACCTCAGGAACCTCAAGCCATACAGATTCCACATTCCTCACTACTATTCCTCTGTCATCTGGTCAATCAGATATGCTCCATTACGAGGAGGAACCATCATTACACTAACCAGGTTGGGCTTTCAAAAGCCTGATTCGCTTTACAGTAATATTTGCTTTACAGAGGTGGTCTGAAACATAACCTGCCTTTTACAAGGTATGCCTGTACACCCTTTTCTGGGAGTAAACCTCGCTGAAGTTGATTGAACTTCTTTCTGAGTGGACATTCATAAGATTGTGCTGTCAAAAAGCTGTGGCTAAACTGTGATAATTCAAAGCCATATCAAAACGGACATAACCTTGAATTACACGATACAATAAACATCATACAATTAACTCAGGAAGGACTCTAAACAGTGGAATTTTCTATAGGGGTGTCAAGTTATGTGGTCAAATTACATGGGGGAAATAAAATATGTATCATTCCATAAGAACTGATTCTCCAAAGAGTGGTTCATTTTTTTTTTTTTATAAATCCGCATTTTAACCTGTCATTTTAACAGTCTAATCCTGTGCAGAGTTAGGCACACCTGTATGCTAATTTATGGGATTAGGTGCACCTACCTCTGCACAAGATTGACTCAAGGATTCTCTTTTAGTCTGAAAGGTAGTTATGGTAATTGACGCCATGTGTTCCTTTTCTGAATTGCCTGTTGCTCTAAATAGGTGCTGATTTAAAAGAGCGGGCTAAGATGACAGATGCTGAAGCTGACCATTTTGTCCAGAGGCTCAGAAGCTTAATGGATGGCATTGGTAAGTAGCTGACATCCACTTCATTGCCTGTAATGTCTCTTTGAATATATAGTGTGCCCTTGGTATCCATGGAGGATCCATTCCAGGACCCCTGCAGATACAAAATTCCACAAATAATAAAATCTGGGGGTGGAACCGACATGGCGTTGCAATTTTTTAACTGGAGGCTGCACATGGCCCTTCAGAGTTTGCACGTGGTCTCCTGGCCTTCTCAGAAGGCCTCCTGTTTGCAACTGGAAGTTGCCAGCACAAATTGGAAGTGCCTGTCATCTTGGTCCCATGTCTTAGGGATTCATTGTCATCTGGACTTTGACAGGAGTGCACAGAGCCAATGTTGCTTCTGATGCTTTATTTGTTATAGGAGTGCTATGCATGTGGATGAGGTGGCAGGAATAATCAGTTGTGGAGTTTTGTTTTATGCTATATAGATAGCACCTCTGCTCCAGGCTTCTCAGACAGAAAGTTCTTTCAGCCTGTGAGGCCCAGGCTTTTTCCTTTACCTCATCTACAGCTCCTGGAGCTCCTTCTTGCTGGTGCTCAATCCCCTCTTGCCTTTCTCCTCTTATCCCTCCTTACCCTTTCAACATGTGATCAACCAGATGTGCTAGTGTCACCCTCTTCCAATTGGAGGGGATTGGAAGCCGATCATCTTACAGTATCATATCATTAACCTAGAAATAAGGTAACTGGGACAAAGGCGAACATCCAACAACTGAGAGAAGCTGTGCATGGCAGGGCAGCATTTAGAGCTCTTGCCTATGAAGTTTCCAAGGTGGACTCGACAAAATGGATAAAGAAGGCAACCAGGATGTAGGGTTTCCCAGTGAAAATTAAACCTTCAAAGAGGTCTCTCTTATATTTCGCAGGAGAAAAGCAACAGCCATATTCACCCCAGCTTAATGCCTCTTCCAGTGACTGCTTGGTAGTGACTCCCCAGTTTTTCTTTTCTTTTTGTGTATGGTGTTTTTTGTGACTCTTCTTAGATTGTGAGCCCCTTTGGGCAGGGAACCATTTTCTCATTCCTTTTACTTTGTAAATGGGTTTGAGGGTGGCTGTTGTTGCTGAAAAGTGGTATAAAAATATTTCAAATAATAACAGGAAGAAAAAAAGTGGTAGGGATACACTACTGATCCATTCCTCTACTTTCCATGCTTCCTTGAATAGATTTCTTCCCTACTGTACTGTGGCTTACTGAATACTGTGCTCACTTCGCATGGCACGTGACTCCCTCCTAATTTGTTTACAGCTGCGCTCCCGATGCCGACTATTGCTGCAATTGATGGCTATGCCTTGGGTGGTGGTTTGGAAATGGCACTGGCTTGTGATCTCCGAGTGGCAGGTGAGTTCCACAGCAACGACGACACTGTCAGAGTGAGTTGGAGGAAAACCATTAGGGCCATAGATCTTCTCAAGCCATAACCTAACATATGTTGATAGCTAGCATTATTTATTTTTAAAATGGATGCTCAAGCCCTTATCCTTAAAATTAAGGTGCCACATGACTAACATAATATTTTTAAAAATGCTCGATGTTTAGCACTTTAAAGCCCCATTGGGTTGTATTTTTGTTTGTACTAATGTGGCCTTTCCCCCTTGTTTTGAAAATCAGCATCATCAGCAAAAATGGGACTCATTGAGACAACTAGAGGGCTCTTTCCTGGCGCAGGTAATTGTTACTCCACATTCTTTCTTACTTTCCGTTTTCACAATAGTATGAGCTACATAAGTGAATAATAGTCTAAGGAGCTGGAACAAACCAGTCTTCCTAGAATCTGACAGGTCTGCCTGTCAGCTTGTTTTTCCAGATGTTAAGATGGATATATTAATACTTGCTTTTGCTTCTTGTCCCTTCTGCAAGGTGTAGACCAGGGGTGTCAAAGATACGCCCTGCGGGCCGCATCTGGCCCGAAGAGCCATTTGGGGCTGCCCCCGTGATCTGGGGGAGCTTTGTGGCTGCCCCACCCCTGCTCACTCCAACCGTGACTGGAACTGTGCTCCGGTCACGGCTGTAGGAAAATTCTGAGGGCTGGGAATGCCACACGCAGCACCCCCAACCCTCAGAATGAAGTAGGTGCCGTGCGCAGCGTCCCCGGCCCTGCAACTCCCTCTGGCCGCGGCTGGAGCTCGCCCAGGCTCCAGCCGCGGCCAGAGGGGGTCCGAGGGCAGGAGGTGCCTTGGGGTGGTGGGGGAGGCACAGGGTGCTTTGTGGTAGAATGGGGTGGGGGTGGGGGGAGGCAGGGGATGCTTTGTGGTAGAATGGGGTGGGGGAGGTAGCAGAGCAAGTGGGAAGCCTCAGCTTTTTAAAGAAACAGGAAGTGACATCACTTCCAGTGTTCAGGTCACTTCTGGGTGCCACATTTGGAGTTTGGCCCTCAGCAGGTGCAATAAATCCAATGTGGCCCCCAGGATGAAGTGAGTTTGACACCCCTGGTGTAGACACTTCTTATAAATATCTAACATTTGAGAGAACAATGCAGTTTTAAAGACAGATGGCTCTTTGGCAGTCCAAGAGAATGTCTCCACCATTTCCCTGGTTGTTTCTTAGCTTTAAGAGTCCTAGTAATAGAAACGTCAAAGTCCCTTCTGGCCACTTCTTTCTTTCATGGCTACAGATTGTTCCCAAAATATGAACTAAATTGCAAATATTTTAGAACGCCATTGTATTTAGCTACAATAGAAAGGGAGTCCAAGATTCTACAGCAATGCTCCCGTTGTAGAAGTTCAGCTTCTAAGACAGAATTTTATAATTCATCACGTCAGTTTTCCTCAGTGGCAAAAATTAAATTAAATTAAATTTTTAAAAAGCATGATAGACAACAGGCAGTTGTCGCTATAACCTTGAGAACCCAACTAGATCAGGCTGAGAGCTCTCCCTGTAGGACAAACCCTAGTTATGCACTAACTCCCCATAGGACCACAAGTGTAAGCTTGTAAACATTAACAGCCAGTTTGAATTCTAGAGTGATATGTCTGTATTATCTTGACTGTATATTTAAAGAAAGAAAACCATACTGAAGAATTGGCCATAGTGTGTTCTGGTGCTGTTTTTTCTGTCTAGGTGGAACTCAGCGTCTCCCACGCTGCATTGGAATAGGCCGTGCTAAAGAACTAATTTTCACTGGTAGACAGATTGATGGGCAAGAGGCATCCTCCATAGGACTGGTTAATCATGCAGTGCCACAGAATGAAGAAGGGGATGCGGCTTACCAAAAAGCCTTGGCTTTAGCTGAAGAGATTGTTCCTCGGGTCAGTATCTCCTTCATTTTGCCCTCTATCTTATTTGCAGGACAAATCTTTCTGCTGCTTTTTAAAAATAATTTCAGAGTTACTGTATGTGTTCACTCTAATAACTCCCCTTTTCCCCTTAAAGAAAATTCTGAACTCAAGTGATATGCAACTTTGCCGATTTAGGCTGACATTCTGTACATACTTTCTTGGAAGTAAAGCCCTATTGAACGCAATGAGACATGCATCTGAGTTGACATGCATAGGAAAGCTCAGCAACTGATTGAAATACTTCCATTCTCAATTCAGATTTCCATTCTGGCCACTTTGGCTGGTATTTATTGTTTTTGCTATTTCTAGGGCCTCTTGTTGCCTGTGAAATGTTCTAATGCATTACGTACACTGGTGCTGTGTACATAACATTGATGGAGCTGATTCCCACAATCCCTTGAAAAGTCATTTTATTAACAGTATTTATATATATTAACAGTATTTATATACTGTTGGAGCACAGGAGCATTTTGTTGGAGCACAGGTCCATATAGCCCAGCAGCATTCCCTGCCCCCAAATTGCCAGCTAAATGAATTGTAAAGCTCACAAGCAAGGCCCCAACCACAATAGAGAAGCCCTAGGTGTACTGCTGACATATCTATCCTGACTGAAGTTGTCTAATCCCTATTTAAAAGAATATAAATGAGGGGCTACCACTACACATTATGACACAAGAATTCTATACATTTAGCTATATGTTGTGATCAAGTACTTTCCTGCTGATTGATCTGTAGCTGTCAATTACATTTGAAAATTGCAAGTTCTGGCGTTTGAGAACATCATTCCCTACATGCTTTAATCTCATTCTCCACTATTTTGGAAATCTGTTTTGTGTCCCTGTCCTCTGATATGTTCTACACTCAAAATCCCCAATTTCTTAAACCATTTCTCATGGGTAAAGTTTCCATTCTCATTTTGCTTTTATTTGTGCAAAATCCTTTTTGAGATGGGAAACATAGATGTAGACTCACCGTATCACTTATATGATAGAACAGTGTTTATATTCAAATCCTTTCCTAATACTGAAAATGCCTCTTTCACTATTACAAGTGATTATTATAACCAAGTGATCACCACGTTTTTAGTGATCTATAATGACCCGCATCTTTCTTTAGAAAACTTATATGGCAACAGTGTGTATATGCAACTAGAAGGGGTTTTTGTCCCAAATGCTTCAGATTGCCTTGAATCTGTTGCCTTGTTGACAAATTTGGCATTCTCCAGTCTGTCTGGAATTATACCATCATAAATAATGTGGTTCCATCTGGAAACCCAGCTACCTCCACTGCTGATTGATGGAGCAAATAGGACTGGTCCCAGTAAAGATGTTTGGTGGACCCCATGTTTTTGTCCTCCATTGTGAAAACTACTTCCTATCTTGACCAATTATGGTTCCACAGAATACTTTCTAATGTCCCAGTCCTATCTAGTGCTAGTGGAACACGTGTTCTACAGGCTGCCGCAGAACTGGAGCTCTCCCACATGCGCTGACAGACATTGGGAGGCCCACTGGAGCAGATAAACCAGTTGCAAGTGGTGCAGTGGGGTGGGGGGAGGCCAGAAAGGGGGCAGGTGATGGCTGCTCAGGCCTGGGAGGGAAGTAGTTTCAGTGGTTGAAGAGCACGCCAAATCCAAATGTCTTCCCAGCCTTGATCCACCTGCACAGAACAACACGGACTTGCACCAGCGATATTGCTAGTGCAGGTCTGAGTTGCCCCAAAGTGGTTACTGGGATTTCTCCTAGGCAAGGGGACAAATGCCCTCTTACCCCCAAGGAAACCTCCAGCAGCTTAAAATCCCCTGTGGGATGCAGTGGAACCCTGGGGATTTAAGTAGGATTGGGCTGTCTGCATAAACTTTTTCCTAGAAGTAAGCCCCACTGAATATAATGGGAATATAATGTTTCTGAATAGTCATACATAGGATTGTGCTGTAAATGTTCTGGGTAATCTTTGGTGAGGGACTTTGTCAAGCGCTAGACTCCCTGATAGGAAGCTAGGGATTGCTTATAAATATCTTTCTTCTTTTTAAAGGCTCCAATAGCTGTGAAAATGGGTAAACTGGCTATAAACAGAGGAACTGAGGTAATGATTTATTTACCATACACCTTTTTATATACATCATTAACAAATTGGCATTCTATTAAACCAGGGATGGGCAAACTTTCAGCTTTAGGGATCCTGGACCTTTAACAATTGTGTAGGAGAGAGAATTTCAACAGGTGCAACTTCTCACCTGTGAGATGACAAACTGCACCTGCTGAAATTCCCTTTTCTATACAATTGTTAGTCCAGAAACCCCAAAGTTGAAAGTTTGCCCACCCCTGTATTAAACCATAAGATTGGGTAAAGTCTTTTGCCAAACTATGTGCTGCATACAGATGCAAATGAAACTCTCAAGAGCTGCTCCCTCTACCTGGCATAGCAGTTCCAGCAGGCAACAACTTGCAGCATAAAAGTATCTGGGGGTGTGTTCTTAACTCCTACAACACCCTCTCCTCAAGCCAGCCTTAATTCTTCACGCACATGCCCCCGCCTTCAGCCGCATGAACTTCTTATCTGTAAAAAAGCAGCTGTGATACAAGCTATTAAGTGAGAGTATGGAATCTCCATCCACAGTAGTTTTCATGCAAAGCAATGGACTGTACTGGGTGTATGTTAGATACAGAACCCAGAGGGGTAAGCTATCTCAGTACCTTGTGACAAAAGCAACAGGGTCTTGTGGCTTCCTTAGGTTGACTGTGGCAGAAAGTTTCATGAACTAAACTCATCAAGTGCTTGACTCTGATGTAGTGGGCTCTTATTTTCAGAAATATGGTTAGTGGCAGCATAAAACTGGGCCTCCTTGCTTGCAGCATCTAGGCTGTAGACCTCCCTCCCCCCAAGAGACTCAACCTTTTCCAATCCACCCTTAGCTGAAGAAATTCCTTCAATAAGTTAGGTTTCTCCCTACCCATCCTCGTCCCCTAACTGATTCTGTTGCTGGTTGTGTGCTATTTATGACACTTATGAAAGCATGTTTCATTGTATTTTTATGTTTTTTTTCTGTGTTCTCCTTTTTCTGTTTTCTCCTTTTTGAAAGGAGGAACAGTTTATAAAGTTTTAAGTGCTCCTCTTCTAGACTGCCTATGATCTCATTTCACCTTTCAGGTGGACATTGCTTCTGGGATGGCTATCGAAAGAATGTGTTATGCCCAGGTAGGCTGACTTCTAAAAACAAACAAACAAACAAACAAAAAAAACCCCTGCCTTTTTTCGTTTTAAAAGCACACTTTGTAATACTGCATAAGAAGCTTAACCATGTAGCAGTTTGTAAAAATCAGTGAGAAGAGTCAAGAGTTCCTTATTTGGCTTCTATAATAGGTGATCACACTCTCTAGCCACTTATTGAAATGCCAAATAATGCACTTAATAGAAGCCAAATGCCAATTTTAGAACAGGGGTGTCCAAAGTTTTTGGCAGGAGGGCCACATCATCTCTCCGACATTGTGTCAGGGGCCGGGAGGAAAAATAATTTACATTTAAAATTTGAATAAATTTACCTAAGTTTACATAAATGAATATATTAACGATGAACTTATGTGAATAAATGAAGGTCTTGCAATAGCTCAAGGCCTATAAAAGTTCTTGCACAAAGCAAGAACAGCCTTTCCTTTGCTGCTGCTACTGCATCACAGACATGAAACAGCAAGCAGTGGTGGGAGCCCTCAGCCCACACAGCTCACGTGAGAGGCCAAACAGTTGCCCTCATGCTGAAAGCAGTTGTGTCAGGCCAGTGCGGGCTCCAACAAATCTCCGGAGGGCCAGAGGCTCATTGGAGACTGGGGGCTCCCTGAGGGCTACGTTGAGAGGCCTCGAGGGCCGCAAGTAGCCCCAGGGCTGGGGTTTGGGCACCCCTGTTTTAGAATATAAAATATTGAATATATTGAATATAGAATATAAAATAGAAGCCAAATAATGCACTTAAATGTACTTATTTAAATCTCTGGCCTCTGTTCTTGAGAACTAATACACGTTGATACAAGTATGACCATAAAAATCGTGGTGTACCTGTAGAAAGTTCAACAGAGCTCTTTAGGACATCAGGCTTTATCTTTTAAAAACTGTAGCTATATATATACAACTTTAGGTAACACCAGCTTGTAAAACTGGATATGATAGGAACTGGAGACTGAACAGACGGTATACCACAGATCAATAGTTTCAATTATTTTACAAAAAGGACAAGAATTAATTGCAGAGAATACTGTTGTACACTTCAAGGATGGGGAAAATCTCATTCTGATGCACATCTCTATTGTGATTTACCTTTTATCTCCTCAATAGCTTCTAAATCCATTGTACGGTAGAACTATGCTACAGGCAAGCTTTGGGTGTCTAAAACAGCATTGTCCAATATGAATTACCTAAATGTTAAGTCATTCATAGTGTCTTTGAGTACCAGACTAATTTGAGCTCCTGTTTAGTGAAGCTTGCTTTTGTTTCCATTTAAACAAAGGAAAAAAAATGGAAATTACAGAATGAAATATTAACTACTATCTTGTCTTTCAAAAACAGAATATCCCTACCAAAGATCGGCAGGAAGGGATGGCTGCTTTCATAGAGAAACGTCCACCCAAGTTCATTGGCAAGTGATGCTTTCAAGTGTTCTTCAGGTGCCTTAGAACAACTCCAAAAATTGATCAGGAGGCTGTGCCTTTAGGGTTTTTTTATACATAACCTTTGTACTCAGACAGTGTATTGTTTTTCACTTGTGTAGCTTAAGGGCCCAAAGACAAGTATGTTGAAGAATGTTGTACACTAACAGCACAATCCCAATGTTGCATTGAGCTGGTGCAAGACTCCCTCCACGGCCTCCAAGTGTTGCAAACATACTGTAAGATTGCTAGTGCCTACTTGAGAACTGGCAGCACTGGCCCAAAGAAGTGCACTGGCCTGCTGGTGCCAGATCCATTGCCCACAGCAGCTGGCACAGGTATGTTCACACTGACTGGCACAGGCGGTAGAAAGGTGTTTTGGAGGTGTGAAGGGGCTGTTTTTGGGCAGGGGGAAGGCAGAACAAACGGCGGTTTGGACCCAAGAAAGGGTTGGGATTGGTGGAGGGCTCCTCTACCCTATCCTAACCCCTGGATCCTAGGCCAGGCAGCCCTACATGGGCTTCCCAGCTTTGTGGCAGCTGAACAGCCCTATGGAGTGGCTGGGTTTTACGTGGGTAAGGGGATAAAATCCCCTTACCCCAAGGTGACCTCCAGCCACCTCCTGATGCTGTGTGGCCTGGTTGTGCCAGTGCAGCTTAGGGTTGGGGTGTTAGTCAAGGTAACTATGAACCTTGTAACTACACTATAAAGCATTGGTGTTTGGTAAATGTAGCTGCCCAGAGACAAGGAATTAATTTCCACCAAAAGCTTGTAACACCATCATTTAGTGCTTTATTGCTTCTGAACAGCATGGAGCCTGACTGTTTGAAGTACTCTAAGTGCATAATGACTTGCTCAGTTCTGTAGACAGGGAACAATAGGTATTCCATAACATAGTTCTTTGGACTTGGCTTTGAATATACTTATAAAAACTCTAGTTTTGAACTATTAACAGTAAAAAAAAAATCAGATAAATTACATAGGATACTTTTTGGCCCTTTTTTATTAATTGGTGCAAACTGCACCTAGGTATTAATGCTAAGCAGTTCAATGAAAGTAAAAGCTTGCACTCTTCTCCAGTGCCATCCTTGGACATGCCTTTTATTTTTGATATGAAAAGCTTAAAAGTACTTGAAACATTTCCCCACCTCCTAGTACAAAAATAGTTTGTATGTACACTCACAATACAAAGCAGCTCACCCTGTAGGCAACACCCAGCAAAATGACTAGAAACCAGAACTTCCCCTCTAGCACATGTACTTCTTCCCCATGTACAAGTGTGTGTAAGCAACTTATGAACTTCTGTGACTGGCGCAATAACCTGCTGTAGACTAACATGTCATGTGCCACAAACTGGAACAAACCTTTCTCAGGATTTTGGACTATGAGCAAACGTGGAACAAACCTTTCCCTTTCTCAGGATTCTGAACAGTCTTGTCCTTCCTCCACTTCTTGTGATTATTTTTAAAATTTCACCTCTATGTCAGAGTCAACCCAATTCTTGCTCTGCAGTCATAAACAATGCTGATTCCATGGCTGATGGGGTCTGAGAAATGAATTTAACAGCTCCTGGATTGCACTGCATGAACAGATTACTGGCAAGTCACCTCCACTTCCATTTGACTTCCTGACTTTCAGTCACCACAGAAAACTGGTGAAGTGCAAGCATCAGACCATGTTGAAGCCCCGCGTGGTAAACTGCTAAGCAGTTTTTCCCTAGGAACAGCTTGCAAATGGGAGAAATGCAAAGGGATTGTGCCTCATTTCCTTTGTCAGAAGGCAAAGTTACCAATCAGAGCTACTTGCAGAAGACTTCTGGTCGTGCATACTGGACAAGCATCCTCAGATGCAGACAGCAGGAATCTTACACAAGAGGCAGCTTTGATCAGAGAAGCCTATGAAAGGATAAGAAACCACCAGCACAGTTTGTCCAGATTTCAGGATGATATTCTAACTGTACTTTCAGTTATCCATTTGACTTGGCTTCTAGCTCCTTTAAGTGTTTAGGTTTCCCATAATATAGCATATGAGTATCTATGTAAGTAAGGATCTCTGTTGTTAGATACTGGACATCTGGATCACTCTGATCATTTTCTTTGATATTATGCAAGTGCTGTAGTCCATCCTCTTCTAGTAACATGGCACAGTATCTGGCAGCTGTAAAGAAACAAGTGTTTTGTCACAAGAACACAAACACCAATAGTGCTATCTTAAAATAACTTGTGCTATATTCAGCACCTTTGTTAAAACTCAAACTGACCTACTGCTGTTCCCTCTCACCCCTTGCCTCACTGCATTTGAGATCTCTTATTGAACACTGCAGAACCCACAAAAGTTTGAGCAGCAGATACATACACTGGCTGGTTATTCGACATTTCTCAGCAGAAGGACAAACACTTCTGAATGGCCAGAAAAACCACAGTTGAAGAGGTTTATTGCTGCAGCCACAGCACTGAAGGTTAGAGTGTATCTGAAGAAATATTTAGTCCATTCCTTTAACTGAAGCAAGGTTCTCTGTGCACATAAACCTTCCATTACCAGTATAGTGTAGGGGACACGTAAAATTCATTAGTTTGTTCATGTAATTCTTTACAATAAACCAGATAAGATGTAACTGTACAACCAACCTGCATCATCAACATCATGAGCACCACTGAACCCAGATAGCTACTTTGCACTACTCTGGCCCAGCAGAGTCCTATGTTCTTATCAGCGAATTCAAGGGGACATTTGCATTTGGCATCAGGGAAAAGCAGTTTTCCCACCGAAATGCCATTATCAATACAGTACGTGACTGCAATACTGAAGGAAAGAAAAGCCAAGAACCAGCAGCAGGGATCAGTCCCTGTACTTGCCTCTCCTGCAGCTGCAGGGACTGAGCTATATTATTTCAGATGTTGAAAGAAGTCAGCCCACTAACTCCTCTCATCAGCCAAGAATGTTCCTCTCTAGCCATGGGTCCTATGCAGCAGGCTACCCTCCCTACCTCTCACAACAAACATTGGGAGATTTGATCAGCATCACTTGGAGATATTCTTGGCAGCTGTGGGTCCAGCTAGGGCAGTCCTATTGTGGATTGTGGCATTTAAATGATTGTGGGAACTTCCTTCAGCAGCAGTTTATTATAGGACACACTTGCACTGAAGTAGAAACACTTCTCAGATGAATTGCTAATGCAGATATAGGTCACTAACAAGGGCCAGTTTCCAAAGTGCTGTAGAACTAATTTCATAAGCTCATGGGTACTTAGGAAATGTATCCTCCAAGAAGCAGCAACACCCCTCCCCATGTCACATAGCAAGCTGTCTTTGGAAGGAGTTTCAAAAGCCATGGGGGTAAACTGATCACAGAAGCAAAATCATAAAAGGTTTACTGGGCCTAAACAAAAGTGAATGAAAGCCAAGGCTCATCCACTGCTGCCACCCCCCCTCCTCCCCAAAAAGAACTCTGGCAAGCTTTTCAAAATAAAATACAGGCATCCCCCAGTATCTATGGCATTCCTGGTATTGCACTGTATTCTGGAGGGGGAAAAGGGCCCCTGCATGATCCGGAAGAGGCTGGAAGAAGCCAAACAGACTTCCTGGAGCCCTGCAAATGTAGTGAAAGCAGCATGCAACTATCAGGACCCACATGTTTGAAGTGGGTCCCTGGTATCCGTGGGGGAGGGTCTGGAACCACACGGATACAAAGGCAGGCATATATCTTTAGATAGTTTCCTCTTTCAGTATTTTGTAAAATATATTGTACTGTGCCTGTCACATAGTTTCAGTTATCACAAATATCAAAGCAAGCTTCAAACACAGAATGCTGTGGTGCAATTCAGATGCAACATGAAAACATGCCTGAACAAACTGAGAGTAGCTCAGTAGGCTTGTTACTTCCCTCTTGCACACAGGTTCCCTCCTTCTCTTTCTTGTTTTCACTGACCAATGCTTGCTATCACATCTGAATTGGTAAATGATGACTGCAGATTACTTCCAAACCATAGCTTAAAAGTCCACTTCAAAATCATGGTTTGGCAGCAAGGTGCTAACAACAGTATGTCACTTCAGGCATCACAACAAAGTATTGCTAGCACAACCAGGGATGGGAGAGAAAGAAAGGAGGTATGTGGGTGTCACATGCCTGAAGGGCTACTCCAATCACCAAACCATTGTTAAGTGTTATTTCTGAACTGGGACCATATGGGTTTTTATCTTCTGCCTTAGAAGCTAATTGGGCATTTGTCCCCAACAGGTGTTGGGTTTTTTTTAATTAGCTTGAGAATCAAATGCTTATTAAGAGATAAATACTTACGGGTTTTGCAACAGATGTGCAGGATGGCCCAGGCGGCCCAGATCTGTACTCCAGGTAATGTAAAGCAGTCAAGTAATGGGTAAAAAGGCTTCAGGGATCTAGGGGTTGAAAGAGTCACTTTGCATATTTATCAGAGTAAATCTACTGTCATGCCACATCAGCACAGCATATAGTGCTAAGGTCTAGCAGGTCAGAAAGGTTACAAACAAAGCACCATATACAAGTCTTCAAAATTAGCTGTCTAGTGAACATAAGACTATGGAGCCATCTATTTTATAACAGTGGAGGAAAGGAAGATAGAAGCAAAAATATTTCAGAGGGTGAAAATCTTGTTCTTGCCTGCACTATAGTAAGAGGTAACATAAAACACCAAGTGCAAAATGTTGGTATGCAAGGATATTCATACAAACATGCAGACGCCCTGGGGGATCTCTAAACAATGATCTTCAAATTGGAAATAAGCCATGGAATCATATGCCCCCTCCCCTCCCACACTTTACTCTTCTATGGTGAAAATTTCTTCATTCCCCTTTGATGTTGTTGTATTACCATCAGTATCAATGTTAGTCTCAGCTAACAAGTAGTTTTCTCTTAATTAAAACTCATTGCTAAATAGCTTCAAACCCTAGCTAAGTGGCAAACTGTTAGCATTAACAATGGTTAAGGCTAGTAAAGGAGGATCAGGAGATGTTTATGCTAGAGGGAAGAGAGCATATGATCCTGCACAGCCTGATCCTACTGGTCTAAACCATGGTTAACGAGAGCTCCCCAACATCACATCCATACTCAACCTTCAACTTCTATGATTCATAGGTCCGATCCAGTAAATCAATTACTATTGTCCAATAAATGGGACATATTTAATACATAATTGTTGGATTGTGGTGGTTCTGAAAGTACATTGCAGCATTCAAACTTTGCCTTGCTGAGCACAAGTTAGGTAGCAGCCATTTTTTTTCCTAAGCAAAACTTTTCATAAGGGTTCTATGTGACAAATAGATTGAGTAAATATATTTTAACTAGTTTTATACCTATAGGCTGGTAGTGCTACCATCTTGCATTCTGGTGTTGGCCACTTCAAGAGGGCCGAGTGCTGTAACGGAAGAGAACAAAGAATCTTATTTTCAGTAAACAACAAATAGGTTCAAAATAATTATGGAATACCATAATAGTCACCATACCAGTTTTTCAATAAGGGATCTTCTTTGTGTTTGAGACAATGTCCACGCTTGTTCACCTCTGGACAGCAAATTAGCAATAATCCCAGCTGAAAAGAAGCTAACTTCCATCTCAGCACTGGTCAACAACTCACTGACGTGATCAATGAAGTCCTTCTGCATTAATTTGGGATGAAGCTCTCTTATTTCGGCCACATTGTTCTGACATCAAAAAAGTACAACCATGAAAAGATTTAAAGTAAAAAGTGCCATAGTTCTTTGGAACAATTTTTTTTAAGTGAATAACTTTCTGAATGAGATGTTGATTGATCCTTTGCTATACTCTTGAGAAACATTATGCATTTCAAATCAGTGTGGAAAGTGTATATATTTTGATGTTTTACAACTCTAGAGTCAGCTCAAGAAAAATGTTAATTGCAGCAAAAGAGTGCCTGCTTTGGGGTAGTTTTATTTATTCAATGTTTCCCCAGCATTGCATGAAAACCAAAGAGGAGAAAGGCAAAGAGAATTATCAAAATGGTAAGTGACCCATTTATAATTTTAAAATAAATTAATGTAGAGTTTTAAAACATTGTCAGTAAACAGCAGAATTCAGCTCTTACCAGAAGACCAAGAACTTTATGTTGCGTAGAAGAGTCAGAAGGAAAAGACTGCCAAGAAAAAGAAACATTCCTATTAAGTTTCTGTAGTAACTATATTTACCAATTGGTCAGAAAGATCGCTACTGGTTTACCTCTAAAACTCTCATGAAAAGCTCTAGCCCTTTGTTGTCAATGAAGTGCCCACAAGTGGTTGCAGCCTCATCTGTGAGATTCCAAAGTGCACTCAGTGTAAAGTGGAAGGTTGTATCCAATTCATTCCGATTAGTTTTCTGTTCAACTATTTCAAGAAGTTTCTGTAATTAAAAACAAAACAAAAAAACACACACCACTATAGTTGTAGTTTTTTGGGAAGTGCAAGTCCATCCATCCCCCAAGAATATATGACTGGCCCGGGCACTGCCAGCTTCTAAGCAAGGACCAGCATTTCACTTTATTGGCTGTAGTTTTATTGATGCTCTCACCATTTTTAGTGGGGCTTAGTTTTTCTCTGTCTCTTTGATTTTATTATTGCTGGGTGTATGCTTTTACAGTCATTTTATTTATTATTAATATGCCCTTCAGAGACAGAAAAATAAGTTTTTACCCACTGCACTCTCTCCCCTTAATATTGCTCACAAAATTATGGGGAACAGAACACACATGGACTCACCCCAACAACAATGTAGAACTCAGCAGTAAGTTGTGCTGCTTGTTCATCTGAAAGCTGAAAACAAACCAGATCTTAAATCAATATCCACAAGAGCAGCTAAAAATAGATGTACTAGACCATATGTAAACCACATACCTTAAGTGCTAGAATAGAGATAATATTAACTGCAATTCTTTGTATATGTTGATTTTCCTGGTTACATAGCCATTGAACAACAAATTTGGCAGCTGCAAACCTATAATTTGAAAGAATCTATCAGAGTATGTACACTTGACAAATATTAATCAAGTCACAACAAAGGAACAAGAGTAATAAAACAGCTGCCTCTTGTTGGAATCACCAGACTTTAAACAAATGTTGACTCCAGTGTCCCTAGGAAAACTACAGCTGTGAGAGCAAGCACTTGTCTACAAGTAAAAAGGAAGTACTTCCCTCTACTCAGAAACACAAAGGGATAACCAAGGCAACTCTCTTCTTAGTGTTGCACAAGATGCTTTGAAGCCAGCATAACACAGGAGGCAGGAGGTCTGGTCTAGAGGGTAGAGCCTCCATTAGCTTGAAGATAACATCTGAAGGTCACCAGTTTGAGGCCACCGGCAGCCCCATGAATCGCAATCCTAACCAACTTTCCAGCACCGGCAAAGCTGTGCCAGTGGGGCATATGATGCATCCTGCAGGTGGAAGGTAATCATGGAGGCCTCCTCAAGATAAGGCAATGTTTGTTCCCTTACCTCGGAGTTGCATTGCCCTTAGCACTGGAAAGTTGGTTAGGATTGCGGCCTAAGTAAGTGAATGAATTAGACCAGAGATTTTCGGCCGTTTTTATCTCACGGCACACAGATAAGGCACTAAAATTGTCAAGGCACACCATCAGTTTTTTGACAATTGACAATGCACACTGTACTGCCAGCAGGGGTCTGTATCCCTGCCAGCAGGGATGCCTGCTGTACTGCCAGCAGGGGCAGGAGGTCTGGTCTAGAGGGTAGAGCCTCCATTAGCCCAAAGATAACTTCTGAAGGTTGCCAGTTCGAGGCCACCGGCAGCTCCCTGAATGGCGAGACCTTGAAGCAGCTGACAAGCCCAGCTGAGTTATTCCACCTGCTCTTTGGTGCGAGCGAAGAAGCGTCTTGGCTGCCCTTCAAGTGAGACATGAAGGAGATGCTTGTCAGCCAGCGTGGGAGGTAACTGGGGGCCAAAAGTGATACCAGACCGTGAAAGATCCATCTGAAATATTGTGTGGTTCTTGAAAGATAGAATCTTTCTGTTATTGTAAAAATCCCCTCGGGGGTTTAGAGATAGCCTGCCTATGTGAACTGCTCTGAATAGTCAGAGGAGTAATCCGATGACCAGAAAGGCGGTATATAAATACCATTATTATTATTATTTTAACACGAGCCATCTGCTGTTTTTATAGGGATACATCCCCTATTCTGCTTTTATAGGGGTACATCCCTGGTCAACAATGAACGTTAACAGGAGTCATCTGTGGAACTGAGCAAAGGATCAAGGCAATGATCTCATTAGACTCAATGTCTCTACCAGGACATGGGAAAAGTATTCTTGAACCCTCTCAAACTCTCAGGATGTTTGAACAGAGGGTCCAATCCTATCCAACTTTCCAGCACCGGTGTAGCTGCAATGCAGTCCTGAGGTAAGGGAATAAATGTACCTATACCTTGAGGAGGCCCATGTGACTGCCTTCCTACAACAGGATGCAGCATACGCCCCATTGGCACAGCTGCCGCAGCACTGGAAAATTGAATAGGATTGGGCCCAGAATCTTCTCATTCATCTCTGCCACTGGCAAACTGCCTTAGTGTAATCTACTCCAACAGACAGCAGCTCTTCAGAGTCTCAGCCAGCCCAGCTACGCGAGCACTAGAGGAGTGAGGGACTGAACTGTTCAATACAGACATTGAACTATGACTCTTCGAAGGCATGCACAAAGGAATTTTTGAGCCTCTTTCCAGAGTCAACAGCAACAAAAGTTTCATTAGAGTTATGTGCCTCAGATCCTCAGTCCCACTGGCCCCTGTTGTGGCTAATGCTTTGGGGTCCCATTTAACACCGTGCAAGTGCAAAATTGCTCATTCACACAGTATCCATATTTCTGGTTTCATACGAGTATTTAAACCATGCCTATATCACCAGTATGCCAACATGGCACCCCTGATATCTCTGGTGTGTTAATGTGCATGTGTAATGGAAACACACAAGATCCCTCAAGGATCAAACAAGGAGACAGGGTTTGTGGTCAACAGTGGCCCTTTGCTCTGACAAGTCTGGGAAGAGACAACAAGGACCTCAGGGATAACAGCAGCACCTGGAGGAGGGAGAGTTTGTGGGAGTAGAAAGTAGGAGCTTGGAGAGACTGAGAGAACAGAAGAAAGGAGCTTAGTGGAAAGAGGATGGAGGGATGGGCCAGCTGACTGATGGGCCAAATGGAGACTGCTGGAACAGAGACTGATGTGTGACTGCCATGCCCAAGAGCTGCTGAAAACCAAGGTGTTGCTGTTCTGGCTGGAGAAACCACTGGCAGGAGATGGAAAGAAGGAGGAGTTCTACAGTTTGAACAGGTTAGCTACCCTGGTGATGTGGTCCAGCAGTGTTACAGTGCAGAACTAGGGCCACTGTTGGGGGAAGAAGGGGAATTAATTAGCTTAAAGTGAGCATAAGTTCTATGGGCAAAGCTTGGAATGGGAATTTGGCAGATCATCATACTCAGGCAAGGCAACTTCATTGAAACCAGCTGTGTAGAATGCCACATGGCCAAAGCTTTTAGTCTGGCTGATATCACATTTCAATCAGGCCTGTGCGTGAGCATTCCAGAAAGATCTCTACCAAAGCTTCAGTTATTCCTTCCAATGGGGAGGCCAGGGTAAAAAATTTTTTAATTTATATCAGGGGTCTCCAGCCTGCAGGCCTGATCTGGCACACCAACATAATCAGCTTGGGCACAGTGTGGCAGTGGTGAAGTCTTACCATTTAGCCCCACAGCCTCCTTTTGTCACACCCTTTCTTCGCAAGAATCTTTGTAGAGCCTTGTACTGGGCAGCCACATGCCCTGGGAAATCAGGGCACAGAACCTTCTGGGGCAAAGTGCAGCAGAAGCAGCTGCCCAATGTGAGGCTCTGCAAAGATCAGACACAAAGAAAAGAGGCTGTAGGGCAGAACAATAAGGCTTTGTCACCACTGCCCCTGAGATTATGCTGGCGCACTGTGGACTGTGTTTGAAGAAGTCTGATCTATATTGCAGACTGAATGTGCAAGAGCTCTTTTCTATCAGGGGACTTTGTCAGGGATCCAAAGAACACTGTAGGCTAGATTCAGCCATAAGTGGTAGATATACACCTAACCACTTTGCCCAGAAATGTAAAATTTCCAGAAATATTGAAGCCATATAAAAGAATCTTTTTTTTCCAGAACAAAAATAGGCTTTAAAAAAATTTCCCCAAACCTTCACATCTCTACCATAGAGTTCAACAAGGGCATTACTTGCCTGTTAAATGGAACATCTTGCAGGATCCTGACACTAGATAATGAAAGAAGGCAGTTTTTCTGGAGCTATGTGAAGAAAAAGAAAAAAAAAGTTCAATACCACAAAGTCTTATACAGTATACAGTACAGGCTACGGCGTTTGGGCCTCTTCAGCCTAGAAAAGAGACGCCTGAGGGGGGACATGATTGAGACATACAAAATTATGCAGGGGATGGACAGAGTGGATAGAGAGACGCTCTTTACACTTTCACATAACACCAGAACCAGGGGACATCCACTAAAATTGAGTGTTGGAAGAGTTAGAACAGACAAGAGAAAATATTTCTTTACTCAGCGTGTGGTTGGTCTGTGGAACTCCTTGCCACAGGATGTAGTGATGGCGACTGGCCTGGACGCCTTTAAAAGGGGATTGGACAAGTTTCTGGAGGAAAAATCCATTACGGGGTACAAGCCATGATGTGTATGCACAACCTCCTGATTTTAGAAATGGGATATGTCAGAAGGCCAGATGCAAGGGAGGGCACCACGATGCAGATCTCTTGTTATCTGGTGTGCTCCCTGGGGCATTTGGTGGGCTGCTGTGAGATACAGGAAGCTGGATAGATGGGCCTATGGCCTGATCCAGTGAGGCTGTTCTTATGTACTAGTATTCTAAAATTAGGGTTAAATTATTTTAGGTATTTATAAAATAAACATAGTTTTTAATGCATCATACGTATATTATGAGGAAGTGATCTGTTTAGCAAACAGGATCAACACAGTTCATAGACCTAAATGTTTATGTGTCTAGCCTAGGGCTGGTCTATGACATCCTTTATTGAAACCTTTTTAAGAAGGGGACTAGGAGGAGCTACTGCTTTAAAATGGGTACTAAAAAGGTTCCCCCCAGTGTCAAGTCTAGCCCTGTCTGACTTTAGGGGCAATGCTCATCTCTGTTTCTAAGCCAAAGAGCCGGCGTTGTCTGTAGATAGTTTTCGTGGTCATGTGACTGGCATGATTAAACACCTAAGTGCATGGAACACCGTTACTTTCCCACCGAGGTGGTATCTTTTTATCCACTCACATTTTTACGTGCTTTCAAACTGCTAGATTGGCAGGATATGGGACAAGCAACAGGAGCTTACCCCCTTGCACGGATTCGAACTGCCAACCTTGCAGTCTACAGCCTTGTTGGCTCAGTGGATTAACCCACCGCACCACCATGTTCGCAAAATGGATACTACTGTGCTTTAATTGTGGTTTCTCAAATTCCTGCATCCCATTTTACAGTAGCTCATCTGTTCAACTTTTTAAAGATCCTTGTCAAGAGGAAAACATACCTCTTAAGCTAAACTGGTAGTTCTCAAACTATGAGCCATGGCATCTAGCCAGGGGAGCTGTGGAATCCTCATGAAAAACCCATCATCCTATACAGTGTATAGGATTGCAGCCCTAAAGGGGAGCCACAGCCAATGGCTCAGTAGGTCAAGGGAGCCATCAGTCAAAAAAATTTGGGAACCAATGAGCTAAACAAAACAAATTGCATATCGTCTCTGAACAATGTCTCCATTGCGTAGTCTTTCCAACGTCCAGCATGAAAGAGATCACAGTTCTGCAGCTGAGCATGTGTCTGGCATGTAGGAAGTCCATGATTCTGTCCTTGGCATCCCTGATTCAAATTATCAGTTAGCAGGGCAGGAAATTAGCTCTGTCTGAATCCTTGGATAATAACTATCAAGAATAGACAATTCTGAGCTAGACTGGCCAATAGTCCCAGTCTGTAACATTGTATTCATGTGTGCAAGACATTTTATTTTTATATGTAAAAAATACTTTAAGTGAAATCGCAACAATCGTGCACCACTTCTGGTTTTGTGCACAATTGCTCCACTTTCACTTTTTAAGCTGCGGGGAGCTCTGCAGACACTCACGAAGGGCTCACCACATCCCAGTGCATCCCAGTCCCTACAGCCTCCTTAGCAACGCGATGCCCAGCATCGCCTCCCCCTGCCCCTTAAGAGGAAAGTGGCCAGGGCTCTCTGGCTGGGTTGTCGCTATGCTCCAGTTTGAAAAGCCGTAACTTAGGCAGTAATCCTATCTTACTCACTGGAAACAAGCACTTCTATAATTTGATTGGACCAACAAGCATTAATGCTGGTAAAGTAGACTTTGCAGAATCTGCCCCGCCCCTTATTAGCAAGGCTGAACTGTAACTATGTACTTCCTACATGCTTACCTGCTGCTGTTCAGGAAACGTTTCCATGGCCTTGAGGAGCAACTGAATTACATCAGAGAGCAGACGGACTGGCATGCCTGCCGCTAGGCCTTGTCTAGTTAAGTTAAGGGCACAAGCACTAGCAGTTAACTGTACTGCCAAATCCAAAGGGTGATTCCTCATTCCAACAATCACAAGCTGCAATATGAAATACAATAAAAACAATCTCAACACAAATATTGGAGGAAAAGATCAATCAATAATAATTCTGGGCACATGAGAATAAGCAAATTTATATATCTTTATCAAATCTGACCACTACCCAATACATCTGCATGCAGATTTTCTTCCAAACTAATTGTTTTTACCTTTAGAATTTCAGGCTTTGTAATTCTCATAAAACACGTCTGAGTAAAAAGATGAAAGAAGGCTTCCTTCACAAAGCACACCCTTTCACTGTAGCGCTTCAAAGCTTCTAAGATTTGCATTTCATTTGCTCCTCCCGATACCTTTTAACATAAGAATCCATTAGCATAGTGGGCTCAGAAGTAATTTCATTTCCATCACATCCAGTAGTTGTAACATAATTTCCCAGCAAAATTGCCTATAAAATACCATCAAATATGAACACCCAAATGTATAATCTGTATGTGTGTGGGCGACTCACAAAGACTATGCTTGAGATTAGAAATGGGATTATCGGCATGAATTATAATCCACCCACCCCCATGAAGTGCCAGGGTAGCCTACTCTACTGGATAAGAAAATGGGTTCCAAGGGGTTTTCATACCATCACCTCTCCCACTTTGAATCCAAAACAGGGCAAAGGGGCATATAATTTTAAGTCAACACCATTTAAAAACTAGCCTGGGTTTAGAGGGATGCCTCAGGTAAAATCTGAGCTTCTATAATATGCTCAAGAGTTTATTGCAGTGCTTCTCTGCTTGTTTTCCTTCACTGGTCTGGAGTACTCCACACTGTGCACCAAGTAGTCTGTAGCACATGCAGACACAGTCCAAGTCACTGAGGTTCTGTTATCCCTTTCAATAGCCTTTCCCATTAAATAGCCTTTCAGTGCTGTTGAGAGGGGGATTTAATTACATCCCCCCAAAAGTGTTGCATTTACAATGGAGTGAACAAAACTTAGCTGGCTTCCATTTTGTAGGGAATGGGGGAGGGATAGACAGTTACTTCCAAACACCTGCAAGAGACAGCTTTAAAGTTGTCTTATTTGGAAAATGAGTCCATTTCTCTTAGGAGAGAACATGGTTTTCTGTGCAATGGCAGTATATTCGACAGACTCCATGTCCTGAAGCAATGTTCTCTCTAAGCCAGTGTTTCCTAACCTGGGGGTTGTGGACCCCCCCCCCCCACAGGGCAGGTATTCATGTTTGCTTTTGGGATGCTATCCTCTTAAGGAGGGTAGCTACCCAACCAGGGGACTGTAGTTGCTATCAGTATGGCACTTGCAGGTTTCGCTGCTTTCATCCCCGCCAAACACAGGTAAGTAAAAAGGGTTTTTTTGTTTTTTTTACTTACCTGCATTTAGCTGAGAATACGAAACCCACAAATGCTGTACTAATGGCACCTATGGGTCCCTGTTCACTCTCCTTACGGGGCTTGTGCCCACCCAAAGGGTGGGAACCGCTGCTCTAAGCTGTGTAACTGGAACTCAAACCTCATGCAGCTTCCCTGTTGACATTCTGGTGCTCGGTGATGACATTATCACTGAGTGATCTGGAGCTGCCTCTGTACAGCTCCATCAGGGCTCCACACTTGCCCCAGATTAGAAGGAAAACTGTTTTGGGGTCAGTGGTTGAAAGTCAATTACTATTCCTTATGTGTAGATACAAATTAGGTCTAGCTTTTTATTTTAAACTGATCCTTTCACATTTAATCTATTTTTAAACTTTAAAAAGACCTAGGAAGGGTGGATGCTATTGGTCAACAGTTAAACAAGTGAATCAACAGTTTGCAGAATTGTGTTTCCACTTCTGCAAAAATGTATGGTCTATCACCTGTAATTTTAGTTTATAGACAAATTCAAACCTTCAGGGTTCCTTCTCCTGAAAGAAATTCTGTGTATCCAGCTTCAGTACCCAGCAATCCCACAAACCGCATTGTTGGCCGCTGTTTGACAAATGCTTCTACAGCTTCATCAGTAATGTATTTACTCCCAGAAATGTCCAAAGAGATAAGATTGGGCAGAATGTCTTTCTGTCCTAGCAAACGAAAGGGAATATCCGACAAGGAATGCTGTTCATCTGAGATATCAAGGTGATTCAGATACTGAAGCTCTCTTAAGACATCCAAGAACTTTGGTGTAGACATTTTCAAGCATTTCAAAGCATGCATAGTTAAAGACTTAAGCCGATCCTTGCAAGCAAGGAGTGCAGTTACGTCTGTGACAGAGGTACTGGATATATCCAAGCTTTCCAATTTTGGCAGGGAAGCAACCTCTGCTAAATCTTCATCACGGAAAAGCACATTGGTAACACTCAAAGAACGAAGACCAGCTAACTGGCTAAAGCACCTTTCGTAAGGATTTGTGGGAGAAAGAGTTAATGAGTCCAAGATAAGGCACTGAAGGTTGTTCTGGATCCATGCACTGCGGCCCAGCCCACTCACAACATCTGCAATTGTAACAGCATCATTCATGCCTGCAGCATCAAGTTCTACCAACTTATGGTGACAGAAGGCCTTCTGAAAGGACTGAACAGAGATCTTTGCTTTGCGAATGCAAGCTTGCTTCAAACGAATTTGGTTGCCTCGGAAAATGCCCACTGTCCCATCATTCAACAGCTCTGTTAGGAAGGAAAACAAACCCCTGTCAGAGCAAAGAAACACAATAAAATCTGGTCACTTGCTTCTCATTCATATACAAGGTTGTGTTAATTTCTTTTGAACATGCAAGTTGAAAAAATAATCAGGACTGTGTGTTGTGCACAAACATTATTGCACCTGCAACACATATATAGGATGCAAGTTAAGAAAGTTTATGCATATTTTTGCATGTAGTCGATTGTTGTGTACAGAACTAAGCTGTATATTTGACCACCTGACTTCTAGAAATCAACAAATGCATTGTACTATATGCATATGGTGAAGCCAATCTGATAGTTAAGATATTTTAATTGTTATCTTTAACTCTTTCCTCTTGAAACTTTCGTAATATTGTCCCATATATAATAGTTTAGAAATGCTTACTTCAAATATGAAAGAAATCATCATTCCTGAGTACAGAATGACATACACCAAGAATAATATGTTCTTGCTTGCAAATCTGTACGCTCAGAAGCCTAGAGCTTATAGTTCTATTGTTACCACAAGAGAAATAACCCTTACCCCGATATGCCATTGTCTGCAGTAATCGATCAGCCACTTCTTGAGGAAGCCTTTCAGATTCTTTCAAGCACAATGACCCATCTGGTCTCTCTGTACAAAATTTTTCTAAGTCGGCAACCAAGGCATTCAAGCAGATGTCAACTAGAGAGTATGGAGATGCTTCATCCTACCATCATAAACATCAGCAAGAAAATAAAAGTCCACCAGAAAAGTAGCTAGGAAGTGCTACTTTGTAGGGTTGTAGGGTTGCAGTACTTTGATACTTTGTAGGGTTGCCTGACAAATTATTTCATTTTAACACCTACCAAACACCCTAATAACCATCATTAACTGAACACACACACACACACACACACACACACACACACACACAGTAGACATGCGTATAAGTACTTAGGGAAGTTTCTACATAGGGTTTACCCTCATAATGTTCACACAGACTGCAATTCTAACCACACTTTCCTGAGAATAAGCCCCACTGAACAAAATAGGTCTTACTTCTGAGTAGACCTGGTTAGGATTGTGCCCACAGTCTCTTCAGCTTGATAAAATAGAAGCTCAAAACTGTATAACGACAAACTGCCTGGCCATACCTTCAGAGCAAGGGATGTTCCCAGGCAGCAAGGCTGTCCCTTTCACCTAGCTATGACACATTATGGGCAGGATATGAGTACACATGATAATAAAAATAAATAATAAAATCAGGTGCCACCTCTTTAATCTAGAAAGGTTCTTGAAATATAGTGAAATGCACCCTGTGCACACTTCAGAGGCCCCACTACTTCAAGGAAATAGGTTTGACACTAACTACAGGTGTCAGTATTGATGGTTTACTCAAATATTGCCAAGATCCCTTTCCTCCCCAGGCCCATCCATTCTATACTTCTCCTCCCCTTCCTGGCAATCCAGAAGTCTTAGCTTCAGTTCATCAGAACCCACCCAAAGCCAAACACCCACAAATTCTTTGACCTCATCTGACAGCAGCAGGGATCGCCCTGAGCTTAAAACCCCACACAGTAGCATTGCTGCAAGGGAACAAGCGTTGGTAAGTGCAATACTCCAACACACAGACTCCAAAGCCCTCTTTTTCCTGACCAGAGTTTCAGCTCTCAGGTGTCATCTGATCACCCCACCCGACCCCACCCCACCCCTTTGCTCATTCCAAGCAACTTTGGTGTCCCACAGCCATAAGAAGAGGCTGCTGGTTCAGGCCAAAGGTCATCAAGTCCAGCTTCCTGTATCTCACAGTGGCCCACCAGACGCCTCAGGGAGCACACAAGAGACCTGCATCCTGGTGCCTTCCCTGGCATCTGCCATTCAGAGGTAGCATATGTCTAAAACCAGGAAGTAGCACATACCCATCGCAGCTTGTAACCCATGATGAGCTTTTCCTCCAGAGACTTGTCCAATCCCCTTTTAAAGACATCTGGGCCAGATGTCATCACCACATCATGGGGCAAGGTGTTCCACAGACAACTACACACTGGGCAAAGAACTGTTTCCTTTTGTCTGTCTAGTTTTAGCAGCTGTCCTCTGCTTCTGTTGGGTGAGGGCAAAGAGCATTCCCCATCCACTCTCTCCATCACCATGTCCTGTGGCAAGGAGTTCCACAGCCCAATTACACACTGGGCAAAGAACTGATCCTTTTGTCTGTCCTAGTTTTAGGGGCTGTCCCCTGGTTCTGTGTTGTGTGAGGGCACAGAACACCCCCCATCCACTCTCTCCATCACCACATCCTGTGGCAAGGAGTTCCACAGACAACTACACGCTGGGCAAAGAACTGCTTCCTTTTGTCTGTCCCAGTTTTAGGGGCTGCCCCCTGCTTCTGTTGTGTGAGGGCAAAGAGCATCCCCAGTCCACTGTCTCCGCATCCTGTGGCAAGGAGTTCCACAGGCCAGTCACACGCTGGGCAAAGAACTGTTCCCTTTGCCTGTCCCAGCTTTAGGGGCTGCCCCCTGCTTCTGTCGTGAGGGCAAAGAGCACCCCCTGCCCACCCCCTGCATAGTTCTGTATGTCTGAGTCAAGCCCCCTCAGCCCAGCTCCTGCCCTCTCCCTCTTTGTCTCCCAGCACCCCTCCCCCTTTCTTGCCATTCACCTGCACGGCAGGGCAGTCCCCGCAAATGGTCAACGGGGCTCGTTGCCGGTTCTGGATATGCAGGAATCGCACCATTGTAGGACGCCGGGATTGGACTCCTCCAACCGGAAGGCGGGCACTGGCCAACCGGAAGCGGCGCAGCACGGGCACGATAGGAAGGAACACGCTTCACCCACGGGGTAGCGGCAGACGAAGGCGGTGTGTGCGCATGCGCAGGAGGCTTGGTCTGCACAGTGAGCAGAGCCGACTGCAGAGTAAGGGGGACACTGGAGAGCAGCCCCCTCCCTGCATGTGTTTGGAGCAGCCTTTCCTGTGTATGGCTGCCAACCTAGCCACGCTTACCTGGGAGTAAGCGCCACTGGCTATAATGGGACTGACTTCTGTGTAGGCATGCCTACGATTGGGCTCTAAGGGGAACAAGCAGTGCGGAACAAGACCCTTCACAGCTATGCCTTTCTTTGAGTTCCTTCCTACATGACATTTTAAATGCAGAAATAATCTTGGCATAAAAACAATTTGTGGATCGTCCCTTGTAGAGTGTGGCCCAGAAGTTCATTCTGTGACAGGCACGTGATCAGGAAGCCGAAGTGTTTATCACAGCAAAATAAAGTGTACTCAAAATTTCAAGTGCAATTCAGGATATGGGCACCATCATGAGTGTTATCCTCTTGGGCAGAGGCTGTGCCAGAAAAAGTCTCAAGCAGTAAGTGCTTACATGCACATTTAGTCACAGATGCAGTAGCTGCATAGTACTAACACAGACATGTGCCCCTTATCAAAATGTGTCTGGAAATAACACTGATGCCATTTTGTAAAGCGCATTTGCAATGACTGCATGGGTCGGCATCAGTGCAGTTCAATGCATGTCCCACTGTATTCAATGAGGCTTATACCCAAGAAAGTGTATAAAACTGTATCCTTAGTCTATTCCACAATACATGCTGTAACAGAAGACACAGGACATAACAAGGACTGTGTCTAGCAGTTACCAATGGCACCCACCTTCCTACCTCAACCTGTAATTAATTGACTTGGTGAAAGATTATCTTTGCTACATTTTGGTCCACCCAAATGTAGATAGCCCAACAATAGGAAACCACCATGGGAAGGGCTCCAAGCAGTTGGCATCCTTCAGCCTCGGAAGACCATGGTATCGTGCTCTGAATGGTGGTTCTGGAACAGTGTCCTCTCCAGTGTGCAAAGCCTGGGTAAAGTAGGTATGGAGGATAGGCTGTTTACCATGCAGCAAATCCCCCCTCTCCACGTCGCTGAAATGGTCCAATGGAAAGGCAGAAGCCAATACGGTTGGTTCCAGCAGCGTCACAGGAGTTGCCAGAACGTGACTGTGTTCAGCCATGAACTACCTCTGGGACTCCAGCTCCAGATTTTGCCTTGAGGTTGACTCCTGAAGCCTTTTCCATAACTGGATGTAGCCACAAGGCAGTGGAGGTTTGGGATCAGAGTTTTCCTTCTCTCAGATGAGCTGTCTTCCCAGGCTAATGAGTCCCATCTACCCCGTGGCTGTTTAGTCGCCTCTTATAGCAAGTACAGTCAAACCACGGAAGGGCTCCATCCCACCTTAAAAGTAAGCCCAAAATCTAGGGGAGCCCCTTAAAATCAACTAAGAGGCAGCTTAAAATCAACTAAGAGGCAGGCTGTGGGCAGTTTAGTAGACAAGAAACCCACTCCTTCCCACTTGAACAGAGAACAAACAGATAAACCATAAAAGAAACAGAGGTTTATGAAGAAGCATGTTTCAGCAGTTGTCTAAATGAGATGGACCAAGGCACACATGCCTAGGATTAGGTTCTGATTAGAGTTGTTCCTGGAAGTCACCCGCAGGGCCCCCCCCCCAATACAGTGTAATATTAGAAACACCAGGATGCCCAGCTACTATCACCATAATTGCTTTTAGTGGGCACCTAAAATGCTGATTCCTGGAAACTGAAAGCCAATCTTCACTCATTCGCCACTCTGTTCATGTGACTCTGGCAGGATCTGTCTTCTTCAGGACAAGCTACAACCAATGCAGTTGGCAAAACTATGGAACAGTATCCTGCAGAAAGCACACATGAAGTAAGTTTGAATTTGTGGGTCCAGAGCAGTAGAAGTTCTCTCTCATTCCTCCCTTGTATCTCCAGGTCATGAAGGAAAGGCTCCTACCTTGCATATAAACTCACACTGGCACCATTATTCATTGTTTTTATTATGGAATATGGCTGAAACAATTGGTATTCATTCACTGGTCCATAAACTTCCCCTTTTACCAAGATACAAAAAAGCCACAAGGCAACCCTTTTCTACATGCAGTGCTTCACTTTTGCACCTTTCATTTATTTCCTTGTTGAATATGCTCCTCACTACTGTAGACATCCAACAAAGGAACTGTTAAACAGTCCTTACAAAAGGTAGTGTAGTTATTTTTTCTCTAACATGACTATGCATCCATTATTTTGTGTCACCCTATAGAGTCCCTAGCACTACACTAGGTCTTATGAAAGCAGAGAAAAATTTGCATTCCCCCTTCCCCATTTGTAAACAATATTGTGGAAAGAATCAGCTTAACTTATTGTGTCATTTGCTTTCTATTAGCTCTGCTCTACACTTTTGTCTACCATTACAATCTCTATTATGTTTCGCAAAACATTCACAAATGACATACAGCAGAGGTAGTTTTTAACCATGGAAAGTTTTATGTAAAACTTTAATACTCCACACAGCAATGTAATTTACACCAGACTTTATATGGGATGTTGGATGGGATTTTGCATGGTGGTGCTTTGCACAAAAAATTCACTGCACAAATACTGACACAGTATTTACGAGAAACAGCAAAGCAATTAATAGTCTGTCATAAATAAGGTGATCAGATATCCTTGGTCTCATACATTCCTCTTAGGGTGAGGAAGTTCTTCCCACCTTAGCATCCTTTTAATGGTGAGATCCACAGTTTTCTGTTAGATGCACACTTCATTTTAACAAGTGTAATTTTTTTTTGTTCATTCCTTTAAAAAAAAATTGTAGTTCACTCCTTTTCCTCCTATGCCTGTAGCTTCCTTAGAGCAGAGCCTATGTTTCTTCCTACAAGCAGGTTCTCATTATAGTATACTGGGGAAAATAAACGGTTGATTCAGAACTCAGGTGACCTGCTATAAAATATCTGAAACATGAGAGAAATCTGAAGGCTCCACATGGTTTGACAAAGGTCCCTCCCAGAAGGAACAAAACATCCCTGGTCACCTTAATCATAAGCTGTGTTTTAATGCGTGGACACTTGACATGGTTTGAAGCTGGATAGTGCCGACGTTACAAGCACATACGGTTCTATTCAAATACTGAATTGGTGAACAGTTCTATTTAAAAACACAACTATTTTGAAGGGATGAAGCAAGCAGGAACAACTCTCTTTATCTGAACTCACAAACTCATAGAGGTTTCATTTTAGATGTGCATTTGAATTGTACAATCTTCACTTTTCCACAGCCAGTAGCGATCCTATAGACATGACTAATTTAGGAATTTATCCTAGATCCTCATGAAAACCCTTAACTGCAGAGACCATTAAAAGGCACAATTTGCCAGCCACAAGTTGTACCTACTTCCACAACTGCTGGCAAAAAGCTTTAATGGTGATCACTATTACAGAAGTTATTCCAACTAGACACTTCATAAGGGATTATTAGAGGATAATTTACATGCCTATTCCCTGTTATTTTTCATTCCATTTGGCTTCACTTCTGACTGCTTTTAACAAGGAGGTGGCCGCCCATGCCGCAAAATATGTTTTTCTAAACTATCAAGGATCGAGATAGCAATTCGCTGAACATCTGGATCAGCCTGGTTGTTTTCCTTGATGTTATACAAGTGATGCAATCCACCTTCATCAATTAACATGCTGCAATATCTGGCAGCTGCAACAAGATTAAAAAAGACAAAATTAAATGAGGTCAGTATCTTGGATTTTGTGGCCAGTTCCTATCCCTTTTTCCACATAAACAGAACATAAAGTGGTAAGAATTACTGAGGGCCAAATCCTATCCAACTTTTGAGCACTGATGCAGCGCTGCATCCTACAGCGGGGAGGCAGAAACAGAGGCTTCCTCAAGGTGATGGAATGTTTGTTCTCTTATTTCTGGGCTACATTGGCGCTGGAAAGTTGGATAGGATTGGCCCTGAAACATTTAGCAAAATCATCTTTGCAAGTCTGTAGCTACAGCAAGTAGTCCGCTTCTCTGCTGAGGCAGCAAGCACAAAGTCACAATTAGGCAAGTTCTCATTTGACATCTGCAGACACTAAGTACATGCTTCAGAAATGGAAACAGTCCCTTTTACTCCCCCAGATTCAAGAAAGCAGCATAGAGGAGGCAAAACAAGCGCTATGAAACCATGCTAGAAATGACTGAGTAACAACATGGTGAGTACTGGCTGCACCTCCCTCATGCAACTGCCCCATTTCCCAAGACTGGAAGAGGTCCTTCACAACCATTCTCTCTGCATCCTAGTTTATCTTAGTTCCTTGTTCTCTTTTCAATTAAACAGGGCTGCTTTCCAGAACCCATTCATTTCTTTCTAGCCCAGGCCCCTCCAATCTTTACAGTGTAGACAAACCAGTTTGTGTTGTGTCTTGATACGTACGGTTTTTGCTGCAAACATGCTGCATCGCCCATACTGCCCACAGCTGTACCCCAGGAGTCATGAAGCAGCCCAGCAATGGGAAAAAGGGGTTGAAAGACCTGTTGATGAGAAGAAAAGTAGATACCCAATTAGGCATCTATGTGGCTTATGGAAAGAATTATCACAAAGCATTTCTCAGGTGCTTTCCTTTTCCTCCCAATTTGGAAGTAATTCTTTATTTCAAGACAGGGTATGTGAGGATTTCATAAGTTAGGGCCCAATCTCAACCCACTCTTCAGTGCTGATGCAGTTACCCCTGCTAACTGAGTAAGAGGCACTTTTTCAAGTGGGTGCTCCTTTTTTTAGCAGGGGGAGAGTAACTGGCCCACCTCACCCCAGCACTGTCTGTTCTAGTGGCTGTCTGCTGGTATTCATTTGCATCTTTTTAGATTGTGAGCCCTTTTGGGACAGGGAGCCATTTAGTTATTTGATTTTTCTCTGTAAACCGCTTTGTGAACTTCGAGTTGAAAAGCGGTATATAAATACTGTTAATAAATACTGTTAATAAATGCAGCCATGCCAACAGGGTATATGCTGTATCCTGTGTTGGGAGGGCAGTCACGGAGGCCTCCTTGAGGTAAAGAAACATTTGATCCCTTACCTCGGGGCTGCACTGTGGCTGGATAAGACTGGGCCCTTCATCTATGGACATAAGAGCCACCTCCACCCTCTAAGGCAGCCATTTTCAACCACTGTGCCATGGCACACTGGGGTGCCACGAGTGGTCCACAGGTGTGCCACAGGAATTTGGGGGAAAGTCATTTATTAATAGGGCCAATGGGAGATGTGAGGCCCCACTGGCAGCATGGTGTGCCTTATAAATGATCAAAAACCTGGTGGTGTGCCGTGACCATTTTAGTGCCTTGTCAGTGTTCCATGAGATGAAAAAGGTTGAAAATCACTGCTCTAACGTATGGGTAAATCTCTTCATTATGCTCCTTCAACAATAGCTCTGTAAGCAGGCTTCAGGATCACAACTAGAACAAGGTGAGGAAGACAGTGTAATCTGTTACAGCCAAGAGATATGGCTTCTCACACAAGCAGCCAATGCATATCCCCAAACCCATTTTATTCTCCACAGAATGCTTCTTCCACCCCCTCACAGCAATGTATCCTAACCACATGTAATATGGGAATATGTAATATGGCTGCAATTCAGTGGCAGAGCACTTGCTTTGAGTGCAGAAGGTCCTAGGTGCAATCCCTGGCATTTCCAGATAGGGCACAAAAAAAGTCCTCTCTGAAGCCTTGGAGAGCTAACAAAGTCAGTGTCAACAGCACTGACCTCGCGGATCCAATGATCTGACTTGGTATAAGGAAGATTTCTATGTTCCTAACATGGGCTGGGTGGAGATACTCTGCACTATGGGAAACATCCTTGCTGCAAGAGGAATAACTTTGGCTGTTTGCCCCTCTAATTCAAGGGGGGGGGGTGGCAACAACAGAAAGATAAACTCAACTGCAAAAACAACAAGCAGAAAACTTTTAGATGTGACATACACTTGCATGATTTTTTTTAAATTCTTTAAACCAAAAATAACCATAGAAGATTGTATGTTTGAGCAGAGAAACACCAGGAAAGACAAGTTGCCCATATCTTTTCCTCTGCAGGGAGGAGAGCAGCTGGAAATGGCAATTTCAAGTAGAAAATACTGCTGGAGAGTAAAGAGTTAAACAGCCCCTTTCTAAACTTCACCTCACCCCCCCCCCCCATCTAGCCAGGCATTCTCCTGCTGAGGCTACTTATGCTTAAACCTTTTTTCAAAGACAGATTTATAAACAACTGTACTATAGTTTGGCCCCAAGTTTTACTGCTTTATCAGTTTCACTTTTCAGTGATGATAACTAAACATTCACCAAGTGGCCCTGGAATTCTGAACTCTAAACCATTTGGAAAAAAAAAGTTAGCTCCTGGTGTAATGTAAGGATTTTTTTTTTTAACAAAATAAAAGTGAGATGAGTCTTTCCATGTTAGATGTTATATTGCGAAGAAATATAGTCCTCAAAGAAATGGAGAGAGAAAGATAGGAGAGGAATTGTCAAGTCACAAGCACCATCCAATGAAAGGCCATTACAACACTTGCACAGTCATGTTAACCATGGATGTGCTCTCTGAGAGGACAATCCCAAGAGTATCACATTTCAGAGGCTGGGAGAATGCAACACTTCCACAACAGATGTGCAATCTTGAGAAGATGTGTGGACTGGTCTGTAGACAAGAACTGCACATTTATTGCTGAGAAACCTAACTGAAGCAACACACACAGTAAAATCCTTCAGATCAATGCAATTTCATATACAATAGAGAGCATATACAATAGCCAATAGAGTGCAAGATTACCCAGCCCTTCGTCTTATCCCTCAAGGGTAGTAGTACTTAATTCAATACAATAAGTAGTACTTATACCATAAGTAGTACTTAATTCAATACCATAGGCCAGCAGTCCCCAAATGTACTGCTGCTGTGGCATACTTCATCCATGGTTCCCTGTCAGGCGCTGCCATCAAGCAAAATTGTGTACAATCTCAGTTCAGTGAGTCAGGAAAAAGAGGCCATGTGACACTCCTATGAGCACACCACGGCGCCCTTGGGCAGCACAGTTTGGGAACTACTACGGTAGGCTAAATGCTTCACTACAAGTTTAAAGCAAAGCACATTATTTTGTCCTAAGATAGAACATTTATACTGTTAAGTTTGAGCCATATCACATGCAGCAACTTAAAGAGAAGCAGGTAGTTTCTCAAGCTCTGTGTGAAGGCTGTAGTTACCTGTATGCCACCATTTCACATTCCGGTGTGGGCCAGTTCAAAATGGCAGAATGCTGTAAGACAAAGGAGCAAGCAACATTACTGTTACCGCTAACACCGTTGCCTCTGAGTAAGAGCAGGCAATAGTTCCAATCACATCTGTACCAGTTGTTCTAGAAGAGAGGTTCTCTGGTTGCGACTCAACGTCCAGGCCTGTTCTCCTCGCGATATCAAGTGAGCAATTATCCCGGCTGCGAAGTAACTGACCTCTACCTCAACACTGTGCAACAGTTTGCTGATGTGATCTATGAAGTCTTTCCACATTAACTCTGAATGAAGCTCTTTAACCTCTGCTATGTTGTTCTGCATAAAAACAAAATGGAGGGAGTTTAATAGAAACAGTACTGAATATAGTGACAAATAAGAAGGGTACTTTGAATATACACCATAAGCATGACTTTAAGGTTAAATCCCTGATGGGTGCCAAACTGATTCTGTGTGAGGTAGCAACTCTGTACAGGCTAAACCAGAATCAGTTTGATCTTATCTGTACAGAGTCAAACATTACTCTAGAGTAATTCTGAGAGTGGCAAGTGGATGAATCACCCACCACAGTAGCCTTTTTAGCTACTGAATGGGATTGGGATGGATAATTGTATGAAATAGTCCATTTTGTAGGTGGCACTACTGAAAAATATGTCCATATAAGGGATTAAAAAAATATAACGATCAGCATCTTATCTTTACATACATCTAAGGTGCAATTGCACTAGGAAAATGCTGGCCTAGATCACTTGATCCAGCAGAACTACTCTCATACAATAAAATGCATATAAATGGAACACTGTACAAACAGCATTGGTTAAACTCTCCCACAATCAATAGTTTGCCATCTTTGCTGAGGTGTTTTGGGGGGGGCAACAGAAGGCAAGATAAAACTGTTACTTATAAAAATTATTCCACGTACAAGTGCAGCCTATTTATCCACGGATTTTTTATCTGCGGATTTGTCTCAACACGAATGGGGTGGGGGTTCTGAAAGTCACACACACCTTTGCTTCCTTTGCCATGCACTGGCATCTTGATCCATTTCCAGGCAGCCCAAAACACTGCAAAAAGGCTCCGCCTCACCCAGGCAGGGAAATAGCCCTGGAAGAGGTTCCCCTTGCAAGGAACAGTAACATTCCTGGAGCTCCTGAGCCTGTAAAGAGGCTGAGGAGGGGTGGGGGGGGGCGGAAAACCTCTGTAGCCAGAACACGTGCAACAAGGTGCTCTCTCTCTCTCTCTCCCTCCCCCCCAAAAGGGGGGGTTAGATCTACCTGGGTCCCCCTCTTTGGCTTCTCACGGGCATGCAGCCTTCCTCCTGGCTGTTAGCCTTGCCCAGCTTCCTCCTCATCATTGGCCTCCCCAGCCTTCATGGAGTTTCAGGCTCCATGCCTCTCACCCAGTCAGCCTGGGCACCTGGTCCTGAAGCCAACCCCGCCCTGCTGTCTGAGTCTGCAGGAGGCTTGCTAGCCAACTGAGCGGCTCTGCGCCCCGGCCTGCCTCTTGCTCCTCCTCCCTGCCTGTCTCCCTGCCGCCCTGCTCCTGGCTGAGCCCCCCCCCCTTAGGGCGAGAAGACCCAGCGGCGCCTGGGGGGAGGTGCCCTCCCTGAGGGCTCTGCTTGTGGGCCGGCGTGCTTCCCCGCTCGTCCTCCCCCACTGGACCCAGCTGCAGGGCTCCCTTCCCCGCCTCCCGGGCAGCCGCGGGTGAGGCGAGGCGCGGCCATCGCCGGAGCTGTGCTACCCGTGTCGCTGCGGGCGGGGGGCCGGGCACCTCCCAGAGGGTTGCTCTTCCCCCTGCCCCCCTCAGTGCCTGGTCGTCTGCAGGGGTTGCCAGGGGTTTGCACCCACTGCTGCCCAGGGCTCTCCCCTGTCCATTCCCCAGCACCCCTGCACTTCAGGGAGGAGTGCCTCTCCGGGGGTTGCTCCTCCCTCCACCCATGGCTCCCCGCCAGCCCACAGGGGCAACTGGTGGGGTCTGCTCTCAGCCTCCTGTGGCTCTCCCCACCTGTCCTCTGCCCCCCTCGCATCTCCAGGTAAGGCAGGGGTTGGCCAGGCAGTGAGCCCCTGACAGGAGTGTTTGCTGAATTACCCCCCCCCCCCAATGGTGCAGGCTATCACCGACACAAGCAAGCCTTCCCACCAAGCAAAGCATGAGATTTAGTCTACAATCCTCTCGACACTTTCCTGGGAGTAAGCCCCATTGACTACAAGTAGAAGGGGCTGGATGCATAGGGCTGGACTCTTAAAAGATCAGCATCCCAACTGTGAAAGAAGCCAGGCAGCTGGCAATGGGAGGGCTGAGTACGGAGTGGAGGGGAATGATAACAGCTGCCTTGATTTCCTTCCATCCAGAAGTGTCAGGCTGCAGTATTTACGTAACTCTATGGAATTTAGCACAACTCGTTTTTTATTAATCGCAACCAAGTCACGGAACGGAACTAATGCGGATAAATAGGCTCCACCTGTGGTGTTAAAATATTGCAGAACGGGGAAGAGATGGAGAAGGTAACAGACACAAGGGAAAAATAGTCCTAGATTCCTAGCATCTAGATAAAAACGTATAGGTGAATTCATCTTACCAGAAGACCAAGGACTTTCTGTTGGATTGAAGACTCCGTTGGAAAAGACTGTCAAATCAAACAGGGTATACATGAACATTAAGAATCATGTTAGAGTTTTTACAACAAATGAGGCCTTGTGAAAATTTTTAGGGACTCATGGAAAGTCTGCAAATTTAATATTAAATATGGTTTCAGTAGTGCAGACAAAGCCCTCTTCATGTTTGAAATGAAACTTCAGAGGCAGGATTAGAGAATCAGATGAACTGTGCCAAAGGGCTTTCTTTCTCTGGGCCCAATCTCCCTCCATCTGCAATCTTTTCAGCATGAGAATTACACCAGGAGCAGAAGGGGAAGAGAATCTAGGGTTAGGATGTGGGGGTGGGGCTGGAAGGGAGTAGGACTGGAATCAGGACATGCGTGTGTCACTTTCGCCATTGTTCTGGCTAATTCTTGGAAGTAAGCTTGTTCTCAAGTGACCTTTTAGGAACTGCTTTAGGGAATAAAGGGTCAATTCCCACTGTGAAGGATACAGCTATCCCAGCTGAGCCCAGTTCATCTCTGACACATTGTTTTGAAGAAGGTGAATTAAGCTCAAAGGAAGCTTAGCAGACAGTATACTTCCTCCAAGTTCAATTCCCCCTCTTCCATACTCTCTGCTACGATGAAAAGCTAGAACCTGCATGCATAACCTCAAAAGATGGTTTGACAGGTTGCATGGGGTTATTCTCCTAACCTTACTGTTTTACTACAAAGGTAGAGGGTCTCTCCTGTCAGTAGAGACCTTCTCTGGACTTCAGTCTGCAGCTTTCAGGAATGCATGCAAACAGTAGATTAAAGTTTTTTAAAGTGTTCTCCTAGGAGCTCTAGGGCTCCCGAGACCCCTTTCAGAATCTCTATGAGCACACCATAAGTAGCCACCATCTCCTTGGCACTGCACCACACTGCACATGCAGACAATGTCCAGTCCCTCACCTCCAAGACCTTCATGAAGAGTTCCAGCCCTTGGTTTTCAATAAAGTGCCGACATGTGGTTGGGGACTCATCAGTGAGGTTCCAAAGTGCACTCAGTGTAAACTTGAGAGTAGTATCAGCTACATTCTGATTTGTTTTTTGCTTCACTATCTGAAGTAGTTGCTAAAAAAGGAAAAAACAGAAGAGACAGTTGTCTTTGAAACATATTTGCTTTCAGTCTCAATAGCAGACAGTTGATTGAAACTATGAGGTGGTGGGTTTGCATCATCACTGCAAATGAACAGAAATTTCTGAAATGTATTTCAGCTGCCAAGTTATTATGGTCACCAAATTCAGCCTGAAAAAACCAGCAAGTTATTTACCCTAGCAATACTAAGGGAACCTTTTTGCCATCTTTAAAATAAATAATGGCTTCAGAAAAAGTGAGATCTGATCAACAATGGATTTTTTCAATTTAGTTTTGTGCTCCAACTAATGTTATTAACCCAATTTTAATGTGTGCCCACAGAACACATATTTGGTCCCTGTTACGTATATGCAACGTTGGGCACAAATGGTTTACAGTCTGAAAGTCATCAGATGCTTTCCTCTCCCTCCACCACAGACATTATGAGTTATATATAGTAAAACTGGACACTATCAATACTTATCTATATTACAAGGCTGACAAGTCATGACAACATGTGGAATAAGGCTACAAGACTCCTAAAGGCAGTAGAAATCTAGGAAGGCCTTTAGTGAATGTCAATCAAGGGTCTTTTCAGAATGCTGCCTTCTTATGATGCTCAATGAAGGCCAAATTTTGCACTAAATTGCAGATAACAGACACAAGTGCTAGCTCCACAGAAAATATGAGCTCGAAGACTAGCAAAATAATAAGTCATTTTACAAGCAGCGTAGAGCCCATATGTAGCCCATGCAGTTGTTGCCTATTTGCTGCACTGATAACACAACTCCTATAAGCTGCACCTTCTGCCTTCTACTGTCACACTGCTAGCGATGCTCGGTAGACACTGAAAACCACTTCGCCCTCTTTTGTTCATTCTGACGAATAAACCAAATAAATGAACTTTTCAACACAAACTGCAATATGCCCACTAGAGCTTCCAATCAAAAGCCAAGGAAGCAAAGCATATACGTATCTCCCACTCACCTGAAGTAATCATACCACTCAAGCCTGCTTGCCTGGGTGTTTCAAAGTACTTCAGAAACATCAACAGCAAACACATGTATGTTTTCTCATCCTTCCAGTACATATTTTAAGTAAATATTGCTACCAATTGTAACAATTAAGTGCTATGATCAACAGTGTCTCAATCAAGATTATGCTTTTTAAAAAGGCAGTACTTATGTCAGCTTACCCTAACAATGAAGAGCTCTGCACCAAGCTGAGCTGTTTGTTCTGTTGAAAGCTGTAAGCAAAGCACAGAAATATCTTATTACTGTCAGAAACTGCTTGAAAGTTCAAGCAAGTTAAAAACATTGAAACAAGACTGTCTAAAAATCTCATACCTTTGCAGCGAGAATGGAAATGATAGCCACAGCCATCCTCTGCATAGTCTGGTCTTCATGGTTACACAGCCACTGCATTACAAGTTTGGCTGCTTCAAACCTAAACAGTAACAAAAAGTTATCCAATACGGGCCAGGGAATAAAACATGCCTCACATCTCACAGACAGCAAAGACAGAAGCAATTCTATCAGTCTCACACAGAAAAGTACAGTAGAATTTTAGCCTCTAAAGTTACTTCTCTCTGGTCTCCCCCAACATCATTTAAAAGGGAGCTACTTCTAGAAGCCAATGAAGCTCTTCTTCCCTCCTGTTCATTTTGTCTCCAGAAACCTGAATAGAATTGGTAACAGGGAGTGTTCTGGATTTGCCACTAGCTGATAGACCTAGTGGCCATGATAGCTGTCTATGCCTCATCATAGGTCTTTTTGCCATCCTCACAGCAACTAAGACATGAGGGTGGCATGTGAACTCTGCTTTATCACAAATTACCTCATGGAGTTTTGGCAACAGGCAGGAAAATGGGCACTTGAAAGGTAAAGAGAGAAGGTAATGCATGATCCTCAAAAGAGGAGATACACCTTAAGAAGTCTTTGGGAGCCATGACTCCCATAATGGTGCTGCAGACTAGGGAAGACACACAGTTCCAGCAAACAACAAAATCAGCACTGTCCAACCTGCATTAGATATCCACTTTCTTGTAGGTCATGCTAACCTGCTTGTGGTCAGAGGCATCTGTCACAAGGGGAAATACCTCACCCATGTATTGAGGTCATGCCAAACTTGATTCTGTGTGTAGCTTGCTAAGAAGGGTATAGTCAGAAGTGTGGTCAATCTCCTTGCTCTTTCCCCACGCTGCTGGGCAGCTAAATCCTGAGCTGTCCGGCGTGCAGGGCTGCAACGGCGTCAAAAATGGTTGGACCTGCATCCAGCACATCCCAGGCAGCTGCCGCCTCCTCCCCAGGAGAAAGGGACTTCCATCCCTTTCCCCCATGTAAAGCAAGTAGCTCCATAATGGGGTTACTCAATTCTACAACGACCTGAGGGTTGGCGAATTCAGAGCCTCCGTTTTGGGCAGACAGCCCAACACTGAGGCTCATGATCTGGTGAAGCGAAGCTCCACCAGTCCCGCCTCCCTCCCTGCTCTCCCCCCAGCACGCCTCCTCCCTGCCCTCTCCCCACCCGCCCTCCGCCTCTCCCCACACCTCCACCTACCTGTCTGCTGTCTGCATGACCGCTGAGCAGCGGAGCTCTGATACTCCTTTGGCACTTGCCCAACGCCAGCTAGTGCAGGACTAGCATTGGTTCTCCACTGGCACTAGGGCCCGCAAACGTGCCTTATGGCACATTTGCGACAGTGTGCACTGGCGGTAAGCCAGCATGCACTGAATAGGATTAGGCCCTCAGTCCAGGCATAACTGGCCATTCCTTCATTTCTCCTGACCACAGGCTAACCTCCTGTCCACAGGCTAACCTCTTGAGTGTCTACTGCACAAAAATTAGGGGTATATCTTGGGCTCGCCTGATGACACTTGATTATTGAGAAGTGACAGGGTGAAGCAGGACTGTGTGCAATTTATACATCCAAATTCTGTACTTATGAAAATAAAAAATAAGCAGCTCTTCATATGTTTTTATTAATATCACCTACTACTAGGCTTAGAATGTCAGGTCTTCAAATAAATTGGGCTGGTCTGGGGGTCAAGAATAGGAATAGAAGAAATAGCATGAAGACTACTGATAGGTGAACAGTAGAGACAAAAGGATAAGAAACTGTAGCCATGGGGAGCTATGTAAGGTACCTAGCCCCTGGAAGCTACATACAGTCCTCTTTCTGGTTTCTAACTTTTCTACAGTCACTGCTCACAACCAAAGGGCTAGAAACACAGTTAAGAATAAGTTCCCCCCCCCCCCAGATCTCAAATCCTGTTTGTGAATTAAGCAGTGAACCAAGTAGTTATTTCTTGTTTGAACAGAAGGTGGTGGGTGGATTTTCTATTCTCGTCAGTACTATCTATATATGTGGACAATTGTTCAAACTTAGTCATACATTGGCAGCCTATTAAACTAGTAATCTTCACTGGCATTTATTTTTATTATCATCTAGTAGCTAGGTTATTGTACCGTAATAAAAGCAGTTATTAAACTGTGTATAAATTTCATGGCTTTTTGGTCTAAATTTTTCTGTTGATACCTGTTGAAATTGATCTTCAACTTTGTATAGAAACAGGTTTTAAAAACTAGCACTAATATAAATAGGGGAGAGCTACTTAAAAAAACCCAACTAGAAAAATCACATTGTCATACATGCACATCTGGTAACTGAAGACATGTATTTAGTGAGTATTCTGCCTATGCAGCGAGGGTTGGCCTATTACAATTACTTAATGAGTCATCATTTGTTCCTGAATTCTTATCTTAACCCATCTCTGCCCAGCCCACAGATATACACATTTGATCCTTGTTGCGTATATCCAATGTCGGGCATACATGGCTTAATCTGCTCCTTTCTACAGTTTGCAATTTGATAAAGTGGAACATGTATAAATTAAGCCATTCCTCTCTCCCTACCTTACTTCTGCACCACTCAGGAGACAAGACTAACCTGTTAAAAGGAACATCCTGAAGTATCCTGTCACTGCACAATGATAGAAGGCAGTTCTTTTGCAGCTGTAAAAAAGCAAAGTGGTGCTCAGCCCAAAGTGTTTCACATGCTCAAGTGCTTCCTAGAAACCTAATAACCTATTGAGAATCTACAATAATTCCTTTTATGATTTGGTATTGTCATTCACAAATTCATTCAAAAGTAAAATGTAACAAAATGTGGTAACAATGCATAGACATACACAAAATAATGAGTTCCGAATGCATTTATTTTATATATAAAAAACAGTTCATCTTACATTTTTAGCAAAATGGCAACTACCAGGCTCTTACATAAGACAGGATAAGAGGCAGTAGGCGGAATGGGAGTTGTATAACACAAATGTTACCACAATTACTGTAGTCTCAGATGAACTGCTACTAAGTTTGCCAGCCCTTTATGATGAATGCAGCATTAGAGCAGGGTAGTACTTCCACCAGCCATGGGCTGATATCATTCACAAAACCCTAAGTGGATACACAAGTTCAAAAAAAAGAGCTGGAAGCTTTTGGGGTACAGGACAGTTTGAACAACACATTGCCTACTCCTGTTCCATGCAATCGCTTTTAATACAAGGCTAGTCATAAGCTACAACCAAATGCCAACGGTGTGCGTGTGGGATAAAGTAATTGCACCACCTCTTTTAAATAGATCACACCAACAACAGAAAAGCTTCAGTCCCTTGCCTTGAAAAATGAATGAGCTTACCTGTTGGTGATTGGGAAAGTGCTCCATGGCCTTAAGGAGCAAGTGAGTGACATCTGCCAGTAATCTAACAGGCATTCCTGCAGCTAAATCTTGCTTTGTCAAGTTAAACACACAGGCACTTGCTGCTAATTGCACCGGCAAGTTCAGAGGATGATTTCTCATCCCAATAACGACCAGCTGAAAAACAAAGAACAGACCAAATAAAAATTTCCTACCACACAATCAAAGTTTATCACAAGCTCCTAAATCAGCTGACACATCCAAAGTTCTTTGAGCCACAACTTTTTTTAAAATAAAAACAAAACACAGATCTACAATGAGACTTTAGTGCATGTAGTTAGGCTCTTCTGCAGGATGAATTCCTGGCATATCAAACCTGCAAGCATCAAAATAGACATTTTTGACACACACAGAGTGAGAGAGAGACAGACATTTCTTACAATAGCAGTTCTCTCTCCCCCCCTTTCTTACAATAGCAGTTGTACCCCACTCTTTTTTTTTTTTTTTTTTTTTACACAAGCTGGGCTTCCAACTGCCCTTCAAATTGAAGTTTATAAAACATAATCCATGTCCATTTGTCTGGACATGGGATTCTGATCATCTACATTTATTCTATCCTCCTTCTCTGCCTTCTACCCAAATCTGACCACCACCCATGTGCACTGCCAATTTCTTAAGCCTCCTGATAAGCCTCAGATCACATGCACAGAGCAATGCTGGGGAAAATGCCTTATCAGTGTGAGACAGTTTCACCTTTAGAATTTCTGGCTTGGTTTTTTCCATAATATGAGTAAGGTTGAAGAGATGAAAAAGTGCCTCCCGCACAAAGAATGCTCGTTCACTGTAACGCTTCAGAGCTTCAGAAATCTGAGTTTCATTCGCTTCTCCAGATACCTTCAGCACACAAACAAAAACACATGAGTGTTGGCAAAAGAGGCAGACACATTAGGCAATATTATGTTTTGAAATTTACTTTTGTTCTTGTTGAAACACAAGAGGGAAACTTTGGAGTGATCTCTCTCAAAGGTTTTGCACGATCTCTCTCAAAGGTTTTGCACGATCTCTCTCAAAGGTTTTGCACTCAAAGGACTTCTCAAAAGTCATCCTGATGCTGATTCATGAATTATTCTTACATAATCTGTCCTATGATTCAGCACTCCTTATAACAAGCAAAACCTTCAGTGTCTGGAACAGGAAATAGTCTTCACATTTCAGAGCACACTGTATCTTGAGAGCAGATGCTAAAATGATTTCTACTTGGTGCATCAGAGCCCCAATTACTAACCCATGATAAACTTTGAATGATATGAACACAAAGCAGATAAAGCTACCATGCCATTGGTCCATTTAGCCATGGTCACAAACTGAAGTCCTTCTCTAATATCTGCTACCTGAAATCCTTTAACTGAATATACTGGGGTTGAACCAAGGACTTGCATGTTCAAAGGATAGTTTTAATCACTGTGCAGTGGTCCTTCTTCAAAGAATATTTCTTGGTGCCAGCAGAGTTTAACTCAGTGGCTACCAGATAAACTGTTCCCTTTATAAGTGCCTTTTGTACTTCTTCTGGTCACCCTAGAGCAGAAGCTATAGACCTGGTAAATTCAGAAAAGAGACCAGCAAAGGCTGCTCTACCTCTTCTACATTTCGCAAGTTAAGGATGCAAGCTGCAAGCCCAAAATAGGTCCCTGAGATTATTTTCTGATGTTGTGAAGCCTGCCATTTTCTGGCCTGCAATTCGAAGCACCTTGGTCATCACTGGAATCTTATCAGGTATTTCACAAACAACTCTTAGGCCCAAATTCTAACCAACTTTCCAGCACTGGCATAGCTATGCCAATGGGACATGTGCTGCATCCTGCAGTTGGATGGCACTCACAGAGGCCTCCTCAAGGTAAGAGAATGTTTGTTCCCTTACCTCAGAGCTGCATTGCCCTCACCTGGGTGCTGGAAAGTTTGTTAGGAGTGTCCCTCAGTTACGTGGTGCCTTGCTGTTCACACCTATGAATAGCTTCCCAAACTGAGCCGTGGCTTCCCAGGGAGTCATGGAAACCAGCCAGGGAAGATGTGGAATCCTCACAAAAAACCCAATGCCCTATACAGTATATAGGATTGTATCCCTAATGCAGAGCCATGGCCAATGGCCCAGTACGTGAGGAGAGCCACCAGTTGAAAAAGTTTGGAACTACCAACTATATACAGTATAATTCCTGCATCCATACTGTTTGGCTTCTGAGCCTTTCCAGAAGGATCTATCATTCTGGGGAGTTTGAGTGCAACAGTCATGTGCATTTTGGTCAGAAATTCTGTTAAAACAAATGCACAACATACAAAAGATTCTTCCAGTGTGATGCTTTGTAGCTTTTGATCCACAGAACAACATTGCTACCCTTCAAGTATGCCTACTCCAACATGCTTCTTTAAGGTTCTATCAGTGGCATAGCTGGAGAGGGGGCAGTGCACTCAGTGTGGCAGGGTGCATACGAGTAGCCCCTCCCCTTCGGAGCTATTCCCGGTGGGGGGGGAGCAAAACAGAGGCGAACGCCTCCGTTTTGCTCCCCCGCTGGGAATGGCTTCGAAGGGGAGGAGCTGCTCACACGCACACTGCCACACCAAGTGCTCTGCCCCCCCTCCAGCTACACCAGCGGGTTCCAAATAAAGTGACTGGAGGTAGAGAAAATTTAGACAGAATATAGCTATCTTACATTAAGATTACAGTCCTGTGTCCCACTGAACACAGTGGGACTTACTCCTGAGTAAACATGCAGTGACTACCTTTTATGATTACCCGGAATTTTTTTTTTAAATTTCCTTTTCCATGTCTGTACATCTGTTATACGTTTTTGCGAACCACTCCAAGAGTTTGGAATTATATGAGCTAGATCAGTGGTTCCCAAACCGTGGGTAAGGACCTGATTTTTGGCGGGCTGCAAAACTGACACGCTGATAGCTGACAAGGAAAATGTATTGATCCCCATGAAAAGATCAACTGAGTCACACATGCATGTTTATTCACAAGTAAGCAAATGTGCCTCGACTCTTATCAAAGACCAGACAATGGGAATGCCAGGTCATCCTAATGATTCCAATCTGATGAACATGGAGCTCAAACACACACACCCGAAACATTTGACCTCCCTCCAAGAATAAAAACAGAGCAGCTGAGAAAGTGAAACTTTTTTTTAGTCTCATAAAGCTAGGTGGGTCCCAATAAAGTGGGTCCTGGTGCTAAAAAGTTTGGTATATGCTGAGTTAGATCTTTAAATAAAGATAAAATGAATGAAGCATAAAAGTTGAAGTAAGTGGCAAGAGAAGACAACTCTCTAAGGAAGAAATTTAAAAGTTGACTTTTTGTTTTGTACAGACTTAATATGTCCAATGGGGGCACTATGACAAGCTCCTGATCTTCAAAATTTACCAGTACACCACTGGTGTTTTCTACACAAAATATTATAGCCTAGTTGCTGCTAAAATTTACCAGAAGGGGCATTCAGACCATATAATCAAAATGTGTAGAGCAGCCATTCTCAACAAGAGCCATATGGTCCCCTGGGTGCCTTGGCACATTTGAAGGCAGCCACAGACTGAAAACTGAAAATAAATGATTTTATGTTTGTTCATGTTGTTTGACAGGGAGCCCTGGAACCTGAGAAGAGCTCCTGAAAAAAGAATCGCTGGTGTAGAGCTTCACTATTCCTTGAACTTCTGAGATTCTTACCAAATCTGCAATACTGCCAGCAAATCTGCTATACTTTTTATTCAGTAAGAAACAAGGACCAGAAAGAAACCAGCTTCATTTCATTGAAATTTGTGTTGTGATACTTTAGCCCTGTGATCTCAACACATGAAGTATACTACAAACTCCATGCTACACTGTGCACGTGATCAACTAAACTTACAACTCAATATTTCTGCATTCTTAAAGTGCTGTAAATCCCATGCTGCTGGCAACCCCAATACACAAAATACACTGCAAAATGCAGATGCAAAAACAAATGATCCTCAAAACCAGTACAGAAGAAACCAGTTCCCTTGTTTCAGATTAGCAGACTTCTCAATTTCTCTGGGAAATTCAAAAGCAGCATTGAGGCTTAATCAGGACTTCCCCTGTTTGAATCCTTCTTCTGCCATAAAGTGGGTTTAGGAGAGCCATGCCCTCTCAGCCTTAGGTTACAATCCCATATAGTACATAGTAATCTGGGAGTAAGTCTAACTGAACAAAATAGGGCTTGCTTCTGAGGAGATTTGCCTGTCAGTTTCTTAGCTGCAATATGGAGATAATACTTACCCTACAATGTCATTGTGAGGATTACTACATGAAATTTCATGTATTAGCACTGTGAATGCTTGAAAGCATAATACAAATACCAAGTATTATTCAAAATAAAACATTTAGCAGAGGCTTCATACGAACATCACTTGAAACGAGCACTAAACACATTAAAATGAATTTTTTTTTGCATTTAAAAATTCACAAAAGTGTTTAAGAGCACAATCCTAAGCACTCCTTGGGCCATCCAGGAAGGTCACAAACATGTTGTAAAGCACGTTTGCTTCTATTCCACAGTCAGCTGGGGTGGTGCAAGGGCATGCGCCAGCCCACAGAAACTGCATCCAGCCTTTGCAGTACCAAAACCAGGTAAGTCTGCACCAACTGAGCTCAGCTGGCATGGGGGCTGAGGGGGCGTGGGAGGGCAGGGAGTTGGCATTCTAGGGCAGGGGAGGACGGGTGGCTGGCGGGCCCATGGGTGGCAGAGGAGAGCAGGGGTAGAGGCAGGACCTGGCACTTGTGCCAGATCCTGACCCCATTTCTGGGCAATGCGGCACGTCTCCAGGCTGCTTGGATCTGCGCTACCTCTTTAGGTGGTGCAAATCCTAGTAGACCCATTGGGGCTGCTGCGGCTCTCCCTGGGGTAAGAGGAAGCACTGGGCTGAGCCACTTGCAGCCCAAAACACACACTGGATACAGGGCAGGCCTGCCGGCCTCCCTGTTCCAGACAAGTTAGGATTGCACCACCCAACCATTTAAAGAGAGCAGACATACAACACCTAGCACTCTGAGCAATTTGTATGGAAGAGGCTTCCTCCTCAGTTTGTTCATGGGACAATTAAGCAAGCGCCAGCAGAACAGCCTTTGCTTTCCATGAAATCTGCAGTGCTGCATATACTTGGTAAACATAATTGACAAACTGCTGCCATGTGTCTTTACATAAGCTCAGTGAAATAAGAGAGAAGAATCTTTTCATAACCCACCATTTTGGAGGTCTATTCAACTACACAGCAGCTCTACATCAAGAATACAGAGAAACTAGCCAGACTGCTCACTGACAACAGGTTGCCAGAGGATGACATACAAATAGGATGACCACTTCTTCAATCTGGTCCATGTTGCTGGGCAGGAAATTATTCTCTTCTTCCAGAAAAAAAAAAAAAAGAAGACCACTACCCACTTCTCACTGCTAATCATCTTGGCAGTGGGTAGTGAAAATTAATGAACAACACAGTCTCCTCCCAGTCAATAAAAGCAAGTTGAACTTAAAGTCAACTCATGTGGTGAGATCTTTCAAGAGCAACACAGCTTATTTATATACTGGTAGAAAACGCAAGAGATTGATGGGGTGACAGGAAACGAGATAAGCACTCTTCCTCTCAGGCCAGGAACACCAGCAATGATCTACAAGAGCAAATGTGCAACATCTGCAAGCACCTACATTTTTCTAAAATGTTCCCTCTTTTTAAAAGGTTCTTCACATAAAGCGAGAACAGTGGCGTGATGGGCTCTTGGCTGGCCACCAAATGTTTGACTTGGAATCTTCTCAAGTCAGCCCTATCCCACACACATCCCCAATCAAAAAGCGACCCACTAATCACCAACCAGGGGTTTAACCTTTGCACGAGGAACAACCTTTTTTTATAACTAAGTTAGCATTACATGAATGTGCAACAAAGAAAAAGACTAACCTTTAGGTTTCCTTCTCCTGTGAGAAACAATGAGTAGCCAGCATCAGTAGCTAGCAGCCCCACAAATTGCATGGCAGGCCGCTGTTTAACAAATGCTTCTACTGCTTCATCGGTAACATGCTTCCTCCCTGAAATGTCCAAAGATATAAGATTGGGCAAGATGTCTTTCTGTTCTAGCAAACGTAGTGCAATGTCAGATGTGAACTGCTTATCATCTGAAATGTCAAGGTGGTTCAGGAATTTTAATTCTCTTATGACGTCCAAAATCTGAGTGGTAGTCATTTTCAAGCATTTCAGGTGATGCATGGTGAGAGACTTGAGGCGATCTTTGCAGGCAAGGAGTGCAGTTATGTCAGTGACCGAGGTGTTGGATATATCCAAGCTTTCTAATCTCGGAAGCGAAGCCACATCAGCTAGATCTTCATTGTAGAAGAGAACATTGGTGATGCTCAAAGCACGGAGACCAGTCAACTGACTGAAGCACCTTTCATAGGGGTCTTCCAACGAAAGAGTTAATGAGTTCAGCACAAGGCATTGGAGGTTTTGTTGGATCCATTTATTGCTGCCAAGTCCACTGATGATGTCTGTTATTGTAATGTCTGCATTCACTCCGGTAGCATCGAGCTCCACCAACTTATGGTGGCAAAATGCTTTCCGAAAAGCCACAGCAGAAATTTTTGCTTTCTGGATACAAGCTCTTTTCAAGCGCATCTGGTTGCCTCGAAAAATGCCCACAGTTGCTTCATTCAGAAGTCCTGTGGGAAATAAGTCAAGACAGACTTTATTTTAAAATTAGAGAAGGAATAGAGACCCAGCTAAGGAATAGCTAAAAAATTCCCACCTTAACCTTAGGGCTTGGCTAGGGTAGAAAGAAGGACGGAGTCAGCTGAATGCCTAATTCTGGGGCCTTCTTTTTTCTGGGGAGTGAGCGGCATCATGAGGGATACAGAAATGGGAACCATCCTATCCTTTGCTATGCTGAAATTGTAGCTTATAGAATCTAGCAGAGTACCAGCTCTACAGGTCCTTCTTTCCCCACGGAGATTTATCCTCTTTTCCCAGCATCAAAATAGCTCCTGCAAAACATTCAAGTGGTCTCACTTATGAAGTGCAAAGGGCTCTGGGCAGGGAAGGGTATGGAGGAAGAGAGGATTGCCACCAGCGCCTCACAGAATGATGTTAGAGCAGCCTACAATGGCCTGTAAGCATAAGTCTATTACCGTATTTTTCGCTCCATAAGACGCACTTTTTCCCCCCCAAAAAGTGGGGGGAAAGTGTGTGCGTCTTATGGAGCGAATACTGCAAAAAAAAAAAAAAAACTCCGCCCCCGGCCCCGCCCCCTGCCCGCTCTGCTCTGCTCGCCTTCCCAGGAAAGTGTGGGTGGGATGGCAGTCTTGCTGAGCAAGCCCTCCTGTCTACTCAGAAGTAAGTCTCAGAGTCACTGGGGCTCACTCCCAGGAAAGCGTGGGTGGGATGGCAGTCTTGCTGAGCAAGCCCCTAGAGCAGGGGTGCTCATTATGTCGATTGAGAGCTACCAGTCGATCTCCAGGCGAAATAAGTCAATCGCAGGCTTCTCTCCCATCCAAGCATCCCTAGGAGTGAGCCCCTGGCAGGCTTGTGAGCTCAGGGAGGGAGCCTAGGGAGTGAGCCCAGGGAGCCCAGGGAGTGAGCACCTGACAGTTCTGTGTGGTTCTGTGTGCAAGGGGTTTTGCACTGGTCTTGCTGTGATGTCTATACAGAGATCTTCCCTCCCCCACATCTTTCCCCTGCTTTTGCACTGGTATGTATGGAGATCTGCGCCCCCCCCCCCACTTCCATCTGTTGGTTCTGTGTGCAAGGGGTTTTGCACTGGTCTTGCTGTGATGTCTATACAGAGATCTTCCCTTCCCCACACCTTTCCCCTGTTTTTGCACTGGTCTGTATAGAGATCTGCTCCCCCCCCCCCTTGTATTGGAATCCAGGAAGATCTGGTGAGGAGGTAGATGTGGTGTCAGCAGTGGCCCCTTTAAGGGTAAGGCCTGGGTATCCAGCAGAGTGTGCTGCACAGCTGCAGCCACTGGAAGGCAATAGGGCCCTCAGGGATATAAGGAGTACCAGAGGCAGAAAGGGTTTGTGGGTTTTGAAGGAGTGCAGGTTGGAGGTAGGAGAGGAGACTGACTGGGTTTATTGAATTTAGAATCTGACTGTGGATTGTGACTGGACTTGGATACCCTGATGGATTTGACTGACCTACCTGGAACCTGACCTTGGACTGTAATTGGCTTATTGGCTCTGGACTCTGATTTGGTAACTCTGATTGATGGGACTGATTTACTTGGCATCTGTGGACTGGAACTGGACTCACTTTTGCTTGCTGTACTGGTGAGTTGCACAAGGGGGACTGATCAGCCTTAAGCGGGCACAAGGCCCAGTGGATTGGAATTTGGCAGAACATCATTGTAGCAGAAAGATAATGTGATCCCCTATTTGAGTGCACCTGCTTTTGTGAGCTTCATAAATTCTGACTCTAGCGATGATGAGTTCTTGGGATTTCCAGAAAACTAGAGTATTCAAACCTTTAAGTCTCTCCATTTGTTAATGACAGTGATAATGGTTCTTAATGCCACTGTTGACTGCTGTTCACTTTACATGGTTCAAATGTTATTCTGTTATAGTTTATTAAATATTTTATTACACTATTTGGTTCAGAATATTTTTTTCCTTGTTTTCCTCCTCTAAAAACTAGGTACGTCTTATGGTCAGATGCGTCTTATGGAGCGAAAAATACGGTACTTCCCACAGCAAGTGGTCATTAACCATGCCAAGTTCAACAGGACTCCATTGCTCTCACTCTTGTCCCACAGGTGGCAGTTAACTCCAATAGCACAAAATCCAGTTCGTGGTCCAACAGGACCAAACTGAATGTCAAAATAATGAAATGACGTACAAATTAAATCAAGAAACTGTTCAAACAGTGAATTTCTACTGTTTTTCTAGAACCTCTACAAGTGCTAGGCCCAGGAGAACATTTTTACCATGAAATGCCATCGTCTGCAGCAATCTGTCAGCCACCTCTTGTGGAAATATTCCAGGCTCTTGCAAGCACAATGTCCCATCATGCCTTTCGGTACAAAACTTCTCCAAGTCAGTAGTCAGGTAATTCAAGCAGATGTCAAGCAGAGAATATGGTGATGCCTCCTCCTGTCACAAAGCAAAAGTCAAGTATTTTATTGTTTTTTAAAAAAAAAGTCACCACAAGTCAAGAAATTACTGAAAAATAGTCTGAGGCCAGGAAGCATGTGGTCAGAGTGCATTTGCAGCTGTCCTTACTTCTGAAATAGTGGTGGGCAGTACTTGGACTCCTGAGGATGGACAATGTCCCCAGGAAAGTTTAGCAATACCCTCATTTCCTCACTCTGATTAGCTTCTGGATGGTATCAAAGTTTATTGCAAAACAGAAAAGCAACAAAATTTCAGTGTTCAGTTCTGTTTTCTTAACATGAATGCTGGGTTAAATTTTAACAGCTAGACAATGTTGTAGGAATGAAGTACAAAAGGTGATATTTAACACACAAGAGGTAACAAAATCTCCAAATTCTTTGACATAAACAGCAATCCTGATAGTGAGCAGAAGACTTCTGCCCAACAGAGCTTGCTTCAGCATTTTAGAGCAACAAGATTATAAATCTTACAATCTAACAATCTCTCCATGTTGGTTAAAGTTCTCAAAATCAGTTTGCAATCCTATACACACACTCCTGGGCATAAGACCCACTGAACACAATGAAACTTACTTCTGAGTAAACATGCACTAGATCACACTATAAATCTCCAGTGCTAAATGGTATGAGACTTAGCTCTATGTGAACATACATAGGCTTGTATATCACACTGTATGATCATAAATTCATTTTCTTCCTAACAGGTCCTAGAATTGGCTTCCATGTCAAAACTGTCAAATACAAATTCTTAAACTGCCTCTCAAAGTTTTCTTTTTTTTTTCCAAATAAAATTGCTGAAGGAAGGCCCACAACATGGATTCTACATCCCCATGACATTACATGGGGGACATTACATGGAGTTACAATTCCTTTACAGGCTTGAATCTTTTCTAGTTTCCTTTGTTCTGAGCCATTACAGCAACGTACTTCAAAATCTTGTATCAGATACAATAACCAGGGATTAAGACACTGCATATACAAAAGGTTATTAAAAGTTATTTTTACTTCCAGATCTTATATACACAATCCTACCATTTTCAATTATTTAGCTTTCACCAGCTTAAGTAAATAACACAAACACTGCAAATCACCTTCAGTTCTGACAAAAAGCAGGCTCAGTGGGCTAGCACATACTCCCCCAGCTAATTTTAAAAATAGTAGTGCCAAACACTTCTCAAACAAAGATAAGTCATTTCTTGCCTTTGTACCAACTGTCTTAGCAGCATCTCCCTTTTATTTCAGCATATTCATTTTATATTCTTTGGCTTCATTGGCCTCACATAAACTTCCTGTTGAACTCAAATGAGCCATAAAATGAAATGCATTCAATCCTCGCACCAAAAAAAAAAAGTTTAAGGCACAGGATATGTAATTCCCATTAATTTCAAAGTGAAATTTCTCAGCTACGCACATAGAACAGTCCAACTTTATGCACGAGGCTCAAGAGCCTCAAAGTTCCTCTAGAAAGACTGCATTTTGAAAAAAATCTCTGTAGATTGAGGAATGGAAAAAGATGCTGCTCTAGCACTTCTAGGTGGAAGACTGCTATTTTTTGGAATTTCTCCCTAGCTAATTAAATGCGGACACTTGATTCAGAAAGGTGAATTAGGGTGGGTCAATGTGAAAGAGCGCTGGAAACATGCCCTGTTCTGGGATCTTCCTGTGACAGCAGCAAGTGCATGTTGCTCACACTTGGTGTTTATCCGATCAGCAGAAATTCTCAGTTCATTTCTCAACAATAATGGAGGGAGCTGAAAACCAGTCTTATGGTTAGAAAAGATAAAATTCAACTGTTCCATTCTAATCAAGATGAATAGTTCAGTAACTTTATGCACAGAAGCATTTAATAAATGATTATCGCAATCCTTAAACTGACAGTAGCCAATACACCAATTTTGTATTAACATGCATCTCATACGAATAATTAGACCAAAGTTCTTGATAGCAGCAATTCAACTATCCACAAGTTATTTTAGGACTATATGCTGACTGCTTTTTATATATCTTACAGTACAAAGAGTCAATCCAAGCACTGACACAGTTTGACTACACACTAGAGAAGGAATTTAAAATTTTGGTTTAATTTACTTTGATATCTGCTACATGTTGAACAAAATTCATACAAATTTTAAATTTAAAAGAGATGAAAGAAAATCCTGAGTGGGAATGCAAAGCACATATAGTAGATGTTCCTTATGAAATCAATTTTCTTCCTTTAACAGAAGTTGTAACTATTAATATTAAGATAGTCTCAGTATGTGTCTTTCTGTTTGGCCCAGTCTCTGAGCAAAAGAACAAGGGAGACCAAGGATTTTGTGAGTCCCTGTTTAGAACTGCCAACACTGAAAGGAAGATGGGTTTAGTCATGTTCCTTAATTCCTGGTGCTTTAATGAACATGGTGACAGCATATTTGACCGCATACTAGTTCAAAAGTTTGGGCTGGTAAAGTTCTAATGGAAATGTCTACATAGATATGGATGCTGGTTTCTTTGAAGAGTTTTCTCTAACAGTCATGTTCACACAGAAACTGTGTTACAGTGAACAATCAAAAGCACAGAAATAATCCTTGGGGGAAAAAAGGTACCTTTTCCTCCACTGACACCTTATTCACAGCACAAAACCATCCATCAAAATGGAAGCACTGTATTGCTCCTGCAGTGTCCTTTGACAACCCCATACAAAGCAACAGTGTGCTCATACAACACACAGATCAGAGCACAGCAAAGTAGACATGCCCCTGGTTAGGCTAGTGTAAGAACAAGGATAATTTACAACAGAATTTCTTTCACCTTCTCAGAACAGTTCCAAGCATTGTTCCTTGGAAATGTTCCATTAAAATAATATCACCCAAGTAAAATTCCACACTGGGTGCAAGGTGCTAGTGAGAATCCTAGCAGCAGATTACTTATTAAGTATCCATCAGTACTTTTTTATTTTTAAGGGGCACAGCTCCTCTTAATCACACAGTAAAGAAAACAAGAAACTGATCAGCCTGTCACTATTTTTAGTAAATGGACAATAAACGGACCTTCGGACACCACTGTGGTATTCCCCAATTCATAAGAACTACAATTCTACTTTATTTTTCACCTTCAGTGAGAGGAGTATGAAAAGAACAGATAATTGAAAATCTATTCTTTAACAGCCAGATACTGTATTTTTAACTGATTATTACTTCTAGTATTCATTCCTTGACTGCTCTCTGCCATCAACCTCACACTCCCAACTCCACATTTACAATGCAGCATATACACAATAAAATACAGATTAGAATTATCACATTATCCATAAAAGTGCAATAAGATGGTAGAGGGCAGATATAACCATGCCATTATGTCACACCATTCATTGTAAATATACAACATCCTTCCTCTTCGCATCCTTTGCTTATTCCCTCTCTTGGTCTACCAAGCACTTATGACAAAGGTCTCATTCTTCGCCTGATTACTGTATACACATTACAAGCACATTCAGTCTACTCCATTTTCTGCCTTAAAATTCTGATGTCTGCTTATTTTTTAAATTTTGATCACTGCATACTGAAGCTCACCTAGATGTCTCCTTTCAGTGTTCAGTTCTATACAGCAACCTCCAGCACTAGCATCTTAATTTTTAATTCATATTCTTGTCAGAGCTCTCTAATCTTCTGATACCCAGTCCCTTAAGATGACATATGCTGTCTCTCACTTGCATCCATTTTCTCCAGTAATAAACATTACCTTATCTTGCTTATTTCTGTTATTGTAAAAATCCCCTCGGGGGTTTAGAGATAGTCTTCCTATGTGAACTGCCTTGAATAAAGAATAAAGTCAGAGGAGTAATCCCATGACCAGAAAGGCAGTATATAAATATCAGTATTAAAAAATAAATAATAATAATATTTTATTGACTCTGTTTTTAACATTGTTATAAGTTATGTTTGGAAAGTGGGAAAACTGGATATAAATGCTTTAAAATAAAAAATTTAAAGAACTTTGGAACTCATTGCACCCAGATATTCTAAGGATTATGTTCCTTGCACTCTCTAGGAAGCACCTTAAGCTCTTTCAATTTGTAAAAATCCCTGCGTGGATTTAATAAGCCTGCCTGTGTAAACCGCCTTGAATAAAGTCTTGAATAAAGACCAAGAAAGGCGGTATATAAATACTGTATATTATATTATTATTATTAAGCTCTATCTATTTTCCAGGTCTCATCTACTTTGCAGAAATTTAACTTACAATGCGATCTGATGCACTTCCTGATATTACCCTGTTATTACTCCCGATTAACTGAGAGTAAACCTACTGAGCACAGTTGGACTAACTTGTGTAAATATGATAGGATTGTATAGTCATTCTTTGTTCTTCCATTGCCTTTACTGACAACCCCCCCCCCCCATAAGTCTGTTTAGTTTGACAAAACCCAGCCTACAGGCTTCTAACCTTTCTTACTATTGCTATATACAGCACAGTACACCACCTTGTTTCAGGCACACAATAATAAATATGACTACATAACTTCTTAAACATTGTTACAAGTTACTAAAGTTCATGAAATGATCTACACAATGTCCATAGAAACAAATGCATAGCCTTTTCTTCAGCATTAGTTAATTCCAGAATTACTCTCAGGTCTATGGAATACATTGACAAGACCACACACTTTTATCCCAGGCTATTTATTTTAGAAGTATGACATCTATGTTTCCATATTTATAAACACATGGATTAGAAAAGTCACTCCACATGTAAATGACTGGATCTTCTAATACATTTTTGCCATTGTTCGGCCCTCTCATTTTATGCAAAATGACAATTAAAATGCATCAGCCAATTCACACTAAGTGTTCTCATGCTCATTGTTTTTAGATAAGGTATATTGTTGATGCTATTGTTAATTGTTCCTTCTTGCGAAGGAACACATAACAGACATACTAACAAAGTTAATCATACATAGGTACTTAAATTAAGAGAGAAGATAATCATTCACTTTTACAACACAGGATACATCTGTTCAGCTTGTGACCCACAAAGCCAAGTATGGCACACCAGAGACAAATGGTTCAATAATCCTTCCAATTTGCTGGCTGCCAGGAAATATGATTGACAACCTTAGACACCACAGTACATGTCTGGTGGAAGGCAGCAGGTCTAACATACAAATATGTCCAAACATAAAGAATGCCTCCTATACATTGAGAGGTCTCACTGAAGTAGGTACTTATGAATGAGAAACCTTCCAAGATCCCTTCTTGTACACATTATGTACAATATACAGGTGCTCTGTTCTCCTTCACATTTAGTGAAGAACTAAAAAGTGGGTTCCTGGAGATACTTCGTCTTCTTGGTAAAATTGGAGGCAGTTTTCACCCGTATCTGTAAATGTGTGCCAAGCATCACAAATACAGAACAGCCACATATACCAATAAATTATATTTCCCTTCTACATTGCCGCACCCATTGCAGGCTGTCAAAAAATATGGCAACTAGAAACTGCAGCTGAAATGTATAGAAGCTGCCCCTTACCAAAGTCAGTTCTAATGCATCAGGTCTCTCATTAGCTTTGCACCATGCTTTTGTAAACATTCTCCATGCAAGAGGATCAAAATAAAAACCACACCATATCCAAACATTGTTTTGTCCTGGCAGCCAGGCTTCTCAGAGTCCTCACTGTGGCTGCTGTTTTGCATGAAACTCTCCCCTGACAATTCCCCCCCCCAGCTTCCTGTAAGGCTAGCAATTAGTATCACACACCTGGCAACAAGGTAACCCCTAACAGCCATCCAGACACCCTACAAGTAGTCAACCAACCTACTTAGGCAAGATCATTTATCAAACAGATTAGATGTCCCCTAGTAACCTTGCAGGTCCTATTCACAAGCATAGTGATAAAAAGGGTGGGGTGTGTACCTCCCATCAATGTAAGCTTATGGGAGAATTGGTGATTCCAAATTTATATGAGCAGTTATGACTACAGAATGGGGAACATGGGGTAACTGTTAGTCAAGGGGAATCAAATTCAGGATACCAAGACACAATCTTCTCTTGAGCAAGCCATGTTTTCTTAGGAGACACCCCACCCCAGGGGAAACATGGGATTCCAGTACCACCAATTGCCCTCCACCCCTTCCATACTGCAACCACTTGATTCAATCTCCATTTGCACTAGACTGTATTCATTTCCCCTCTACTTTTGTTTTCAGGTGTGCAATAGTCACAGATTAAATGCCACATAATCTTAAAATCTCCTTTCTGTGTATGCAGTCAGGCAAGGGTAATACACCTAATAAAGATCCCTCCACAACTCCTCCAGAGCCCAATCCTAGCCATATCTACTCAGAAATAGATCCCATTGTAGTCAATGGGGTTACTTCTAGGTAAGTGTGGATAGGATTCCAGCCCCAGTCCACTGGAGCTCCCAACCCAGAGCCCAATCCTATGCATGGCTACTCAGAAGTAAGTCCCCCAATGGAGGAAGTGGGGCTTCCTCCCAGGAAAGTATGGACAGGATTCCAGCCCTCTGCCTGCCTACTCAGAAGTCAGCCCCATTCTAGGCCACGCTAAGAGCGTCCAGTGCCAAGCCCGCACGGGGCACCGACTGGCCGGGAGGTGAGGCATCGCGCGTGGTGGCGGCGGGCGGAATCCGGACCGAGCGGTCGGTCGCTCGCTCAGGCGGCCCGCCAGCGAAGAGGGGCTCCGCTGGGTCCCCGCAGGGGCTGCTGCGCCCGCTCCGTCCTCGGCCACGGCACTCACCATTGCTGTGCTGCGGACCCTCGTCCTGCTCCTGGCGGGTGCTGTGGAGGGGCGGCCCCGACCACCGACGCCAGCGAGCCGGGGCCCCCCACTCCAGCTGTCACCCTCGACCTGGAAGTGGATTTCCTTCGGCAAAGCCGGCGTGGAAGGGGAGGAAAGCCAAGCGCAGCCCAGCTCCCGCCTCCTTTAAAGGCGACGTGCTCGGGGAGAGCCGGCCGGGTGGCTGCTCCACCCCGCAGGGTATGTGGTGGAGCCAGGAAACCTCCACGAGACAGTGCTCCTGCGCCTGTGCAGAGTGCCTTTTCCTGCCACTGAGAAGCGCGGGACTAGTCTGTGGAACTCCCTGCCACAGGATGTGGTGATGGCTCCTGGCCTTTCAAAAGGAACTGGACACATTTCTGGAGGAAAAGTCCGTTACAGGTTGATGGGTATTGCATATACCTCCTGAAGCAGCTACCTCAGAAGGCCAGGCACAAGGAGGGCACCAGGATCCACCAGGACATCCACTAAAATTGAGTGTTGGGCAGGTTAGGACAGACAAAAGGAAATATTTCTTTACTCAGTGTGTGGTCGTCTGTGGAACTCCTTGCCACAGGATGTGGTGCTGGCGTCTAGCCTAGACACCTTTAAAAGGGGATTGGACAAGTTTCTGGAGGAAAAATCCATTATGGGGTACAAGCCATGATGTGTATGCGCAACCTCCTGATTTTAGAAATGGGTTGTCAGAATGCCAGATGCAAGGGAGGGCACCAGGATGAGGTCTCTTGTTATCTGGTGTGCTCCCTGGGGCATTTGGTGGGCCGCTGTGAGATACAGGAAGCTGGACTAGATGGGCCTATGGCCTGATCCAGCGGGGCTGTTCTTATAGGATGCAGGTGTCTTGTCTTGTGTACTCTTTGAGGCATCTGGTGGGCCACTGTGAGGTGCAGGAAGCTGGACTAGCTAGGCCTTTGGCCTGATCCAGCAGGGCTCTTCTGATGTTAGTCTGTGGAACTCCTTGCTACAGAATGTGATGATGACATCTGGCCTGGCTGCCTTTAACGGGGAACTGGACAGATTTCTGAAGGAAAAGTCCACCACAGGTTGATGAGTATGTGCACCCTCCTGGTTTTAGAAGCAGCTACCTCAGAATGCTGGGTGCCAAGGAGTAGCACCAGGATGCAGGTCTCTTGTTGTGTACTCCCTGAGGTATCTGGTGGGGTACTGAGAGATGCAGGAAGCTGGACTAGTTGGGCCCTTGGCCTGATCCAGCAGGGCTCTTCTTAGGCTACAATCCTATCCACACTTTCCTGGGAGTAAGCCCTATTGACTATAATGGGACTGACTTCTGCATAGGATTGAGCTATGTTTCTATCCCTCCACACACACACACATCTGGAACGAGGGAGGGAACAGGAATTTTGAGTCAGAAGTTGCAACACTTTTGAAAACATTATATATTGATTTAAAAATTAAGAAGGCAATATTATGCACGCTTACCTGAGAATCATATCCAGTGTGATCCACTTTTGGCCAAGATTGCACTGCACAACACTTAGCAGTGCAATCCTACTCAGAAGTCTGACTGAGTTCAAGGGGACTGGCAATCGAATCCTATGCATGTCTACTCAGAAATAAGTCCCATTAGATTCAATGGGGCTTACTCCCAGGAAAGTGTGGCTAGGATTGGACTGTGAGACTACAATCCTCTGCACACTTTCCTGAGAGTAAGCTCCACTGAAGACAATGGGACTTACTTCTGAGTAGACAAGTCTAGACTTGTGCGCTTGCTCCGTGTATGTGTGTGTAGGGTTGCAGCGCAAGCCTGATTCATTAGCTCTTCCAATAGTGTATGCTAGCTTTTGTGTTACAGGATCCCCCAGTAAGTGGGTGCTGGTCTCTGAATTATAAAATCCACGTTTTATTTTGGAATTTTCATGTACCAGAATCCAGAGTCCAGGGCAGATGAATCAAGCAGGGCTACTAGCATTTAAGATCCCAATGCATATATCAAATATTCCAGTGAGCGTTTTTCAAAACAATACATCATTTACTCAGAAGGAAGTCCCACTCCATTCAATGGAACTTAAAGCCCAAGCCTATCCATATCTACTCAGAAGTAAATCCCATTGTAGTCAATGGGGCTTACTCCCAGGTAAGTGTGGATAGGCTTGCAGTCTCACTCCCACAAAAGGGTGCACAGCATTGCAGCCTCTTAGATTCGTGTATACTTTTGAGTCTTGCCTAGAAAGGTCATAGTCTACACTTCTTGCATTTTGTTTCTTGTCTATGCGCGAGCGCAAGCATTACATGTATGGGACGAGGCGGGCTCTACAGTACCATCCTGAACACAGAAACGGATCTCACCAGGTTCAGTGAATCCATTTGCTCCCATAAAAGAGTGCATAGCACTGCAACCTTAGAGCCCAATCCTATGCACGTCTACTCAGAAGTAAGTCCCATTAGAGTCAATGGGGCTTACTCCCAGAGAACTGTAGATAGGATTGCAGCCTTACTCACTAAAACTTCTGCAGCCACACAGTCAATGCTTTATTATGGCGACAGGCTTCCCCCCTGAGCCTGTTGATCAGGGTGGGCAACTATCCTTGTTCTACAGATCACACCGCTTGCAGCCACGGAGCGGATATTGCAACCTTTTGGTTGGGTCCGTCCTTTATTCTCTTCCGGCGCCTGCACCAGGGTATTCTTTCACCTTGCTATGATGGCAGCAAGGGTGTGATTCACTGCATTGCCTTTACTGTGTCCTCTGAAAGGGAATGGCTGGACTGGTCAACTTCGAGGACGAGGAGGAGGTGAAGGACTACCTGGAGAATCTGGGGGTGGAGTTCAGTTTCCAGTGCTACAAGGAGAAAGATCCTGATGGTAAGGAGAAAAGCGCCCAAGACTCTTTGAATGTATATAGGAGAGTATGTTTATTGAGGATCAGGCTGCAGTCGTGCTTACAGCAGTGTTTCTCAACTAGTGGTATGGGTACCACCAGTGGTACTTGAGGAGGTGGCTGGTGGTACTTGTGGGACCCCTGGACACCTGCTGCTTGGCAGCGAGACCAGGAATGCAACACATCAAACAGCCTTAGGAGGCTCCAAAGCATGCTTTCCCACACTAAAAAGCCCTCCTGTCCATGCTCAGCTTCTTACTGGTGTTTGTTGCTTCACATCTGGCCTCCCAACCCAGAAGTAACTGGCAATGATGTCATTGCCAATTTCTTCTGGTAGTACTTTGAATAGGTGGACCATGTGAAGTGGTATGGCAGAGGGCAAACATTGAAAAGCACTGGTTTACAGTAACAGTTAATTAGTATTTGTTAAGTGAGAGCCCAATCCTATGCATGTCTACTCAGAAGTTAGTCCCATTATAGTCAATGAGGCTTACTCCCAAGAAAGTGTGGATAGGATTGCAGCCTAACTAATGCAATGGTTAGTTAGCATTTGTTGCTACCTTTAGTTCTGGCAGGACTCCTGTTGCTGTGCCTTAACAGGTAGAAAGTAACAAGCAAAATGTTTCCTATCCCTGCAGCTACATGCTTTGAGGAAATCTGTACTTGCTGTATTTTTGCTTCTCCTGAAGCTGTCAAAAGCTGCAGAGCTGAAATGGGGTAACTCCACTTAAGATCTGGGTATAGCACTTCTGTGCACTCTTCATCCTATATTTTGAATGAGCATCTCGTCATCTGGTCTTTTTCCTTAGGTGTGCAGAATATAAGTGACACAAGTCATTGTGTGAAATTTATTAACTGTGCATAATAGCCTTTAAAACAAAAAATAATCACCACCACCATCCCATTTTTCAACTTGAGGTATGAATCATGTCTTTTTCCTCTTGGTTCCAACCTTTTGTGCAATCTTTACCTTTGTGCCTGCAATACAATAGTTATGAGTAACTTTTTCAGCAGACATTGCCTCTGAAATGTTGTGTTAAAATAAATAGGATTTCTAAGTAAATGTTTTTAAGCCTGGGATACAAGTTCATTAGACTCAGCAGGATCTAAAAAAAAGGATGTTGGGAAAAACACTGCTCCTCTCAAGCTCTTTGAATACTGATTTAATGAATTCTTGGCTATAGATGGAATTTAGGGTGAATTTAGTCCCATCTCTGGCCCAGAAATCAGCCCAACTGAGCCATTCCCTTTGCTGCAGTCAAACAACCATTATTCTAATACACTTAAAATCAAACAAGCAAAAATGCAATGTTGAAAGCGCAGCAAAAGATGGAAGAGGAGGAAGTATGACCAGCATTTGTGTTAACTTTGCTTTATTGGTCAATTGCAGGTTGTTACCGTTTGGCTGATTACTTAGAAGGAGTAAAGAAAAACTTTGAGTCAGCAGCTAAACTACTGAAGGAAAATTGTGAAAATAACCAACACAGTGAGAGCTGCTACAAACTTGGAGCTTACTATGTAACTGGAAAAGGTAAGGAGTAGCTTGTTGGCAACCTTCAGTCTCGAAAGACTATGGTATCGCACTCTGAAAGGTGGTTCTGGAACAGCATCTAGTGTGGCTGAAAAGGCCAATTCTGGAGTAACAATCCCTTCCACACTGGGAGCAAGTGCAGTCTGTCCCTGGTCTGTCTCCCTGGCTATGGGCCTTCCTTCTTTGCTATCCTCTCTACAATTCAATTGGTCTTCAAATCTGGGGAAAAAAGACTTTCCAGGGAAATTTGTAGGGGTCTCTGTGGATGAATAAGAAACCAGCATAGTGTAATAGTTAAGAGAATGAGCTGTAAGCCATGAAATTCCCACTTCTAGTCTCACTTAAGACTTGAAGTTACAGAATTGCCTTTGCCCTAAGCCCCTATCTACAATATAATAATACAGGGTTGACTTGCAGTATAAGGATGTAGAAGCATTTTGTAAGTAATAAGTTATTTTCTCCTTGCAGGTGGACTTACTGCAGATTTGAAAGCTGCCTACAACTGCTTTTTGAAGTCTTGTGAGAAGGGTGGGAAGAAATCCATTGAAGCCTGTCACAATGTTGGACTGCTGGAACATGATGGACGAGGAAATGATGATGAGCAACCCAATGCACTCCACGCCAGGGACTACTACAGTAAAGCATGTGATGGTGGTTTTGCCCCCAGCTGCTTTAATCTTAGTGCAGTATACCTGCAGGGAGCCCCTGGGATACCGAAGGATATGAACCAGGCTTTGAAGTATTCTCTAAAAGCTTGTGACATGGGGCATGTATGGGCATGTGCCAATGCTAGCCGAATGTATAAACTGGGGGATGGAGTTAAAAAGGATGATGCCAAGGCAGAAACTTTAAAGAACAGAGCAAGAGACCTACACAAGGAACAACATATAGCTTCAAGATCCTTAACGTTTGGAGAGTAAGCTCCAGCCACATTCCCTCCTCCCATGTCTGTTAAATGGTATGCAAATATAATCTACAGATAAGTTTTGTTGTACACTATAAAGCTACATTTGTGTGAACAACTCTTTGCCTGTACAGATTCTTATTATATAACACAATAAATATCACCTACATTTTTTGGATATTGCTTTTTTAGAACCACCTCTAAAAATGACACTAAGGGCCCGATCCTAGGCATATCTACGCAGAAGTAAGTCCCATTATGATCAATTGGGACTACTCCCAGGAAAGTGTGGATAGGATTGCAACCTAAATATAGGAAGGGCATATTTAAAACTGAAGTGTGAAATTAAATTGTTGCAAACCACTGTTAACTACAACTTGGTTATCAAATGCAACAAAATTGCATACACAAAATTAACTTTCTAAATTTTGTCTGTGATCCAGAAAAGTGTGCAGGACAATAGAATCCCTACTTTCTAACCAGCACCCTTTTCTGTTCTGCAGCACTGCAACCTGAGATCATCATCTTAAGAAAAAGAAACAAAGCTGTGCATAGAGACCCTTGCAGATGCAGAAAGCAACTTGCTGGATTTTTAGTGTTAGTGACTCAAAACACCAAAAATGAATTAATAAGGAAGTCAGCACTATAATTTCAGTGCAGAAGCTTTGTGGGAAATATACTTTGGATCAAAATATAAGTGATATTGTAAGAAGCAATATTATACAGTCCTTTTTATAAGGGGAAAATATGCAAACATTAATCTTGATATTGTCTGGGCAGCTCTCACATGAACCAGACACTAAAGATAGAATAATCTTGTAAGTGTAGCTTCAGAAATTAAATTCAGCAATGCTTTTTGGAACCAGTTAGTGGGCAATTGCTGATATAAATACAGTGATGCCTCGCAAGACAAATGCCTTGTGCAACGAAAAACTCGCAAGACGAAGGAGTTTTGTGATTTTTTGGGTGACTCGTAAGACGAATTTTTCTATGGCCGTGCTTCGCAAGACGAATTTTTTTTTTTGGTTTGTTTTAAATCGCGCTTCACAAGACGAAAATTTCGCAATACGAAACGACTCGCAGAAAGAATTAATTTTGTCTTGCAAGGCACCACTGTATTAGCAAGAAAATATATAAATAAAACTCCTATTTACCAATTCTCAGACTTGTACAAATCACTGCAGAAAAATTTTGGTTTGTCATATTCTCATAACAAATTGTTTTTAGTGACATTCTGTTTTCTTACAGCCTGACCCTATACATACCAACTCAGAGGTAAGTCCCATTGCGTTTAGTGGGAATTACTCTGATGTAGGAATGTAGTGTGTGTGGAAATGTAGTGTTAGAGCCCATCACCCTCCAACCCTCATCACTCCATAGCATATAACCGCACTAGTGGAATGCATGGCACATGCTGTGGAGAGTGTAGCTGGACCCATGCCAGTTATATAGCTGACCTAAGTCTCAGGAGAGGGAAGGAGTGTGTTGGGCAGCAAAGGGGGATAGCACCCAGAACAATTTGCTGCCGCTGGGATCCTCCCGTTAAGCATCAATGAACTGCCCATGCTGCTGACCTATCTGCTCCATCATGGCACCTGGGCAGTTCTGGTGTGTGTGGGGAGCTGCTGGCTTCATCATGAGCAACGGCAGTGCAATGTTTGAGCCATCGCTGGGCCTTCTACAACAGTGGATCAGAAGATCCGCTGTTGTACAGTAACAAGGCTCATAGGTTTAGGCCATTAGTTTCTAAAGCTGTTTTCAATTTATTCCATACTGTACTTCAGTTAATATGGATACTTGCATAATTTTTATAAGTAATTTGAATAGCTGAATTGTTTTTTTTTAATTGAGGAAATCACTACATCCATTAAGAAAACTTGATATCCAGAGATGCCCTGTGCATGAAACAAAGGCATTCCTGCTCATGCAAGGCAACTCATGAGATTTCATCAATTGCCCCCTTCTGTCATAGCCATCTGTATATCATCCTACAATGTTCAGGTCACCAACTTTTGAGAAGATTTCTGGGGGGGGGGGGTAGGAAATCCCAGTTATGTGAGCAACTGCTCTCTCTCCTTTGGATACAATCCAATGTCAGTACATGACTGCCTTTTAGTTTTCTGACAGCCGAATCCTAACCTGCCCCAGAGTTGGCAGGCCAGTAGGCCTGCCCCGCATTTAAAGCAGGGTTGAGGTCAGTTGTGGCTCAGCCCACGGCAAGGGGAATTCGTTCCCCTTACCGAGGGTAAAGTCACAGCAGCCCCAATGAGGTTGCTCAGATCTGTGCCACCTCAAGAGGTGGAGCAGATTTGAGCAGCCCAGACCTGCTCCAGGGTGCCCAGGACCGGGGTTAGGATCCGGCACAAGCGCTGGATTCTAGATCAACCTCCACCCACCCACCGCTTGCCCACCTGCCCTCCCGGAATCAAAATGCCTCCTTCCCACCCTTCCCAAGCCCCCCAACTCCTGTGCTGACCTGACTCAGCAGGCATGGGCTTACCTTTGTGCCAGCCCAATGGGGCTTGGGCCGGCTTCCCTGCTCTTTCGATGTACGGCAGTTTTGCAACACCATCAGGCCACCACAAAGGACTTGCACCAACCCATCTGTGGATCAGAATTGCACCCTGAGTTCCTTCAGAATACCTTTAAATGCTTCTAGTAGTAGTATTATCTACAAAACATTTTACAAAGTTCACAAAGCGGTTTACAGAAAAAAATCAAATAACTTAATGGCTCTCTGTCCCAAAAGGGCTCACAATCTAAAAAGATGCATTGTATATTTTCCTGTCACTAGGAGGCACTCAAATTTTACTTTTCACATTACCTTAAACAGTTCCTCTGTATCTGTAAATAACAGGGGAAACAGCTCTAAGAAACTGATTTCAAATCTAAGAGTAGGTTCAACAAGTAGAACTTACCTGTACCAGCTCTGGATTCAGTGCTATGGGATAGCGCAGGACTTTCCACTGCCACTCCTCATTCCTGAGTCATTGAAAAGTACTTTACAGCACTTTTGTGACAGCTAGCACTGATGCAGCAACAGCTGTGCCAGTACTAGGGAACCTTAGGATTGGGCTATTAATCTCTCACTGCTATTATTAGGGTGTATATGTAATTGAAGGAACATACAAGCAGTCTATTACTACACTTTTATTTATACATCATCCCGCATTTTGAAATGTATTATCTGTTTTTTGCCTCACTTTCAGCACTGTCTTCTGCTTCATTTATTTTCTAAATATTAATGTCATGTCCTCTGTTTTTGAAAAAAAAATTAGATTTGAAGAGGTATTACTTCATTACATGTACAATATACATCTTTATAATAATGCATATCATTCTAAATAAGAAAACATTAAAACTGGGCTGAGAATAAATTTTCCAAGCCGATAGAAGACTACTGTTCTAATCATTATCCAATACCAAATCAGAGTGATTGATAGCTATCAATTGGGAAGCAAAAAGGGGTCACTGAAAAGTAAAGTAGCAGTTTTAGCATAGAGAGGGGAACCTTAGGTATACAGAAGTAGATTAGATAATGAAAATTTTTTTAAAAATTACTTGACAAGACTCCAAGATGTATGAAATGAGGAGGGTGTTGGTTAAGAGAAGAAAGAAAAGGGGAGAATGGAACTGGCCTGCTTGAGTAACAACTTGTAAGGGGGATTAGGATGTGGGGAGACAAACAGTGAGGGTAAGAACATCCCTCACCAAGCTACACAATGAGATACCAGTGTGGAGGAATATTTTGTAAAAGGACACATTTTCTTTTCTTACTCTCTGGAAACTTCCTTCCCGACTCCACTATTTAGCAATAAAACACTGAGAGATAGTGACTGGCCCAAAGGCACTCAGGAGGCTTTGTGGCTGAGTGGGGATTTGAATCTGGATCTTCCAGGTCTAAGTCCAACATCAGAACCAACATCAACCTTGCTCTATATAGATATCCAGGCATAATCTACCAAAAATATTTTGGCGTAACCATTTATTGCCACAGGCTGTGCTCAATGGGGATTTCACCACTGTGCACCTTTGAGGAATAAACATATGTTTATAACAAACCATTGTTTCTATGGGATGAATGGGGTTAGGTACAAGGGGTTGTGGCTTGTTAAAGGACAGCTAACAGTTGAAAACAGTGGCAGGGATGGCTATAGGAGGGAAGGTTAAGATGTCTGTCTGCATTATGTTCTATTTGTTTCCTAGAACACTTAACAGGAAATGTCAGTGCAACTTTTCAATATATAGCTGGGGCAAAAGGGCATGAGTTGAAAGTTAGATTGGGGATGATAAATGTTAAGGCAGATCTATTCACATGACCCAATTCTATTATCATGCTGTGCCACTGAAATGAGTGCCAGTGGCACAACACACTTTCCAGTAGTTGTCATATGTGGTGAACCTTTGTGGTGATACCTTTGTGGTGAACCATGAAAAAACAACCATGTGTGCTGTGATCCAGAATGGTGATGTACATCATGTTCACTTTCCCTTCTGGACTGGAAATGTGACCTGCCAGAGCCCATGGGCTGGCTGCCACCAGGAACACCAAATTGTTGGCTCAGCATGGTAGTGGAAATGCATCATCTGCCGCCATAGGTAAGAGTAAAAACGGGGTGGGAATGGATTCAGTGGCAGTGGTGTCCATCAAATCCTAGTCCCCTTCCAGGCCTGAACTACCTTAACGGGTCAACACAGACTTACACCAGCTATAACACTGGCACAGGTCTGAGTAGACCCACTGGGCCAGCAGGGACTTATCCTGGGGCAAGAGAACAAATGTTCCCTTGTCTGAAGGAGGCCTCTGGAGGCCAAAACTACCCTGTGGGATGCAGCAGTAGCCACATCAGTGCCATTGCATTTCTGTGTGAGGAGTTAGGATTGAACTAACAATCACATATGCCCTGGTCACATGCCATTTAGACTACTGTGTTGTCCAATCTGTGGGGCTGCCTTTGAAGTGCACTCCAAATAGCAACATGAGAAATGCTGCTATAAGGCTGCTAACAGGATAGAGCACAATATTCACCTGTGTCATCTCCACTGGCTCCACATGTGTTTCTAAACCCAATTGAATGTGCTGGTAATTACCTTTAATCACTGGCATACTTGGGAGGGGAGTTGGGAGACAAATGCCCTGGGCAGCAGACCATGGGACGGTGGTACTGCAACTCTTCCCTCTGCCACCCTTTTCTTTCCAGTCTGTTTTTGAAGTCTTTGAAGGCCTTTTAAGAGCCAGAAAGGCTTCCTGCTGCCTCCCTGCCCCCTAGAAGGCTTTCTGAGGCCTTCAAAATGCCAAAATGTTGATTTTGGGGGTGGGGGGTGGTATTTTGTGGTCCTGTCCCTGGGCAGCACCAGGGCTAGGTTTACAATTGCCTTTAATAACTTGGACCCAAGTGACGTTAGACAGTGGCATTGTTAGGGGGGTGCGGGCCTCACCAGGTGACATGTACAAGGGGGTGACGTGCACTGGGGTGTGACACGCTAAAATTGCGGTGGTTAGGCATAACCCCATCATAATATATACTGTTGGATGCAGAATTTTGAGAGGAATGCAATGCAGAAAACCAGAGTGAAATATCTCCTTTCTATCAAAAGTTATGGCCACAAAACTGTAGAACAAAAAATGCATGGATCCGTATGGAAAGTGAAAGTGAGCCGTATCATGTGTTTACCCATGAGTAGGCAAGCTTGCCTTAGTCCGTCAGAAAGGGCAGGCTGAGAGGAATCCAACAACACCAGATTGGGGACTGCATTCATTGGATCAGGACCAAAAATAGAAGGAAGGAAGGAAGGAAGGAAGTCCCTCTCTCCAACCAGATGAATGTATTGAGCCCTATGGAAAGCAAAACTAAGCCTCATGGTCATGTTTACTCATGAGTAAGCAAACGTGTCTTGGCTGGTGTGGAAGATTAAGTGAAGGAGACTGCAAGGCTACCAGACCAGTCCTGATCCTATGCACCTGGAGCTAAACAAGTGCTCCAGAAGGCAACCTCCCCCCCCCCACTAAAAAGGATCAAAACAAAGGCTTCAGCTGATAAGGTGAACCTTTTTGAGACTTGCAAAGCCAGGTGGATCCTGACAGTGATCTAGTTTAAACAGAAGTTCTTAAATTGAACTGGGTAGGGCTGAAAACCTTACTGGTTTTGGAGGGGGGGTGTTATTGCAGGCAGGCTACAGAGGAAATTCACTTGGTGGATCAGCTGGCTTCTGCTTATTTAATTATTTGTTTTACTTTAATTATTTATACTTATTTATTTTAATTTGCCTGATAATGTTACTTCCACCATGACATCACTTCTGGTGGGTCTTAGATTGTCATTCTAAAAAGTGGGTCCCAGTGCTAAAAGTTTGAGAACTGCTGCAATAAGGTGTTAGTAAGTTGACACCTGGGGGTGTGTGTGACACCGCTAGTGACCAGAATCACTAAAATCACAGTTTGGAGGAATAATACCATCATGTTACATATCAATCAGTGCATAATTTCATGCAAAATGTGTTCTCTTTGTTCTTTCAAAAGGTACAGCCAAAAAACCAGTGGGGGCAGAGTGATGGTACTTCACCATGCCCACCACCTGGGTTGTTGCCCCATCCACTGTATGGGGGGGGTGACGCGCTGGCATCCAGCACCGGGTGACGCAAACCCTAGTGACGCCACTGCTTTAGATGACCACTTGCCCACCCATTACTCAGCCATTAAAATCTCCACAGAAGACTCCACATTTCTCTTCCATCAGAAGTATGGTTGATAGTTTCATCAAATGGAGTCTTCTTGACCATAACATCCCAACATTGGAACTGCCTCCCTGACAGCATTCATTCCCCCCCCCCCTTTCAGGCCTCGATTAGTGAATTCTCCAATGGACTTCCAACTTGAATTGATCTATGCCCCTTGATTCATGTTTGGCTCAGTTCCTCTGTCTATTTTATGATTCTATCTTTTCTTTTTTATAAAATTAATTGAAATTATTAATATTATTACTTTAAGAAATTATCCAGATTTTTCCCTTTAGGGACTCAGCAGCTTACAATATGATAAAAGCAAGCAAATACAAAACACTGTTACAAACAGCAGCAGCAAATAAAACAAACCCAAGGGCATAAGCAACAAAATATCAACAACATAAGCAGCAAAATATCATGCAGTAAATTATAAAAAACTCAGAAAACACTGGTGAGAAGAATCTAGTCTTCCACTTCCAATGCATTGAACTTGTAAAGGTGGCAGGACATGCAAAAGAGCCTCCTCCCCAGATCCTATTGGATAGGTGGAATCTATGTTATATTTATGATGTTTTTCAATGCTGTTGGGGGCTATTTTAAGGGCTAATGGTAAAAAGTGGCTCACAGATTTTAAAAATAAATACGGGCGTGCCTCCTTATCTGTGGGGGTTCCGTTTCAGAACTCCCCGCGGATAGCTGAAACTGTGGATACGGGTCAACACCCATCCTTGCAATCCACGCACCTACCCCCCTCCAGAAATGACACCCTTGCCTACGGAGGGGCCTCTGAGCTCAACAGTGGCCAAGGACATCCATCCTCAGCCTCTGCCAAGCTCAGATTGAGCTCAAAAGGCAAAAAAAATGTGATTTACGGTTTCACAGATAAACTGGAAGTGATTTTTTGATGCCTTATTAAACTGAGGAAGCTAGGGAGGGGGTGCGCATGAGGGGGAAACATATTGGGGGGGCTGAATCTGATGCACAGATAAGTGAATCTGTGGATACAGGATCCATGGATATGGGGATACATATCCTCCTGTAATACATAAGAGTGTTGACAGAAACCAAGGGAATGAATGAAAGTGAAAGGCAAGGGGACCAAGATCTATGGCTCCTCTAGGAGTGAGAAAGATTAGGTTCAAGAGTGATCAAGGACTGGAGAGGCATAGGTTTAGCCATAATTTTGTCATATATGGGGGTGTCAAAAATTTATAACCCTGAGTGACCTAGCTACGCCTCTGAGGGGGAAAAGAAACTGAGGGGGAATGATTTACCCAATTACAACACTCATGGTTGAAAAGGCAGTATGAATGATGCTGTCAGCAGTTTCAGCAGAGATATCATGGTGAAAATCAAGCTTGAGAAGATGAATAAGAAATCCAGAGGTGCAACAGCAAGCCGAGGTGGACCTAGTGGGGGTCAAGAAGGGAAAATACCCTAGGCATCACCCTGAAAGGGGGCATCACCGCCAGCCTTGCATCCCCCTGCCACCTGTTTAACTTAAAAAAAAATTAAGAAGCAAGCAGGAGAACTGGAGTTAAGGAAATATCCTGAAGGACTGGAGAGGGCTGCTCAAAAGTACACCAAAATATGCAGACTGACGATAACAGAAGATGAAAAGGAATTAAATGGGAAGAACAGGGTAGATTAGAATAGATGAGAGATAAAGTGGAAAAGGGAGAGGCATGGTAAGCCAGTTTGGAGGTAGCGGATAAAATGAAGAAATGGAAATGGTAAAGGAGAAAAATTGTGATGTGCATGAAAATTGACACCCAAGCTTGTCCACATCCCTTGAAGGCAAATTGTAAGTAAGAGGGAAGGGGACAGAAAGGATTATGTAGATCTGAAAACTGACAAAATCATACTCTCCTAAGAAACATAACCCAATCCCTCAGATTAGACTTTCATACCCTGTAATATTATTTAATAACCTGGGAGAACCAAGATAAACATTAAATGAGAATCCTCTGAAGGCATGCATTTTTCATTTAGAGGTACATAGACTAGATCCATGTAAAATACATGAAATGCTGTATTTTTCTTTTCTTGTCAGTCTTTCAAGTGAATGGATTACAAACGTTCTTAATTCTTCAAACACTTGTAACAGTACACAGCAGAATCAATACAATTAGGAACCTTTAAAAAGTTAAAAGAATGCAACACTGCATAAGCTATGGGAAAAGACTATCAAGTGCTCTAAAAAGCAATGTCCTTCACTCTGGAGGAAAAATGGGTTGGAAATAAACCTGACAGTTCATGAAGGTTACTAGATGTGTTGTATTTGCCCTCTGGTAGACCAATTTTTAGTGGCCCATTCCACTAAAAAAATTAATTCTTGTTTGATATCTACTGGTTTGGTTGGCATCAGTGTTTGGTTTCCAGAGTCTCATTAATGACCAACACCCTTACTTTGCAAAGTACACACAGGCCCCCATATCCGCAGATCTCGTATCTGCGGATTCAATTATACATGGATGCAGGGCGGCGTGCCCATTAAAGTGATTGCAAGGCTTACCTTTGTGAAAATGTACTTGCTTTACAGGGTCACTATAAGCCTGCAGGCTTACAGTGACGTTCAGACTGCACTCAGGCAGCCTGTTCTGTTCAGGCAGCCTGAACTCTTCAAAAGAAGCTGTCAAAGTTAACAGACAGCAGATTAACTTCAGCTTCCTGTTAACTTCGATTGCATCTTTTGAAGAGTTCAGGCTGCCAGCAGTCTGAACTTCACTGTAAACCTCCAGACTTATAGTGACCCTGTAAAGCAAATACATTTTCACAAAGTCAAGCCTTGCAATCACTTTAATGGGTGAGCAGTGTGTGAGTGTGTGCGGCACGCGAGGGGAAGCACAAATATAGGGGTTCCCTGTATCCTTAGTTTCTGTATCTGCAGGGAGTCCATGGAGATATGGGGGCATGCCTCTATTCTTTTCAAAAATGTGAGTATTTTGTTTAGTCCCTCCACAAACAGCCCAATCCAATGCAACTCTCTGCACGGTGATGAAGTGGTGCCAATGTGATGCCCAATGCATTCACAGGGGAGTTTTGGCCTCCAGAGTCCTTATTAGGGTAAGGAAACATTTGTTCCTTTGCTTCAGAGTGAGCCCATGCCGTCCCACAGAGTCTACTCTGTTCTATAACTGCCACAAGTCCACATTGACATGGGTCAGGGGGGTGAGGCAGGGAAGGGGGTTAGATTTTCATGTGCACTACTGTCATCAAAACTGCCCCCTTCCTGCTCCTAATTCCTGGTCCTCCCTGCCCTTATGGCTGCCCCATCCTGCCTCCCTCCAACTCCCTGCACAAACTTACACATGCTGGCAGGTGCCCATTGTTCGCGGGCACACAGAGCTGGCCATTCACTGCTTGTGGTGATCACCAGGCCACACACATGAATGTGTCACATTTTGCAAAATTCGGAAAGCGACTTACACCACTGTGACTGTTTCACTGTCCATAAGTGTTTCAGCACTGTTTCAGCAGCATAAGTGCCGGCTAGGCTTGGGCCACAAATGTAGCAATTGTGTGGCATGATTCCCAGGCAGAACTGGAAGAAGTTTGACTATTTCCAGTTCTTTAATTCAGAAAAAAAATTATATTTGGAGTGTATACAGAACGTTTTCTTAAGTCCCCAACTACTCCACATTTATTATTGCAGAAATCCCTATATTATTAATGCTTACATCACAGATGAAGAGCTGATGCTCAGAGATAGTGCCTAAGGACACCTAGTGAATTAGTGGCTGAGCGTTTAATCCATGGAAAGTTAGAGTTGTCTGTGTGTGTGTGTGTGTGTGTGTGGTAATGAACCAAATGGATCAGTGTTAAGCATGCGAGTATCAGAACATGGAGCTTGCCTCTGAGATTACACTTATACAAGGAACTAAGCACTTGTGCACATAACCAATATGCTATTTCAGTTCTTTCTGGTTTTGGAACTGAGACATCATGCACATGGGAGAGGGAGTAATTTATCACAATATAATAATAATAATAATAATAAAACTTTATTTTTATCCCGCCCTTCTCCCAAAAAGGGACCCAGGGCGGCTAACAACATATAAAACAAATTAAAACATAATTTCACAGATAAAAACATATTAAAAAACACATTAGCAGAACCCATAAAAACAGTAGTCAGAAGAGTCAGAATAAAAGAGCATAAAACAGCAGTTCTTAGAGGAATCGGGCCTGTAAAAAAGCAACTAAAAGATATATAAAAGATGTTAAAAAGGCCAGAACGTCAGAAGGCTTGGTTAAACAACAAGGTCTTCAGGCCTCGCCGAAAGGACTCAAGAGAGGGAGCCATTCTCAAGTCAAGGGGAAGGGAGTTCCACAACGTTGGTGCCACTACTGAGAAGGCCCTATTTCTTGCCGCCGCCCCACGTACCTCCTTAGGCGGCGGCACTTGTAGAAAGGCCTTCTCTGATGACCTGAGAGGACGAGCCGGATTGTATGGGAGTAGGCGATCTCTAAGATAACCTGGCCCAGAGCAGTATAGGGCTTTAAAGGTCAAAACCAGCACCTTGAATTGGGCCCGGAAACGAATGGGCAGCCAATGTAGCCCCCGGAGAAGCGGGCTGACAGAGTCAAACCGCCTAGCTCCAGTGACCACACGGGCCGCCGCATTCTGCACTAATTGCAGTTTCCGAACCGTCTTCAGGGGCAGCCCCACATAAAGCGCGTTACAATAATCTAACCTCGATGTCACCGTAGCATGGATCACCGTGGCCAGGTCTGCACGATCCAAGTACGGACGCAGCTGGCGCACCAGCCGAAGCTGAGCAAAGGCCCCCCTAGCCACAGCCGCCACCTGGGAATCCAGGAGCAGCTGCGAGTCCAGGTGGACCCCCAAGCTGCGGACCTGCTCCTTCAGAGGGAGTGCAACCCCATTCAGAGCAAGCTGATAATCCAGCACCTGCATCGAGGATTTCCGAACCAGGAGAGCCTCTGTCTTATCCGGATTTAATTTCAGCTTGTTAGCCCCCATCCAGATCCTCACTGCTTCCAGACAGCGCTCCAGGCCCTCAACCGCCACCCTGGAGTCTGGAGGAAAGGAGAGATAAAGCTGGGTGTCATCAGCATATTGATGACACCCCACTCCAAACCCCCGGATGACCTCTCCCAGCGGTTTCATGTAGATATTAAATAGCATGGGGGACAGAATTGAGCCCTGCGGCACCCCGCACCTCAATGGCCAGGGTGTCGAACAGGCATCCCCCAGCACCACCATCTGGGACCGACCTTCCAAGTAGGAGCGGAACCACCGCAAAACAGTGCCTCCAACTCCCAACTCGGCCAATCGGCCCAGAAGGATACCATGGTCGATGGTATCGAAAGCCGCTGAGAGGTCCAGCAGGACCAACAGGGACGCACTCCCCCTGTCCAGTCCCCGGCGTAGGTCATCCACCAAGGCGACCAAGGCAGTTTCCGTCCCAAAGCCCGGCCTGAAACCAGATTGAAAAGGATCCAGATAATCCGCTTCATCCAAGACCCTCTGGAGTTGGGCCGCCGCCACCCGCTCAATTACCTTGCCCAGAAACGGGATGTTGGAGACTGGCCGATAGTTGTTCAACACATTGGAATCCAGGGAGGGCTTCTTCAGGAGGGGGCGAACCACCGCCCGCTTCAAAGCAAGCGGCAGTGTCCCCTCCCCCAAAGAAGAGTTGACCACCCTCCCCGTCCACTCAGCCAGTCCCCCCCGGGCAGCTCTTATCAGCCAAGCTGGGCAAGGGTCAAACAGGCAGGCAGACGGCCTCACACTCCAAAGGAGTCTGTCCACATCCTCAGGCTGCACAAGCTGAAAAGAATCCCACAACACTGGACAAGCAGTTGCCAGGGGGACATCGTCAGACACTGTCAATGTGGCATCCAAGTTGTGACGAATACGATCGATTTTATCTGCAAAATGTTGTGCAAACACGTCACAGCGGCTGACCGTGTATTCCTCCTGGTCCACTGGCGGGGCCTGATGGAGGAGGCCCCGCACCACACGGAACAGCTCTGCCGGACGGTTGTCAGCAGACGCAATGGTAGCAGAGAAGAATGATTTCTTCGCTGCTACCACCGCCACGGAGTAGGCTCTGTAATGAGCTCTACTCCGTGTCCGATCGGATTCATCACGAGTTTTCTGCCACCGTCGCTCTAGACGCCTGCCCTGCCGCTTCATCATTCGCAGCTCCTCAGTGAACCAAGGAGCCGCTCCGAGTCTGCGACGTGGCAGAGGTCGCTCCGGAGCAATCTCATCCACTGCCCTGGACATTTCCCTGTTCCAGAGGTCAACCAGGGCCTCAGATGAGACGCCAGTCTTGGCAGTGGGGAAATCCCCCAGAGCCCTCAGGAAACCTTCAGGATCCATTAGCCTCCGGGGGCGGACCATAGAAAATGGTCCCCCGCCTCTGCAGAGGTAGGAAGTCGCAACCAGTCTAAACCTTACCAGGAAGTGATCTGTCCATGACAACGGAGTGATCTTGATCTCCTCTACATCCAGATCACTGCCCCCATGCCCAGCTGTAAACACCAGGTCCAGCACGTGTCCTGCAGTATGTGTCGGGGCCAAGATCTTCTGGGACAGGCCCATGGTTGTCATGGCAGCCATGAAATCCTGAGCTGCACCTACCGCAGGGGCCTCGGCATGAACATTGAAGTCCCCCAGCACTAACAGGCGGGAGGCCTTCAATGCCACCCCCGAGATCACTCCAGTCAGCTCAGGCAGGGAGACTGTTGGGCAGCAGGGCGGGCGGTACACCAACAGAATCCCAATCCTGTCCAGTCCTCTCAACACAACATGCAGGCACTCGAACCCAGCAGACTGCTGGACAGGGCACCTGGTGAGGGAGATGGACTCACGATAGACCATTGCAACTCCCCCTCCCCGTCCCTGCAATCTTGGCTGCTGCAACACCTGGAAGCCTGGCGGACAAAGTTCAGAGAGACTAACGCCTCCCTCCACGTCCAGCCAGGTCTCCGTAATGCATACCAGGTCGGCTTTCTCATCCAGAATCAAATCCTGGATGATACAGGTCTTATTATTCACCGACCTGGCATTCAAAAGTAGCAGCTTCAGATCCAGGGACTCACCGCCAAGACCACCAGGCATCCGAGAACTGGGGGAGGGACCAGAAGGGGAGATGATCTGCCTGTGATTAACTCTCCTTCTCCTGTAACGGCCTGTCCGACCCCCACCGCCATATCTCCCCTGGCCCGTCACTCTCTTGATAGTGGCACCCTTCCCTTCCCCTGAGCTCCCTCCTAAGAGCACACACATGTGGCGAGGCCCGCCTTCCGAAACTGGCCTGCAGGCGGATCCTCTGCTGTAAAAACAATTGTTGCTCCTCTCTCCCCTGCCTCCACCGACGGGGAGGGTATCCGACTACTGCTAGTTGGTCTGCTGATGGAGAGGGCACCTGATCTTCTGGGCACGAGCCCCAGGCTAAGAGCCACGGGCCAAGAGCCCTTTGGCTCTTGCCCTTCGGCTCGCGCCAAAGGCTCGCGCCTCTGGCAAGCCCAGCAAGCTGTAAAGTACCTGGGGAGAGAGGAGGAGGAGAGCAATCAGGCAGGCCTGCAGACTCCACCCCCCAGCCAAACAGTCTCCCCAGCTGGGCCTGATGGTCCCTTCCAGAAACTGCCTCTGGAGAGCAGCCTCTGGCAAGCCCAGCAAGCTGTCAAGTACCTGGGGAGAGAGGAGGAGGAGAGCAATCAGGCAGGCCTGCAGACTCCACCCCCCAGCCAAACAGTCTCCCCAGCTGGGCCTGATGGTCCCTTCCAGAAACTGCCTCTGGAGAGCAGCCTCTGGCAAGCCCAGCAAGCTGTAAAGTACCTGGGGAGAGAGGAGGAGGAGAGCAATCAGGCAGGCCTGCAGACTCCACCCCCCAGCCAAACAGTCTCCCCAGCTGGGCCTGATGGTCCCTTCCAAAAACTGCCTCTGGAGAGCAGCCTCTGGCAAGCCCAGCAAGCTGTCAAGTACCTGGGGAGAGAGGAGGAGGAGAGCAATCAGGCAGGCCTGCAGACTCCACCCCCCAGCCAAACAGTCTCCCCAGCTGGGCCTGATGGTCCCTTCCAAAAACTGCCTCTGGAGAGCAGCCTCTGGCAAGCCCAGCAAGCTGTCAAGTACCTGGGGAGAGAGGAGGAGGAGAGCAATCAGGCAGGCCTGCAGACTCCACCCCCCAGCCAAACAGTCTCCCCAGCTGGGCCTGATGGTCCCTTCCAGAAACTGCCTCTGGAGAGCAGCCTCTGGCAAGCCCAGCAAGCTGTAAAGTACCTGGGGAGAGAGGAGGAGGAGAGCAATCAGGCAGGCCTGCAGACTCCACCCCCCAGCCAAACAGTCTCCCCAGCTGGGCCTGATGGTCCCTTCCAAAAACTGCCTCTGGAGAGCAGCCTCTGGCAAGCCCAGCAAGCTGTCAAGTACCTGGGGAGAGAGGAGGAGGAGAGCAATCAGGCAGGCCTGCAGACTCCACCCCCCAGCCAAACAGTCTCCCCAGCTGGGCCTGATGGTCCCTTCCAGAAACTGCCTCTGGAGAGCAGCCTCTGGCAAGCCCAGCAAGCTGTCAAGTACCTGGGGAGAGAGGAGGAGGAGAGCAATCAGGCAGGCCTGCAGACTCCACCCCCCAGCCAAACAGTCTCCCCAGCTGGGCCTGATGGTCCCTTCCAGAAACTGCCTCTGGAGAGCAGCCTCTGGCAAGCCCAGCAAGCTGTCAAGTACCTGGGGAGAGAGGAGGAGGAGAGCAATCAGGCAGGCCTGCAGACTCCACCCCCCAGCCAAACAGTCTCCCCAGCTGGGCCTGATGGTCCCTTCCAGAAACTGCCTCTGGAGAGCAGCCTCTGGCAAGCCCAGCAAGCTGTAAAGCTGTAAAGTACCTGGGGAGAGAGGAGGAGGAGAGCAATCAGGCAGGCCTGCAGACTCCACCCCCCAGCCAAACAGTCTCCCCAGCTGGGCCAATATAGCACACAGGGACAGGCAAATCAGGTGCAGCTTGACTCAAGTCAAGTCTTGAGTCTCTGCCCTCTGCAGCTCGACTTGAAAATGAGTCATAACAGGGACACTTTCCAAGTCACCTGGAGCACTTTTGTGATTCGAAAAGACTCAAGTCTCAAGTAGTTCCCTTTAAAAAGCCCACTGGCGCCCCGTGGAAGAAAACAGGGCTACCGCCGGGTTCTGTGTGCTCTTCAGCATTCCCTTTAAACACTCCCCTGCTGCCACCACCCACCCTACCTGACAAGCAGCAGTGTGGAACATGCCAATTTGTTCCCTTCCCACCCCAGCCGCAACAGAGGAACACAACAGAGCTGCAACAGAGGGGCACAGCTAGGAGGGAGGGAGCGAGGACACATTCCAGCTTGGCAAGGCGGGAGGGCACGGGGGCAGTGCGAGCTGAGCAAGTGAGAAAAAGCCCACCATGGCTTCACGGAAGAGAATGGGGCTGCTTCCAGACTCTGTGTGTGCTTTGGCCTTCTCTTTAAACACTCCCTGCCCATCCCAACACGCCAGCTTCCCCTGCCTCTTCAAGCCCCTCCTGCTTGCAAAACCCACTTGTCCCTATAGGGAAAAAAGGCTCCTCCAGGCTGCTCCCCTCTCTCTCCCATCCTCTGTCCAATGGATGCTCCAGGGGACCAGAGGAGGTGCCTCTCTCCCCCAAGTTCAGTGTTGTGCCCAGAGGGGGGGGCAAGTGGGGCAAATGCCCCGGTGGCTGTGCTGGGGGAGCACCGCTGTGACTTGCTTCCCCGATATGCCAAGAACCATGCCAACAGTGGCTGCAGGTGTGCAGCCACTGTCAGTGTGGTTCCATGTGCCCTGAGAGCCACCCGCCTCCCCTCCCCTTTCAAAGGAAAGGAGAGAGTGTGGCCTCAGGCGTACTTGAGAACCACGCCAAGAGCGATTGAAGGAGGGCAGCCACTCTGCGCAGTTCCCTGTTGAGCACCGACCCTTCTCCACCAGCAGGGAACCGCACGTTCTATGCTCCTGCAGCCATTCTTGGTGCGGTTCCCAGCCACGTCTGAGGCCATCCTTTCTCCTTCCCTTAATGAAAGGGGAGGGGAGGGGGGCAGCCCTCAGGGCAGCAGAAAGCAGCGCATGCCTCCTATGATTTTGGAGGAGATGCGTGTCACTTCTCTGGCTCAATCAGAGCACTTTGGGCTGCTGGAAGCGGCACCCGGGAGAAGAGCGCCACCTGCCTCCTGGAAGCAGTGCTCACCTATCCTGGTCACCGCTTCCAGCAGCCCCAAAACGCTTCGATGGAGCCTTTTGCGCTGCTCAGAAGTGCCGCGAAAAGCTCAGTTGGAACTTGGGCTGCCTCCTTCATTCCTCCTTTTCTTTAAAGGGGGAATGGAGGAGGCAGCGCGCAGATGTGTTTGCGGTGACAATGACATCATTGCAATTAATTCTGGGTCAGGTGCAGGGGCAGCAAAAGCAGAGGTGGCCCTGGGCGCAGATAAGCCCAGGACTGCTTCTGCCCGGGTTCTGTAGACATGCAGGCATCTTACGTGTATTTCAAGCCAGGTAAAATTGATACTTTTGCAGAAGCCACTACAAGTTCTGTATCAGGAGACCCTGTAAGTTTTAAGCAGAAACAAAAAAAGTTAACAATTTCACTCCACCCCCCTCCCATATCTGAACATAGTGTATCCTGCTGCTGATGCTGCATCTTGAGTGTGCTCAAAACCGCTTCCTGGTTGAACGCGAGAGGTTTTTGGGCAAGGTGGAGGTGGCACAAGCAGTAGCCATTGGCAGGCGACTCATGTCACCCAAGTGGATGGCAACTCATGAGTCAGGGACCCATGACTCGAGTGTTTTGCCAAGTCTTCCATGTGCATGACTTGAGTCTCGCGACTTGAACTCGAGACACCTGACTCAAGTTTCCATTCCTGATAGTATATCTATTGAGTCCGATACATATTATTACAAATACATTTTATTAGCTTGACAACCCAATCCTATGGGCATCCTGCAATGTTGGAACTCATGTTACATCAGTGCAACTCCTTAGTTGCTATTGCACACTGCCAGGCTGCTGCTGAAAATGCTGAGCGGTGACAGGTGCACAGCAGCAACTCCAAAAGGCACTGCTGGTCCTGGTAAGTTATCATGGGAGGTATTTCAGGGGTGGGGAGAAGGAGGGCAGAGGGAGATTTTGGATGGATTGGGGAGGGCAAAAAGTAGGAATCAGAGGAGGTGGATCTCAATCTATAAGTATAAAATCTCCCATAGGAAGTGTGAAACAAGGGTGAAGACAAAACAGGTGTAGCAACTGACAGTTAATGGTGGCATTTCTCCCTTGCTCTCCACCTCACTCCTCTTACTGGTGCAAAGCATTTACTGGGAGATTTACTGGGAAAATTGTAGTCTTCTCACTGCCTCTGTGACAGCTAGGAAGTTCATGCAGAAGCAGATTGCCTTGGGGAACCTCTATCCCAGACAGAGCTTCAAAATCCAGGGAATTATCTTAGAAAGCATGCAGGAGCAGTAGATGATGGTCTGATGTGGAAACTTCCCCCAAGTGAACTTGATCCATGCAGGTAAATCAGTAACAGGATTAGAATTTTAGTCCCTACTGCAACTAAGCTTAGGTGCATGCAACAGAGACAGTAGCATATTCTTTCCTTGCTAGTGCTGGCTTCATTTCCATCTCTTTGTTGTTTCCTTTCTGTCTCCCTAGATTGTTGCTTTGGGCAGGGGCTTGTCCTCTAACTCTGTGAAAAATGTCATGTACACTGACATGGCAATCATCATCAGAATAATTCAGGAAAACAAAGCAACTGCTACACTGCAATTAGTTTTATTTTCAAGCTGGCTCTGACTCATCAGTAGGGCTCTGTGGCAACATGGCACTCACAGTCTTTATGTGACTGTGAATGGCATGACTTTAAGGATGGACGCTGGTATTTTAGTATTCCATAGGAAGATCAGTGACTGCCAGGCTTGCAGTTTTCCACCTGGTGCTGATCTTATTCAAGAGTACAATTGTCTCCTGCTGTTCCACAGTTCTATCAATGTACCATTAACATGGAGAGAGGTGAAGAGCTCCATTTCATTTTGGCTGGATCATATACTTTCTCTGACCTTAAGCTCCTGTGCAATTGATGGTGGAGTGGAGAACAGCATGTTGTACGCTAGTCACATCACCTTGGTTACAGAAATTGCTCCTCTGCAGTAGCCAACCTGTCTATTTTCTCAAGGTTAAAGTTATTATGAGAAAATATGATGTAGCCCATTTATCTTTTTAGTTGCTTGGCTATACCTGTATTATCATAGATTTTCTTAGTTGGTTTGATGAAAGCCCAGTTCCTTCAGGAGAAGAAAAAAAAATGGCCTCTGCCTGTAACACAAGTAGAATACACTAGCAACTGAATCAAACTGGAGTAATATACAGCAAGTTATTTAATATGAAATACTGAGAATAGGGGAGAGCTTGGCCTTGCCAGTTTTGGTGTTAATCTGTGCAAGCTGGTTGTGTCCTTGGAAAACAGCAACTTTTGCATGCAAATATTTATGTCTGCAGAAACCTTCTTTGATACATTGAGGAACTCACTGAGCTTCCTGGAGTCTATTGGAAAAAGATATCTTGTGATGATGATAGCAGGGCATTGGTTTGATCTGAATGACAATACGCATTTACATCAAACAACTAAAAAATGAACGAAATTGGAGTTCACCTAATGAGTAAGATCTAATTCTGTGACCTATGTATTTAAATAGGGATATAAATAGGTGGGCCACAGAAGTGGCACTGGGATCAGCCAGGCAGGGAACTGGCTGAGGGTACCCTGTATCTCAGAATTATTCGAAGTGACAAATGAGAAGGAACCCTTCAAAAAGCCTAATGAAAAGCACTGTGGAGAGTGCTTGAAATGGAAATTGATACTTTAGGGCCCAATCCTATCCAACTTTCCAGCATCAGTGCTGCCATCATGCAGCCCCAAGGTAAGGGGAAAAATGTTCCCTTACTTTGAAGAGGTCTCTATGTCTGCCCCTCCACCACAGGATGCAGTGCATGCCCCATTGGTACAGCAGCACTGGAAAATTGGATAGGATTGGGTTGCAAGTCTTAGGAGATCACTGAAAGTCATTGGATTATAGGAGTCTGTGAAATTCCTTTAACAGTGGCCTTTCCGTTTTCCACACTGATATGATTCAAATGAAATCTAGTCACTCTGACCCACATATTTGAAAAGAATTAGAGTAGCAGGGGTCTTCCAAAGGAGTAGTGCATCTGGACAGAACTGCATGGAATATTTTGCAAGCAGGTCTTTGGTAGTCTCTGCTTCCTATTCAGAATGAGAACCAGACAGAAGGAAGGGAGATTGATTGATTGTTTGATTGATTGATTACAGTATTCATATACCACCTTGAGCTGGAGGTCTTCATGGTGATGAATGATGTTCCCTTACCCCATGTCAAGAGCAGGCAGCCCCCAAGAGTCTACTCGGATCTGCACCAGCTCAATCACTGTCACAGATTCAGGCAGCCTATAGGGTTTTCAGACACAGGAGGGGGGATAGGATGCAGCGGACACCCTCCCTGCCACCCAGTGGTTCACTTACCCCGGACGGCAGGCAACACCGCAGCACCAGTGGAGGCTTGCCAGTACAGACCTTGCCACCTGCTACACTGGCCTCCATGCGGCTACAACGTGCTTTACAGCACATTTGCAACAGTGTGTGCGCCCGTTCCACCAGTGGTAGCTGGCATAGGATTGGTCCCTTAGGAAACTTAACAAGATACAAACAGAAAAGATATTGACAGCCCTGACTGTGTGATAGACAGAGAAATTATCCAAGAAATGCATACGTTTTACAAGAACTAAAACACAATAGGGCAGTGGTTCCCAAACATTTTAGTACTGGGACCCACTTTTTCAAATAACACTCTATCAGGACACACTTAGAGTTAGAGCATGGGTGTCCAAAGTTTTTGGCAGGAGGGCCACATCATCTCTCTGACACTGTGTCGGGGGCCGGGGGAAAAAAGAATTAATTTACATTTAAAATTTGAATAAATTTACATAGGTTTGCATAAATGACTATATTAAAGATGAACTTATATGAATGAATGAAGGTCTTTCAATAGCTCAAGGCCTATAAAAGGCCTTGCACAAAGCAAGGCTGGCCTTTCCTTTTCTGCCACTACTGCATCACAGATGTGAAACAACAAGCAGTGGAGGGAGCCCTCATCCACAGCTCATGCGAGAGGTTAAACAGTTGCCCTCACACTGACAGCAGTTGTGTTGGGCCAGTGTGGACTCCAACAAATCTCCGGAGGGCCAGAGGCTCATTGGAGACTGGGGGCTCCCTGAGAGCCGCATTGAGAGTCCTCGAGGGCCACAAGTGGCCCCAGGGCCGGGGTTTGGGCACCCCTGAGTTAGAGCCTAAAAAAAATAGTGTTTCACTTTGCCAACTGCTCAAGCCTCTGCTTTTATCCTGTTTGTTATGGGGGGGGGAGAAGAGACCACCTTCTGGAGCATTTGTTGAGCTCCATGTTCACTGAATCGGAACCATTCTGGTGGTAGGCTTAAAGGCTGCCATAGCCTTAAACCCTAAAGGCTGCTACCTGATTTATGAATGCCAAGGAATGTGGCCATAATGCTGATTGGGAAGCAGTGTTCTCCCCACAAGTAGCAGCTTGTTTAACCCTTAATGTACATAGCCTAATCTGCCTTGTCAGTTTCATGACCCTCCAAAAATTGGGTCCCAGCTCACAGTTTGGGAACTGCTGCAATAGGGTAATACCCATCCTATTTACAGGAATCTATTCTTATCTTTCTTTCACAGGCTCTGAATGATGTCTGGAAAGAAAACAGTTCCAAATCTTTGTTCATCTTTTTGGTGTTGGATTGAATTGAAAAACATTTCCTTGTGAAATGAATTAGTCTGTCCAGCTGCCCCATGTCAGTCTAGTCTTTGATGCTGATCACTACCCAGAAGCTTGGTCTACAGATTTGTTATGGAGTGATACCATCAAAGGTTTCAATCAAGACAACTAACCCATAACCATGAATGTTTTTCACACCTATTGATGAACAAACAATATAACTGCAACTGGTCTCTGAAGGTTGACCTGTAAACACTGGCATTCCTGGAGGTGGGGAGACACCTCCACATTGGTTTCAGAGCTGCAAATTGCACTGAAGGGGAAGGACCATTTTACACAGGCATTTCAGTGCCTGAAAATCTTAGTGTTTTGCCCCCCTCCAGAAACACCAGTGCCCCTAAATTGAGAAAGAGTTCTGTGTACACTCTGGCGTTTGTCTCGTGTCTCTTACTATGTGTTTGTCAACAAATAAATTTTATCCAGTTGGTTATTGTAGTGTCAGCCACTTTTGTCAGTTCTTTCTCTTAACTGTACACAAACTTTTTGTGTGTGTTTGTGCATTTTTCATGGTGGCCTTCACTCCTCTTTTCCTTTATTTTTACCTGGTAATTATTGGCAAAACCTGTTCAAGCTTCTAGGTCAAATATATTCTTCTGTGGATTATTTAAGAGCAAATATTAGGGTACTAAAAGGTGATCTGAAGGGTAAAGGGACAAATTTTTAAAAACAATTTCTCCACGAGCAATAAAAACTGTGAATTGTAGTCCCAATTATGATGGGACAGAAGGATATTGGTGCTATGTGTAACTTTTGTTCATTCTGTTTGGTGATTGAGAGCAGGCCTTTTGACCTTCACTTTGCCAGGAACAATACTAACATTGATTTAGATAACATCCAGTGTTCTGAAATTAGATGGCCATTACTATGATGACCATAATTAAATACCCAAGTTGAACAAAAGCTGCAGAGTAGCATCAATTGAATTAAAATGAGACTTCTGCAATAGAAATTGAGGGTAGATTGACCTGCTGAAAAGCTGCATAGAAAAGGCATTTTTCAGTTAGTAGGTAATATGGTCCTAATGTTTTTGGCTTATAAATAGATCTCATATTGGCCTTTTAGCCATTTTATACAATGCACTTTAGAATTCACCTCAACATGCAACAGCTGTTGATGGATTCTGGGAAAGCATATTATACAGTATCTATATATATATTTTCTTTTTTAAATGGCTCTTAACTTCTGACTTTTCCACTAGGAGAAGTCATTTTGGAATCTGATTTTGATTACAGCACCCAGGGCTTTTTTTGTAATGGAACGCGGGGGGACGGAGTTCCGGCACCTTTTTGCAGGGGCCCCTCCCCTTTGGAGGCATTCCAGGAGGGGGGGAGCAAAATAGAGGCATTCGCTGGGTGGGTGCTGGGGGGTGCAGGGTGGCCGGGCGCCTGGCCCCTGCCTGATCGCACAACGACCCCTCCTGCCCCATCTCCAAGCTCTTGCCTGAGCCCAGCCTGCCTCCTCTCCCCCCGCGCTCTGCTTCCCAATGCAGCTTCCAAGCCGGTGGAGGGTGCGGGGGACACGTGCCGACGCCAAGGAGGAGGACGGACAGCCAGCCAGCCAGCCAGCCAGCCAGCCAGGGAGACGGGCTGCAGCACCCATGGAACGCCCAGGTACTGGCTTGGCAGAGGAGGAGCGGAAGGAAACTGGCTGGTGCAGCCCCGTGCCAATCTGCAGCATGAGCCTAGGCGTGTCTACTCAGAAGTATGTCTCATTGTGCTCAATGGGGCTTGCTCCTGGGAAAGGGTGCATAGCCTTGCAGCCTGAGAGCCCAAGCATGTCTACTCAGAAGTAAGTTCCACTATGTTCAATGGGGCTTACTCCTGGGAAAGTGTCATAGCCTTGCAGCCTGAGTAGACAGGCAGAGGAAGGGCTCTGTGGCTGCAGTCCTCTCCACACTTTCCTAGGAGGAAGCCCCACTGCCTCTAGTGGGACTGACTTCTGAGTAGATAGGCACAGGATTGGGCCCTGAGGCTGCCATCCTATCCACAGTAAGCCCCATTCACTAAAGTGGATTTCTGAGTAGACATGCATAGGACTGGGCTCCTAGGCTGCAATCCTAGGCACTTTCCTGGGAGTAAGCTCCATTGACTAGAACAAGACTTATTTCAGAGTAGACATACCTAGGATTGGGCTCTTAATCCTGGCAGAGATATATATCTGCACCCGTTTTCACATGCTAAGGGCAGGTGAAAAGGGATTCTACGTGTGTACAACGTGCTGTCCAGCCTTGCCAGAGATCCTCCTCATCCTTCCCCCACAAGCATGCCCTCCGCCAGCCAGCGTTTGCAGCTCCTCTCCAGCAATGCACAGCAGCTGCTCAGGGCAGCAGAGAACATACAATTGCATGCCAAGCACCTTCCCAAAGACAGTATTGGGATACCAAAAGCAGTATTCCGATACCTGAATTAAACCATATTTAATTGCTTGTTTGCAATTCTATGTGCACCTAAGGACTCCTCTCGTGTAATAATTCCTTTTTTGTTCTTACTCCCACAGTTGCTTAGAGTAATTTTACTACATGGAACTCATGTAAGCCATTTTTCAGAATCCATTCACTGCTTCCTCTCCTCGAAGTAGTGCCACACTACATACTACATGCTACAAGTGCACCTGTACAGTATTTTTCCCCTTGTGTAGAAAAAGTAGCTAGGGGGAAGGGGATGTGGAGATTGACAGCCCAATCCTATGCATGTCTACTCAGAAGTAAGTTCATCTTTAGGGGGGAAGCACATAAAAATTTTATTTCTCCAATAAAAAAATGGTTTGAAAATAAAATAAATAAATAAATAAATAAATAAAAGATTAACAAGTTGTGAGTTCTTGCACCTTTTTATTTACAAAAAAAGCACTGACAGCACCCATTTATAAAATGGGGCTTAGGACAGCCAACCTTAGCATGGTTTATTATCCCACTGCCATTGTTCCTACTACCCCTCTTCATAACTGGAGAGAGTTGTACCAGGGTATTTTGTGATACATGTTGGTTCACCAACCAACAGATTTTTTACCACATACATATTTTGTGGGGGAACAATTTACTTCCATGTCTTCAATTTCCTTTTGCTTCTGCTGTCACCACAGCACTTATTTGCTGTTCTGCACAAAAGTGAATGGCACAGTTCCATGTACCTAAGCATTCATGGCTGGATGCAAAGGAAAAAGGAGATTGATGCCCAGCTATGGGCATGGGCAGCCCATTCATGAGGCTAGGTCGGGGTGGCCAACCTTTCAACTTTAGGGCTCCTTTAAGGTTCCTTAGGGAACCTTTAACAATTGTGCAGAGGAGGAAATTTCAGCTTGTCATCTCTGAATTACAGGGTGCCCTTCACCCCAAATTTGCTGCCATCTCCTTCCAGCCCACCACGGATGCTATCAACATTGATCCACTTTCTATCCACTATGAGTATGTGGACCTCCCGGCACGCTCCTCTCTTCAAACATGGAAGCACAGGCCTTCTGGCTTGATTTGCAGGGACTGTGTGAATGAAGGAGCTCCAAACAGAAACCCTGCACTTCCATGTTTGAAGAAACCATGCTAGGAGCAAGGTTAGGGGCTTTAAAAAAAAATTGTGCAGAGGTGGCAGTGGTGTACCCAAGGCAGCATCAAGCAGAAGTCCAATTTGCAGTGTCTATGACTGGGGGGGGGGGGTTGGTGGTGGTGGTGATTCTTAGCTTTATGCTTAACACTGGGCTGATTAGTTCAATTACTAACAGCCCAGTCCTATCCTTTTCAATGCCATAGCATGCAACCATGCCAAAACAGGCTGTACTGCATACTATGGTGGGGAGGGGGAATCAGGATGCTTTAGAGGAGAAAGGGAAAATAAATCCCTCAATCATCAATGGGTCTCTTAAGACCTGCACCAGCTCTTTGCTGATGCATGTCTAAGGAGAGAGGGGCATGTCAGCTCACTCCAGAGGGGTTTGCATCTGGCAAAGGTCTCCCTTGCTGGGTGCCCCCACTCCAACTTCTGATGGCCCTCCTGCCCCAGTCCTTCCACCCTACCCCACCCCATTATTCCCACCCCACCAACTTCTTGCCATTACTGCATGCAGGGTCTTCCCCTGCCGTGAAAAAAGGACTGCCAAAGAGGAGCAGAATAAAAAAATAAATTTATTACAAGGTTTCATGAGAAATATTTGCAAACCAAACATGTTCTGGCAAGAAGGAACATTTTGTTAACATAGTCCCTATTGCAAAGGGTTACAGAAAGGGTTACAGAAAGGGGTTAAGCTGCATCATGGTCAGGATATATCTAAGTCAGTACTTTACCACTGAAAATTAATGTAACTTCTTAACCTTGCTTCTTTCAAGGAGTCCAGTTTAGTTAAACATTCATTAAGTAACTTAATTAATGGGGCTATTAACTGATCTTTAAGAGTTCTATAAAATTTTGTGGGGAGAGATAATTCTGTCTTGGTATTTTCCCAAATTCAAGAATGGATGGTTTTTGTACTGTAAAGTGTAGTAAAAGGAGCAGTGAATTCATCATTCTCTTCCTCTTTAAGGCTAGGAATATTTAAGCTCTCCCCCCCCCTCCATATTTAATGTTTCTTTTATAAGGCTTTTTTTTTTAAAATGACACATTTCAGTAAGAGTTTAATCATTATCATTCCCCACCCTTTGTTGCTGTTTTGAGATTAGGACATATTAACCTTTTTGTTTAAGCACATTTTGTTTTGCTCTAATGCAACCTGTGAATTAAAAAATGGTCTGTCTCCTTTGTTGCCCTTTTCAAAATTTCTTACACTTGTTGTGGCAGTTGCTGATGGTGCTGCTAGAAGAGAAGAAGCAATCTAGGACCTGGAGCTAACATCTACCTCTGGCCAGAGTCCAAGGACTCCAATACATTTGTGTCTGCCTCTACACAACCCAGCCAATAACATCTGCTTGTTCCTGGCCAGTTTAGCCTACTCTGCAGAACCTTTGCCAACATTTGCCTCTGAGAGTTGGTGTGGAAGGAGCAGTATTTAAGTGACCTCAGAGCTGTTTACCTCCAGGCAGAGCTCTAGAGACAGTTATCACCACTGCACTTGTTAAGATTGAGCTCTGTCATTTTATTTTTTTCCTTTTAAATAGATTTTATGTTTACAACATCATTTTGAGTTCATTTGGCCTCTTTTATTCCTCCAAACTATTTTTTATGATTGTGAGCCTTTTGGGGTCAGGACTATTAACATCTAGAAAAACATCATAAGCTGCTCTGAGCCCAAGGGGTAGAGAGGACAAAGTCAGCAAGAGTTCCTGGTGCCTGAGGCAATGTTCACCTGTGAAATACCAGTCTCTGCTCCTTCCACTCCCCAGACTGGAAAAGTCCACCAGTTTAGCCCACCACTCTCCTCCACACTTCTACTCTGTTCTCTCCCTTTTCAATCTAGGAAGTGGGAGGAAGAGGAGTAGTAGTAGAGGTAAGTGGGCAGACAGAGGTTAGTGCTCCTCATCAATCTGCAACCTGAGGCAACTGCCTCACTTGCCTCATGGTTGGGTTGACCCTGAAAGCAAGGTATAATTTATACAAATAAAAATATCAGCTTTGTAATTGTTTTTCAGTTAAATATTTCCTATGCAAACTCCTCCAATATATACCTGTCTATCTTTATAAGTTGTTTCAAGTGCAGAGTTAATCTGTAATAATATTGCCCCCAATGTGAGCTTTAGCAGTATTCCATGCTACCTTCCATCTGATTTACAGTTATAGTTGAACATTTCATTTTGCTTGTGGGAGAACAACTTGAGATACAACCACTGTGTCTAGCCAGTTTCTCATATCTGAATAAGAGAATATTTATTTCCAATTGTTTGACTTGGATTTTATGCAGTCACCCCAGCACTGTCTGTTCTAGTGGCTGTCTGCTGGTGTTGCATCTTTTTAGATTGTGAGCCCTTTTGGGACAGGGAGCCATTAGATATTTGATTTTCTCTGTAAACCGCTTTGTGAACTTTTTGTTGAAAAGCGGTATATAAATAATGTTGTTGTTGTTTCAGCAAACTCCGCAGCTCCCAGTAGATTATTCATATGAAGCCAATCGGGAAGCTGCCAAAACACTGGGCAGTGACAGCCACTGTCTTAGTGTTTCATCGACTTTCTGATTGGGATGCCGCCAAAACACTATTAGTGTGGCAGTGGTGGTGAATGGTGGCTGGCTCTCAGTGTTTGGGATCTCAGTGAGATCCCAAAGCCTCACCACACCCACCTGCTTCAGCAGGTTCTTGTTTTGCTTGGTGGCTCACAACCTGAAAGTAATTGGCAGTGATGTCATCAAATCATTGCTAATTACTTCCATGTCTGTGCAGGGGGAAGGGTGTGGGGTGACACCAGGAGTCACCACCCTGGGCAGCAGATGTATATGCCACTGCTGGCAAGCAAATGCAAATATGGGGCATTGTCAATGTTACTCTCATACGAGTCATCTTTCAGCACATAAGAAGTGTTGCTGTAATATAAATTTGGATTATATAGGGGCACAAGAGGCATCTCAAACTAGTGAATGAGAATCCTGATCCTTAATACATGCCTCCGAAAGAAACAAGATATCCTTTTCAGAAATTGAACCACTTTTCTTTATTAAAGGACTGTTAAGTTCTGTAACAATCAGGGTTAAAATTAAATTTATTCATATTATTGACTATGAGTGAGTGAGAGAACATAAGAACAGCCCCACTGGATCAGGCCATAGGCCCATCTAGTCCAGCTTCCTGTATCTCACAGCGGCCCACCAAATGCCCCAGGGAGCACACCAGATAACAAGTGACCTCATCCTGGTGCCCTCCCTTGCATCTGGCATTCTGACATAACCCATTTCTAAAATCAGGAGGTTGCGCATACACATCATGGCTTGTACCCCATAATGGATTTTTCCTCCAGAAACTTGTCCAATCCCCTTTTAAAGGCATCTAGGCTAGACGCCAGCACCACATCCTGTGGCAAGGAGTTCCACAGACCGACCACACGCTGAGTAAAGAAATATTTTCTTTTGTCTGTCCTAACCCGCCCAACATTCAATTTTAGTGGATGTCCCCTGGTTCTGGTATTATATGAGAGTGTAAAGAGCATCTCCTAACCACTCTGTCCATGCCCTGCAGATAGAAAAGAGAGAGAGCTCTTTTCTATTACCTGCTGTGCAACTGATTGAATTGATTAAAGGTGAAATTCTATGCACACCTACCTGGGAGTAAGCCCCATGGAACATAGCGGTATTTACCTCTGAGTAAACATGTATAGGATTTTGCTGTAAGTGATCTGATGCACACTAAATGAGAATAATCCCTTGAAACAATGGAGAAGAATTCTTGGCAACTAGTGATGTCTCTTTGGACATCATCAAGTCATATCAAAAGTGCCATAGAATTTGAGCCTGCTGATACTTTTTAAGGCAAACTCTCCCATTACCAACTGATATGAGATCATTCATGCAACCATTGTTTTGAAGGGATAGCTAGTGTGTACAGGGATGCTTTTAAATCAGTTTGTTGTCAATTAAAATGGAAATAAGCCCCTGAATGGCTGAATGGCTTGTCACTTTCACAACATTGGTGACTGAAGTTGGGCTCTGCTTACAAGAAGACCCTGTATTCAAAAACCAGCATCTCGTGGGTAGCAGAAAAAGGTAAGCCTCCTCTGTAAGGAGCCTTAGAGTGTGAACCATTGATCTCACTTTGTATTATTTCATAAAATCCATCCAGAATGTAAGTTCCAGAATTTTTAACAAGAACATTGACCTCAAAATTCATTTCAGAGGCTAAAAATACTTGTAAGACAGAGGCATCTTCAAAAACCAGGTCAAGGTATCCAGTTACATTGCCCTCTTATTTCTTTTAAAGATTTTCCTGGCAACCAAATCCAATCTCAATTCTGAATAGCTAGATTTCAGATGTGAATATGAACTGAAAGGTAATACACTGGGCCCTCAGTATCTGTGGGGAATTGTTGTGTCACAGCTCCTCCCCACTGGGTATTGTGCCCACTTAAGGCTGATTAGTTTCCCTTGTGAAACTCACCAGTGCAGCAAGCAAAAGTCAGAGTCCAGTTCACAGATTCCAAGTAAACCAGTCCAATCAATGAGAGTTGCCAAATCAGAATTCAGAGCCAATAAGCCAAGTTACAGTCCCAGGTCAGGTTCCAGGTAAGTCAGTCAAATCAGTCAGGGTATCCAAGTCAAAGTCAATACACCAAGTCACAGTCCAAAGTCAATAAACCCAGTCAGTCTCCTCTCCAACCTGCACTCCTTCTACAACCCACAAACCCTTCCTGCCTCAGGTGCTCCTTATATCCCTGAGGGCCCTATTGCCTTCAAGTGGCTGCAGCTGTGCAGCACACTCTGCTGGATGCCCAGGCCTTACCCTTAAAGGGGCCACTGCTGACACCACATCTACCTCCTCGCCAGATCTTCCGCGATTCCAATACAGGAATCCATTCCCCATGGATCTGGGGGATAATTAAATTCACCAGGGAGGCAACTGGATGTGTGTCTCCAACATGTCTGGGAGGGCTTCTCAGATGCAGGGAGGCCATACACAACCTCACTGTGCCTCAAGAACACCTCCTGGGTGCAACTGGAAGAAACTTTCAGTTGCATCAGGGACATCCTTGAGGCCCTCCAGATGCAGACTTGGCACCCTCCTTGAATCAAATTCATAAGTGCAAGAAACCATGCATAAGGAAGTTCACTGTAGTTTGGTTTAAAAACAGTTTGATTTGATACAGGCTGGTGAAAGCCAGAAGCCAAACACAAACAAATTAAAAGTTAAATCATTAGGAAGTTTAATAGGGAAATGTTCAAATGTTACTTATGTTAATAATGCTAATGCAATGTTATATGGGTGTTTATAGCTAAATAGTTTAAAATAAATAATGTTTAAGAAATAAGGAAAATGATGCTTAAAGCATATGAAATCCACTTTGTCTGAAGAAGTCTGAAGGTGAAACAGACAAGCTGTAAATCAAGGAATATTTCTTGCTAAAGCTGTCAAGGACATAAGATAAAATGAACCATTTCATGCTGGAGTTTACATCTGTCGGGCTAATTGGTAGCATGACAGATGATTTAAGCTTTTAAGCAGAGAATCAAAAAGGAAAATAAGAACAGTTTTGCCATTTTAAGCATTCAGGCTTCCTTAGACCAGAGTGAAAAAGCTTTTTGGACTTTTGAAACATTATATTTTCAGAAGGACAATGTTATGAATACTAAGAGAGTTATTTTACACCAGAGCATCACAGAAATGACAAAGGAATACTATGTTTGCGTGCATTCTTCAATATTTTAATAATTATGGCTTAAAATGTAATCAATATGTATAAAGGCATCAGAAGTGAATTTTAGCTGTTAAAAATAGTTTGATTAAAGCACAGAATAAGTGGAAGCCAGTAAATTAAAAGCCACAAGTCTGAGGCAAAAGTCTGGCAAAGTTGATTAAAGAGAATCTGACAAGGAGACTCTAAGGCAGGGGTGCTCAAACTTTCAACTTTAGGGATGCTGGACCTTTAACAAGTGTATAGAAGAGAGAATTTCAGCAGGTGCAGCTTGTCATCCCACAGATGACCCTGCTTAGCTTCCAAGATCAGACAAGATCAGAGATGTGCACCTGCTGAAATTCTCTCTTCTATACACTTGTTAAAGGTCCAGCATCCCTAAAGTTGAAAGTTTGAGCACCCCTGCTCTTAGGAATGTGGTACAAAGGTACTCCTTACAGATAAGAACTCTGTATATCTCTGTCAACTCAAGGTTCTGTTTAATTGGAACTCAGAGACAGATTAGAGAATTAGAAAGGAAGCAGGATGCCTGCACCAATTAATCAGGGAAGCCAATATCTCTTGACACCAAGAACATAAAACTAAGGGTTATACACAGGTGAAACTTAGTTTTAATGGAGAAGAAGACCTTGGCAGAGACAGTAAATCCATTGCTAATTAAAATAGAGTTTGACAAATGGAGGCAGCTGGACAGGAACAAGATAGTAAAGTTGCCTATGAGAAAGACCCTAATTAGCAAAACATTCCTGAGGACCTCTGTCAGAACCATTTAAGCTGACACAGAGGGAAATGATATTTATTTTAAATAAGAAAAGAGTTCTAAAAGAGAATCCTTTTGTACAATAAGAGTTTAGTTTGTCCTGAATTAAATAAATGAAATTACACCACTATACAGATCACATATAGGGAATCACACATGGAATAGAAAGAAAGACCAAAAAGCTTAGTTCAAACAGTTAGCAGAAAGCCCACAGTGATTAATGAGACCAGACAGAAAGAATGTTGAATAGATAAGCAGATGGCTGTTTGAAACATGTCAGGGTCAGGCCAGTGGGGAATGGCCAGAGATAAGCAAAGACATACCAAAGGCCAGTAATAATTCCTGATTTTAGGAATGGGTTAAGTCAGAATGCCAGATGTAGGGGAGGGCACCAGGATGAGGTCTCTTGTTATCTGGTGTGCTCCCTGGGCATTTGGTGGGCCGCTGTGAGATACAGGAAGCTGGACTAGATGGGCCTATGGCCTGATCCAGTGGGGCTGTTCTTATGTTCTTAATAAATAAGTAAAGAGTAGCAAAAGATATAAAGTTATCTATGGCCAATCCTAAGAAGGCCTCCATCTCTGATGTCACACATCAGCCAATGAAATGTAAGACTCCTCAGACAAAGGAGCAAGAATCCAATATAAGGGAAAGACTCACATTGGAAAATTGTGCTCTCTCTGAGGGCTTTGCAAGTTTCCACATGGCTCTCATGGCTCTCTTCGCTTTGGACAAGGAGTCCCTGAGAGGCCCGTTGCTAGCAACGAAATAAAGCTTGCAGATGATCACCACTACTGAGTTTGCTTTTGAACTTTGCTCTTGACCTTGCAACAGATTCTAAACACAAATAGACAAATAGCAACTATTGTAATCTGTTCAGAAACTCCATAACCTTTTTTGTAAGCCCCAGTTCAGTCCTGGGATATGTGAATCACTAATGAAAAGGTACTTCTGAGCATGTGCAAAGTGCATTTCCATCATTTTGTGACGTTAACATAGGATCACAGCTAGCCCTATCTCTGGGATTAGTTCCCACAAGAAATGGACTGGAGTAGTGCTAGCTCAGGATCAGCTTTAAATCAATCTGACCAATTGCTCCCAATTGGGCCCCATGCTTAAGGGGTCCCACACTAGAGTAATCTAGTCTTTACCCTGCACATCTCTGATCTTGTCTGATCTTGGAAGCTAAGCAGGGTCAGGCCTGGTTAGTACTTGGATGGGAGACTGCTTGGGAATACCAGGTGCTATAGGCTTATTATACCATAGTCTTTTGAGACTGAAGGTTGCCAACCAACCAAATACACACAAGAACACATTGCAACTGACACCTAACACCATATTGCAGGTTTTATAGCGAACAGCAAAAATTTTAATTTTCTTCTGAATTCTTAAAAAGTTAGTAACACTTGTTTATATCTACCACAGAGATATAACATCTATAATAAATTTTATTTATACTGTATCTCTAAGATTTTACAGACCTTGGCTGTGACCTGCAGCCCCATAAAAAATGTTTCCAATTGGGCCCCACAGCTCTTAAGGCCAGCCCTGTGCTAGCTCAAGCCTCATGCATGCCTGAAAGCAGTATTTCTCTGCTATCACCCACCTCTACCACCACGCACTCCTTCCTACACCTTCTGCTGCTGTCCATCTTCCTCTCCATTCTTAATCTTCAATGTAAGGAAATTTCTACACTGAGAGCCATAAGTGTATTTGGAATGTTAAAAAATAAGATGATGGTTCTCTAAATGCCTCAGAACCAAAGATTTCAGTAACTAACTTGAAGAGAAAAGTGACAGTATAAGTGACAAGTAAATGTACTGCAGTTATGTTCAGAGAGATTTCAACTGCAGAACAACAGACATACTTTCAAAATTATTTCTCCCTCACCACTTTTCTGACTCAAGTTGATAGCTGGATAACCAGATAGATATAATGAAGGGGTACTTCTGACACAAGGAGAAAGTCTGCTCCTTCAGAAAAAAATACAACTTCAAATGCCAGGTGATGTTAATTCTAGTGCTGGAGTGCAGGAACTGGTGGAACACTCTGTTCAGTGAAACATCTGTTTTAAAAAAATAATCTTTAAATGCAAAGTCATTGCTGTGCTAGCCATGCATTATTATTATTATTTTCTTCTACTTTAAAGAAGGATGCAGTCAACATTCCCCTTTAAAAAACTATTTGCGTATTTTGTCATGCCAACTAGATGTGATGACAGCTGACCAGTCTTTTTAAATACAAGCATGTCACAAATGTCACACGAAGGTCTGATTTTTAGAATAAGAGGGGCATGTGGGTGAGCGGTGCAAAACACACAGTTTACCTAACTGCATTCTGACAGATGTTATTTTTTCTTCTCAGCCAAGCTCTGAAATTCAAAGTGAAGTGAACTCAACAGGGGGGGGGGGGAATATCTGCAGGAGGGCTACCAGTTATGGTGGAGACAGGGTGGGTTCAGCACCCTTTTACATGTTCCTCTTTTGTGCTTCAAATTTAAACTGTATCTGCTTAAAGTGTAGGCTTTATGTCAAAGGCACTATATGGTTTCAACCTCCTTTGGAGACTGAGGGATATATAAGAATGGCACGTATTTAGAACAAGCAAGTCTGTGGTCCTCTGCTAGCTACATGCACATATGTACCTTAAGTTCTTCAGGCTCAACAAACAGGAAGTTGTCCCTTAATTTATAGCTATAGAGAAAGATGGGCAAACTCTCTCCTGCTCACATTGGATTCACTTGAAAATGATATATTTTTCCCTCTCCAAGTTTTTCTTTTGGAAAGAAACCAGCCATTTTCTGAGCCAATCTGAGGTTCAGAATATCTCTGCCAATCCTCCCCATTACTTCAACTCCAGCCCGCCCCCCTGCCTGGCCCTTCACAGCTGCATTGAGAATAATAGCGGCACCTGGGAAAGGGGGGGAGAGGAGACCATTTTTTTACTTCTCTGTTGTCCTGGAGCACAGCACAGCACAGCAGCAGAAAGCAGCAGTGGTGCATGGAGTTTGGAAAATTTTTCCCATCTGATGCATTGAGGAGCAGTAACTTTGGGAAAGATTTCAAGAGCTGGCATCACTCCAGCCTTTCTTCAGACTTCAGGGAAACAAAAGAGGCAAGGAAAAATGCGACCCAGTCCCTGCATTCCACCCAGGGTGACCAGATGTCATAACCGCAAAAGAGGACAAGGCACCCCCCAAAAAGTAGGGCATCCAAGAAAAATATAGGACATGCCACAATAAAACACTTGTATCTTGAATTCATGAGGTTAATTTAAGCACTATGCTACTTTTTATTAAATTTAAAATTATATTACATATAATTTATTCATTACAAGAAGGCTATGTGCTGCCTGCAGGGGCCCGCTCACAGGGAAAAGGAGAACATTTAAGTTCTTTTTCAGGAGACAAGGCTAGAAAAGAGGACATGCCCTGGAAAAGGAGATGTCTGGTCACCCTCATTCCACCACCTCTTTTCTCTAGGCTTGGGAAGAAAGGGTATTTTCCCTCTCTTTTCTTGTAGCTCTGAGGGGCAGCAATGGCATTAGCCCTTGGAAAGAATTTGAGTCCTAAAGGCCACAGTGCCTTTCTTCCTACTGAGCTGTAGTACATCAGGGTGGTAAAGGGGGAGAGAGACGGCAAAACTTCCTCCAGCCCACCCACCTCCAAAGTATCAGTCCCTCTCCATCAGTTCTCCTAACCTACCCCAAACATTCTCTCCCATCTGTTATTTACTGATATTTTAGGAAACTAAAATAGGGGCTAGCGGAATGTGGAGAGAGCCTCCCTTTCTCTGCAGCACATCTGAAAGAAAAGTACTGAAGCCCCTTGGAAGCTTTTCTCCCAGGGGAAGTTGTAGCCATGAGAGGCCCCATCCAGACTGGGACCATGGTGGAAGCAAGAACTAAACCCACTCTCTCCCAGCCATTTGGGAGAGACAATGCATTTACAATGCATACAATGCATACATTGTATGCATACATACAATGCATACAATGCATACATACAATGCATACAATGCATAAACAATGCATTTAAAGAAACATGTAAGAAAGAAAGTTAATGCAAGTGATGTACTGTATATGCATTATTAGCATAAATGTTGCATCTGATTAGCAGAGCCAATTAATGCTTATGATGTAATTGCACCAGTGGCCATTAACTGTGGATATTATTCCAATAACATTAATTCAGGATGAAATTGGTGTTCAGTTTTTGCTGAATTAAAAGTATTTCTTTTCTGATTTACTCATGTTTTATCTGCAGCAAAGAATTTGTAAGCATGGGATTAATTCAAAGGCAGTTCACATATATGCAGATTATGCTTGGAAACAATACTCATAAGGAAAAAGCCTGTGGAATGACATTTAGAAAGAGCAGATAAGAGTTTCAGAATACAAGACTGTTGATTAAAATCAGCAGGTGCTCTTTTTTTCTTTTTTTCTGTTGCCTACATTTCAGCTGAGAAAAAGACTACTTTAAATAAATCTTTTGTTTCCAGGTGGATAAATAAAATTAACTTCAGAGTAGCCTGTTCTTTGACAGCTATCTAACATGAACTCCAAAGGTATTTTCATTTCAAACAAGGTAAAAATGGCACTTCAATAATAGAAATAGCAACTTCACTGTGAATGAAAAACTGAGTGAGTGAGCCTAAGTGAGTGAGCTTAGATCAAAACTTTAGATATAGGCTGATGGGTTCTGAGCTGTCTGTGACAGATCAGGAGAGAGATCTTGGGGTGGTGGTGGACAGGTCGATGAAAGTGTCGACCCAATGTGCGGCGGCAGTGAAGAAGGCCAATTCTATGCTTGGGATCATTAGGAAGAGTATTGAGAACAAAACGGCTAATATTATAATGCCATTGTACAAATCTATGGTTTGCCCCAACATAGAGTCTCTTGGAGACATCCAAGACAACAAAGCCCCAACATAGAGTCTCTTGGAGACATCCAAGATCAAAGCACTGGCACCAGCTCGACCTGATCCTCACCAGACGCTCCAGCCTTCCCAGCATCAAGATCACATGCAGTTATCATGGTGCTGCCTGCGACACTGACCACTCCCTGGTGTGCAGCAGAGTGAAACTGCAAACAAAGCGACTGTATCACACGAAAAAGGAAGGAAGACCTCGCATTGATACCAGCAAGACCCAGGATCAGAGAAAAGTGGAGGAATTTGCACAAGCGCTTGAGGAATCTCTTCCAGGCCCGGCCGACGCAAACGCATCCAACAGATGGGAACATTTCAAGAATACCGTTTACAACACCGCCTTGTCCATATTCGGCAAGAAGACCAACAAGGCGGCAGACTGGTTTGAAGCCCACTCTGAGGAGTTGACACCAGTCATTGAGGAAAAGAGGAGAGCTCAAGCAGCATACAAGGCCTGTCCCAGTGAGCGCAACCTGCAGGTCCTCCGAACTGCTCGCAGCAAAGTCCAACAGACTGCCAGGAGATGTGCTAACGACTACTGGCTCCAGCTCTGTTCCGAGATACAGATAGCAGCTGACACGGGCAACATCAAGGGGATGTATGATGGTATCAAGCAGGCCCTAGGTCCAACACAGAAGAAAATTGCCCCTCTGAAGTCTGCCACAGGCGAGGTCATCCAGGATCGGGCGCAGCAGATGGAACGCTGGGTGCAGCACTACTCTGAGCTATATTCCAGAGAAAATGTAGTCACCGAAGAAGCACTGAACAACATTGAGTGCCTGCCTGTGCTGGAAGAGCTTGACAGTGAACCAACCCTAGAAGAACTTCACGTGGCCCTGGACTCCCTTGCCTTTGGCAAGGCACCTGGAAAAGACAGCATCCCTGCTGAAGTCCTAAAATGCTGCAAAGAGATCATAGTCACTGAGCTGCATGAAATCCTCTGTCTCTGCTGGAGAGAAGGTGGAGTACCTCAAGACATGAGGGATGCAAACATCATCACGCTGTACAAGAACAAAGGTGACAGGGGTGACTGCAACAACTACCACGGCATCTCTCTCCTTAGCGTTGTAGGAAAGCTGTTTGCCCGAGTTGTACTAAAGAGGCTCCAGGTACTTGCAGAGAGCGTCTATCCAGAATCGCAGTGTGGATTCCGAGCCAACAGGTCCACCACTGATATGGTATTCTCCCTTAGACAACTGCAGGAGAAATGCAGGGAACAACGACAGCCACTCTTTATAGCCTTCATAGATCTCACAAAGGCTTTCGACCTGGTCAGCAGAGACGGCCTCTTCAAGATTCTCCCCAAGATTGGATGTCCACCCAGGCTCCTCAGCATCATCAGATCTTTCCACAAGGACATGAAGGGCACTGTTGTCTTCGATGGCTCCACATCAGACCCTTTTGACATCCGAAGCGGAGTGAAGCAGGGCTGTGTTCTTGCACCAACCTTGTTTGGGATTTTCTTCGCTGTCCTGCTGAAGCAGGCCTTTGGAACTGCAACAGAAGGCATCTATCTCCGGACCAGATCAGACGGAAAGCTCTTCAACCTCTCCAGACTGAGAGCAAAATCCAAAGTCCAGCTGAAATGTCTGCGTGACTTCCTCTTTGCCGACGATGCAGCTGTCACTACCCACTCTGCCAAAGATCTCCAGCAGCTCATGGATCGTTTTAGCAAGGCCTGCCAAGATTTTGGACTGACAATCAGCCTGAAGAAAACACAGGTCATGGTTCAGGATGTGGACTCACCTCCCTGCATTACAATCTCTGAGCATGAACTGGAGGTTGTCCATGACTTTGTGTACCTTGGCTCAACGATCTCCGACACACATTCTCTCGATACCGAGCTAAACAAGCGCATCGGTAAAGCAGCTACCACGTTTTCCAGACTCACAAAGAGAGTCTGGTCCAACAAGAAGCTGACGGAACATACCAAGATCCAGGTCTACAGAGCTTGCGTCCTGAGTACACTTCTGTACTGCAGCGAGTCATGGACTCTTCGCTCACAACAGGAGAGGAAACTGAGCGCTTTCCACATGCGCTGCCTCCGACGCATCCTCGGCATCACCTGGCAGGACAAAGTTCCAAACAACACAGTCCTGGAACGTGCTGGAATCCCTAGCATGTATTCACTGCTGAAACAGAGACGCCTGCGTTGGCTTGGTCATGTCGTGAGAATGGATGATGGCCGGATCCCAAAGGATCTCCTCTATGGAGAACTCGTGCAAGGAAAGCGCCCTACAGGTAGACCACAGCTGCGATACAAGGACATCTGCAAGAGGGATCTGAAGGCCTTAGGGATGGACCTCAACAAGTGGGAAACCCTGGCCTCTGAGCGGCCCGCTTGGAGGCAGGCTGTGCAGCATGGCCTTTCCCAGTTTGAAGAGACACTTTGCCAACAGTCTGAGGCTAAGAGGCAAAGAAGGAAGGCCCATAGCCAGGGAGACAGACCAGGGACAGACTGCACTTGCTCCCAGTGTGGAAGGGATTGTCACTCCTGGATTGGCCTTTTCAGCCACACTAGACGCTGTGCCAGAACCACCTTTCAGAGCGCGATACCATAGTCTTTCGAGACTGAAGGTTGCCAATACAATACAATACAAAATCTATGGTAAGGCCACACCTGCAGTATTGTGTCCAGTTCTGGTCACCACATCTCAAAAAAGACATAGTGGAAATGGAAAAGGTGCAAAAGAGAGCGACTAAGATGATTACGGGGCTGGGGCACCTTTCTTATGAGGAAAGGCTACGGCGTTTGGGCCTCTTCAGCCTAGAAAAGAGACGCTTGAGGGGGGACATGATTGAGACATACAAAATTATGCAGGGAATGGACAGAGTGGATAGGGAGATGCTCTTTACACTCTCACATAATACCAGAACCAGGGGACATCCACTAAAATTGACTGTTGGGCGGGTTAGGACAGACAAAAGAAAATATTTCTTTACTCAGCGTGTGGTCGGTCTGTGGAACTCCTTGCCACAGGATGTGGTGCTGGCGTCTAGCCTAGACGCCTTTAAAAGGGGATTGGACAAGTTTCTGGAGGAAAAATCCATTATGGGGTACAAGCCATGATGTGCATGCGCAACCTCCTGATTTTAGAAATGGGTTATGTCAGAATGCCAGATGTAGGGGAGGGCACCAGGATGAGGTCTCTTGTTATCTGGTGTGCTCCCTGGGGCATTTGGTGGGCCGCTGTGAGATACAGGAAGCTGGACTAGATGGGCCTATGGCCTGATCCAGTGGGGCTGTTCTTATGTTCTTATGAGCTCTCAAGGCACAGAACCATAATCAATATACTGCATAAGGGCTATATAGAAGTGCAGGGTCAGTACTAGAATCTCCTGGGCCCTGGAGCACAGGCTGGTTCTGGGCTCCTTTCCCCATGTATGTGCACAGTGCCCCCATACCGTTTGCATGTAAAACCTTCCATTTTCATCAAGTCTTTGGATATTTTTCCTAGAGTCAACAGATGATAACATTTTCTAATTTTTTTCATTATTATATAATACAGCTTCACATATTTTGCTGTCTATTTCTGGATTCATTTGGGGAGCTGATTCCAAAAATGGTATCAGTTTTCCCTATCATGCCTAGTTTCAGATATATGGCATAATCTTCTCAGTGAATAATACAAGCAGCTTCCTTGTAAGGAAGCATATATCATTACTTCCTCGCAAGGAAGCTGTTTGAATCATTCACTAATGAGGCAAAGATGTATCTCCAAAACTAGAGCTGACAGGGCAAAACTTATGTCATTTTGGAATCAGTACCTCAGATTTATATAAGACCACTGTAAATTCTGATTCTCAAATTCACAGACTTGTGTAATTTATAGGATTTTTTTTCTCCTAGTAAACTTTGTACTTTCAACACATGCTGGTTGAGCAGGATATACATATTTTAAAGAAATTGTTAAATGGGAATGGACTTCTGTACATCCAACAGAGCAGATAGGCATACCACAACTTAACAAATAGGCTCTGTTCTTTATTTCCAAAATTCACAGCACAAGACAGAAAAACCATTTTATCCCACCCATCCTCCCCCACACTTTTAACGTATTTGAGGGCTACTTTTAAATAGCTGAAACCTGCCCTGATTCAGCTCATCATGGAGTCTGAACATGGTGGCCATTCGGCAGTCAGGCTGTAAACACTACTCTTGACCTTTACAATGAAAATGTCATCACTGAAGATTCACCAGTTTGGTTTGCTGCGTAGGTGTCCTTATATTTGCTGAATGCACATCACACACATGAGATCCAGAAATAGACCCATCTGGGCTCGTCTTGGACTAACTTCAGCTGCATACAAGGTCTCAGAGTTAGAATAAAACAAACTCTGATATATAGAAAAGCATACCCAGCCATTCTCAACTTTCTTTTCTTTTTCTTTTTTTTTTGCTTAAGCCCGTAGGAACTTCTTTCAGGTTCCAGTTCCCTTCCCATCAAACAAGGATACAAAATGAACAGATAAACAAAAACATCCCCTTTTCACAAGTTTCAGTCTGTGACCCTTTTCAAACGTGCCAGGGCTCCTCAGAGGGCCATATGGCTCCCATTTGGAATGGCTGGTAGGCAGCTCATGCAAGTTATTATAGAAGAGTTTCAAAATTAATTGTGTAGAAAAAAAAAATTAAAGGTTTGCCTGATTTGCATAAATCTTTGTGCCTGAATTATTTTTAAAATGTTGAATACATGGAAGCCCCTGTATCCACGGATCATGGATTCAGTTATTCATGGATTGGATCTGTGGAGCCCCTCACATGTGCCCCCTTTGGAGGTGAGGGGAGCTCTTCTCCCCTCACCTCTGGGGGGGTCCTCTGAGCTGAAAAATGTCACTTCCCGTTTCTCTGTGAAATCAGAAGTGACATTTTTAATGCCTTATAAGGCATTTGGAGGCCTGGGGCTTACCTTCTAGGGCTCCCCCCTCTAGGGCTCCTAATGCCTTAAAAGGCATTAAAAACATCACTTCCAGTTTCACAGAGAAACTGGAAGTGACTTTTTTCAGCTCTAGAGCTCAGACTGAGCCTGGAAGAGGCCGCGTACAAATTTTTGCGGCCTCTGCTGGGCTCAGAAGACCCTCCAGAGGTGAGGGGAGCAGAGCTTCCCTTGACTTCGGCAGGTGGGGGAGAGGTTTTCACCCGTATCCGCTGTTTCAGCTAACAGGGGGGCACGCCTGTACTTTGTTTTCATGAGAATTGGGATGCTAAAGGAAATGGATGCATGATGCACTAGTAAGGGGGGTACTTTTCTCCTGAACCCTTGATGCTCCAGCCAGATCCCTTTTTACATTTATATCCCAGGGACACATTAATTCCTCATGCTTTATTATTTAAGGCCACAATCCTACACACACTCCTTTCCTGGGAGTCTCATTGAACACCTTGGGACTTACAATATTTACTTATTCAGGTAGGCATGGACAGGATTGTGCTTTAAGTTCCATATTGAACTGTTTGCAATACCAGGATACTTTTAAATATTGTGAATCCTACTTTCCAGTGACATGAAGCAGCAACATGGGCATGTCCATTGCTCTGAACATTCCTCCATTTCCCTTTTTCAAAGCTTCTTCTGTTTTCTATCTAGTCCATTGCAATCACTACATTCAATACCAGCACTGCTCACCGCCTATTAGTACCATTACGTCTGCCACATGTTTTCTTTTCCAACAAGGCATATTTCAAGGAAGCAAAATGCAATCTGCATGTATGTATCCATCCTTCCTGCTACAATTTTATTTATTTATTGGTTGACAAGTTATCATATGCAAAATCCTATTCTCTCCAGGGTTTTCTTATCTGCAGACTGAAAGCAGAAAAAGAATTTCCTGAGAACACAATACGCAGCAAGAAAAAGAATTATTTAAAAGAGAGAATCATTGCAACAGATGTCAATGACAATTAAGGCTGACTGCTGAAGCCCCAGAGGATTCAAACTGCAAAAAGATCTGTTTCATGCTACATTAGACACTGGAACAATTTCCATTGTCTACAGGTTGCCCATTCGTGATTCATCTGCCTGAAATGATAGGTGAGTTATTTCTAGCATAAGGCTGGCTAATTAAGCTGATGCCATGCTGAAAACAAAGGCTTATTTTAAATGTTATGGAGTATTTAATACTTAATAAAACTTGAGAGCAGGTAGTATAACTTTGGAAGTTAGCATGCTGTTTCTCTATTTCTTTCAACACATGGGACTGATCAACCATTTAAAATGCACTGTTAAGAACCAGACTACTTCGTTTCTCCCCAGGTATCATAGAATCAGTTCTTCCCCCAACTCTTTCCCCAGTAAGCCCACTCAACTCTGGGAATTCTTGGGTATCCTTAATAGAATATCTGAAGTGAATAGCACACAACACTTCCAGTTACAATGCAGAACCTAGTAGGGGTGGCAGCCAGGTCTGTCAGTGAGTGAGGACCCATAGAGGGTGACCAGATATCATAACTGCAAAAGAGAACAAGGCACCCCAAAATGTAGGACACTCAAGAAAAATGTACCAAAGAAATGATATAAACACTCATATATTGATTTCATGTAGTTAATTAAAACACAGTACAGGATCAGTATAATTATTCAAAAGGGTTCTGTTCCAAGAACTCATGTTGATGGCAAAAAACGCACTAAAGCAAATAAATTTTAAAAAAAGTTTCTTTGCTCTGGTGATTTAAAAACAGCCTTGATGACCTTTGTAATGCACACAGACGCCATAAGTCTCTCTCCAGGCGCTTAGGCTTCACTAGAAGGCAGCAATCCCTCCCTTCACCAGGAGCCCCAGCAATGGGGAAAGAACAGAGCAGGTGATAATCACTGCCATTTAGCCTTGTTTCAGGTGCTCAGGGAGAAGTGAAGCCTACAGAGAATGATTGTCAGCCAGCTGCCCTCTCTGGCATTATTAAACTGTTTTCCTTTAAAGGGCCCTTCTCATCAGCTTTGACATAGAAAAATCTGTAAATACTTAGTGATACAAGTGATTACAGGTATATCCTGTCTCTCTGCAACAGTAAAAAACAGTTTTTTTAAACTGTGATTTTAAAGGGGTACATTTTTTCCCTTCTCCAGGGATCAGCACATTCCTTCTCATTTGCAGGGGCCATTTGTGTTGAGTCAAATCCGTGTATAAAAAAATCCTGTATAAGACTGGGCCTGTAGTACTTATTACTAAATTTAAAACTATATTTCACATAATTAATTACATATAATTTATTAATTACAAGAAGGCTATGCAGTGCCTTCTCACAGGGAAAAGGAGGCCATTTAAGTTCTTTTCCAGGTCACCAGGCTAAAAAAGAAGACATGTCCTGGAAAAAGAGGGTATCTGGTTACCCTGCCCCATACTCAGACTGGTGATCAGGCTGAACCCTGAATCTTCAATACTACTGGTGCATAACTGTCAATAGTGATACTGGCTAATTGACCATAAAGGAGAAGGTGGAGGTTCACGGCTTTGTCCCAATACCCTCAACAGTCTGACACAGGCAATGGAACCTGGGTAATACAAAAGGTAGTTTTGTGTGTGAAGGAGAAAGTGAAGAGAAAAATAATCCTTGCTTGTTTTGAGAGAGGAAATGGCAAATGTCTGCTTGTTCTACTGCATTTCTTGCTTTGAAAGCCCCAGAAAATCAATTGAAAGTGAAAACTATTGGGAAGGGGGAGCCAATACTGTTATAATGGATAAAATCCAAAAGGTGTGCTTATGGCTGCAGATATAAATACTTAATGTTAATGGTTGCTCTTCAAGGTGGGAGGGAAAAAAGGGGGGGAAAGATTGTTGATGTATGATTATGTAAATATAAGTGGAATGTATACATTAAAATTATACATAAATAAAAAAAGAAAGTGAAAACTATTGAAGAAACATGAAAACAACCTCTTTGTGACATCCAGGAGCTGTGTGAAGACTCTTTGCCCCTCTTCTTATCCTGATACTAAAGAGGTTGCTTGGTAAACTGGATTAGACTGCTGGATTAGACTGTTGTCTGCTGGAACTAAACAGGACCAGACTGTTTAACTTCCTGTTTAACTTGGGACCAGACTATGACTTCCTGGTGACTGAGGCAGCATGCCACATACTGCTCCCCTTACCTTGTGATATGCCAGCCTCTGCTCTTCCCACTCTCCAATGTTCTAGCTTTGCACTCTCCTATTCCCCCATATTTCCTCTTCCTCTATGCATAAGGTTCTCCTTCTACTCTTTGGATTGGAAAAGGAAGGAGGAACAGTGGGAGCTGGATAGAGATTGACCCCCAATCTGTTGCCTAAAACAACCACTTCACATGGGTTAATGGGTGGGCCAGCTCTGGAACCAAATGTACCAAAAAATGCAATCAGGAGCTATTGAGTAAGCAACAGGAACTCTTTGAATCACAAGTAATTACACCACTGTAGAGATCTTGATGGGATACTAAATGCCTTCCAGCTTCCAATCGTTAATCCCCTAATTTGTTAAAGTCTATGACCCACTTTCTCAGTAACTTGGCTGAAAGACATAGAACACTGTCAAATGAGAGTGCACCATTCTACTTAAATAATAAAGCCAACTTCTTGATTAACACAAACAACAAAGTGGCAAATCAAAGAAATAAAAAAAAAACCTCAAACATTATTCCTAGTTTAATAACTGGATTTGCTCTGGATTTTTTTAAAAGACAGTTTACATTGTTACTGAAGCAAGGAACAATGGTTTCTATTTAAAACCCTAGCAGAAAGATGCCACATAGAATCCAGTGGGTGTAGTTTTTTTTCCAACTCCATAACTGAAGACCCTAACAAAAGACTTAGAGCTGCACTACAAACTTATATTTAAGAAATGAGCTTAAAACTGCAAGTGTCTCTTTTTCACAAAAGATATCTAGGGAAGGGCAATATGACTCAGGATTGCAGTGCATGGGGAAGAAGGGAAATACTTTATCTTGCCCATTTTCCCACCAAAAATCTCCCTCCTCTGTTTGCTGTTTAACCCTGAAGTGGCTTCTGGTGGAAAAATGGTGCAGGTGAAAAATTAACATTTACATGTGCACGTGACAATCCCAATCTGAATCCTGCCCAATGCAACTGCTATTTATGGAAAGAAAAAAAGACTTGCATTTTCAAGTCTACCTCTTATTGATAGCTTTAACATTATGTTAAATGTTAAATGTTAAATGACATCTGCAAGAGGATCTGAAGGCCTTAGGGATGGACCTCAACAAGTGGGAAACCCTGGCCTCTGAGCGGCCCACTTGGAGGCAGGCTGTGCAGCATGGCCTTTCCCAGTTTGAAGAGACACTTTGCCAACAGTCTGAGGCTAAGAGGCAAAGAAGGAAGGCCCATAGCCAGGGAGACAGACCAGGGAGAGACTGCACTTGCTCCCGGTGTGGAAGGGATTGTCACTCCCGGATTGGCCTTTTCAGCCACACTAGACGCTGTGCCAGAACCACCTTTCAGAGCGCGATACCATAGTCTTTCAAGACTGAAGGTTGCCAATACATAACATTATGTAGTTTGGCTCTTACTTGTATTTTTAGGAAACTTTGGAGTTAACCTGTAAACACAACATAATCCAGCATGGAGTACAATGGGTTTGTTCTAGCCAGGCAACATAGAGTTGGGATGATTTGATGATCTGATGTTTCCAGGAAACTACTAGGAGCACACAATTGGTCCTCTTCACCAATGGTGACTGTAATGGAAGATCAGAAGATCATCAGGTGGATGATGTGGTGTGGACAGCAATTCCATGTTTTGACAGCTGGTTGACAGCTCTGGGAAGGGAAGGGCTGGCTCCACTGCTATAATCAATCAAGGCCAATGGGGACTCTGATGGACACCTGAGCTTCATTTGACCTTGGTGGGACTTTGAATGGACATGGACTGAAGAGATGGCTCACCTGAGCCTAATTTGGACTTAACAAGGGGCTAATGAGGTAGCTCACAGGTGAGCTGCATTTTGGATTATGAGACATCCAAGGATAAAAGGCAGCTTCAGAAGGTGACAGAGCTACCCTGACCCAGAGAGAGATGCTACCTGACCCAGAGTTATGTGACTCATATCTGTGGGAAAAGAGGACTGCCAGGACCCTGCTGGAGGACACAGAAGAGAGGACTACCAGGACCCTGCTGGAGGAGACACTCTGCTGTAGAGGACAATGCTGCACAGGAGGGACTGTACTGCAGAAGACTGGACTGGGAAGACTGGACTGTGCTTTGGAGACTGGATTGGACTGGAGGCTTCAGACCTTTACCCACTGAGTTAAGTGGAGTTTTGGGGAGGGAAAACCTCTGGACAAGAGGACTTGCAGGAAGTGTGTGTGTTTGTAGCAATAAATTCTTGTTAATTGCTCAATTGATAAGGAGTTCTGTTCATTTCTTTGCACACCACAGCTGCTGTTCTTGGAAAAGGAGGATGTTAATTAGCCAAAAGTGAGCATTAGAAGGGAGTTGAAATATTTGGATGGGACAGTGACCAATGCAGGCACAGGCTTCAGAAGCTTATTTTTGACTCAGACATCTGAGGACAAAATAGTCCAATCTCTATGCAACAATTTCAGACACTTCCATATAAGTTCTATTTACCAATAAATGGTTTATCATTGACGTAGTTTTAAGTAACAGTCTTCTTGAGTCACCAGCAAAACTAAAAACAAACTCTGAAACCACTGCTGTTTCTCTGGACCCAAAAGAAATAAACTAATGGCCCAGTCCTATCTTCCACATAAACCGCTGGCATGAGTGTTCTAGCAGCATAAACAGCTCTATAGCTGTCACAAACACAAGCACAGCCTTGTTGCCATGACAAGCAGCCAGCAGCTGGGTCTGCACAATGTTGGGGAGTGGACCTGCTGCCACAAGTTTGTGCAGAGGTCAGGAAGGAAGTGGAAGTGGGTGGAATGGGGAGACAATGGGGCAGGAAGGAGAGAGGAATAGGCCTAGGAAGGGGATGGGTTTGGTGGCAGCACCCACTGAATCCTAACCCCCTTCCTGGGCCTACCCCCCCAATCCAACCTAAAGTTTTTTGAGTTCCTTGGTGGAAGGATGGAATACAAATGTTGTCCCTGTTATTGTTGTGTAAATTTGCTTTGTGATTCCAAACACTGTGATGTTAAAGAAAAACAAATTCTTTGAGAGTAACTTTGGTTGTGATGTATATGGAGGGGGCAAGAGGGCTGGTCTAGAGGACACTGGCAGCTCCCTGAACATCTGAGAATGTCAAGACCTTGAAGCAGCTGACAAGCTGAGCTGACTGATTCCACCTGCTCTTGGTGTGAGCAAGAAGCATCTTGGCTGCCCTCCATGTGAGAGATGGAGCTGCTTGTCAGCTTGCGTGGGAGAACTGGAGGACAGAAGTGAGACCAAACCAGGAAGATCCATTCTGAAATGTTGTCAGTTCTTGAAAGAGAGAACCTCTATGATTGTAAAAATCCCCTTGAGGCATTTAGAAACACCTGCCTATGTAAACCACCTTGAATAAAGTCAGAGGAGTAATCCAATCACCAGAAAGGCAAATACCTAGTTGTTGTTGTTATTATTATTATATGCAGATGGGAAATCAAGCACAAATGCCATCTACTACCTGTTCCTCTACTTTCTCATTCCTTCTGAAAAAGAAATTTGTGTAAACTGTTTCCATGTCAAAAACATGACTATCTCTCAGGTGGGGAAAATGTGAAAATTCTACTGTGGACATGATGGAGATGACATAGACAGATAGTGCAAAGGGCTCTTATACTGCCTACTTTCTCAATATTTGTGCCACATACAAAGCCAGTCTGAAGCTTTCCAAACAAGCATAGTGTTTGAGCACTCTTAGACTTCGTATGTTTTCTGTAGTATATACACACAAACGCCCACACTCCAGAGTTCCACAGCCAGCATAATTTAGGTGTAGCAGCAGTCCAGCCTTCTATCCTGGATGTAAAATCATGGTACATAAGAACAGTCCTGCTTGATCAGGCCATAGGACCATCTCATCCAGCTTCGTGTATCTCACAGAGGCCCCCCCAAATGCCTCCGGGAGTACACAAGACAGCAAGAGATCTGCATCCTGGTGCCATCACTTGCATCAGGCATTCTGATGTAACCCACTTCTAAAATCAGGAGGTTGTACATACACATCATGGCTTGTAACCCATGATGGACTTTTCTTCCAGAAATTTGTCCAATCCCCTTTTAAAGGCATCTAGGCCAGATGCCATCACCACATCCTGTGGCAAGAGTTCCACAGACTAACTACACACTGAATAAAGAAATATTTTCTTTTGTCTGTCCTAACTCTCCCAACACTCAGTTTTAGCGGATGTCCCCTGGTTCTACAGTTAAGTGAGAGGGAAAAGAGCATCTCTCTACTCTGTCCATCCCCTGCATAATTTTGTATGTCTCAGTCATGTCCTCCCTCAGGCACCTTTTTTCTAGACTGAAGAGCCCCAAACATTGTAGCCTTTCATTAAGGAATGTGGCCTGGCCCAGTAATCATTTTAGGCCGTAATCCTAACCAATTTTCCAGCATCAACATAAGGGCAATGCAATTCTAAGGTAAGGGAACAAACATTGCCTTACTTTGAGGAGGCCTCCATGACTGAGACCCAACTGCAGGATGCAGCACGTACCCCACTGGCACAGCTATGCCAGTGCTGGAAAGTTGGTTAAGATTGTGCCCTTAGTCACTCTTTTTTGCACCTTTTTCATTTCCACGATATCCTTTTTGAGATTACCAGAACTGGATGCAATATTGCAGGTGTGGCCTTACCATCAATTTGTAAAATAGCATCACAATTTTAGCTGTTTTATTCTCAGTAGTGATTTCTACCATGCTTTGAACTCAAATTGAGAACTTGGCATGAGTGCTCATTACTTCTCCAGGGTTAAGAGAGAAACGCAATACAGAATTATACAGTTTGACTATTAAACCATTCTTCACAATAACATGGAAGACTGCAGGGAAATGGCTAAATAAACCTCCCCAATTGGTTCATAAAATGTCTTTTCTATCTGGTATTTCATGGGATAGAAAGAAGCCTGACAAATGGAAAGGAAAATTGGGGCAACATAATGAAGGTATTGCCATACTGACTTTATGTTGATTGATTGACACACCATAATATACATTTGATCCCAGGACGCAAAATGTGATTGCTTGCATTAGATGTCCATGGTGTGCCTGAATAACTTTATTTCTTGCTACTTTTTCCTAGTGTTCCTTTGGTTGCTAAGGGGATGCTATATTACTGATATTACTGGTAGGTCAGTGTTATCCTGGTCTTTCAGTATAATAGTATTATTGCAGCCTTGCAAATCACATAAATGAAATTGAAAAAAAAATGTGTGACACTAGCTGAGAAGCACCAGATATAATTGCCAATTTTGAATAATAAAATCACGGCCCAATCCTATCCACACTTTCCTGGGAGTAAGCCCCATGACTCTAATGGGACTTACTTCTGAGTAGACATGCATAGGATTGGGCTGTCACACACCTAAGCACTAACTGGAAAAGGTATTGACAGGGCAACCAAACTAACCAGCAGGTTGGAACAACTTTCTGCCTTCTCACATCAGGGCAATATCACTGGAGGGGGCTACTAGTACCATTCTCTGCTCTACCTTAAGTCTTCAACTTGCTTGCTAGGTGTCCAGCCTTCTGTCTTTCCTGCCCACGTTACTTCTCATGCCTGACAGTGTCCCAAATTTAAACTTCACCATTCCAAAGACAGCATTTGGAACTTGAAAAAGCAACTAGAAACAATGATCGACTAGAAATGCTTGAGAAGACAGGAAGGCTATTAAATGAACACAACCTGATAGTAGCTGGAAACTGAACCCAGTGAGGCAATGTATCATTAAACAAGACATGTACAGCCAGAGGAACAGAATTCAGGCATTATAGTCCACTGCTCTAAAGTGGAATTAACAATAGTGTTTTATCCTTTGGAAAACTGCAAAAATACAAATTATGTTGCTTTTGTTATAAAGGTAAGGTTGACCATTTCATATGTGGTAAATATGTACAGGTATTAAATCTGTTTACTTTCTGGTAAATGGTAGCTGAGATGTAGATATATCTAATTTATACAGTAGTATATATATTATTCAGTTTCCCTTAGATCTTTAGATCCAATAATACAATTTCTTAACTTTATAAAACATTTCTACTGTTCCTCAGGAAAACAATATGAAACATGTTGTTCCTGAGGAACAGTAGAAATCTCTTAATACAGTGATTCCGAAACTGGTGGGTCACAACCCACTGAAGCAGGACATTCCCCCTTGAGGGGAGTGGCCCTCTTCGATGGTAGTGACAGTGCTGCAGAGATTACAGAGCTGCCAGTGTCAAGGGGCTTATTTTTTACCTTTGGGGCAGAGCTGGCCTCTTGCAGGGTCCTGGCAGCTTCTGTAAACAGCCCTTATCTTCAATCAGCAGCTATTTCTGATTTTTGAGTGAAAGTATGGCAATTAATCTCATCCATGAAGCTAAGGGCTTATTATTTTTATTTATTTATTCAATATATATCCCGCTTTTCTCGCACAAGGACACCCAAAGTAAAATATAAAACACTATCATAAATCATTAAAACAGAACGCACACACACCAATTTAAAAGTCAAAAATATAAAATTATTTGAGATCTCAACTAAAATGTTTAAAATGAAGCAAAATTTGTTTCAAGCTGTAATATACCTAATTAACCAATTTTCATTAACAAACAGCACAACCCTATTCTGCAACTGCTGCACCGGAATAGTCTGCTGCAAACTTGTCATAAAGCATTTTGCGACAGTCTAGCACTTAGGAGTGTCAGTGGAAGAGCCTGTCATGTCCTCCTGGTACCAGATTCAGAGGAAAAGCACACAGGAGCAGGTAAGAGCGGCTCCGAGCAGCACAGGGTTGGAGGAAGGGAGGGGTAGGAAGGGGAAGTGGTGTAGGAGGGCAGGGGAGAGCAGGGGATGTACAGATCAGGTTCTGGAAAGGGGCGAGATCAGAGGCAGCCACACAAACCATATACTATCCCCCTCCCTGAGCCTGAAAACCCAACACAAGTCAACTCGGATTTGCACCAGCTATTTAGCAGAAGCAGATCCAAATTGCCCCACCGAACAGGCTGGAGCTTTGCACAGGGTAAGGAGATGAATGTCCCCTTACCTCAAGGAGACCTCCAACCTGCTCAACCCACACTTAGGATGCAGTGCAGTCATGCTGGTCCCACTGCATTGGCACGGGTTAGAATTGGGCTGAAATAGTCTGACGAATCTTCTTGGTTAAGAATTGTGAAGTTTTTATTTACTTCGCAAATTATAGAAGTTTTCCCTCCTCTTTAATTAAGTCTACACATTTTTTCTTATTTTCTAAAAATGATCTGTAATATTGGTAAATATACTAAACAAATATTAAAAATAAAAATAATGTATAAGACAAAATAGAAACAGACATGAAGGATGGAAGGGGAAAGTAGAAATACAAAGGCCTGCTGACTAATTTTTCAGTGTAAAAAATGTATAGACAATTTTCCACAAGCACTCTTTCTTCATATATGGAGTGTCTAAATTGCTAGATTACAAAAAAGCAAACCAGAAAGCAAAAGGTCTATGATATAATTATTTGGAAGACACATATCCACGACACATTTCCTCTTCAGATGTCTGTACAGCAAAATTTCATATCTTCACAACTGTATAATTGTACAATTATGTGTCATTTCCAATAGAAAGTCAATCAGTAGCCCTTCAGTCTCCCTCCCTTGAACCCCCTTCTTGGTCGTTTCACATTGCATTATTTATTTTAAGAATACAGTACTATTATCATGCTGGTTAATTCATAAGGCATGGAATGATTTGGAGCATACTTCACACGAATAGCTGCATTCTTACAAATGACTGACATAGGACAATATCAGTCACAACTAATCTAGATGGAAGAGAAAAACATTCTTTCCACATTATTATACAGCTTAATCCTATGCTGATGCTGTGCTGGCGTTGTAGCAACGACAGTGCGACATTAGCAGAACAACTGCCATATCCAAGGCCCATCTAAATGCAGAAGACCACAGTCCAGGTAATAACATGCTTGTGCAGCTCTCCCAGTAATGCCACCAGCATCCATTGAAACCCCAACCCAGCCCAACATCCATGGAATGACAGCCTGATGTCAGTACAATGCTGGCCCAAAGTGCAAGAAGCCAACTACCATGTCTACATGGAGGGCAGGTGAAGGGCGTTCCGGGGGGGGGGGGCAGGAAGCAGGAAACAGGGCTGGGACCTGGCAGTTATGCTGGATCCCAACCCCGTTCCCCAAGTAGTGTGGAGTGGCTGCAAGCCATTCTGTTCTCCTTGGACTTGTGTCAACTCCTGAGGTGGTGCTGGTCCAAGGAGACCCATTGGGACTGTGGTGGCTTACCCGGGGATAAGGGAAAGAGTTTCCCCTTGCCTCTGTCTGAACCACTTCTGGCCCTAATCTTGCGCTGGATGGGCCTCTTGGCCTGCTTGTTCCAGCAAAAGATAGGATTGCACTGTCAGAGGCTTAGACCCAAAACTTAATCAGCAGTATCACTGCCTGAAAATTGTTCCAGCAGTGCATACCAAACCACTACTGGTGACATCATGGAGGCCCTGTGCATGGCAGAGAAGCGAAGAATACCTGCGGATTTAGATAAGTTGGCAGCATGAGCACAATGGGGTGAACAGGTGAGTGTAATGGGGTAAAACAGTGGAGGGTTGGGGGTATATCGGAGGCAGGAGGGGATGGCATTTGGCACAGGTGACTTGCACAGGAAGCCTTCCCCTCTGGAGCAATACCGCCTTTGTCACCTTGGACTTGCGCCAGCTAAAGACCTGGCGCAGGCCAAGGAGACCCATTGCTGTTCTGAAGGGTAATGGAAAATAATTTCCCTTCCCCTTCCCAAGCCTCCCAGTTATGCCCCCCATCAGCTCCTACAGCACTCCCTGCTTTGGTGTGTCTGCATACTATGGAGGAGAAAAGCATAGGAATGCTCCCAAAAATTGATTAAAAATAAAAATCCCCATTCCATTTTAGCCATTCCCCTTTTTCCTCCTGCCTCCTTTGGAGGGGGAGGGTACTCTGTTAGCTGCTATTGTAAGACAAAAGGCACAATCCTAGCTTGTTCTACTCAGAAGTATGTTCTTGCACCAACCTTGTTTGGGATTTTCTTCGCTGTCCTGCTCAAGCATGCCTTTGGAACTGCAACAGAAGGCATCTATCTCCGGACCAGATCAGATGGAAAGCTCTTCAACCTCTCCAGACTGAGAGCAAAGTCCAAAGTCCAGCTGAAATGTCTGTGTGACTTCCTCTTTGCCGACGATGCAGCTGTCACTACCCACTGCCAAAGATCTCTAGCAGCTCTTGGATCGTTTTAGCAAGGCCTGCCAAGATTTTGGACTGATGATCAGCCTGAAGACAACACAGGTCATGGTTCAGGATGTGGACTCACCTCCCTGCATTACAATCTCTGCGCATGAACTGGAGGTTGTCCATGACTTTGTGTACCTTGGCTCAACGATCTCCAACACTCTTTCTCTCGATACCGAGCTAAACAAACGCATCGGTAAAGCAGCTACCACATTTTCCAGACTCACAAAGAGAGTCTGGTCCAGCAAGAAGCTGACGGAACATACCAAGATCCAGGTCTACAGAGCTTGTGTCCTGAGTACACTTCTGTACTGCAGCGTGTCATGGACTCTCCGCTCACAACAGGAGAGGAAACTGAACGCTTTCCGCATGCACTGCCTCCAGCGCATTCTTGGCATCACCTGGCAGGACAAAGTTCCTAACAACACAGTCCTGGAACGTGCTGGAATCCCTAGCATGAATGCACTGCTGAAACAGAGACGCCTATGTTCTCTCGGTCATGTCGTGAGAATGGATGATGGGCGGATCCCAAAGGATCTCCTCTATGGTGAACTCGTGCAAGGAAAGCACCCTACAGGTAGACCACAGCTGCGATACAAGGACATCTGCAAGAGGGATCTGAAGGCCTTAGGAATGGACCTCAACAAGTGGGAAACCCTGGCCTCTGAGCGGCCCGCTTGGAGGCAGGCTGTGCAGCATGGCCTTTCCCAGTTTGAAGAGACACTTTGCCAACAGTCTGAGGCAAAGAGGCAAAGAAGGAAGGCCCATAGCCAGGGAGACAGACCAGGGAGAGACTGCACTTGCTCCCGGTGTGGAAGGGATTGTCACTCCCGGATTGGCCTTTTCAGCCACACTAGACGCTGTGCCAGAACCACCTTTCAGAGCGCGATACCATAGTCTTTCGAGACTGAAGGCTGCCAATACAATACTCCCAGGAAAGTGGGGTTAGGATTGCAGCCAAACAGTCTCTAGGTCTCAGTTTGCATCAGTTTGCAATTAGCAGATATACACAAAACAAAGTCTTCCCCTCCCCCAGCAAATTCATCACTACCCCCCTCCCTTTCCAAAACCCTCCAGGTGTGCTGCTAACAAACTTGGGGCACAATCCTAACCAAGTGTACTCAGAAGTAAGTCCTATTTTGTTCAATGGGGCTTACTGTCAGGTAAGTGTGGTTAGGATTGCAACCTCAGAGTGCTGGCAGCCTTGTTTCTAGTGTATAATACCTTCACCCCATTTTGGGAGTAACTGAGGTGAGGTGTTATAATGGGGAGCCATGGCCAATGGCTACAAAGATCAGGGGAGGTGCGAGCAGGAAAAGTTTGAGAACCAATGCGTTTAGGTAATTGTTTGACTCAGTCATGCCTCAGGGTTCTTTGTATTCTCCCTATCTCTCTTCCATTTAGCTATGTTGCCTCCATTTCTGTCTAGTTGTCCATGCCTGTAGGACATATTTTTCAGCATACTTTGTGTAACCTATCTCCTACCCACCCCATTCCACACTTCTACTTATAGAACCTGACCGCTGGGATTATCCCACTAGCCATAATCTTGGGGCTGATCATAATCCATGATCACAAGGACATTTAACTGCTGAGACTCCCCCTCCCTTCCTAGAACTTCAGTGGTAGCAGTGGCTTCACTAGGAAGGTGCGGAGGGTGCGGGCCTCACATGGTGAAGTGCACAAGGGGGGTGACATGCTAAAATTGCGGTGGTTAGGAGTAACCCCATCATATTATATACCATTGGATGCAGAATGTCCAGCAGAATGCAATGCAAAAAAACCAGAGCTAAATATCTCCTTTCTATCAAAAGTTAGGGCCAAAATAGAGAACAAAAAAATATATGGGGCCCTATGGAAAGTGAAAGTGAGCTGTATCGCGCGTTTACTCATGAGTTTGCCTTAGTTTGTCAGAAAGGGCAGGCTGAGAGGAATCCAACAACACCAGAATGGTTCTGATCCAATGAATGCAGCCCCCAAAAACACCTGAGAAGGAAGTCCCTCCCTCCCAAGAGATGAATGTATTGAGCCCTATGGTAAGCAAAAATAAGCCTCACGGTTGTGTTTACTCATGAGTAAGCAAAAGTGCCTTGTCTGGTGTGGAAGATCAGGTGAAGGTCTGCAAAGCTACCAGAATGGCCCTGATCCTATGCACCTGCAGCTAAACAAGTGCTCCAGAAGGCAGCCTCCCCCCCACGCTAAAAAGGATCAAAACAGGCTTCAGCTGATAAGGTGAACTTTTTTAAGACTTGCAAAGCCAGGTGGATCCTGACAGTGATCTGGTTTAAATAGAAGTTCTTTGAACTGGGCACTGGGTAGAGCTGAAAACCTTACTGGTTTTGGAGGGGGGGGGGTGTTGTTGCAGGCAGGCTACAGAGGAAATTCACTTGGTGAAACAGGGCTGTCTTCTGCTTATTTAATTACTTGTTTTACTTTAATTATTTATACTTATTTATTTTAATTTGCCTGATGATGTTACTTCTACCATGACATCACTTCTGGTGGGTCTTAGATTGTCATTCTAAAAAGTAGGTCCCAGTGCTAAAAGTTTGAGAACTGCTGCAATAAGGTGTTAGTAAGTTGACACCTGGGGGTGTGTGTGACACCACTAGTGACCAAAATCACTAAAATCACAGTTTGGAGGAATAATGCCATTATGTTATATATCAGGGGTGCCCAAACCCTGGCCCTGGGGCCACATGCGGCCCTTGAGGCCTCTCAATGCAGCCCCCAGGGAGCCCCCAGTCTCCAATGAGCCTCTGGCCCTCCAGAGATTTGTTGCAGCCCACACTGGCCCGACACAACTGCTCTCAGCGTGAAGGCAACTGTTTGACCTTTTTGCATGAGCTGTGGGATGAGGGCTTCCTCCACTGCTTGCTGTTTCATGTCTGTGATGCAGTAGTGGCAGCAAAGGAAAGGCCAGTTTTGCTTTGTGCAAGGCCTTTTATAGGCCTTGAGCTATTGCAAGACCTTCATTCATTCATATAAGTTCATCTTTAATATATTCATTAATGTAAACTAATATAAATTTATTCAAATTTTAAATGTAAATTAATTCTTTCTTTCCCCGGCCCCCAATGCAGTGTCAGAGAGATGATGTGGCCCTCCTGCCAAAAACTTTGGACACCCCTGTTATATATCAATCAATGCATCATTTCATGCAGAATGTGTTCTGTCTTTTTTCTATCAAAAGGTACAGTCAAAAAACCAGTGGGGACGGAGTGATGGTACATCACCATGCCCACCACCTGGGGTGTTGGTCGGCCCACTGCGTGGGGGGTGATGTGCTGGCATCCTGCACCGGGTGATGCGAACCCTAGTGACGCCACTGAGTGGTAAGGCTATGGGCAAGATCCAAATGCTTAACTCTGGTGGGGTAATGGACAACCTCCTACCCCATGAAATGAAGAGGGATTTTGGATCATGACTGTTTTAATATTATTATAGTATAACTATACTGACAATTCCAGGTGCAAAGAGCTTTCTGCATTGTTGGTGGTCTAACAAAATAATCACAATAATTGCATTTGAATTTGACCAACATGGGAAGCTGAAAAACCAATTAAAAAAAAAAATTAGAAAAAAATAGGGCTACATGGAACAGATATTGCCATTAGCAGACTGCAAGCCCTGGTATTGATCAAAACAAATGTATTTCTCTCTAAAGAACTAATGACCTTGAAAAACAGATGTAATGGTTCAATAAGAAAGACCAGTATCGTAACTGTTGATTTCCCTGTGTTGACTCATACTTTCAGAAATATTTTCTGCTACAGTTATTTAAGTACCTTAAAATAGAAATACCTTCACAAAGCAAAATAAGAATCTTCTTAGAGGTAATTATATTTTCCCCTAATTCTTTGAATGATCAAAGGCTGTATGTGTCCTTGTCCCTGCTACAGTGTACATTGTTCCTGTTTACTTCATAGTATGTTTACTTTCTGTTTTTATGGAGGAAAAGTCCATCACAGGTTACAAGCTGTGATGGGTATATGCAACCTCCTGGTTTTAAAAGTAGTCTACCTCAGAATGCTAGATGCAAGGAAGTGGCAACAGTATACAAGTATCTTGTTGTCTTGTGCGCTCCCTGAGGCATCTGGTGGGCCACTGTGAGATGTAAGAAGCTGGACGAGATGGGTCCTTGGCCTGATCCAGCAGGGCTCTTCTTATGTTCTTAAGGGCGCAATCCTAACCCGTGCTGGAACAGGCAAGTCAGGAGGCTTGTGCTGTATCTAGCGCAGGATTGTGGCCAGAAGCAACTTGGCCAGAGGTAAGGGGAAACTTTTCCCCTTACCCCTGGATAAGGGCTGCTGGCCATAATGGTCTCCTTGGACTTGTGCCACCTCTGGATCTGCCAGATCCCAGACCCGCCTCCTGCTCCCTGCCCACCCGCCTCCAGGGCTGCCCGTCGCCTGCCCTCTCCCCACCCAGGAACGCCTGCCTCCCTCCTCCCCACCCCCCACGCCTACCTTTTCCGCTTGTGTCGGTGCAGACGGGCTGACACAAGTGGCTAAGTGGAAGTCGGCGCGGAGGCTTATGTCAGCCTCCACAGGCTGGCGTTTCTTGGAGCGCCGGCCTGGCTTCCCCTCGAGGAGGCACAAACGTGACTCGGGCAGGCATAGGGCGCAGTTTGGATTGCACCCTAAATGAGTTGCAAATCTGTTCAACAATCAAGGACACAAAACAATTATGTAGGACTACATACGATCCCTGCCAGAAATCCAAGGGAGCTATTGCTACTTGGTGTAGGCCAGGGGTCTGCAAACCCCAGCCCGGGGGCCAGATGCAGCCCATGGCGAGCCTCTATCCAGTCTGTGGCAAACCTCTGGTCCCTTGCAAGCCTCTGTCCTGCTCATCCAAATGTGACCAAACATGTGCTCCAGTCTTCCCACATGCCTCCTGTCAGAATGCCTTCTGAAGGCCTAAAAGTGTCACTTCCTGGTTTTCCTGAAAAACCAGAAGTGACATTTTTGGATCGTCTGAAGGCCTGAGGCTGTCAAATGTATTTATTTAAATTTTATATTTAAAATTTATTTTTCTGGCCCTCGACACCTTGCCAGATATTGGATGTGGCCCTCAGGCCAAAAAGTTTAAAGAGACAATATTGGTGTAGACAGTACTGACCTAGCTGGATTGATGGTCTGACTGACCATAACCCAGCTTTGAATGTTCACCCATCATCACAACTAATGGTTACTTCAGTTTTCCTTGACATTGACTTTTCAAATAATGACTCTTTGCCTTTATTAGTCTTGTTCACTGTCTAACTACAGGATGTCTTGGAAAAAAAGACATCACATTTTAATGAGTGCTAATTTATACATACATCCTTGTAGAAAATCTGCAACACTCAGACATTTAATGAAAGCAGTTGAAGAGATGTGTGGAACTATCCCAGCAGACCTGTTGGTGGACATCTGCAAATCCATTACAGCCCAATCCTATCCTTTCCCCCTCCCCGGCAATGCAGCTGCAGCAAAAAGGCTTGTGCTGCATCCTGTGTAGAGGGGCAGATTGTGAAGCTTGGGAGAGGTTTTCCCATGAGGCTTGGGAAAGAGGCAAGGGAGAGGTTTTGGGGAAAATATTTTCCCTTATGTCTACATAAGCCTCCTATTCACCAATGGGACGCTTTGGACCTGCGCCAGATCTTTAGTTGGTGCAAATCCAAGGAGAGAAAGGGTGCTTGCCAGCTGCTATTGGAGGGGACACCATCTAGTGGAGGTCACCTGCACTGGGCACCACTGCCATCTGCGTCCTAACATGCTTCTTGCCCTCCATTCCGCTCCATTCTGCCCTCCACCTTGCCTCATTCCACCCCTGCTGCTAACTCACTGTCATCATCAGGCACTCCTCAGTCTTCCAGCAAGTGGTGGGCCTCTGTATCCTCTCTACCAGTGCTCCAGCAATGCACAGGTTTGCACACTGCTAGAGTGGATTTCACACCTGAAAGGCAGAATCCACTGCCAAAACACTAGTTTCAGCAGTGGAGAAGTATTGGGCTGTTAGTCAGTGACATCAGTGGAGTATAGATGCCCATGAGAAACATTTCAAGCACTTGGTCTAATTCAACCATTTTCAACCACTGTGCCATGGCACATTGGTGTACCATAGAATATCCGCAGGTGTGATGCAGAAGTTTGGGGGAGGATAATTGTTAGTAGGGCCACTGAGGGATGTAGGCCCCTGTTGGCATTACAGTGTGCATCGTCAGTTGTCAAAAAAACTGATGGTGTGCCTTGACAATTTTAGTGCCTTGTCTGTGTGTTGTGAGATGAAAGGCTGAAAATCGCTGGTCTAATTCATTCACTTACTTACTTAGGCCACAATCCTAACCAACGTTCCAGTGCTAAGGGCAATGCAACTCCGAGGTAAGGGAACAAACATTTGCCTTATCTTGAGGAGGCCTCCATAATTACCCCCCCACCTGCAGGATGCATGACATACCCCACTGGCATAGCTGTGCCAGTGCTGGAAAGTTGGTTAGGATTGTGCCCTTACTTACTTACTTAATTAGATCAAGAAACTGCTTCTGTTTACACCATATGCAATGCATGTGTGAATTGCAATGCAGTTTGCTCTTGTGATCTATAGGTTTGGTGACCGCATATTTGACTCGCCACAGGTGCCAACCCCATGTCTGAAAGGCCTCAGAACACCTCCCAGAGTCATCAGAAACTTTCTGATGCCTTTGAAAGGCAGCAGGCACACAGCCTCCCCACACCTCAGAACACCTCCCAGATGTGACCATAAGGTGCTTCTGGTGGCGTTAGGCAGGTCCTTTGAGGGTTTCCTGTGTTCTCCAGTGTCTATGGCAATCAATATCCCCAGGAGGTGCCTGAAAGCTTCCTCCCCACACAGATACTATTATAGTATGTGTGTGAATTATAGCATAATAAATTTGATACTATAAAATGTGCGTACATTTTCTTGAAACATCCTGTATGTCGATGTTCTCCCATGCATAACCTGGTCTTTTGACTAGGTCCAGATATGATGCTGGCTGTACCTCATGAATATAATTAATGCTGTATTTCTCCATAATACTTTCTGATATCTTCTGCTGTTGATGAAATTTATCTGTTTTGGAAATCCAGCCTCTTAGCTGCTTGCATTGAGCTTTTTAATAATATATGCTGAAATTACTTTGCTAACTTACAAAATATGTACCTCTAAGAATAATACATCTGGATCCCCCACCAGGTGGATCCATCATATTTAATTTCTCAGAGATGTTTCTGCTTCTTGAGCACAAAAGAATAAAAGTATTTCAAAGCGTTTCCCATGAGCCTTTCCTCTTCATGTCTTTTTCAATTGATCCTACTGACTGCAACAGAGTCAGTCACCCAATATCAAAAAAGTTATCAAAGGGCAGTGGAGCATTTTTCGTATAAGGAAGAATAAAAGAAAAGTAGGTTTTCAAGTTTAGAAAAAGGGTAAATGTGACTGAGGTTTATAAATACTATGTCTTGAAATACAGTACTGGATATAGATAAATGATTCTGGCTTTTCTTATTGAATCCTTACATATATAATAGTCCCATCTACCCGGTAGATGGGACTCGTCAGCCTGGGAAGGCAGCTCATCTGAGAGAAGGAAAAACTCTGATCCCAAACCTCCACTGCCTTGTGGCTACATCCAGTTATGGAAAAGGCTTCAGGAGTCAACCTCGAGGCAAAATCCGAAGCCGGAGTCCCTGAGGCAGTTCATGGCTGAACACAGTCATGTTCTGGCAACTCCTGCGATGCCGCTGGAACCAACCATATTGGCCTCTGCCTTTCCATTGGACAATTTCAGCGACATGGAGAGGGGGGATTTGCTGCATGGGTAACAGCCTATCCTCCATACCTACTTTACCCAGGCTTCGCGCACTGGAGAGGACACTCTGTTCCAGAACCACCATTCAGAGCATGACATGACACCATAGTCTTCCGAGACTGAAGGATGCCAACAACATATAATAATAATAAATACAGGTATTTCTATACCGCCTTTCTTGGTCCTCAGATTTCTCCTTAGTCTTTATTCAAGGCGGTTTACATAGGCAGGCAATTTAAATCCCCGTAGGGATTTTTACCATTTGAAAGGTTTCTATCTTTCAAGAAACCACAACATTCAGATGTTACTTTCTTGATCTGGTCGCACATTCTGGCCTCCATCCTCCCATGCTCAGAGCAGATGGAATAGCTCAGCTCAGCAGCTGCTTCAAGGTCGCATGGTGCCGGTGGCCTTGAACTGGCGACCTTCGGATGTTATCTTCAGGCAAATGGAGGCTCAACCCTCTAGACCAGACCTCCTGCCTCCTTCAAGTTTCCTTCTTACCCACCCTTTAAACATTAAAACTTGGGGTAGAGAAACAGACTGGCAATATATGAATGAATGAATGAATAAACCTTTATTAGGCATAGATAGAGAAATCATAAAAGCAAACATAATTAGTCCTAATCCCGTTTATCATAAACGGAGTTAAGATACTAAATTACTATAAAACATTTACAGTTCAACATAAAATATCAACATTTTTAACAAATTACATTAAGAAGGCTTGGAAATCACCAAAAGTAAAAATTTAGAAATTCCCTCTAGCACATCTGGTGAGCAGTCATTTAGGAGACACTTCAGTTTTGCCTCATCCGAAAGCCTATTCATTTTGCCGAGAAGTGGAGTCATGTAAGTGTGGCGGGATCTAGTGTGCCGAGGACAATAAAAAAGAATGTGTATGATTGATTCAACATTTCCCAAATTACAAGGGCAGAGGCATTCTTTATATGGTATTTGCCTATATCTGCCTTCTGTAACCTTGGAAGGAAACACATTGAATCTTGCCAAAGAGATTGCACGACGTTCAGAGGGGTTGATCAGAATACTCAGATAAGGAGCCATTTGCCCATACTTTAGCGGGATAGAGAAATTAAGAGGGGAGCAGATTCTAGAAGCAAGTTCAAAGAGGTTTTGTGCCTCAATGTCTAGCATTCTTTGCTTTACCCTTTGATAAACTTCAGGGAATGGATAGAAACTTAAAAAATTCAGTGAAAAACCAATTGATTCAATTTTTGATTTAATTTGGCTATACCACTTAGAAAAACCAGACTCAGATAGCATTCTGGATAGGAGACTGCCTGGTTTCACGTTATAATGTAATTGGAGCCAATAGCATATGGTTAAAAGCCATGCTCTTGATACTAAGAGCGATTGTCCGGTCTCCAAACATAATGCAGAGTATGGTACAGATTTAGGTAAACCCAGGATAGCCCTCAAAAATTTAGCTTGGATACTCTCAAGGGTGTGATTTATAGAACTAATCCAGATAGGGCACCCGTACAGGAGCTGTGCCGATACCTTGGCATTAAATACCTTGAGAGCAGCTGGTATATAATGATTGCCCTGACTAAAAAAGAATCGATTGGTGCTCTGCAAAGTGACACGGGCCAAGTTGGTAACCAATTTTTGATGAGTACCCCAGCAAAGATTGTAGTGGAAGTGAATTCCAAGGTATTTAAAGCTTTTGACCTGTTCCAGTTTCTCCCCTCCAATAGACTAAGTACCTGGGCTCCATGATTTTGAAAAGACCATAACTTTGGTTTTCTGAGAATTCAGTTCAAGTTTGTTACATTTCAGATAGTCAGAAGTTCTATTTAAAAGTCGCTTAAGTCTAATAGGTGTACAGGATACTAGCACTGCATCATCTGCATAAAGCAATGCTGGAATATGCTTTGAACCTAGTTTTGAAAAATGTCCATCTATCTGAAGCAAAAAGGGGGTAAAATCATGTAGAAAAAGATTAAAAAGAGTAGGTGCTAAAATGCACCCCTGTTTCACTCCCCTTTCGACCTGAATTTTGGGGATCAATTTCCCCGAAGATGTAAATTTAATTTGGCAGGTGGTGCCTGTATAAAGTTTCTGAATAAAAGTTAGAAGTCTAGGGTCTATATTGAGTTTAACTAGTTTGTCCCATAGCAGCGATCTATTAATGGAGTCAAAGGCTCCTTTAAGATCCAGAAAAGCAACATATAATTTTTGATTTTTTAGCCTTGTGTACTTGTCAATCAGATGAGCTAAAACAGCACAGTGATCAATTGGTGAAGATCCTTTTCAAAATCCTATCTGATCCCACCCAGGAAGGCCCAGATCTTCCATCCAGGATAGCAGCTTGTTTAAAAGATGTTTTACATAAAGTTTTCCCCTCACTGATAAAAGGCTTATAGGTCTAAAATTGGAGGGATCACGATGGTCGCCTTTTTTGTAAATAGGCACTATAGTAGCATTTGTCCATTCAGCTGGTATTATATCTGTTTGGTCCACCACTGTGAATAATGAGGATAGAATAGGGGCCCACCATTCGGGGTCCACTTTCAGGATCTCTGACAATACCAAATCTGGCCCAGGAGCTTTCCCTTGTTTACTTTGAGAAACTAGCTCTATAATTTCTTCAGTGGATACAGGAGGCCATGGGGTGGTTGCTGAAGGATTTAAAGTAAAAGATGCTAAGCCATTTTCACCCTCTTGGCGATATAAGGTGGAGAAAAAGCGGCACCACTCATGTGGGGAGATGACCATCTGAGAGCGAGGTGCAGTTTTCTGAGCAGAATTGGTGATTATACCCCAAAATTGCTTAGAATTTTTATGTTCTATGGCGGCTAGTAGTTTATACCACAAGCAGGAAGCATAATTATGTCGCTTTTCTTGGATCAGTTGTTTCAGCTGCTTCTTTAGAATAAAATATGTATCAGGAATTTGAATAGCCCCTGAATAGCGGTATTGCTGGTAAACGGATCTAATCTGATTTTTGAGATCCATACAATCCCTATCAAACCAAGGGGATATTGTTTGGGATCCCTCCCCTGTACCACCTTTAGCAGAGGGTATATTAGTGTAGGAGACTAAAGTGGATGAAACCCTAGAGATTAATAACTCATATATCTTAATTAGTTCTATTGGATCTGACTCATTTAAAAGTTGGATTCTATAGCTCTTGTACGGCTCCGTGTAGAGCAGTTCGCTCATTTTCTGATTAATTGTAGTATTCCACATGATTTTAGGCCTAATTTCATATTCATTTTCAAGCTCTACATCAGGGGTGGAGTACTGGAAAGAACCTAAATCTAGCTTGAGTATTAAAGGAAAATGGTCACTCATTCCTAGATCATCAACCAAAAAATCAATAACATTGACCTTGAGGTAAAGTGGAACCAAGAAATAATCTATAACACTGGAACCAATGGCTGAAGCGTAAGTGAATTCACCTGAATTGGGGAAATCTACAAGGCCATTTAACCATATTGTATTAAAATTAACACAGAATCTGGCCAAATAGAGGCCAGCTGCATTCGTTTTATTATCTTTGAAAAATCTTTCTAAAGAAAATAAATCAAGGAGAGATGAATCAGGATCTAAGTTTGCGGCAGTACTGAGCAATGGCTCTGAATTTCCAACCCCGGCTTTGAAATCCGCACCGATAAGACAATGGCATGAAGGAAATTCCATGTCTAACTCCGTGACAATTTTAGAGAAGGTGCTCCAATTCTGGGATAATAATTGGTTGTTCAAGACTGGCAATATATTCAGGATAAATAAAGATATACTTTACACAATCAGCTTTTAGAATTCATTGACACAGAATGTCATGCTGGTCACTGGCAAGGAAGGTTTTTCGAAAGAATTTGACAACTCCCCATGGATAGATCTGTCATTGATAAACGAAATCCTTGATTAGAGGAAATATACCTCTGCTTACAAGATGCTGGAGACAAGCAACAGTATCTCCTTCTTGTGAACATCTCTGAGGCAGTTGGCCAACCACTGCTGGAGAAAAAATGTTAGATGAACAGCCCAATCCTATCCGCCATTTACAATGGTGGGACTTGCTTTCTACCTTTGTAAACACTGTGGCATCGCCATAAATAGTTCACCACTGTCAAATGCAAAGATACCACCAGTGGAAACAGTCGGTGTCTCCCCACATGTGCCAGTGGCCCAGTCAAGCCACACTGGAGCAGATAAGGTGATGGTGGAAGTACGCCATGAGTGGTTCGTGAGCATTTCGGGGTGTGGGCAGTTCAAGGACAGACGGGAATGGCTCTCAATGGCAGTCCCAGCCTGGACCCAACCCCTTCCTCTTCCCAGATTTACACCAGCAAAATAGCTGACATGGGTCCAAGGAGACCCATAGGCAACCAGCAAATCTACTGTGTAGTATGTTTTTTACTTTCTTATCTCTCACTGGCCTTCTGGCTCCCCCCACCCCTCCCAACATAACATGCTGCACTTGCATTGCCACAGCTGCCTGCTACAGAGTGGAGGGGGATAGAATGAGATTTATGATGAGATCCAGAAAATTACTTCTGATATTCTTGTCCTATTTTCAATGTAGAAGATGAAAATTTTTTTCCCTTCTGTCTTATACATCCTCCATCTTTTCTAGTTTATAAGTACGTAATAAGCTCTTTCTGCCTTTCCTTCTGTGACTTGCCTTCAAGGTCTTTTATAACCTTGAAACCGTCTCCTTAAATCCTTTCCAGCTTTGTAAACATTGCTCTTGAACCGGGATGCCCAGAACCGTTTGAATTTTTTTTTTATGGTCATAGCAGTGCTGAGTAAAGCAATGTAGTTATTATTTCTTAAGCCTTTATGTACTAGCTGTTATTGCCCAGAATTGCTCCATGTACTGTGATCTTTCCTCCAAGCTATGCCTCATATATATGTGTGTGTGTGTGTGTCTACACACATTCTAGAATCTATTTCAATCACATGCTTCTAGAATCTTCTAGAATCTATTTCAATCACACACTAAACTGCAATGGGAGTTCTTCATGTACTGATTCCTTTTGCATGTCCTCATGCATTTCAATCAGCTTTTCTTCCTATTACAGATTTACAATGGTTAGCATTTCTTATTGCAGCAAAGAGAGTAGCATTCTGTAGTGGGCAATATTTGAATGACCATATTTTTTATGTCTCAGTTTGACCCATCTTGTAATCATGTGTGATCGCACCCTAAATTATTCTTGCCCACTGTAGTGGCCAACAATGATGACTGTATTGCAGAACTTATTAATTCTTGAGTACAATATCTAACACCTCTGTACAACATACCTCTCTGTGTCATATACTGAATGGCTTTAAGCTGTTTTGGTCAGGACGGTGTTCTCTTACGACATGTTAGTGCAAGGGTGTCAAACTCGTTTCGTATAGAGGCCGAAGTTAGCATTCATGGTGCTTGCTGAGGGCTGAAAGTGACATTATGCAGAAAGTGTCATCATTAAGCAGATGATGGCCAGAAATAAGCAGTTTGTTCTCACACAGAAACTCATTAGCTGCAAATGACAGAAGAGAAAATGTGCAAATCCTTTTCAAATTTTCAAAATATGAGAGAGCCCAATTCTCACACTGGGAGAATCCAATTATTACAGGGGCCAGTTAAATTGCTTCTAGGGGCTGCATTTGGCCAATGGGCCTTATGTTTGACACTCCTGTGTTTAGTGATTTAGATTATATTATTGCTGTTTCTTCTTTACCCTTTTCTGGCTTCTTTAAATTGTTGTCTTTTTAATTGTTTCCCACTTCATGCACCTGGAATGTCAAAGTGGTGTGGACATTTATCAAAAATTAGAAGTGCTACCCCCCTCCCCCAAAGAAGACTTATAATGCTGCTATGGTACATGGTGATATTCTGCAGTAATTGGAAGACTGAATACATCCTATATTTATTGACCTGGTATTTACTTTTCACCATTATTGGGAAAGCATTCAGCAAAACAAAATAAAGAAGCAAAGAAATGATGCTCCTGCCCAAGCACTATCTGCCAGCAGATCAGGATGCATTTTCTACCCTTATGAAGCTCATTTTAAATCTTCTTTATTGCTTTCTTTTTACTGACATTTGAGATGTTCATGACACAAAGCTGTGGAAATGACCCACAAGCATTATGAGGGAAATGACCCACAAGCATTATGAGGGAGGAAAGAAAGCACAAGAATGTATCTTTTTATTAAATGACAGTTAAGGGCATAAACATCAAATCAGCAGCATTAAAAATGTCTCTAGGCAAGGCAGGAATCTTTTCCATGGGAACCAAAATGAATAAGCAAAGTCTCAGAAGAAGACTTGATGTCACTCCTCTCCCTGTCTTCCTTTCATCTCATGGTGGGAGCTGAATGTCCTGGGGATGGAAGTATGATATGCTAATGACTGATCTGGAGATGCTCGGTTGGTTGTTAGATTGTAATGCATTCCAAGATTGACAGAGCTCTTTCCTTTTTTCCAGGCAAGCGTTCCACTGCTTGCTCCTCTCACCTCAGCCCAGCAGCTGCCCTGCAAGTTCCATGGTTAGCTTCAGTGCAGGCTCTGGTATTCTTTGGGCTTATGGTGAGGTTCTGTGTGTCCATCCCTTGTTTTCAGAGACCAATGGTTCCTTCACTCAGGGCTCTATTGTCTTTTGGAGGTTCAATGGAGGATAAATGGAGACTCAATGTTTTTTACTTTGAAGAGATTATCATGGGTAGCAAAGGGACCCCTGATTCGATGTTGTAGTAGGGCCCCAGGGTCTGTCTCAGAGTCACAAGAAAAGGAGGGTCCCTCATCTTCCACCCTGCCAGCCAGACCACTCAACATCAGCCAGTATTTCCTCTGAAAAGCTGTTCTAGGTGCTTCCTCTCTTCCTTCCTTTTGCCTGGGCCAAGGTGACCTTCCTTCCTTCCTTCCCTCTCTCTTTCTCCCTCCTTCTAACTCCCTGCCCCTTCCTATGGCGTACCTTAGGGGGGCAAGAGGAACAAATAAGTACCCCGAGACCCAGGCTTGGGAAGTGGCGCTGCACCAACACCACCCCTGCAGCCCCTCCCATAGCACTCAATCAGCCAGCATGCCCTCTGAGGGCCAGGGAAGCTAAGCATGGCCTCCCCGACCCTCCAAAGGCCTTGTAAGGCCTCGGAGGGTTGAAAAACATCATTTCCAGTTTCATGAAGGGAACAGGAAGTGATTTTTTTTAATACCCTTAGAAGGCATTCTGAGGGCCGGGGAAGCCTCCCAAATCTCAGAAGGCTTTCTAAGGGCATAAAATGCCACTTCCAGTTTCCTCTGTGAAACTGGAAGTAATGTTTTTTACTAGCTTTCCAAAGGCCTTAAAAGGCATTCGGCATGTAGGGGAGGTATCCCCCTGGGCCGCTGGAAGGAGATGGGAAGGGGATGGGTCCATCAGCAGAAGATGGGACTAGTGGGGGTGGCGGCAGCTTGCAGTCATGGCCCCAGGTAACACCAGAGCCAGGGTCACCACTGGCTTCTTCCTTTTTCCCTGGCTTTAAAGGTGGCATCACCTGTCCCAGCCCTAACATCCATCAACCCTAACCACAGCTCCACTGCCATGCAGTAGTGGCAACATGCAGGCAGGATCGGCCTTAAGGCAATGTGGCCTATGTTGTGACATTAGGCCCTGCTCTCTGGGGGCCCCTGCACTGGGGCAGCAGACAGATTCCCCCACTGTGCAGCCAGCCTCTGGCAGCCTGGGAGGGCAGTGCAGTGAGTGGAGTGTGGGCTTGCTCACCCTCCCCTGGGACTGTTTAACCTGAAATGGGCCTCCCAGAAGTCGTTGGTGGTGACGTTATGTCCAGGCACCATGCTTTGCACACAGCACCACAAGTATCTGGCTTGCACAGCTGCAGTTGCCATGGCTGCCTGGTGCGTGGGGGGCCTTGCACAAGCACCCCACATTGGGCCCTTACAGTCCTGGGGTCGGTCCTGCATGCAGGCACTCACTGAACCAAATAACGTTTCATGAGCATTGCTGTTTCTGCCCAGAATGGCTCTGATGGCGAGTGGGAGGGATCACTTACACAGTGCAACACTTGCTGTTTTGGCCCCCCCAGCTATGCTACTGTAACTCATAGTATCTTCTTGGGGGATTTACATCAGTAAAACAGTTAATCATCCTCTCCCACACCATTACTTCCCTGCCCTTTATCACTGCTAACCACCAAACAAAAAGCAAAAAAATAGCCTAATCACAGATTGCTCACATTGCATCAGGTTGGCCCTAATTGGACTAATTCCCGCTGCAGGCACCATCTGTTTTTCAGCAGATGGTAGCTGGGGTAGCAAAATGCCCTCTGACATACATATTGCTCATTGGATCAATACTGTTAATGGTATAATTCTGCCCAAGGTTGTATTACAGCTAAAACAACATGCTGTTGGGGACGAGAACTCTGAAGCCGCACTCCACTTGCCTTAAGTCTCAGGTGACCCGTTTCCAGAGCATGGTAGATGCCATGATCAGACAACCTATGCAATGTTATTGCCCCCAATCATTTCTCTGGTCTGGCAGAGTTGCTCTAGAAAGTAGCTTACTGGCAGAGCCATGGCAGCAGTGCCATGGTTTCTGCTTCTGTCCTAGCCTGCACAGACTTCACAGCTTGCAGTTTGCACAGCCTGAGAAAGAATTCCTTTTATTCCAGCACAGGGAACTTAGTGCCTGAGAGGCTACACTGTACTACCAATGAACAGGGTGCATGGAATATGGCTCAACTAATTTAATTTATTTGCAGAATTGATTCTCACTCTTATGTAGCTGCAGAAATTACTTGGTGTGTATTACCTACCTAACTGGTGTGCCAAGATAGCGCTTCCTCTGCCAGCATGCCAGACCTCTGTAAATTGCAAAAGCACCCCGAGGAGGCCTCCTGCCTACTAAATTCCCCCATGGGATGCAGTGCAGCCTGCGCTGGTCCCATTGCATCAGTGCAGGGGAATTTGTGCTGGATAGGACTGCCTGTCATATTGCATATCACACAGAACACTACTGCATAGCAGATAGATTTTGATCAAGTAATATTTCAATCATGCACAACATGAATGCTGTTGGAATACATTCGAAACTTCGCAAAGTTTAGTACAGTGGTGTACCCGGGGGAGCAAGGGGTGCAAATGTCCCAGGTGCCAGGCACTGGGGTGCTTGAGGTGGCGGCACTGCAACCTGCTCCTCCCACCACTAGTTTTTTTCATGGTTGGGAACTGCACCGAAAGTGGCTGCAGGAGCATAGCCACTGTCACCACTGTTCTGCATCGATCTGAGGGCCATGCTATTCTACTCCCCTTTAAAGAAAAAGGAGGAGAAGATGGCAGCCCTCAGAATGGCTGGGTAGCCAACTGAAAGCTGTGCTCGCCTCCTCTGTTTTTGGAGAAGGCACACAGTGCTTCAAGATTGCTAAGTGGCGCAAAAGGCTCCATCAGAGCTTTTTGGTAACACTGAAAGGGGTACCCTGGAGGTGGGCAGTGCTCACGTCTTAGGCACCACTTCCAGCAGCACAAAACAGCTCCAATGCAGCTGTTTCATGCCTCTTAGCAATGGCACAAAAGGCTCAATCGGAGCCTGGGCTGCCTCCTTCCTCCCCCCTTTTTTTCAAAGGTGGAAAGGAGGGGGAGCCAGTGTGGATGTAATTCTGGTGACAGTGGCATGACCACAATTACTTCTGGTCCGGGGGTGGCAAATGGGTGGTAGCCCCTGGCAGAAAAACCACCAGGACCACCACTGGTTTGGTACAATAAACAGACAGCTTCTTCAGGAGCAGGAAAAGAGTCTGTAGAGTCATATCCAGGAGAAATTATTCTTATTATTGTCAATTCCTTTAGACCCTTCATTAGATTAGATTAGATTAGATTAAACATTAGATTTTTAAACTATATTGAACTTTATTTTCTTGGAATTTTTTCTTGTTGAACTATCATTTTGATAAGTCTGCATTGCTCTGTGCAGGCAGATCAGACCTGGGAAGGGGGTTTGGATTTAGTGTGCACTGCCAAACCCACTCCCTCCCAGGACTGCACGTCCCCTGCACCATCTCCTCCCTGTTCCACCCCTCCCAGCTCTTTCCACACCCTATTCTATCCCAGTGGCGTCACTAGGGTTTGCATCAGCACCGGTGCAGGAGGTCAGCACATCGCCTCTGTGATGGACCTCCTCCCATGCAGTGGGCAGGGCAATGCTCCAGGCGGTGGACATGATAATGTACCATTGCCTCACCCCCGCTGGTTTTTTGGCTATAACTTTTGATAGAATAGAGATATTTAAACACGGTTTGTTTAGCTGAATTCTGCATGAAATTCTGCATTGATATATATGCTGAGATTTTATATATATATATATATATATATATATATATATATATATATATATATATATATATATATAACATGTATTATTCATAACATGTATGTATATATATATATATATATATATATATAAAACATGTATTATAACATGTTATATATATATTATATATATAACATGTATTTTGTGTGTGTGTGTGTGTGTGTGTGTGTGTGTGTGTGTAACATGTATTATTCGAAAATATCGAGATTTTAAAAATTTTGGTGAGTGGCGGTGTCATCCCCCCCTGTGCATGTCACCCAGTGCTTCCCGCTCACCCCACACCCTCCTAGTGATGCCACTGTTCCACCTCCCTGTGCTGGGCTTACCTGCTCTAGCAAGCTTCCCAATGTTCACTGGCACATGCGGGAGAGCTCCATCCTTCCTGCTGGCACGCTGGCTGATAGTACTGCCGCAAAGCACTTTATGGCTGCTTTGTTGGCTCCTTTCCAATACCTTTCTAACAGTACTAGCACAATGCTATGCATTATTTTACTCAGACGTAAATCCTATTGTGTTCACAGGCCTCACACCTATGAAAGAGTCTATGAGATTGCAGCCTAACAATACTGAATACGTTGTTGAACTTTTGTTATTGTAACTCGGCACTGAATAAGGCTTCTCACTTTGTTTCTCCTGTTACATGTACCATGAAAATCGCTAATAAGTTTTAAAGCAACCAGCATCTCTCATACAAAGGAATTGCAAGCACAAAGCAGTATATTCTGCTTGTTGAGAAAGAGATCAGGCACAGGTTTTTTGCTAAACAAAAAAGTATTTTTTTTAAGATTTGTTTTTCCAACTTCCTATTGATCTATCAGAAAGTCTTTGCTTCCTTCTTTTAAAGATCTATGACAAGGTATAAAATCATGAGCTTTCATCACTATAAAAGTAATTTCCTTCTCTCTAGTCTAAATAATATCAGTGTCTTTCCTCATAGCTTCCTTCTACAGTCTAAAGGCAAACTTCTTCCTTCTCATCTGAATTACCTGCTATATGATGTAGAGAACTTGGACTAGGTGAACACAAAATGTTAATCTTTCCCCCCCCAAGGCAGTTGTTCCCAAACTTTTTTATTTGGTGGCTCCCTTGACATACTGGGCCATTGGCCTTGGATTCCCATTAGGGCTACAATCCTATTCACTGTATAAGGTGGTGTGTTTTTCATGAGGATTCCACAGCTCCCCTGGCTAGTTTCTGTGGCTCCTTGGGGTTTGGGAACCACTGCCCTAAGGTTTGTCATTGCAACACTCCTTACTCAGTAACTTAGCATTGTCCTGTTTGTTTTTTTTAATTTAAGCCCAAATTTCATTTCCAATTATTCCTATCCAAGGCCAGTTTATAAGTTTCTTGCAAAAGAACCACTCTCCCCAAAAATTTTCTAGTTGCTTCCATAATGAGTTTTAATGGTCCTAATTGTCGGTTGTGAAATTCACTTGTAGGGCATAAAGAAAAAAAGAGGACTTTTATTTATAGTCAAACTAGGAGCCCAGTCCTATCCAACTTTCCAGTGCTGATGTAGATATGCCAATGGGGTATGCGCTGCATCCTGTGGTGGTGGGGCAGTCATGGAGGCCTCCTCAAGGTAAGGGAACATTTGTTCCCTTACCTCGAGGCTGCATTGCAGCTGTATCAGTACTGGAAAGTTGGATCGGATTGGCACGGTTCTGATAACAGCCTGATCCTGTTCAGATACTGGTGCAATACCACACCAATAGTGTACTAACACTGTTGCAACAAGGACTAAATGCCAAGCCTGTCCTGGCAAAGTAATGGTGCAGCCCTTCCCAGTGCCCATGTAAACACCAATGCAATGTGTTACCAATGGAGCAGTGTCCTGATGGCAGCATGTCATTGCCTTGGCATCAGCATGTGACCTCCGTTTGTCATTGCTGTGAAGTTGGTGCATAATCTGACGCTCAGAATATAAAGTCCACAACCCTGTGCAGAGTTCCGCACTGCAGCCAGCAGAGGTAAGGAACAACTTAGGTGCATAGAAAGAATCTCTGCCTGCTAACAAAAAGACACCAAGAATGATCCAGCCAAAGGTTTATTGAGCAGTATCTGCAACAGATCAGCATCTGAAAGAGAAACACACAGGTGGGATTGTCAAGCATTCTCCTCCCAACAGGGCTTTTATGCCATTGCAAGTCATATAAGAAAACAACCAAGTAACAGGTGCCGGTGAGTTCTGGTTGCACCAGTTGGTTCACGATCAGTTGTGGAGGCTGCAAAGCCACAGCGGCCTAACTGGAACAAGTAGGTCAGCAACTAGACCAAAGTGCACTAGGACCATTCAGGTCATTGCAGGCAGGCTGTGAGCTGCGGTGCCTCAGGGTACCTAAGCAAACTAACAGAGGAGCCAAGAAATGTTTTTAATTTTTAATGGGAACATGTATTTTTGAGGTTTTGGCCTATTTGGACCATGAAAAAGTGACTGATACACCAAGGGTGCCACGAACTAGAAAAGGTTGGAACGTTTGGCATATGTGTTAAGATGGATGAGGTTGTTTGTGCAAAATGCTCCCTCTGTGTGCCAAGTGTCACCATACTTCCCAACACCAAAATGCTTTTTTGAGAGACCAGAGAAATATAGCCTCATGCCGCAGATCTTGTTATCTGAGTTGTGGTCTCCCTAGCAGGGGATTATATGCTGGGATTGGTCTGCTGTGATTGGCAGCCAAATGTAGTCTCCATCACAGGGAAGGGAGTGGGGTGGGGTTGGCAGGAGGTGCATTTTTCTGCTGTTTTCGCCTTCCCATAGTTCCCTTTGGTGCACCAATTGTCATTGACTGACTGCTTTTCAGGTATTGGGATTATGTCTGTTGTCTAAGGAGGGGTTAGGGTATGGTGTATGCTGATTCTTCCACCTCCTTCACACATCCTGCCCCAATTCCTGTTTTGGCTTCTCCAGTGGTGGAGTTGTGCTGGCATCCAAAAGATATCTGAGCTACATTGAAGAGATACCTGAGCTGCATTTTTCTCATGTTGCACTGGTGCATATGGAGATGCACTGGCATATCTTGAGGCCAGGACTGGGTCTTAAGAGAATCAGACTATGTACAGACACATGGAAATAGGAGTGAATGCAACATTATTTGCTGTGGAGCCAGCACTTTCATCCCTCACCTTTCTTGGACCTCACAGTCTATCTTGATTGCTGTTCTTGCTTACTCCACCCCATTCTTCAGGCATGCTGTCCACTTTGATTTTACTATCATAGCACCTGACATGGTTCTCTGATTTAAAAAAAGTTTGCCAATTTATTTTGTAAGGTTTTCCCCTCCTACCACTTTTTTTACACTTTGAAATTCATTCATTCATTCAATTTATACTTTGCTTTTCTTTGGGATGGGCACCCAAAGTGGCCTGCACAATATAAAAATAATTAAATAAATGATTAAAACATGAAATCTGCCCTGACAATGGGAGGGAGTAGTTTCATAGCACAAGGGTCAGTCAGCTCAGTGCTGAAAGCTTCCCCAATGGTCCTTTTCTGTGGAATTGCCATCCTTTATACTTTCAGTTCTTTTTGGGGCAACCAAATAATATTGTGTTCTTTCCCTGTTCTTCTTTCATTCCTTTTGAGACATCATTTATTCAAAATGTTTTGGAAAAAGGAACAGTACAATCACAACAGGGGTAGATAACTTCACTACTGTTTCATCCCTTCCCTCAATTGCTTGCTACTTGCTTGCAGACACTTGATACTTATTGAGGTGGGACACAAAGACTGAGCAGACAACTCATCACATCTGCAACAACTCATCTGCAACTCATCTGCAACAACTCATCACAAGTCACATATCTCCTGCTCTTCCCTGGGCTCTGGAGATATTTGCACACCATACAGAAGCCACCTAGTAACTTTGGAAATAGCAAGGAATTAGAAGACTGATATTTCTGCAGCAGCTACTACTGATGAGCAGGATTTTCTGTGCATATTCCCACTACAGCATCAATTGAGTTTCCTACATTTTAGCTTGAGAATCTCCTTCTCTTCTGCAGCCTTGCCTTATCTGAAACTTCTGTTTTAATTGCACTTGTGGCCAATTCTGGAAAAGCAATGCCACAGATGTGCTTGAGAGTGGAAACACCCACTGTTTACAGCTCTGATCTGTAAAGGAGACAGTTTGTGACTTACACAAGAACTCTCCAGTCAGCAATGTGTAAATGTGGATTCTTCTCAAATGAGAAAAACAGGTTCCCCCTGAACACAGTTGGGTGGACAAGGACGGAATGTGTGTTGCAAATGTGGTGAGGACACTTCTACAGCAGACACCCTGCTGAATTGTTGTACATTTGTATAGATCCTCACAGAAGCTATTCTGTGTGCACTTCCATGGTGACAAAGGGTGAGAAAACATCTCAAGAGGGTCATTGCACCAAGAAAATAGTTGTGCTATATCTCAAGAGACTGCCTCACTATTGAGATGGAAGTGAATTTATGAAGCTGAGTTCTAAGAAGATGGGAACAAAGAATGCTAAACCATGTTGCATGGCTAGAAACCATGGTGCAAGTTCTTACCCATGGTTAGCACAAAATATAGTTTTGGTTTAGGTCTGACCGCAACCCATGTTTCTTGTAATTTCTTTGGCCACTGCCAGTTAAAATAGGCAATCCTGAAGTAAAAGAATCAAAGGCAGCTTCTTACCTTGCCATGAATGCAATACCATCGTGTGAGGATAAATAATTCCATCAGCAAGATGACAACAGGTGTAGCTTAGTGCCTGAGAGGTGTAGTTGTAAATTTGAAGCATCTGGTTACAAGTCGAAGGGCCAAATCCTAACCCACTTTCCTGCACTGGCATAGCTATGCCAATGGGGTGTGGGCTGCATCCTGCTGTTGGGGAGCACTCACAGAGGCCTCCTCAAAGTAAGGGAATGTTTGTTTCCTTACCTAGGAGCTGCATTGCCCTAATGTCAGTGCTGGAAAGTGGGTTAGGATTGCGCCCTAATTCTGCCAGTTGCTCCCAACATGTTCTTAGATGATCCACTGACCATCCCAAAACCCCATCCTTCTTCTGCAATATGGAAAAAGTTGAACTGACCTATTGAACAATGTTATTGTTAATACTGTCACATTTCTTTTATTTATATTTCACATTACTCCCCTTGCTCCAGGGAGCTCAAGGTGGTTTACATAGTTCCATCTTTTTGCCCTTTCCAGCACTGACATAAGGACAATGCAGCTCTGAGGTAAGGGAACAAACATTCCCTTACTTTGAGGAGGCCTCTGTGAGTGACACCCAACTGCAGGATGTAGCACATGTCCCATTGGCACTGCTATGCCAGTACTGGAAAGCACTGACATAAGGGGTTAGGATTGCACCCTAGGCTGAGAGAGAGTGACTGGCTCAAGGTCATCCAGGAAGCATCATGGCTGAACAAGGATTTGAACCTGGATCTTCTAAGTCTATGTCTTATTCCCGAACTACTACACCTCTTGATTAACATGCTGTTGAAACAGCTGCACAACTTGCAAATTAACACTGGAAGTCTGATTTAGGCAGACAATTTCTGAAATAACATGGTCGATAAGTCACTCCAGAAGACACAAAGACAGTTTGTGATGTTTGCCAGCTTTGAAATGCAATTAGTTAGCAAGTCAATTAACTAAATTAGCTGCTATCAACCAAACCTATAAGACTCTGGAAGCTTCCTGGGGGGAAATGCACTCACAGAGCTTCGGCTTACTACTTGCTCAATTTTGTTACATCTTTGTTTTCTTTGCTTTCTCTGCCATTGACATTAGTAGCCACTCCCACTCACAGTAGCCTCCCTCCTCAATCCCCACTTCTGCAAGCAGCAGTCACTTGTCATCTCTGATGGCTCACACTATTTTCATTGGTTCCTATGGGAAAAGGAGTTTTAATTTATGCATTTTTGATATATGTGCAGATTTCTGAGAATGCAACCCCCTCATAAATAGAGAGGTGCCTGTATTACTGAGAATGTACTCGAAGCACTCTTAAAGAATTGCATAAATGCAAACACTCTTTTGGCCCAGTCCACCTGGGCAGGGTGATGGCGGTGCGCCTCTTCTGCTGGTGCCAACTGCTGTAAAGTAGTCTGCAGCATTTCTAAAAGGTGCTCTGGCAGTGAACAAAGCCGTGTGCTGCTAGCGGGAAGGCTGGAACCTTCTTGCACATTCCAGAGCAGCACAAAGATGGCAACAATGGAGAAGATGGTGGAAGAGGTGAGAGGAGCAGGGGAGGGTGGAACAGGGGCAGAGGGCGAGACAGGGTGCTATGGGCAGATCGAGACTGGGAAGGGGGAATTTTCGCAGCAATGGTGGCCGCCAAATCCTAAGCCCCTTCCCGACCCAGTCCCACAGAATGGGTTTACGCAGACCTGTGCCAGCTATTCAGCTAGCACAGATTCAAGTACACATCCCCACTCATGCAGGCTTACCCCCAGGTAAAGGAATGATTGTTCCCATACCCAGAGGAGACCTCTGCAGTTGCCCTCTGCAGGATGCAGCGTTAGCCATTTTGGTGCCACTGCATCAGCAGGGAGTGGGGAACAATAGGATAGTGACAACAAATTCCACAGACTATTTATGCACTGTGTAAGAACATAAGAACAACCCCACTGGATCAGGCCATAGGCCTCTAGCTTCCTGTATCTCATAGCAGCCCACCAAATGCCCCAGGGAGCACACCAGATTACAAGAGACCTCATCCTGGTGCCCTCGCTTGCATCTGGCATTCTGACATAACCCATTTCTAAAATCAGGAGGTTGCGCATACACATCATGGCTTGTACCCCGTAATGGATTTTTCCTCCAGAAACTTGTCCAATCCCCTTTTAAAGGTGTCTAGGCTAGACGCCAGCACCACATCCTGTGGCAAGGAGTTCCACAGACCGACCACACGCTGAGTAAAGAAATATTTTCTTTTGTCTGTCCTAACCCGTCCAACACTCAATTTTAGCGGATGTCCCCTGGTTCTGGTATTATGTGAGAATGTAACAAGCATCTCCCTATCCACTCTGTCCATCCCCTGCATAATTTTGTATGTCTCAATCATGTCCCCCCTCAGGCGTCTCTTTTCTAGGCTGAAGAGGCCCAAACGCCGTAACCTTTCCTCATAAGGAAAGTGCCCCAGCCCCGTAATCATCTTAGTCGCTCTCTTTTGCACCTTTTCCATTTCCACTATGTCTTTTTTGAGATGTGGCGACCAGAACTGGACACAATACTCCAGGTGTGGCCTTACCATCGATTTGTACAACGGCATTATAATATTAGCCGTTTTGTTCTCAATACCCTTCCTAATGATCCCAAGCATAAAATTGGCCTTCTTCACTGCCGCCGCACATTGGGTCGACACTTTCATCGACCTGTCCACCACCACCCCAAGATCTCTCTCCTGATCTGTCACAGACAGCTCAGAACCCATCAGCCTATATCTAAAGTTTTTATTTTTTTGCCCCAATGTGCATGACTTTACACTTACTGACATTGAAGCGCATCTGCCATTTTGCTGCCCATTCTGCCAGTCTGGAAAGATCCCTCTGGAGCTCCTCACAATCACCTCTGGTCTTCACCACTCGGAAAAGTTTGGTGTCATCTGCAAACTTAGCCACTTCACTGCTCAACCCTGTCTCCAGGTCATTTATGAAGAGGTTGAAAAGCACCGGTCCCAGGACAGATCCTTGGGGCACACCGCTTTTCACCTCTCTCCATTGTGAAAATTGCCCATTGACACCCACTCTCTGCTTCCTGGCCTCCAACCAGTTCTCAATCCATGAGAGGACCTGTCCTCTAATTCCCTGACTGTGGATTTTTTTCAGTAGCCTTTGGTGAGGGGCCGTGTCAAACGCCTTCTGAAAGTCCAGATATATAATGTCCACAGGTTCTCCCACATCCACATGCCTGTTGACCTTTTCAAATAATTCTACAAGGTTCGTGAGGCAAGACTTACCCTTACAGAAGCCATGCTGACTCTCCCTCAGCAAGGCCTGTTCGTCTATGTGTTTTGAGATCCTATCTTTGATGAGGCATTCCACCATCTTACCCGGTATGGATGTTAGGCTGACCGGCCTATAGTTTCCCGGGTCCCCCCTCTTTCCGTTTTTAAAGATAGGCGTGACATTTGCTATCCTCCAATCTTCTGGCACCGTGGCCGTTTTGAGGGACAAGTTGCATACCTTAGTCAAGAGATCTGCAACTTCATTCTTCAATTCCTTAATAACTCTTGGATGGATGCCATCAGGGCCCGGTGACTTATTGATCTTTAATTTATCAATGAGGTCTGAAACATCTTCTCTTTTAACCTCTATCTGACTTAACTCCTCGGTTAGGAGGGGCCGTTCGGGCAGAGGTCTTCTGCCGTGAAGACTGATGCAAAGAACTCATTTAATTTCTCTGCCATCTCTAAGTCTCCTTTTATCTCCCCTTTCCCTCCCTCACCATCCAGAGGGCCAACCGCTTCTCTGGTGGGTTTCCTGCTTCTAACATATTTGAAGAAGCTTTTATTATTCCCCTTAATGTTGCTGGCCATGCGTTCCTCATAGTCTCGCTTGGCCTCCCGTATCACCTTCTTACATTTCTTTTGCCAAAGTTTATGTTCCTTTTTATTCTCCTCATTAGGGCAAGTAAAAAAGTATCTCCATTTGTCTCCATGTGTATCTCCATGTGTATCTCCATGTGTAAAAAAGTATCTCCATTTGTCCGTTCTATATCTCCTTCCTAATCAGTTTCATTATATGACCCTTGGTTCTAGTACTGTGAGAGGGGAAAAATCTTTTCTATATCTACCCTCCAACTAAATTTTATTTCTAGATGGGTCTGAATGAATGCATTGCTTTCCACTTCTGACCTCTAGGTTCCTGAGGCTCAAGGTGTTGGAAGGTGAGGGTTATTCTCTAGGTGCTGAATGTGTTCTTGGTTCTTAAAATGTCAGCCATTCCCAAAACCCTCTACATCATAACTCAGACCAAGGAGAAAATTTCAGTTCTTTACTATTTCTAAATAAGCAGATTACAACTGTTCAATCACACTTGCAAATGAAAGGAACATATATTCAATCATGATAAAGCAGACTTATGAATAAATATTAAAGTAACAAAATTCATAACTTATTCATAACTCATATGAATAAGAGGTGTCAATTTAACCATGGAGATTCAAGGCAGACCTAGTTTAAACTTGACAAAGAGCCTATCATAGTTACTGTCTGATAGAGTAAAATAAAGTCCTATTCATAAATACATTTCAAATCAACCTAGTTACAGTTGTCATAGTTACCAAATGTGCAATGAGTGACCAAGCCTTCATCATTCTTTACTGTATAAAGACCAGAAATTAATGATCCAATGTTCTGAATACAAGTTCATCTCAAATTTGGAGTTTTCTTTAGCCCAAACCAGTTTTGTGAACTTGAAATTTCTGCTGCTGCATCTGTAGTTGCTAACCATCTTCACCTCAAAACAGAAATCAGAGTCTATTTCTTCTGGTTCATTGGTGGTCATCCTTATATTGGCTGTCGATATCTTTAGCATAAGTCATTGTTTCTTTTCCGCACCTGCTGCTTCAGAAGGTAGATGTAGCATCGGTTTGGCCTAAAGTTCCAACAAATCAACTCTTTTACCATAGGTATGATGATAATCCAAAAATGCATCTCTCTTGCATGGGAGCTACTTCATCCTCTGAAGATAGACTAAGAATTCTTTCACACTCAGGTTGTCACATTAGCCTTTGTTCAACATCCGTGCTGAGACCTCTCTCTGTCCCTCATAAGAAAAGCAATACAATATGGCAACATAGTTATCTCTGAGATGGTTGGAGTAAGAATCCATTCCATCTAGTACAGGACTGGGACAAAGGGGAAAAACTAAGTGGAGGATTCTGGAAGAAGGAGCAAAGAGTAAATTGTTCTGACTTGAAATGAGTAAAGGAGGTTGCTAGACTCAGCAGACTTTTACAGCCCAATCCTACCTAACTCCCACATAGTGATGCAGTGGTGCCAATGCAGTATTCACTGAATCCTGTGGGGGAGTTTTAGCCTCAGGATAAGCTCCTGACGGCCCAGTGGATCCACTTGGACCTGCACCAGGAAAATCTCTGGCATAAGTCTGTGTTGACCCATGAAAGTGGACCAGGCCCAGGAAGGGGTTTAGGATTTGGTGGGCACCACTGCCACCAAACCTGACCTGGGTCCAGTTTGCCCTCTGCCCTGCTCACCTCCATTCACCCCACCCATGCCACATTTCACCCCTTCATCCAACCTCCTACACAGTCTTACCTGCCCCAGCAGGCACCCCTGGTCCATTGTCACACAGACCCAGCCGCTTGCCACTTCTGGCAACACCTAGGCCAAGCTCTCTGGCATTGTCATATTTGCAACATCCAGAACGCAACATGCGTTCCGGCAGCAAAACCACTGGATAGGATCATGCCATTAGTAATTTCCAGCTCTGCTAAATCCTGATCCAACATGTAGCGGGAAATCAGGATTAACTCTTTTGTTTGTTTTTTAAATTGCAATCAACATGTTCTTCTAGGAACAACCATTGAATTCCTCTGAGAATCATTTTGGTTGATATGGAGCCAGCAGGATAAAGAAAAAGACATAAAACAAGAAATTAAAATGAAAAGCAACAAATTTAAGTACAAGAATACTAAGGACAAGGATATTCGGGGGTAAACCAATTCTATTAATCTTGAATAGAGGAAAAATTGCTCTGACTTGTTTGATTTTCCTAGAGGACCTGAAGCAGGGCCTCCACTCCCTGTTGGAGATCAATGGGGCGGGGGAAGCTAAGCCTCCCCTTGTGGCATGTATACTGTGGGTATACTGCAAGTATGATTCTGCTAGTACAGTGGTTCTCACACATTTAGCACTGAGACCCACTTTTTAGAATGAGAATCAGGACCCACCAGCAGTGATGTCATGACCAGAAGTGACATCATCAAGCAGGAAAATTTCTAACAATCCTAGGTTGCAATCCTACCCACACTTACCCAGGAGTAAGTCCCATTTACTACCATTGTTAAAACAATGTACTTGTTAAAAGTACAGGTCCACAACATTTCCCCAAATGCAGTCACATACTATGGTAGCATCAAATCTAATAGATTAAAAATAAAATATGGAAATGAATGGGGACCCACCTGAAATTGGCTCGTGACCCACCTAGTTGGTCCCAACCCACAGTTTGAGAAACACTGTGCTAGTGTGTATCCTAAAGTAAGGAAGGGGAATCAGAACTGATCTCAAAAGGCTGCCTGGTTCAGGGATGTATGCTGGTGATCCCTCAGAGTTGAACTGCAAAGTCTATTTTAAGGTTTGTCAGGCTTGGGATGGATAGACTAATTTGGGCGACTAGACCCCCTTTTCAGGGTTGGTGGGGGAAAACCAGGGATCAATGAGAGGTACCTCTGGTTGAGGTCAGGGTCCTAATGCCCAAGGAGGAAGCAACAGTTGCATCTGTCTCCTCCAAGGTAAAAAGGGAGGAGATTTATTCAGATAGGAACTGCTGCAGGATATATGTTGGATATTTGCAATCAATAAAAGTGACCCATTTCATAACAAAAGCTGCTCTTGTCTCACATCATCAATTTGAGTAATGAACTTGGGAGTATCATTCATATATGTCAAGCTGCTGTTCATCATCATCCTCACCATCAGTTTTTTTTTAAAGCAGGAAAGTTCAGTGGAACATGGGACCTAAAGGTAAAGCAGTGTAGCTTGTCTGAAAGTGAAAAAAAAACAAGCTGGGATGTGGTCATCTAAAGACCACTTTAAAGAGAATAAAAATGCAGCTCAAATTGTTTTCACTCTTATGTAAGCTGCTTTGGGCAGTGAGTGACATTTCAGTTGGTTCCATCTATAGGGCAAGTGTCAATTCTATTTATAGGTTAGATGGCTTACACAATATTTGAATTTTCAGTCTGGCTGCTTACCCTGTCTCAAAATGTGGGAAATGGAGGCTCTGAAAACAGCATCTAACAATAAATAACTCTTTTTGTCTTTTGTTTTACAGCATGTTCATAGGAATCCCAGTACATCCACCTTTGAATCCCACGTACCATACTTTGGATCTGATATCCTGACCTGGTTTCACAAGTGGCCAAACTACATGTTTTATTAAGCCTTTGATTTGGGTTGACATACTGTACTTAGTTTTTATAGTTTAAATAATAGCTGTGGGGGGAGGTGAGATTAGGACTATGGTGAGGGGGGATTTAACACTTTGACCTGTCATTGTCCCAATCAGTGCTGAATTAACCTAGTAGAAATTGTAGCATGTGCTAAGAGCCCTGCATTTTCGAGGACCCTGAACTAAATGCTTGCAAGCTGGTGAAATTGACATCTCACGATTGGGAAACCCTGTTGTTTACATGTTGGGGGAGCTGCATGGTATGTAATCATTATGGATGTCATTCATAATATTATATGAATAAATAATTTTGTTCAAATTTAAACTTACTGTGGGCACAATCCCATTGTGCATCAGTGCTGTATAGCAAATGAAAAAAAGTGAATTACAGACCAACCCAAATAACGACTTTTGCCAGTACAGGCCCCCTGTGTTGGCTTCCGAGTGTCACAAATGTGCCGTAAAGCAGTTTACACCCACTCAGGAGCAGGCTACGCTGCCACAAGGACATGCATCAGCCTGCCGGTGCTGGATCCTGTCCCTGAACTGACTTGGGGTGCAATCCTGCCCTTCACTTGGGCCAACGCAAGTTCCTTGTGCCAGCCCAGGAGAATCGCAAACGTGCCGTAAAGCATGTTTGTGCCTCCTTGGGAGTAAGCCGCACTGGCACACAGAGGTGCGCTCACACACAAAGGCTGAATCCAGCCTCTGGCAGCTTGCTCAGCAATCCTTGCATCGGCCCAGCTGGACCAACGCAAGGCTCTGGGATGGGTGGGGAGGAGACAGGGAGGAAGTGGGAGGGAGGCATTCCGGGAGTGGACAGGTGGGGAGCGGGAGGCAGAACTGGGATCCAGCACTTATGCTGGATCCCAACCCCCGTTCCCAGGGAGTTTGGAGCGGCTTCAAGTTGCTCTGCTCTCCTCAGACTTGTGCCACCTCAGGAGATGGCACAAGTCCAAGGAGACCCATTGGAGCCAGGGTGCCTTACCCAGAGGTAAGGGGAAAAGTTTTCCCTTGCCTCTGGCTGAGCTGCTTTGGGACCCTATCCTGTGTTGGATACACAAGAGCACAAGCCTCTAGGGTTGCCTGTTCCAGCGCAGGGTAGGATTGCGCCCTAAGGAAGGTAGGTTTGCACCGAGCAGCACAGAGGGGAGAAAGAGGGTAGCGGAAGGGCATTCTGGGGGTGAGGAGGGGGCATGAGGGGGCATGAGGAGGGGGTGAGATCAGTGGCAGTAGCACATGCTGTATCCTAACCCCCGGCGGCCTTACAGAGGTGCTCGGTTTTGCACCCACTGGCTAAATAGCTGGAGCAGATCCAAGTAGCACCATACAGCAGGCTGAGGTGTTACATAGGGTAAGGGGGAAAATATCCCCTTAGCCTGAAGTGACCTCCAGTTGCCTCCCAACCTGCATTGGATATAGTGCAGGACATGTGGCGTGTCTGTACCAGTGCAGGTTGAGTTTGCACCCTTAGTTTACTTAGCTTATGTAAGTAAATAATTTATGTTTTAACATTTATGCTTTAAAAAAAAATATTTAGGGCCCCTTTACAACATTTGCTACAGACCCTGCATTAGCTTAATCCGGCCCTGGTTCCAATCCGGATTGGGCTACCCAATGGCTGATATGTGCCTTATGGCAAAAGCCGCCATTAGAGTAATGCAGTTTGGATTGGAGTGAATGCTGCTCTGGTTGCTTTCAGGACACACTAACTAACCTCTGCTACTAGGGAAGGAGGTCAAAGAAGGAAAAAGACACTGAAAAGAGAAGATGCAAAGAAACAACAAACATGTTTCACACATTTCCCACACAAACTTGCACCATCCCCTTCCAGTTCTAGACACTGTGCTGGTCAGTTTGTCACTCACATATGAATTTCCTAAGAGAGACAGAGGCAATAACTAATGGTGAGGTTAACTCCACCTAACCCAGCCTTTTCTGATTCTTATGACTTCTGACAATTTAAGAATCCACTCCCTCTCTTTTGCAGCCAGCACAATATGGAGACCTCTTTGTTGGCCTATGATTTCCCTGCTCCATTCAGCCACACTTATGCTGAATGACTAGTAAGACCCTGTGGACTTTTTGTTCTCCTGGGGTGCATCCCTTGCTGGACACTCTCTCTTCTCTTGATCCACCCATTCTAGGAGCAACTGCCAGAGCCATCTGTTCTTTGCAGGCTCAGTGGGATTATTCTTGATTTAGAGAGGCTTGCAGTGCTAGAACCTGAAGATCCCTAGTTCAAAGATACTTTAAAATTCAGGTAGAAAGGAAAGCTGGTTCTACTGAATTATTTTTACCAGAGGAAACTTCTGAAAATTCCTTGTTGAATAAGGTGATCTTACCTGCTGTTCGTAAACTTAAGTTTAATCCTGAATCCAGTTTGTTGCAGGGCTTCGTGTTGATAAACAAGTAACAGAGAACACACACAGTGATGATAAAAACCAGCAAGACCACTGCTGCGATTGACAAGCCAACAAGTGCTCCAATACTGAGAAAAGAAAAAGCAATGAAATTTAATGTGCTGACTAGCCCAAGAGCATTGTCAAATGCAAAGGCCTTGATTGGAAAGCAGAGAAAGTTATGTGCTTTTCATGAAAGAAGACAGATGTTTTGACAGCATGGGAATGTGCCTTGAATGTTCTCATGGGAACTGAGGCGTTTTGTAATTCATTATTGGACTGTGTCTGACTTTATTTAGACATATAGACCACATCCAAGGTGCTTTACTGTGCTGTCTACTGAGTTTGACATTGTTCTTAGCTAAATATGTATAAATCAGGAGACTAGGCTTTGAAGCAGATGCAATTCAATACATGTAAGATTGATTTAAGTGAAGTCCTTCTCTTTGCCTTTTTTTAAAAAAAAGATTTGTGTGGGAATGCCTGCATATTCCAAGGTATGAAGCTTGGAAAACAATGAGAAACCTTGTTTTCAACCTTGTTTTCAATTATTTAAACATCATTTTCATTTTTCTGAGCAGGAACTGAAGCTGAGAAACATTTGTCTCAGATTTGTGACTGAATAGAAATCTGAATCCAAATCTCCAAGGTCTATATATAACATACTAATCTCTGGCTCAAGTCTATTAAGAGAACTAAGGGATAGCCACAGAGAGTAGGGGCACTTCTACACTGCTTTTGCAGGAAATGGGGATGCTGCAACAGGGAGGCACCTAAACTTCTCATGAAGATTGTGGGAATCACTATGCTAATTGCTTCTATTCCAGGTAGGATAAAATCCTGATCCTATCCTTGAGAAATGCCATTGTATCTTCATGTATGCTAGCACAAGGACGCACCTGCCAATGTAGAAGTCCACCTGCTGATGGACACACCATGGACACTATGGTTCATTGGAAAAACACCAGGCTGATGTCACTCAGATGCCACCTATCTCCACTGGCAGAGAAGTCAAAACAGGGAGACTGGGGTGTGATGTGAAAAAGATGCAGGAGGGACATATTAGGGAGGAGGAAGGGTGGATATACACTATAACCTCATCTCTCTGCAGATAATGGACATGCCCCCTCTGCCAGAAAAATGCTACTCCAGTGGCTGAGCTGGTGTAGATAGGAGTAACCCCCTAAGGAACATTGGGGAAGGAAAAACACCAGAAAATTGTACCTCCTGCCACCCCTGCCCTGCCCACTTACTTTTGACAGCGCATAGGATACAGATCACACTTGGCAACCAATCACACCACACTCACCCCCTACTACAGCCCCTGCCAGAGAAATTACAGATCAGATTATCAGGTGCACAGCATTTGTCTATACTTCTCTGGTCTTTCAAAGGGGAATTTTATGTGAACGATGGTGAAAGGACATGTACCACACAACTGAAGCATTTTGCACAGTCTCTTGTCCCTCACAGTATGTATGGCAAGATCATTCATTAACTCTTGTCTTCTCAGAATTCTTCTTACAAGTTGTCAGAATCCCCCTGACTTACCTGGGGGAGACCCAGGGGGAACACACTGCCTGCAGGTAAAGGCAGAAGCTGGCCTGTCTGTGAGCCAGGACTTGCTGGGAGTCCAGAAGTCCCAGCAGGTGGGGAGAAGGACCAGGGTGACGCAATCCCCTTCCCCCCCCCCCACTCCTTGCTGAGGCCCTGATGTCCGGGTCGTTGCTCCTGGAGATGGAACCCCCAGTGCCCCACTGCTGTCTCTCACAACTCGGGAGAGTCCCCCGCAACCCGGGGCCCCACACAAGTATTCTGCCCAAGGAGGATTCTACACAAAAACACTCAAGAGAATCTTCTACCTCACCATTCCAACAGGGGAAGGACAATGCATCCCACACAGATAAGCAAAGGGGTGGATGGATGAGGAATTTCATGCCACAATGTACTGCTGCTGTATATCTGCCTCATATCTCTAACCTCTCACCTTCTGACCCCTCAAGATTATCACGTGTCTCTGCCATCAATTGGGTTGACTAATCATTCTTTTCTTTAGCAACAGCTAAGAGCAGGGAGCTTCTACTCCCTTTTGGCAAATGCTAGGCACTCCAACATACTACTGCTACTGCTACTACTGTTACTACTGCTGAACAAACACTCATCTGAATCCCTTTTGTTTTTCAGACTGAACCTGAAGAAACAAGGACTGAACCTTTGTTTCCTTCTTATAAAGTCCTGTACCTTCCCCTGCTCTAGCAAGCAGATGAGAACCATCTCTCTTTCCAGCAAGATGTCTTGAGGTTTCTCTCCCAGCAGGAACCTCTATTTTTGAACAGGACCAGCTCTCTCACACTCTAATAAGGTGTGCGCTGAGGTTTTTCCTCCACTTTTTGTCACTTTTAAACTGGTGTCCATGCTGTGCTTGGAGGTTTTCTTTCACCTGTAAGAAAGCCTCCTCCATTTTGGGTGTTTTCCTCCTCTGGAAAATAGAATTTTACACCCCTGCATTGCTGCTCACAAAAGACTTTGCACTCAAATTTTGCAGATGACTATGATAGGTGATTCCCCCCCCCCTTTTTATCTTCATAGCAGCTCTCTCTCTCTCTCTCTCTCTCTCTCTCTCTCTCTCATCCCCCCAAAGCTTACTCTCTCTACCTAACTCCTAATTTCCAAAAGCTATTTGCAAGTATCTCTCTCTTACTATTTTTAAACTCTGTAACGGATTTCTTAAGCAAAGTACCTGAAATTAAATGTTCCTTCTACTGGAATCTAGATTTCTTTAATAAACTCTATCTTCTTTGAAAAAGCTCTGTCATGTGGTTACTGTTAGCCTAATTTTGAGGCACTTTGAGATTGCTTGCACCACTCATTCATGCCAATGATCCAAAATATTGTCACACTGCTGAATTTGACCTCACTTGCTAATTTCCCCAATTTCAGTTATCTGTGTATGTGTGCATGACACGTGTAAGACACCTGTGTACATGTAAATGAGCAGTGTTGGCAACAGATTGCTGGAGAATGCAGGCATAGCAAGTAGTATCAGTGCACAACTGGTGTGGCACTGCAAGAATGGGCTTAGGATATGACAGATGCCATGCCAACACTCGTGCGACATCAGCACAGCACCCAAACAAGACTGAGTCAGAAGAAGACCAGCACAGGTTTCACAGTAATGGGTCATGCCAAAATAGTTACACTGTGTCCAAACTTCACATTAGTTAGCATCTCCATCCTGAAACTGCTTTTTCAGATATAGTTGATGCTGCTGCTGGAAGCAATGTTCTGAAGCATCCCAGCTCTTTCAGGCTGGCCAACATTTTGCTTCGGTTTGCTTTTTGGTTTAACTTCTCCACTTCTCTGACTGCTACCAGCAATCTCTTCCCTACTATTTGGCTTCACTTGGTCAGTTTCCTCTGCTTAGTCAGGTACTTTAACACTATGTCAGTATTATGAGAAGTATGCCTAGAAAAATCTCAGGCATGACAAATCTCATTGTGTAAAAAATATAGTACTCTTTGCTCTACTCTTTGCTCCAGTTTATCCTGTGTGCAGGGAAGGCAGATAGGATATCACTGCAGGCCAGTGGCATACCAAGCATATTTGACATATAGACCACTCTCACTGACCAGTCTTGGCCACTCAAAGCCATGGGTAGACTTCCACATCGAAACTCACACACCCACCCATAGTGGAGGCCAGGACCACTGGCTGTTTGAGGCTAAGGGTAGATGTGGTCTCCACCTCAAGATACTCTGGGTTAAGTCCAAGTCTACCCAATATTCAAAGCAACACAAGCACACCCTTACTGCTAGCACTTGGGGCAGACCACCCCCATCCCACCCTTGGTATGCCACTGCTGCAAGCTTAATGCCCCACTGTACAAAAGTGTGTTCCTTTTTTCTAAGGAGATTCTCAAATTTGGAAACTTGGAATTCTGTGGGTGCAATCCTAACTTGCACTGGAACAGGCAAGCCAGGAGGCTTGCGCTGTATCCAGTGCAGGATTGTAGCCAGCAGCAGCTTAGCCAAAGGCAAGGGGAAACTCTTCCCCTTACCCCTAGGTAAGGGCCACTTGTGCCTATGGGTTTCCTCGGACTTGCACCACCTCCTGAGGTGGCACAAGTCCAAGAAGAGTGGAGTGGCTTGAAGCCCAGGGGTGGGAGTTCAGATCCAGCATAACTGCCGGATCCCAGCCCCCCCTCCCGCTCCCCGCCCCCTCCTCCCTCCCTCCTCCCACCCAGGAACGCCTCCCTCCCTCATCCTCCCCGCCCCCCACTCACACCTACTTTTTGTCCTTGCGTTGGCTCGTCTGAGCTGACGCAAGGAGCTGGGGGAAGCTGGCGCGGAGGCTTCCATCAGCCTCCGCAAGCCGGTGCTTCTGTGAGTGCCGGCCTGGCTTCCTCCCGAGGAGGTGCAAATGTGCTTTACGGCATGTTTGTAACCCTCCCAGGCCGGCCCAAGTCCCAGTTAGGTGTGTCCCTGTGTGTCACATGGCAGACATTAATGTTTTCATGTTTCATCCCACTGGTACATTAGTCTGGACGTGGAGGACTGTAATACATCAATGGAAGTCTAGGGCCACGCTAGTAGCTTGGTATATAGTATTCAGTATTTTTACTATTTTGGGGTACAGCATTATATTTCTATATGAGATAGGATTCTAATTTACATAAAGTAATGAAAGTCATGAGTACAAATCTTTTATTACACAAACAATTTTTAAAAACAATGAACTTCATTCATTTAAAAAATATTCATTTCAAAATCTTACATGAAAATCTAGACACTTTCCTAAAAGTGTATTTTTAGGAAGAAATAATGCAATCATAGTGGCCTTAATTAAAATAACTGTACTGCCCTTTAGAACCCTCATGAAAGAAAATATAAATCATGTGTTCTGCCGGCAAAATGCACTATCTGGAGTGCATGTCCTGGCCAGTGGCGTCACTAGGGTTCGCGTCACCCGGTGCAGGATGCCAGCGTGTCACCCCCCCTTGCAGTGGGCAGGGCAACACCCCAGGTGATGGGTGTGGTGATGTACCATCACTCCGCCCCCACTGGTTTTTTGGCTGTACCTTTTGATAGAACAAAGATAGAACACATTCTGCATGAAATTACATATTGATTGATATATAACATGCTGGTATTATTACTCCAAATGGTGATTTTAGTGATTTTGATCACTAGTGGTGTCACACACACACACGCGCGCGTGCACGCACCCCCAGGTGTCAACTTACTAACACCTTATTGCAGCAGTTCTCAAACTTTTAGCACTGGGACCCACTTTTTAGAATGACAATCTGTCCAAGACCCACCAGAAGTGATGTCATGGTGGAAGTGACATCATCAGGCAAATTAAAATAAATAAGAATAAATAATTAAAGAAAAACATAATTAAATAAGCAGAAGGCAGCCCTGTTCCACCAAGTGAATTTCCTCTGTAGCCTGCCTGCAATAACACCCCCTGCCCAAATTAGTAAGGTTTTCAGTCCCATCTAGTGCCCAGTTCAATTTAAGAACTTCTGTTTAAACCGGATCACTGTCAGAATCTACCTGGCTTTGCAAGTCTTAAAAAGGTTCACCTTATCAGCTGAAGCCTCTGTTTTGATCCTTTTTAGTAGGGGGGGGGGGGAGGCTGCCTTCTGGAGCATTTGTTGAGCTCCAGTTCCATCAGATCAGGACCATTCTAGCGGCTTCACATTCCCCTTTGCTTGGCCTGACCACCAGCCAAGGCACGTTTGCTTACTCATGAGTAAACACGACCGTGAGGCTTAGTTTCGCTTTCCATAGGGCTCAATACATTTATCTGCTTGGAGGGAGGGACTTCCTTCTCAGGTGTTTTTGGGGGCTGCAGTAATTGGATCAGGACCATTCTGGTATCACTGGATTCCTCTCAGCCTGCCCTTTCCGACAGACTAAGGGAAGTTTGCCTACTCACAAGTAAACATGCGATATGGTTCAGTTTCACTTTCCATAGGGCTCCATGTATTTTTTGTTCTATGGTTTTTTAGCCATAACTTTTGATAGAAAGGAGATATTTCACTCTGGTGTTTTGCATTGCATTCTGCTCGAAATTCCACATCCAATGGTATATAACATGATGGGGTTGCTCCTAACCACCGCAATTTTAGCACGTCACCCCCCAAGTGCGCGTCACCCCCCCGTGTGCATCACCTGGTACAGTCCGCACCCCCCGCACCTCCCTAGCAATGCTACTGGGCCTGGCTGCTGCTAGAAGCTGTAAGTGGCCAGGTACCCAGGTCTACACGGTGACAGACAGCAGATGCCCACTGCCTCAGGTAAACCACACAGGGGCCAGGAGGGAGCAGAACAGGATGGGGGTTAGTGGCGGACATGCACCCAGAGCAAAGCTTCGCGATGGTGCCCCCCCATGGGCCATTGCCGCCCCATGTGCAAATCCACCCCCCTCACTCACCTGAGGGTCACAGAGCCTCACGCAACCCCAGGCTGCATCAGGGAAGCTTCCTGAGGCTTCCCCGACACTATAAACTGAGCTTCCGGAAAAACAGAAGCACAGTTTCTGACCCCGTCGGGAGCCTCAGAGAGGCTTCCATGGGGTCCTAAAGGCTAATGCCCAGGGCATTTGCCCCATTCAATATAATGAGAGGTCCGCCATTGGTTGGGGGTGGGCAGGACAGGGAGGAGATGGGTCGGGGAGAATGACTGATCCACAAAGGGAGCACGTTCAGCAGCAGCAGTGCCTGCTAAATCCTTATTCCCTTCCTGGGCCTGATCCACCTTAATATGTTAATACAGACTTGTACCAGTGATACTGCTGGGCAGTTCCAAGCTGACCAACTGGGCCAATAGGATCTTCCTTTGTGGGAAGGGAGCAAGTGTTCCCTTACCCCAAGATGACTTCCTGAGACCAGGATTCAGCAGAGGTCATGTTGGTGCTGCTGCATTGCCATGTGAGGAGTTAGATAGGATTGGGCTGTTAGCTGCAGAAGTAACAACACTTCTCTTCAAATATAAAACCATTAAAATAAATAAAAAATGTTAACCACATTTAGTAATAGTTCTTCTTTCTTTATAAAAATGATTGATGAATAAAATTGTCCTAGTCATTGAGGGTAAATATGAGCATGAAGATCCAGAGTAAATCAACAATTAATACTGAAGCAAATGTATTAAATGCAATCCTTCATTGATACTGCTCTATCTTACCCCAGATGATGGCACAAAGAATGGAAAAAGGTGGCATATGTAATTGACAAATAATTATCTATATAAGCTATATATTTTTGATACATAACTGGCAAGGAAATGTTAGCTCAGGTTCCACTTTCACAACAGGCAAAGATGTGAAAGATTGCTCAAGCTAGTTCAAAAAGAAAGTTGAATGACATTAAGATGAGAAAAATGAAAGGCTGCAAAAAGCAAAAGACAAAGGGATGTGAGTGGCCAAGGAATTAATGTGTAGAAAAAAAACACGGAACCAATAGAAAGATGAGTGGAGAAGACAGGGTGCTGAGGAAAGAGTGAGATGGAGTGCTGAGAAAATGGGGTGTGTGTGTGTGTGTAAGAGGCTGAAGAAAGCAGAGACATCCCCAGATGCTGAACGAGCTGATGTCACTACCTCAGGAGGCTTATGGATCCTAATGGATTTCTGATGGCTCTAGGGGATTTTCCTACTGCTTTTGTTGGTGACCCCGCTGAGGGCTTGGTTGACCTCTGGAACAGGGAAATGACCAGGGCTTTTGACACAGTTGTTCCTGATTGCTCTCTGCTCTTCTGTGAAGCAAAATGAGTTCCCTGGCTTTCTGGGAAGCTGAAGGCAACAAAGTAAAAAAATAGGCTGCTAGAACGATGCTGGTGAAAAACATATGATGGTGGTGAAGAACTTGCAATGAATCTGACTGAAGATGGGCCAGATCTTACTTTAGAGATTTCTCCCCGGTAGTGATGGCTACAGAAGAAATGTTCTTCTCTGTCACCACTGTTTCTGCACAAAGTCACTCAGTGGAACTGTTTTGAGTGATTCAAATCCTATTACAACTTGGGCCCCAAGGCAAAGAAACTGACTTCTTGTGACCAATTTGTAAGACACATTACAGATAAACGTGCTTGCATTTGCCACAGCTTGAATACCAATTTGGTAATACAGTACTGTACCTCTAGGTGCAACTACTTGTCCTGTGATTATGGAATTCTTTTTCAGTTTGTTCAGCTTGAGGTCATGACAGGATCCTTGGATGCTTTTCAATCATGCCCAAATTTGTCTCCCGTCACCTTTGTTTTGCTTAATATCCAGTCTGAAAAAGAGTTCTGGGAAACTCTAAGATTTGCTCAGTAGTTAAATCCAACACTCACTGATCACTGAAATTCTTCTTTCAGTTCAACAGTTTACACTGTAAATTGTAAGTGCAACAGCTTACAGCCTAACAATTTTAAAGAAAAATAGGTAGGGGATGTAACTGGTGGATGCACTTTAGCTCATCATAATCTGAAAAGTGTTCCTTACAATTCACAAAGATAAAAAGTGGAGAATCTTAAATTGCACAAAACTGGACAATTGCTGAAATACTGCTGGCAAGTATCAATTTTGTCTCTCATTCCTAGTCTCCACTATAACTGCAAGTTACATGCAAATTGAGTAATAAACCTCTGATGCTATTTTTGTTTAAGAAGACATAACTAGGGATGGGGATTTGAGGCATTTAACCTTTTCCCTACCAGATATTTTTCCACTATAAATTGTCTCCCAAAGTGCTTTTTCCTACATGCTTTTTCCCAACCATGGATGCATGGTTGCAAGGGTAAACATGAGAAGAGAGAAGAAAAAGAGAAATCTTCTCTTCTATCTGGAGAAGAAAAATCAATTGTTAAGTGGTTCTACTCAAAATGGCTTTTTTCCAAAGTTACTTTTCTTTAAATAAAAATTGTATGGGATCTGATCAATGAAGTATTATGCTCAGTTAGCAGTTATGGATAAGCAGAAAAAAAATGTAAACAGACCTCATAGACATAAGCCACTGAAAATACATATACTGGTATGAAAGTACATATGCTGGTATTAGAGCCAATATTAACTTTATTTCCCGGGCAAATAGCATGTGTTGGGCAATTTAGATTTGGACAGTGAGGGATAGAGAGGTCAAGTTTATAAGGAAGGGCTGTCATTCAGTGGCAGAGCACATGCTTTACATGTTAAAGATTCCAGGTAAAACCTCTGGCAGCTCCAGGTTTAGCAGAGAGAAATTCTTGTCTGAAATCAGGGACAGCTGCCACTGATTTGCCTTGTCAATACTGACCTAGAAGGACCAATAGCGTGATTCAGTATAAGACTGTTTTCTAAGTCACTTCTATGCCTTAGCTTCAGTCTGGTCCCGTGCAACTGCCACCTATATGATGTGTCTGCAAATCAAGTTCTTGCCAAGGACATTAAATTGAGGACATTTCTGCACAATAGTACAGCTCTAGTTTGGATGGCACAGCCACTACTCCCTGGTTCTATTCTCTCTGTCACTATTATTACTCATCACAGCTGCCACTCAATCAGAAAATATGCATTGGAAGAGAAGGAAAATCCATTCTTTTGTCACCTGGTCCTGAATTGTTGTGAGATTTTTAAAACAAATGATTAAGAATACTTTGTTTCATATTTATCCATATTGAGCATGCACCTCTGGATGCTCATGCTGTAAATTTATCTCACCTGGGGCTGGGGGAAAGAGAGAACAGTCCTACTCTAGCTGTTTTACTGCCAACCATTATACAGTGTACACTTAAAGCCAGCATAAAAAATTCAAACTCACAGCAAAATCCTAGGCATTCATGAATTGGTTTAGAACACCTCTCTTACAAATTATATTTAAATTATCCATTTGTACAATATCATGACTCTGGTTGGCCCCTGTGGAGCAGAGTTCCACTATTTCCAGGATTTAATTTCTGATGGAATTCAGTGCCAAGGTTCAGCACAGAAACGTGCAAATCATGCAGTAATGATACCATCTCTGAGCACACGCAGAGTACCATGCATTTGCGTTTCCGTAATCGTGACACATCTGAATTATGAGAAGGGGCTACTGCTTCTAGGCAATGACTTCTTTTTAAGGAATCATGGGTGCGTGCCCTCCCCAAAAGCCCTGGCAATGTGGTGGTCTAGTCACTCCCCATTGTTCTCCGCCAATGTCCACCAGCCTGCTGCTGTTCAGTCTCACCTGAGCCACCACATGTAGTTGTGCTCGTAGGGGAAGAAGCTGTTTGGATCATCGCAACAATATTTGTCGTCCTGGAAGCCGCAACAATAGATCGCGCTCGCCTCTCCATCCTCCCGTGGGCAGCTAAAAGCGCTGACCAGCACCTTGTCGGTGTTCATATAACTCGTGCAGTCTGCGCTCATGGTGCAATCCGCGCTGGCTGGTCCACAGTCCTGGAGTGTGGTTGCAAAGGGGCTCCTGCTGCTGCGCTCAGCCCTTCTCTGCAACCGGCGAAAACAAATCGGCGGCACGGCGACCAAGGGCTCGAGTGCAGTGCAGTGACCAGCGGCCAGGAAAGGTGATGAGAGCACTTCAAAGGGAGAACCGTCACCCGCAGCAGACGCCAGCTCTCCTCTCTGTGTTTGGCAACGGGGAACCAGTCATGGGCTCGCTTGCTCCGTCTCCTAGTGCCACACCTCCTGGGTCAGAAACCCCACCTCTCTTCTCCAGTTCAGTCTCATCGAGGCTTCCAGCCAGTGTCAACAGTACGCAGCAATTCTGTGAAGATGAACGAAAGAAGCATTTACATACAGGACTCTCTTAGCAGGAAATGCTGCTGTTCTTAGCACGTAAGGCGCTCTTCATATTGGATATATGGTTCTGACCTGTCTGAGAAAGATCAGGAGAGAGATCTTGGGGTCCTTGTGGACAGCTCAATGAAAGTATTGACCCAAAGTGCGGCAGCAGTGAAGAGGGCTAATTCCATGCTTAGGATCATTAGGAAAGGCATTGAGAATAAGACAGCTAATATTGTAATGCCATTGTAAAAAACGATGGTAAGGTCACACCTGGAGTATTGTGTCCACTTCTGGTCGCCACATCTCAAAAATAGTGAAGATGGAAAAGGTGCAAAAGAGAGCAACCAAAATGATTACTGGGCTGGAGCACCTTCCCTATGAGGAAAGGTAAAAGCGTTTGGGCCTCTTCAGTCTAGAAAAGAGGCGCCTGAGGGGCGACATGATTGAGATTAAATTTTGTTGTATCACACATTTGTTGGAAGAATTCAGATGACTACAAGAATGAGAAAAGGAGAGGGGGGAATCCCAATACTTTACTTCATGAGAAGTTAGGGAAATAATTTTTCATTCAGTGTGTTCTGCGTTTTCTTCTCAACCATGTTTTTCTTATACTTTACTCTGTACAATGCAATGACTAAAAAGTTTAAGTAAAATGTTCAGAAAGTAAATATTATCTCTTTATTACACTTCATAACATTTATGTGTACAACACTCACATAATGTACATAATGTACAACAACACACACTCCAGAAGGGTGCAGCAGTGGCGTAGCTAATGAACGTGTAGCCCAGTGTAGAGTTCAAAATGATGCCCCAGAAGTGATGTCACAAATGGAAGTGACATCACACTTGGGCTTTTAAAAAGCGCAAATTGGGGGAAACTTGCCACCTCCCCCCAGCAGTTCACCACCCACTTGATCTGCCACCTCCCCCCAGCCAGTGGCATAGCTAAGTACCTGGGATCAAAGATTCTGTAGCCCCCCCCCATGACAAAATCAGATTTAATTAAGTAAATAAATAGTGTGCCCTTTATTGGTTAGAGACACTGTGCTGGGGTGAAGAGGAACAGTTATTCTCTCCATGCTAAATATAAGAGGAGTCCCACTTGAAAAAGTGCCTCCTTACCAATTAGCAGGAGTAGCTGTATTATGATACATGGAAATGAGAGCTGACTCATATTAACACCTTATTGGTTCCACGCAGTGTCATAATAACATCTCATTGGCTCTCAGAACAATCAGTCTCATAGGCCAGTTTTGAGTTAAAGAAATCCACTTTTTGTTCTATGAGGCAGTTGCATTTGTTTTCTGGTTAATTGGTCATAACTTTTGATAGAATATGAATATTCCAATGAGGTTTGTTTCATTACATTCTGCATTAAATTACCTTTTCAATGACATATAACTTGATGGTATTATTTGTACATACCAATTTTTTCACAATTTTGGCCTCTAGTGTCAAGCTCAGCTTGTTGCCCCCCCCCCAAAGCTTGTTGCCCGGTGCGACTGCTACCCCCTGCACTCCCTTAGCTACGCCATTGGGGTGCAGGCAGGGTGCAGGCCAAGAGTAACTCAACCAGTGCGGGTCCCCTTTATTACAGTCATGGTCATGAGAGCCCAGGACTGCCTCCCCAGTTGCCCTACCCAAGGAACAAATCTGTGTTCAGATAAATCCCTTTCAACAAAAAGAATTCCACTCTTTCCCTATTTTCACTTCATTACAATCTCCTATTGTACATCAATGTTTCTCAAATTATGGGTCAGGACCCACCAGGTGGGCAGCAAGTCAATTTCAGGCAGGTTGTGTAGCATCTAGCTCAGCCGCCATTGAAAATACAGAGCTGAAAATACAGAGCTGCTGGGCAGGTGGGCTCCCAGTGGAAGAAAGGCATGGTGCTTTGCCCTAAATAAGTGGGAAAACAAGATGCTGGAAAGGGGGGAGGTCTGTGTGGTTGGAGAAGGATCCAAGTCTTCCTTCTGCTTTAACTTCTGAGCTGGAATGTTTGACTTCCAAGCTATGCAGAATAACAGCACGAGCATGATGTGTAATGCAACCTTTGATTATCACGGCTTAGGCCTAAACTGGTGATGTAACTTCCAGCCATGACATTACTTTCAGGTTAATGACATCACTTCCGGTGGGTGCCAACAGATTGCCATTCCAAAAAGTGGGTCCTGGTGCTAAAATGTTTGAGAACCACTGATATAGATATATACTTCATAAGTATTAAGAGAAACCTAGCCCTTCCTTCAAAATTGGAGGAAAAAAGGAGACATCTCCTCCACTGCTATTTTCAGTTAATTCCAAAAGGAAACATACTCCTCTTTTCTGTATTTCATTCTCTCACAAGATAAAAAGAAATCACTTGCCAGCCGAATTGGCTGAGTCAGTTACTCCACAATCTTAAAGGGAAGGCTTCCTCATACTTGCAGGTTGTTAATTGCATCTGTCATACTTCTGCAGGTTAAACAAAATGTTAGGGGCAACTGCATGTTTGTTAAATACACACTTTTCTCTCTCTCTCTGATATTGGCATCAGGCTGAGAAAAACATTCTTAACAGCAGAGCACAGCAAGGTAAAGTGGAAGATAGGTAGATTTAACGGGAGAGTTATTCTGCATCCCCACCTCCACTTTATCAGGAAACACATGGTTGTGCTTAAAGATTAATCTGGTCCTGGCCCACCCTGGCCACCCTGCAAAAGAGCATCAGGCAGCACCTTAATTAAATTATCATATCTATTTGCATGAAGTGTTTGTGTCACTCTTGCCTCATTCAGTTATGGTTACACAGCATTTACTTCCAAATTCACTGCAAAAGAGTGAATAGTCTCAGTCCTTGTTTGGTAACTTGATTTCCCCTAGTAAGTGAATGGAAATAAATTCTAAGGCAGAACTTTTCAACCTTGTTAGTTTATTTATTTATTTATTTATTTGCAAGATCCAGTTTTCTAAATATTGTAAAGTGTCATCTTTTGTCAGTACCACTACGGCCACTGAAGATAAGAGTTATGCACAGGAGGGGCAGCCCAATCCCGAGCTGCCTGGTGTGCAGGGCTTCAGCGGCACTGAAAATGGCTGCCGCCACATATTGTGCACTCCAGGCAGCTGCCGGTGGCTCCTATGGAGAAAAGGACTTTCATCCCCTTTCCATAAGTAAAACAAGTAGCCCTGCAGTGGGGCTACTTGATTCTACAGGGACCCAAAGGTTGGTGTTAGAATCAAGAGTCTCTGTATCTGGTGGCCAGCCTGACACAGAGGCTCTAGATCTGGTGGATCGAAGCTCCACCAATCCCGCCTCCCTTCCGCCCTGCTCTCTTCCCCTGAAACACGTCCTACCTGCCCTCTTCCGCCCTCCCTCAGACCCTCCTCCTCGGAATGCCTCCTCCCCACCTCCCCCATGCCTCCATCTAACTCTCCACTGCTCAGTGGTCCATATGACTGCCGAGCAGTGGAGCTCCGGTGCTCACCCAGCACTAGCCCAGTCAGGACAGTGCCATGTGTTCATCATGGCAGTAGAGCCAAAAATTGCCTACCATACTGTGAAATACCACTAGTGGTACTAGTATTACGGATTGCAAAGCACTTCCCTGAAGTATGGTTTCCCTTAGCTAAATTCAGCAATATTCAGTGTTCAAAGCAGGAATAATGTAGGATACTAATCTTAAAAGTACAGTAAAATTCCAGTAGTTCAGCATCCAATAATGCAGCACTCCTGGAGTCCAGCATCAAAAAAGCTGGGACTTGGCAATTGCTTTGAGCCAATATGGTTGTAATTACAGTATCAAATTTGCAGAGTTTTGCCATTCTTGAGCAAGGAGCATCAAAACTGAGACTGAGATCCAGCAATTTTGTACAGATACAATCAGGACCTTTGTGCTTTCAGCAAATCTAACTACTTGCACCCCCCCTCATTTTTTTAAAATAAGACTTTATAATAAATTATATTCCATAGCACTGTTGTGGTATTTATCTTTAAAATATATGAATTGTCAGTTGAATTTTTAAGTGAGTTAATAAACCTGTGCCCCCAAAAGTCAGTACTGCACTGCCCTGAGGTCTGCACCCTAGGCAGCTGCCTAGTTGGCCTAATGATAGCACTGACCCTGGATACAATTCCCATATGAGCCTCCACATATGAATAATAATAATAACAGGTATTTATATACCGCCTTTCTTGGTCTTTATTCAAGACTTTATTCAAGGCAGTTTACATAGGCAGGCTTTTATTAAATCCCTTATTAAATAGGGATTTTTACAATTTCAAAAAAGGTTCTTTCTTTCAAGAACGACTACATTCAAGGTGTTTCATTCCGATCTGGCTTCACATTCTGGCCTCCATCCTCCCACGCTCAGAGCAGATGGAATTGCTCGGCTTCAGCTTGTCAGCTGCTCCAAGGTCGCACGGTGCTGGTGGCCTCGAACTGGCGACCTTGTGGATGTTATCTTCAGGCAGACGGAGGCTCTACCCTCTAGACCAGACCTCCTGCCCTGAGTACTGAACTCTTTGTACAGTACTTAAGTTCTTCAGCAGAGGCCCTGCTCCATATCCCATACTGGATATCCCATATATGTACCCCATACAATAACCATAGTTTGGAAATATGGTGGTGACGTGACCAGATCTTCTTGGCAGCAGTATTTAGGTAATATAACTCCCTCTTCCTGGAGGGTTGCACAGCCCCATATGGCTAGTTTTCAGATGAGTTGTGAAGAACTAGTTTGGTCTGGCATTTGGCCTGAGTGGAATTGTTACCAGGCCTTTGTTGCTGCTGTGATTACGTTTGTGTTGCTGCTGTTGTGTTCCACTATCATTTACTGTGTCTTGTTTTGCTGCGGTTTATTTATGGGTGGCAAAAGCAGCCTAAAAATAACAACAAACAGACTTTTATTGTTTTAATGTCACTAAATGGTTCTTGCCAGCTTGATAATTTGGCAAGCTGTTCTCTGTGCTTGTTTAGAATAACTCTATTTTTTTTATCCTCCAGTCACTGTTAAAGAAGGAGGTATAGGACAAGTCCTTTAAACCTGCAAATAAACTGGACTCTGAGGTAATCCGTTGCTTTCCTCAACTGTCATTGTTCAGCAGTTGTCTGAGAGGAGGAGGGAATTTCCCTCCACACCAAATTCCCGCCTTTTCTTCCATATATGGTAACTCCACAGGTCTCTATGGAATATCTACCTACCTAGAAGGAAGACCCTATAACTTGCCTTTTGCTTTTTGTTTATTAAAAAAAAAACACCCACAACCCTGAAAATTAAAGGTGTGAGTTACACTTACATCACTGGAAAATTATCTAGAGGTAAATTGCAAGGCATTTTTTTGCCCTCATTTAGTCAGGAAATGGCAGAGAGTTAAACAGCAAGTCCTGCCTCAGTATGTGGGGCGCCAACCTGACTTTTCCCTTTAGGAGGCTGTGGCAGGGGCTGATGAGGAGGCTATCTGATAATTGCTCAAATTAAGGGGGGGATTTGGGGGAAAGCGTCAGAGCAAAGCAAAAGCTAAGGGGAACAGTTTCTAGGGAGGCTGAAGAAGATGGAGAGTAAATCGGGTGGAAAGAGGGAAAGGAGAGGTAGGGACAGAAAATTTGTGACCAGGAAGGGAAAACCATTCTCAAACCATATTCAAATCTTCATCTGGGTCACATTTACACTATTAATAGTTCTTATTCACACCTTAAGTAAAACCATTGGAGGCTGCAATCCTGTACATATTTAGTGAGCATAAGCCCACAGAGCACAGTGCGAATCACTTCTGAGTATACATATATAGCATTGCCCTGTAAGCATTATTTCTTTGGTACAAGTGAGCAGCACTTTTTTGAACGCTTACCCTAGACCACATGTTCACATATGGGTTTGTTGCACTTTAATCATTCTTGTATACACAATCAAGACAGGATAGATACATCCATTCCCCCCCCTTACAAAAAGTGTGTGTTTATGGACACATAAAGAAATATGAGACTTTAAACAACAAACAATGGATTCTTTCAGAATAGATGTCGTTGCTTTGTTCCATGCTCATCATTTATGCTCACATAAATTAAAATCTGCACTCCACAAGTAAGCAGAGTTGATAAATACAAGAATGGGGCAGCTCACAAAACATTAACTAATCTGGTTGCCTGCTCACTCCCCACCCCATGTGATTTGTTTTCACATAAAGGTTTGAGTAACAGGACAATTCTGAAAAAGGAATTATTTATGAGTGGGCATATTTAAGGCTAGACAGGCATACAATCTACAAACATATCAAAGGTCAAGTGATATGGATCACATTTCAAGTACTGTATAGTTGAATCATTTTTAAAAAAACAGTAATAAAAACTGATTCAAGGGTACTTTACATTGTTTTTCTGTTGTTGTTTTTCTGTCCATACTTATGAACACAGTATGAATTCCAACTTATATTAGTGATGTGTTTGTAGAACCAGGGGGTGATTAATTAATCTGAAAGACAAGGAGCCCAATCCATCCTCCCACCAGTGCAAGCACGCCAAAACAGCTCACGCTGCATTCTGTTGGGGGGGGGGACAGTCTGGGAGGTCTCCTGGATAAGAACAAATGTTCCTTTACACAGGAGTAAGCCTTCGTGGTGCGGAGGACCTGTGCTACTGAAATCACTAGTGCAGGTCCACGTGGATTCAGCCCATGGGATTGGGTCCAGGAAGGGTGCTCGGATTTGGGAGCTGCTGCTGCTGCTGCTACTGAACCCACCCCCTTCCAGTAGCCAATAAGCACTTCTTTTGCCTTTGTTGCCACCCTGGAGTGCCTTTCACAACGCCATAAAGTGTCGACTGCCACCAGAACTAGCGTTAATGCAACAGTAGGGCCCATTAGAATTGCACTGTAATTGTATTAATATATTTTGAGAATGTGTTCTATATATGGATAATTGATGCAAAGTAAAATGTGACAATGTGTTCCATATGAGATTTCAGAGACTATTTTTCTGTTGCACTGTATTTGAAACCTGTTGAACTATCCACTAATGCAGTGGTTCCCAACCTTTTTACACTTGCGTACCCCTTGGCAACCCGTTTCCATAAATTGTACCCTTCATATTAGCAGAATATCTGTAATTAATATAGTTGCTGTTATTTCAAATTTATATGTTTTCTACTACCGATCCATATCTGATAATACACAATTCGATAACCAGAAGCTAGCAGTTGCCGGAGCTTTCACAAGGCATTCTAATACAGACCTGCCTTTTCCCACCATTACTCAATTCTTTTTCAAGTATCCCTAAAGGTCCTGGCAAGTACCCCTGGAAGTACATGTACCCCAGGTTGGGAACCACTGCCCTAGTGCCATGATAGATGATGTATAAAGAATGTATTGGTCTGTAATACGTCTGCTCCTGTTTTGTGGATTAAGTATTTCATTCTCCAAGATCTTGTTTGTCCATTTCAAAACATTACTGTTTTCAAGGGCACTGTAGCCCAAAAGGGAAAAGCTTTAAAAACAATAACAACAATACCAACTCTTGATTTTGTTACTATGCCAGGACCAGTGAGACTAAATGCATGGAAATGTTGATGTTGGCAATGAGAGACATCCAGTAAAGGTGACATATAATATTAACAGAAAAGTCTACAATGAAGAAGAATTCCAACATGATTATGACAGAAAGCATTATTCACAAAGCCACAGGGATACTGAGAGCCCTCGAGTTAGAAGAAAGATCCAGTGCAGGTATATGTCATATCAGGAATTTTGTTCCGTTCAATAAAACACTTTGTTTTTTAAGTAAGTAATAACATCAAACTATAGATCCTAATTTCCTGAAGCATGCTATAAATGGTAGCATTGTTTACAAATGTTCTCTTACTCTGAGGAGGCCTCAACATGCCAAAGCTCCTCCAATCAATCAATGTTACTTTCCTCCAAATATGTATTATTAGTATTGTGGTGTTGCCCACATTTAATGTGTACATTTTGCATCTGATGTTACATATTTTATCTGTACTGTGTGATGCAAAACAGTGAGAATAAAATAATTATCTTTCAAGTTCCTGTAAGGCACTAGTACACTAGGAAGAAGCACTTTTTCCAGTTAGTACTTGTCTAATATTTAGCAAGGGGAGAATAACTGTCCCTATCCATCCCAACACAGTATGTTGTCTAGTGGCTGTTGCTTGTGTTTCTTCTACATCATTCTAAATTGTGAGCACTTTTGGGACAGTGGACAATTTATTTATTTGGTTTTCTGTGTCATCTGCTTTGTGAACTTTTTTTGTTGAAAAGTGGTGTATAAATATAAATAATATAATCATATTTTGTACTTTGCATACAAGACAATATAAAGGAACCAGACATTGAATTTGTTATGGAGAATAAATGTTACATATTTAAAGGAATTAGAGGAAATTAATAATGAATTTAATTTACTTCTGTCATTAAAAATGTAATCATAATTTGCAAAAACCTTTTCCTAGACAGAAAGATTATCTAGTAGCACCACCCTATTTGTTTCAGATTCTCTTGGGACAGGTTCAGGAAGATTATGCTCAAAATATTTCCTGTTCTAAAATGGCTTTGCTCATATCGTGTCCCAGAATGGCTTCTAGGAGACGTACATGCTGGTATAAGTGTAGGGATGGTACAGATTTTTCAAGGTAAATATTCTTTTTCTTATTTCTACATGTGTATCCCCCATTATTCTTAGGCTAGTGTTTCTCAAACTGTGAGTCAGGACCCACTAGGTGGGTCGCAAACCCATTTCAGATGGGTCCCCATTCCTTTCAATATTTTATTTTTAATAATAAAAATAATAATAATATGGTATGTGAATGCATTTGGAGAAATGTTACAGATCTGTACTTTGAACAGGCTACTGTATATATGCTTTTAACAATGATAGTCAATGGGACTCTTGGGTAAGTGTGGTAGGATTGCAGTCTAGTATTGTTAAAAATTTCCTGCTTGATGATGTCACTTCGTCATGACATCACTTTCCATGGGTCCTGACAGATTCTCATTCCAAAAAATGGGTTGTGGTGCTAAAAGTTTGAGAATCACTGCCTTAGGCCAAATTATTCAGGATACACCTGAAATTGGCTCACAACCACCCACAGTTTGAGAAACACTGCCTTAAACAGTATAAAAAGAATGAATTCAAATGTATTGGGGATTGTTAAACTAAAGGAGCAATTTTGCAACCATAACCTAAGAGCAGAGATCTTCTAATTCTGGAAATGAGACTATTTTGTCTGGAAAAATTCAGGCTTCATTACATGTACTGTATGTGCCAAAAGCATTTGTGCTACTAGTATAAAAGCAACATCTGTACAGTACACAACTGTTTAGTATAAAAAGTAAAAATGGTATTTAAATGAATCTGCCATGCATTAGAACCCCTTGTGGTGAAAAGAAATCTTCATAGTGCAGAAAGCATCTTGCCTGCTTTCCTGCCTGCGATCTTTCACTTGACCCTTCCTTCTCAGGCTCACCAGCCTTTCTGGCTAGCTTACAATATGGATCAAATCTGTCTAAATTCAGGGCCAGACCAACCACGAGGCTAACTGAAGTGGCTGTTTTGAATGGCGGGCTAAAGGGGGTGACAAACTGATGAGGGATGCCCCTCTCCCTGAATGTAACCCTCACTCCTCTCTGGCCCACCACCTATTCAACCACCATCTGGTGCCTACAAGCATAGTGGTAGTGTTGCAGGAAGAGAGCTATACTGTCTGTTTGATCCACTTCCATTGTCAAATAGAACAGGATCACTCTGCTTCCACCTCCACCTCCTTGTCAATAAGGCCAGGTGGGCCAGAATAAGAGGAGACAGAATGCCCATATTCCTCCTCATCTTTATATTGATCACCTTTACATTGATTAGCAGAGTGGTAAGTGTAGCAGATACTGCCTGCAGCATGATCTGTAGTCATTTTGCTTGAACGATGTGTCAGTTATAAACAAGGGTGGCCACAAGGTGTTGGCAGTGAAGATAAGGAGGAGGGGGGTGCTTCAGGATCAGTCCACTGCACTGTGCTTCCTATTCCTGGCTTGCCTGGCTGCTTCCTTAAATTGCTTAATCTTTCCATAAGAGGGAGCAGTAGCAGGAGCACTGGCAGGGTGCAGCAGGGCATGCTTTATGGCCATCTCAAACGGCTTGCCGGCTGCATGCAGAGCTGCATACTTCTGGCTTCCCAGTGGCAAGCCTGGAGCAGTGCTGTACGCAGCAGTGGTGATGGCACACAGAGTTCCTGCCAAACCAGAAGGTCACAGGGATACCGAATGACAAATGGCAAGACTTTCCAACACAGCTGCATCAGTGGAGTGGGGAGAAGGATAGGATTGGGTTGTAACTTTCTAATAAAATATTATACTTGAATTTGTTACATATTACATTTGTATTTGACTGTTTCTTCCCTTAGCTCAGGGAATCGTACATTGGATGATTCAGTTTTATCCCTGCACACTTTTCTGAAGTGGGCTAGGATAAAAGATATTGATTGGCCCAAAGTTACTCAGTGAATTTTATGGCTAAGTGCAGATTTGCACTTTCCAGTTTAAATTCAATATTTTTTCCTTGAGCTCATTGCAACGTACATGGAATTAATTCCAGCCTTGCAGAAACAATACTGTAATCTAGGAAAGATAGATCACCTTCCTGCAAATTCACTTACCTGAGCTACCCTTCTCAAACATTTTCTTCCTTTCACCTTCCCCATATTCTCTTCCCCGCCACACTCCCAGAATTCAATGTTGGAGCTAGAACTCTTTTCCTTTCCCCTCCTTCCTTTCTCCTTCTACAAGATGGGATAGAGTGATACTATGCAGGGCAATTTTCAATAAAATCCTAGTGGTGACAGATCCCTTTTCTTCCTCTAGAACAGCCATTTTCAACCGCTATGCCATGGCACACTGGTGTGCCACGAATGCTCTGCAGGTGCACCATGGGAGTTTAGGGAAGAGTCATTTATTAGTAGGGCCATTGGGGGTTGTGAACCCCCATCAACCCCCCCCCCCATTCAAGGCATGGTGTGCCTTGTCAATTGTCAAAAAAACTGATGGTGTGTCTTGACAACAATTTTAGTACCTTGTCAGTTTGCCATGAGACGATAAAAGTTGAAAATCACTGCTCTAGAACTTAAGACCAAACCATTGTATGACAATTGCTGTTGAACTCTTTGAAGTTTGGGATTGAAATGTTGGTTGAGTATCACAACAAATGAGCAATTGTAAAGAATATACAGAGAAGTGCTATAAAATAATTATTAATTATAATAATGGGGAAGGCTTTGGGGTTTTTTCCTGTAAAAATGCATAAATAACTTTATGCCTCAACACTATCTCACAAAAACCTTTTGGTATGCTTTTTAAAACATCCATTTTTCCAGGACTCTCTGGAATATTGTTAAGCGGATTGCCATTACCAGTTACCAATGGTTTTTATTCTGCATTTTGCTGCTCTTTAACCTATTTCATATTTGGAACATCACACCATATGTCCATTGGTAAGTGCTGATCTGTTAATTGAGGGTCTGTGAGATGTATACTTGGAGGTTTTATAGATTAAATCATGGCTTGTAACCTGTGATGGATGTTTCCTCCATAAATCTGTCCAATCCTCTTCTAAAGGCATGTAGGCCAGGTACCACCTCATCATCCTGTGGCAAGGAGTTCTGCATATTATTTATGCTCTGTATAAATAAATCTGTCTTTTTCTAACTCTCCTGCCAGTCAATTTTAGTGACTGTCCCCTGGTTCTGGTGTGGTGTGAGAAGGAAATTAACTTCTCTCTACTCACTCTATCCATCCCATGCAAAATTTTATATGTTTCAATTATGTTTCCTATCAGAGGCTTTCTTTGCTGACCGAAGAGCCCCAAGCATTGTAGATTTTCCCCGTAAGGGAGATACCCCAGCCCGGTGACCAAACTAATCAGTTTGGTCACTGTCTTCTGCACCTTTTCCAATTCCATTATATCCTTTTTGAGATGTGGTGATCAGAACTGGAAACAATACTCCAAATGTGGCCTTACCGTTGATGTGTACAATGTCATAATAATATTGGCCATTTTATTCTCAATCCCTTGTTTAATTATCCCAAGCATGGAATTGGCCTTTTTCAAAGCTGCTGCACACTGGATCGGCACTTTCATAAAGTTGTTCTCCACCACCCCAAGATCACTTTTCCATCACAGGTAGCTCAGAACCTGTCAGCATATATGTGAAATTTTGATTTCTTGCCACAGGTGCATTACTTTACATTTAGGGTGCAATTCTAACTGCACCCTGGGTCAGCGCAAGTCCCTTGTGCTGGCCCAGGAAGGTCACAAATGTGCTGGAAAGCACGTTTGTGCCTCCCTGGGAGTAAGCCACGCCAGTACATGGAGGTGTGCTGGTCCACAGAGGCCAGATCCAGCCTCCACGGCGGCAGCGGCAGGTGAGTCCACATAGGCCAAACTTGGCCTATGTGCGGGGGCCTGGAGGGCATGGAGAGGGTGGGAAGCAGGTGTTTCAGGGTGTGGGTGGGACAGTGGGCGAGCAGGCAGGGAGTGTGAGGCGAAATCAGGATCCAGCTGTTATGCCAGATCCTAGCCCCACTCCCAGGCAGCGTGGAGCAGCTCCAGGCTGCTTCGTTCTACTCGGATCTGTGCCACCTTATCAGGTGAAACAGATTCAAGTAAACCCATTGGGGCTGCTGTGGTTCTCCCTGGAGTAAGGGGAAAACTTTCCCCTTGCCTCGTGCCGAGTCTTAGGCAGCTTCAAACCTGTTCTGGATATGGCGCAGACCCACCAGCCTGCCTGTTCCAGCACAGGTTAGGATTGCACTGCCTGTTACATTGAAGCTCATCTGCCATAAACTAATATAGTATTTATAATCACAATTCCTTATCCATTACCTAATTTCATAACCTTGTCAGACGTGGTGTTCATATTCAAATTTCATTTATTATTTTATAGCTTAACAGTTATTCTTTCTCTGAATCTGGGAAGACAGGACTAAAAGTTAGGAATATCCTGCTGTATGGGACACAGAAGGTTTATAGGAGCTCTTCAAGGGTTTCATTTAAACATAGCAGGAGATTCAAGAATATAGTCTGATGACAATCTCAGCTCTTCTTTCCTTTTGTCACACTCTCCCTACACCAGGTTGTCAAGGAAGGATTTAGGAGACTATGGTCTTAGAGCTTTCCTCAGATGTTCACCTAAGCCAGGGGTGCCCAAACCCTGGCCCTGGGGCCACTTGCAGCCCTCGAGGCCTCTCAATGCGGCCCTCAGGGAGCCCCCAGTCTCCAATGAGCCTCTAACCCTATGGAGATTTGTTGGAGCCCACACTGGCCAGACGCAACTGCTCTCAGCGTGAAGGCAACTGTTTGACCTCTCACGTGAGCTGTGGGATGAGGGCTCTCTCCACTACTTGTTGTTTCACTTTTGTGATGCAGTAGTGGCAGCAAAGGAAAGGCCAGCCTTGCTTTGTGCAAGGCCTTTTATAGGCCTTGAGCTATTGCAAAACCTTCATTCATTCATATAAGTTCATCTTTAATATATTCATTTATGTAAACATGTAAATTTATTCAAATTTTAAATGTAAATTTATTCTTTTTCCCCCCCCAGCCCCCAACACAGTGTCAGATAGACGATGTGGCCCTCCTATCAAAAACTTTGGACACCCCTGACCTAAGCTAATATTTATAATCATAATCCCTTATCCCTTACCATGCAGAGTTCTTGCTGTGCAGAGTTCTGGCACTCATCTTTATGGATACTGACGTCACTTTTGTCCCTTGGTACCCCACTGTGCTATAGTTGACTGAGGGAAGCTGCATCCTATCCTGTTCCTCAGAAAGGGGGAGCCCAGGACAGGGGTGGAGCCAGGATCCAGCAGTTAGGCCAGATCCTAACCCCCAGCACCATGATGCTCAGATCTGTGCCCCTCTTTAGGTGGCACAGATCCAAATAGTCCCATGAGGGCCACTGTGGCGTTATCTGGGTAAAGGAATTCAATTCCTTTTGCACCAGGTTGCACCACAGCCAGCCCCAAACCCGCGCTGGATATGGGGCAGGCCAGCTGACCTGCTTATTCCAGTGTGGGTTAGGATTGGGCTGCTGGTCAAGTAGTGGCCATACAGCCAAATCCATGCATTCTTACTCAGTTTGCTTGTTGTGCAGTACTTCACTATTTTATTTAAATCTCTTTTCCTTGGATTTTTTTTAGTAAAACCATTCTGTTTTGGCTCCTTGCCTGTTAAGTTCATGTTCACTAGTAACTGACTGGATTGTCCCATCTTTAGAACTGCTCAAATTCACTATTTTGATTTAGTTTTAAATAAGTTCTTGTGGGTGGAGACCCTTCTTCCAGCACCCCCCACCTGGTTTTCCCAGGAAAGTGGCAGTGGATATCTACAAAGTTCCCCCCCTCCCCGTTTAGCCCTGGACCCATTCAATCAGTGAAGCAGAGGCAGGAAGCATTGGCCCTTAGTTAGCCTCTAGTTTTCCAAACACTCTCAGAACCCACATGGCCTGCTCATTACCTATGGTCACTGCACAGACCCCTTTTGCTGCTGTGCGGCAGGCCCATGGTGTTTCTGGGTGCACAGCAATAATGTGATACATTATAGTCAGACTTCTTGAGAAGCTTGGCTTGCCAGGACTTTGGGCTGCACTACCTCATGACTATGCAACTTAAAGGGAACAGTGCTTACTGCACCTGATATTTTGTCAGGCCAAGGGAGCTGTGCATAGTAGGTTCAAACTGGTTGTCTACATTCTCTATGACACATTTTGGGCACAATCCATGAATTGGTAGCATGCCGGCCTGTGGAGGCTGACTTAAGCCTTCACGCCAACAGAGGCACTGAGCCTTGCATTGGCCAATGCAAGATTCTAGGGTGGGCGGAGAGGAGGCAGAAGGAAAGCGTTCCAGGGCGGGGGAGGGTGGGCAACCGCAGGTGCAGGTGGGGAGTGGAAGGTGAGGCTGGGACCCAGCAATTATGCTGGATCACAACCCCGTTCCCCGGGCAGTGCAGACTGGCTTCAAGCTGCTCCGCTCTCCTCAGGAGGTAGCACAAGTCTGAAGAGACCCATAGGGGCTGCAGTTTCCCCTTATTGCTGGCTGAGTCACTTTAGGCACCTATCCTGTGCTGGATACAGCGTAAGCCCTTGGTTCCAGCACAAGATAGGATTGAACTCTTTGACAGATGTTTTAAGCATAGTGAATTAATGTACTGATTTGGGTAAAAGTAATACTTTAAAGTAGTAATTGCAATTGCTAATGGCACTGTCTTCAGCTTTGCTTTCCTCTACATTTTTGTGATAGGTTCTTTCAGCATCTTAAATGCAATGATGGCAAACTTTCAGAAATCTCTTAATATCAACTTTAAATTACCAGGAAATGGAAGCCTGGACTTCTCTGATGAACAATTTATAAGCAGTTATAAGGAAGCCTTAATTCTTTCTGCATCTACCACATTTTTAGTTGGGATTATTCAGGTAGGAAGTGTATTTAGTATTAATCTCTTGTGATTGTGACCTTCATGAAACAGATTTGAACTAAGCAACTAAATATTCAGAGCTTTAGGGGAGAATAATTGTCTTCAAGACAAAGTAAATTGGGGGATGTTGTGAGAAGTTTGAGTTGATGACTGAGTCATACATCACCAATGTTCATATTTTGTTTCTCTCACTTTTTTTAGCTGCTTTTATGCTTCATTGGCGTGGGATATGTCACAACGTATCTATCAGAAACTCTCATGAATGCTTACCTCACTGCAGCAGCACTACATGTCATTATATCCCAGTTCTCCTTCATTTTTGGGATTGTAATTGACTTTCATTCAGGCCCTTTGGCATTTTTTTATGTAAGTAAATCTAACCTTTACAGGAAGACATGATTGTTTCTTGGCAGGTTAGGAAAAGAACAGCTTAAAGATTCCCACAAAAGTTTCTTCTCTTAAATCAAATGTCAAATTAAAATGTCTAGCTCTGTTGCTGGAAAAGATGGCAGGGTTCTTTGGCTGCTGAGTAGCTGAAATGCCCAGAGTGCCTCAGTACTGCAGGGTAAATCCAAGAAGCCCTTGCTATCTTTTTTAGCTCCAAATTTAAATCTGAGAAGCACAGCAGCAGATAGTCCCTAACCTCACAAAGAAACACAGCATGAGATAAGGTGTAAGAGGAAGGGCAGGGTCCTGGTGACCACAGTTTTTAGCTTGGCTACCACAACCAGTTTCAACAGCTCATATCTTTCAGAAGCTTCAAATGCTGCTCCTTGTTGTGATAAATCAAGCAGTGGTGCTGCCATGAAATGCAATTTCATGGGAAGGAGATTGATAACTAGGTCTACTGAGAACATAATCACTGGATACTGGCAAGCAACTAAATGAACATGAGGGACGCATGGCTTTGTGGAGTGAATGACACTGGCAAATTCAGTTCAACCTGGGGCATGACAGGACTCTGACAGTTCCCTGAGTGAGTTGATTGGTCTAGTCTAGTGCCAGTCACTGTGATTAGCTATAGCACTGCACAGCACTATCTGAGGTGTATGTAGCTTTTTCTGACCCTTTCTCCAAGCAGACTGCACCTAGGGGTAAAGCCTCTTGCATACAAAGCCTGTGCTATTCCCCTTGGCTTACAGTCTGACACAGAGCACCTTGAGCAGTGGAATACCTGCAACTCTTGGTTGTGTGTATAGGGCTGAAGGGCATATCACAGGGTTTGAAGACTACAATAGTCCCATCATAGGTCTGTTTTCTGTCTGCTCCTGTGTGATTAACATGCCCAATCCTAATCTGGTTAACAGGCCCAATCCTAACCTGGGCTAGCCTAGAGTATACAGCAGCACTGACGTATTCTCCACTGTATGCTATGGGCTGTAAAAAACTCTTTTACTTACCTAATCCGTTGCTGTCTTGTTCCCAGTGGGCCTACTTAGATCTGTGCCTGCTCTTCGGTTGGCATAAATCCAAATGAGTTAAAGGGGGCATGCCAAGCCCAGGCCAGGGGCATATTGGCTACATAGGATATTGCTGCCACCAAATCCTGCCCCCAGCCTGCCCTTGATATGCCCTTAGCTAGTTCCGATCCTCGCTCTGATCCTCCCCTGCGATGCCCCCTCTTCCAACTTACCCGCTCAACAACAGACTCTGGAGGTCATTGGTATGGCGCCAGCTGATTGTACTTGCCCATGTGTCATAGCAGCAGCTGTCAGGCCATTGACCCAGACTTGCACTGATGGAATGCAAGTTCTTTGGCCCAGATAGGATTGGGCCACAGGTTTTGTTCTCTGGACCTACAGGCTCAGGTTCTAGTCCCACTGATTCTCCTTTTTTTAATCCAAAATTATTGCTGCCAAAAGGTCATCCATAAGGCTGCTTTTTCTTTGTAGCCTTCTTTCTCAGTAAACTGCTCACAATGTTACAGTGTTGTCTTATATGATCTTGCTCTTACAACATCCATTCTTTTTTGTCTATGCTGCTCACATCCCTCAATTTTGAAAATGTTTGTTCTCATTGCACAGACACTAACCAGTCACATTGTATTTTTTTTTTTACATTATGTGTGAGGAAATATTTGGACTATTTACATTGTATGTGAAACATACTTCTGCAGCAGTTATAGCCCCACAGCTGTGTCCCTGTACCCTCCTTCATGGCAAGTGGATTGGCATGCAAAAGAACTACTGTAGCAGGCCAGTTTCCTCTCAGATTTGACATTAAGGAATGTCATGTATGCATTCCTCAGCCTGGCACATATGACCTTTGGTAGCAGCAGCAGCTGCACACTCAGCATTCCATGCAGGCAACAAATAGATGAGAGGATTTAAGATCCCAGGAAATTTCTGGGCCTCCTTCTTTGGCTTCTAGGCCCCCTTTTTGACCCTTGACCTGTGTACAAATTACCCCATTTACTCCCCTCTCATGGGTCCTGTGTGTAGATGTGTTTTTCCAAGTTTTTTGTTATGGCACCAAAGCACCCACTATGGGATGTGGAAATCCCATAGTATTTTAACCTCTTTATTTTAAGCCATTCCAGGCAGTGATGGGAATATGCAGAAGATGCTATTTGGTTCGGCAAGCACCTGTGCATTGTAGTTGCTGCCTGGAATGGCTCCTATGGTGAGTGGGAGGGGCTGCTTACATGGCACATTGCAGCGCCTGCAGTACTTACCATTTTGTCCCCACCTCTAGCTATGCTAATGGTTATATTTGGAGTTTCAATTTTTTTATCTGTCTGGATTTTGAAGTCCCATGAAATTTTGACTGCTCATTTTCTACCACCTTTTCAGGAATGTGCTCCCACCATTTCTTTACTGATATTATTCCATATTTCTCACACAAGTTCCAGTGGAACAAAGCAGTGACTTTATTGTGACAAAGTCTGTGTGCTGCGCCCACTTACAATGTGGTCAATTGTTTCATCTTTTACTGGGCCTACACTTGGCATCATTCAAGAGCTTTTCCAATTTTGTCTTCATAACATTTGTTTGTAGTGCCTGGTCTTGTGCAGCAAATATCAGTTCCTCTGTTTCTTTCTTCAGTCAGCAACCACTTCCAGTTGTAATAATAATAATAATTATTATTATTAAACATCTCTCAACTTACATGAACATATAAAAACAATACAACTACAAATCAAGCAAAACAATAAAACTAAACAGAACTGTGACAGGATAAAACCAAATGAATCCAGTTGAAATGGAGCTAAAATGTCTGGAGACATTAAAAGACCCTTCACCTGGTGCTGAAATGACAACAGACTCAATGCCATGTGTACCTCAGAAGGAGAGCATTCCAAAAGTGCCACCAAAGAGAATGTCTTCTCAGGCCTCCTTTTGCTTTTCCTTACTATTTAGTAAGGGATTCCAAGCAGAACCTCTGAAGCTGATCTTAATGCCAGGGTAGGTTCATCTGGGAGAAGGCGATCCTTTAGATAAGCCAAAGGGAAGCTCATTGCCTAGGGCAGGGGTCGGCAACCTTAAACATTCAAAGAGCCATTTGGACCCATTTTCCAGAGAAAAGAAAACCTCGGGAGCCACAAAATCCTTTTGACATCTAAAATGAAGATAACACTGCATATATAGTTTTTTTTTTACCTTTATGCTATGTATAAAAAAACTATAGTGTGTCGCATTTTTAAAATGAACTGCTACAGAGAAAACAAAATTTTATTTCAGCATGCAACAAAAACATTTTGAATGTTAAAAAAAGACGCCGGGTTGAAGATAACTTTCAAATAGCAGAATTCAATAGCAAAATTCAAAGCAGAACTTCAATTATCACCTTGCAGCAAACCAAAAATGCTGGAGCGAGCCAATTTGGTGCTATAGGCAAGATTTGGGCTGGTGTCCTCCCTAGCAGAAAATCCTGACCAATAGTAAATAGTCATCTTTGTGCCTTTTCCACAGTAATGTAAAAGAGGTACAATGGCTTACTTACCTTTCAGGACAATATCCTGCCACTTCTGGACAGCAGACGGAGTTGTACCAAATTCCAACAGGTGTGACCCTAAGGTCCCAAGAGGGGAGGAGGAGGGGGAGAAAAGGGGCTTTGTGGGCACTGAGTAGTGAGCCCCACTGAAAAGGACAGGGCTCCCCTCACGCCCAGGGAAGCCCAAGACACCAGGCAGCCAGCAGGGACCGTCCCTCATGCTTCGCCTGAGTGGAGGGGTTCCCACCTGCCACTCAAACCTGGGCTGCAATTCGCAGCGCCCTCCCTCAGTGGCCCGGGAGACGACGGCCTACTGGAGCCCTTCCTTTGATGCCCTTCCCCGCTGAGCCCATGCGTGGCTGCACCAGCGCCGCCAGCTCTCCCTGTCTGGCCATGGGGGTCCCTGCAAGGAGCCCCCGCACCCGCCACCAGCGGCTCTGTCCCAAGGTTCAGCCCGCTGCAGGGCGAAGGAAGGAAGGGCGCAGGGAAGAGATGCCCGGCTGCCCTGTGCGGGAGGGTCCCCACCCCCTTGTCCAGCAGGGTGCTTGCTCATAGTGGGGGGTGGAGTGCAGGTCTGGGAGAGTGCCGCTGCCCCTGCCTGCCAAGGAAGGAGCTGCTGTGGGCGAAGGCGGCGCCCCGGCCCTGCACTCAGCAGCCAGTGCCCGCAGCACATCGCTGCAAGGCACCCCCCCACGCCCGCCACCAGCAGCTCTGTTCCAAGGTTCAGCCCGCTGCAGGGCGAAGGAAGGGCGCAGGGAAGAGATGCCCGGCTGCCCTGTGCGGGAGGGTCCCCGCACCCTTGCCCAGCAGGGAGAGCAGGTCCGGGAGAGCGCCACCGCCCCTGCCTGCCAAGGAAGGAGCTGCTGTGGGCCAAGGCCGCGCCCAGGCCCCGCACTCACCAGCAGCCAGCGCCCGCAGCACATCGCTGCAAGGCACCCCCGCGCCCGCCACCAGTGGCTCTCCCGGACCTGCTCTCCGCCCTCCACTGTGAGCAAGCACCCTGCTTGGCAAGGGGGCGGGGACCCTCCCGCACAGGGCAGCCGGGCATCTCTTCCCTGCGCCCTTCCTTCTTTTGCCCTGCAGCGGGCTGAACGTCGGGGCTGAGCTGGCTGGGTGGCAGCCGCGGGGAAGGCGCCCCGCTTCCAGCCCCCACTCGAGAGCCACATCAGACCACTGAAAGAGCCGCGTGTAGCTCTGAAAACACAGGTTGCTGACCCCAGCCCTAGGGCAACCTGATGTGGCTTGCATCAGAGGCAGATTGTGAGGAGAGCAAAGAGGCAGGGCATTTGGGGTGCCTTTTACCACAAGTCTGCTGCCACTTCCCTCTAGACCAGGGGTGTCAAACTCGTTTCATACAGAGGGCGGAAGTTAGCATTCAGGGCTCCAGTTGAGGGTCGGAAGTGATGTCATTAAGCAGAAAGTGACATCATTAAGCGGCTAATGGCCAGAAATCAGACCCTGTTCTCATATAGAAACTCATTAACTGCAAATGACAGAAAAGAAAGTATGCAAATCTTGATCATATTTCAAGATTTGGGAAAGCCAATTTTCATGTGGACTGCCATCTCAGTTGTAATACTCAGCAGCTGAGAGCCTGAAGGCCAGATGAAAAGCTTCTGGAGGCCAAAATTCAACAGTGAGAAGATATGCTTTATTCAGCTGGTCCCAGTATAATTGATTTCTAAACTGGAAATGCAACTCAAACCAGAAATGGCCAATCCAGGTGAACCATCCACCTGTCTTGATAGGAGTGAGCTTCTATTTATTGAATTTTAGAATACCTGGGAACAAATAGTTTTGAACATGTGGGGCTTTTTTCTAAGTAAAAGTGCCCAAGATCAAGCTGTAATTCTCTAACATATAAGGTATAGCCTTTGAGTACTACAGTAAAAACAAATCTGAGATTTTGGACAATGCTTACAGATCTCTAATATGCAAAAACAGTTGCAAAGAAAATATATTTGCTTACAGTTGTTATATTGCTCTCTTTATACACTTTCATCCACTTGACTTACATCACTTTGCTCTTTCAACTGCTTTCAATTATAACTACATTTCAAATTTTGTCCACATGCTTTCCTTTTTCATCTGATTTCATCCAACCTTCCATGACGTTCATGATGTCCTTATGTTTATTTTTCTTTTATTTCTGTTAATTTAGGTTTCACACACATTTGCATGGATTATGTAGTTAGTTATTTACATTTTTCACTGGTCAAAGTAAATTTGCAAGTTAAATAAGGCTATGCTTTGACATTCATCCATTTTTTCCTTTCATCCATGTTCTAATCCCTAATCAGATGAAAGTGCAAGGTATTGCTGTATTTCAATTGTACTGAATTACATAATTTCTGAGGCAGAAACCCTAGCAGTTAGAATGCCACCTTTATACTGAAAAGTGTTTAGTCTCATTAAAAAAGCCTCCTTCTGAACTTTTTGTTGGTATTTTCTTTTTTTTCAGAACTTGATATACTACTGCATTGGTCTCCCAAAAGCTAATGCCACCAGCATACTACTCTTTTTGCTTTCTTTACTCATGCTGAGAATCAGTAAGTGCATTAAGATAACTTACAAACACTGTCCTGTTGAATTTCCTATGGAACTTTTCCTGGTAGGTATCCTACATTTTTTCATCATAAGTTATAAGCCAACATTTTTGCAAATGTGTAACAAGAAAGAACTGAAAGAGAGGTTCCCAAGGCATGCTGCTTGCTTTGGAGGAATTGATGCTGTTTTGAAAACTAACACAATTTGTTTGGGTGCTTACCTGCTGTCCTGTCCCCAGCTTATATATTTGTAAATAGAGAGAAAAGCACAGTGTACAATCCAAAATTAAATAACATTTCTTGTTTACTTTGCTAGACTTCTGCTATCTGCTTGAAAACAAATAAATACCTAAAGAGGTAGTGAAAGCTAATCTTTAGTTCAAATAATTAACAATCTGCTCTATCATTCCTCATTTTCTTTTACAGATTATTGCATTTACCATAATTTCTAGTCAAATACGCCTGTATACTGAATCCAGTAAGGGGGTGTTTAAAATGGTTCCTCAAAGGTTGGTAATCCACAGCTAATATATCACTTTATTGAATATCGTTGTCTAAAATCTCATCAGATTTGGCAGAAATCTTCTCAGGAGTTTCTCCCCAGCTCTAGAATTCCTTTCCATGGGGTGTCTACCAAAGTACCATTTGCTCTGTACCATCTGCTGTGGGTATCATGTCACATAATTTACAACCCAATCCAATTTAACTCCCTGTGTGGCGATGCAACTGCACCAATGTGTTGTGTGCTATATGGGGGGGGGGGGGAAGGAGTTTGAGCCTCTGGAGGTCTCTTGGGGTAAGGAAACATTTGTTCCCTTTTTCCAAGGTAAACTCACACTGGCATGTCGCTGTCACAAGTCCATGTGGAGTTATGACCTCTGGAAGCCTCCTGGGTAAAGAACCTTTGTTCCCTTGCCCCAAGGAAAACCCACAATGGCATATTGCTGGCATGTGGACCCAGGTCAGGGGATCAAGACCAGGAAAGAGAATATGATCTCAGCATGTGCTACTTCTGTCTGTCCATGTTGCAGGTGCAGGGGAGCACAACAATCCTTGGCTGACCAATGATACCCATAGGGTCTCCTGGATAAGCTGGGGTGGGTCTTGGAGGATTTATCCCACACTGGGCAAGGGACAGTGCTCTAAAGCAGTGTTTCTCAAACTGTGGCTTGGAACCCACTAGGTGGGTCATGAGCCAATTTCAGGTGGGTCCCCATTCATTTCATTATTTTATTTTTAATATATTAGACTTGATGCTACCATGGTATTATTGCATTTGGGGAAATGTTACAGATTGAACAGGCAACTTTTAACAATTTTTTAATTTTTTTAACCATTTTAAACAATTTATACAATTATAACAATTGCTTTTAACAATTATAGCAAATGGGATTTATTCCTGGGTAAGTGTAGGTAGGATTGCAGTTTAGGATTGTTAAAAATTTTCCTGCTTGAGGATGTCACTTCCAGTCATGACATCACATCTGGTGAGTTCTGACAGATTTTTTAATCTAAAAAGTAGGTTCCACTGCTAAAAGTTTGAGAACCACTGCTCTAAAGGTGTCAGAAAAGGCTGGGGAAGGGGGTTACTCCTCCTCCTCCCTAGCCAGGGCTGTTTGTGAGGGTCACCTGTGAACATCTATTCTTATCAGCCAGCACTTCTAGTTTATGTACAGCCTTCTCATGGGCTTGACCCACCCCTTCCTCCTGCCTCCCTTGTTCAAAAGATGCCTTGCTCCTCCATTCAACTCCTTCCCCCTCCCAGGCCCTCACTGTGCTCCCTGTCTGCCCTTAGCCCCAAGGTAGGATCTCCCTCTCTGCGCTTCATCACCTGCCATGGGCCATGCTGGTGAATTATGTCTGCTGTGTCCGCTGCATGCTGCCTGCTGGCTGCTGTGGGAGCCAGATGTAACCAATGCTATTGACATGGCTGTTGGCAGTTGCACTGACTTGCCCCAGCATGCTCTTCGTCAGCTAAGGCAGCATTGGGCTCCACCCAAAACGGGCAAGGCATGGCCTGGCTCGACCAGCTGTTAATTAGAATTATTATAGAGTGTTTCCATGTCAACAACTGCCTGAAGTGAACATGCTCACATACTAAATTTAATAACAACACAATACAAAAAATAATAGTGGTACTCCCTGATCAGTATGTATGATCTCTTACAAACAGTGAATGCTTACAGTTACGTGTGTGCCTTAGTCTGAATGAAAATCTATCATTACTGTATCAGTTCATGCATATATTCTGAATAAGAGTTAACATATAACACTTGTGGGATATCACTGGGTAATAATTTCTCTTATAAATGACTAGGCCACAATCCTGACCCAGATTTGTAAGGCCATAAGGCATGTTTGCGCCTCCTTGGGAGTAGGCTAGGCAGGCGCGCAGAGGCCTGCAGGCCTGCAGAAGTTGGAACAAGCCTCCATGCTGACAGAGGCACCAAGCCTTGCGTTGGTCTGGCTGGGCCAACACAAGGTTCTGAGGTAGGTGGGGAGGGGCGGAGAGGAGTCAGGAGGGAGGAATTCCTGGGTGGGGGAAGGACGGGCAGTGGGCAAACCCCGGGGCAGGTGGGTGGGGAGCAGGAGGCTTGCCTGTTCCAGTGCAGGATAGGATTGCGCCCAAAGTTATATATATAATGACTATATAACATATATTGAATTTTAAAAGTTTATTAGTAGTCATCTCGGAAGTTTTTACTAAAAATTTACTTTTCAATAAAGTGTATATATTTACATTTAACTATAAAATTTACTTTTATATAAACAATAAGTGTGTGGGTGTGTGTGTGTAGTTTTAATTTTTACTAAAAATTTACTTTTCAATAAAGTGTAGATAAATGTATAACTATAAAATTTACTTTTACATAAACAATAAGTGTGTGTGCATTTTTAGTTTTTACTAAAAATTTAGTTGTAAATAAAGTATATATACACACACACTTTATTGAAAAGTAAATTTTTAGTAAAAACTTCCAAGGTAACTAATAATAAACTTTTAAAATTCAATATGAGATGCCTAACAAATCATTGAGCAGCAAATGATCACCACTAAGTGCTAGTGCTCAGGATGTTAGACTTTACATAGAAAGAATAACCTGGAAATAAACATAACTAGGGCATCATCCTTCACAAAGTTTTCAAGAATGTTCTTTGCTCAACGCTAATGAAGACTTAAAATACCATTATTATATCATTTCAGTTTTCTGCATCCTACATTACCTGACTTTTCAAAATTGGAGAAGATTGTATTACATGCTTTGTCCCTGGCAATAGTGAGCTATTTCCTGCTAATTTTTGTGGGAAAGAAGTATGCAAATATCCATAACTATCATATCAGAAACACCCAGGTATGTTAAATGTCACATGCCAGAAATGTTTAACAGCAGAGAGATTAACAGAGATTAACAGCAATTAGAATATAAATACAAGAGTGCGAACCAGACTACATAGAAGCACAACATGATCAAAGCACAACAAAGAGGCTCTTAATGAGGCAATGGGCAGCCCAATCCTTAGCTGCCCTGGGCGCGCAGCTGCAGTGGTGCCGAAAACGGCTGCCATCGCATCCTGCACGCCTCAGTCTGCCACAGGCGGTGCCTTGGGAGAAGGGGACTTTCATCCCCTTCTCCCAGGTAAGGGAAGCAGCCCTGCAGTGGGGTTACTTTCTTCACCGCTGACCAAAAGGTTGGCGGTAAGGTAAAGCCGTTTGTGTAGGGCGCCGAGCCCTACACAAACAGACAGGATCCGGTGGAGCATTGCTCCAACTGAGCCACCTCTCTCCCCCTAGCACTCCCCCTGAGCCACCTGCTCCCTCCCCCTGGAACCCCTCCTCCCCACCCCCCTCCCCACCCTCGCTTACCTGCTGCGGCTTGATGGTCTTAACCACCAAGCAGTGGTGGCCAGGCACCCGCCTGGCGTTAGCCTGCTGCTAACCCAGCACCAGCCAGCACTGGGTTAGCACGGGTGGTAGCCCAGCAGTAGGACTTGCAGATGTGCCTTACAGTACGTTTGCGACAGTGCACAGAGGCACGAAGCCGCTGCGCTGAGCTCAGAATTGGGTTCCAAGTCTCCAGAAGCTTGCAGCAGAGTGTCTGTTTGCAAAACAAAAAAGAGACTCTTAATGCAAAGAAGAGGCTCTTAATGAGGCAGATATGGATCCAGATCCTAGCCCTCCAAGCAGTAGGTGCAAGCCACTCCGCTCTCCTCTGACTTATGCCACCTCCAGAGGTGGTGCAAGTCCAAGAAGTCCCATTGGGGCTGTGGTGGCTTACCCGAGGGTAAGGAGAAGAGTTTCCCCTTACCTCTGGCTAAGCCTATTGGGCCCCTGTCTTGCACTGGGTACAGTGCAGGACTCCTGGCCTGCCTGTTCCAGCACAAGATGGGATTGTGCTGCATGTGTACAGGGAGGCCCCTGTAGCCACAAATCCAATATCTACCATTTCAATTATCTGCAGATCCCCCCCCCCCATGCATAATAGCATTATTTAAATGCTTACTGAACTGAAAATGTTTTTGCTTTACAGGTTGCTATATGAATACAAGCTTACAGCGACATGCAGGGTGCCTCCCAGCAACCTGAAAACTTGAAAAAACTAGATTCAGGTTAACAGGAAGCAGGGGTATGGGGGTCCATGGGGACAGGGTTCCCCATATCCATGGTTTCTGTATCCATGGGAGGTCCATGGAACAGATGACCTGAGATACAGGAGCATGCCTACATTTATTTAATTGATTAATTTAGGGCCCGATCCAGACCCGTGCATGCAGGCTTACAGCTGGCATGCACTGTCGCAAACATGCCATAAGGCACATTTGTGAGCCCTTACTGCAGGCCACTTACCGCCGTAGCTAACCCAGTGTGAGCCCGCTCCAGTGCTGGGCCTGTATTCTGCTGCCCGGCAGTCACCTTGATCTCCTGGCAGTGGAGAGGTGAGGGGAAGGTAGGGAGAGGGTGGGGGAAGGCCTGGCAGGTTTGGAGGGCAGGTCTGGTGGAGCTCATCTTCACTAAACCCTGAGCCCCGAGTTGGGCTGTGTGGCCTGATACAAGGGTCTCCAATTCTGCACTGGCTCCAGAGCCACAGCACAATCAAGTAGCCATATTGCAGGGCTACTTCCCTTACCCTGAGTAGTCGCCACAGGCTGCCTAGTTGCGCTTATGATGCTGTGGTAGCCCTTTAGGTGCTCAGGATTGGGCAGTTAGTCCCAGGCAGTCCAATCCTGAGCTGCCCGGAGCTCCAGGACCTGGCGGCTCCACAGTGGGCTCCCGCCAGATCCTGCGCCTCCCACGCTACCGCAGGGAATGTTCATGTTCATGCCCTTTCCCCAAGGGGAAGGAAGTAAGGGAAGCAGCCCTGCAATGGGGCTATTCACTTTAGCGGCAACCAAGAGGTCGCCGCTAAAGTAAAGGTGCTCGTATAGGGTGAGCAGCCCTGCCCGAGTGCCTTGCATCCTGCAGAACTCAGCTCTGCTGACCTGCCTCTCCCCCTCCCCTGACATGCCCCCCACGCCACCGGCCACGCCTCCCCCTCCCTGGAACACCTCCCCCACGCCACCGGCCATGCCCCCATCTCCCGTTCCGCAGCCCGGCGGTCAGGGAGACCACCGAGCTGCAGAACCTGGGCGCCTGCTGGGCACCGGCTCAGTGCCGGCTAGAACTGGGCTAGCTCCAGCGGGAGCCTGGCGGTAAGCCCCGCAAACGTGCCTTACGGCATGTTCGCAACTGCGGTCCACAGCGCAGAGCTGCGGTGCAGACCACAGGATCGGGCTCTAAGGCAGCTTGGGCACAATCAAAACTAATATTTCAATAAAATAATGAATTTAATTTTAAAAGTTTACGATCAGAGCATGATAGATAAAGATTACATAAAAGCACCAAGTCCCAAAATAATTAAATAATATTAAAAGCTTGGACAAATATGATTGCAATTGCTTGAAGCCTGAAACAAAATACTGGCTGACAACTGTATTTGGCAAATTCCATGACAGGATACCACTATGGAAAAACGCTCTTTCCCTTATATCCACCCACCCTATGCCTGAAGCACTTGGCACTAAAGTGCTCCCAGCAAATATATCTACCACCGTTACTTGGAGCACTTATTTGTCACCTACTGCCAGACTGATACTTTTGCCGCAGTAAAAGTGTGCTGCACTACCTGTTGGAGTACTCTTTCCTCAGGCAGTAATCTCCCAGCAGATCAATCTGCTGGACAGGATTCCATCATCCCGGGATATTATTCTTCCACAATAGAGGGCCTGGGAGTGTTCCCCATTATCAGAATAATCAGAACTTCATCCGGGGGACATTTTCTCATAGATAAATCTTGCTGGGCAACCTCAGCTAAGTATGTTTAGTACTATCATATAAAATCCATAAGTGGCTATAATGAGCACTAACTTTCAGGGTTATTCCAAATTATGTTGTTTACTGTATCAGTTGCAGATTAACGTGCAGCGCAATCCTGATTGTACGTTGGGCCAGCTCAAGTCCTTTGCGCTGGCCCAGGAGGGTCGCAAACGTGCCTTGGGAGAGCCATGCCGGCCTGCAGAGGCTGGAATAGGCCTGCATGCTGACGGAGCCTCAAGTCCTTTGTGCTGGCCCAGGAGGGTCGCAAATGTGCCTTGGGAGAGGCGCGCCAGCCTGCAGAGGCTGGAATAAGCCTGCATGCTGACGGAAGCTCCAAATCTTGTGTCTGCCAAGCTTGGCTGACGCAAGACTCTGGAGTGGGCAGGGAGGAGATGGGAGGGAGGCATTCTGGGGTGGGGGGAGGTTGGGTGGTTGGCGGCCCCCAGGGCAGATGGGGTGGGGAGTGGGTGACAGGGTAGGGATCCGGCAGTTATGCCAGATCCCAACCCCCATTCCTGGGGAGTTCAGAGCAGCTTCAAGCCGCTCCACTCTCCTCAAACTTGTGCCACCTCAGGAGGTGGTGCAAGTCTGAGGAGACCCATTGGGGCCAGGGTGGCTTACCTGGCAGTAAGGGGAAAAGTTTCCCCTGAGCTGAGCTACTTTGGGCCCCTATCCTGCGCTGGATACAGCGCAAGTCTCTTGACATGCCTGTTCTGGCGCAGGTTAGGATTGCCCCCTTAATGATTGCCCCAAAAGAGACAAACAGCATCATGGTTTGGAGTTTATGCTGCACTGGGGAAGCAGCCTGACTTGATTCCTGATCAAGCAACCTGATCATGCAACTTCCATCTACTTTATGAGTAGAAAAGTGTCACTTCTTTTACTTCTCTTCCAATGATGTATGAGCCCAGGCATCATCCTGCCTTTGTGGACAATAGTGAGCAGTGCAGTGTTGAATATACACGCCATCAACTTTTTTCAGCAGAAAGAAGGGAAAGAAAAGTTAATAACTGTCCATGTATCATCATTCAATTGACATGTTTTGGGTTTTTTTTTTAGTGGGATTAATTTTGGTTTCTTGCATACAGGAACTAATGGCTATTGGGCTGTGCAATATCTGCAGTTCATTTTTTAAAAGTTTTGTAGTTAGCTGTGGTATTTCTACAACTGTTGTTCAGGAGAAGACAGGTGGAAAAACTCAGGTAAGTCAGTAGATTTTGAAAACTGAAAACTATGATTTACCTATATTTGCTAGGGTCTCTTTTTCCACACATTATAGTCATTAGACTGGAAGTATAACTAATATAACTTCAGAGTAAGCTTCATTCAATACAATCATATTTAAAATGGAATATATTTTTTATACAATGTCCAGTATGCAATATGGACAGTCACTGAAAATTAGATGCTACAAGTATCTATCATTAAAAGATGTGAGGTTAGGGATAGAAGCCAGGCAAGAGTTGGGGGAAGGTGATCTGACAATCCTGGCAAATCTATCACTTTTATCACATAGATCCCAAGCCTGTTAATGAGCACAACTATGAGCACAATCCCACAAAAGTAAGTTGCTTTGACCAAAGTTGCCATCCTGTTCCCAAGGAGATTTACTGTCTGATAGGATAGGGATACATAGGATCAGATTGCATGGCATTAAAATTAATGTGATATAAGTAAATCACTAAGAGCACAGTCCTAAATTTGGCATCTGCCAGCACAGCAGTCCCTGCATCAGTGGATGTAAGGCACATCTTGACATCTGGTGAGTAGGCAGTGGTGGAGGAGCAGCCTGTGCTGCCCCACCAACACTGCATCCAGCCTGACAGTCATCGGAGGTGATGTCAGAGGGGTGGAAGGAGGGTGAAACAGAGGCAGGGAGGGGAGTTTCTGGACAGTGGGAGAATGTAACACCAGCATATCAGGCCCAGGAGGTGGGGTGGGATTGGCTCAGCAGGCCTCTGTCATAACCTAACCCCAGTCCCAGGCTTCACAGTCTTACACAGGACTTATTGGACCAGCCAGCTAAACAGCTAGTGGAGATCTGAGTGATCTCCACCAGCTATTGGGCAGGCTGAGACATTACTCAGGGTAAGGGGAAAAATGTCCCCTTACTCTGAAGAGACCTCCAGCCGGCTTCCAACTAGCACCAGATACAGCACAGGCCATGCAGCTCCACTGCGCCAGCGCTAGTTAGAATTGGGCTGTACGTGCTGTTCCATTGCTTTCAATGAGATGTAGAGTCAAATTTAACAAGTTGCTAAATAATGTCATCATCTCCTGTTTGTGTGTTTTCTATATGAACAGGAGTAATGGGATTGGATCAGAACTGAGGTATGAATGAAAGGAAGATTTAACCCTTTTCCCCTCCTGTTTTTCTGCCAAAACCATCCTCTGAAGAGACTATTTGTCCCTAAAGAATGCCATTTGCTGCAATGGCATCTTAGGAACAAACAGCTGCTTAGAAAGAACTCAATAGGAAATAGCTTTAAAAATTCCCCCACTTATGTCGTGCCCCATTAAGATTGTTTCCCCTGCTGCAATGACTGCTGTTTAAAAAAAAAAAAAAAAAAAAAGACTGTCCTATAATTGTTTTTCTTGTGTGAAACTGCTGTGCAGATCTATTATATTATGCTTATCAAATGAGTAAAATACTATCAATACAAATTCAGATTTAACACAATACTCTCCACTGAACTGAAAGTTTTGAATACATTCTGAGCAAGATGAACTTGTGACTGACAAAATTTAGATTTTTACTAATAAAGTTAGCAGTGGGACAAAAAACAGTCAGTACTAGAATACTATCTAATGCAATATTTTTATTAGCTTGCAGCTCTGATTGGAGTTTCCATAATGCTGGTAGCAGCACTAAAATTAGGATATTACTTCCAGTTCCTTCCCAATGTAAGTAGTGTGAAATTAAATTTCAGTACATTGATGTGGTTCATCTGACTTATTTTTTAATGTTAGCTTGGAAAACAGCTCTGTCTAAAAGTATTGCCATTGGGCATTGAATGTATATCTGAGGACATACAGAAGTTGTAGTGCTTCTTGTCACAGTTACCTGGGCTAAGCTGTATATGTGGGGAGATGCAATCCATGAGAGTCAGTCCCTGAATAACATTGTCTAAGAAAAGGAGGCAGAGAAAAAGGTTATTCCCCCCCCCCCCCACACACACACACACAGTTCCTCCCTGCTATGCATTTGGTCTGAAGTGGAGGCAGGAAGGCTTTGCACTCTCCCTTTCCTTCCCTTATTCTTGACCCAGAATGGACACAAATTTATTTGGCTATGGTTGCAGGTGATAAAAGTCATGCATTGCCAGGTTTCTGAAAGGTCTAGAGTAGTGGTTCCCAAAATTTTTAGCACTAGGATGCACTTTTTAAAACAACAACTGCCTAGGTTTACCAAATTTTTAAAAAAAAGAAATCTAGAAATATTTTATTTATTTATAAATAATAATCAGAAAAAAGACCCTCAAACATTTATCTCCCTGTATTTACATATGCTGGCAAACTACAGAAGCTAAACACTTTGTAGAGTAATTAACAGCTACCATATCTGATTTTTGAATAGCCTCAGGGCTTGAGACAGTTAGGGCACAATCCTGGCCTTCACATTTGTGCCTCCTTGGGAGTAAGCCGGGCCGGTGCACAGAGGTGATACAAGTGGAGGCTGACACAAGCCTCAGCACCAGCTTTCTCGGTGAGCCTTGCATCGGCCCGGCTGGGCAGGTGGTGGGCAGCCCCAGGGGTGGGCAGGTGGAGAGCGGGAGGCAGGGCTGGGATCCAGCACTTTTGCTGGATCCCAACTTCTGTTCCCAGAGAGTTCAGAGCGGCTTCAAGCTGCTCTACTCTCCTCTGACTTGTGCCACCTCAGGAGATGGTGTAAGTCCGAAGAGACCCATAGGGGCAAAGGCGCCTTACCTGGAGGTAAGGGGAAAAGTTTCCCGTTGCCTTTGGCTGAGCCGCTTTGGGCCCCTATCATACACTGGATACAGTGCAAGCCTCTTGGCTTGCCTGTTCCAGTGCAGGGTAGGATTGCACCCTTAGTTATCTGATCTTTCCATTGCTTTGTCAACCCATCAAAAATCTGATTACAACCCACCAGTGGGTCCCAACCCACAGTTTGGGAACCACTGGTCTAGTGGAATATGTGTGGTTTTTCCTTCCTGTGTTTGGCTAAGAGTGGAGTTTGAGTAGGTGAATTACTTCAACTCTGTGTCAGAAAGGACAGGTGGAGGATGGGAGGAGGAGATATTGTCTTGTAACAGGTTGCACAGGAACTTGGCAGGTCAAAGTCTTCTTAACCTTATAATGGAGGGGGGAGGGGGGAGAAAAGCCATACAATACCAGCTCATTGCACAGTTTGGAATGGCACAGGCTTCCAGGCTGATGACCACACTATCTTCAAACTCAGAAATGACCAGAAGGTGAAACAAAATGTCCATAAACATTCAGTAGGCACCTGCTACTTGTAAAATCTATTAACAATAAGAAATAACTTTGTTCTGCATCGAGTCCCCCTGCTTCTGTGTCATCAATTCTTCATATTATTATTATTATTATTATTATTATTATTATTATTATTATTATTATTATTATTAACCATAATCATAATCATAATCGTATGTATATACCCTTTTTCAACAAAAAGTTCACAAAGCAGTTTATAGAGAAAATAAAATAACTGATGGCTCCCTGTCCCCAAAGGGCTCACAATCTAAAAAGATGTCAAAGAACACCAGCAGACAGCCACTAGAAAAGACACTGCTGGGGTGAGCCGGGCCAGTTACTCTCTCCCTGCTAAAAAGAGGAGCACCCCACTTGAAAAAGTGCCTCTAACCCAGTTAGTAGGGTTAGCATTATAGATGACCTTTGTTTATTGATCCAGGATAACTACAAATATTTATTGCCTTTCATGTTTTTTTACTGGTATAGAACCTTTTCAAGCATGTTGCAGTTGGAATTTACATATTTCAGTTGTGCACCAAATGCAATAAATGTAATTACAGGTGGGGCCTCGGTATCTGCGGGGGATCCGTTCTCAGACCCCTCATGGATCCCGAATTTTGCGGATAAACAAATCGACAATCAGCCCCTTTAAGCCTGCCAGAGCTGACCAGAGCTCCAGAGACTTCCCCAGGCCTCAGAATGCCTAATATGGCTGTAAACCTCACTTCCAGTTTTCCTCAGGAAACCAGAAGTTGAATTTTCAGCCAGAAACAGCCATTCTGAAACCTGCAGAGGCAGTGCTCTCCGGTTGCCTCTGGAGGGTTCAGGTGCAGCCAAGTCTGGCTCTATGCAGGTCAGCATTGAGCTAGATCCGCAGATGCCCAAACTGTATAGAAGTTGCTGTAGAGTTAGGGCTAAATTCTATCCAACTTTAGAGCACTGATGTAGCCGTGCAAATGGGGCATGCACTGCATTCTGCAGTGGAGGGACAGTCGTGGAACCGTGCTCAAGATAAGAGAATATTTGTTCGCTTACCTTGGGGCTTCATTGCAGTGGAATGTCATTGGAAAGTTGAATAGGATTGGGCCCTTATACAGTGTTATCACTATCATATATGCTTTCTTAGCCAAGAGCAGCAATATAGTATCCTCCCTCCCTCCTATAACATAGGCAAACAGAAACAAAAACTGCTAACTTCCTACAGAGGAAAGATGAACTCCCCTTTGCTCCCCACCCCCCTTTCTCATCTGTTTCAAGGGAAACCTTAGTATAAAGTTCAATAAGGAAAAGTCTTCACTGTGGCACTTTTACATTGTTGCCATTACAGAAAGACCATCTTGCTAAACTGACAGGTCATTTTGTGGATTGGTCAACTTCATTGTCTTGATCCAGGAAGAATAGACCCTGGCTTGTCCCTACTAACTGGGCATCCAAGCCAAGCCTGGCCTGAGCTCAAGCACTCATGGAGCTCAGGCACTAAATTCTGACGTCACTGATGCTGCCACCTCATTCCCCTCACACACACCAGGCTGCTTTGGTTAAACAGTCTGGTGAAAGCTGGGTGAGTGAGGCCCAGCACAGTGATCTGGAGACTTCACCGCTTAGCTTCAACCTCTTCACTTCAACTGGTTTTGGTGCAGCGTCTTCACCTTGCACGCATCCAGTTTCAAGTGCAGCTGAAGCTAGTGAAAGAGGAAGGGTTCTGCCTCTCCATCTGCCTACCCACTTGGCTGTGGTTAGGTGAGTGGCGAGATGAAGAGGGAGAGATGGCCATGGCATGGTTTTAATTTTTCCCCTTCTTCCTCCAGTGGTGCTGGAAGAAGGGCTGTTCTGCCCATATCTCCTTTCCACTCATTTTCAGTGAGTAGGAAGTGGATCAGAGCACTGACTGGAGCACCTCTTTTGGCAGGTGGAGGGGGGGGCAAACACTGGCTGTGGGGCAAGGATGCTCATGTATGTTCTGACCTGGCTTCATCATAGAGTATCTGTGTGTGAGCAGATTCATCTATCTCCTAGAGCAGCCATTTTCAACCACTGTGCCGTGGCACACTGGTGTGCTGTGAATGGTCTGCAGGCGTGCCACGGGAGTTTGGGAGAGGGTCATTTATTAGTAGGGCCACTGGGGAATGTAAGCCCCCCACCAATAGCATGGTGTGCCTTGTCAAGTGTCAAAACACTGATGGTGTGCCTTGACAATTTTAGAACCTTATCAGTGTGCCGTGAGACAAAAAAGGTTGAAAATCACTGTCCTAGAGGCTTGAAGGGGTGTAAGAGAGTTCAAAAGCTGATGCCCTGGGTCAAATATAAAACAAATTTTTAATTTGTTTTTGTTTTAAAGTTTTTTAAAATTTGTTTTAATGTATGCCTGTAATTGCCTGTTGTAGTTCTGCTAAGATCCATTCCTGAGCACTTCCATAACCCAAGGCCTTTTGTAAACCTGCTTGTTATTTTTTCTTCCATCCTTATGCTGCTTCTCTTCCCTTTAATAAACGCTTTTTATATTTTAATTTTTCACCTGTCTGTTGTTGACTGATCTCAGGAGGAACTTTACCCTAGTCCTCCTGGACCACTGACTACACATTATGCAATAGGCTTTAGGGGATTATCTGCCCATTTGGGGGGAAATTTTTAAAGACAATCTCTCTCTGGCTGGTTTTTGTGGCAGTGAAATTATTGGTTTTGGCTTTGTGATGGGGAAGATCTGGGGGAAGCAGGAACACGCTGCTGCAAGGGATCCCCCTGTCTATCACAAGAAACTTAATTCAGATGTTTTAAGTGCTTACCCTAATAGATTGTTCAACAATTTTTTGCATGTCCTCTGCAGAGCCTTATCCAGAACTGCCAAAATAAAACTTTTTTTCCTATCTTCACAGGCTGTTTTGGCAGCTGTTGTATTTGTCAACATGTTCCCATTTCTTGAAAAATTTATGGATGTCCCATGCTTGTGGAAACAAGATAAATATGATTTTGTAAGTGTTCAAGACATACAAAACTAAAGGGAAAAATGAAAAGGGGTAGCTTATTTGAGTGTACTGCAGAGAGATGGTGACTGGTACAGATAATAAATTGCTGTAGGACAGAGATGAGCTATTTATTTAACATTTTTAAAATAAACCTAACTGAAAACAAACAGCTTGAGGACTGGCGAAAAATATTATTCATTTGTAATATAATTATTATTTCCATAAGTATTGTAGATATATAATATTTATTTGATGGTCTTACTTTGTATGATTACTATATACTATACTATAGCTTGCTTTAGAGATTCAATAATTTGAGATATCAATCATTAATTACCACAGCCATTTTTGGACAATATAGGGGTGATATTTCCATGTGTGACCCTGCAAATATCTGTACAATGTATTTCAGGATGAAGCAGCCTTATCCTATGGTTTTGCTACATCACAATTATACAGCATTGCATTTGTTGTAATCACAATCCCATGTACTCCTAGCAGCAGTGTAGAAATTAAAATAGCTGATCACAGCAAAAACAAGAGCTAGTTTAGTAACACTAACAAACATTCTAACACCCAAAGCACTCCTCCACTATCCACCAATCACAGTACTGCACACCAACAACAATCACGCATTCCTTGTTCACAATCACATGACCAGAGGTTTGAGCACCTGGTAAAATGAAACTTTTTTTTGTTCAAGTCTCGTAAAGCTAGGTAGACCCCAATAGAATGTTGTATTGAAAAGTGGGTCCTGGTATTAATATGTTTGGGAACCACTAGTCTAAGCCCCTAAAGCTATTTAAACTAGTGGTCATCATCACATCTTAGGATATCTAATTCTATGAACTAGGTCTTAATTTTAGGATTTATGGTAATTCCTAAAGGGTGCTTTGTGGTGTTACACATTTCAAACAAAGAAGGCTGATGATTGTTTGCTTTTATTCTTTAAAACAAAAATTTTGTTATCTAGGAAGCATCTGACAGGTTTGAATGAGTTTGTAATGATTGTATCCTCCAGAGTTCAAGAAGACTGGAAATTAGTACTTCTCTCCTGGCTCACTTCTCTATTTTATTGTGTCTATTTTGTGAGTTAGACCATATACACATTGTATAATGTAGAGCAGCCATTTTCAACCACTGTGCCATGGCACACTGGTGTACCACGGGTGGTCTGCAGGTGTGGCACAGGAGTTTGAAGGATTATAATTTGTTAGTAGGACCACTGGGGGATACGAGGCCCTGCTATCAGTGCGGTATTCCTTGTCAGTTGTCACAAAACTGATGGTGTGCCTTGACAATTTTAGTGTTTTGTCAGTGTGCTGTGAGATGAAAAAGGTTGAAAATCGCTGATGTAGAGCAACTATGATGTATACTTTAAGCCTTAAAGCACACTTAAAGTTTAAGGTGTGTGGGAGGGAGAGACCTTCAGCTATGGACACAATCCTAACCTGCGCTGGAACAAGTAAGTCGAGAGGCTTGCGCTGAACCCAGAGCAGGATAGGGGATACCCTGTTTCCCTGAAAATAAGACCTACCCCTAAAATAAAACCTAGTGTGTTTTTGGAGAATTGCTGAAATATAAGACCTACCCCAAAAATAAGACCGAGTTGTGATCAGGGCCGGGGGGGGGGGCAGAAGGGGTCCTCAGGCAGGGGTGGGTAGACAATGTGACCGGGAACACTGCACTCCCGTGCGCACCACCTAGAAAGCGCCTGCTGTGCTACCTTGGGCAGAGGATGCTGAGGAGGCAACCCTGCCTACTAGGCTCTGAGGCTCTCCACACTTTCCAGGGAGTAAGTCCCATTAACTGTAAAGGGACTGACTTCTGAGTAGACAGGTAGGCAGGCAGGCAGGAATCCTCCTGGGCACTGAGAGGACACCCTCTCCAAACCTTCCAGGGAGTAAGTCCCATTAACTATAAAGGGACTGACTTCTGAAAAAATAAGCCACCCTGAAAATAAGACCTAGTGTGTTTGTTTTTTTTAGCCAAAAAAAAAAAAAAGATAGTATCTTATTTTTGGGAAAACACGGTATAAGCGGCTCAGCCAGAGGCAAGAGGAAACATTTCCCCTTACCTCCGGGTAAGGGCCACTGGCCCCTAACTGTCTCCTTGGACTTGCGCCACCTCTTGAGGTGGCAGAAGTTTGAGGAGAGCAGAGTGACTTGGAGCCGCTCCGTTCTCCCCGGGAATGGGAATTGGGATCCGGCATAACTGCCAGGTCCCAGCCCCGCCTCCCGCTCCCCTCCTGCCCCTGGAGCCGCCCACTGACTGCCCTCACCCAGCCCAGGAATACCTCCCTCCCGCCTCCTCCCCATCTACCTTTCTCCTTGCGTCGGCCCAGCTGGACCAACACAACTCCCATGGAGGAAGCTGGCGTGGAGACTTGCGTCGGCCTCCACAGGCTGGTGCTTCTCTGAGTGCCGGCCCAGCTTCCTCGTGAGGAAGGTGCAAGGGACTTGTGCCAGCCCTGGGCTGGATTGCATCCTAAGATCTTAACCAGAACCTTGAAGTCCAAGACTGCAGGAGAAATAAAGCTGCAAAATTTGTGTTTTTCTCCAGGTATATATGTGTCTTGAAAGGCCTTTTTTTTGGGGGGGGGGGGGGGGATGACTCAGTGTAATATGTAATCTTGAGTAACAGACACTGATTCCTTAAGGAGGGGGACCAGAAAATATGGCCTAGAAAATCACTGTTCTTGTTTTGTCTCTTATTTTCCTCTTTTGAGGATACCCTGCAAACATTTTGTGTGAATGCATATATTCCAGTGTTTAGTCTCCTTCATACTCTAGCAGCTCAGTCTCTCAGTGAGAAATGGATGCATCTTGTCTCTAGTACTTATACAAGTATATGAACATGGGCAGCCCAATCCTATCCCTTGCCAGCCTGCTCAATGCAATGTTGCCAACAGAGTGCATGCTGCAAGCTAGGAGGGGGGAAATCAATGGCTTGATAGAGCCGTATGAGGTGCCTCCCCATAAGCCACCTGTCTGCCAGTGGGTCTCCTCTAAATAACTGGTGTAAATCCAAAGAGCCTCAGGAGGCATGTCAGGCTGGGAAAAGGGGGTTAGGATCATAGCATGCACCACTGTTGCCATAATTTGTTCCTCCTGTCTCTGGATCTGCCCGCTTCCTGCCCTGTTCCTTCCTCAAACTGCCCCTGCTGCCACCTTACCTCTTCCAGAGCAGGCTGGGTGAGTTGGTGGCACATATGCAGGGCCTCTGGCTGTTTGTTCTGGCAGTCCCAAAGTGCTCAACATTAGTGCAGCTTTTGCAGTGCCAGATGAGGGCTTATAGTATCAGATTGTGAGACTAGGTTTCAGGAGGTTTTGTTCAGGTTCAAGGCAACCAAGCGATTTTAGGTTCAAATTCAGTTCCAGTTCATTGGGGGGGGGGGGAACTCTCTGAACTGGTTTTTGGGTTGATGTTCAGTTGACTCTTTGTTTATCAGGTTTGAATATTCCAACCTAAACTCAGACATGAAAACCAGATGGTTCAAATTTTTCATTATCTATAAGCTCTGTGGTCACAGTAACATTGTTTATTCCTTTCAAGTAGCTAATATTGTTCTTAATTCATTTCTTCTCAAAGGGAATTTGGATCGTAACCTTTCTGGCTGTAATATGTCTTGGTCTGGATATCGGTTTGGGAATTGCTATGGGATATGCCTTTTTCATCATAAGTGTCAGGTCACACAGGTACCATCTTTTGTTGTTATGTAGCATTGCAGATGAATATGCATGGAGACAGGAAATTCTCTTTGTACAGTGTATTAGAAGGTACTCCAGAAAGATCATTTCTAAGGGAAATTGCACAGAAAATGTACTTAAAGTGGTTAACAAAAATAGTGGCTAGGTTGAGCCATTCTCTGTTGTTAGCTGTAAAAACTGAACTGGAATATTGTAAAAACAGAGTAATATTATCTACAATGTCAGGTTTCTCTAGGACATTTATGATCTTACTTATAGAACATGAAAAATATTAAATTTTAGTGGCTATGGCATATCCTAGTGTAAGAAAGTTTTCTTTAAATACGTTCTTTAAATACTCAAAATATTTTATAACAGTCATTTACTTCTACCTGATCATGATTATAAGGTAGAATATAACGTTGTTATCTGGTGTGCTCCCTGGGGCATTTGGTGGGCTGCTGTGAGATACAGGAAGCTGGACTAGATGGGTCTATGGCCTGATCCAGTGGCGCTGTTCTTATGTTCTTAATATAATATACCTTATAATATAAGGTTATATTATAACCTTATTCTTATCAGGTTAATACTCTCTTTTTGAAAATCTGACACTGCCTCTCAGCACTGGAATAATATGGCAGTTCCCTTATGGCAGTGGTGTTCCCTTATGTTCCCTATGGTAGTGGTGAGAGTGCTACTCTTGATCAAATGTTTTCTATTTCCATGGCACAGCAGAGCATAAATTCAGGCTCTCACTTGCTTTTTTTTCTTCTCCTTATCTGTTTTCCACAGAGAGATGTAAACATGAAAAACAGGGTGTAAGGGGCTTTTATGTGATTGTTACAGTTGAATTGTTGTCCATGTTCATCATGGTTTCTTTCTAAATATCATCTCAGATAATTCAAATTATTTCAGGGTTATATACCTGGGGCAGGGGAATAAGTAGAAATAAAAATTTGTTGTTGCCTCTACCCAAGAAGAAAGGAGATCTAACTTATGTTTTTGTTTAGAATGAAGATGTTGACATTAGGTCAGATTCCAAACACCAATATTTATCGCAGCTTTTCTGATTATGGTGAGGTAAGAAGAAAAATAAATAAATATTTGCTTCAATCAGTCTCTTTCACTAGCACAACAGTATCTGACACATAAGGTTAAATTAATTCCAGGAATGCTATTTTGGTGGGACACTGTGTATTATTACCAGAATGATAACTGGCAATGAAGAAACACACTTGAAAAGCATTACAGAAATACTTCAAAATATGATGACAACCTGCCATCAAATCTGAAAAATATATGACATGATAATCTATCTGACCAGATATAATCAACAACTGTAATGTATACTGAACACACATTGTGCAGTGTTACTGTCTGTGCCTAAGAGCCCAATCCTATTCTTCTCTCCCCATGCTGATTCGATGATGCCAAAATGGCTGCTATTGTATCCTGCAGGGGGAGCAGATGCGGAGGTCTCCTCTGGGTAAGGGAACATTCATTCCCTTACCCTCGAGCAAGCCTCCACAGCACGGAGGGGTCTACTTGCAAAATTGTGAGTGCAGGTTCACAGGGACCCTTGCTGTTGGACAGAATCCAGGAAGGGGGCTAGAATTCAATGGCTGCCACCAAATCTGGACCCAAACTGCCCTTCCCCGACCCCACTGGTCCTTGATCTGCTCTCCCCTGCCACAATTCCACCCTCCTGCCACCTTGCCCTGCTCCCCCTTCCCTGCTATCCTACCTGCCTTGGTAGGTGACTAGCGACCCTACAGCATGCAAGGAAGGCTCCAGCCTTCCTGCCAGTGGTCCAGGTGTGTGCCTTCTGCTGGCCCAGATAGGACTGGACTATGAACTCCTGATATAAGATAATGTCAAAGGTACAAATTGTTTTTCCTTACAAGGTGCTCATTTATTAGATATTAATCTCAATAAATTATTACTCTCAATATATACTTTAAAAATAGGCTTTATACCTAAACTTTTAAATAAACTTCTGAATCTTTGGTGAAAATTATCCCTTGTGCTGGTAAACCATGTCACTTTGAGTACTGGCAGAAGAAGACATGAGTAAAATTCCATTGGCAATTTTTTGTAGGCTGGACAAAATCCATAAAGATTTGAAATTTGTTTTACTTTTTAGGTCATAGAAATTCAAGGAGTGAAAATATTTCAGTGCTGTTCCTCTATTTCATCTGCAAATATGAAACATTTCAAAAACTATATTTTACAAAAGGTAAATTATGCTCTTCTAACAATTATCAGGAATTTCTAAATGCACTAGAAAAAGCCTGTTGCCTCTGTTAAACTATCAAATGTTTTGTTTCAGATGAACATGAAGGCAGTGCCTCTTGATGAAAATGAGATGAGAGCTTTGATCTCAGTTAATATGCCTACTTCTGGAGGACAAAATAAGGATTTACATTGTGCCTGTGTTTGTGATCCACCTGAACCATTACCCAGGGTCGGAAATCTCTCTTGCTTTTTTTTTTTTATTCAGGTTCACAAATGGGTGTCACTGAGACAAATGCTTTCACTTACCTAAATGTTTTATAACCCAATCTGATCCAACCCCCTCCCCCCACTGATGCAGCTGCACCACTGGAGCATGTGCTGCATCCTGCAGAGGGCATTAATGAAGGTCTTCTCAAGGTAAGAGCGCAATCCCAACCAACTTTCCAGCACTGATATAGTTGCAACGCAGACCCAAGGTAAGGTAACAAGCATGCCCTTACCTTGAGGAGGACTCCTTGACTGCCTCCTCACTGCAAGATGCAGGGCACGCCACATTGGCACAGCTATGTCAGTGCTGGAAAGTTGGTTAGGATTGCGCCCTAAGAGAACATTTGTTTCCTTACCTCGGGGTAAGGCTTCACTACCCTGATGAGTCTACTTGGACCTGTACCAGTGATTTTGCAGTCACAAGTCCAAGTGAACCCAGGTAGGTGGATTGAGGACAGGAACGGGACAGAATATCAGTGGAGTTGCTGCTGCCTATAACCACTTCCTTCCCACCCTCAACACATTGCATGCCTGCCCCAGTTTCTGCCCCATTCTGTCCACCCCACACCCTGTTCTGCCCACTATCCACCCCCTCATGCCAACTTACTGGCGATGAGGCTTCCATGAAAGCTGCTGTCATCTAGCTGTTGCTGTCCACCATTTGTGGCAGTAGCAGGCTGCATTCTATGGCACATCACTTTTTGTGATGGCTGTAAAGTGCATTATGCTATTGGAATACAGTGGACCATAGGATTGAGCTGTAACGCATGTAGCCAGTTGGTATACACAATTTGATAAACAAACAGTATTTATAATTATAAATAAAACATTAAGGGCCAAATTAGACGTTCAGTATAACATGTACTTTTTTGCAGAATACATGCAAAAAAGACGAAGAGCCTTTAATTGGCTTTGTCAACCATAATTGAGCTCCTGGCACCCAGCACAAGCAGACTGCTGTTGTCTTGCTCTGACCATGGCCAACACAATGTAAGTTATTAGTGTTGTCACTTCAGTCCAAAGGGAAAGATGTAGTACAGGAGCACTGTGAAAAGCATAGAGACAAATCCTGCTTTGTACATTTGTGTTCCTCCCTAACGCCTACAAAATGGGTTTTAAATTCTTGTGAACAATATAGCCTTTTGAATACTGGTACAGTAGTTGTTGTTCCATTACTTTTAGAGACAAGTAAGTGCCTTGCTGGCTTTGTATAGTATATCATGGACTTATCATACTGTAAGTCTCCACTTATGTTCAAATCTATGTATTGGAATGTGAGAACCAGGGATGTGCCCATCCACCGTGGCAAGACTCAAGTCTAGCCCCACCCTCTTTTACTCAACTTGTGCATGAGTCTTAATGGGTGGCCTTTGTGATTTGTGCTTTTCTGGAACTCTGACTCAAGTCAGAGACGTTTCGGTAAACAAGTCTGGCATGGCTCCACAGAAAAAAATGGAGCTGCTGGTGGGGTGTGCATATGTGTCAGAGTTCTCATTTAAGAGAGAACAGAGTTCTCTCACTTCCTTGATCTCCCCATCCCATCTGTAAACAAAAGCTCTGCTGTTCTTTGAGTGAGTGCAGCAGTGCAGAAAGTACAATCAGTCCTGGAAGAATGCCAACGACGGACCCATCTACCCCCATTCAAATTACAATTCTCGATTCCACCCTCAGAAGGAGCACTGAGCAGCACGCATGGGTGGACCAAAAGGGAGGGAGGAGGCTTCCCAGATCAGCAAGGCGGGGTGGGATGGGCAGTATGAGCAAGGGGACAGAAGCAGTGGGCCCATGGAAGGATTGCCTGCAGTAGCCAGGAGCAAGCACACACACAGAGAAAACCAAGTAAAGTTTCCAAGTCTCCACTTGCTCCTAAGAAAAACTCCTGAGTCATTTCTAGTTTCAAACATGCATGACTTGAATCCACACGAGTCTAGGAAAAGACATGTTTTGAGACTTGAGTCACAGTCTTTCCAATCTAGTCGCCCATCCTTCATGAGAACTGTGCTAACTTTTCAGTCCAGTACTGAATCAGAGTCAGTGTTGGGAATAGCCCAACAGTAAATTTGACACTAACAGATATTTATTATTTTACCCATCCAAACAACAACCTAATACACTGTGAGCTCTTTATCTGTGGGGGATCCATTCCATGACCCCACATGGATACTAGAAACAGTGCAACTTCTAGCTTGACAAGCAAACTGCAAGTGGCTTTCCCCCAGTATGCATGGCATCTACTGTGATGCCAGATCTGCGGATTCCAGGGATGCACTGTATGTTTGACATAAAACTCTATGAAATTAATGTTTTACAATGGTAATGTTGAAAATTAAGATGCTTTCTAATAACCTTAAATTAATTCAGTAAACTGAGAATGGCGGAATTTTTGGGTGAATGAAGTTTCTGTTTTCTGTTGCTGAAATATGCTTTCTAACAAACATTTACTTCATCATGTTAAAGAGATTTTTAAGAGCAGGAAGGGAAAATATATACATTACAATATCATCTACTTGAGTCTAGAATTTGATTTCTTTTGTATTCTAGGTACCTTACACAGAAAAACTTCTAAGGAGAGTTCATATGGCTAATGAGTCACCATCTTCTTCATCCTTAGCCTTGATACGTTGGACAAAAATTGGTAGTAGATACACTTCTGAGACTCAATCTTTAGGAGTTCCAGGACAGTACACCCAATCTCCAAATATAAGAGAAAGGACAGAACAACATGAGTGTGTAAACAGGAAAGACATTCGGAACAGATTATGGTACTGCTCAGACCCTCCTGTAACAAGATCCACAACTCAATTATACCCAGCCAATTCAGATTCCTCAACATATTTGATCCACACAATTATTTTAGACTTCAGCATGGTACACTTTGTGGATTTTCAAGCTTCCTATTTATTACGTGAGGCAAGTTGCCAGAATTTTTGTACCTTAGTTATTTTAACTTGGATCCAAAGAACCGTTTGGGTACACCAAAGGAACTGGTTATGATCAGTGGAATTTTTGACTTTTTGCTTTTGAGTGTCGGATCCCGATGCTATATCACAAACTATTTTTCAAGCTTTCCTCAAACTTCAAAATATGTTTGTCATATAGCATGATGAGCTGCCATTCAAAGGAAGAAATCAAAGTTAAGCAGTTCTTTGGATCTAAGACTTTATGTATAGTTCTCTTATTCTATAGTATTAATTAAACTATGCCTCAATATGTGTAATTTAAAAAAAAATTAAAACTCATGCAACAAACATGACAAAGTAAATCTTGGGGGAAACTGAAATTATTCAGATAATCAAGTTTCCACCCCACCATAATGATTGATTGAGTCATTATTTTTGCAGTTCCTCCAGGCAGGATTAATGTGAAATTTAATCTTACAACAGGATCTACTATATATGCAGGTCCCCACCCCACATACTACACAATCTAGTTTTTGAGGCTTATTTGAAATATGATGTCCAGGAAGCCAAATGTGTCTTACAAGTTCTGATAACATAATTACAGTATTTGAAACGAGTCCTGACCTTTGTGTTAAGAATATTACAACTCAATCCTATTCAACACTGGTGCAGCAGAGCCATAGCGCTGTATCCAGCATTGGAGTTGAGCAGGCGAGAGATCTCCTTGGGTAAGGGAACATTTGCTGTGCCTTCCCCACACCTGAAACACCCCAACCTCTGGAATGCCCTCCCCCCCACCTCCCTGCTGCCTGTCACCATACTTACTTGCCCCGGCAGCCATTGGGTGGGATGTGGCTCCCATCAGATAGCACAAGCCTTCCTGCCAGTACAGCTTACTCCCTGTGTATAGAAAGGCACTTTGTGGTGCTTTTATGACACGCTGCATCAGTGCTGCCTGACCATAAGATTGGGCTCTTAGTGATGATAGTCAAAGGTCATGAAGACTTCAAAAATACAGAATGACTAGCCAACAAAATTTTTGATATCTTTCAGTATTATGTTAAACCTCTATGTATAGCAGATGAAAACATCATTAATTTTAATGGATTCCTTCTACAGCTTTGCCATGTGTTTCAGAATATTGGTATCACAGTCCTCATAGCTGCCTGTCATCGTAAGTATAGTAACTATTATTCTGTAGGTAGTCATATTGGATGTGATTTGTATGAATATCAATGTAAATATCAGCTTTTTAATCAGGTTGTTGCATGTAACTGCATTTTTTGTCTCACAGCCATTGTAATAAAAAGCTTCGAGAAGAATCATTTTTTTGACCAGTGTGTTACTAAAACAAGGTTCTTTCCAACTCTACATGATGCAGTCCTCTTTGCTGTTGAGCCAGTCCTCTTGCAAGAGACAGCCACAGTGAACCCCAATAGTGCACTGCCTGAGGAAGTGTTTGTTGATGTACATTTGGAAGACGAAGAGGTATAGTATTTGATTAAAATCCAGGATTAAGGTACAGCGCTAATCTGACAATTGTGTGCCCAGAAAAGCAGTTTGATCATTTCAGACTAGAAATTAGAAAATTTACTTCACTTCTCTTTTGCTTTTGGGCAGTAATGGCTGTTGGAAATGAATTGTTACCACTAGTGCTTAGGTCCTTGTGTATTTCTTCAGGGCAGTGATTCTGTCTTCTCAGAGAGAAGGCAATGCTGGAGGCAGTAGATTTAAGCCTTCTTCCACGAAACTGCTCCAAAACAGAAATTATCCTCCTCAGAGAGGAGGTCCTACTGTAGACAGAATAAAACCTTGTTTATAGTTCCCTTTTGAACTAATAATCATCCTGTGCATTTTCATTCTGGTTAGTATTCTTGTAGAGCAGTTTGAGAAAATGTTGAGAAAGTTTTCAAAAGAGTAGATTACTGGGTTGCTTCCATGAGTTTAAAGGACTTTGTTTAAAAATAAAAGAATCTGCTAGATTAGACCAAAGTCAAGCATTCTGTTTCTCACAGCAGCCAACAAGATATCTCTGGGAAACCCAGAAGCAGAACATGTAGACAAGCACTCCTCTTCTGCAGTTGCTTCCCAGAAACAGCTACTTTGATGCATTCTGCCTCTGAATTTGCAGTACAAGTGTGTCCCATATCCGCAGGGGTTCTGTTAAGTGAAACTGTGGATACGGGCAAATGCTTCCCCCCCCCCCACCCTCTGGATCCCAGCAGAAGTCATGGCCATCTGTCCATGTCTCTGCTGGGCTAAAACGGAGCCCTGGAGCTAAAAAAAAAAAGTCACTTCTAGTTTCTCAATGAAATTGGAAGTGTTGTTTTTAATGCCTTATAAATTATAAGGCATTAAAAAGTCACTTCTGGTTTTGCAGGCCTTCCTCCACCTCTTCCTGGCCCCCCATTCTCCCAGTTGTTTCTCCCCATCTTTCATTAGTTTCATCCCCCACCCAACATATGTATCGATGTCAGTGGTGGCCAAACTTGCTTAACATTAGAACCACATATGATAAACTTCAGGTGTTTGAGAGCTGCAATATTTAAGAACCATTTGAATTCTTAAATATATTTACTCACCATGAACATTAAACTTATATTTAAATCCTATGGACTCTCAGTTTACATGCTGTAAATAATTATAAAGTTTGAAAAGTTATTTACCTTTTGTATTATTTGTGATGCAAAAAGGAGGTCATATTCATTTTATATGATTCAGGTGAGAAGTAAATACTCAGGGAGGAGCCAGCACTCGGACAAGAAGAGTGTTCAGTCAATTGGGAACAGAGATAATAGCTCACAAAAAACTATTCTGAGCGAAACTTACTTTAATGAACCCATATCAGATGTTTTCCGCACATTCTCTCTTCAAAGCGACATAGAAACAACCCCTCATCCACCATCTCCCCTTGAGGAAACTGAAGATGAAAAAGAATGGGAGAAAAAATGGAAATATGCCAGCAATGTCTGAATTGTGAGATTAGTTGACATTAATGATATGAAAAAGGAACATGTGACACAGTTCAAGTAGTTCTCATTAGTACTGTTCTTTTTGGTATTTGCATTTTGAATTAAACTTCTTAAAGTAGCTAACCATCTTTTTGTGATACTGCTGGAGAAAAGGCTGCAGAGTTTATGAAATCAGTTATAAGTACACTGAGATAAAAGTTAAATTTGCGAGAGATATGCAGAATTTTGACTAGTAAGTGCAGTTAGTTATAGAACTTAGAACCATTAATTAATCTGTTTCATTTCCAAAGTTCTTGTTTGCCATGTGCATTCTAATTCTCTTTCACAAGAATTTTAGTTTAGTTTCCTAAATGTATAGAGAAGGGTTAATCTCATGAGAACTTGTCACAATGCTCAGTCTGAAGTACCCTTAGTTAGGGCCTGTCTTATCTCACACAACCTGTGTTACTGTTCAACCAGCACCACCATGCTCCTCAGTCTGCAGTTGCTGCTGGCACAGCAGAACCACTCCTACAGATCATTCTAGACCTTATTAGCAAGCAGACATCACAAAGAATGTACTTTTTTCTGGTATGGAATTTAGATGATATCACTCTTTATCCATATCTATCAATTCTGCTTGTATTCTTACAATATATGTTTAGGAGCAATACATTCATTGTTTTCCTTTTTTTAGTTGTTCATCATGCTAGAGAAACAACTGTTCTTAAAATAAAGTGATATTGAATGCAGTGTTTGTGGAAATAATCTTTCCAAATAATCTTTACAAAGGAATCATGATGGTGAAAGAGCTTCAGACTGGAATTCTATCCACACTTCTGGGAGTAAGCCTTATTAGGTATTTGAAGTAAGCCAAATAAATAATGGGATTTATTTCTGAGTACACATCCATAAGCTTGACCTCTTAGTAAGGTGTGAAAAATGAGTGTTTAATGATCACAAACAAGGTTCAGTTAAAACAGCAAAGCCAAAAGTACCTGAACCTGAAAGCCACATTCCTCAATCTTTTTAGAACTAAGGGCACACATAATATTCCTTAAAAGGCAAGATATAAGTATATTAAACACATCTCCAATCCTATCCCCTGCTACCAGAGTCATTACAGCAATGTCCAAAAGGCACACACTACATCCTGTGGTGCTGGGTGTGTGTGTGTGATGGAAGTAAGTAAGTAAAAATGTTTTGTAGGTAGGTAGGCTGCCCAATATCCAATATGCTTAAGTGGCAAGGAGGTTTCAAAAAGAAAGAATAAGATCCAGCATACGCTATTGCCACCAGATCCATCATCTTCCATCTCCTCCCTGCCCCCAGTTTCTACCCCTTCCTGCCTACAAACAACCCCAGCCCACCTTCTCCCTTTCCACCCATGGCCCACCCCTGCCTCTGACTTATCAGCACCAGGGGCTCCAGGAAGGCCATTGCCACATGGCCACCTATTTCTTGCTTCAAGTAAAATCATGATCTTTAGCAACTTTTTTACACAGAATTCCAGAGATCACCACTGCTGCTTCCTTAACATCCAAAACTGCCTGAGGACTCTTCCCTACACAATTCTTCCCTACAGACTTCACTTTGCTAAACTGTGAGCCTTCTTGGACTCTATCTGCCTGCATAGATCAATGCAGACTTGCACCAGCAATATTACTGGTGCAGGTCTGAGGTGACCCATTGCAGCTGCTGGGGCTTATCCCAGGAGTACAAATGTTCCTTTGCCCCAAGATCTTCAGCATTACCCACATGGGGATTTTGATAAGATTAGATAGGATTTGATTTAAAATTCCCTTTAAAAGGGAATTGGACAGATTTATGGAGGAAAAGTCCATCTCAGGTTACAAGCCATGATGACTTTATTCAACCTCCAGGTTTTATTGGTAGATTATTTTTAGAATCCAGAGATCCAGAGTCTGGATACCATATGCAAGGAAGTGGCAACAGGATACTGGTAGCTTGTTATCTTCAGTGTTCCCAGACACATCTTGAGGGCTACTGAAAGACATAGCCAAGAATACAGAGATACAGGAAGTTGGACTAGATGGGCCTTTGGCCTGATCCTGTAGGGTTCTTCTCATGTTCTTATGATCTTGGGAGATCAAAGATGGCACACGAACATAGGGCTCCTGGTAACTATTATAGTATAGTTCACTGGTTCTTAAACTCTCTGGGAGAGTACTTGTGTGGGCGGGGGGAGGGAGGCAGCGGGGGCGAGGGGAAGGCAGCAGCGCAATCCCCAGGATGGCACTGCCCAGGGGAGCGGCAGGGACTTGGGTGCACTTACCCAAGTCAGGCTGCGGGGAGCGCAACATGACGTGCAGCAGGGTTCCCCGCAGCAGTGAAAGTAAATGCAGATTGATCGTGCCCCACCTCCGCTAGACAGAAGTGGAGCGCGATCACTCCACATTTACTTTCACTGCTGCGGGGAGCCCTGCTGCAGGTTGCACCGGGCTCCCCGCAGCCTGGGGAGGCTGCAGGAGGCTTGGGTAAGTGCACCCAAGCCCCTGCAGCCCCCCTGGGTGGTGCGATCCTGGGGATCGCGCAACTGCCTCCTCCCTGCCTCCAGGCTGCCCCCACCCCTTAAGGGGCAGAGGCCAGGGCTCAAAGGCTGGGGCGTCGCAACGCCCCAGTTTGAAAAGCCCTGGTATAGTTCTTACTGTGAGTATCAGCAACTTCACAACTGTGATTAAAAACTTTTTAGAAGTACATAGAAACAAACAGACATTCCAATCCTTCATGCAACCTCAAGATACTTGGCTGTTGTTGCTCTTACATTGCAGCTGCTTACATTTCCACCAATGGCATTTAAAATGAGAAGCAGACACCAAATTATTTTGGAAATATAGCTTCTCTTGAGAATGTTTGATTCTTTTAAGAATCTTCTGTGATACATTTAAGTACACAACATGTATGCAGCTCTATCAGCTGCTTTTTGACTACACATGTGGTGGGTGTGGGAATTGGAATATGTAGTAAGTTCCTAAACATTTGGTAAAACTGTATAGGGATCCCTTTTTAAGTAAGTTCAGACAGTGAAAATCTGACTCCCTTCAACCAGTTACAAAAAAAGACAGTTCCTATCTTGTGTCACTTTATGACAACAGGAAATCAATGGTTGCAGACAATTATGAAGTACTATAAATTTTTAATTTATGCTATACATATGCTAAGGTCCCTCACCAAAGGCTACTGAAAAAACTCCACAGTCAGGGAATTAGAGGGCAGGTCCTCTCCTGGACTGAGACCTGGTTGAAGACCAGGAAACAGAGAATGGGTGTCAATGGGCAATTTTCACAATACAGAGAGGTGAAAAGCGGTGTGCCCCAAGGATCTGTCCTGGGACCAGTGCTTTTCAACCTCTTCATAAATGACCTGGAGACAGGGTTGAGCAGTCAGGTGGCTAAGTCTGCAGACGACACCAAACTTTTCCGAGTGGTGAAGACCAGAAGTGATTGTGAGGAGCTCCAGAAGGATCTCTCTAGACTGGCAGAATGGGCAGCAAAATGGCAGATGCGTTTCAATGTAAGTAAATGTAAAGTCATGCACATTGGGGCAAAAATCAAAACTTTACATATAGGCTAATGGGTTCTGAGCTGTCTGTGACAGGAGAGAGATCTTGGGGTGGTGGTGGACAGGTCGATGAAAGTGTCGACCCAATGTGCAGCAGCAGTAAAGAAGGCCAATTCTATGCTTGGGATCATTAGAAAAGCTATTGAGACCAAAACGGCTAATATTATAATGCCATTGTACAAATCTATGGTAACGCCACACCTGGAGTATTGTGTTCAGTTCTGGTCACCGCATCTCAAAAAGGATATAGTGAAAATGGAAAAGTTGCAAAAGAGGGCAACTAAGATGATTACGGGGCTGGGGCACCTTCCTTATGAGGAAAGGCTACGGCGTTTGGGCCTCTTCAGCCTAGAAAAGAGACGCCTGAGGGGGGAAATGATTGAGACATACTAAATTATGCAGGGGATGGACAGAGTGGATAGGGAGATGTTCTTTACACTCTCACATAATACCAGAACCAGGGGACAGCCACTAAAATTGAGTGTTGGGAGAGTTAGGACAGACAGAAGAAAATATTTCTTTACTCAGCGTGTGTTTGGTCTGTGGAACTCCTTGCCACAGGATGTGGTGACGGCATCTGGCCTGGATGCCTTTAAAAGGGGATTGGACAAGTTTCTGGAGGAAAAATCCATTACGGGTTACAAGCCATGATGTGTATGTGCAACCTCCTGATTTTAGAAATGGGCTATTTCAGATGCAAGGGTCTCTTGTTATCAGGTGTGCTCCCTGGGGCATTTGGTAGGGCTGCTGTGATACAGGAAGCTGGACTAGATGGGCCTATGCCCTGATCCAGTGGGGTTGTTCTTATGTTCTTATGCTAGCCCTGTTCAGTGTAATTGCACATTATCTAGTTCTCATGCAAAGGGGAAAGGCAGTCCACTGGAAAGGATGGCTGCTCTCGCCAGCCACAACAACATCTTGTCCCCTGACAAGCCCAGGAAGTCCAATGAGATTCACCAGCTTTCTCTAGACCAGGGGTGCTCAAACTTTCAACTTTAGGGATGCTGGACCTTTAACAAGTGTATAGAAGAGAGAATTTCAGCAGGTGCAACTTGTCATCCCACAGATGACAAGCTGCACCTGCTGAAATTATCTCTCCTACACAATTTTAAAGGTCCAGGGTCCCTAAAGTTGAAAGTTTGAGCACCCCTGCTCTAGACGTACCACAGAACTGGCAGGAAAACCTTCTTTTTCAATTTTACCCATGGCTTTAAAAGTTACTGTGCACTCCAGCACTGATTTCCCACAAGCTTATTAGTTTTACTAGGCTTCTCCAAACAAGGGACTGAGATGGGAGGAACTATCAGCTTCACAGCTACCCAATACTTTAAAAAAACAAAAATGATGGTGGTAGGTGATAAGTGGCTACTTGATGGGGCAGGAGGAGAGGCAGGATAACACACTACTCCTACACCCCAATATTGCTACATGTAACTTCACACTTGGAACAGATTCTGCTGCAATTGCAGCAGATTAAAAAAAAAAAGATGAATCAGCACCTGAAAAAACGAATGATAAAATAGGGAATGCAATGGTTTGGGATGAATGTTATCTGGATTCTCAGCAATAAATGAGTGTACAAATAGTGTCAATGGATGAAATAACTACCATAGAAGCATTGTATATTTTCCCAGTATCATTAATGTTCCTTGAAACCATATACAGATTAACAGCCAAATTGCAACTCCCTGCACAGCAATTCAGCAGTGCCAATGTGGTGTCTTCTGTATCCTGCAAGGGAGTTTCAGCATATTGAGGCCTCCTCGGGGAAGGGAACATTTGCTCCCTTTCTCAGGGTAAGCCCCCACTGCCGCCATGGGTTGATTGCCAAAAAGATTGCTGATATAAGTCCACATTGACCGGTGAAGGCGGATCAGCCTGGGTTAGGATTTGGCAATTGCCACTGCCACCAAACCCGCCCCCTCACTGTGACTGATCTGCCTCCTCTCTGCCCCTTTGCTACCCCATTCTGCCCATCCCTCCATTACACTCCTTTCCTGCCTCCAACCTGCCACCGCACAGCCTTACCTGCAACAACCAGCATCCGCGGTCCATCTCCAAATGGATAGTCACTTGCAGCGGCAATCAGGTCATTTGCTCTGGCAGCCACAAAGTGCATTATTCCTGTGGAAAATGTGTTCCGCTGGCATAAATCACCAATAGGATTGGTCCCTAAGGCCTCAAACCTATCTGGGCCTTGTACTGCCAGAACTAGCATTCTGGCAGCCCAAGGCCCTTTATGGCAGTATGAAAACCAGACCACTGTTGCATACTTCTAATCCACTGTCACACTGGGCAGTGGCATAGTGTGCACAGCAGCAGTTCCCAAAGCCTCCACTAGCGCAGGTAAGTTGGTAGTGAAGTGTGTTTTGGGCAGGGAGGGCAGGGAGACTTTTGAGACAGGGAAGGGGTATCTCAGCAGCACCAACATATGCCAGATCCAAACCCCTCTTTCCCAGCCTGCTCTGCTACTTTCTGTCTTCAGATGTATACCAGCAAACTAGGTGATCATGCAGCTTACCAGAGAGTAAGTAAAAAAGAACATTTTTTTTTACTTACCTCCTGCTGACTGTCCAATCATTCCCCTACCATTAGATCCAGCATGCACTCCATCAGTGCAGCAGCAGCAGCACCAATAGTGGGATAGGATTGGGCAGTAACAGTGCAATCAAATGCATATTTACTTAGAATTTAAGGCTTACTGTATTCAAAGCAGCTTACTCCCTTTCAACTGTTTAGGATTAAATCCTAAGAATTGACATATGCTAGGCAGCATTTTGCAAATGAAATTATTACCAAAAATTCAGACAACTTGGAGAGTCACAGCTAGAAAGATTTTTCCTTTAGAATATCTATTTTGCCTAGAGATGCAGTGTATACCCAGTGCACTAGTCTATGGAATTAATTGTCACAAAATATGATGATGGTTGCTAGCCTGAATGGCTTTAAAAGAAAATAAGAGAAATTCATGGCTATCAGTCATGACAGGTACATACTACATCCAGTTCAGCAGCAGTATGCCTGTGAATATCTGTAGCAGGGTTGCAATGGTAGAAGAGAACGATACCTTTTTCTCCTGGTTGTGGATTCCCCAGAGGCAGCTGGTGGGTCATTGTGTGAAACAGAACACTGGTCTAGATCAGCGTTTCTCAACATTTGTCCCCCGCTGTACCACTTTGCATGGTCCATCAAGTGGAAGTACCACCAGAAGTAACTGGTGATGACATAATCACCAGTTACTTCTGTATAGGTAGACCACATGCAATGCAACAAACAATGGTAAAAAGGCTCAGGGTGGATGGGAGGGCTTTTTCAAGCATGCAAAAAGTGTGTGCTGGAGCTCTGCCTACCAAGCCAAGCCTTCTACTGCTCTTTGTCGCGTTGCATTACTGATCTTGATGCCAGGCAACAGGGTTCTGGGGGTCCTGCGCACACCACCGGACACCACCTCAAGTACCACCGGTGGTACAAGTACCAATAGTTGAGAAATGCTGGTCTAAATAAGTCTTTGGCTTAATTCTGAAGGGCTTTTATTACATTCTTCATGCTATCACAATCAATCAATGACTTAAGAACGGAAGTCAATTTATTTCTAGGCTTTGTTTTTGGTTTTGCTAGGAAGAAACAATTTCCTTTTGGCCTACTTGGAATAGTGAATTGACTATACAAAAATAACCTTGTGCTTAAGGAAAAAAGACTAACTTATGTCAATAGAAATTATTTCTCTTGACTACATTTGTCTTCAGGAAAGTAAATAGCAAAAAAATATGGTCCTAATGATATCTAGTTCAAAAATTTACTGTTTTAAACAGTCACAGTTCATCTTTTTTCTTCAGGATGATATTCCTCACAAGCTCTGTAACATAAGGTTTTATTTCTTCAATTGTGACAGTAGAGTCCCAAGCCTTCACAGCTTTCCCATTTGTATCTACAAGGTATTTCCAGAAGTTCCAGGTTGGCTCCTCACCAGTGGATTCTACAAAGAAAAGAAAAAAAGAAAAGAAAACCAAAGACATAAAGTTGAGAAACAAGAAAAGGAAGTCATACAATAACAATAACAATAACAATAACAAATAACCAGGTATTTATATACTGCCTTTCTGGTCATCAGATTGCTCCTCTGATTTTATTCAAGGCGGTTTACATAGGCAGGCGTTTCTAAACCCCTCAAGGGGATTTTTACAAACATAGAGGTTTTCTCTTTCAAGAACCAACAACATTTCAGAATGGATCTTCCTGGGTTGGTCTCATTTCTGGCCTCCAGTTCTCCCACGCAAGCTGACAAGCAGCTCCATCTCTCACATGGAGGGCAGCCAAGACGCTTCTTGCTCACACCAAGAGCAGGTGGAATCACTTAGCTTGGCTTGTCAGCTGCTTCATGTTCTCGCCATACTCAGCTGTTCAGGGAGCTGCTGGTGTCCTCAAACTGGCGACCTTCTGATGTTATCTTCGGGCTAACGGAGGCTCTACCCTCTAGACCAGACCTCCTGCATTGATATCATATATCTATGATAATTAAGTTCTTTCAATTAAAACTCATGTGAAATAAAGGGACAAAGTTGATTGTCATAATAGAAATTGAGGTGAAGCAAAATATTAGGAAATGAAATGATAGTAGTTCTATCAGGGAGTCTGATCTGTTCCCCTCATTCTGCTTCCCTAATACAGACTACCCCCTAAAGTTGCTATTAGCCATGGAGACTTCCACACCATAACTTTTGCATTTTGTATAAGACAAACGCTCAAGCTGCTGCTCATGCCCAGAAGACGTAATGAGCAATGTCCAAAAAAGTTTACATAAGACCTATAATGGAAGCTGCTGCTGCTGCTGCTAGTACAAAGTAGATTGCAGAAAAATAAATAGTTTTCCAGGTACATCCTCTGCTTCAGTTGTGTGATATCAACATTTCTGTAGCACTTAGCTTTGAAGGACAAGGGAATTAAGCTTTAACGAAAGAATTAAGCTTTCCTGTTGTCCATATTAAGTTCTTAGGGGATAGGGAAAAACAGGTAGAAAATAATAACAAATGTTCCTAAAACAGATTGTTGTTTTACAATTTCAACTACATTGGTAAACACTGCCAACCTCCTTCCACACCACAATATGAAATGACATTGGGCCCAATCCTATCCAATTTTCCAGCACTGGTGCAGCTGCAATGCAGCCCTGAGGTAAGGGAACAAATGCTCCCATACCTTAAGGTGGTCTCTGTGACTGCTGCCCCACCACAAGATGCAGTGCATGCCGCATTGGCACAGCTGTGCCAGCATTGAAAAATTGGATAGGATTGGGCCCATCATCTTTAGAATTCTTTGTGCATTACTATTCAAAGCCAGTAAATTAGCCTTTTGAGCATGTTTACTGTACTCACCAATTAAATACTTGAAGGCTGGATTTGCCCCAGTGCCTGAGACTGCTATCTTGCTGAACATGGGGAAGGTGACTTTGTATGTCTTTCGGGCAAAACTCTCAATTTCTTTGTCACTATCTGGTTCTTGCTGCCCAAACTGATTGCAAGGGAATGCCAACACATTAAAATGATATGAGCCATATTCTCTCTGCAGTTGTTGCAGGGCTTTGTAGTGGCTGTCGGTATATCCACATTCACTGGCAACATTGACAACTAAGGATACCTATTGAAAAATAAAAAATCAGAAATAGAAATATTAACAATTGAGAAATTCTTTCATTAGATTTCAAGCCCTGTGGTACATGGGCCTGTCCTCTCAGTCTTCATAAAACAGCAAGCACACAGATGATACTCAATAACAATAATTGCAATATAATCAGAGTAATTGCAAATGCAGTTCAAAAACATTTAATTGCCAACAATCTTCTATTCAAAGAGCAAATGATAAATTGTTGAAATGTGGAACAAAGGATCAATTGTTGATTGATAAAATGATGCTGAACAATTGCAATTGAAGAAAAACAAATTTGCATGTTGTCTGGATCAATTATAAGAAGAACTTTGATTCCTTACAATACACATGGATTGAAAAAAAACATTGGAAATATTCAAAATTAGTAGCAATATCAGAAAATTTTTATTAGTGGCAATGGAATAATGGAAGACAACACTGAATGGAGAGAAACGTGGTCCTGTAGTCATCAAACGTGGAATATTTTAGGGAGACTCACTTTCACCTCTCCTTTTTGTAGTTGCTATGATACCACTAACAGCAATACTAAACAAAACACACTGTGACTACAAAATATCAAAAGGAGCTGGAAGAATTTGACACTTGCTGTAAATGGATGATTTGAAATGTTGGCAGAAGTTTATAAAGAGGGTGTAATAAGAAGTTAATTAAATTAACAGGGCTTACAGGAACAAATTATGGCACATGGCAAATAAACTGTTGCAAAGTGAATACATCAAGAAAAAAGAAGACAAGGTAAACAAGGGCTCCAGCTGGAAGTGGTTGCAGCCTGGAAGATGGACAAAAGAAACTGGTATTTGCTGCACAAGCCCAGGCATTGCAAACAAATGTTCTGAAGGCAAAAGTGGAAAAGAGCTTGAATGATGCCAAATGTAGGCTTTTACAGGAAAATTCGAAACAACTGATCACACTGTAAGTAGGTGCAGCAAAATTGCACATAGTGATTACAAAAAACTCCACAATAAAATCACTGCTATGCACCACTGGAATTTATGTAAGAAATATGGAAAAGCATCCGTAAAGAAATGGTGGAAGCACATGCCTGACAAGTGATAGAAAATGAGCAGGTTAAAATCTGCAGGACTTCAAAATCCAGAAAGATTAAAAAAATTAGAATTCAACACACCAGATATAACTGTGGCTGAGAAGAAGCAAGTGCTGCTTATTGATGTGACCATTCCAGGAGATTAGAATTGAGAAGAAACAATTGGAAAAGAGCACAAAATATCAAGTCCTGGAAACTGAAATGCAACAACCTTTGGGAAAAGAAAACATCCACCATGCCTATTGTCATTGGTGCATCAGGTACAGTCGCCAAGGCCTTAAGAAATATCTGGTCAATATAGGTAATAGTTGAACAACTGGAACAAGCTGCTCTTCTAGGAACAGTGAACATTATATGGTGATATCTCACTAGTTCTTAAACACTTCCGTGGAGTTTGAATTTGTGAGCACCCAAAAATCCCAGTCGAAACATCTGGTGAGCTGTAAAACCACTGCTCCTGCTGCTGTTGCTGCTGCTGCTGCTACTACTACTACTACTAATAATAATAATAATAATTATTATTATTATTATAATTATTAACTGACTGACTTTTAACTGATGAATTAACTTACCAAGTAAAAGTATTATTCCAGGACATCTATATGTATGATGTTAAGGGTTATACAACGACCCTGAATAAACAGCGATAGGTGTTTATACACCTATTCCTTTGCTGTTGCTGTTGTCAAATACAAAGCTCTGCTTTGTTAGCGCTATCCAGGCATGCAAATAAGCTTAACCCTTCTATTTTTGTTCATTTTAATATCAACACCTGCTTACGTGTTCTCTGCAAATAACACTAATTTTTAATGTTTAGAATTGAAAATCCCATTGGTTAAAAATAAACAAGCATATCTTCTTGCTTGTTTTGATGACCAGATTTCTAATGTGCTGATCAATCAGAGAAGATTTTACCATGCATCTGTGAAATTAAGCAGCTCTGAGCCTAACCTTGGGAACAGGAAACTTCCTGAGAGTACTGTGTATATTATCCTACATGTGGGATCATAAATTAAATAAATTAATGCATCTTTAAGAGGAATCAGTGACCTGTAATATTCATGAAGGACTCATTTGCACAGTAATCATGTTTACTGTTGTTGGGATTCATGACCTCTTCACAGCGAAGGCTTTACCTTCTCTTTGGGAGATGCCATTTTCTCATCTGGGTGAAGTTCTTTCCTCAAGTCCATGGAAAATTCAGATCATTCCGTTTTGGCCCCTCCCCCCTTCGCAGAATAAAAGCATCTCTTCACACAGGGCATTTGTTAGAAATTATCTTGCAAACAGTTTTTATTTGTTGGGTGTACGGCAAACAAAAACAAAATTCCTATCTGCCCAAACTACATCCTGGTTCTGCATAGACCTCAGCAGGCAACAGTAAGGAGTTTATTTACCATGTACCCACAGAAGTATCACCTGACTGTCAAATCTGTCACATGGGTTGCTTCAAATATTCTTTGGACATTCCAGGTAAAAGAGGAATAAGTACTGAAGTCACAGAGATGTACACAGCTATATAGATTACTGTGGAACAATTCACAGAAGTAGGGAATTAGACAAATTCATTTGGAGGAATGAAGGGGTGACAAAAGCCAGCACTGATAGAGCAAGCATGTAGTCCTTCATTCAAGGCACAAGCCTATGTATGTCTACTCAGAAGTAAATCCCAATGAGTTTTACTCCCAGGAAAGTGTGCATAGGATTTTGGCGTTGGCTACGGAGCTTCAGTTCCTGGAGCTAAGAGCTGGAGTGGGGATCTGGCCGCACGTCTGTTAGCTAGAAAGCTTGGCTCCTGATTGTTGGAATGGAAGCTAGAGAAGAGGGAGAGAGGCATTTTTTAAAAAGTAAAATCACTTGCAGACTTAACATTTTAAATTCAAACTTGACATTAGTCTACTGAAATTGTTTTACAATGAATTTGCTGTTATTCATATATCTATACCACTTTTTCTAGTTAGATGTGTTCAGTAGAAAAAAAGGTAATAGAAAATGTTTTTTGAGTGATGCTGCTACCTCTTGCTGTTCACAAGAATGATCCCTGGCTATTTATGTGTAACAATAAGTGCTCTTGATCCTGACTGCCAAAACGGGTCCTTACAGGATCTTAATTGGTCACGAACAGTACAATCTTTTCCCCCACCACTGATGACAATGCAGCTGCACTGACAGAGTGTGTGTTGCATCCAATGGTGGGGTAAAAACATTACCTCCCTCTGGGTAGGCCACCTGGCTGCTATGGGTTTCCTCAGACCCGTGCCAGCTATGTAGCTATGGGTGTCAACCCAAGGAGAAAAAGGAGGTAAGGTGGGCTGATAAAAAGGGAATAAGATCTGGTATGCTTTCTTACTACTGAGATCCACTCCCTCCAGCCTACTTCCCCAACTTCTGCCCTCCCCCTCCCCATCCCAGTGCAGCCCTGAACCTCACTCACTCTGCTGGCAAAGTACCAACATTGGTAGGCCCTCCTGGAGCACCTCTGGCCATTTGAGGCAGTAGCCTGGAAGCATGCAGTGGTGTCCCAGCTTTCATGCTGCTGAAAAGGACCTTGTGTTGCCAGAGTGCAGGTTCCAGCAGCACAAAGGTCAGCCTGGATTGGGCTATAACAGGGGTGCCCAATCCCTGGCCCTGGGGCCACTTGCGGCCCTCGAGGCCTCTCAATGCAGCCCTCAGGGAGCCCTCAGTCTCCAATGCTTTGCGCAAGGCCTTCTATAGGCCTTGAGTTATTGCAAGACCTTCATTCATTCATTCATATAAGTTCATCTTTAATATATTCATTTATGCAAACTTATGTAAATTTATTCAAATTTTAAATGTAAATTAATTCTTTTTCCCCCTGGCCCCCGACACAGTGTCAGAGAGACGATGTGGCCCTCCTGCCAAAAACTTTGGACACCCCTGGGCTATAAGGTCCATATCCAGATGACTCCAGTATGGAAAGTTTGTGCCTAGACATGTCCATAAGGGTACTGGGAATGCATAATGGTTCCTGAGTCTGTGATGGACCTAGGAATTGTCAATTTTGTGTAAAATACTGGCTGGCCATTTTATGACAGATAGCACATCTATTACAAACCCCCTTATGCAATTTCTTCCCCAGAGAAAAATACATATTCTATATGTTGTGAACAGTATAGGAAGTAATAAACTAAGCAACTTTCGGAGTTAGTTTTGTAGAAACCTGATGGAAAAAAAAATGTCCTATGCAGGGTACTTACTGTCTCACAGAATGTTCCTGGAAGTGAATTGGAGTTCATCTAGTCCAGGGGTGCCCAAACACCAGCCCTGGGGCCACTTGCGACCCTTGAGGCCTCTCAATGCGGCCCTCAGGGAGCCCCCAGTCTCCAATGAGCCTCTGGCCCTCTGGAGATTTGTTGGAGCCCACACTGGCCCGACGCAACCACTCTCAGTGTGAGGGCGACTGTTTGACCTCTCGCATGAGCTGTGGGATGAAGGCTTCCTCCACTGCTTGTTGTTTCACATCTGTGATGCAGTAGTGGCAGCAAAGGAAAGGCCGGCTTTGCTTTGTGCAAGGCCTTTTATAGGCCTTGAGCTATTGCAAGACCTTCATTCATTCATATAAGTTCATCTTTAATATATTCATTTATGTAAACTTATGTAAATTTATTCAAATTTTAAATGTAAATTAATTATTTTCTTCCCCGGACCCTGACACAGTGTCAGAGAGACGATGTGGCCCCCCTGCCAAAAACATCGGACACCCCTGATCTAGTCCATCCCGCAGCTTACGAACGCCAAAGCAACTGATGGGCAGCCCAATCCTATTGAAATTCCCCTGCACTGATGCAACAGGGCCAGCACGGCTTGTGCTATATCTTACAGAGGAATTTTTCAATCTGGTGGTCTCCTTGAGATAAGGTGACACTTGTCCCCTTGCCCTGGGGAAAGCCCCAGTTACAGCAACAGGTCTAACTAGACCTGCACCTGCTAAACTGCTGGAGCAAGTCTTAGTGGATTTGTGTTGGTAGATCCTGCTTGGGAAGGGGGATAGGATACAGTGTGCACCAGGTCGCCGATTCCACCCCCCCCAGCACCTGATCTGCCCTCCCCACTACCTTCCCTTCCCGTGCCCTGTTATACCCCCTCCCAACCCTCCCCCAGCCTTTCCCCCACCCCTCCACTGCTCAGCAAGGAGCTTACCTGCTCTGGCACACATGGAGGCCTGTACTGGCACTGGTGGGATTGTGCAGACCTTCCTGCTTGTGCCACTAACTCCTAAGCTGTTGCAAAGTGCTATATGACACTTTTGCTACAGTCTGCACTGGGGGAGCATTCACTCCACCAGAGCAGAGACATAACAGGATTGTGCTACGAGCGTCTTCTCAGTTATGCAATGCACACATTCAGGGCAAAAAAGAAAAGTCCTTCTCCCTTAGACAGATTGTCCCTGTCCCTTAATTTCTTAGGCATTAGAACAAAGTTCATGATGGTATATATACTTTTCTAGTGTCTGACAACAGATAACAGCTTAAGCATTTTTCTGTCAATATACTGTACTTATTACAGCAAAGCTGAGCAGAAAGTGAGTTAAGTTTGCCATCTAGTGTACGCAGCAAGCACTTCACAATTTGCTCTTCTGAAAATGTCAGAGAGCAAAATGAGCAGTAATACCTCTGTTAGAAGAAGAAGAAAAAATTACTGTGACAGTAGAGTAGTAGACAATACTGCTTTTACCTAGGAAAAAAGGCAAATAGTTCAGAACAGGGGTGTCCAAACTTTTTGGCAGGAAGGCCACATTATCTCTCTGACACTGTGTTGGGGGCCGGGAAAAAAGAATTACATTTCAAATTTGAATAAATTTACAGAAATGAATATAATAGAGATGGAACTTATATGAATGAATGAAGGTCCTGCAACAGCTCAAGGCCTATAAAAGGCCTTGCACAAAGCAAAGCTGGTCTTTCCTTTGCTGCCGCTGCTGCATCACAGACATGAAACAGCAAGCAGTGGAAGGAGCCCTCATCTCACAGCTCAGGTGAGAGGTTGAACAGTTGGCCATCACCCTGAGAGCAGTTGTATCAGGCCAGTGCAGACTCTAGCAAGTCTCCGGAGGGCCAGAGACTCATTGGAGACTGGGGGCTCCTTGCGTGCTAGATTGGGAATCCTCAAGGGCCACAAGTGGCCCCAGGGCAGGTGTTTGGGCACCCCTGGTTCAGAAGGTCATACATTTTGACATCAGGAGGACAGAGCAGTTGAAGAAAATCCAGTGTCACCTATGTGCATGGCACTTTACAAAAACCTTAGGAACACACACATTTCAGACTCTGGGACAATGAAAATATTGATAGTAATAAGCTATTACTACTCTGAACTATTATGCACTTCTCCTATAGCATAAGGAGCTGACTGCTGCTGAATGCCAGATATTGATCAAGGTGAGCCATTGGTTTGACCCAAGAAATCTATTTTTACTGAAGGATGGGATATGTGCTTATTTCTTGTAGACTGCTGCATTGCATTGCAATATCTCTATATTATGGCCATACATGAGTAGGACAGATGGGGTCACAATCCTGTATTTTTTCCATGCAAATTCTTCTTAAACTTGCCTCTGAAGTATTGCTTAAGTGTGTACAGGATCATGGTCTCCACCAAGTGTTTTCCTCCACAGATATTCTTTGGTGGTGGTGTGTGAGACCTGTATCTTCTTATATTTTAGGAAACTGACCTGTACTACTATGAGATTAATTTCACTTTTATACATTACAGCATTCTGATCATGAAAACACAATTCCAACTGCCTTATCTGTTTGTGTTGACTGCATATCCATGATTCCTCATGCACTTCAAAAAAACACATGCTGCCTTGGAAAGAAATGTATAATATGTTTCCATACTGCTGTTCATTTCCTTGCTAGGTGTTAAATACTACATTCTCTGTAGGAACAACCCAAAGAGAAATTTTCCAACACAATCCCCACTGATAGTGTTGCATGGAGTAGTTCAATGGAGTTGGTGCAGATTGTAACCATGGTCTCTAAATTCTAACCTACAGCATCAATGTACAGCAGAAATTTGTGATTTGGGATATTTAATTTGAAATGTGATTACTTTTGGGGGAACTTTGGGGAAAGTCATGATTTTGAAATGTAACCTGGAATTAAGTTATAATCACACACATACACAAATACTATTCGCATCTTGACTATACCATAGATGTAATGAATGAATGCGATATAAAAGTCTTGGGATCATCCATTTCTACTTTTCATGTAAGTTATGTGTAAATAATACAGAAATATATATTTCCATGCTGCATATTAGACTCCTCAAGAATTTGGGGTGGAGGAACAGAACTTTAGGGAAAGAAAGTGAAGAAAGCTTGCAATATCTAAAATGAAGCAAAATAAAAAGGTAACACTGGAAATAAAAAAAAATCTGTTATCTATATTGGATCTCCTTTAAGTAACTTTTAACTCAAATACACCCAATGTTAGAATGAAACATAACATCTTTGGTTCCACTTGGTAACAAAATTTCAGTTTGCTTTGGCTCCTGATCCTGAATTTCTTTGTATACGAAAAGTGCATCGCTCCCCTTGAGGCCCCCCCATCAATTCTTGATTAAGCAAAAGCAACTCCTTTTGTGGTGAAGGACATTAATATGTTGCAATGTATATCTCCAAAATCTCTGGTCAGAAAAGAATGATCTCCGGGCCCCTCTCCACCATGTTCCTTGATATGTTTCATAGCCAGAAATAAGAGAGTGGCTTCCCTAGTATGGAAAACCGGGTCTGCCTTCCTGCCTGCCTGCCACGTATACGCTGCAACTGGCCGAAGGAAGCACGCACACTCATGCACAGAAAAGAGTCGCCTGCAAACTTCGCAATCAGCGATCCTGCAGCACCGGAGACGCCCGGCTGCAGGCAAGGAGAGACTTCCATCGCCAGCCCTCCAGGCCAGTGGATGAGGAACTCTCCCTCCCGGGCTATCATGCAAGCATGCCTTGAGGGTTAGTTGAGCAGCAGAGGCTGATCTCCGTGCAGACCGAACTTACCGAGCCTCTGTATTTGTCCAGGGAGACAAGCTTGCCCCTGATATTCACCACTTTAAAGGAGTAGAAATTGTCCTCCTTTTGCTCGGAGGCAGAAAAGGCAAACAAGAGCAGCGCTCCCAGGACTAGCAGCATGGCCAGAGGGATGAGAACCACTTTGGGGAAGGAGGGATTCGCTCCGTGCTCCACACTGCCCTCAGGGTCTAGCATCCTGCAAAGAAGCCCTGCACACTCCCCTCCACCATCGCAAAGCACTGCCGGAAAGAAGCTCTGGCTGCAGTGATTGCTGCAAAAAGACGTCGCTGCCCGGTCTCTTTTTTGGGATGGGATGCATCTTTTCACTGAAGAAAAAAAAAAATGCCAGAAACTGTATATTGCATTAGTAGACCAGGCCTGATTTTATCAAGGTTTTCCCACAATTATCATGTTAGGAGATCTCAGAGAAATGGCTTTCCATGATAGACTTGCATGTTTATTTAGTTCCATGGTTGGTCAAATAGGTTCTGCAGGTTTTTGAAATAATGCCAAACCTGCAAAATCTGTTTACCAGAAGCTAAGGTGGCATCAGAGTATATGCACATAATGAGCAGTAATTAATTTCTCTTTCAAAACGTCATCAGTACTGAATAAATTATTGTCTGCCTTCAACCTTAACTGGTTATTGATCTAAACCAGTGTTCTTCAACTCAATGGGATAACAAAACCTCAGTTCTGGGGTTGCAGCAACAAAAAGGGTTGAGAGAAAAAGGTTGAAGACCACTGGACTAGAGCACCACCAGGTAGAGGGAGAGGCATCTGGTGTACCCCTTCAGGTACCTGGAGACGGTGTCCCAGTCCTGCTCAGGATCTTAGCAACTGTGCTAAAACAGCTTTCACTAGTGCCAAACTTCCTGGTAATGTTGTGAGAGGAAGCACAGGAACATAAAAGGTTGAGCATTCTGTCCGGTGTGCAGAAAAAAATAAACAAAAATGCCAGCGCTGGGTTTTTAAAATCTTATATTGCAATACAAGGATGCAAGTCAGTGAGTACCTAAAAAGATTGCCTGCCACCCATCTCTTTCAACAGCTTTTTGTACATTCAAAAGGTCCATGCAGCACATTCTTAACGTGCTGTTTGTACATAGTTGCTTATTACTAGTAAATATATCATTAACTATTTTAATTCCTTTGAGGAAGAGGGACTATAGGTTATCCCTTGTTTTTTTTCCTTGGTAGGTTAATATTATCTCAATATCTTATTTAACAATACCTAAATTCAGTCAATGCCCCCACTTAACTGTTTGATGGACTTAGCACATTCTTTCTTGCAGCCCTTTATACTCTTGTAACTCAAGGCTCTTCCCTAAATTTTCCATTGTCTACTCAGTTTGTGTTTGCTCTTGAGGCAGCAGGAGTCATTCCTTAATTTACTTATTTACCCTTCTCTGGAAGACAAAGAGGAACATCCTGCTTCCCAGCCCTTTGCCCTTTTGGTAAAATTTCAACACATACTACAGTTCATGATGGGGTCTCTAAAATGTCAGAATACATTTCATTCTATTTTTTTTGTAATATACTCTATACAGATGTCGGCTGTGGCCAGGGGGGCCTTCGCGCAGCTTCGGCTGGTGCGCCAGCTGCGGCCGTACTTGGATCGTGCAGACCTGGCCACGGTGATCCATGCTACGGTGACATTGAGGTTAGATTATTGTAACGCGCTTTATGTGGGGCTGCCCCTGAAGACGGTTTGGAAACTGCAATTAGTGCAGAATGCGGCGGCCCGTGTGGTCACTGGAGCTAGGCGATTTGACTCTGTCAGTCCGCTTCTCCGGGGGCTACATTGGCTGCCCATTCGTTTCCGGGCCCAATTCAAGGTGCTGGTCTTGACCTTTAAAGCCCTATACTGCTCTGGGCCAGGCTATCTTAGAGATCGCCTACTCCCGTACAATCCGGCTCGTCCTCTCAGGTCATCAGAGAAGGCCTTTTTGCATGTGCCGCCGCCTAAAGAGGTACGTGGGGCGGCGGCAAGAAATAGGGCCTTCTCAGTAGTGGCACCAATGTTATGGAACTCCCTTCCCCTTGACTTGAGAATGGCTCCCTCCCTCGAGACCTTTCGGCGAGGCCTGAAGACCTTGTTGTTTACACAAGCCTTCTGACTCTATGGCCTTTTAAACATCTTTTATACATCTTTTAGTTTTTTACAGGCGTGATTCCTCTTTGAACTGCTGTTTTATGCTCTTTTTATTCTGACTTTTATCTGATTACTGTTTTTATGGTTTCTCTTAATGTGTTTTTAATATGTTTTTATCTGTTAAATTATGTTTTAATCTGTTCTTTTAAAAATATGTTGTAAGCCGCCCTGGGTCCCTTTGGGGAGAAGGGCGGGATAAAAATAAAAATAAAGTTTATTATTATTATTATTATTATTATTATTATTATTATTATTATTATTATTATTATTATTCTCACTTCAGTAACTTTTGCTGCTCTCTCTAATAAGAATAGTTGGTAACAGTGAGCAGTGCTGGGAGAGCATTACAAGGGCGGGGAGTGGCCATGGCAGGGATGGGCAGATAGAGTCCTGGGAGGGCATGCAGGATCAATAGGGACCCCTGTCTTATACTTGATTGTTTGGGGTTGTGGAATGAAAATGGTTGAAGACCAGTCACAGTTCTAAATTATGTATCAGCATGGAAAGGTGTAAAACAGTGCATCCCTATGTGTGTTTACTTGGGTTTCATCACATTAAATGGTTGTACTTCCAGGTTAGTCTGATTGCAACCTATGTATAATGTGTGGGCAAATGTAGTGTTTTCTCTTCATTGAATAAAAAAGCTTGTACAGATACAGTTTTAAAAGAGGACCTGCCACTTTCCAATGGCAGAGCATAAGATACAAATAATAGTTCACAACCAAACACTGCACACCAGCCCTAGTACTAAGACTGTTTCCAGGCCGGGATATTACTTCTCTGGCCTCATATTGTGCATACTTAGAGCATACACACAAGAACTATCAGGATGGGAGCTGTGGAAGAAATGTACTTGGAACACAAAACGAGCACCTTGCACAGACACCCTGCAGCCCTGGGATGACACACAGCAGTCATGGTCAGATGCTTTAATATCTGTCTCCTCAGTTCATATTGCTCAACCATGAGGCAACCTAAAGCAGCTTATGGTAATGGTCAGCTGCTTTATGGGGGAGCAGATTTGGGCCTCCCTTCACCCTGAGTCTGCTGCCACCTCCCTCCAGCCCTCACTGCAGACACAAGCCACATCAATCTGTTTTCCACTTGCTAGAGTGGGAAGCAGACAATTCACTTTTGTTTTAATGGTCCCTTTAGATCACTGGTTCCCAACTCATGGTCGGTGGACCACAGGTGGTCCACGAGACCCTGAGAAGTGATCCTCAAGGTCTCAGGAAAAAAGATAACCTTCAATTACTTCCAGTGTCTCAGTGAGTGAGTGCTTCACTACAGACCACCAGAGACAGCAGAGAACAGACTGCCCACTGCCTCAGTTGGCACTGAAGTATTGGCTGCAGCTGTGAGAGGTACGTTCTCCATCCACTCTGGTAGTCCCTAGATGAGCACTTGCTCGGGAGATGCTTACCAATGGACCACCAAAGAGGGCACAAAATGGACCACTCACAGCTATCAACAAAAGCAGCAACCCATAAATCTTCTGTATAAATAATAAATCTCTAATACTTTTTCTCTTATTACAAATGTAATTGTATCTTTTGTGGGGGGATTTGCATGTGGTCTACAACTATTCCAATTTTTGCCTCAGTGGTCCATGGGTTCCTAAAGGTTGGGAACCACTGCTTTAGATAAAACCGGAAGTCCCACACTTCCTGGTTTGTGAAAACTACATGATGGAGCACAGCAACAGGCTTTCTTTTCTTTTTCAGCTTGCTATGGCACAGGCAGCAGCTGTAGATTTGAAGCAACATCTAGCAGCCTTCCCAGTTGTACTGCCCCTACTAACCCTGACTGCTCCATATGCTACAGTCTCTCAGCCAAGTGTGCCTGTATGTGGTGCTGTGAGACACTAAATGTTCCATGAGGTGCTCTCAGCACGTACCCTGCTGTGGGTGAGCGGTTAGAAAGCAGCCCTGGGGTCTGACCAATGTGAGTTCCAGACCTACCTCCACCTCCATGATTGTGCCCACTATGGGTGTTTTTGGCCAATCATGCAAAAGGTGATTGCACTGTAGATTTCCAAATGGACAGACTGGCTGACTCCTGCAAGCATTTGATGAATGAACTGTAGCCCATGAAAGCTCATGCCAAAGTCAATTGGTTAGTAGTCTTTAAGATGCTAGAATACTCTTAGCCATTTGTGCTGTAACAGACTAAGCGCTCAATCTTATAAAACTTTTCAGCACCAGTACAGCCATAATGTAGCTCCAAGGTAAGAGGACAAATATTCCCATACTTTGAGGAGGCCTCTGTGACTGCCTCCCCACCACAGGATGCAGTGCATGCCCCATTGGCACAGCTGCACTGGCTCTGGAAAACTGGATAGCATTGGGCCTAAGGAACAAGCAGGCCAACTGGCCCGCACTGTATCCAGCAGAGGCACAACTCAGAGTAAGGGGACTTCCTTCCCCTCACCTCGAGCAATACCCCAGACAGCCCTATGGGGCTATTTGGATCTGTGCCTGTGATTTCAAGGGTTCAAATCTGAGCGGCCCAAGTAATGTGGCTTGGGCTGGGGATAGAGGCTGGTTTTCAGCTTGCACTGCTGCAGCCGGTACCACCCGCATCCTGGGCCCAATCTGCACCCAGGGCCACCCTCCTCTCACTGAGAAATGCCCCCTTCCCACCTCCGTTCCTCCCTCCCGCTGCCCTCTCCTACCTCCTGTGTCCACCTTCCCAGGCCAGCACAAAGCTATCTCCTCTGGCCACAGGGTATCTCCTTTATGGCACGTTTGCAACAAGTGACTTGTGCTGGCTCCCTGGGGTGGGGGGTTAGGCTTGCACTGTAAAATGGCTAGCCCCCTGGAAGTTGTTCCGGAGAGAAACCCTGAAAGGTAATTTAAGATTTAAATAAAGCTAAGAAGTTGAATTCTGCCACCTGTTTAAATTACTCCTATTCAGTTAATCAGGTATTCTGCATTCTTTATTCTGCTTCTGCAGAAAGTCAAAGAAGATGTGCATAACTCTGAAGACCCACCCTGTGATATAACCACTTCTGAGTGAGTGCTCCTCTGGCTTCAAACATTTCCCCAGATATTGCCCACGCTGTTTCAACCCTATTCTAACAGCCCAGTGGATTAGCAACTTCCTTTTTTTTTCTTTATTAAAAGCTGAGATTTGTGTGCTCAGTTATCACATTTTGTGCTTGTGAACAATAAACACAGCCCTGGATAGATCAGCTGGCAAAGCTTTTATATGTCCAAGTTATTACATCACGCTGCCTAGAGGGCAGCACTTATTTATCAAGAATACTAAAGCATATGCCAGATATGATAGTTTTCTTGCCATGCCCAAAGCTGGAACTGAGATAGGAGAAATTGGAAGCACAAGAAATTCATCGCCAAAATGTATTATGAAGCATATAACTGTGACAATAAACACAGTAAAGTATTTTCATACTATAATTGCGGTATGACAATATTTTTCTATTTTTGCAATTACCATTATTAACTTCCTAGTTACATTTTTAGAGAGTAAGTTTTCTTCTTTCAATTTTGTTCCTGCAATGGCAAGGCTGTCATAAGTGCTAGGAAGGCCTATCAGGCTTCAAGGCCTAAATCTGAATGTAGTGAAAAGTTCACAAAGCCATTGTATACATCAGAGATTCAGTTGCCATTAACAGGGTGAACCCTGACACCAAAGCTTACCAGGAAGCATGTCTGAGATTGCCTAACATCATTCTTCCCCCCCCCCCCAAAATGAGTCATAAATTCATAAGTCATAAGACTGTCTCAGAGTTTATTTAGTTCTATCCCCAACAATATGAGGAGTTCCTCAGACCTAAAGCTTACATGAGTTTTTGTACAGAAGTTTCTAGTGAAGACTGCAATCCTTTACACACTTATTTGGGAGAAAACTCTATTTAATTCACTGACTTACTTTTGAGTAAAAATTCATAGGATTACACTATCAAAGGTCAATTTCAACATTTAAAAAATCAGGATCTATCAGGATATGCATAAAGTTTAGAAATTGTTTACTATGCAACTTGGTCTAAGTGCATGGAGGGTTCCATATCAACCTGCATATTTCCAAGGGCTGCCAATGTACAGATAATAAAAACATCCAAAGGTTGTGATTTTATGCACACTTACTAGGGAGCAAATGCCATTGAACTCAGTGGTGTTTACTTGCTAAACATGCACAGGATCAACCTGGTACAAACAATTCAGCTATATGAGAAGCATTGTCACTGTAGAGTTGTGGGGACCTCTGTATGGGCAAAAAACTAGCCTTCACATGTTGATCCCACAAATCCAGAATCTAACACTCAATACCACTTGCAATCTCACACAGACCCTGCATACCCTAATGGGAAAACTCTCCTTCTCCCTTTGCAATGGATCCCTATGAGTTGCACATGCAGACTCCACAAATATACTCTCTTACAGCACAATCCTATGCATTTCTACTTAGAAGAAAGTTCAACTGATTTCAAGGAGACTTACAGCCCAATAGCCACACTTTCCTGGGAGTAAGCCCCATTGATGCTAAAGGGATTTACTTGTGAGTAGACCTGCATAGGATTGGGCTGTTAGTCACAGGTATGGATTGCAGCCTATGCCCACTTACCTGGGAGTAAGCCCCATTCATTATAATAGAACTTACTTCTGAGTAGACATGCATAGGATTGGCTCTAACAGCTCACTCCTGTGCATGTCTACTCAGAAGTCCCATCATAGTCAATGGGGCTTACTCCTAGGCAAGTGTGGATAGGATTGCAGCCTAAATCCCCTCTCACACCTACTTTTAAACATTTTTAATAGCACTATTCTATGGATGTCTAATCAGAAGCAAGCAGCACAGAGTTCAATGAACTTTGAGCCCAATCCAATGCATGTCTACTCAGAAGTTAGTCCCATTAGTCAGTGGGGCTTCCTCCCAGGTAAGTGTGGAACAAATTGCAGCCTTTGAGCTCAAGCCTAGCTGTGTCTACTCAGAAGTCAGTCCCACTACAGTCAATGGAGCTTACTTCCAGGTAAGTGTGAATAGGACTGCAGCCTCCCAAAAAAGAATTTGTGGCCCTTATTAGTGATTTTTAAGCAGCGTAAGGACAATGACCCTGGAGATAGACTATGCTTAGAAGCTTCTGGGACATGCATGTGAAATCTTGTCCCTTAAGTGCAGTAGTTTTCTTATATGGGTGTCCCACAGATCAGATCTCCAGTGATTCCTGGAACTTTTTAGCACAGGGACCCACTTTTTAAAATAATGCTCTACTGTAGTGACTTTCAGCCTTTTTCATCTCATGGCACACTGACAAGGTACTAAAATTGTCAAGGCATGGTCAGTTTTTAGACAACTGACAAGGCACACCATGCTGCTGGTGGGGGGGGTTCATACCCCCCCTAATAAATGACTCTCCCCCACAATCTTGTGGCACACCTGCAGACCATTTGCGGCACACCAGTGCGCCACGGCACAGTGGTTGAAAATGGCTGCTTTGTTGGGGACCCACTGAAGTTTGCCAGACTTTTAAAAAAGGAGATCTCAGAAGAAATATTTTATTTACTTATAATAACCAGAAAAAGACCCTCCAACATTGATCTCTGGAGAGCTACACATGCTTGCAAACTGCAGGAGCTGAGCTAATTAGCAGCTACAGTATCTGATTTTTGGACAGCCCAATCCTATGCATGTCTACTCAGAAGTAAGTCTCATTAAAGTGAATGGGGCTTACTCCCAGGAAAGTGTAGATAGGATTGGGCTGTGAGGCCATTCGTTATCAGATCTTTCCATCACCCTTTGGGGACCCACCAAAGCTCAGGTCGCGACCCACCCCCGGTGGGTTCCCGACCCACAGCCTGGGAACCACTGCTGCAGAGCCGCTGTTGTAACGCCAGGACCGTCCAGTTCCCATCCCGTCCTCAACGAGGGCGGCTTCAACGCTCGGCCGCCGCCGGGCCCGTCCTGAGGCCGCCCGGGGGAGGGCACGAGGCGACCCCCCGCGCCTGGGGCCTCGCATGAGAAGCGGCTTCTGTCAGCTCAGCTCAGCTCAGCTCAGCCCTGCCCGCCTCGAACGGCCCCGAGGCGGACCCGCGGCTGGAAGTAGGGCTGCTCCCCCCCCGCTCCCCCTCCCCCACAATGCAGTGCGCGCCGCGGCTGACATGGCGGCCGGCCCAGACTGAGGCGCTCGCATCGGGGCCTCCAGTTGCCGGAGTGGGACATGGAGGGCGACGCGGCCGGAGCGCCCCGGGGGTGACCAGCAGCCAGGTACGGGGGAGGGGCCGGGACCGCGGCCGCCCCTCGCGCTTCTGGCTCCTGGGGCTCAAGCACGGGGGCTGCGCTTCCTTCGCCAGGGCCGCCGCCGGCCCCCCTTCCCTGCCCCTTCCCCCCGCAGGAGCCCTCCCCGCCCGGGACCCCCTTCACGCGCTGCAGAGCAGGGAAAGTTGGAGGATCCAAGAGCCCAGCGCGGTGCTTGCCTGCTCAGAAGGAAGTCCCGCTGTAGGCAACGGGGCTTGCTCCCGGGAAAGTGTGCCTAGGATTGCAGCCTTTCAGCCCAACCCTAGGCATGTCTACTCAGAAGTGAGTCCCGCTGTAGTCAATGGGGCTTGCTCCCATGTAAGTGTGGATAGGATTGCACCCACAGCCAAAGGCCCTTTGAGGACTGCTGTGCCCTAAGCTGAGAATACACAGCAGGAAGGAGTTCTTGCTTTGAAAGACTCAGTGAAAACTGAAAGTGCTGCTTCTGCCCTTCATGAGTACTTTGGGACTGGAGGGTGTGCTGCTCCCTTCTGATGTGGGGCAGGTTGCCCAGGATGTCCAGGCTGTGCTGATGTTTTGACACCTGCCTAATAACTGGAGGCGTTTGAAAATGGTGTTCTTTATTTTACTCCAAAGTAAGCGCATTTTGTTCAGTAAGTCCTAGGGCAGCTATTTTCAGCCTTCTTCATCTCACAGCATACTGAGAAGGCACTAAAAACGGTCAAGGCACACCATCATTTTTTTTTTTTTACAATTCACACAGCACACTATACTGCTGGTATACTGCTGGTATACTGCTGGGCTCACATCATCCAGTGGTCTTACTAATATACAGCCCTCCCTCAAATGTCTGCAGCACTCATGCAGGCCATTTGCGGCACATCAGTGTGCCATGGCACAGTGGTTGAAAAATCTCTGATTTAGGGTATAATCCTATCTTATTCACCAGAAACAAACCCTAGTGCCAGTACTGCTTGAATGATGGAGTTTCTCTGACAGGAGGTTTGCTTGACAGGTTTGCCCAGGAACTACCCTTTTGCACTGATGGGACTTATGGGGGGAAGGGAGAGATTATTTGGGGCTCTGTTGTGTTGATGTAAATGCCTTTGATCTCTCCAGATGAGTAGGGTCAGTGTGGGAGGTCACTATTGTTCTTGTGATTATTTTATACTGTGTGTACATTATACATTACAGAGTTCCATAAGAAAAAAATGGGTCCTTTTATACCTGGAAGGAGCTTCTATTATTAACTGTAGGAAACAGCACTGTACAAGACAGTGTCTAGAAAGGGGGTGTGGTGGTGGAACTTTTTGTCATAGCACTGAACTAAGGACAGTAGAACTTTCCCTTGTGGGCATGACAAATGTTTTCCAGTTGTTTAATGATTAAAGGCTAATTGGTTGTTACCTGTATTCTTCACATGTGAAGATTAAATCAAGGAGTTGGGGGGTTAGCCTTTACATTTCAAGAGTAGAAATAGGCAGAATTTCATAGTGTACTGTTGCTCCTGTGTTTTTGTATTCTATAGCCAGTGTGCTGTGGGGAGCTGTTACTGGCTGCATCACATATTATAAGGTTCACAGTACAGTTTTCAGTGCATGAAATAGCTGTGGCCAATTTTGTAGTTCACCTTGCCCCCAAAAGGTTTTGATCTTTCAGTTATTATAAGGTTATTTTTTTTCCTTGTGTTCAAAGTTCATACACTTTTGCGTGACTAGGATTTAGTCATCTGAAGACTGGAAAGAAGCATTGAAGACTGCTTGGAGTTTGCTCCAGTCTTTCTGAGAGTTAGTGTTACAATGTTTAAGTGCCAGCCCAGCATCAAACTGAAAAAAACCTTTTGTGTCAACATCAAACTTTTAATGTATTTGGGTGAAATACATCTGGGATTTTTTTTGGTGTGGGGGGAGGTTCCATCTGTACAATTGGCATAGGAGTTGCAGTGTGGATGATTACTCAAGTTTAGGAACATGTTGTCATAAATGAGCCAATTATTTCCTAAAATTAGAGTAGTCGTAGAAGGGATCTTTAAATATTACGTTAGATATTTCTGACAGCAGGTGTGAAAAGATTGCTTCATTTCAGTGACTCTGCTGAATATGATTTGGCACACTGCAGCAAATATAGATGTTTAATTTATACATATTTAGCATAATTATGTTAAAATGGTGAAAACTGGTCTACACAATTGTTATATTGCACTTCTTCCTTGCTGGTATATGTGCGATTTTTGGTGTGACACTACAAATGGCAGATATTAATATTCTTGCACTGACAGTGAAGCCTGAGTAGCACAGTGTTTGCTTGGAAGTTGAGGTTCATGTTGTGGCAAGGTCTGTAGTTTAGTCTTTCTAAAGACTGGAAGAATTCAAGCAACAAAATCACATAAGATATTGCAAGAGTGTTCATCTTATGTATAATTGTCATTCAGCAAGGTGTCATAGGCAATAAGATCAGTAATGGCAAAGGTAATCAACCTTCTTGAATTGTAAATTTCCATTAGGTATTTTTGGAAGAGGATCTGAAGAGGTCCAGAGAAAAATCAAGAGAATACTTTTATATCATTTTACCATGTATTTTAGTGAATATATACATCAGCCTGAGATGTGTTCTATTGTTTTGAGCCCCCAACAATTTCTGTCTGCTTGTGCTGTGCCTTGTATGGTATTTCATTTTTGGAAAGCAATTTGCCTATATCAGGAAATGTGACAAGATATGTATCTTATTAGTTGAGTTTTTCAGTTAACTAAGGTAATAAAGAGTGTGATCTCCAAAGTTCAAAATCAAAAATTGTTCTCTTGCAAGAGAGGTTTAGAAATCATAAATGCAAAACAAGGATTTTGTAACAATTTTTTTCCTGTTTTCATTTCTTCATACATAATTTTGTTAATTTATTATTTGAACTTTGTTGTACAAGTGATAGAAATGTATTTTAATTTTGTTTTTTTTAAGTGTGGAGATACTTGGGATGATTTCTTGTCAGAAGATCAACAATTCAATATTTGAAGTGTTAGGAATTTCAAATGGGAGCTGTTGAGACCTGGTGACATGTTAATTTAGATTTAGGATTTCATTTCTTGTCACCTCAGTTTGACTTACTTCTTCACACACTCTCCCCAATAAAAGTGTTGTGTGGATATTTGCCCTTCCTTGCCTTCAGTGAAGAACAATGCTAAGAAATTAACTTCTCTGCAATCTTCCTATTCTCCTTCAGTAATTTTTTCACACCTTTGTCATTCAATGATCCGACCACCTCCTTGGTTGACTTCCTGCTTCTGCTGTATTTAGAGAAATGCGTATTATTTTTATATTTTCAGCAGTATGCTGAATACTATTTTCACTAACCTTATTGTAAATTTGCATTTGTTTTGTTTGTAGTCCTTTTAAAAAATTTCACCTTGGTCAAAATATCCACTTTATAAAGGAATCTTTCTTGCTTTCTTGTATATACAAATGGTATATACAGTATTTTGTTTTTTGTTCTCAGTCTGGAAGAGCTTGGGCAAATCTGGCTGCATTTACCAAGTCAAAACAGATTCAAGATTTTCTGATGTCAAATCTAATGTGGTTCTTAGGATTGTTACCAGTGAGGCTGTGAAACTTCAATTGGATGCAGTCTTGAATGTCTCTCTGATATAAAACCCTTTGTCTACACTGTTGTGGTGGTGGTGATGATGATGAGATCTTTATTGGCATATACATCATGAAATATAAGTAAAATCACACAACAAATTCATAATCCATAATCACATGATACACACTCAAATAGTCAGAAAGGCCCCATGCACTAGCTTGTTAAATAATTATGCTTTTGCTTCAATTTCCCGAAAACTCATAACTGTGTAGAGAAAAAGGGAAGCATTATCACGAGTTTCTCCTTCCTATGTTGACTAAAGGGCTCAAAGCCCATCTGCCTCTGCCCATCCCTGGAGATGTTATGGTGTGAACAAATACACAGTTAATTTGCCCTCATTAGTGCTTGTGGGGGTCTAGTGGTATAAACCGCAATTGGAACTGTAAATTTGTTAAAATGCAAACACAAACTGGGGCGACATTCGTACATAGTAGTGTGTCTTTCTATTCTCCTGTTTGGGATATGAAACAATTGTACACAATTACGGTGGGCTGAATCCATGTGGGTTTGGTTCTAGGAGTCTGCACTGATACAAAAATTTGTGGATGTTCAGTGTATACGAAGGGCCAACTGCAAAGGAAATCAAGGAGGGAAGGGGAGAAGCAGGTTAGTGTGGGCAACCTAGCCCCATCCTTGGTGGTGACCACCACCACCCTGAAGAGGAGAAGTTCCAATATCTTCCTTCTTTTCCTCCTCCTCTTTAGAATGGCAGCAGCTGCTCTGATCCAGCTGGAAGCCATTGAGTCTCATAGTGGTGCTGCTTCATGGATAGAAAAGTACTGTATAAGGAAAAAAATACTATATTCCTCCAACTCCGGAAAGGGAAATAAAAGACAAGTCAGAGGAATATGTATTTTCAATCCCGTTTCTAGGTAAGGTAATTGAACGGCGTCTCAACTCCAGAGGGTCTTGGATGAAGCAGATTATCTGGATCCTTTTCAATCTGGTTTCAGGCCAGGCTTTGGACGGAGACCGCCTTGGTCACCTTGGTGGATGACCTATGCCGGGGACTGGACAGGGGGAGTGCGTCCCTGTTGGTCCTGCTGGACCTTTCAGCAGCTTTCGATACCATCGATCATGGTATCCTTCTGGGCCGATTGGCCGAGTTGGGAGTTGGAGGCACTGTTTTGCAGTGGTTCCGCTCCTACTTGGAGGATCGGTCCCAGATGATGGTGCTGGGGGATGCCTGTTCAACACCCTGGCCCTTGAGGTGCGGGGTGCCACAGGGTTCAGTTCTGTCCCCCATGCTATTTAACATCTACATGAAACCACTAGGAGAGGTCATCCGGGGGTTTGAAGTGGGGTACCATCAATATGCTGATGACGGCCAGCTCTATCTCTCCTTTCCTCCAGAGCTTTCCTGGAGTGCTGTCTGGAGGCAGTGAGGATCTGAATGGGGGCTAACAAGCTGAAATTAAATCCGGATAAGACAGAGGCTCTCCTGGTTTGGAAATCCTCGATGCAGGTGCTGGAGTATCAGCCTGCACTGAATGGGGTTGTACTCCCCCTGAAGGAGCAGGTCCGCAGCTTGGGGGTCCACCTGATCCATGCCACGGTGACATCAAGGCTAGATTATTGTAACGCACTCTATGTGGAGCTGCCCTTGAAGACGGTTCAGAAACTTCAATTAGTGCAGAATGGGGCTGCCCGTGTGGTTACTGGAGGAAGGCTGTTTGACTCATTCAGTCTGCTTCTCCAGTGGCTGCACTGGCTGCCCATTCGTTTCCAGGCCCAGTTCAAGGTGCTGGTTTTGACCTTTAAAGCCCTATACTGCTCTGGGCCAAGGTATCTTAGAGATCGCCTACTCCCGTACAATCCGGCTTGTCCTCTTAGGTCATCAAAGAAGGCCTTTTTACAAGTGCCGCCGCTTAGGGAGGTACGTGGGGTGGCGGCGGCAAGAAATAGGGCCTTCTCAGTAGTGGCACCAACACTATGGAATTCCCTTCCCCTTGACTTAAGAACTGCTCCCTCTCTTGAAACTTTTCGGCGAGGCCTGAAGACCCTTATGTTTAGACAAGCCTTCTGAGTTCCTGGCCTTTTAAACATCTTTTAATATCTTTTTAAACATCTGGTTACAGGCCTGATCCTTTTCTAATTTGCTGCACTATGCTCTTTTACCTGGTTATTTTTTATCTGACTACTGTTTTTATGATATGTTATGTTTTTATCTGTTTTTAAATTAGGTTTTTTAATTTGTTTTAACCTTGTTTGTAAGCCGCCTTGAGTCCCTTCGGGGAGAAAGGCGGGGTAAAAATAAAGTTAATAATAATAATAATAATAATAATAATAATCCATTGCTGATCAAATCCTTAGATTCAAAGCCTGTAGTTAGGGTGGGCCCAATGTATTTTAAGTTTCAGAAGACAGTTTGGAAGATGTAAATTTTTAAAATGAGGTACTCATGTCTTTTTTGTTTGTATACTATCTTGTCTTGCTACACCCTTAAGAAATAACATTACCTGCTAGGACCTGTGAAAAGTGGGGATGGTAGAACTTGAGTCAGATGAAATGTGTACTCCATGTCAAATTTCCCTTTCTTCTTGTGTGATCCTTTAAGCCAGGGGTGTCCAAACTTTTTGGCAGGAGGGCCACATCATTTCTCTGACACTGTGTTGGGAGCTGGGAAAAAATGAATTAATTTATATTTAAGATTTGAATAAATTTACATAAATGAATATATTAGGACATCGTGGAAATGGAAAAGGTGCAAAAGAGAGCGACTAAGATGATTACTGGGCTGGGGCACCTTCCTTATGAGGAAAGGCTACATCATTTGAGCCTCTTCAGCCTAGAAAAGAGACGAATGGGGGGGGGACATGATTGAGACATACAAAATTATGCAGGGGAAGGAAAGAGAAGATGTTTCAGACCTCATTGATAAACTAAAGATCAATAAGTCACTGGGCCCTGATGGCATCTACCCAAGAGTTATTAAGGAATTGAAGAATGAAGTTGCTGATCTCTTGACTAAAATATGCAACTTGTCCCTCAAAACGGCCACGGTACCAGAAGATTGGAGGATAGCAAATGTCATGCCTATCTTTAAAAAGGGAAAGAGGGGGGACCCGGGAAACTATAGGCTGGTCAGCCTAACATCTATACTGGGTAAGATGGTGGAATGCCTCATCAAAGATAGACTCTCAAAACACATAGACGAACAGGCCTTGCTGATTTTAGAAATGGGCTATGTCAGAATGCCAGATGCAAGGGAGGGCACCAGAATGAGGTCTCTTGTTATCTGGTGTGCTCCCTGGGGCATTTGGTGGGCCGCTGTGTCCAGGAAGCTGGACTAGATGGGCCTATGGCCCGATCCAGTGGGGCTGTTCTTATGTTCTTGTGGATAGAGAGATGCTCTTTACACTCTCAAAAGTGTATAGAGAGATACAAAAGTGGATAGAGAGATGCTCTTTACACTCTCACATAACACCAGAACCAGGGGACATCCACTAAAATTGAGTGTTAGGTGAGTTAGGACAGACAAAAGAAAATATATCTTTACTCAGCGTGTGGTTGGTCTTGGAACTCCTTGCTGTAGGATGTGGTGATGGCATCTGGCCTGGACGCCTTTAAAAGGGGATTGGACAAGTTTCTGGAGGAAAAATCCATTATGGGTTACAAGCCATGATATGTATGTGCAAACTCCTGATTTTAGAAATGGGCTATGTCAGAATGCCAGATGCAAGGGAGGGCACCAGGATGAGGTCTCTTGTTATCAGGTGTGCTCCCTGGGACATTTGGTGGACCGCTGTGAGATACAGGAAGCTGGACTAGATGGGCCTATGGCCTGATCCAGTGGGGCTGTTCTTATGTTCTTAATTAGGGAAATTTTTAACAATCCTAGGCTGCAATCCTACCTACACTCACCCAGGAGTAAGTCTCATTTACTATCATTGTTAAAAAAATATACATAGTGCCTTGTTAAAAGGCACTATGCCTTGGCAGGGTAGAGCCTCTGTTTGCCTGAAGATAACATCCGAAGGTCGCCAGTTCGAGGCCACCAGCACCGTGAACAGGGAGACCGTGAAGCAGCTGACAAGCCTAACCGAGTTATGCTGAGTTATTCAACCTGCTCTTTGGCCGCTGTCAGCCTGTGTGGGAGGAAAATGGAGGCCAGAATGTGATACCAGATCATAAAAGATCCATCTGAAATGTTGTGGTTCTTGAAAGACAGAACCTTCTTCAATTGTAAAAATCCCTATTGGGATTTAGTATTGCCTGCCTATGTAAACCGCCTTGAATTAATGTCTGAGGAGAAATCTGATGACCAAGAAAGGCGGTATATAAATACCATTATTATTATTATTATTATTAGTAGTAGTAGTAGTAGTAGTAGTAGTAGTACAGGTCTGTTAAATTTCCCCAAATACAGTCACATACCATGTTAGCATGGAGTCTAATATATTAAAAATATAATATTGAAATGATTGGGGACCCACCTGAAATTAGCTCATGACCCACCTAGTGGGTCCCGACCCACAGTTTGAGAAACACTGTTTTCATTGATTAATCCCTTAGGGGCCATTTAACCCCTAAGGGTTGAATTTTTGCCCAGCCCACAGATGTACACATTTGGTCCCTGTTGCATATATGCAGCATTGGGCAGAAATGGCTTAACTGATTGGCCTGAGAATTAAGAGCTCAGTTAATTTTTTTGAGACTGTTTTAATTCTCTTATTAAAGTACAAGGAACTGAAAGAAGTACAGATGGTCTTTCCTGTTAACACTGAGTGGTAGCTTTTTTGTATTGTTGGGGTTTTGTTGCTGTTTAAGGCAGCAATTCTGCGCATAGTGACTTAGTAATGAGTTTTACTGAATTAGTGGGAATTACATCTGAGTAAATATGCATAGCATTGGGCTCCACATTTTAAGTGATCTCATACAATTCTTTTGGTAACTCAAAAAGGCACCAATATTACCATTTGGGTAGTATGCATGTGTACTTTAAATTGACAGGTGGATGAATCATCTTTAAAATCAGCTAATATTTTTTAATCAATTGACAACTCTATAAAGTACAATTACTTCTTTTGTATTAAATATTATCCAGTTTTTTTAATCCTTTATCATGTTTGGATTTCAGGATTTTCTTGCAGTACTTCATCTCCTGACGTAAAGTATATCAGTTTGATAATGTTAGTGCTTTATGTTAGAAACAAAACCTAAAAACAAACGGAAATGAAAGTGAAACTTATCTGGTTTTTCAACTGCCTGAGTTAAATCCGAACCATCTTCTTTATACGACAGCTTCAGATACTTGACGTTTCACATGAAAACAGGTGGCTGAGTATTGTTTTCTCTCTGATATTTTAAATAATTTGTTAAGTTATATTTATAAATATTTTGTAATAATGTAGCTTTTCATTGTTGCTGCTATCAGGGCCAGATCAATTGCCAAGGATGGCTCTAATTTTTCCAGTTGATGTCAGCATATGATTCTAATATATATGCTATCTGCTTAAGAAGGCTTGGGCTACAATAGGCTGAGCAGATTCTCTTCTGGCATCACTAATTGCAACTTCATAGCCATGAGGAATTCATCTTCTTAATACTAATGTTTAAAGCAAAACTTTTATGTTTCTAAAATTTACAAGACTCCCTAATTTGACATCTCAGTGGTTCTTCTTTTCAATGTTACTTCTGATTATATTGATATTGAGATCAATTTAACTGGTCATTATTGATATTTGAGGTCACTATAAGTTATGCTGATATTGAGGTGTTGCAATACAATATGTGTGTGAAGCAATTAAGAATTTAAGTGAAGTGGTGAAAGCAGACTTGCTTTGGGCAGCTGAAGAGGTATAAATTTATAAAAAGTATAAACCTGTTATTCATACTAATTAAGCTTTTTAAAAAATGTACTGTAATGTGTTTAGGAATGTTTTAAATTGGCAGGTTTTGAAATGGAATATATGTATTTATACAGTATACTAGTTCTATGACAAAACTTTGCTTGACTCTAGACCAGTGTTTCCCAAATTCTGAGTTGGGACCCACCACTGGGTTGTGACCTGATTGTTGGATGCAATTGTTGGTCAAAACCGACAAGCTGATAACTGACAAGGAAAATGCATTGAGCTGTATGGAAAGTAAAACTGAGCTGCACTACTGTTTACTTATGAGTAGGCAACCTTGCCTCCGTCCATTTTGAAGGGCAGGCTGAGAGGAACGCAATGCCACCAGAATGATCCCAATTTGTTGAACGTAGGCCTCAGAAACACTTGCGGAGAAAGTCCGCTTCCCCGAGCTGTCAAATTTATTGAATCCTATGGAAAGTGAGTTACACATGCATATTTATTCTTGAGTAAGCAACTGTGCCTTGGCTCCTATTGAAGCCCAGGCAAAGGGGAATTGAAGACCACAAAAATGGTCCCAATCTAATGAATGTAGAGCTCAATAAACTCTCCAGAAGGCAGTCCCCTGCACCATAGTAAACAGGATAAAAAACAGAGGCTTGAGCTAGTAAGATGAAACTTTTTAAGAAATCTTCTAAAACTAGGTGAATCCTGATAGTGTGTCATTTTAAAAAGTGGATCCCTGTGCAAGTTTGGAAACCACTGTTCTAGACCAAGGACTCCAAAAACGACAGGGTTGAATTGCCTTCGGAAGATGATGATAGTGGTGAACAATGATGCAAAGAATGATGCATTTACTCTAGCCCAGTGGTTCCCAAACAGGTGGGTCATGGGAATTACTGGAATCGGGGCATTTCCCTTAAGGGAAGTAACCCTGCAGGGATAGCAGTGTTAACATTGCAGTGATTGCACTACTGCCACAACCAAAGGGCTTCTGACCTACTTGAGGGGCAGTACCAGCCTCCTGGGGGGATGCAGGAAACCTATGGATGCCTCCACAGGGCTCCCTAGGCCTCTGAATATCTAAAAATAGATATTTTTACCCACTTCTGGTTTGTGATTGCGGAACTGGAAGTGGGTCGCAATCTCTATTTTTAGATATTCAGAGGCTTGGGAAACCCTGCAGAGGCATCTGTGGGTTCTCCGCATCCCCTGGAAGGCTGGTGCTGCTACTGGTAAGTCCTAAAAAAAACCCTTTGTCCGTGGCAGTGGTGCGATCCTGTTGAACGCGTCACTGCCTTTGCCCCTTCCCCACAACTACTTACTTGGTTCTTATCTTCCCTGTAGAAGTTTGGGAACCACTGCTCTAACCCAGCAGAACCAACAGGCAAAATGTGTTGCTAACTTCTTATGATAGTGGTCAGTGGCACCACTCCCTTTATTTGTCTCTCTAAGGAATTGGGACTATGTTTACTCTATACTTTCTCCTACTTTGACTAACTCTTCTCCCCATTAAGACTGGTAATAAAAGGATTCTGGTTTTAAGAACATAAGAACAGCCCCACTGGATCAGGCCATAGGCCCATCTAGTCCAGCTTCCTGTATCTCACAGCGGCCCACCAAATGCCCCAGGAAGCACACCAGATAACAAGAGACCTGTCCTTGCATCTGGCATTCTGACATAGCCCATTTCTAAAATCAGGAGGTTGCACATACGCATCATGGCTTGCAACCCGTAATGGATTTTTCCTCCAAAAACTTGTCCAATCCCCTTTTAAAGGCATCCAAGCCAGATGCCATCACCACATCCTGCGGCAACGAGTTCCAAGACCAACCACCGCTGAGTAAAGAAATATTTTGTCTGTTCTAACTCACCCAACACTCAATTTTAGTGGATGTCCCCTGGTTCTGGTGTTATGTGAGAGTGTAAAGAGCATCACTCTATCCACTTTTTCCTTCCCATGCATAGTTTTGTATGTCTCAATCATGTCCCCCCTCAGACGTCTCTTTTCTAGGCTGAAGAGGCCCAAACGCCGTAGCCTTTTCTCATAAGGAAGGTGCCCCAGCCCAGTAATCATCTTAGTCGTTCTCTTTTGCATCTTTTCCATTTCCACTATATCCTTTTTGAGATGTAGTGACCAGAACTGGACACAATACTACAGGTGTGGCCTTACCATCAATCTGTACACCTGCATTATAATATTAGCCGTTCTGTTCTCAATACCTTTACTAATGATCCCAAGCATAGAATTGGCCTTCTTCACTGCTGCCGCACATTGGATCGACACTTTCATTGGCCTGTCCACCACCACCCCAAGATCTCTCTCCTGATCCGTCACAGACAGCTCAGAACCCATTAGCCTATATGTGAAGTTTTGTTTTTTTGCCCCAATGTGCATGACTTTACACTTACTTACATTGAAACGCATCTGCCATTTTGCTGCCCATTTGGAGAGTTTGGAGAAATCTTTCTGGAGTTCCTCACAATCACTTCTGGTCTTCACCACAGGGAAAAGTTTGGTGTCGTCTGCAAACTTAGCCACCTAACTGCTCAACCCTGTCTCCAGGTCATTTATGAAGAGGTTGAAAAGCACTGGTCCCAGGACAGATCCTTGGGGCACACTGCTTTTCACCTCTCTCCCATTGACACCCATTGCCCATTGACACCCATTCTCTCTTTCCTGATCTTCAACCAGTTCTCCAGGAGAGGACCTGTCCTCTAGTTCCCTGACTGTGAAGTTTTTTCAGTAGCCTTTGGTGAGGGACCGTGTCGAACGCCTTCTGAAAGTCCAGATATATAATGTCCCCGGGTTCTCCCCCATCCACATGCCTGTTGACCTTTTCAAAGAATTCTAAACGGTTCGTGAAGCAAGACTTACCCTTACAGAAGCCATGCTGATTCTCTCTCAGCAATGCTTGTTCATCTTGTTTATTTTTAATCTATTTTCTTTTGTATCCTGCCTTTTCTTAACAGAGTTCAAGCAGTGTATGTTATCCTTGCAACAGTATTTTCTGGTGGATTAGGCTAAGAACAGAGTTGAAAGGTGTAAGAATTTCCATACATCTGTTAATTATGGGTTGCCTCTGTACTATGTACCAAATTCAGAATTGTTTAGTACAACAATAACCTGGGCAGCGTTATACCAATTCTTGTCAGTGAAGTGATGAGCAAGACCATGAATGAGAGAATGTACTGGAGGCTGTGTTTTTTTTTCCTCACCCTTTTCTCCATTACTTTTGCCTCAGCCAAAGGCAAAGGTGAATCTCTAACATGTCTGCAGTATGTATGTACTATGCATTCTTATCTGGCATCAGTTCTTCCTAATTTGTTCTGTCTAACATCTCTGTAACAATTTACAGTCATGATTGCCATGGAAAGTTTTCACAACGTAGGATCAGTTGTATCAAGCTATTGTTGTTTGTGTCCATTAACAGAGAAAAATAGGGAAAGTTTTTGAGATTATTGTAGGAGTATGTTTAAGCAATGTAAGCCTTTCTTGGTAAACTGTTGTTTTATCAGGATATGCCTTACCATATATTGGTAGCATCCAGAGTAAAGCTGCCATGGTTGTAACGTCCTTCCAAGAATCCTTGCATGAGCAGAACACTCCTTGCATTCTTGGAAGGATCTTGTGTTTGTGGATTGCACTTCTGTTACTCTGCATACTACCCCATATTTCTCAAAAATCTGTCTTAAATACATAGACTACTAAAAATTCTAACATTTTTATGTATTTGACACTTCCCCCAGCAGACAATCAGCCAGATTCCTTGCTTGAACAGAAGATTCAGCTCTGCTCAACTTGTTTCAAAATCACATTACAAGTATTCTTGAGTGACAGACTAAGCAGGTCTTCTCAATAATGGAAGAGGACAAGAGCTCAAAAAGTGGAAATCATGACACAAGAAAATCTGCCCGCATTGTCTGTGAAGAAAATAAAGCTGTCAGAGTTGCAACCAATCAGAATTTTAAACACAACAAAAATGACAAATCCATAAAAGAAGCAGGGAAAAGTTCTTCAGGTGGGAGCAATTGCAAAAAAAATAAGCAAAATGATGTTTGTCCTGAAAAGTCAGGAGAAAGCAAATCATGTAAGACAAATAGTTGTATTGCTGGATGTAAAGACTTGGGATCAAACCTTCAAGATCAAAGTTGGAGCCAAGCAAAAAAATTACTGGATTTACCATCAACAGCAGAAAATCTGAAACAGTCAAAAGTTCAGTATGTGGATGAAAGCCCTTCAAACACCCATATTTCAGAGAATGATGCCAGCACAGAAACCTTACCAACTGCACAAAGAGGGAATTCAGAACTGAAAAATCTTTCAGGAGAAGATGCATCTAAAATTAGTGTAAATTGGCCTAGTGACTCAAGTAAGAGTGGTTTGGATCAAAGACCAGTGGAATACAAGCCTGAAGATTCCTGTGAGTGCTGTATTCAATTTTTTATTAATAAAAAGTAAAAGCTACTATGGTTTGAAATATACTTTGAATGGCTTCTGCTGTGTGTACCTAGTTACATGTCAAATTATGAAGCTCAAAATAATTATTTTTTAGTGGATCAGTGCAGTAAACAATGTGTCTTTGCAGGAGAATATTGGCTGTATTCTGCTCAGTTATTGGTCTCAAAAGTTGCTAGGATAAATTTCTTATTATAAGCAACCACTTGTAAGCCCATCAATTTTTAATGTTTTTAAATCTAACATCAGATTGGTCCTCTTCAATGTTCTCTTTCTAGTTAAACCACTTACTTCAGAAGTAATCACCCTTTTTCAAAATATAGAACTACATATGGTCTACGTATAGTGGAGAATGAGGTAGAATGGAGTGCTCTTTTTCCAAATGCTGGTGTGAGATCACATTTTAAAATACTTTCCTATGTTAAAAATTCATACAAAAGCAGCATAGCAGGCAAAGGCCTAGACTGAAATATTTCTCCTGATGTACTAGTTCTCTATTTGGTTGGTGTTTTACTATTTTAAACTACATATTTTAAATTGGAAGAAAACCAGAAGTGGCTCCTGATCACATTTTGGGGCACTTTAGATGCGTGGGGAGGCTCACAGAGGGGTCCGTGGTCTCCCCGCACTGTCCAGGAAGCGGCAGCAAACTCTGGTAAGTCTTTAAAGTTCAAAAATAGAAACCCCTCAGCACTGGCGCAATTGTGGAAGTGCAGGCACCACCCCTTCACCTCCCTCATAGTGGCCCAAGCTCTCTGGGAGCGTTTGGAAATATATGGGGAAAACCGTGGTTTCTTGTTATGTCTGAATTAGGCCTTTTTGTTTATTTGTTTATTTATTCGATCACTACCCTGCCTTGCTTCCCCGAAGGTATCCAGTAGTCTTATATTAGTAGTCCTTACAGTTTTCCACAATTTGATTCTCATAGTAATGTTGCAAATCATCCAGTTAAAATGTTAAATCTTATTTTAAAATGTCACCTGTGAATTGTGCTTAGCTCCACATAGTTATAAAGCAGAAAACATATCCATGTTAAGGTATTCCAGCTGTACTTAATTTCCCCTCATTTTATATTTGTTAGTCTGGGGAAAAATTATTAACCATTAATTTCCCTTTCTCTCCCACCAGGTAGAATAAAGAATTTGGATACTGCTAAAGAAACAAATTCAGAAGCTGACTATTTAGAAAAAGTGACCGTAATTGATGAATCTACACTGATGGCAGAACAGCAACTTGGCTTGAAACAAGCTGAAGAACGACTGGAAAGAGATTATATCATCCGCTTGGAAAAAGTAAGGGACAAAGTATAATTTGTAATTCTTTAGGCTATTTTCCCTTCAGGTTTACATAGCATGGCGTAATTGATTCCAAATAAGAAATTAACTATTGAATTGCATCTTTAATGAAGTTTTGATGGAAGCATTGGACTATGTGATGGATCTCCATAATAAGGTATAAATTTGTTCCTTGAGAAAACAGGAGTGCCCTTGTAAATTATTGGGCCAGGTAGGTTGCTGATCTGGATCACATATAATGGATAGGGAACACAGATGATTTGCGCTCTACTTCAGGAACTTCAGGATGTATAGGAGCTATTGGAAACATCTGCTGATATTGCTTTCTAGTTTACAACAAGCCAGAACTTCTGCATCTGTTTTTGTATGAAGAATTTGGCTTTGGGCATATGTCAGAAACAGTTGTTTTTGAGCATTTGGGGCAATATGTCAAGAGTTGAATATTGTGCATGGTAGCCAGTATGCTTAGTCAGCTTGAAATGTGCTGGGAGTTACCATGTGCAGGTACCATAGCTTTTTTCACATCTACCATGGACCCAGTAGCCAAATGAATAAGCCTTGGTTGATGGTGATGAGAGCCAGTAGAACACCTACTTTTATTTCCTTTTTCTCCAAGTCAATATGTTGCTGCTTCTTTTTTATTATTTACTTTTTCATGGTGCTTAGAAGAAGAATCAGCTCTATTTGTAATGACTGGGGAAGCTCAAATCTCCTTCTTCACTTATGGGTTGGGGTTCACTATTTCAAGCCTTTGAATCCACACTGTGTCCAGTGCCTCATGATTCTAATCTTACCTTTTTGTACACATCTCTGGATCCTCCATGCCCTGTAAGGTATATGTTTCTATTGTCCCTCTTTCAGTCTGTGCCCAAAAAATTAAATATCTTGTAAAAATAGAGATTATTTCAGAATAAGTTGGACAGAATATTTGTTTTCTTGGTTTTGGAGTGCAGTCTTTGAGTTTTGTTGCAGGACTGAAGTCATTCTAGGTTTTTAACATTGTATATGTTTTCACTATTTGTTAGCTAGGTCCTTACTGGTAAGGACCTTTATGGAAAAACAAATCATACAATCTCACAACTATAGATAAAAATATATGAATGAACTTTTCATGGTATGGACAGTAGGGACAACCCTCCATCAATACTACTCTGTTGCTGTACATCTGCATAGTAGCATTTTATTATTGTCATGATATAATGGAAAACAAGATAATTAAGTGGCTGCTGAATTTTAAATGTGTGGTTTTTCCTCAGCGCTCTCCAGAGTACTCTAATTGCCAGTACCTATGCAAGCTGTGCTTAGTTCACATTGAAAATATCCAGGGAGCTCATAAACATATTAAAGAAAAGCGCCATAAAAAGAATATCATGGTGAGTATCTTAGAACAAGACCTGGAGATTCTGATCAGAAATATATTCTTACTTTTAACTGTTTGCTGTACTTCGTTTTAAAATTCATGAAGTCTGACCGAAAACCAAGATACTTACAGAATTGTAGTTATATGACATTGATCATGGTGAAAAACATTGAGCTACAGTTGTGATCACTCAGTTTATGTCTCTTACCCAAGGCATTCAGAATAGTTTACAGAACATATGTTTAACATCAGATTAGTGCAGGGGTGTCCAAACTTCTGGGTAGGAGGGCCACATCATCTCTCTGACACAGTGTTGAGGGCCTGGAAAAAAAATTAATTTACGTTTAAAATTTGAATAAATTTACATAAATGAATATATTAGAGATGAAACTTATATGAATAAATGAAGGTTTTGCAATAGCTTAAGGCCTGTAAAAGGCCTTTGCACAAAGCAAGGCCGGCCTTTCCTTCACTGCCACTGCTGCATCACAGACCAGAAACAGCAAGCAGTGGAGGGAGTCCCTGTCCCACAGCTCACGCGAGAGGTGAACAGTCACCCTCACGCTGAGAGTAGTTGCGTTGGGCCGGAATGGGCTCCAGCAAGTCTCTGGAGGACCAGAGGCTCACTGGAGACTGGGGGCTCCCTGAGGGCCAGATTTGGAGTCCGTGAGGGCCACAAGTGGCCCCCGGACTGGGATTTGGGCACCCCTGGATTAGTGTAATAAAACTTTCTTTGATACAATAATCATTGAGGTGTCTGTGGAACAGTAGTAGTAGAACCAGCAGCAAAGCACATCTGCCGAAGTGTTTAGCTAAAATACTGGATAATATTTTACAGATTTGCAAAAAAAAAAAAAAAAGGGTTGAACAGGCCTTCTTCAAGTGAGAGTTCCACAGTGGTGGCACAGTAACTGAGAACGTCATAATGTTTATCAACATAACATCTGCCTGCCTAGCAAATCCTCACTGACATCTCAATAAGCAGGGGAAGAGCTGCTTGTCTGCTAAAGGCTTTATTATATTCCAGATCATTTAGGGCTCTAAACTTCAAACCACTCTAATTGTGCTTATTGAAAACTAACTGGCAACCAGTGAAGCATCATTAGCTCAAGTATAATATACTGGTTGCAGCTTTTCTCACTCAGCAGTCTGGTCCACTGCATTTTGTACCTGGTGCAATTTTTAAACAATCTTCATTTCTGGAGGAAAAATCCATTACGGGTTACAAGCCATGATGTGTATGCGCAACCTCCTGATTTTAGAAATGGGCTATGTCAGAATGCCAGATGCAAGGGAGGGCACCAGAATGAGGTCTCTTGTTGTCTGGTGTGCTCCCTGGGGTATTTGGTGGGCCGCTGTGGGATGCAGGAGGCTGGACTAGATGGGCCTGTGGCCTGATCCAGTGGGGCTGTTCTTGTGTGTTCATGAGAAGCTGATTGACTTAATGTTGCTTATCATTTTGAGAAGTTACCAGGGAAGTTACCATTTTGAGAAGTTATAGTCAGTTCTCTTTATATGTTAGAATATCCACGAGGGGTAGAATTGCTACCTTCTCTAATTATCCACGCCTTATTATCTGCCATGCAGAGACCTTCCGGAGGCTGCAGGGACCTTCAGAATGACACCTATGACCAGCACCAACCCCCTTTAAAATAGGTCTGTGCTGGTTGTTGGTGCCATTCTGAAGTTCCCTGCAGCCTCCAGAAGTTATCTGCAGCATTCAGAGATAGTTTGGCACTTCCTGCTGCACTTTGCTGCATTTCTAAGGGTCTCTGCTGGATTCTTCTGATGGCAGGGAAGGTGCCCCTTCCCCCCATATCCTTGTACCTAAGCTCATTGATTCAATAGGTTCAACGATTTGTTGTCTGCAAATTCACTATCTGCCAGGGTTTCTAGGAACCTAAGCCTAGTAGATAATGAGAACTGACTGTATAATAGTGGCCAGATCCAAATTCTCCAGAAGAGGGAATCAATATACTAACAAAAACTAGGAGAAAGTGCTACCATGTTAGGGCTGCAACCTATGTATCCAGGAAAAGCATTAGGTATAATATTACACTCATATATCCCAATTGGTTTTTCAGTATTTTGTTTGAGACTTCTGCTAGAACAGGCAATTCTTTTACTTACAAGTTCACGTAGATCCCTAAGGAACAACATTTTTGTGTTATCTATATTCAGTTTTAGGTTGTTCTCTCTTATCTGCAACTCTGGGCCCTACAACAGTCTCCTGGAACTTGTTTACAGATGCTTTTGCTGTTGCTACTTCTGAGTTAGATAAAAATGAAAAATAGAACTGGGTGCTAGCACTTATAATACCCAAATTCCCGAGCATTATTTCCAAACAGCTTAATGTAATTTGAGCAGTTGATGGAACCTTGCAACATTCCTTCAGGATAGTCTACACAAGATGGAGCAAATACTTTTGTAACACCAACACTGTGTAGTATTATACACATTAATGAAGGCTTTCAAAACCTTGCAGAGATTCTTCGAGGACCCTTAATGCCTGCCATGAGAAGACCTCTTAGTATCTAATATCACTTTTGTGATGTTTGAGTGTTTTCTTGTATTATTTGCCATAGGCTAGCATTTGATGTCTAAGGAAATGAGCTGAATAAATCACTTTTTAAAAAAAATTATTTTATTTATTTATTTATTTATTTATTTATTTATTTATTTATTACAGATACAGGAAAGGAAATAGGTTTTACTTAGGGTGGGTACAACACAGGTTACCCATAAGGGTTTGGCCCTAGATTCCAACATACATCATTCAGTTAACAAAAAAAACCCCACAATAATCATTAGTACAAAGGCTATCATATTTATCAATATAAAAAATTGAGTTTAAATATTATCTAACTAAATTTATCTACCCAATCGTAAAAAAACTTCCAATATTTTCTTACTCTATCTGAATCTCTCTCTTTCATTCTTTCTGTTAAGACTTCTATTTCTGCTACTTCATAAATTTTATCTATTAAATTTTCTTTAGTTGGCACATCTATAGATTTCCATTTTTGCGCAAACAATATTCTTGCCGCTGTAACAATATGTACAATAAGGTGTTTCTTAGATTGGTCTTTAATTTCTGATGTCACATTTAGGAGGAATATTTCTGGTTTGAATGGTAATACACAATGCAATATCTCTTGCAACACTTTATGTATCATTTTCCAGTATTTCTTTGCTTTTTCGCATGTCCACCGCATATGATAAAAAGTTCCTTCTACCTCATTACATTTCCAATACTTATTTGATAATCCAGAATGGTGCGTTGGGCAAAAATTTTTGGATATAATATATCAATGGATGACTGGAATCAAATTTGGAATACAAATATTAAGATAACTAAAGCAGTGTCTTTTAAAGAGAACTTATATAAAATGTTTTATAGATGGCATTTAACGCCAGAGAAATTAGCAAAAATAAATCACTTTTTAAAAAACAAGCAAATGAAAATGAGATTAGAAGGATATTCACATACAACAGTAATAATTACCTTTGTCATTCATAATATTCTTCAGGAAAAGCAAGAAGAAAATGAACTACGTGCTCTCCCTCCCCCTTCTCCTGCGCAAATATCTGCCTTGAGTTTTACACTGATGGAGGCAGCAAAGGAACAAGGTATATCGGATAATGATTTCAGAATCCGCCAAGAAATTGTATGTGCTATGGAGAAGATAATTCAGCAGCCCTTACCAGGTAACCAATGGGAATTCATCTGTTTCTATTATGGCTTTTTTAAAATTTATATCTACAGTCATTATGACTTACACGTGTTCAACTCTTTTATGAACAAAAATGTAATTTTGGGATGCTGTAGGATAGAATAGTCATAGTGATTGCTTGCAGACCTAATGTTTTTTGCAGGAGATTTGCCCTGAAAACCAAAACGTTATCTTTTGAATCTATCACCTTGTGGTAGATTTAAACTAAAATGTACCATCTGTTCTTTTAAGTGTAAACATTATAGGAAGGTGAAACTAAGAGCCCAATCCTATCCAGCCTAGGTTATCAGTACCAAACAGCTACTGCTGCAGACTCTACTGGAGTTGAGCAGGCTGGAGGTCTCCTTGGAGCTATTTAACTGGCACAGGCTCAAGAAGCCCCATGTCGGGCTTCCAAGCTGAAGAGGAAGAATAGGATTCTGAGTAGGAGGCTTCCGCCAGTCCCACATCTGTTCTGCCCTTCCCCTCCCCAGGAATGCTTCTCCCATGCCCCCATGCTGCTCAGTGCTTACCTGGTCTCTACTGGTGGCTGGGGCTCCAACTGCAGTGTTGATGGACTGCTGCAGGCCTGTCCACCAGTGCAGCTTACTCCCTGGGTGGTGCAAATGTGCCTTATGGCACATTTGTGACACCCAGTGCCAGCACTGCAGTCACAGCCCTGGTGCTAGTGCAGTATAGGATCAAGTTGTAAATCTGATATTTCACCATTTCTCAAATGTCCACAAGTACTTTCCTTGTAAACATAGAAAAAAAATGTACAGGGGAGCCCTGTATTGGGTCTGCCCCCCCACCCTGGAGGGCTTTCCGAGGCCTCCTATTGCCTTATAAGGCATTAAAAACGTCATTTCTAGCTTCACGGAGAAACTGGAAGCAGCGTTTCTTTACTGTTGGGCTCAGTCTAAGGCTGGCAGTAGCCACAGACGGATGTCCGTGGCCTCTGTTGAGCTCAGGGGACCCTCCGGAGGTGAGGGGAGGTGCTGTTTCAGTTAACCAAGGGGTGTTCTGGAATGAAACCCCTTTGGATACTGGGGCATGCCTGTATTTTTTTTCTTGATTTTTGAGGCAAGAGAAAAAAAATGCATTATTGTTTATATTAATAAAGAACAATGTTAAACGGGCACAGCAGCCTCGATTCACCTATCAGTGTAGGCCCTCTTCAGTCAGAGGTACAACCAATACAGGTGGAAGGCCACAAGAGAGAATTGTGTAAAAATTGTGTAAAAATATAAAAATTCTTTTATATTTTCTGAAGTAGTAGGAATTGCTTCCTGCTATGTTTAGTTTTGAGATTGCAGCCATACTAACATCAAAGTTTTGAAAGACTTATGAAAACCACGTATCTGATTAGAATCATTTCTTTATTTTCAGAATGTTCATTGAGGATGTATGGATCCTGTCTAACTAGATTTGCTTTTAAAACAAGTGATGTTAATATTGATATAAAATTTCCCTCCACGGTAAGTGGCAAAAATTTTAGTCCATTATCCTAAATATTTCTCTTATTAATTTTCTGAATTGGCAGTGATGTTTTGACCTTTAAATGCATTCTCAGAAAAATCCACCAGAAATTTAATTTTATGATGCTATCTTGTCTACCCTTCCCCCCACAAAGACCATGGGAGATAAAACAAAATATAATTACTTGTTTAATTCTAAATATTTTGGATATAAGAAACTGTAACCTAATTCCAATTCATCCTAGCTACCGCAGACACCCGCCTATAGGTTGACCCCACAGATAAGCTGAGGGCAGGTTTTGAGCCAACAATCATGGAATTTTCTATGACCCCTGGATAAGTCGGGGGTTAAGCTTAGGGGGGTGTCTGACTATCGTTTTGTCTGATTTTACCCGAGGCCAGATCCTGAAAAATAACCTACCACTAATTGTTACCTAAGAACTGTAGTCTCTAATTTATTAAAAGCATAATAAAAGATCATAAGATACATTTTTATTCTTTTTTAAATTCTGGTCTTCACCATCTTTTTGTAAACACTATCAGAGTAAGTGTACTGTAAACAACATACCAGTAAAACAGTGGTTCCCAACCTGGTATTAATGTACTCCCAGGGACACTCAACAGGACCTGTAGGGGTTCTTGAAAAAGAATGGAATAATGGCAGAAAAGGGCAGGTCGTGCTCCAGAATGCTTTGCAGGGCCAGCAAGGTAGGAAAGGGTAGCTAGTTGACTGTGAAAGCCCCACCAATAGCTAGTTTTTGGTCATCAATTCATGTATGAACCAGTGATTGAAAACCAGCACAGTAAAAAAGCTGAAACATAATATGGAAAGTGATCCATCAGCCAGAATTTCTCAGCAAACTTCTGGTGCAAAACAGTGCAAAGGCAAAGTCTTCTGTTCTTCAAACAGATGAAAAGAGAAAACACTGTAATAATTACATGAAGTCTGGGTTTTCATATGGGGGAGATGAGGGCTTGTATTATTAATTTACAAACATTTTGCTAATAGGAAGGGTACAATTTATGGAAATGGGCTGCCAAGGGATATGCAAGTGAAAAAGATTGAACCATGAATCAAATCTACCTTTAAGGTGTCTGGTACAACAAGCTTAATCTCTACTTACAACATACAACCCATAACACATAACTGGGAGTGTGCAATTCAATTCACAGCAGAGAGATGCAGCTGCATATATTTGCAACCCTTTTTACTCAGAAGTAGATCCACTGCTTTCCATGGGTGTTATTCTTAAGTAATGGTGCACTGAATTGTAGCCTGGGAAGGAGGGTCCCATCCTGATGTTTCAAGAAACAGACCTGCTTTGCAAGCATTTGCCAAGCAGAACCAGAACCAGGCTGCAGCAGAAGGAAGGAGATTAAAAGGTTAACTTTGGCTGGAATTTCACAGTTGTTGTAGAAACGATCTCTGCCCTGCCTGCCTGGTGCCTGCCTGCCCCTTGAGAAACCAAACTGTTCAGAGTTGAAAGGCTCTGCTCTCTGATTGACCCAGAGATAAGGTGAAGTAATAATTTGAGCTCGATTACTTGGCAAAAAATTTGCATACTATACGTGAGTATCTAAGGTACTTCATAATAATAGTTACTGTTTGGAACACCAATTTTTCATTTTAAAATTGGAGTTCGCATAGTACATAGATGGAATAGAGGACAGAAGCTTCCTGAGGATTATGGTGTACATAACAGGATAAATTCACAATCTAAAGCATATTTTCTTGGAGGTAAGTCTCATTGAAATAATTGGGGCTTATGTCTGAGAAAGCATCTTTAGGATTGGGTTATGCATTTGATAAGATGAAGGAGAGAATGATGATATAGAAGAGTTCCAAAGGATCAGATACTATAGATCAGGGGTGTCAAACCCATTTCATACAGAGGGCCACATAGCATTCATGATGCCTGCTGAGGGCCGGAAGTGATGTCATTAGGCAAGAAGTGATGTCATTAAACAGGTCATAACCAAAAATAAACACTTTTTTCTCACTTAGGGACTCATTAGCTTCAAATAACAAAAGAGAAAATATACGGATCTTGATCATATTTCAAGATATGGGAGAGCCCAATTTTCATGTGGGCTGCCCTTTCGGCAGTAACACCTTAGCACTACTCAGCAGTTGAAAGCCTGATGGCCATATAAAAAGCTGCTGAGGGCCACATCCAGCCCCCGGGCCTTATGCTTGACATCCCTTATGCTTAACATCCCTTATGCTTGACATCACATGCTTGATCATGTGAGAACCAGGAAGGCTTTTGTGAAACTAGTGACGTTTTGGGGAATTGTAAAAGAAGCTGACTTGACTGGAGAGTGACAGTTTATCTAACAGTTTTAGTCTTTCATTATGACAGCCTAACCAGTGCTTGGGCAGGCGGATTAACAGAGTCAGGACCCAATCCTATCCAACTTTCCAGTACTCGTATAGGCTCAGTGCTGACTTGAGGTAAGGGAACAAATGTTTTCATACCTTGAGGAGGCCTCTGTGGCACAGCTGCACTGACATTGGAAAATTGGATAGGATTGGACCCTCAGAGAGGGGAGTTAGCCCTTGTTGAACTTGCCTCATTTATGGGGATTTATGGGGATTAGCAGAGGCTATATCAATAACCCCTAAAAACATGGGTGCAGAATCCAAGAGGGGGAATTCCATGTGTGCGCAACTTCTGAGGGCTGGATTCAAGATCTGTTTGTATATGTGGATGTTCCTCTTGTCTACTTTTTGTGCATGTAGCAGGGGATTGTACTTTAAGATTGTTAAGCATGTGATTGTCCTGTTCACTAGAATCAAAAAGAAGATACAATAACATTTTTGGTCATTATTTTAGATGAGTCATCCAGACGTTCTGATACAGGTGCTTGATATTTTAAAAAACAGTGGTAAGTTTGCTTCTTCTTTATTTCTCACTCACATTCTTTATGTTGGGAACAGAAAGGGATGTGACAGAGAAGCTAGTACATTTCTAACCTGCTGAATTATCCAGATGAATTTGAATCCAGCGATGTCAAGATATTTGAGATACTATTCCTGATACTTTACTTCCTGATACACTCTTCTGGTTTTTTTCCCCCTCCTTTAGCTTCTTACTCTGATGTGGAATCAGATTTCCATGCCAAAGTTCCTGTTGTTTTTTGTAAAGATATTAAAAGGTTTGTGCACTTTGTGATATTTTTTAATCTGGGAATTCATTTCCTTGTCTTTCTGCTTCAAAATAGACTCCCAATAGCTTATATCATTTAAAGTAGCTTATAGCATTTAAAAACATACAATTACAGTAATGAAACCATTAAATGTTACAATGAAAACAATCCCCAAACCCAAAATTGCTAACCGAGAGTAACTAAAAAGTGAAAAAAACTATATGGGGGCATTTATTTAATAAAAATTCCTGCTTTCAAAAGTCTTCACCAGCTGGTGAAAATCACGAATGGGAAAGGTAGTTCATGGGAGCTGTGCTAAAAATGCCATCATGTATGTCCTCCCAAATGAGTTTCAGCAAGTGGGAAAACATGAAATAGGCCTCCAGTGTTGAATGAAGTGTGCAGATGGATTCATAATGAGGAGAGATCATCCATTAGAAGTCCAGATTCCCACCTGTTAAGGGCTTTAAGAGTTATAATAAGTAACACCTTGAATTGAACCCAGAAACACTCTGGTAACCAGAAAGGATGATACAAATGGAAGTGTTGTGTGCTGGCTAGAACTCTGTGTTTGTGTGGAAAGGATTAGTGATAAGATATCAACAGAAATTTATTATTTGCAACTCATTTTAGATTGCATAGTATATAATATACAGGTGGAGCCTGTTTATCCACGGATTTTTCATCCATAGATCTGGCTCAGCACAGGTTCCCCAGACCCCACTGAGCCACACTTGGCCCCACCTGAGTCCTCTGTAGGGGACTGGAGCTGCGCTTTGATTCCCTCCAGAGGGCTTTCTGTAGCTCGCCTCCGCCTGCTACCACTGCGGGCTTCAGAATGGCCATTTGGCCAAAAAAAGCCACTTCTGGTTTCTCTGGTTTTCTTCTGGTTTCCCTCATGAAGTGGTGGTTTTTCGGCCAAGAAGACCATTCTGAAGCCTGCAGAGGCAGCGGATGGATGTGTGCTGCTTCTGCAGGCTTCAGAAAGCCCTCTAGAGGGGACCAAAGCACAGCTCCAGTGTCTTTTTTTTGCCTCTCTGGGCCATTCTGAAGCCCGCAGAGGCAGCGGGTGGATGCTCGCTGCCTTTGTGAACTTCAGAAAGCCGTCTGGAGGGGACTGGAGCACAGCTCCGGAAAAAGGGGCGGAAAATCATGGATTTGATTATCTGCTATTTTTAGTATCGGTGAGGTGTCCGAGAACAGATCCCTCGCGGATACCGAAGCCCCACCTGTAGTCTGTTGGTTTGAGTTAGCTTTAGAACTATTTCTCCAGTCTTTCAAGGAACAGGAACTTCTCAGAAATGCCTTAAAATGAATAAAAGAGCACAGTTTAGCCAAAATGTTAAACTGTGGTAAATCCTGTTGATTTCAGTGGGAGAGATTGGCAGATTTTCCTAGCTTTTCCATTGAAATCACTGGAACATTTGCCAGGAATGTTCCCAAAGAAATAAAAGATGCAGTGTATTGAGTAAGAATCAATATGTAAAAGGAAACAATGTAGACTGTACATATATGCCAAGAATTGCAAGTTCTCTTTTTGTTTTGGGATTTGCAAACTTCACTTATAGAGACTTAACATTTTTCTTAAAATTTCTTTCAATATCAGTGGTTTAACATGCAAAGTAAGTGCTGGAAATGATGTGGCCTGCCTTACAACTGACCTGCTAGCTGCGCTCGGCAAACTAGAACCAGTCCTTATTCCTTTGGTGTTGGCTTTTCGCTACTGGGCTAGAGTAAGTTTATAAAATAAAACAGTACAATGAAATGTTGCAATATTTGGGCAACCTGTTGTCTCACAGTCATGTAAAAAGTTGTCTCTTTAATTATATGTTTTTTAAAATTGTATGTTTCTAATTTTTGCATCCAAAGATGGAATATTTGGATAAAATCTAGAGGGCTGAGTACAAAGCTTCAGTGCACAACATTGATGCTTCTATGTACACCTCAGAGCTTTTGAGGCTTCCTCTTTTTATTGAAGATCCTTGCACTCCCTGAAAAGTTGCTTCAGAACAGTCTCTGATACAGAGTAAGGTGCTGCAATTGAATGTGAAGCTCAAGAAACACTTGTACATGCTGAAATACTTGGTTGGGCATCCAGGAATCTTTGAACCCTCCCTTTTGTGCTGCAACTTCTGTGCAAGTTGTTCAGAGTTAACTTTGAATGTCTTCTAATCTAGAGCATTTGGTTAAGTAAATGTGAACTACAAGTATTAATACAGTTAGAATTACCACTGTTCCATTTGCTGTATTCTGGATTTCGCTATACAGTTCGCCCTCATTATCTGGAGGTTTGTGATCCTTGAATTTGACTCAACAAGGATCTCAAGCCCACACTGGAGAGCTCAGAGGACACCCCAGATATGACCGTCATGTCCTGGAAGTCATGTCCTGAGGTGCGAGGAGGCAGTATGCAACCTCCCCATGCCTCGGAAGGCTAACTGGAACCTTTGGAGAGGCACTTCCAGTTTTTCACTAAACTGGAAGTGCCTTTTGGAGCCCTCAGGAGGCCTTTCAAGGCCCGGGGAGACCATGTGCAGCCTCCCTGGGCCTCAGAACACCTCTCAGATGCTTCCAGTCATGTCTGAGAGGTCCTTTGAAGGCCCTCTGCATCCACAATATCAGTATATGCATGGGGTCTACAAACCGATCTGTGGATACTGAGGGCAGACTGTGTTGTATCAAATTGGTTTGTAGAGATTGGGCATTTGTTCTCTGGCAGAAGAAGGGCATTCCATATTATATGGAAGAACCCTCTCATGTCTGTTGGAGGTGGGTTCCATTGCAACCATTGGTCTCCTTAGTGTGAGGGGTGTCTGTTGCCCCAGTTCGATCCTACCTTGCTGAAAAGAGGTGGTTCATTGCATGGGTCTTCACCCACAATTTACTTATTGAAAACAGTTTTAAGGTTTTTTTTACCTTAATCTTCATTGGTTCCTTGGCTTTTCTTTCCCCTTCTACAGTCAGGGCGCGGACCTGATAGGGGAAGGTATCCTTGTTTCCAGCATCGGGTTTCTTGCATCAGCAGGAAGGAGTCTCTCTTTTGTCACAACCCAAGTCTATGTATTAGCAGCAAGGCTAGCCAGAGCTTGCCTTAGCATGTTGATATGCCTAGTTCCTGTTCTTTTTCAATACTCTGACATGGTGCGACCAGGAAGGTCCTCCCTTCCCTTGTCCCTACAGTAGTGGCAGCAGCCAGGAGAAAGAAGTTCACAGGAGAAGATAGTGCCGGATCTGCCCACGGCACAGCAATGGATTGGTGGGAGATCAAACAGAATTAACGTCTGTACACTTAGCGATATATTGAAGCACAGACTCAACAGCCCTAATATCCACTTGTGTGAATGTGCCACTGGGATTCTGTGGATTCTGAATGTGCCACTGGGAGCTGCAGGGCTGAGTTGGAGCAACACCAACAGCCTGCAGTATTTAAAGATGTATGTCCTTGGAGGAAGAGTGACCTCCTCCTAGAATAATAATATAATAATAATAACTAGGTATTTATATACTGCCTTTCTGGTCATCGATTACTCCTCTGACTTTATTCAAGGCAGTTTACATAGGCAGGCGTTTCTAAATCCTTCAAGGGGATTTTTACAATCATTGAGGTTCTCTCTTTCAAGAACCAACAACATTTCAGAATGGATCTTCCTGGTTTGGTCTCACTTCTGGCCTCCAGTTCTCCCACGCAGGCTGACAAGCAGCTCCATCTCTCACATGGAGGGCAGCCAAGACGCCTCTTGCTCACACCAAGAGCAGGTGGAATCACTCAGCTGGGCTTGTCAGCTGCTTTGAGGTCTCACCATTCTCAGCCGTTCAGGGAAAATGGCTGTCTGTTTCTAGTAGAGGAAGGGACATTCCACCCACCCTTCTAGTTCTCAGCTCTGGTCATCAGGGCAATAGGGTGGTAACAAGGATTCCTGTGCATGCCTGTAGTGTACATTTACACAGATCTTTTCAGGTTCAAAAGCATATATCTCTTAGAGGGTGTTCAAGCTCAGTTATACAGACTGGGGTAGTGGACAGCACTCATGCTGAGGAGATCTATGGTTGCAGTTGACACAAGAGAACTTACCTCCAACTGGCACAAGAGGACTCTCCCATATAGTATAGAATGCCCCTTCATCTAACAGAAAATTCACATGTAAGGGAATTCTGTTTTATTACATTTATGAAATTACATTTATATCCTGTCTTTCTTGCATCATGGTGCTCAAGGTAGCACACATAGGATTATCAGTAGTGATGTTTGTTTCTAGTAAGCAAGATAGAATTACAGCCCAAGGGCCCAATCCTATCCAACTTTCCTGCTCCGGTGTAGCCACAGTGCAGCTTGTGGTAAGGGGACACATGTTCCTATACCTAAAGACAGTGGTTTACAAACTCTCAGGGAGAGTTTGAAAGCCACTAAGTCTTTGCTGCAGACAGCGGGGGCGGGGGGAAGGTGGAGATGTGATTCCCAGCATTGTGCCTCTGATTGGGGCGCAGGGGCGTACTGCCACTCATCGTCGCCTGCAGCAGCTTCCCAGGATTCGGGGGAGCCCGGTGCAAGCATCAGCAGGGCTCCCCACACAGTGCAGAACGCTCCAGAAGGCGATCGTGACCAGGTTCTGTGATCAAGAAACAGGAAGTGGTTGTGATCGCCTTCTGGAGGGCTCTGCGCTGCATGGGGAGCCCTGCTGAGGCTGGCGCTGGGCTCCTGACCCCCGGAAGGCAGCGCGCCTTCTGCGCCCCAGTGGCAGCACGCCCCTGCGCCCCAGTCATAGGTGCAATGCTGGGCATCACATCTCTGCCTTCCCCTCCTCCCCGCCCCTTAAGAGAGAATTGCCCAGGGCTCTCAGGCTGGGGCGTCGTGATGCGCCAGTTTGAAAACCACTGCCTTAAGAAGACCCCAGTCACTGCCCATTCACCACAAGATGCAGCGCACACCCCACTGGCACAACTGCACCAGCACTGGACAATTGGATAGGATTAGGCCCTAAGTCTTGCTGAACACAATGGACTTGCTTCTGAGTAAAATAAATAAACTACACCATTTTCAAATACCTCTATCAGTCATTCTTCTATCCAGGCACAGACCAACCACCTAGACCTGCTTAGCCTCAGCAAGGTTGCTGCACCATCTGCGTTCAGACCATGCCTTTGTTGTTCAGATAACTTCAGATTAATTCTTTATTAATTATCTTATGACTGGAAAATCTTGACACAGCTCAGGTTTCACAAGGTATACCATGTTTTGCTTCTTACTTTAAAAAAATATACAAAACTGCACCTGGTAACAATCATCTTCCTGTTTGTAGTTGTGCCATATTGATTGCCAGGCAGAAGGTGGGATCCCATCATATTCTTTTGCCTTAATGGTGATATTTTTCCTTCAACAAAGCGAACCACGTATACTACCATCCTATTTGGGAAATTGGGTAAGTTTTTAAAACTAACATTGAAGAGCATGGATTCAAAGAATTATACTAGTTCCATGAAATCAAAGGAGGTCTGGATTTGTGCTTCTTGACCAGTACTCTGCCGTGTTAGTTGGCATTGTTTTTTAAACTCAGGAAAATTTCATATGCAGTTTATAGTATGAGGGTCTGCTGTTAAAGACAAAAAAACTGCATGATAAGCTTTAAAGTAGTTCTTTGAGCCTCTGTTGGGACTTTGTATATAAATATAATAGGTTGTGTCTCAAGAGGTGAGCCCCATTCCCTTTTTGGTCCTAAAGCAATCTGTGTGTCTCCCCCTCCCAAGTGAATTTTGTGAAGTGTGGATGGCTCTGAAGAGATCAGTAAGGATTACTCCCCCCCCCCCGCCTTTTGTGACGAAAAGGATCTTCCTTTCATGCAAGAAGGGGTTAGGATTACAACTCAATTATGATATGAGATAAATATGACTATATGTATTGCATACAATCCTATTTTCTGACAAGTCTGTCTTTGTTGTTTAGATTGAGGGATTTGATTCTAAGAAGGCTGATGACTACCAGCTGAAGGACATTGAAGATGAAACGTTTGTAGTGTGGGAATACAAACCATCCAGTAATGGATCAGGGAAAAATTTGAGTGGGGTGGAAGGCAAAGCTAAGGGTGAGCAACAAAGAGGAGGCAACAAGAAAGCAGCAATCTCAGAAACAGACACCCAAAATAATCCAAAGGAGAAAAATGGCAAGGTTAGTCAGTCCCTTTAAATAGAAATTTGTCTGAATTCTGTTCTTGAAACTACGAAATTAATCACCAAAGAACCAGAAATATAAGTTTTCCTTTTCTGTTTTGTTTTTTTTCAGTCTCTGTTAGCATTGGAAACAGCACACCAGATATCTCTGGGACAACTGTGGTTAGAATTGTTGAAGTTTTATACACTGGAATTTGCTTTGGAAGAATATGTTATCAGTATACGGGTACAAGAACTTTTAACCAGAGAGAACAAAAGCTGGCCTAAAAGGCGAATAGCCATTGAAGGTAGGGCACCATGTTTTGTAATAAGGATTTGAGAGTTCTTCCTTACTTTTGCCTCTTTGCATGTATAAAATGTTTTCATTATGCTGCATTAGCAACAAATGTAGAAAATATGCTGATGCTGGTATACCTGCTCCAAACTCAGCCTTCTTCAGTGCTATTCACCCACTCATACCAATAGGAAAGAAATAAAGAATTTGTATCGGAACACAAATATCTCTGTAGTTGAATAGATCATATTTCTAGAGAAGTAAGGATCTCACATTTTTGGGAAAATTTTAAGCAATAATTATAAACACACCCTTGCATCTCCTTCGTATTGTCAAAATACTTTTGTGGATATAGGGTTCAGGTTTGGCCCTCATTGGCATTTCATTTACTGTGGCACTTCATTGTCTCTGTTAAAGGTGAAGAGACAAAGCAAGTAGATAGAAGGGTGTTGCAAACTTAGGGGTTTGGGGTGCTCAGAGTTCTTGGTTCTCGAACCCTAAAGCCCTCAAGGCCCCCCGTCCAGTAGTACTGCCACCACCCTGTATGTACCAGTGCCTCAGTCCAGGGACACTGAGACCCTCTAGGCTTAACTCTATCCCTTGCAGGCACTGAGCTCTTTCTCCAATTAAAGCTTCAGTCCTCAAGTCACTAGACCTCAATAAGCACTTGGTAGCTTGCTGAACGGCTAGGCAGGATTCTGAACCTTTGTCCCCAACAGGCAATGAAACAACTTCATAAACAAATAAACTAAAATCTCTTTTACTAAGTACATAAGGTTACATAAAGTTACAGTAAGGCAGCAAATTCTAGAGGCATAAATATCTAGGAAACATATCAGCAATAAAATAATAAAGCTAACTGGCTATCTCTATTAATCCCTATCTCTCACCTGGGTCAGTTACTCTTGTAGATCTTTTAGCCCCAAGGCTACCTATGAGGCCAGGTGCCCATGGTAGACAATGGAGCTCGCAGTGTGCAGGATGTTGCACCCAAAAACTCTGTTCATGAAGGAACACCCCTTGGGCCTCCTTATCATACTTCTCATGCTAATAGTACTGAGGTGACTTCATACTTATTTAGACTGTCCAATCAGAAACTTTTGAGGAGAGAACCTTCTTAAAGTTGGCCTGGTTACTAGCCCCTCATAGTTCTTTACCCCTCCCAACTGGAGATCCATAGCTGCATTCCATCACGCTTGATCAGGTGCCTCTCCGTCTACTAAGGTGTTAAACATTCCAATGGGTTGTAATTCTTGTTGCCTGTCCTTTCTGGCCAGCAAAGGAGAGACAACAATCTTTTGGTTTATTTACTCACATTCTTGCAGCTAGGGACCACTAGCAACTTCTCAGTTACATTGTCTTAGTGTGGTTCAGGCTTCTATTGCCAACCTAGGCCTAACATGTACATATTCATGACAAAGGGCAGATCAAAAAAGGAGAAAAATCCTTGTTGAGCAGCCACACACACTATTCCTTTGGGAATAACTGGTCTTCTACTGTTGTCTTTATATTATTATTCAACCTTATATTTGAGAATAATTATATTCCCAAGCAGATGATGTTTTGCATAAGATTTATAGAAAATAGCATAGGATTTTTGTTGTTTAAAATTAGGGCTGTGACCTAAGTAAAGAAATTGTCTGAGTTTTAATTGAATTAAAAATCTACACAATTTTTTTCCTCTTATTTAAACTTACCTAAAGAAATAAGCGCACATCTTGTGTTTTCTTTTTAGATAATGGACACGTTATCTAACAGGCATAATCCTAGTAAGAGATATTTCCTCTTCTGCTAGGTTAGATTAATTGATTTTTAGAATATGAATATTGTTGTCATGATTGATAAAGGTCCTAACTGAAAAAACAGCAAACTTATTACTGGTTTGACTTTTTCTAGATCCCTTTGCACTAAAAAGAAATGTTGCACGGAGCCTGAACAGCCAAATGGTGTTTGAATACATCTTGGAGAGGTTCAGGACAGCATATAAATATTTTGCTTGTCCCCAGAATAAAGATGGGATTAAGACCAAACTGGATACCAAGAAAAAAGACAGAGGAAAAATCAGTAGCAAAAAACCTGGAGAACCTGTAACCAATTGTTGCCTTCCACAGCAGGACAACATTACAGAGAAGCAGAACATGGGCCATATATGTGATATACAAGAGTGTGATTTTAATGAATGTAGTGAGATGGAGCCTATGTCCAAGAGATGTACTTCTGAGAATGCAGAAAGCTTGCTGGTAAAGAAACCAGAAATTGTAAAAACAAACTCTGAAGATGGAGAGGAAATTGTTTTGCTTATTACTAATGAATGCTGTGAATTAGAACAAAAATCACCTAAAGCAAAGGATGATCAAGAGCCTTCACCTGAAGAGCAGCTCACCCATCGTTGTGTTTTTAGTGAACGTAGATCCTATGATACAGATTTTGTTAATGAATTATCTGGCACTGAAAGTAGGCAGCGTTCAGTAATGGAGCATCCACAGAAGAGTATGTGCTCAGGCACTAGCACAGCAGCTACCTCGCACAACTGCAAAGGAGTAGGAGAAATTCAAGACACTAAAGATGAAGTCACCACAGAAGATATGCATTATGTGTTTGATAAATTTATTTTGACTTCTGGAAAGGTAAAATGTGCTCAAGCTCCTTTCAATAGTTCTATTATGAAATGCTCATGTTAATCTCATTATGATCCTTGTTATAAAAGGCCGTAGTCTTTTGGGGGAAATTCTTGGGGAGGTGTCATTCTTGCTCAAGAAGGAAGTAACCTGTGAAGGATTCATTAAGCTTTTTGCATCACAGCAGGCTCTGCCAACTGTATTCTCATTGGAGTCTTGATGTTGAGGGAATATTTAGCTACTTACCAGGATTTTTGCAGGAATCAGGATAATCCAGAGAAGCCTCATCAAGCTGCTTAGGCCATGGCATTAAATGGATTAATGAATCCTGATGAATTCTGCTTTCAAACCTAATTGGTTCTAGTAGCAAACTATATATACTTTTATCCTTAATAGGATGAAGTATGAATAAAAAATTAAGTATAAATAATTTAAATAATAATAAATACATAAGAACATAAAACATAAGAACAGCCCCACTGGATCAGGCCATAGGCCCATCTAGTCCAGCTTCCTGTATCTCACAGCGGCCCACCAAATGCCCCAGGGAGCACACCAGATAACAAGAGACCTCATCCTGGTGCCCTCCCCTACATCTGGCATTCTGACTTAACCCATTCCTAAAATCAGGAGGTTGCGCATACACATCATGGCTTGTATCCCATAATGGATTTTTCCTCCAGAAACTCGTCCAATCCCCTTTTAAAGGCGTCTAGGCTAGACGCCAGCACCACATCCTGTGGCAAGGAATTCCACAGACCAACCACGCGTTGAGTAAAGAAATATTTTCTTTTGTCTGTCCTAACCCGCCCAACACTCAATTTTAGTGGATGTCCCCTGGTTCTGGTATTATGTGAGAGTGTAAAGAGCATCTCCCTATCCACTCTGTCCATCCCCTGCATAATTTTGTATGTCTCAATCATGTCCCCCCTCAAGCGTCTCTTTTCTAGGCTGAAGAGGCCCAAACGCCGTAGCCTTTCCTCATAAGGAAGGTGCCCCAGCCCCGTAATCATCTTAGTCGCTCTCTTTTGCACCTTTTCCATTTCCACTATGTCTTTTTTGAGATGCGGCGACCAGAACTGGACACAATACTCCAGGTGTGGCCTTACCATCGATTTGTACAACGGCATTATAATACTAACCGTTTTGTTCTCAATACCCTTCCTAATGATCCCAAGCATAGAATTGGCCTTCTTCACTGCCGCCGCACATTGGGTCGACACTTTCATCGACCTGTCCACCACCACCCCAAGATCTCTCTCCTGATCTGTCACAGACAGCTCAGAACCCATCAGCCTATATCTAAAGTTTTGATTTTTTGCCCCAATGTGCATGACTTTACATGCACATTGGGGCAAATACTTTCTAATTCATTCATGCAAAGCATAATCTTATCTTTCTACATCTCTGGTATATCTTCCAGAACAATTTGATCCATAATCTATTCCTAAATACCAAGATGTATATGAAGAAAACACTGGACTCAGTTTAGAACAAGCTCTTCCAAACTGAGAATCCTGAATTCAAACAGGGATCTGCCTTGTATAGCATCTGTGGCAGCCTCATGTGCTACCAAAGCATGTCACTTTCGAAATGGTACTTAATTTGCAAATCTGGATTTTTCTCTTTTCCCTGTTTAATCCAGTTCACTATTGTTGCCAATCTGCATGCATCAGAATATTTAGTGAAATTTGGAAAACCTAGCACTCTTTCCTGTGTAGATTTGGATAATACCACAAAAGCAATTCTGGCTGGTTTCTTAAAGATGTCATAAGTTAGGCCTCCAAGTGGATGTTGACTCAGTGGGAGAAGGACCAGTTGAATTAAAAGGTCTAGAAGCACAGGGGCAGAATGGTACTGAATTGGGGACTTGACACTGTGTGAGTGCATCTAAGAACCCCACCAAGCCAGAGACCCCATAACTAGAGTACTAGGGCAGATATTGCTAGGGAGCCAGCATGCACATATCTGAAGGCCTCTCATTCTGCTGAATTAATTCACCACTGCAGGAAGCACACCCAGTGAGAGATAATGGAGAGGTGACCAAGTGGCAGACTCCAGGCCAGAGGGTTGGCCCTTAAAGTTTTCCAGTTATAAGAGGGGAAAGCCTTTGGGAATAGTAATGCCCAAAGCATATATAAGGGGTCACTACCTTGTTAAATTGTCATCTCCTTGAAACTTCTCCATTGTTCTGAAGCTTTTACAGCTGACTCCAGCCCTGTCTTGAATCCTTGAAGTACCCCACAGTCCTAACTTGCCAAGTCTATTCTTCTTAAACTTCCCCCCATCTCTACTGTGCTTCTTGTGACCTCTCCATGTCAAAGTGAAACAAAATCAAGTAGTTAGTAATGTTAGCTAAATTTAAATATATATTATTAAGAGCTTAATCTTCAAGGTTCATTTAGAAAAGCCTTCAATTTGCATATAACACATGGAGAACATCAGCATACATGTAAACATGTCACGAAAGCATGCAAATGGAAGTTCCATTTGGAAATTTCTGTTTTTCTCTCTGAAGTATTCTTCCCCTGCTATCTACAGCACTATTCCAGCTGTTTGCAAGGTATGAACCTTTAAGATAGGGATTCTTAACCAGAGGTATCCATACCCCTTGTGAGTACTGGGAACCAAATGATGGAGATAGATTAGATCAGGGGTGCCCAAACCCCAGCCCGGGGGCCATTTGCAGCCCTCAGGGACCCCCAATCTGGCCCACGGGGAGCCCCCCCGTCTCCAATGAGCCTCTGGCCCTCTGGAGTGATGCTGGAGCCCACACTGGCCCAACACAACTACTCTCAGCGTAAGGGTGACAGTTTAATTTCTTGTGTGAGCTGCGGGCCAAGGGCTCTCTCCACTGCTTGCTGTTTCACATCTGTGAAGCAGCAGTGACAGCAAAGGAAAGGCCGGTTTTGCTTTGTGCAAGGCCTTTTATAGGCCTTGAGCTATTGTGAGACCTTCATTCATTCATATAAGTTCCATCTCTAATATATTTTATGTGAATTTATTCAAATTTTAAATGTAAATTAATTCTTTTTTCTCAGCCCCCGACACAGTGTCAGACAGATAATGTGGCCCTCCTGCCAAGAAGTTTGGACACCCCTGGATTAGATTATTAACTATTGCTTTTAATAGTTAATAATAATAATTAACTATTATTAACTATTGCTTACTATTATCAATATGAGTTTAGGTGTTCTGTTCCTAGGTATATTTGGTATAAAAATACTGTAAATAAATAAAGTAAAAGCAAGCGACATCTTTTGAAGTCATACTAGTACCTAACAGGACCGGTGATGATGATGATTTTGACAGTCTGGCAAAGGGGGGGGGGTATGGGAATCCATTGGACGATGTGTTGGGGGTCTGTAATGGTAAAAATGTTAGGAACCCCTACTATAAGAGTTTGGAGGTGAAAGCTACTGTGTCTTGACCCTGCTCCAAAGCATTGCTACAGCGTTAACTTACTCAATACCAGATTTCTTCAACTTACTATTTAGTTTTGCCACAATTACCAACACTTCCGGCTTTTTCCCTCCTGTGTTTAGTTACTTATCTTCCAAATGTTGTACACAGATGTGTACTGTACTTCACTTGCTTAAGATTCTTGTAATAGAGAGGCTATTCTTTGTACACCCAATCAACACCAAAGTGAGTGGTAGGGAATAATACCGAGTAACATTTAAGCTTTGTGAAGCCAGAGCTCAGATGCTATTGAGAGTAAATTTCCTATAAGTAATAGCTAAAGTTTATGATACTGTGTTAGTTTCCCCAGTGCATCCTCCAATTTCACTATGGATTTTACCCATTCCTGCCCATCTACTGGTTTTGTGTGTTTTGGAGTTGTGCCACATTCATACAGTTTGTATAAAATACTGATCTTTTGGAGTCATGGAACTTTGACTATGCATAAAAGACCCAGAGTTAATTACAGTCTTCTCATGAATCATTCTCTCATATTATGGGGGTCATGTGGGGTCTACACCTCCTCCATTTCTAACAGGAAGTGTGCTAGAAAGACAACTTTTGCATAGTTTGGAGGGGTGAATTGAATTGACACTTGAACTTGCACGTTTCCCATGAAACTGCACCAGCTATCCTTTGACAAATAATATAATTTACTTGAACAATTTTTTAAATAATATGTTTGTTATTGTCATAGCCTCCAACTATAGTATGCAGTATCTGCAAAAGGGATGGCCATTCCAAAAATGACTGCCCAGAGGATTTTAAGAAAATTGATCTAAAACCACTACCACCAATGACAAGTAGATTTCGAGAAATTCTTGATCTAGTATGTAAAAGGTGCTTTGGTAAGTACAGTTTTGCAGCTGGTCAGGTTTTGGATTCTATTTTAAATGTTATCAATACTAATATTTTTGTATGTGATTGACAGTAGATTATATACCTAGTATACATTAAGGTAACCAGAATGTTTTGGACTTTGTAGTAGGTTAGTAAAGACTGAAGTAATGGTAATTGTAGAAAAAAGCATACTTTAAATATTGCAACAGAGATATTGCATAAATATATCTTGTATTTTGATATATTTTGTATATATTTTGATTTAGCTTGATATAAATATATCTTGTATGGCACTTGTATAAAACAAGTAGTGCCAGAGTTTAAATATCTAGGAACAACATTTGCTGAAGATGTTAAAATGGATGAAGAGAGCAATATACAATGTAGTAAAGCAAACCAAGTATTGGGACAATTAACTTCGCTTTTACAACATAAGATAGTACTGATTAGTACAAAGAAGCACCTTGTACAAAGTATATTCATCCTCACTTTACGTTACCTGTGTCAAACATGGATACTTAACAATAAAAAGAAAGTTACTTATGATGGAAATGAGATGTTTGAGGAAAGCTGTCGGAGTAACCACAAGGAATAAAATTAGGAATGAAATAATAAGGGAAAGAAATAGAGCCAATTATACATTATATACAAAGACAGCAAATAAAGTGGTTTGCTCACATTGAAAGAATATCTTGGGATTCTATGCCGTATAAGGCATATATTAAGAGAGAAGGGCAAAGAGCATGAGGGAGACCCAGAGGATGATGGAGAGACCCCATCAAAGGTATATTATAACAACATCAAATTACATTGGAAGAGGCTGCTAGAAAGGCAAGAATCAGAACTTGTATCTCCCTTGACATCCGAAGTGGTAAAAGTGGAAGTAAAAAAGAAATGGGTTTGGATGTAACAGGTAAAGGCTTATCAAGTGGTAAGCTAATACCAAGTGGTAATCAAGGTACGTTCATCAAGGTAATGGCCAGATTCTCTCCCTGTAGAATTCATAGGGGCTTAGGTAAGTGTATAGGATTGCAGCCTCTGAATTTTTTCTGAGGAGTTTTGGCTGATATTTAAAATGTTGCATCCTAGCTGTAAAATGTCATTACCTAATGACCCCATAACCACCGTTGTTGGCATCCTTCAGTCTCGGAAGACTATGGTGTCACGCTCTGAATGGTGGTTCTGGAACAGAGTGTCCTCTCCAGTGCGCGAAGCCTGGGTAAATAGGTATGGAGGATAGGCTGTTACCCATGCAGCAAATCCCCCCTCTCCACGTCGCTGAAATTGTCCAGTGGAAAGGCAGAGGCCAATACGGTTGGTTCCAGCGGCGTCGCAGGAGTTGCCAGAACGTGACTGTGTTCAGCCATGAACTGCCTCAGGGACTCCGGCTCCGAATTTTGCCTTGAGGTTGACTCCTGAAGGCTTTTCCATAACTGGATGTAGCCACAAGGCAGTGGAGGTTTGGGATCAGAGTTTTCCTTCTCTCAGATGAGCTGCCTTCCCAGGCTGACGAGTCCCATCTACCCGGTGGCTGTTTAGTCGCCTCTTACGACAAGTACAGCCAAACTGAGGGCCCATTCTTATCCCCAGCCCCCATAACCACCATTAGAGGGTTTAATCCAGTGAAGCAATTATTAGACGATATGCGAGTTTGATCATTAGAAAGTGCTGAATGCCTCAATTAACTTTTTGTTTGTTTAGAAGAGTTGTCACCTCCTATCTCAGAGCAACAAAATCGTGAGCAGATTCTGGCAAGTTTGGAAAGATTTATTCGGAAAGAATACAATGGTATGTAAAACTTTTAAAGCGGTGTAAAAGTAGAACTTTTTCAAAAAGCATTGCATAAATATTTTAAAAATTTAAAGGGAGTACTGTTATGGGAGTGCCCAGTTTTGGGACTACCCAGTTTTGCATATAATTTTGAAATCCATTTATTTAAAATATCTAAATCCTATTTTTCTCCTGGCAGTCAGGATGGCTTTCAGCAGTATATTTTAGGGCCCAATCTTATGCGCCTCGGTGCTGGCATTCTGCTGATGTCGCTGGCCCAACTGTTGTAAAAGCTGCCGTAAAGCACTTTTGTGCTGGTGGTACTGACACACCACTGGCTCTGGCCGCAGAGGCAGTTGGTGCGGGGCCACAGCACCAGAGGAAGAACACCGAGGGCTCCCAGCAGTATTACTGCCAGTTGGTGGCAGTCCATTTTGGGGCAGGGAGGCGACAAGGGAAGGGGCAGAACTGGGCAGGGGAAGGGGAGGAGCAGGCCTGGGAGGGGGGTGGAGACAGCAGCAGGCTCTGCTACCTTATCCTGACTGCCCTCCCAGACCGGGAAACCCAACATGGGTTTTGTGTCCTCAATTTTGTGTCCACTCAATAGCGGGTGCAGATTTGAGAAGATCAGTTGGGGCCACCTGGCTGCTATATGGGGTAAGGGAATGTTTGTTCCCTTACCCGAGGAGACCTGGTGCTGCTTCCTTACCCTTTGGATGCAGCAGTTGTCATTTTGGTGCTACCGCAGCCCTAGGCACTATGGAAGCATAGGATTGGGCTACCCAATACGTAAAAACCTTTTATATTGCTACTAAAAAACCTCTGCACTGTTAAAATTTTTAAATATTAAAATATATAAATATGAATATTTTAAAAGACCAACAAAAATTGTGGCATCTAAAATCGGTATCAACAGCAAGTGATTAAAATAGAAAGAATACAGCTTAATGTCTTTCTTGAAATAGGTTGGCAGACACAGAAAGAGTGCACCTTTAATAGCAAGTGTACATTTTGGACCTTTCTCTGTGAGGTAGTTATTTTCAGGCAGGAGTAATAACTTAGCCAACAGGTGCCAAGGACTAATTTGATAGGGCTTATTCCTTAGGAGGATGTTCTATATGTTCCCTGTTCTTAGTCAGGTGTTGGAATAGTTGTTGACGACAGGGATACAGAAACTTACAAAAATTAAGGGATAATAAAAAAGCTCTGGTTAAACTGCATTAAAACAGGAAGTAGGTTTGTATGTTTTAAATAACTTGAAAAAAAATCACAATTATACATCTGCAAATATTCATCAACTGAATTCATCAACTAATCACTGAAAATTGTTGATACATATTTAGCTGAGATTGAAGCTGCAGCTGTTTGATAGAAATTATATATACAGGTTGCGTATCCCTTATCTGGAATTCTGAAATACGGAATATTGTGAAATATGAAACTTTTTAGAGCACCAACATGATTATTAAACTTTTTTGCCTAAAGAAATAAAATCACAGACCTTGTTTCATGCACAAAATTATTAAAAATATTGTATGAAATTACCTTCATGCTATGTGCATAAGGGGTATATGAAACATAAATGAATTTTGTGTTCAGACTTGAGCCCCATTCCCAAGATCTTTCAATAAGAATATGCAAGTATTCCGAAATATGGAAAAATCTGAAATTCAAAACATTTCTGGTTCCAAGCACTTTTGGATAAGGGATACCCAACCCGTAATAATGATTGCTTTAAAGCCTCATTGGGTGTTCCTAACTCACCATGGACCACAGCTCAATTGTGGGAAGTGCCTTCTGCAAGTGGTAGGGGCATTCTCTAAATGGAAGTGGTTCTTGAATGAACACAGTACTCCTGCTCACAGAAGGAGCTTCCAATGGCACAACTATATTCTGTGGTAAATTAGAACGTAGTACCACTCAGTGTTAAGATACAATACTATTGTATATTCATAGAAATTTAAAGCACGGACATTCATAGTCATTTCAGGTCACTAGAAATAGTGATGTGTGTTTCATAAATGTGGTAAGACATCAGTCAGTGTGAAAGACAGGGTTTTTGTAAGGGGTCTGCGCCAATGCTTGGACCCCTTTGGCAACTGCACGGTGTTGCGACACATCACAAGCGCTGCCTCCAGACATTCACAATCACATCATCACCAAACTTCTGGGGTGCCGAGCTCCCTGCTGCATGGAGCTCAGCAGGGAGGTACACGGTGGCTTGGATGTTCACCTTAGAGAGAACACTGATGTTAGACTAATTTGACATTTCTTTTGCTGTATAAACCATTTTGTGAAATCTTTTGTTGAAGAGTGATGTGTAAATATTTTATAATAATATTATATTGGTTGTGCAAAGATATGAATTAAATTGCTTTAATTCTATAAAATGCTGGGATTGTATTCATCAGTCAATCACTTTATACTGTAAGCAAGACTAAAGTTAATTCAAAATCTGTGACACCTCCTTCTTTTTGGCCAGACAAGGCCAGGCTATGTCTGTTTGGCTCTTCAAAAAATGGATTTGGATTCCGTGACAGTGACCTGGATATTTGCATGACACTAGAAGGCCATGAAAATGCAGAGGTAAGAGTCTTTTTTTATTTTTTAGTGTTCATTAAACTGTGATGGATGATGTGTAATGCAATATTCAGAGTACTTGATTTCTTTAAGAGAGGCTATTCAGGTAATAATAAATGCTTTTAAAAAATTTTTATTTTACCAGAAACTAAACTGTAAGGAAATTATTGAAAGCTTGGCAAAGGTTCTTAAGAAGCATCCAGGTATGTGTATTGAATTGTGCCCTCAGTGATAATTGCACTTGTATGTGTACTTTAGTTATCAAAATTATTTTACATGTTGAAATCTTATCTTCTCAGGTTTAAGAAACATCCTGCCTATAACAACAGCCAAAGTGCCTATTGTAAAATTTGAGCACAGACGAAGTGGCTTAGAAGGAGACATCAGCTTGTATAATACACTGGCAAGTATCTAATTCAGTAAAAATTAGAGCACTGTTGCAAATGTGGAGTGAAAAGCTTGCATGTTTGTGCTACTGTTTTAATGTCTGAAAAAAGTAGTGTTTAAAACATTTCAGGCAAAGACTGAAATGAAAAAGTAAAATATGTATTTTATAACTATTTAGTCAGTGTTCAATTGCATATAAAGATAGGTCATTACAAAGTAACAAAAAGGGGGCTGACAAGTCCATAGCAGGACTACATATACATGGCCTAAACTGAGCACATTCATTTGTACTGCTACATTTAAAGCATTACAAAGGGATATTGAACTCATTGATTTATGTTAAAGCTCATAAATGCCATGGCAGTTGACTTTGTGTTCTTTCCTAATGGTTTTGGCAGCTACTCCAAACAATACCAGTTTATAAGTATTGTATTTGTATAGTCCCAACATGCACACTCCTAGATATTTTGCACACATGCACACTCCTATACCTGTACAGCTTGCTAATTTACTATAAAATTTGGAGGTAATCTATTCCCTAGTGTTCACCAATATTGGACAAGTAAAAAAGGGAAAGAACAATGATGGATCAATTCCAAAATATCTGCTATTTGATATACTTTACAGGCATTACTTGAAAAGCTACACACCTTGAGGAAAGCTTTCCACAGTGGAGAAGGAACATCAGTTATTGAAAGCATTTTTGTTGTAGATCATTCATTTTAAACAGATAGTACCACTAGAGAAACAAGAGCCAATTGGTTCTCAGATCTAAACAGAATTCTTTACCAATCAAAACGTCTTGATTCCTTTCTTAACACTTTCATAATCAACAGTTGTAAGCATCTGAACAGATTGTTTTCCAACTTTAGCAAATTCTGTAAAATCTTGCAGTTAGTATACAAAATATCTAGAACAGCAGTTCCCAAACTGTGGGTTCATGGTCATGACCAAATTTTTGGTGGTTTGTGAAATTGAACAGGGCTGCTCAAACTCCAGCCCCCATGGGGTCTCACTATCTGCAGTGGGCATCTGGCTGCTGAGCTTAGTGGCAGCAAAGGAAAGACAAGCCCAGTACACGCGCAGGGCCTTTTATAGTGGGAATGTAACATGAGACTTGCATGCGCTGGGCCTGTCTCTCCCTGCCTTGCCCATGGGCAGGATGCTCCTTAGCCTAGAGAGGGAGGGAGGGGCGGGTGGGCAGCAGGTGGCCAACCAGGTAGCAGCAGCACAGGCCGCCTTAGCGAGCAAGGGAGGGCAGTTAGGTGGGTGGGCAGGCAGGCAGGCAGCTGGGCAAGCAGGCAGGCAGCCGGGTGGGTGAGTGGGTGTCCAGGCAGGAGCACATACTGCCCAAACGAACGAGGGAGGGAAGGCGAGGGGGCAGGCGAAAGAGGGAGGGAGGGGGGTGAGGGGGCAGGCGAGCAGGTGGGTGTATGTGTGTGAAAGTTTGGAAGACCCCCCCCCATTTGTGTGTATGAATGAGATCATAAACTGGCTGGAATATCTCCCCCCCCTAATGAGTGTGAATGGAATCATAAACTGGCTTGAAGATTACTTATGAACTGGCTGGAATATCTTCTCCCCCCCACCCCTTATAAGTGTGAATGGGATCATAAACTGGCTTGAATTCATTCATTCATTTTCATTCTCCAATATATTCATTTATGTAAATTTATTCAAATTTGAAATGTAAATTAATTCTTTTTTTTACGGCCCCCCCTGACAGTGTCAGAGAGATGATGTGACCCTCCTGCCAAAAACTTTGAGCACCCCTGATCTAGAACAAAAATGAAAAAGTGGCATACTTTTCATAACATTTTCATGCAGATAAAGTAAAACCCTTTACTCCATGCAGCTCATCATGTATCAGCCCCTGTGATCTTTCTTGCTGAATTGGCCACATATGGCGTTCCAGTTCTGGCTCCTCAATCACTTTGCATAATGGTGTTGTATTTTGAACTGTCTCTATGAACGACAGTAACAAATGGAAAGTAGGAATGAGTTTTTGTATGCCAGTAAAGGTTCTCGGAATTCGAATTCGAATGAGTTTTTTTTTTTAAGTAGTAGTAATTGCATCAAAATGTACTACGCTGGGCTTTCTCTGAATTTGTTTTTAATTATGTTTTTGAGACTCACCACAAACGTAAGAATATAAATTTGCATAGACTATTGTTTAACATGACATCTTGCACTGCAGTCATATGAAACACATTGAACTTGATGTTTATATGATGACCTGTTTTCCAGGCACAGCACAACACAAGAATGCTTGCAACATATGCAGCCATTGATCCACGAGTACAATACTTGGGATACACAATGAAAGTTTTTGCAAAGGTAATATAAATAAGAAATGTTACTTAATGTGTCTCTTGTGTGTATTTGGTAATCCCTGATCCAAACAGTTGATATTGATTCAACAGTTGATATTGATATTGGTTCAGAAATATTGATTTCTGCTGAACAGTGAGCTACAAATCAAACCTGTCTAATCAACATTTTTCCTCTCAGACACATTCAGGGTTGCTGGGAACAGTAAAAAAGAGGCTTTTTTTTTTTAAAGGCTAATGGTTCTCAGTGGCTCAGTAATTTAGTTATTGTCTTTACATAACAATAGAGGTGATAAATACCTTCTTGCTGAGACCAGAGAGAAAGTAACCCCTGAAATGACTTTACATTGTGTTCACAAATTGTACCTGTGGGTTGAAAGGAGCAACCAGTAGTACTTTAAGTATTCTCAGTGACTTGTGCACATTCAGTGAGATTTTTGACTTCTTTGGTGAGCAGACATGCATACCATATCACAACTGGCTTTTGAACCTCAGTGAATCTCAAAGTAGTTTCCAAGTAGTATATGGAACTGCTGCTTAAGAAGGTCAGGTCCAAATTCCTCACCACTTGGAGAAGCAGTTGCACTGTGCTTTAGAAATTGACTTACGTTTGATGCCTTGCCATGAACAAAAGTTTTTAGTAATAAATTGTCTTTGTGCAATTGACTTTAGTTCTGTTTTAGTTCATACCAGAGGCTGGAAATATGCTCAGATTTAGTAACCAGAAAGTGTATTTTATTGTGAAACAAATAATATCCTTTTTTAAGTACAATGGCTTTAGAACTAAATCTTTTGTTAAAATGTCATTATGCATTTTGTTCAAAATGTATCTGATCAGCGCTGTGACATTGGTGATGCATCCAGAGGGAGCCTGTCTTCGTATGCCTATATCCTTATGGTGTTATACTTCTTACAACAGAGAAATCCACCAGTTATCCCAGTTCTTCAAGAGGTAGGTTCTTGGTGAAAGGCGTGTGGAACACTTTTGAAAATTCTATTTCTTTTAAGTTGTTCTAATAACAGTGTATTATTCTAGATACTCCAGAAACTCTTACAGTGGGCTGCTTCACATTTCCATCATTGCTATGTAGAAGGCACTTCTGAATAGAAATTAATGTGCTCCTTACACATAGTCTTAGATAATCATGTATAATAACTGCACATGCAATCATTTTGTTGTGCATCCGTAAAAGTGCAAAATTGCATTCAAAATTTTTTGTCCAAGGAAAGTTACAGCCCAATCCTAACTACATTCCCATGCAGCAGTACAGTGACCTTGGCACTGGCTCCACTGCATCCCGCGGGGAATTTCAGCTGCCAGAGTTCTCCTTGGGGAAGCCCCAGCAGCCGCAATGGAACAACTCAGACCTGTGCCAGCGATATCTCTGGTGCAAGTCTGAGCTGATCTATGCAGGCGGATCATTCTGTTGCCACCAATCCTCCTCTCTCTCAGACCTGATCTGCCTGTCCCCATCACCACCCTCCTCTACACTTGTCTACCCCTCCCCCAAATCCCACCATTCCTGTGCTGGACTTTCCTGGTTTGGTGAGCACTGGCACACATGCGAAAACTTCAGTTTTGTTGCTGCTGTGCTTTTGCAACAGCATATACCTGTTGCATGTTACGCTGGTGCAAGAATTCCATAGGATTGGGCCACCAGTCATAATGGGCAGCCCAATCCTATCTGCCTTGGGTGCAGCAGTGCCGAAATGGCTACCACTGCATCCAGCAGGGCCAGGGAGGCTGCTGGAGATCTTCTCGGTGGAAGAGGACTTCTATCCCCTTTCCCGAGGAAAGCCCCAGGCCCCACAGTGGGGCTACTCGGATCTGCACCAAGTATTTTGCCAGCACAGACAAGAGAAGCCTCATGTTGTACTTCATAGTCTGACACAGAATAGGATCTGGTGGAGGAGGTCTTGCCCCCATCTCACTCTTCTCCTACCCTGACAAGCCTCTCCGCTGCCTGGTGGTGTTACTTACCCTGGTGGCCACACGTCGACCTCCTCCCAGTGCTGAGACCCAGCAGCAACTGGTATGGCCCAACGCTTCCAACACTCCTGGTGCTGTAAATGTGTTTTACAGCACGTTTGCAACACCCAGTGTCGGTAGCACACGTATACCACTGGCGCTAAGGAGCTCAGTATTGGGTGCTAAGTCTCATTGAAATTAATAGGATTTTATTTAGTTACAACTAATTGTCTCATTGATTTCAGCAGTGCTTATTCATGAAGTTCTGTTGATATAATCCTTATCTTGTGTATTGGAGTAGTATATTAATTCCTACATAGCCATGTAAATTCCAGACACGTGTGAGCATTCACACATGGAACTAAAAGCAAAGGAGTGAATTTAATTTGATTATTTTTTTAAAAATTGAAACCTTAATTTTAACTTTTTTTCTGTAACCAATTTAAGAGCCCAATCCTGTGGTCCGCGCTGCGCCTCCGTGGTGCAGACCACAGTTGCAAACGTGCCGTAAGGCATGTTTACAGGGCTCACCGCCGGGTTCCCACCAGAGGTGGCTCAGCTCCGGCCGCCGCTGAGCCACCGCCGGCCGGCACCCGCGTTCCGCAGCTTGGTGGTGCCTGCGACCACCGGGATGCGGAACGGGGAATGGGGCGGGGATGGGGCATTCCAGAGGAGGCCAGTGTGACGCGGGGAGGGGGCGGGGAGGCCGGCGTGACGTGGGGAGGGGAAGGGGGGGCGTGCCAGAGGCGTGCTGCGATAGCATGGGAGGCACTGGATTCGGTGGCAGCCCTCAGGGTGCTGCCGAGCAGGGGCTCCCCAGGCAGCTCAGGATTGGGCTGCCCCTTAGGATTGGGCAGTAAGTTGTCCTAGAAGCATGTTAAACACATTTTTAGGGTGAATTCCCTTCATATGGATGACTTATTACTAAGTAGTCACAGCCATCATCCTCCCTCTCCTAGTCTTTACTCTCATATCTAGCATTAAAGAGAAGAAATCTAAGCCAGAAAGTATTGTTTTCTGGAAGGCTTTCATACCACTATATGTCATTCTCAAAGTTCTTGATAGTTTATAGGTAGAATGACTTAAACATTGGTTCTGTGACATTCTTATTTTGTTAAAATGAGTCATTTACTATGGGCTTGTTCAAATCTTTCCTATTTTCTGTCTTTATTTTTCATGGTGTTTTAGATATTTGATGGGCAACAGATTCCCCAGAGAATGGTTGATGGGTGGAATGCTTTTTTCTTTGATGACACCAATGAACTGGTAATGTTTTGATTGTGGAATAGAAAATAAGTTCTTAAGTCTAGTTTTATTAGACTGGAAGCAAAATAAATACTCTTAATCATCAATTATAAAGCACAGGGATGACATTAAAAATGTAAAAGACAACTTTCCTGCATTAAAAGAGCTCACAATTAGTTGGACCAAGGAAAAAAGGAACAAACAAGGAGATGGATGTCTCAGAAGGTGTAAATGTAGATAGCTTATGGCTGGAATCCCCATTCTCTACTGTAACTGCATATACATCCAAGGTTTCCCCCTGTTTTCATTCCCCTTTCCTACCTTTGTTGTCACCCTGTGTCAATATCTAGATTGTAAGTTATATGTGGTAGGGATCTGTCTATTCATTCTTTATAAAGAGTCACTGATGGCACTATAACAGTAATAATGACCATTTGATGAGATATAGAATTAGCATATCATATGTATTCTTATGCGCTTTTGACAGTTGCTACATGGGAAACTTCCCATGTTTTCTCCGATGAGTAGTAAATCACTCAGCAGCTTATCCTTGGTATAATAAAGGGCAGGCACACTGTTTTCTTCTGTGGCAAGGACATGACTACATCTTCTCAGAAGAGGACTTTATCTATTGTATGGGCAAGCATGGAAGGACCAAGGTGCTTCTAGGCTGGCAAAAGTGATCTTATCTATGATCATATTGAGGATGAAAGATAGTTATGGGTTATTCGTAATAACAAGAGTGGGGGGGTATGACCTGCAAATGATTTTAGTCATATGATTTTGCAGTAGCTTAAAGTGCCCCAAAGAATAACCGTGTGACAAAGTGCTCCTGCCCCTCCTTCCTTCCTGTCACAGCTGCAGTTCTATTTCAGGTACCTGATATATATGGTACTGGCAGATGGGTAAGTTTCATACTGCTGTTTCTAAATGAAAAGCATTGCCTAGTGCTATGGTGGTTGTGCTTGCATTCTCTTTTATTTTGTCTTTTCTAGCTTCAAAGGGCCAATAATCTGTTAGAACAAGAGATGCGACAGGAGAGAGTGTACAAGCATAGTTGCCACAGTGCTGCACTGCCCAGAAATTATAGTGCAGGGTGCTCCAGTTGTCAGTCGCAGTACTTGTCTTCTGAAATGACTGTTTGTCAGACTATTCTGTATAGACCAGTGGTTCTCAAACTTTGTAGTGACAGGATCCACTTTTTAGAATGACAATCTGTTGGGATGCACTGGAGGTGATGTCATTAACCTGAAAGTGATGTCATGACTTGGAGTGACATCATCAATTTAGGCTTCAAACCTAAGCTGCAATCTGCCAAAGGTTCCATACTCAGTGCTCTTGTGCTGTTATTTTTGCATCACTCAGAATTCAAACATTCCAGCTTAGAAGTCAAAGCAGAACCCAGACTTGGATCCTTCTCCAACTACACAGCCCCCAACCCCTCCAGCATCCACCACCTATTCAGGGCAAAGCAGCAGGCCTCTCTCCCATGGGAAGCCCACCCTGCCCAACAGCTCTGTCCCCTGTATTTGTAGCTCTTTATTTTCAGTGGTAGCTGAGCTAGGTGCTACATGACCCACCTGAAATTGACTCGCAACCCATCTTGTGGGTCCTGATCCGCAGTTTGAGAAATGCTGTTATAACTATCAGTGGGTAGCATTTGTAGTGTCCTTTGTCATGAATAAGTGCATGTTAGGCCTAGGTTGGCAGTAGAAGCCTGAACCAAACTAAGACAGTGTAACGGAGAAGTTGCTACCAGTTCCCAGCTGCAAGAATGTGAGTAAACAAAAGGATTGTTGGCTCTCCTTTGCTGGCCAGAAAGGACAGATAACAAGAATTACAACCCATTGGAATGTTTAGCACCTTTGCAGACAGAGAAGTGCCTTATCAAGCGTGATTGAGTGCAGCTGTGGATCTCCAGTTGGGAGGGTAAAGAACTATGAGGGGTTAGCAACCAGGCCAACTTCGAGAAGGTTCTGTTCCTCAAGGGTTCTGATTGGACAGTCTAAATAAGTATGAAGTCACCTCAGTACTATTAGCATAAGAAGTATAATAATGAGTGCCCTGTGTGTGTGTGTTTGTGTGGTCCTTCTTGGATAGAGTTTTTAGGTGCAACATCTTGCACGCGTGTGAGCTCCATTGTCCATCATGGGCACCTGGCTTCATAGGTAGCCTGGAGCTAAGAGATTACAAGAGTAACAAGAGTTACTCTGGAGTTACAAGAGTAACTAACCCAGGTGAGAGATAGGTATTAATAGAGATAGCCAGCTAGCTTTATTATTTTATTGCTGATATGTTTCCTAGATGTTTATTCCTCTAGCATTTGCTGCCTTATTGTAGAGTGTGTAACCTTATGCACTTAATAAACTAAAATATCTTTTACTAAGTTGTTTCATTGTCTGTTGGGGACAAAGGTTCCGAATCCTGCCTAACCGTTCAGCAAGCTACCAAGTGCTCACTGAGGTCTACTAACTTGAGGACTGAGGCTTTAGAGCTCAGTGCCTGAAAGGGATAGAATTAAGCCTAGAGGGTCTCAGTGTCCCTGGACTGAGGCACTGGGCACATACAGGGTGGTGGCAGTACTACTGAGCAGAGGGGCCTTGAAGGCTTCAGGGTTCAAAAATCAAGAACCCTGAGCACCCCAAACCCCCCTTTGTTACGACATCCTTACTCTGGAGGAATGGAACTGTGGATGCTGTCCATCATCATCATGTGTATCTCATATTTCTATAATATATTCAAGGCAACCAACAACACAATGAACTTTGTTTGCAGAAAAAATTCATAATAGAAATAGTTTTACAATCATAATGAATGGCAAAATATTCTTGGTGATTGCTTGTAAGTTGGGTATTCTAGTCAACAACTGTGCAAGAAGTGTTAGTCTGTATTATCATTTAGGTGGATTTTCCCTGTTCAGCAGGGGGGGCAGGGGGATGAGCTGCCCCATATACCATCCTTGGGGGTGTGTGTGACACCACTAGTAATCAAAATCGTGGAAATTGTAGATATTAGGAATAGTATCATCATGTTGTATACCATTCAGTGCATAATTTAAAGCAGATTGCAGTGAAACAAACCATAGTGAAATATTTCCATTCTATGTGCTACATGCAGGGGAGCAATAGCAGAGGAGGGCAATGCCATTCATCCATTGCTTGTGGGGAAATACTCACTGCAGTTATTTTCTGGTCTTTTTATTATTCATTTCATGTCATGACTATTAGTATCACTGAGCCGCACCTACCTCACAGGATTGTTGTGAAGACAAAAGATGGAGAGGAACAATGCACACCACCCTGAACTTCTTAGAGCAGTGGTTCTCAAACTGGTGGGTCGCAAACCATCAGTTTGTGTAAAGGTTCCCCCTTTGTTTTAAGGGGAAGGGGAGAGGGGAAGGGGACATGGTCCCCAACTTTATGTCGCTAAGGGGGGGGTGAAGGGGGTGCTTTCCACTTACTTGTAAATAGTTAGGGCTGCTGGAAGCTGTGGGGAGCCCTGCGAAGTCCTTCACAGGGCTTCCTGAAGCTTAGATTGTTCAAATGGAGCGAACGCAACGCAGTTCCTGTTTGTAGGAGTGCTTTGCAATTGCTCCGTTTGAAGATTCGAAGCCTTGTGGAGGGCTGTACAGGGCTTCCTGCACCACCTGCAGCCTCCAGCAGCCTTTCCACAAGTAAGTGGAAAGCACCCTGGCTCACCCCGCCTTAGCGATGCAATCATGGGGGATTGCGTTGCTACCCTAGTCCCTCCCCTGCGAAGAGTTACTGAGGAGTAAAGCTCCCTCAAAGTTTGAGAATGAATGCCCTAGAGCAGTATTTCTCAAACTTTGGGTTTTGACCCACTAGGTGGGTTGCAAGCCAATTCCAGGTAGGTCCCCCATTCATTTCAAAATTTTATTTTTAATATATTAGACTTGATGCTCCCATGGTATGTGACTGCATTTGGGGAAATGTTCCAGATCTGTACTTTTAACAGGCTACTATATATATGATTTTAACAATAATAGTAAATGGGACTTACTACTGGGTAAGTGTGGTAGGATTTCAGCCTAGGATTGTTAAAAATGTTCCTGCTTGATGACATCACGTCCAGTCATGACGTCACTTCTGGTGGGTCCTGATAGAGTCTCATTCTGAAAAGTGGGTCCCAGTGCTAAATGTGTGAGAACCACTGCCTTAGAGGAAGCATGGTATAAAAATGTGAGCCCTATCATATGCTTGTCTACTCAGAAGTAAATTCCATTATAGTCAACAGTGCTTACTCCCAGGTCAGTGTGGATAGGATAGGAGCCTGTGAAAAATGTTAATTAATTTTTGTCATAGAAAGGTGTAAAAATTGATTGGCTCTGGGTGTTGAATGACCTAGCTCACCACTGCTGTTCAGAGAAAAGTGGTTCCTTCAGAGAATTATCTGCAATGAGGACATTAGGAGAAAAGGTTCCCTTTCTGGGAGTCTATCCACACAGGGCAATTTCCATGAATATAGAAATATCTTTATGCCCTTTCCTTGCTATCCTGTGTCAGTGTACATTAAGGGCAATGGAACTTGCCAACAAAGACACATAACTGACTTTACAATGTGTTAAATCAGAACCATCTCAAAGTATTATGTTCATAAGAAACTGTGAACTTAAGCGGATTTGTTTCTGTTAACCTGCTATACATTTTATACAGAAAAAACGTTTACCTTCTCTTGGGAAAAACACAGAATCACTGGGTGAACTCTGGTTAGGATTACTACGATTTTACACTGAAGAATTTGACTTTAAGGAATATGTCATCAGCATTCGACAGAAGAAATTGTTAACCACATTTGAGAAACAGTGGACATCTAAATGCATTGCGATAGAAGGTACTTATGGAATGTTATGTGGTAAAAGGAATAAATCCTCTAGAAGAGCTTTCTCACTTGTCTAGAATTTTTAAATGAATTATGTTGTTAATGCTTGTGAAAACTTTACTTGCATATCCTACACTGATGGCATTCATAAATAGGATACCTGCCTTAGTAACAGACTTGCTTACCTCCCTTGCTGTAGCAGATGAGCTGGCATCTTCTGGCAGGGGTGGGAACATAACATCGCCATGCTCAGCCTGGCAGAACAGGGAAACACAAGGAATGGGTTCTTGGCTAGGCTCACCTGACCCTGCCTGGATACTTCAGGAAGCCAGCCAACCAACCAACCAAACCCCATGCTTTCCTGTCCTGCTGCAGAGGCAGGTGTGAGAGAGATCCTTGATGGAGGCAACCACAGTTGTGACTTGGCAACCAAGGCCAGCCAACAATTGTGGAATGCTACTCATTAAATATTAATTCTGAACTTTCTGTTGTAAAGCTAACTATTGTTCTGTCTGGATTATGCATCATTTTGTTATATTCTCCTGCTAGAAATGTTATATCATATTACATTGGGGAAAGAATTATGATGCTACTGGAATCCTTTATCTGTTCTTTTATTATTTTTCCCCCTTTGCTTAGATCCTTTTGACTTGCATCATAACCTGGGTGCAGGAGTTTCCAGAAAAAGTAAGACTTAATACTTAGTGCTAATAAATTTCTAAAGCAACACAATTCTTTAATCTTTTTAATTATTTTTGTCCTTTCTTTCAGTGACCAATTTTATAATGAAGGCATTAATTAATGGGAGAAAACTATTTGGTACCCCTTTCTATCCAGTCGTGGGAAGAGAAGCTGTAAGTTCTCTTGTAACATTTTGGTTTTGTTTTGCCTGTAGTCAGGAATATGTCAAGTACCTTATTCTAGGGATTGGGAAATTGTTTGAAGCAGGGTTACGCAGCAATACAAGCTCCCCCACTTCAATCAAGAAGACCGTACTTGTACTATGAGATGAGCATAGGCCTCCTTTGTGCAAACCTGTCTCAAATTGATACTCACACCCCATCCTTTCTGCCGTATCCTTATCACCTGCCATCCTCATCATTTCCTGAGGGTGGAAAACAACATCTCTAGATCTCTAGATGTCATGGGAGTGGCAAGGGGCACCAGAGCATGATCCTAGCCTGACAGCATGGAGTCTGATGCGATACAGGACTTGTAATAACAGTGTGAATTCAAGTGGTACCACCACAGAGTTGGAACTGTGAGAAGCTATTCTGCACAGGTTCAGGTATGGTAGTTATTACCGCAGGATGAGCTGGGGGAAAGTGCAACGCTTAATTACATCAGTGCAGACCAAGTCCCACTTAGGCCAGCAGAGAACTTGCAAAGGGGAACCATAATAAGAAAAAGGGGTGCATTTGGAAGGAAGGAAGAATGGCTGTGAGAATGAGAGCAAGTGAGCAGGAGTTGGGGAGCAAGATGGTGAAGGAAAGAGGATGAAGTAATACATGCAAAGATGGAAAAGAAGGATGCTGGCTTTCCTCACTTGTAGAGTACTTATTCATCATAGTGGGGTAGTTTACAGCTTGGAAATAACGATGTCTCCTTCCATCTGATTAATGCTTTGATCCTCCCCCTTTGCTTCTGAAGGATAGAGGAGATGTGCCTGAAAGTCACCATGTGTTTAGCAAATAGTTGAAAGAAGTGCTTGCAAAACCCAGATGGGTTAGCATGTTTACAAGGTGTTATTTGGCTATCCCTATCTTGCTGCAGTTTCATATTATTTTTCAACTACATGGAGAGCCTAATCCTATCCCCTCTCCCATGAACACATGATGCAGCCGTGCCAAAAATGGGTACACTATATCTGGGGGGGAGGTTATCAGGAAGTTTCACATGCAAAAGGGGATTTGAATCCCCTTGCAACTCTGTAAGGTTCTGCTCTGCAGTGGGTTTCCTTGGACTTGCACCAGAGATTTTGCTGGCACACGTCTCAGGAGAGAAAGAGGTCGGAAATGCTGCAGAAAAGAGGATGGGATTTGGCACATGTCATTGCTGCTGGATCCACCCCCTCCTGCAACCTCTCTGCCCTTGTTATGACCCCCTCCTTGCCCAGTTTTATCCTATCCCCATTTTGCCCCTGCCTTACCTGCTTCAGCGAGTAGCTGGTGATTCAATGGCAAATTGGGAGTACTGCCGCTTTCTACAGCATCCCTTCCAAAATGACCCACTGACAGAGCACTGTACATTCAGTCAGCAGCCTTTTTGCGATAGTGGAAATTGTTTAGGACTGGGCTGTGAATTCCATTTCCTTGCATTACTTGCTTTGCGCCACTTCCATTTAATTGATGTGCAGCACAATCCTAAGCCTTAAAGCATATTTGTGCCTCCTCACGAGCAAGCCGTGCTGGCGCATGGAGGTGCACTGGCTCATGGAGGCGGAATCCAGCCTCTGTGGTGGCTTGCACAGTGATACTTGTGTCGGCCCAGCTGGGCAATCGCAAGGCTCTGGGGTGGGTAGGGAGGATGCGGGAGGGAAGCTTTCCTGGGTGGGGGAGGGTGAGCGGGAAGTGGGAGGCGGGGCTGGGATCTGGCAGTTTTTCCAGATCCCAACCCTCTGTTCCCGGGGAGTTCGAAACAACTTGAAGCGGCTTCACTCTCCTTGGACTTGCACCACCTCAGGAGGTGGTGCGGGTCCAAGGAGACCCATAGGGGCCAGGGAACCTTGCCTAGGGGTAAGGGGAAAAGTTTCCCTTGCCACTGGCCGAGCTGATTCTGGCCCCTATCTTGCGCTGGATACAGCACAAGCCTCTTGGCTTGCCTGTTCCAGTGCAGGGTAGAATTGCACTTAAAGCAATTAATGGTTTTACTCAGTTGCATATCAAGTAGACAGAAGGTTCAAAGTTAAGTATTGTGTTACTTCTTAAGTATAAAGTATTATATTTTAACAAGTTAAAACATGGATTAAGCTAGTCATAGCCAGACTTCTGTCTTCAGCAGGGGCACCTTTGAGTCCAACTTGAGGTGGAGTGGGAGCGAGGAGGAGGTGATGGCAGCAGTAATTGCCTGACAGTTGACCCTAAAGTTTGTCATTCACTGTCTTGTGGTCAGAACTTGGTCTAGGTAGACTGGAAGGAAAACTTCTCCAACACTCATGCCATCAGTTTTAGTCTGGTGTTCCACAGCTGACAATAGAAAAGACCAGAATTAAGCACTTCTCAATCTCTTTCTTAAATCATATGACCTTAATTTTTTATCACCCTCTTAATGCATGTAATAGTAGAACTTAATATTTTGTCTTAGAAATTCTGCAAAACTAGATAGTTTGCAAGATCTTAGATTTCCCAACTTATTTCCTTATTTTGTCTGTTTTGGAAAAATACAGCAATAAAATTCCTCAAGTACTAACATACTTTTATTATAATCATTTTCTGAGTGAGAGTACATATGAAAATATTGACCTTGACTTGTGACATTTCAAATGTAGCACAAGTCAGATATTTTTCCCTTAAGGTATGTCTTGTTTCTAGTGATATTCCCTCTTTGTAATTAATAATGTTTTTTTTTCCTGTTCAGGAGTATTTTTTCAACTCAAAAGTATTGACCGATGGTGAACTGGCACCCAATGACAGATGCTGTCGTGTGTGTGGCAAAATTGGTCACTATATGAAGGATTGCCCAAAAAGGAGGAGGTTGGGAAAATGCACACACCTCTCATTTTAAAACAATGTTATGTTGAAGAAATATATTATATTTCTATATTATATTATATTTATAACTATAAATGAAGAAAATATTTTGACAAAAAAATTTAAGCATTCATGCATTTGTTGTTTTCCTCAAGCAGGGGTAACTCATCGTGTATTTGTCCTTTTGAGACCAAGGTTTTTTTAAATGTTTTTTGTTTTAAAAAGTTCACACATTTAGCACTCCCTCAGAGGAACTTTTCACCTGAGGACAGGAGGTAGTACAAAATAGTATTAAACATCATAACTGAATTACAAATCAGTTGCTGTTTAACTTTCCAGTGCCAACAGAAATGCAGTCATGATTTGCAGTAGCACAACTGCTTTCTGCCTTGAAGGAAAAATATGGAAGAGACCATTTTATTGAGTAATTTCAAAAATAACATCTCCTTAATGATTTAGTATTGGTCTCCATATCCACCTGTAGTTCCCTCAGAGAAAGAGGTAAAAACCCATTTGTGATGGTTCAGAGCTGATACTGTATTTTGCACTGCCTTCTGTATCTTCTAGACTGCAGATTTAGGGCCCAGTCCTATCCCTGGCTGCTGGACTGCGGTACAGCAGCACCAAAACACTATATCCTGTGGGGATGTATTCTGCTGTGGGGCCAGGGAAGCAAATGGAAGTCTCTTTGGGGTAAGGGAACTTTAGTTCTCTTACTCTGGGTAGAGCCCTGGTAGTCCCAATGGGTCTACTTAAAGTGGCACCAGTTATTTAGCTGATGCAGAACTGAGGAGAACCGTGTCAGGCTCCAAGGCCAAGTTGGAGGAATAAGATTTGGCAGTAGCTAAGGCTGTTGCCCCTGCCCCCTCTCAGGCTTAAACAACCCCCTGGTTCACCCTTCCTGCCTTCCCTCACCCCAGAATACCTCCCCACTGCTCAGCTGTGTAGTCACTGCTTCAGGCTCCTGCTGCTCATCCCGTAGGCATGGAGGCCTCTACGTCTGTGCCTCTCCCCACCACTGCAGTATGTCTTATGGGCCATTTGTAACAGCCGTTGCCAAGGCAGTGTGCAGGCCACCAGCGCTGCCCTGGCATTGGATTGGGCTGTTAGTTGCTTCCATGCATCTCAGATTTGCCCAGTTCAGTTTGTTTTGTCTTTGAAGTGGAGCTGAAATGCATCTTTGAGGCTTTTTACTTTGTTCCTTTCTCCTTAATGTGTATACACACACACTGGCTGAATTCTACTATTTTTATTTGTGGTAATTGCATAGATATTGCAAGAATATTTTAAATCAGTACTTCCATTTTTTATCATTTAAGTTTTATCATTTATATTGTTTATCATTTAGGTTAAAGAAAAAGGAAAATGAGAGAGATGATGAAAAGGAAGTAAAGGAGGAAGACAGAGAGACTAGAGAAAAGAGATGCTTTATCTGTGGTGATGTGGGACATGTTAGAAGGGATTGTCCTGAATTCAAACAGACAAGACCAAGAAGCAATGGTCTTCCAGGTAAAACGAAATGTGCACATGTGAATGAACACCCACATCTTTGCATTCTGATACTTCCATTTATGTTTAGAAAATGTAGCTACCTCATATTTGCAGTTGTTCACTTTTATTATTTTTATTTTAAGCACTGTATTGTGGCTTTTCTGGACATGGTATAAGACATGGGGGAATTCTTTTGGGGGTTGGAATAGCTATTAGTAAGATAATATTTTAGAAGTGTTACAATGCTAGATAACACTTTAGAGTACCTGCATTCATCCCAAAAGATAGTATAGTTAATAATTAAAATATTGGCATTGGTCTCAGTCTTACAAGGCTTCTGAGACAAAAAAGTCCATAACACGATCTTGTTAACACAGCCTTTTTTGTTGCATGATTTCCAGTGCCAGTATCTAGCCAAGATTCTTGGGCAATAGTGTCCTTCAGTAATAAGTAAACATCTTACTGTAGCTGAACTGATAAGAGATTTATTAATGGACTAATAATACACTGTCTCTGGAATCCAAAGAGAGATGCATGTGCACTATAAATATGGCAGAAGCTTTGTTTTCTGGTATTGGGACAGTATTTCCCATTGTAGAAGAAACTATTTAGAGTTTTAAAAATGGTTTCTCTGGCAGCCGACACTGTTACAACAGATACTGAAAATTAAATCTATTTGGTTTAGATTTACCTATGTGGTTTCTTACATTAAATACATCCATTAATTACATTTTATCATTTAGCTACTCAGTTAGTCCGAAGCCTTGTAAACTCACAGCCAGTAACTGGATCAATTCAACAGCAAGTGGAAAGGCCCTTACGCACTAGACAGCCATCAGAATGTGTAAGTTTTATTTGATTCAGTATTAAGTAATTTTCTCAGAAACCAATATAGCTCATGTGTGACATATTGCTACAGCCCTTAGTCCTTGTGAAGTATCCTGCTATGAGCTCTCTTGTACATTTTCATAGTATTGATGCTTATTTGTTCAGATATTTTCAAAATATCTAAATATCTCAGATTGAGGCAGGGATTTGGAAAACTTTTGGAGTAATTGGAAAAGTGAATGGATTAAAATGCAGTTGGTGAGTTAAAATTAATATAATTAAATTCTTGATTAGGTAATATTGTGTTAAATAATAGCTGGGGTGGCAATTTTTCAATAGTAGGACTTTTTCTTATAATGAATTGTCAGACTTGCTGTAAGTTGATTAATAATGAATCAATTAATGATTCATTAATTTAGCTTGTACAATTGAAGGATTTAGTGTATTGAGTTCAGAGGTCAGATAGAATAAAAATGGAACTGGAGAACATTTCTTTGTGAGGACCTTTTATGCATCAGGTGCTTAAACAGAACGTTTTTAACTAACTGGTGAACTAATCCAAACTACATCCTTTTTTTCTTCCCCCTCTAGTCTGATTCGCATCAGTCATCTTATTCTCCACAGCCTCAGCAATTTACCCAGAATTCCTCTCCACCATCCTCCATTAACCAGACACAGCCACAACCAATATCCCAGTCTACACATGGTCTGCAGGCCCAGCAAGGGGCACAGCCACCCCACCAGGTCCAGCTGCCTTTGTTTAACTTTCCCCAATCCCCACCTGGTCAGTATTCTACCTTGCCTAATCTGGGACTATTTCAGATGCACCATCACCACCAAATTCAACTTCCTAACACCACGTGGCCTGTTATTCACTCTGCACCGGGTAATCCTTCTCACTCCACAAATGTTCCATTTTCAATGAGGACTGGCAGTAGCAACCCACCCAATAACCAGAGCAGCGTAAGCTTGAATGATCCCAGTATCATCTTTGCACAGCCTGCTGCCAGGCCTGTAGGAATCCCCAGCAGCTCTCATGAGGGACACTGGCACAACCCTGTGACTCTAAGCTCACTGGTGAACAGTGGCACTGTGGGGAACTCAGGTAACTCTCCTCTGTTGTTTCCTGTTAACGTGCACATCTGATAGTTTCTTTGTGAAACATTTCTGAACCTCAAGAGGGGTTGGTTGTATTTGCTGCGAACATCCTACAAGATTCTTTCTGGTATTTCTGAATTTGTTCAATCTGACTATGCTACTAGGCTACATATGACAAACTTTTTAAAGAGCATAGTATTTGCTAAGTTATGACATTGAAGTATATGAAAGGTGGTTCAGAAATGTGGGTTGGGTTTTGGAAAGATACTTTATAAATTTTATTTGATTTATTTGAAAAGTTTCTACCCCACTTTTCTTAAACAAGAACCAGTGCAACTAACTATAATTCATATACACAGTTCATAAAACCCAATAAAATAACATCAGTCATTACTACAGAAGCATATAAACACAGCAGTATCTAACTGCACAATCTTATGCTTGTTTACGCAGAAGTTTATTTGTATTTATATCCCATCTTTCTACTGCTGAAGTGGCCCCCAAGGCAGCTCACAACATTTTAAAAATTACAATACAGGTGCACCTCTGTATCTGTGAGGGGGGGGGGGTTCATTCCAGAACACTTCCCACCCCACAGATACTGGGGTGCCCCTGCCCTCCGGAGGTGAGGGGAGCGTCTCCGGAGAGTCTTCTGAGTGCCCAGCCCATGGCCTCTACATGGCCTCAGAACGGCCATTTAGGTCAAAAGAAGTCACTTCCTTTTTTTCCTGTAAAACCAGAAATGATGCTTTTATACCTTTAAAAGCAATTATGAGGGCTGGGGAAGCCCTGGAGGGCTTTTTTGTAAAACTGGAAGTGACATTTCTGTGCCATTAAAGGCATTAGGAGGGCTGGGAAAGCCCTACAAAAAAAGTGAAAGTGACTTTTTTTTTGGCCTAAACACCATTCTGAAGCCTGCAGAGGTTAACTGAAACCATGGATATGGGATCCACGGATACATGGGCTCCCTGAACACAAATAAAAGAGTAGTCTCAGGCCAGTACTGGACTCCACAGGAGCCAGTGTTATGAGCTCCTTTTTGACTGGCACTGCTACTTCTTTCCTCTCCTCCCCTTCTTTCCTTCCACTGTATTGAGTGGAGCTTACTCCCAGGTAAGTGTCCATAGGATTGCACTTTAAAAGTAGGATAAGTCTCAAGCAGTATTAAAAGTCCTCTTTAAAACCATGTTTCACTAGGTGCCTGAAAATGTGCCATGTACGGGCCTTTCTGATCATTACAGGAAGGGCATTATGGAGGTTGGCACTGCTGCTGAAAAGGTCTTTCTCCTTGTAGATGCCCGCTATACTTCAGACAGCCCAGGCATCCAATGCACAGCTTCTGATGATGGCTAAAGTGCACAGAGAAGTACATATGGAAGAAGGTGGTCCTTCAAGTACAAATCGTTAGTGACTTGGTTTTACAGGTTAAGACCAGCACCTTGACTTGATCCCAGAAGAAATAGGCAGCTGATTTAAATTAAACAAAACTGGAGTAATGTAAAGTAAAGCTAATGCCAGGCAGCCACATATTGCACCAGCCCCATTTAGAGCATATTACAGTACTTTGTGTGTCTGAAGTATTTTTATTTGCCTTTCAGGATAGTGCTGCCACAGGACTGCAAAACAATTTTAAAAACCAATAAAAATATCAATTTTAAACACTCAGTAATGTGTATGGAGTTGATCAAAGCATAGATAACTGTGAGCAGGTCAGACTTTTCCAGGAATGGACACAGTTGTGAACCAGTTGAAGCTGGTACTCCTTGGGCTTGTAAAAAAAAAAAAATCCAAATCGAGTAGCCCCAGACTGTGAACCTGAGCTTTCAGGGGACTGTAAACCTTGTAGAGGCATTTTTAGATCTCTCAAACCCCCAACCAATAGCATATATCTCATCTGGATTAACCTTGGTTGTTCCAAGTGTCCAATCCCTGATCCCTGATCCAATCCCTGATAGCTACCGAACAGTGATAGCTACCAAACAGGGCTTCCACTACCCTCCCTAATATCTGCTGCAAAGGAGATCTGGGTATCATCAGCATCCAAATCTCCACACAACAGTCAGTGGCTTCATGTAGATATTAAAAAGCTTGCTAAAAAATGGATGTGTTATTTAAAGAGAGGAATTTGTGCTTTCAGCTAAGAAACATTGGTTCAAAATCTAATTCCTCAGCAACAGACCTCAGCACAGTTGAGATTCAAAGAAACCTGTGAATGAGTGGAAAACTTCTCATTTGCCTTTCCAGCAGCAGTTGTGCCACATCAAATGCTGCTCCAGAGTGGGTTCTCAAGCTTTGGGAGTGTATGTATGTGTACAAATGGCTGATGTAGAAAAGAGTGCTGCTTCTTTTAAAGAAAAACATACTTTTGTTTTTAGACTGTGCATGTATTTGTTGTCGCAGATGCCATCTTTGAAGAACGTTCCCTCCTGTGTAAATGTACAAGGGGACATGCCTCTTCTGAGATGGTGCCTGCCAATGGCAGCATTTATAAACAGTTATATTAAACAGAATATGCATCTTAAATTGTATATTAAACATAATTTTATATAATTGTATGTATTAACATAACAGTTATTTTAAAAATATGTTGCCAAATTAATCAACGGTCTCTTTTTAAAATAGCTTTTTAAAGAGTTTAAAATGATTGGTCAAGGTTCCAGCTCTATTTTAAATTTAATTCAAGAAACTTAAAAATGCCTGCAATACTTTCCCTTAAAGACCAGCATGCTTCTCTAGAGCTTAGTTTGAGCCAGGGTTTTGCTCTAGAACTAGCTTTCAATACTTTTCTTTGAACAAATGAATAATAAAAGAAGAAAGTGTTTCTGAGCCATATGCAGTGCACCTCTCCTTCACCACTGCATAACCCCTGGCAAACATTATACATCTGCTTATAGGAGGATGAAACCCAGGTCAGAGAAATTAGTTTCTGGGAAAGTATGTCCCTTTTTTCTTGGAAAACATATCATGATAACTGTTGGTGAATAATGCAATAAAGACTAAATTATATTTTACATTATTCTTTTATAAACTGGTCACTCCTATTACATTTAATAATAACACTGTTCCCAAGACTCTCAGGGCTAAAAATAGCTCTAAACCCACTTCCAGTCACCATGTGGAGGTTCGTCTCTTTTCCCAGCATCACTCTGCAACATTTAGCCACTAGATAGAGCTGAATGTAATAATTTCATCCCGTTACATTTAGCCCCATCAAGTGGCAGAATGCAGTATTGCAATGCTGGGAAGAGAGGAACCTCCACATGACTGGAAGTGGGTCTTTAGAGCTATTTTTTAGCCCTGAGAGCCTTAGAAATGGTGTGGTTTTGCTGTGCCAAGGTAGGAATGCCAATTTTGGCACTTTTTGTTTTTAAATACATTTACATTAGGACTCTGGTATACACAGTGTTTGGTATCTAAGTGGGTTCTGGAATAGAACTCCTGAATATACTGAGGTCCCTCTATACTCTATAATTGAGCTCTCTCTATGATGTGCTTGAATTCAGAGGTGCTGTTTCTCTAATGAAGGGATCTTCTGCATGTGAAAGTGTGTGTTAGAACTTCCAATAAGTTAAAGTGAATTCAAGTGGACACATGAGAACTGCTATATAATTTACTATAGAATTGTGTTCAAACTCTTCCAGAATAGTGGTAGCAACTACCTAGTGTTCACAGTTCTTTAGATCCAGTCAGTTAAGTACTAACCTTAAGCTTAGTTTTATATATGATTAATTTAGTGTCAGTTTACTTATAACTGAATTGGTTTTTTAACTACTGAAAGAAAATTGTATTTCTTTATGTAATCAAGCACATCTTTTCAGTAATTCCTCTCCATATAATACAGTGGTATTCAAACTGGGGCGTCGCAATGCCCCAGCCTGAGGGCCCTGGTCCCTTTCCCCTTAAGGGGCGGGGGCAGCCAGGAGGCAGGGAGGAGGCAGCAGCATGATCCCCAAGATCGCATCGCTCAGGGGGGGCCGCAGGGGCTTAGGTACACTTGCCCAAGCCTCCTGCAGCCTCCCTGGGGTGCGGAGAGCCCTGCGTGACCTTTGTCAGGGCTCCCCAGGTCAGGGAAAGTGAGTGGGGCAATCGCGCCTTGCCTCTGCTAAACCAGAAGCGGAGCGCAATCGCTCCACTTTCCCTTCTTACGGGGCTGCAGGGACTGGGGTTCACCCTCCAGTCCCTGCAGCAGCAGTCTCTGGTTGCGGGGAGCCATGCACGAGCGCCTGCAGGGCTCCCCAGGTCAGGGAAAGTGAGGGTGGAGCGATCGCGCTCCGCTTCTGGCTTTGCGGAGGCAGAGCGTGATCGCTCCTCTCACTTTTCCTGACCTGGGGAGCCCTGCAGGCACTCGTGCACGGCCCCCCGCACCCAGGGACGGCTGCTGCAGGGACTGGAGGGTGCATGCCGGTCCCTGCAGCCCCCTGCTGCTTCCCCCCCCCCCGGCCCCACAAAGATTTACTACAGGTTTCAAACTCCCTGAGAGTTTGAAAACTGCAGATATAATACTTATGCACAGCTCTAGGTATAAACTTTCTTAATAATGCATGTTAATTTTGGAAAATGTTCAGGTGTGATTTGAAATTTTTGACAAAGCAGAATACAAAGTAAAAGTAAGAAATGGCTTCCTACGTATTGTTAACAGAAGTGTTACTACTTTTAAGATAGATGTGATTCTTAGTGATGTACATATTATGTTGCAAATGATTGATAATTTCATCTGCCGTGTGTGTTCTTTTGTACTTTGAATGAAAATTAGATCAGAACTTCCAAGGACAGTTTGGTAAAGCAAACCCTCAGGTTCCTCCTCTGCCTGCTGCTGTTCCTTGGGATCATGGACACCCTGCCCACTTTCCTCTTCTGCGAGGGACGTGGCCTTACAATATGTCTCCAACCTACCTGCAACAGGGAAATGCCAGCTATCCATTGAACAAACCTTTCTACCCTCAAGGTACTAGAGCAACATCTATATGAAGCAACTTGGCTACCTTTCTGTTAATTTTTCATTGATTTTTGTCTGTGGCCCTTAAGTTAAGCAGTGAAATCAAAATCAGTAGTTTGCAGATCTGCATTTAAAAAAATTAGTTGTCTAATACTTGGAACTTTGAACGCAGTTGGACTTCTAAGTAGACATGCTTAGGATCCTGCTATTAGGGAAAGTATTACTAATCAACTTTCTAAATGTGACTTGAATCTTTTGAATTTGTAGAATAACAAACATTAATTTTTCCTTTAGGAATTGTAACTTTTTTATATCAGATCTTTTTTCAGCTAAATCTTGGTCATGAGATCTGTATGAACACAATAAGTAGCGCATCCTTTTCCAAAGGAATAAAGGGACTGCATTGGTTTTGTGTATCAAAAGCTTTACTGTATACTATCAAAAGAAGATGTAGCTTTGATGTAGAATGAAAGAATTCCTCAAGACATTAGTGTGAAACTATTGCTGCAAGTATATCTTACAGTGGTGTCCAATACAACATGACATCAGTCTAAGTGTAGGATTGTTTACTAAGCTATTCACTGTTCAAGAATCAAATTGAAATAGATATTTGTATAATCCAAACCACAATAATTCATGAGCACTTGAGAGCTTCAGACTGTTTCCTTTGCAACACTGCAGAGAATTTAAGACCTGCTGTACAACTTGTATGTTAAATAATGAACTTAGGTAGTATCTACTAAAATATTTGTAACGCATTTTCTTTTAGCTGGCTTACTGATGCAGAACAACCAGCGATTCTCACTTCTGTCTCAAGGACACCCACACTTGAACATGAATTTTATTCAACAGAAAAAATGAAGTTTAATTAAGGGGATGGGAAGAAATCAGGTTCTGGATTTAAACCTTATTGCAACGTGTTTAGATAAAAGATTATTTAAAACTGTTTTTAACTGTATCATTTGTACATAGATATAAAATATAGTTTTTACCAGTATCACAAAAATGTGATACAAATGTCATCTATTTTATTACCCTATTTTTAAGGGAACTGTGTTTTATTTTATCTTGATAAACTGTAAAGAGAGTTTTTAAAATTAAGTTGTTTATTTTCTATTAGCTTTATTCATACTTTGGTTCAGACTTTATATCTATTGTTCTAAAGAGAAATTAGAAAGGGATTTCATGTGTTAAAGATTGTCACTTCTTTACAGAACAATGTAGTGCCAAAAACTTTTAAAAAGGAAAAAAAATAAAACTGCAAAATTAGAAATCATAACCAGAATTTTTTTTCTGTATATGCAATTGAATTCTACTTGGTTACAATTTTAGCCTTTAAGATCTACAGAATATGTGAAATAACTGACCGGACCAACTTTCAGCAATAAAAACAGTAAAGAAGCAGTTCTTCCCGCTTTAAATTCTTCTACACAGCTTCCCTTCAGCCATATACCAAAGAAAGGGTATCTTTGTGAACTTATGCATAGTTGTATGTCTGATGCTTCACAAGCTCCCCCCCATTTCTGTGCTTAGATGGCTGAAACTAGGCAAAGTCTTGCAGGATAAATATAGAACAGTTTGTCACCCTAGAAACCTGTTTTTCTGATATTTCTGCTTTAAGAAGCTAGTGCCAGGACATAGAAACATTCAACTGGAACGTTGTATGTAAGCTGCAATTTTTTTAAAAGTTGCAAAATCTGTTTCCCTTCCCTTACAAAAGTAATTTTTACAATTACTGTTTCTGATTTTCACAGAAACTAACCCCACAGTACATAAACTACTTTGCTTCTGAAGGGGTAGGATGGACTAGAGCAGGGCGGTCCAACTTTTAACAGATGGGGAGGCTGCATGATTCTGGCATCAACCATCAAGTGCACAGGTGCAGCAGCAATTGGCAATGATGTGATTACTTTGGAGAAGAAGCTGGAATGGCATGGAAGGGAGATTGAAAAGCTGCTGAAGCAGGACGGGGTGGTGGCTTGGTGGGACTTTTGAGAGCTGCCAGAAAGGGCCTCATAGGCTGCCTGCAGGCCTCACATTGGACTACCCTGGAACAGAGGCTTACCTACGCCATTGACACTGCTTATCCCAGTACTAGAGCAATATGCTGGAGAAAACAACTGAAACCATTAAATTTGCTTTAAATTACAACTCTAAACTTCTGAAAATTATGTAAATTGCTTTCTCAATGGAATATATCTAAAGGACACATGTATCCTGTAGACTATTCCTAATACACAAAGTTTTTCCACCACAAAAAATACAAGTATGTGCAGGTTCTGCACTCACAAATTCCCTACAGAATTTTTGTTCTGCTAAAATTAGTAGTTACTTAAAAATCAAACCAAACATTGTACAAATCCAAAATAGGCTAGAATTTAATAACAGGTCTCTCAATCAATTTAAATAATTCCTAATCTTGCTCTTCTTGCTGATTCTCTACTGACTTTCAAAATTTTTAGAAACTATTCACCATCTAATAATAATTTCCTAGTACAAAGAACAGATATGAACAGAATGTACATTGAAATAACTTCCTCCTTGAGTTAAACAAAGATCTCCCCCAAAAAGTGTACTCTTATCTGATAGATGAATACAAAAAAATTAACTGCCATTGCAGCTGCTATTCATCTTGCTGTTCCACATCTTTAAAAAAATTCACTCAGATTCTGAACTTTCATTTCATTCATTTCCTCGACGGCTCTTCTTATGGCTCTTTTTAGATCTGAAACAACAAATGCTGATTAGCTGCTTTTCATAAGTAATGTAAGCTGCACATTAATGTACTAATATTTCATGCCCCAGATATTAATCATTGACTACTATTAAAAATAAAAAAGCTATCCTGAATTCATGGTTAGAAGAAAAAGGTGTTAACAGATTGGTAATCCCAATGTTATAAACTTAGTAAGGGGGGGAACATTGAATGAAAATTTGCTACAACTTATCGTAAGGCATAGGTATAAGAAATCTGTACCTTTCTGGAGACTTGGAATGACTGCGGTGTCTATGGCTACGATGATGCCCTGTTGAGAGGCAAAAAACCTTTTTAAATGGTCTGTGTAGATTATTCTAAATTTCAATTCTAAATTCCAAATCACGTAATGCAGAATAGTAAAGAAAGAATGTCAAGTAGTTAATTTTAGTGATATTACATTTTTAAGATTTTCTCCCAAACATCTTAATGGGTGGGTAGAATAATAATGGAGCAGGTAGTCTGTTCGATAACAAGTACACTGTCTCTCTGTAACACTAGAAACTGGAATTTGCAGCTGCTCAGTACTGTAGATACTTGCCTATAAGGGGGGAAATTTCTGGTAATAAATCAAGAGTAAATTGTCTCCTCGCCTGATCTGTGAGGTCACTCGGGTTATCAAGTCTGCTGTTGTAACAGTAGAGATAATGACAGGGTGGTCAATCTCCATGATGACCAGGCTTCAAGGCAAGCTGCAGCCAAAGTTAACCTTTTCACTGCTCCTGAGACAAAAGTAAGCTAGGGCTCAAGGCTTCCATTTAAATCAAACAAGCCTTATTCACTTTTGCAGACCTTGCTGCACCCTTGTTCCATTTTGCAAATGTTTGGCAGACGTCTGGTTTTTTAAACACCAGGATATAATCCTCATTTCCATTTGAAACAAAGTCCAAGGCTACAATACAGTGCACCATTACTTAAGAATAACACCCATGGAAAGCTATGGGGTCTACTTCTGAGTAAACAGAATTGCAATTATGTGTAGCTGCGCTTGCTCACAGTCATTTCTTGTTGCTTGTCTCTCCACTGAATTGAATTGCACAGGCCCAGTTATGTGTTTAAGTTGTATGTTATATATTGAGCTTCTGGCTTAACACACCAGGCACGTTAAGAAGGATTTGATTAATGGTTCTACTGGTATGTTGTTTCCGGTGCTCTTACTCTGATAGTGTTTACAAAAAGGTTGTGAAGACCAGAATTAAAAAGTTAATGAATAAAAATGTATCTTATGATCTTTCATTATATTTTTAATAAATTAGAGTTGTACCATTCTTGGGTAACAATTACTAGGTTATTTTTCAGGATCTGTCTCAAGTAAAATCAGACAAAACTATAATCCCACACCCCTAAGTTTAACACCCCCCCCCCCCAGCTAGATAATGGTCATAGAAAATTCCGTGATTTTTGGCTCAAAACCTGCCCTTGACTTATCTGTGAGATGACTTATACGCGCTTGTCTTTGGTGAGTAACAAATGCCAGATAAACTATACAGAATTCTCTTCCAAAATAGAATTACCTGGAGACTTGGACCTTGACCTGTGGCGTCTTTCCCTAGATCTGCTTCTGTGCCTCCTTGGGCTCTTACTGCGATGCCTTTCTCTGCGTGGTGAGGGACTGTTAAAACACACAAGCTATTTAATATTAATTTTACATCATTTAAAAAAATAAAGGCTGACAATAAAGTAAGTTTTTTACCTTCTCCTCTTTGGAGACCGGCTTCGCCTAAAACAGGAGACAAGGCAAAAAATTAATGTAGGTAAAGGTTACTCTCAACAGTTTCAGAAAATCTAATGTTACATTTAAAGTTTTGTGATAGTTTCTGAAATATTACCTCCTAGGAGATCTGCTTCGGCTTCTTCTGTACCGCAGAGTTGGAGATCTGCGTGGTTTGTCTAGATCCCTGTAGCCTCTTCTCCTATGATCAGGTGAGGGAGCCCTCTCCATCTGAAAATATTGTAAATAAACCATTATGAAAGAACATTTCCTGAATATAATGTGTCTAAAACAAAATAAACTAAGCATCTTCAAAATAAATGCTTGTCCAAGTAAAAAGTTGCAAAACTCAATGGTGTTATTGAGGAATAAAATGAAATGGGCCAGACTTCACTTCAACCCATTTTATGGAAAACTAACAAAAACCTAAATTAAGATGTAAATAGTTATCAGGAATAGTGCAGTCCAGTTTTTAAGCTCATTGTTAACTGAATACCATACAACAGTGGTTCTCAAACATTTTAGCACCAGGACCCATAGCAGTCTATCAGGACCCACCTAGCTTTATGAGGCTAAAAAGAAGTTTCACTCAACCCTCTGTTTTTATCCTTTTTACTGTGGGGGGGGGGGGTCACCTTCTGGAACACTTGTTGAGTTCCATGTTCATCGGATTGGAACCATTCCATAGCCTTGTGTTCTCCTTTACCAGGTCTTTGATAAGAGCCAAAGCATGTTTCTCTACTTGTCAGTTTCGCTTTCCATAGGGCTCAATACATTTTCCTTATCAGCCGAGGAAATAATCATGACCCACCAAAACTTGTGTCATGACCACTGGTGGGTCCAAACCCACAGTTTGGGAACTACTGCCGTACAACAAACTATACCTCATAAGTATATAATTTCCTTTTCCTATGCAAACTAATTTGGAGTAGCAGAGGCTGTTGGGATCAGCACAGTAGAAGTTATACAAACATTCAAACCTTTTCATCCTCCTCTTCCTCATCTTCACTAGACTCCACATCATCCATATCTTCTTCCAAAGCACTAATCCGGGGTTCTAGTTGTTCAGCTTCTTCTAGGACATATCGTTTCTAAAAAAAAAAAACCAATTGCTTATAAATGCAAGTGCAATTAGAAGAGGACAAGAAAACTAAACCATATGTTGCGATTCCAGGCAGTGAAGCTCTTGCTTCTTTAAGTTTGGATTTTGGTCTTTACTTGGTCACATATTAACTGCTGCTACAACCAATTTTTTTCACACCTGGTAGTACAGATGATGGGTTCATATTTCTATCAATAAGAGTGGCTAGCAATGACACACCTGTAGTCTAGGTAAAATGATATCACAAAGACGTTCATCGTGAAGCAGCTGATCAATAAACTCATCCACGTGCATTAGCTCAAACTCTGGAAAAAGAAATTACTGTATTTTAGAAGAGTAGCCATCATTACTAACTTCTATAGCAAATGGGTAGCATTTAGCTTAGTATTTTTTAAAGCCAACTACAGGTCTTGTCTCGTTATCCACTGATTCGGCATCCTCTGATTTGACTCACCACTGATACCGGGGTCCACCTTAAATGCCTTGTAACAAAGAAAAAAGGTGCCAAAATCCCATTTCTACCATTGTGCTATTAAACTGCACCAGTCGCAAGCTTCTGGGGGATTACAGGTAATTTTAAAGACCCACTTCCAGGTTTCTTGCTCTCCATTATCACCCCAGAACGTATCGGTATAGATGCTATACCAGCAGAATGTGATACAGTATCTATACCAATACATTCTGGGAATGACAGTGGAGAGCAACAAACTCGGAAGTGGGTCTTCAAAGCTATTTTTCCACTGATTTGGTATCCACTGATTTTTTTTAATCCACTGAGGGTTCTGGAATCGAACCCCAGAGGATAATGAGGCATGACCTGTATTCTGTTTTCTAAATAAAGAGAACTACTATAGTTCCTAGTAGTTTGCTAAAGTCATGCTTCTTTTTCCTGTTCTCCCCTTCCTCCCAAAAACACATCACTTAAAGATAAGCAGAACAGGGTAGCACTATAACAAATGTAGAAAGCAAACAGCATCCTGTTAATTGAGCTGTAGTTCTTATCTACCAACACATCAGAAGCATTACATAATTCTGTTTTACACCACTGCTTCATACCATCAAACTTCATAAATGCTTCAAGGAGAGCCAACAGAAGTGACTCCTAAATTATAAAGCAAGACTATTTACCTCCATTTCTGTTTTGGCTTTTTATTTTCCGATAATCATTGTACAAGGGTTCCAGGTATTTGTAGCAGTCAATAGCAGTGCCAGTCAGCCTCATATACAATGCACCCAGTAATCTCACATATCTGAAAATTAGCAAGAACATAGAATTAGTCTTCCTAGAAAGGTCATTGCAAACATGAACTCCATGCTATCTCAGACCAGAATTTGAAATCACTATTAGACCCTTAATCTGCTGCTTCTGATACAGTGCACACACAAGATGTGCTTAGTAGATTCTATGTACAAAGAAAAGTTGGAGAGTTACCGCATCAAGAGGATCACCCAAAACTGGATAATACAAAGTTACATGATATAGTGGAAGGATTCTTCCATGCCTCTTGACTTGTATGGTAACAAGAACAGATTAACAAACTAGTAATGAATACAGGTAGTGATCTGGAATATCAGATCACTGGACTCCCAGTGTGATCTGGAATACCAACAGAATATGAGCTGTTACTTTAAAAGTTGCCAGAAACTGGAACACTGGACAAAAGTACTCTTCATGTGTTTATTAATTACAGTATTTTAAGCCATATCAAAAAGCTTTTTCCTTACTTGAAATCTTCGTTCTTTATGAATTCGACAATGATGTCTTTTTCAGGCTGTATCTGCAGCATTTTTAAAGTCAAGCACAAGAATGGTGTAGGCTTGATGTTTCCGCCGTAAACTCCACCAATGTATCTTAGTTCCATAGCTTTATCCACAACCAGTTCAGCTAAAATGGAAAGCATATGAACAAATTGAATGTTATAACTATACCAGTGTTTCTCAACCAGTGGTGCTCGAGGACCCCAGACCTCTGCCACCTGGCAGTGAGAGCAGTAACAAAGCAAGCAGCAATAGGAGATTCGGCTTGACAGACAGAGGTCCAGTGTGCACTTTTTGCGTGCTTGAAAAAGCCCTCCTGGCCACCCTGAGACTCTTACCAGTGTTTGTCACATTGTATCTGGCCTACCAATCCAGAAGTAACTGGTGAAGACATCACCACCAGTTACTTCCAGTGGTACTTCCAATCAGTGGGCCTTGCAAAGTGGTACAGTGGGGAACAAATATTGAGAAATGCTACACTAGACTGTCCACTTGAATTTTCTCAAATCATTCACGTTCAGCAAGTCAAGAAACAAACTGCTTTTACCTAGAAAGAATTTATGATCCAAAGAGATTAGTGTTGGTGGCCTTCGAGCAAAGCCCTGCTGCACTGGGTCCCCCTGGCACTTCCACATCTACATCCTGGTGGTATATTAGGTGCTCCCACTAGCAGGATTCAGGGGTGTGCCTAGTTGAGTAGGCCCTTGCCCTGACCTAAGCCAACTCCAGATGCCACCTCTGGAAGAGATCATGAAACTTGTTTCCCAGGTAAAATGCATATGAACAGGGGCCCAGGTAAATAAGTAGAGAAATCCTGTGTGGTACAATCCCCAAAGATGCTCCCAGTCATAATTTTTCAATTATTTCAAATTTGTTTTATGCCTATATTAATAACAATCAGATTTCCCACAGAGACACTGGTGCAACCTTGGTATCTCCCAGAGCTAGTGTGGAATAGTGCAGCATTTCTCAACATTTGTCCCCTACTGTACCACTTTGCATAGACCACCAATCAGAAATACTACCAGAAGAATCTGGTGATGATGTCATCGCTAGTTATTTCCAGATTGGGAAGCCAGATGCAATGCAACACACACCAGGGTAACACACCAGGGTAACAGGCTCTGAGCAGACAGGAGGGTGTTTTTGAGCATGCAAAAAGCACACACTGAGCTGAGCCTCCTACTGTTGCTTGTCACATTTTATTGCTGCTGTCACTGCTATGCAGTGGGGGTCTGCGGGTCCCACGTGCACCACCAGACACCACCTCAAGTACCACCAGTGCTATAAGAAGCTCTGGCTCAGAAACTATCTGAAAGTAAAAAATCATGAAATCCCCATTCAGTTATGGAGTTCACATTAGAACATAAGAGCCCAGCTGGATCGGGCCCAGGGCCCCTCCTGTGTCTCACAGTGGCCCACCAGGTGCCTCAGGGAGCATCCCAGTGCTCTCCTTTGCATCTGACATTCAGAAGTAGCCTACTTCAAAAGTCAAGAGGTTGCACATACTCAACACGGCTTGTAACCTGTGATGGGCTTTTCCTCCAGAAATTTGTCCAGTTCCCTTTTAAAGGCCCACCACATCCTGTGGCAAGGAGTTCCACAGGCAAAATACACACTGGGCAAAGAACTATTTCCTTTTGTCTGTCCTAACTCGCCTGACACTCAGTTTTAGTGGCTGCCCCCTGCTTCTGTTGTGTGAGGGCAAAGAGCATCCCCCAGTCCACTCTCTCTGTCTCCACATCCTGGGGCAAGGAGTTCCACAGACAACTACACGCTGGGCAAAGAACTGCTTCCTTTTGTCTGTCCCAGTTTTAGGGGCTGCCCCCTGCTTCTGTTGTGTGAGGGCAAAGAGCATCCCCAGTCCACTGTCTCCGCATCCTGTGGCAAGGAGTTCCACAGGCCAGTCACACGCTGGGCAAAGAACTGTTCTCTTTGCCTGTCCCAGTTTTAGGGGCTGCCCCCTGCTTCTGTTGTGTGAGGGCAAAGAGCACCCCCTGTCCACCCCCTGCATAGTTCTGTATGTCCCAATCATGCGCCCCCCCCCCAGCCTCTTTTCTAGACTGAGGAGCCCAGTGCGACTCTGACTTTGCCCTCCCAGGGCGGGTGCCTGCCTGGGAGGAAGCCCCCACCGTCCTCCCCCAAGGACCGGCCCCCAGAAACAGCCCCTCCCGTGGTAGTCGCCCGCAGCGCACCAGTGAGGCCGAAGCACTCCTCCTTCCAGTACTTGGACTCGTAGATGCGCGTGCGGATGATCTTCTCCACCAGGTACTGCGGATTCGTGCCGTGGATGCTGTGCGCGTCCTTCACAGTCCTGTTCGCCATCGCCTCGCCTCCCCGAAAGCGGAGCGCGCTGGCCGCAGGCCAAGAAAGAAAGCGGAACGAACAAGCCGGACCGGTGCAGCGACGGACCAGCTCCCCCACTTCCGCTTAGGCGCCACTTCCGCCCGCCATCTTGGCACCCACCACGCCTTTCGTTTGCCAGGAGTCAAGATGGCGGCGGTAGCGCCTGCCACCGCCTAGTTCCCCGCTTCCGGGGTGGGGCAAGTCCGCTGTGGCGCGAAGTTTCATCCTGACGGGGGGGGGGAGGAGAAGTGATAGCCGCACGCGCTCCTGGTGAGACTCTAACGCTCTAGGCCTCAGGAGGGTGCGGGTCTGGCCCTGTGCGGGAGGGGCAGGAGTGCAGCCTCGGGCAGGTGGGCTGCCAGGTGGCTGGTTCGTGGCGTGGTGGCTGAGGGGGCAGCCTCCCCCAGGAGTGTTGGAGGGCGCGGGGATGGCCCCCTCCCCGTTCTCCTGGTTTGGCTCAAGCCATTTTGTGCTCAACGGTACATATACGCAGCAGGGATCAAATGTGTACACCTGTGGGCTAGCCAGGAAGATTCACTACTGTTCCAGGGAGGCATGGTGGGTGGGGAGGCAGAGCCTCCCCACAGGAGTCCTTCGAAAAGTGCCGCTGTGGGAGACACCCACAACCCACATGTGCTGTGCGTGAGTTGTGGGTGCTTGGGTGCCTCCCACTGCAGCGATGCTTTTTGAAGGACTCCCATGGGGAGGCTCTGCCTCACCTGCCTCCCCACCCACCGCACCTCCCTGGTTCATTTTCATGAAAACCATCATTGAATTCATAAGAATTTTTCACCTTGAATGCCTTTTTTGTCACTACCACATGCTGAAATGGTTGTTTGTGTCTCCTTACAGCAGTCATGAACACAAGAAGCCAGAAGAATCGCAGCTACTTGTGGATTGGAAGAGCAATTGATTTGGACACGCAATTGCAGATATCCCACTACAGGTGTGTCCCCATGGTTCATAAGAAGTACATTGTAGGTACAGACTAATGAACAATAGTGGAAGTGTTTGGCTGAGGTCTGGTTGGTTTATCGAGTGCTGTTTTTGTTGTTCTTCTAGTTTTTATGGTTTCCTTGTATTGGTCCCCTTTTTTTTTATGTTCAGCCTGGAGAAGAGAAGGTTGAGAGAGGATATGATAGTGCTCTTCAAATACCTGAAGGGCTGTCATATGGAATAAGGGACAAATTTGTTCTCATCTGCCTCTGAAAATAGAATTAGATTCAACAGGTACACACTCATGAGAAGAGATTCTGATTGGGTTAGGAAAAAATCCCTGACGGTAAGGGCGGTTTGGCAGTGGAACCGATTGCTGAGGGAGGTGGTGGACTCTGCCTCACTGGAGATCTTCAGACAGAGTCTCAACAAGCACTTTTTGGAGATGCTCTAGGACAGGGGTATCCAAACGTTTTGGCCAGAGGGCCACATCAAATATCTGGCACGGTGTTGGGGGCTGGAAAAAAAATTTAAATATAAAATTTATATAAATAAATTGTAGATGGAACTTAGATGAGTGAATAAATGAATGAATGGGTTCATTCATTCAACCTCTCTGGCCCTTAGACCACCCTCCAGATACAACCAGATCATTGTTCCAGTCATTTCGGCCAAGTGGGCCAGAGGCTTTCAGGGGACAAGAAGCTGGCTGCGGACCAAATAGAGGATGGCCACAGGCCGCATCTGGCCCCTGGGCTGGGATTTGGAGACCCCTGCTCTAGGAGGATTTCCTGCTACAGCCAGGGGATTGGACTAGATGACCTATTAGGCCCCTTCCAACTCTGATTCTGTTACCTGAAAGCACCCTAAAGTCCCTAAAATGGAGTATGAGGCCTGGATGTAGATAAATATTAAAGCTTAATATTTATCTAAAGCTCTGTAAGCTTAAAATACTTCCATGACTCCATGGAAGCTTTTAAAATGACAAGTATATAGTTGTTTGTTACTAAAGTACGTACTAATGTTTTCAATGGAACTTGCTCCCAGGTAAATGTACTTAAGATAGCAGCCACAGGAATTAGATGGGTGTGTGGATTTGAGAAGACTTTGTATAAATGAAAGAGAAGTATATAAGGGCCAATATAATTTCAATGGCATCCCTTAACAAAGTAATGTGGAACGCTTTTATATGCTTTATTTTCTAGGGGACTACATATTCAGCCACAGAAAAATATCTCTGAAATCTGTATTTTTCTTGGAGAGTTTATTTTAATAGAGAATGAGGATACAGATCAGCTCTCTGTGGCAAGGCTCCTAAAACTATATGAAAATGGTAAGCTCAGCTTTCTATATCTTCTATTTGTCATTCTGTGTACATATGACAACTTTTTCAAGTGATAGTTGAAATACTCATCCCATTGGATACTTATTTTGTAAGAAAATGTTGAAGAAGAAATTTGAAATACAGAGAGAATAAGCAATTTTTGTAGGATGATTGTTTTTGTTAAATTATCATATAAAGCTTATAGTACTGAGTCTGTGGCCTAAAAGTTCCTGAGAATACAAAGAAGGTAAAGGTGTTACGGCAATTTAACTCTGAAGTCATAAGTTAAAAACTTATTCAGTATAATTTCCCTACAAAACAATGTGTTAATGTAAACCAGGAAACTTCTACAATCTAGATAACACCTGTAAGAGTACAGTACACTTTGGTGTACACTTGGTTTGGTGTGTGGTTGAGGACTATTGACATTGGTTCCTGTGGCCTAATGATTTTCAGGTTGTTCTGGGGAACCCGAAAGCCTATGTAAGGTTCCTCATTGGAAGGATGAATGGTGGTGGGTAACCATCTCTGAAAAGCATGACTCCCCACAACTGTTAGTCTTTCCTGAAATACCATGTGAAATGTGTCCTTTCAGTTTACACAGGACAATGGTGAATTTCAGCAGGCCTGCCCAGCAGTATGAAATGAGTGTGCACCCAAAGAAAACGTCTGAGAATTTTCTGCAACACTTTGATTTTTGTGTAGATTCTTCAGTAGATTCATTAATATGAAAAGATACCCTGAAGGTAGACAATTTAGTATAGTTATAATAAAGTGTTTTTGCTAATCCAAGTTTTGTTTGTTCCATCCCAGGTGATCAAGAAAAACATGCAGTTGTGCAGTGGTTCTCTCGTATTGGAGAAATACCTCTTGGTCAACGAATGTCTTTGGGAAGAGAGGCTTCTCAGGAGATATTTTTGAATGATAATACTGAATTGGATAGTGACATAATTGTTACATCTATTGTGAATAAAGTCATGGTGCGTGTCTAAACTTTTCACATCTATAAAGGAAAGACAGAAGAACATTTCTCATGAAGTTTTTGAAATTTATAGTGTAGTTTTATAGTGGTGTTAAATACTTGTAATCCTGATGTTTGTTGTTATCCTAACGTTGTTAAATTCTGATGGTGTTAAGTACTTGTAATCCTACTGCAGTTACACTGTTGTTCAACATATTTCAGAAAAAAGTTTATTCCAGATGTTGAGCTGGAATGAACGTAGGAAAGGATATAAATCTTTAAAATATATAAATTATCCTTGCTTTACTGTACAACCCTTGAGTTGCTATGTAGGCACAACAACATGTAGAATTTGAACTTAAGAGTAACCAGTTGAATTGGTACTATTATTGATGTTGTAATTTAACTGACTTTAGCTTCCTTATTGGTATAGTATGAAATACTGATTTCCTACTACGGTTGCACATTAGTAATGTACAGGGCTGCTAATATATCATTGGTAGGCCTGCAGATAACCCTGCCATGCAGTATCTTGAAGAAGTTCAGGCATGGCAAAAGACTATGGCACAGTGGCAAAGGGATGCTTTGCATTCAGAAGGCCCCAGTTTCAATCTCTGGCATCTACAGGCAGAGTGAATGAAAAACTTTCTACCTAAAACCCTGGAAAGTCACTACTAGATTGTGAACAATACTGACTTAGGTAGACCAATGGTCTGATTCAGTAGAAGGCAGCATGCTGTGATCCAGGAATCAAAATCTTACCCAAACTCTGTATTGGTGTAGCATAATCTCCGTAAAATGGGCAAACTGGGTTCTGTTGTCCCATTTGATAGATTTAGAACACCGTTTGAACTACAGGATTGCTGGCTGCTTGTTTGTCTGCTGTAGTTAACAAGAGACTATTAGGATTCTCAGATTTATTCTAGGCTGTTACATCTAATTGTAATGGTACTTACAAATGTGTTTGGCTTGTTCAATATCTATTGAACAACCTATTTGTTGAGCAACAGCTGGTGCACATAATACATCAACAATGTCTAGTTTATCATATAAGTCAGTTAGGTGGCAGATACTTTACATTCATGTTAGTTATTTATAATGTAAGTACATTATAAAACCACATCCGGCAACCACCATTTTGAAGAGGTATTCCGCCTTTTCTCTTGCACTGGAGCAAATGGCTGTTGCATAAGTTGTCCAAAAATAGAGAGCTTTTTCATTTGGAACTATTTTCTTTATATGCAGGTATAGTTTGTGTGATAAGAATCATATAATTATATCAATTATTGAACTGAGTGACATCTCTGATAACTGATAGAATGACAAATCCAGAAAGAGAATTCCAAAAATGGGAGTCTATATTTTCATTGTGAATATGGATTATGCTTTGAATATTAGTTTGTTCAGAAGATTAACAGTTTGAATCTTGTTCAACTTTGTGTGACCTCAGGGATATTGGAAAACTTTTCTCATGTTTTGGGTATACTTTAAACAAAACTATGGAAATCTAAGAAGTTTAATAGCATTGAAGATTAAGTTACCATTTTGATTGTAACAAACCATGAAGCATAAACCTCATCTAACCTACTTTACCAGAACAATCTTTTGCTACTTTATAACTTGTATTTTTAGGTTATTCCTCTGTCTTCGGGTGAAGCATTGCCTGCTATGTCAAAGGATGAACAAATATTCTTTGTTCGGGAATCCTGGAATGGGAAAAAGTTCAGGTCACTGTCTCCTACTGTGTTGGCAGAGTTGAAAGGCTCTGTGAAAATGAAGAGTAATGTCGTGAATTTTGCAACAGAGTACCACTCAACTCCCTCAAGCACCATTTGCTCTTTAGAAGTAGAGATGGGCAGGATCACTCGGAGTACCAGAAAAAACAAGAATGCAGTAGATATAGAATCAAGACACTCAACTTCCAAGTCTTCTGTGTCTAAAGAGAGACATTCCCAACGAATGGCCAATGGCATTGTCACTCCAGGAGCCAAGAAAAAATTACAGCTAAATAGTATGTATACAATGAATTTTGAACACAGATATTGAGAACATTGTCAACTGATAGTATGTGATTTGATAGTCACTCTGATGGCTCTAATCAGTGGTTCCCAAACTGGTGGGTTATGACCACCAGCCAGGGAAGCACTCGTCCCTGGCCCCTTAAAGGGTAGGTTGGGAGGGGATGGCTGTGACGCAATCCCAAGGATCGTGCCACTATCTGGGACAGAAGGGTTTTTTTACTTAAGCAAGCGCCAGCCTCGGGGAGGGGGTATGCAGAAAGCCCTGCGGGTGCCTCTGCAGTGCTCCCCAAGCCTCAGAATGACTAAAAATAGTGATCAGAACCCACTTCCAGTCTTGCAATCTAAAACCTGAAATGGGTTCCAATCACTGTTTTTAGTCATTCTGAGGCTTGGTAAGCCCTGCAGGGGCTCCGCTGGGCTTCCCGCACCCCCCCTCCCTGAGGCTGGTGCGTTAGGTACGTTTAAAAAAAAACACAAACCCTTGTCTCTGGCAGCAGCACAATCCGGGGGTTGCGTTGCTGCCATCACTGTCCCTGCAAAAACTTACTATTCTAGATGACTTACCAAGTATTGAAAAAGATAATTTTATGAATAACTGTTGCAAGACAGTCATTTGGATACTATGATCTTGCACCTGGGACTTTTCTTTTCAGACTACAACTTTGTAGCTCTGTTCAGTGGGTTCTGCTCTGTACACAGTTTTTTCAGTAGGAGTAGTAGAACAATTTCCACTGGAGGACTTCATGTGATTACAACATTACACTCTTTGTCCTGCTGTCTTTAGTGGTCTATTGCTCACCTAGGATGAGCTCAATCTGAACATCTATTTTCAAAAAACACATTGATAGGTTGACCTAAAGCCCAATTTACCCCAGTTTAGCACAGTACATATAGTTCTAACAGTGGAGACACTAGTAATAGTGGCTTATGTCATTTATAGATAAAACTACTTTTGACTATTGGGTCACGTTAGATTATCTTCTAGGACTCCTGTATTTACACAGAGAACTTCTTTAAAAATTTGAAGAAATACAAATGTTTGGAACTTTTATTCCTTTTCTGTAAAATTTTGAAAAGCTGTGCTGTTTAAGGAGCTGAACTCTGTCTTTCCATTTTATTTGTTGGACATGCAACTAGTAATATCAAGGTTACTTTGATAGACTATGCAAGTAAAAAAAGAGTGCATTTAGTCTATCAAATGCAACAGAGCATTTTATGTGTCCTTCCTGGCTGCAAACTCTGTTTGGTGTTTGAAAATGACCTGAGCTGAGAAATAACTACTTGGTAGACAATCTTGCATATGTGAGTTCAAAACTGATTGTTACAAGACAAACCATACTAAAAATCCATTGGTATTTGATACTTTTGGGTTTTAGGTCCTACAAAATCTTCCAGAACTACAATGACAGCAGAAGATGTTATTGGGCTTCTAGACTATGATTCCGATGAGCCTCAGGACCGATCCATTCTTAAACGAAAAGTTACTTTCACTGGCAATAAAAGCTCTCCTCCTAAAATAACATGTGCTGCAGATGAGGAAGATCTTTCCCTGGATATCAAGCCATTGGGAGACGAGAGAAGAAATACTTCTCTGTTATCTTCTTGCAAGATGAACCAAAGTTCCAGTCTGAAAACCAGGAGTTCTGCTGTGAAGGAGAGTGCAACAGAGTAGGTGTTTCAAACCCTTAAGTGTGGTCATCTGTGCCACATTATATATTGTCTGCATTCTAGTTAAAATAATTTCTGTTGAATCAAGAGATCCTCAAAATTTCTGGATGGAAGCCTTCAGAGTCAATAATTTGTATTGTGAGAATAAATATGTATACTAGAATGCATCTTGATCTTTTAAAAAATATCTAGGTTATCTTAGTGTTTTACTTATGCAGGACATTTATTTAATTATACTACCATTTAGAATTTTTCCCCCAAGGTAGAGTGCTAGAAAAGGACACAAGTTCCTGGCTGAGAAAAGAGAGGATTTCCTTAATATGTTACACCTGAAAGCTAGGAACTACTTTAAAATCTGTCTCCCTTCCCAGAATGATGAAAAATACAAAATGAAGTTATTAAGAGTTTCACCTATGATATTTTCCTTATTGGCCCAACTTCTGTTTAAATGACTGGAAGCCTTACAAAGCAAAAAGTTTTCTCATTTCCCAGATTACTACTATTGACTAGAGTTCCCAGAACTGCACAACTATGTCAACACCCAAAAAGGGCTTTGAGCTTATATTTCTTGAGGTATGCCTCTTTAAGGCGGAGTCCAATCCTATGCATTGCTGCTGCATCTGTACTGGAAAACTTGATAGGATTGGGCCCTTAGACTTTCAAAAGTAGTGGGTTATCTGACACAGGGCTCTGCTGTTTAGAGGGTGGTGGACATGTAACCACCTCCTTTCCCCCAATGGACATAAGCTGTTGAACATGTTTAAAGTAGCTCTTTGGAATACTGGCCAGTAGACTTTATAGATTTGAATTATAGTTCTTGAAGAATAATATAAAACCTTCCTTGATACTGAAGAGCCAGTGTGTCTCACTTGCTGAATTTAATTCTAAAACCTCTGCCTCACAAAACCTTTTATACATTGGCTTGTCCATGTGCATTGTATACCTGACCTTCATAAGGTGCTAATTCTTCAGAAAGATTCTACAATAAGAATTTATGGAAAGTAAACACTTCATGTGTCATTCTTTCTCTAGTCCAGTTGAACAGGAATCTGAAGCCAGGATTCCAGCCCTGACGCCTCGTTCTCGCAGAAAATGTGCACTGGTGACTGCTCATCGCATTGCAAAACAGCTTAGGTGAGAATGTCTAGTGTTTTAAATAGGAAAAAAAATTGATCCAATGTATTTTTGTCTCTGCATAGTAAAATGTGAAGTCTGCATACACTTGGAGCAGCCTAGAAGAGATAAGAAATGCATCATCACATCTCTGTGTGCAAGTAAATACAGTCTTGTAAGAGGCGAAATGATAACACTTGTATAAATAGTGTCTTGAAATGTTTGTAGCTGCATTTGAATTCAGCATATGAAAGAGTAATCAAAGATTTACTCCACCTCAGTCTATCTAATCACATGATGAAGCTGTCATATCAATTTGTGTAAAAGCATCTTCATTTAGTCGTCTGTGTTTTATCACACTCTAGCATGACCCTAACCCATATTCTCAATATTATAAGCACTTTTCAGTATGGGACACAGTTGAAAGGAAGTTAAACCTGCACCTCATCCCAAACATTGCATCCCTTTACAGACCTCTATGTAAGTGATTAACTTGTTCACTGTGAAAGGAAAAAAGTAGAAATGCTGGATTTCAGAGGATTGTTGCCTGCAGCCCTGGACACTGGGTGATCCAGCATCTACTAATGCAGTGGTTCTCAAACTTTGAGGGAGCTTGACTCCCTCAGTATGTCTGGGAGGGGGAAGGGGAGGGGCAGGGAAGCAATCTCCAGGATCGCATCCCTAAGGGGGGCAAAGGAGGGTTGCTTTCACTTATTTGTACTCAGTGAGGGCTGCTGGAAGCTGCAGGCCGTGCAGGGAGCCCAGCACAACCCTCTGCAGGGCTCCCTGAGGCTTGGAATCTTGAAATGGAGTGATTGCAGTGCACCTTCTGCAAACAGGAAGTGCTTTGCGATTGCTTTATTTCAAGATTCCGAATCTCAGGGAGCCCTGTGGAGGCCTGTGCTGGGCTCCCCACACCTCCTGCAGCCCCCAGCAACCCTACCAACATTAGTGAAAGCACCCCCCTTCCCCCCCTTAGAGACGCAATCCTGGGGATCACTTCCCTGCCTCTCATCTTCCTCGCCCCTTAAAGGGATGGGGGAAGTGTTACATGAACTGGTGAGTTGTGACCCACCAGTTTGAGAACCACTGTACTAAAGTGTTCTTCATGGTAGAGAATGTGCTATCTCTATTCAAGACTAGTTGTGACTCTCATGCTTGCGCATTCGGAGCTCCACAAGTTTTTGCTTGGCTTATTAACCAAGGTCTAGTTTGTAATTGGCACTGATTTTTCCCCTTCTCCAACTTATCTGTACTTGCTAAAGAACTTGGGTTAGCGAAGGAGTTTTCTTGCATAATACTGTGCACTGTAAGAGGCAAAAATAGTGCTTTTTCTGCCTAATGGATCAGCAGCATAACATGAGAAATTCCTTTTCTTTTTCCTAGTTATTAAGTAGTGATAAGAACATAAGAACATAAGAACAGCCCCACTGGATCAGGCCATAGGCCCATCTAGTCCAGCTTCCTGTATCTCACAGCGGCCCACCAAATGCCCCAGGGAGCACACCAGATAACAAGAGACCTCATCCTGGTGCTCTCCCCTACATCTGGCATTCTGACTTAACCCATTCCTAAAATCAGGAGGTTGCGCATACACATCATGGCTTGTACCCCATAATGGATTTTTCCTCCAGAAACTCGTCCAATCCCCTTTTAAAGGCGTCTAGGCTAGACGCCAGCACCACATCCTGTGGCAAGGAGTTCCACAGACCGACCACGCGCTGAGTAAAGAAATATTTTCTTTTGTCTGTCCTAACCCGCCCAACACTCAATTTTAGTGGATGTCCCCTGGTTCTGGTATTATGTGAGAGTGTAAAGAGCATCTCCCTATCCACTCTGTCCATCCCCTGCATAATTTTGTATGTCTCAATCATGTCCCCCCTCAAGCGTCTCTTTTCTAGGCTGAAGAGGCCCAAACGCCGTAGCCTTTCCTCATAAGGAAGGTGCCCCAGCCCCGTAATCATCTTAGTTGCTCTCTTTTGCACCTTTTCCATTTCCACTATGTCTTTTTTGAGATGCGGCGACCAGAACTGGACACAATATTCCAGGTGTGGCCTTACCATAGATTTGTACAACGGCATTATAATACTAACCGTTTTGTTCTCAATACCCTTCCTAATGATCCCAAGCATAGAATTGGCCTTCTTCACTGCCATCGCACATTGGGTCGACACTTTCATCGACCTGTGCACCACCATCCCAAGATCTCTCTCCTGATCTGTCACAGACAGCTCAGAACCCATCAGCCTATATCTAAAGTTTTGATTTTTTGCCCCAATGTGCATGACTTTACACTTACTGACATTGAAGCGCATCTGCCATTTTGCTGCCCATTCTGCCAGTCTGGAGAGATCCTTCTGGAGCTCCTCACAATCACTTCTGGTCTTTACCACTCAGAAAAGTTTGGTGTCGTCTGCAAACTTAGCCACTTCACTGCTCAACCCTGTCTCCAGGTCATTTATGAAGAGGTTGAAAAGCACCGGTCCCAGGACAGATCCTTGGGGCACACCGCTTTTCACCTCTCTCCATTGTGAAAATTGCCCATTGACACCCACTCTCTGCTTCCTGGCCTCCAACCAGTTCTCAATCCACGAGAGGACCTGTCCTCTAATTCCCTGACTGTGGAGTTTTTTCAGTAGCCTTTGGTGAGGGACCGTGTCAAACGCCTTCTGAAAGTCCAGATATATAATGTCCACGGGTTCTCCCGCATCCACATGCCTGTTGACCTTTTCAAAGAATTCTATAAGGTTTGTGAGGCAAGACTTACCCTTACAGAAGCCATGCTGACTCTCCCTCAGCAAGGCCTGTTCGTCTATGTGTTTTGAGATCCTATCTTTGATGAGGCATTCCACCATCTTACCCGGTATGGATGTTAGGCTGACCGGCCTATAGTTTCCCGGGTCCCCCCTCTTTCCCTTTTTAAAAATAGGCGTGACATTTGCTATCCTCCAATCTTCTGGCACTGTGGCCGTTTTGAGGGACAAGTTGCATACCTTAGTCAAGAGATCTGCAACTTCATTCTTCAATTCCTTAATAACCCTTGGGTGTATGCCATCAGGGCCCGGTGACTTATTGATCTTTAATTTATCAATGAGGTCTGAAACATCTTCTCTTTTAACCTCTATCTGACTTAACTCCTCGGTTAGGAGGGGCCGTTCGGGCAGCGGTATCTGCCCGAGGTCTTCTGCTGTGAAGACAGATGCAAAGAACTCATTTAATTTCTCTGCCATCTCTAAGTCTCCTTTTATCTCCCCTTTCCCTCCCTCACCATCCAGAGGGCCAACCGCTTCTCTGGCAGGTTTCCTGCTTCTAACATATTTGAAGAAGCTTTTATTATTCCCCTTAATGTTGCTGGCCATGCGTTCCTCATAGTCTCGCTTGGCCTCCCCTATCACCTTCTTACATTTCTTTTGCCACAGTTTATGTTCCTTTTTATTCTCTTCATTAGGGCAAGACTTCCATTTACGGAAGGAAGCTTCCTTGCCCTTCACAGCCTCTCTAACTTGGCTGGTTAGCCATGCGGGCACTCTCCTGGATTTAGTGGAACCCTTCTTTCTTTGCGGTATACACCTCTGCTGGGCCTCTATTACTGTTGTTTTAAGCAGCCTCCATGCACTCTGGAGAGACTGGACTCTTTTTACCCTCCCTTTCAACCTCCTTCTAACCAGCCTCCTCATTTGAGGGAAGTCCGCCCGTCGGAAGTCAAGGGTTTTTGTTAGAGATTTGCCTGGTATTCTTCCCCCAACGTGCACGTCAAAACGGATCGCAGCATGATCACTGTTCCCCAATGGCTCAGTAACGTTTACATCTCTAACCAGGTCCTGCGTACCGCACAAAATTAAATCCAGAGTCACCTGTCCTCTGGTGGGCTCCGTGACTAGCTGATCTAAGCCACAGTCATTTAGCACGTCAAGAAATCCGGTTTCCTTATCGTGACCAGAACACAAATTGACCCAGTCAATATGAGGATAATTGAAGTCCCCCATGATTACAACCCTGTCCTTCCTTGTCACCTCCCTGATCTGTTTCCTCATTTCAAGGTCCCCATCAGATTTCTGGTCTGGAGGACGATAGCACGCCCCCAGTATTACATTGCTGCACAAGCCTGGTAATTTAACCCACAGAGATTCTACGGTGGAGTCGGACCCACCTTCAATCTCTACTTTGCTGGATTCTATCCCTTCCTTAACATAAAGGGCCACCCCACCTTCAACACGCCCCTGCCTGTCCCTCCTGTAGAGTTTATAGCCCGGGATTGCGGTATCCCACTGATTCTCCGCATTCCACCAGGTTTCCGTTATGCCCACTATGTCAATATTTTCCCTTGTCACCAGACATTCAAGTTCTCCCACCTTTGCTCGTAGACTTTGGGCATTCGCATAAAAGCATTTATACACGGAATGCCCCAGGATGGGCTGCTTATTCGCTCCTTTGTCCCCGCATCCTCTCATTGTGCCAAACCGTCTATCACATCCCATCACCCTACCTTTCCCAATTTCTTCTCCTACCCTGCCTTTGTCTTGTTGTTCTCTAACCTCCCCATCCTCATCCCATAGGGATGAGGAGTCCCGAACCGGATGCCCCTCGGCTCCTGTCGGCCTTCCCCCAGGGATCAGTTTAAAAGCTGCTCTGCCAGCTTTTTAATGTTATGCGCCAGCAGTCTGGTTCCATTCTGGTTCAAATGGAGCCCGTCCCTCTTGTACAGGCCCCGCTTGTCCCAAAACGTTCCCCAGTGCCTAACGAATCTAAACCCCTCCTCCCTACACCACCACCATGAGGGAGTTTTGTTGCTGAGCAGAAGAAGCAAGCCCAAGGAGACACTTGCTTAGGTTTTATGCACTGCATAGGCCCTCTTTCTACATGCCCCTGACTTATCATGATGGTAGACATGTACATTGATATGTAATTAAAGCAAGCTGTAATAACAGCAAAAAACCTTGTTAAGTTTCCCATTTAAGTAAAGAGTGTCTTAGAAACAAAGACAAATTGTACAAGTGCTTCATGTTTTAAACACAAGCTGAGCTGTCATGCATTTGGTATGATCAGAGCCTAATAACTTCCCTTGTATAACAAATAGATCTCTGCTTTCAAGTGCCTGTGTTAACAGAAGTGGCATTTTGTATATATCAAAAGTGTGTATTCAGTGTGTTGCAACTGGAGTCCTGCAGGCATAATGTGTGCCAGTGCAAGGCTTCTTTCCCTGCGCCTTTTTCCAACTGAAGGTCCCCGAACCTCCCAGAAAAGCCGTTGCTGAGGGACAATGAAATGGGATACGGCACTGGCAAGGAGGGGAAATAACCAGAACCATGAGCAGGGCTGCTAGCAGATGTACTTCTCTGAGGGTGCCTTCTGGTCTTGCAGTGATACTCTAGATGTGAGTTAGGTGAACATGGCGTACAGCAGCTGTAAAATGTATAGTTACCAACATTTTCATTAATACATAAAGTTCTGACTGCACATGATTGATGATTGCCATGACAGAAACTAGATTTTGCTTGTCCTACATGAACTAGGAGTAACTAGAGGCTGTACCAGTGTGCATTTCTTGCTCATATGATAAGTAAACAATGTTGTAGCATCCTTATTTTAAAAACCAGCTTGTCAAGATAAAGTATCATGATAAACATATTGCTCTTTTGGGGACCAATACAGTCAGTCATAACCAAAACATTTTCTATTATTAAAAGGAAGCTATGTTCCAATACTACATAATTCATGTATTTCCCCCCATAGTATGTTAGATTCAGCTAGAGAGGTTGACGAAGACACAAATTTCTTGCCTCTCGTGGAGAGTTCTGACTCCAGTAGTAGCGATGAAGAAGATGCTAAGTTACTCCATACACCCAAGAGACATGCAAGGGCCACTCCAAAAACCTCAGGGAAGCCACCTGCGCATACTCCTGCCAAGAATCCAATCAAAACTGTAAGAGTTTGCAATGGTTTCTAAACATTGTAGTTTATCGCTTTGAATGGAGATTGTACGTGCATAAAATGTGTCTTGTTCAGAAACTTTGATGCTTAATAGTTCAGTGTAGTTACTGGGGAAGTCTGAGAAGAAAGCATGGTGACTCTGTCAGGAGCTGTATAACAACATTCAAATGTGTGCATTGTTCTCTGCTTCATATTTCTTTGCTGGTAGAAAGCAGAATCATTTGGTTTTCATTTTAACTCTAGGTTTCTGGGGTGGGGTTCTAGAAGGGAAAACAAGATGGGAACAATACATGGGCAACCGATTATTCGGACTCATTTTAGCCTAGTTTCCATCATGACTAAACAGCTTTGATTGATGTAACCCTTATGAATTTCCTCACTAGTTAAGATTGAAGAGTATCCCACCATTTCAGAGCTTTGATTGGTGGGGAGAGAAGTCCTTCTCAGTAATGACTCTCAGGGCATAGAACGTGTGCGTTTATGATTTTAATTTTTGCTCTGCCTGCGCAAGGCGCCTCTTTCCAGTTTTGATTTATTTATTTTACCTCTGTAACACTCTGTGCCATGTGCCTTCTTGGTCAAGTGCCCCAGAGCTTTTTTTTGTTCTTACACTTTGATACTGAGTTTTTTTAAGTAGACAAAAACATTTTAGATTTTCAAACCTTGATGAACAGTTAAGTTGAACTGAATACATCTTAGTTTGTAAATATCTTAAATTAATAGGTGACCAATTTTGTAAATGAACAAATTTTATTGAACAAATTTTAGAGACAAGAAACCCCCTCCTATCAAGAGGGGCTAGCAACCCACTTGAAACTGATAAACATCTATATATTACTAATTTTCCAGCCTAACCATCATCATTTTCTTCAATCATAACATGAAAAGTAAGCAAGTGACTAAAAATTCATCAGAATAAGCCTTATTTGTAGCATTTTAATTTATTGTGATATTTTGCCACATCTTAATAGACAATATCTTTGTACTTCCACATTTTGCTACCATCTGAAGTTTAACTGCAGGCAGGGTAACCATATATAATGGAGGGCAAAGTGCCTATTTCTTTATCCATTGTACAGAAAAGGAAATTCTGGCAGGTGAAACTCAACATGGGAGAGTTTAAAAAGCTGCACTTGCCAAAATTCCCTCTTCTATACAATGGTTAAAGATATAGGTATTCTTTTCTCCTTTGTAGCTGGTCACCCTGACCTTAGGAAGGAAGAAAATAATTAGGCTTGAACTGGTTTTGGGAAGCTTGGTATATGTAGGTAGAATGACCTAGGTAGACTTGTATCTTATGCATAAGCATTTCAGAATCAATTGAGCTGCTGCTTTAAATTCAGTACAATGCAAAATGCTGAATTTCTAAGTTTGATTTTTCTGCAGCCTGAATCAAGGACTCCTAGAACTCCACATAAGGCTACCCCCAGAATTCGCAGCCGGAGTCAAACAGCACAGAAGCCAACTAATGTGCTAGAAGAGGCTAGACTAAGGTAAAGTGAGAAGTTCTTGATATTTAACAGAAGTGAGACACACAAAGCATGGTGGTGTGGGTGTTGACCAGGTGCAGTGCTGACTGAGGGCCCAGCTAGCAGATCCCTGAAGTTGCCTGCAGGCAGCATTGGTGGTGCAAGTCATTTGGCTAAGTTACTCACGCTGTTGCTGCTTTCTCCTGCCCCCCTTCACAAGGCCCTTGTAGTGATAAGGAAGCCCATTTTCCTGAGAGCAGGACAAGAGATCTTTTATGCATTAGTGATGAGTGTTGCCTCCTTCTTCTTGGGTTTGTGTTTGCAATGAGGACACTTTTAAAATTTAACTTCATTATTTAGGCTAAATGTTGTCTTTTTAATTGTAGATTTGTAGCTAATACTTCAGAATGTCTGCTATATTTATAAATAAGTCTTCCTAAAAATGAGTTATCTTTGGCAGTTTAATTGGCTGTTAAGGGTTTTCATAACCTTTCTTTCCTCTTTTGCGTAAATCAAGACTGCATGTTTCTGCTGTCCCAGAGTCTTTGCCCTGCCGTGAAAAGGAATTCCAGGATATCTATAACTTCATAGAAAGCAAACTCATTGATGGCACAGGCGGGTGAGTGTTGTATTTATTTGTTTTTTGAATTGGGTTAGGCGAGAAGCAGCAGCAACATGCTATGGCTTCATTAAAAAGGATAGCGTTGAAGAAGCCCAGATTTTCTGTATCTGCCAGCTCAGTGATACCAAATGTATTTTTTCATTCAGAAGTGATTTATGTCTAGCTCTCTGAAGTGTGTAATAATCATACTAAATTTATTTTTATAGCACTGTGTTTTGAGGCCACAACTGTGTGGTTTTCATATATGTATATTTTTAAACAGATACATGTGGTTTTGTCTTTGTAGAAAATGTTGACAGCAGCTGGTCAAATGGGTTGTGCTTATTGAGTTCTTCAGGAGCTCAAACAGAGCGAGAGAGACTATTATCTCCACTGAGAAAAGAAAATGAATTGTTTTTATAAGGGAGACATTGGGTTGTATCCTAAGAAAGTTAGTGATGCCTAAGCACTATTGAAATTGATGTGACAAGTCTCAGTAATTGCAATGTGGTATAAGAATCCTGATTTTTTTTTTAAAGGATAACAGCCTATAAGCAGTGGTTCCCAAACTTTTAAGCACTGGAACGCACTTGAAAACAACACTCTATCAGGACCCACCTAGGTTTACGAGACTTTAAAAAAGGAGATCTAGAAAGACATTATTTATTTACAATAACCCCCCCCCCCCCAAAAGATGCTCAGATATTTATCTCTCCATATTTACACATGCTTGCAAACTAAGGAGCTCAATTTGCAAGGAGCTGAGCTCTTCACAAGGCAATTAGCAGCTATATGATTTTTGAATAGCCTCAGGATTTGGGGCAATTAGTTATCTGATCTTGCCATCAACTGTGTTTTCCTTGGAGGCTCTGCTCAGCTGCTATGGGACCCTCCAAAAATTGGATTTCGACTCACAGTTTGGGATCTACTGGCCTATAGAATTCAATAGTTCTTGTTTGTACAGTAGGTACTTGCTCATACAGTATACAATATTGTCTGTTTTAGGTGCATGTACATTTCCGGAGTTCCTGGAACAGGCAAAACAGCAACAGTTCATGAGGCTATACGTTGTCTCCACCAAGAGACAGAAAACAATGAGCTGCCATCTTTTCAGTTCATAGAGATAAATGGCATGAAGTTGACTGACCCACACCAAGCTTATGTGCAGATTTTGAAGGTGAGTAAATGTTTTGTATGTTTTCATGCCTGAAAAGGGGTTGGGCAAGAAATATTTAGATTTTTAAAGCAAATAACCACTTACAACTGCTCTAATATACAGGTTATATACCTGTCTAACCTTGTAGATGAGAAGTAATAAAGTAGAGTATAACTGAATGGACTGAAATTCTGTTAAGACTGTAATGTCGCAAAAGTTCCTTAGAGCTGCAATCCTGTTCATAGTTACATGGGAGTAAATTCCATTGAGCACAGTGGGATTTACTTCCAAATAAACATGCATGATATTGGGCTGCAAATGAATAAATACATAACAGTATTGTTGCTGAAGAAACATCATACTCAAGAACCAAGGAATGCCATCCCTCTCACTTTTGTTTGGGAAAAGCAAGAGCCAATGGGAGAGCCATCTCTGAGATGCCACATTACATCAAAAAGGAAACAGTGTTTTGCCTTTGAATTCCTCTTTCTGCAATAATTGTGTGAAAGTGGAGCACAAGAGCCTTGACCTGTGATAGTGGAGTAAGAAAAGAAATGATCTTTACATTATTTTTTAGTTTTTTCCTAGCCTCTGTCTGTTAAACTCTGTCACTCCAAACTGTGTATATGTATGTAGTATAACTATGAAACAGTCACACTTGAATCATAGTGTGAATCTTTTAACATATGCTGTCTACAGAAGTGGAAATAAAGAAGGTGTACTTTGTGGAGCAGATTGTTACAGTTTTGATTCTTACCATGCATATCTTAACCATATTCTGTTTCATTCCATTAAGTTACTGACGGGCCAAAAGGCAACGGCCACCCATGCGGCTGTGCTGCTGGAAAAAATGTTTGGAAAGCCTGGATCTGAAAGGAAAACTGTAGTGCTCATAGTGGATGAGGTAAAGTGGGAGACTGTAGACATCTGAGTTTTTGACCCATAAAATTACAGGGATACCTTGTGACCGTTTGGTGTCATTACCAAGTTTGGGCACATTTTTCAGGATTAATTGGGATTCAGCAATCGGACAGGTTGCCTATTATGCATGACAAAATAGAAGGGTGCAGTAAAAGAAGCGTTCCTAGTTTGAAGAGTTGATTATACGTACACTGGGTAAAGAAATAATTGAAAAATGTACATATGGACGCGGGATACTTTGGTTAATTCTATAGACTCTTATGGGTCCATTTTAGGAGAGAACAATAACTTGTTCAAGGCTTTGCAAGTCTATGCACAGCTATGATTGAAGCCAGATCTTCTGCATTTTTAAGAGCATTTTTCATTTCTTGTAATTGTTGTCTTTTTATTTTTTTACCTAGCTGGACCTCTTGTGGACTCGTAAACAAAATGTGATGTATAATCTCTTTGACTGGCCAACCCAGAAACATGCCAAGTTAATAGTTTTGGCCATTGCCAATACCATGGATTTGCCAGAGAGAATCATGATGAACAGAGTAGCAAGCAGGCTGGTATGTCCTTACAGTTTTATTACTGTGGTTATTATCTAGAAATCTGCATATTCAAGTATCAGAGCATTGATGCATCTCCCTAGATGTTCAGTGGGATCATCCATTTATTTGTAATTAATTCAGACCTTATTGTGGTGTGGTTTGTTTCCACTCTAGGAGAATCCAAAATGAAAAGCCTGTACGTGTGCTTAACCCATGTCTGCCCAGCACACAGGTGTACACATTTGATCCCTGTTGCGTATACGCAACGTTGGGAAGAAATGGCTTAAGCTGCCAGTTACAACCATTATGATTAATTCCTAATGGACATGTCACTCCAGGGAGTTATGACTGAATTATGACAAATTCTATATAGATAACCATTACTTGCCCATTAGAACCACAATGGTGTGTGGTTGGTTTATTGCATTTTTCTGAAGAACTGAGAAGTTCTGATAGCTGATGGAAATTGATTTCAAATACAGGAATGTCTGTTTCATGAAGCTGTGTTTTGGGGGATATGCATAAATTCTGAAAAAGTTAGTAGGAAAATGTATGACACTAAGGGCACAATCCGAACCCCTTATGTCAGTGCTTTCCAGCACTGACATAAGGGCAATACAGCTCTGAGGTAAGGAAACAAACATTCCCTTACTTTGAGGAGGCCTCCAGGAGTGACACCCAAATGCAGGATGCAGCACACGTCCCATTGGCACCGCTATGCCAGTGCTGGAAGGCACTGACATAAGGGGTTAGGATTGCGCCCTAAATCTTTTTGATGGCTTTAGGTACAACAGAAAAAAAGTATTTTGGTTGCCAAGTCTTAGCTGAAGAACTTAATCTAGTTCCTGTCTTGTGTATAATAGCTGAAAACATTAAGTCACTGAAGTTGCTGTATTTGCACTCAAGAGGTGCTTTCGCAACATACAGCTGCTTGTAACTAAGCGTAGGTTTTAGATATTTGTCATAAAAATTTTCCAGCACTGAGGCACCCTGATAGCTCATCAACTCTGTCCAGATATCTGGATGTTAATATGTAGGCTTTATTTGCTATCAGCCCAAATAAATCTCATAAATCTCTTTCTTTTTCCTGGCTACATCACCTTTCTTTCCTTGAGTAATCAGACTGCAATACAATTCTTAAATGTGATCTATAGGAAGAGAATGGTTATAGTAGAACCAGCCCAAACTTACTGGCCCAGCCACCAGCAGAATGCACGTTCTGCTAGTGGCAACTCTCTTATGGCAGTCATAAAAAACATTCCGGTAGCAGACAGAGTAGTGTGGTGCAGATGCACTAGCAGGAAGGCCAGAGCCTGCCTTCCTGTGTCAACAGATCCCAGAGAACCCACCAAAGTGGCTGGGAAGCAGGATGGGCTTGGGGGGAGGGCAATATGAGGTGTGATCATACTGCAGATCGGTTTTGGGAAGGGGACTGGTCCTAGTCCCTTCTCAGATTCAATCCCGTAGCATAGGTCCACATGGACCTGCACCAGCAAATTTGCTGTCACAGATCCAAGTAGTAGACCCCTTCATGCTGAGGAGGCTTACCAAGAAGAGACCTCTGCGACAAGCCATTTTGAAATTGCTTTATCAGTGGGGGTGGGGGGTGGGAAGCATAGGACTGGCCTGTGTATCTATATTTTGCTTAGGGGAAGGTAAGCAAAACTGTCTCCATTAGAAATGAAGTGGCATATGCCTTGATTTTAAGTTCTTTCTTGACTAAATGTCCCACATTTTTGTTTTCATTCCAGGGGCTTACCAGAATGTCCTTTCAGCCATATACCTATAAACAATTACAACAGATTATCTCATCAAGGATGGGCAAGATGAAAGCATTTGAAGAAGATGCAATTCAGTTCATTGCTAGAAAGGTAAATTCAGAACAAAGATATGCATGCTGTGTGTATACTTTAAAGCAGTGTTTCTCAGTCTGTGGTACGGGTACCCCAGTGGTACTTGAGGTGGTGTCTGGTGATACTTGTGGAACCCCTGGGACACCTGGCAGCAAGACCAGGAGTATGATAAAACAAACAGCGGTGGGAGGCTTGGCTCAGTGTACAACGCACCAAAGCATGTTTTTCTGTGCTCAAAAAGGCCGTCCCATCCACTTACTCCTCTTGCTCCCCTCACGCCTCTTACTGGTGTTTGTCACATTGCATCTGGCCTCCCAACCCAGAAGTAACTGGCAATGATGTCATCGCCAAATTATGTCCGGTGGTATTTTGAATGCGTGGACCATGTGATGTGGGACAGTGGAGGACAAAATATATGCTTTATATTTTTAAAATATAAAGCATAATTAGAACGGTTCTTAGGAACTGACATGCAATTATATTTTTAATGACACAATCTTAACCAACTTTCCTGCACCGAGGTAAGGGCAACACAACTCTGAGGTAAGGGAACAAACATTGCCTTCCCTTGAGAAGGCCTCAGTGACTACTCCACAACTGCAGGATGCAGTATATGCCACATTGACACAACTATGTCAGTGCTGGAAAGTTGGTTAAAATTACACCCTAAAACCTCTAACTGCAGTCATAAATGCACACTGGGACTAGTGCACCTAAAACCATAGGTAAAATGAAAGCAATCATTTTAACAATAAGTAATGACATATATTGAGTCCTCTTTTGTAGGTATTGGTCAGTTTTGGTAGCTTCTGGTCCAGGAGGGGCTCTGAGAAAAACAAAGCTTTTTTTTAAAACTCAGAACACTGAAGTTATGTATTTTGGTTGAATTTCGAAAGCCCATGTTTAAAACAACCACTTTTTGTTTTGAAGGTGAACAGTGAACTATGGATTTAATCCGGAGTTAGTCGTGACAGAACATGAACAAGTCATGATTAGTGTAGGTCCCAGTAATGTCAATGGGACAAATACTGCAGTTCTAAATTTAAATTAATCCTGCAACCTGCTTGCACTGGCTTAACTGTAGTCTTTGTCCTACTTAGGTCCAGCACAAAGAAACAAGCAAAGAAAAGCTTTTTTAAAAAAAAATTCCAGAGAGCTGCAATGTTGTCAATTACTCCACCAGCCCCTCTGGGAACACCTCCAGCATGTACCAAAAATGGGTTGGTGTGCCAGTACTGTGCTCCCCTCCCCCAGAAGAGCATGGATAGAGCTTCAGTCAATGAACAGCAATGAGGAAATGCCCTTATGAAATCAGCATACCACAGCACTTCCCACTGCAGGAGCTACTGTGGCACAGACAGCAAAGGGCCCAAAACAGATGACCCAAGAACCCCAGCCCTCAAAGTTTAGCACATTAGCACATACTAAAAGGACCTTTTTTAACTGCATCAAATGGAGGGGAAAAATATCTCAAGATACGTACGCGCACACACACCCCCAAACTCCTTTAAACTGTAACTCCTCTAAACCAGTGAAAGGTTTATGATTCCATCCTTGGGCATGACTAACCTTCTTAGACTACAGGTCCATGTGCTTTCATATGTATGGTTGAGTAAAAGCTGTTTATTTTCTTATTCATTTATTACTATTAATATAAATAGCATTTTTAGTAACATAAACACAAGTCTTTGTCCCAAAGGAACATCTGTCCAACTTAGCAAAGTGGGAGAGGTGACAAAAATGGGAGGCACAGGATATAAATGCACATTATAAGAAATAAATGATGAATTAAATGTACCTAAATGTACCTAATTAACTTTAGGGTATTGTGATATCAGAAAAATACTTGTATCATTTTGTTTTAGGTTGCAGCTTTATCTGGTGATGCAAGACGTTGCCTTGATATCTGCAGAAGATCTACTGAGATCTGTGAGCTTTCTAGTTCAAAAAGCACCTCTGGATTGGTCAGCATGGCACACGTCATGGAAGCAATGGATGAAATGTTCTCATCCCCTTATATAAACACAATAAGGTAGTACAATACTTTAGCCATATGATTTCCTTAGCACAGTCTTTGAGTGAATTGTGATGACTTTGCTATGACGGCCCCTATGAACTTGCTTATACAAAGATAGTATCTGCATAGGAAGATTACCTAGCTTCTGGTCCTACAATCAGATTTCACTGTTTTAAATAACTACGCTCACCCAGACGCTCTTCAAAACCCTAGTGCAGTGGAATGAATCACAGCAAACACAGTCTCTGTTGCCATTGCTTTGTAGAAATGTAGATCTTAATATTTGGGGATCCTCTGTCCCAGGCCACAATCTAGAACACCCAAGCTTTGACATGTAGTCCTTGCTTCTTGTCCACCTGCAGTTAGATATCTGATTTGATACAGGGGTTGCAATTCACATATCTGCAGGGTTTCAGTATCTGAACATTCTGAGCAGGAGTTGCCCAGTTATTGTGTGTGTCATGAAAATGCTCACATTTGCAGTGTGAATCTTGACAGTCTCATAAAAGAGGACAATACTGTTTCATAAAAGATTTTAGACATGTCTGAACTTTGCTTAAAACTTAAGGGACTTTCTTATTCTCTTTCAGAAATTCATCCTTGCAAGAGCAAATCTTCCTAAAGGCAACTGTAGCAGAGTTTCACAGATTAGGACTAGAGGAAGCTACAGTTCAGCAGGTAATCTTAACAATTATGAACGCTAAACTTGTTTAGATTTTATTTTACCCAAAAGGCTTTTATTTATTCAATTCCTATCCTGCTTTTCTCCTAAACTGGCACTCAAGGCAGCTGTACAACTTCAGCTGTATTCAAAGGGTGAGCCCTCTTAAATAAATTGCAGTGATCCTAAATATATCAGTAATGATTGCCAATATTGTTCAACTTGTCACAGGTCACAGCTGTTTATGGTCTGGATCTTCCTACTTCAGAGACTTTACTAATGAACTCCTAAATTGTGTTTAAATTCTGAATTTTAAAGAGTTTATTGCAGGAAAAACCCACAAAAATGATGCTGCTTACACAATATATAATAGATATGTCTGTTTGCTTGATCGTGACTTAAAGCAGTGTTTCTCAAACTGTGGGTCAGGACCCACTATGTGGGTCGCAAGCCAATTTCAGGTGGGTCTTCATTCATTTCAACATTTTATTTTTAATATATTAGACTTGATGTTACTAGGGTATGTGACTACATTTGGGGAAATGTTACACATCTGTACTCTGAACAGGCTACTGTGTATATGCTTTTAATAATGATAGTAAGTGGGACTTACTTCTGGGTGTGTAGGATTGCTGCCTAGGATTGCTGCCTAGGGGATAAGAATAGGCCCTCAGTTTGGCTGTACTTGTCGTAAGAGGCGACTAAACAGGTAGATGGGACTCGTTAGCCTGGGAAGGCAGCTCATCTGAGAGAAGGAAAACTCTGATCCCAAACCTCCTCTGCCTTGTGGCGATATCCAGTTATGGAAAAGGCTTCAGGAGTCAACCTCAAGGCAAAATTGTTAGAGATAATGGGCAAAACACAGAGATAGCAGAAGTGCAAACCGGCAGCTGCAGTGTGTGGTGCTCAGAGCACAGGGAAGAACACCAGAAAAAGGAGGCAAGACCCAGGGAAGTACCAACACCAGAGTCTATTTACAAGTAGAAAGCAGTTCCAGAAATCGGCAAGCAGAGGCAGTCCAGCGAACAGTCCAAATAGTCAGCAAATCAGGTATCAGTCCAGCAGAGATTTGTGCAGCAACTCACAAATTACACAGTGAAGTGTGCTTGTTGGACATTTATACTCCTGTCAGCTAATGGGAAAGGCCATGACTTCATCACTGAGGAATGTCATTGCATCATCCTGGGTGGGGATTGCATCAGCTTTTCCCATCTCTCCTTGTTCTGTGCAATGACTCAGCACTTTGCCCTGATTGGTCCTTGCCCCATTGTCTGACATGTATGCTTACATTTGCTTACACACAGTAGTAGTCTGGTAGGCCTGCCTTATCCAGCCACCAAATTGCCTTACTGTATGGGGCACATACTGCAACAGTATGTTGGAGCTGGAGCTGAGTCCCTGAGGCAGTTCATGGCTGAACACAGTCACGTTCTGGCAACTCCTGCGATGCCGCTGGAACCAACCGTATTGGCTTCTGTCTTTTCATTGGACCATTTCAGCGACGTGGAGAGGGGGGATTTGCTGCATGGGTAACAGGCTATCCTCCATACCTACTTTACCCAGGCTTCGCGCACTGGAGAGTACACTGTTCCAGAACCACCATTCAGTGATACCATAGTATCTGTCTTCCGAGGCTAAAGGATGCCAACACTGGAGGGATTTATTTGAAAATCTCTGCTTTGAAATCCTGTAGCTCAGATTATACAACAGCAGTGTTTTAAAAAAAAAAATAATATAACTACTTATTGGTTTACCTTCCACAAAGTTGGGAGAGGCTGGAGAAGGTGGAAGAGAGACAGTTGCTCTTATTGATGGTTGTTCTGTTTGTATTGACTGGCTTTTTGTTTTTTTTGGACTTCTAGATATTTCATCAGCATGTTGCACTATGTAGAATGGAAGGCCTGCAAACTCCTACTCTGTCAGACATAATGGCAATTTCCTCACGGCTTAGTGCTTGTAGGCTCCTGTTAGTAGAGTCTAGTAATAAATACCTTCACATGCGGGTTCGGCTTAATGTCAGCCAGGATGATGTAATGTACGCACTCAAGGAAGAATAAGGCAACAGAACAATTGTGTAGGTATTTGTATGTATATGGGCATTTTTATCTTGCATTTTAAAGAGATTTAAAATAATAGTACTGCTTTTAAAACTTGAATAATATTGTAATGTTTTTTCCTATTATCTTGCATATGATCTTTTAATATTTATATTATGTTTTTTAATGCACTCTTATAAAATAAATATTTTCTTCAAATGTTCAAAACACTTCCATCTACTTAAAACGGTTTTTTCAGCTTTTCTGAGGTTCAGTTTGAACATGATCTGCTGAACTGGAGAATCTCTATTTCCTGGGTTTCACTAAACAGTGTGTGCTGTAACATCCATCCAAATTGGCATTCTCTGGTTGCTCCAATCTCCAAATTCTGCTTTGCAAACTTACTTCAAACCATGTTTTCGAGCAGTGTTTCCCAGACTGTGAAACTGGGACCACTAGTGGGTTGTGAGCCAATTTTTGGTGGGTCACGAAAAGCTTATGAAATATTTAAAAAAAAAAAACTTTGCTAGCATCCTTTCCCAGTTTGCAGAAGAAAATTGAAGCAGCAGGCAATCCAGTTGGAGAGATCAGTCTTGTGGCTGGGATGCTGATAATCCTCATAGTCCCATTTCTCTAGAAATTGGCATGCCATAGTTCATGTGTGAACCCGGTTTCAGCCTTTTTTCCAGTTTGCATTCTGGGTACCTGGGAATGACTGTAAAGGTATGGGGGAACAGTCCATAAGCTCCATTTCTAGGGAAAGTCTGGCAAATGTCTACACATACTATAGGTTAGGTCTCTAGCAGCCTCAGGAACACATGTGGGACCCATAAGTAACTTATTGAATAAAATATTAGTCCTTCTTAGACCTCTTTGTCTAGTGGTTCGCAATAGATTGTCCTCTTAAAAAGTGGGTCCTGGTGCTAAAACATTTGGGAAGCACTGACTTAGAGGCAAAATGCTGGCTAGTCATAGCTTGCCTAAGTGTTGCATGTGTAATTCATGGGCAGTTGGTGGCACTATGTTCTCTGTAGGGCTAACAAACACATTCTAAAACTCAGTAAAGTAATACAGGTGGGGCCTCTGTATCCGCAGATTGTTCATCTGCTGATCTGGCTCAACATGGATCCCCCCCAGACCCGCGTTGAGCCAGACTTGACCCCACCTGAGCCCTCAGGAGGCAACCTCTGGTTGCCTTCAAAAGTCTTCCTGAAGTCTGCTGAGGCAGCATGTGTTTGCCCACTACCTCTGCAGGCTTTAGAATGGCCGTTTTGGCTGAAAAACGTCACTTCTGGTTTTCTGAGGGCAGTGGTTCTCGCACATTTAGTACCAGGACCCACTTTTTATATGTCAGGATCCACCAGAAGTGATGTCATGACTGGAAGTGACATCATCAAGCAAGAAAATTTTTAACAATCCTAGGCTACAATCCTTCCCACACTTACCCAGGAGTAAGTCCCATTTACTGTCATTGTAGCTTGTTAAAAGTACAGGTCTGTAACATTTCTGCAAATGCAGTCATATCATGGGAGCATCAAGTCTAATATATTAAAAATAAAATACTGAAATGAACAGGGACCCGCCTGAAATTGGCTCATGACCCATCTAGTGGGTCCCAACCCAGAGTTTGAGAAACACTGCCTCAACTGGAGGTAATGTTTTTATGCCATAGAAGGCATTCTAAGGTCCGAGCACTTCCCAGGGTCTCAGAAAGCCTTATATGGCCTCAGAATGCCTTATATTCTGAGGCCCTGGCTTCCCTGGACCTCAGAATGCCTTATATGGCATGTAAACATTTCCAGTTTCCCTCAGGAAACCATTAGTAGCATTTTTTTCAGCTGAAATCACCATTATGAAGCCTAGACAGGCAGTGTGCAGACACACACTGCCTTGGAGGGCTTAAGGGGCCAAAGATCACAGATTTGATTATCTGTGATTTTTGTAATCCACAGGGTCTCTGAGAACAGATCCCCGAGGCTGATAATGCCAGGGATCCATTCCTAGAAAGCCGTGTGCTGGAACCAGTGCTGTAGGAAATGTCATTTAAGAAGGCTGGCAATGATTGACCAGTATATGCTGTTCTAATTGGCCATGATAACTGTCAGTCAACTTGGAACAGAGCACTGTAATGAAACAGCTTTAAAGGAAATGGCATAATCTGAGGTATTACTGTAATTGCTTTCATTGGGTAGTTCCCCGCTTATCAAAATCCTAGTATTTAATCTCATGAATAAATGTCTCAAAGAAATATAATTTGGAAGTTTTCAGTCCTTCAAAGCACAGTATTATGCCTAAAGTGGTCTTTTACTAGACAAATTCTGAGCTGTTAGGTCAGTAAGATTGAAGTTCATAGTTTTGTTCTTGTGTGGGACTGCAATACTATGCATGTGTCCTGTGAATCTCATTGAGCATAGTGGTACTTCTAAGTAGGTATGCATGAATGTTCCTATTACTAGTTTTCATGCTTCTTCATGAGGGTTTGAACAATAATGTGAAAACTTTAATAATAATAATAATAATAATAATAAAACTATTATTCTCCCAAAAAGGGACCCAGGGCGGCTATTTCCTGTGGTATTCTGTCATAGCAGAGTGTACTCAACTGAACATGAAATTAACTTCTGAATAAACTTTTATTAGGGTTGGGCTGCACATCAAGTGTGGCTTATCTGTCCCGTTAGAGTGATTTTCAACCTTTTTACCTCATGACACACTGAGAAGGCACTAAAATTGGCATATCATCTGTTTTGACAATTGACAAGGCCCACCACACTGCCAGCAGGGGGCACAACATCCCAAATGGCCCCACTAATAATCTTCCCCCAAACTCCCATGACATACCTGGAGACCATTCATGGCACACTGGTTGAAAATTTCTGCCTTAGAGACTGTTGAGGGCATCTGGAATAACATTCTATTTGAGAAATGTTAGCACATTTTGGGTTTGAACCTGTAACACCTGAACTCTGCCAACATTCAGGTGACATTATTGCAGCTTAAAGCTAGTTTTTCAGGCATTTTTCTATTTGCTCCTGTGTAGATGCAAAAGGAATGCTGTACACAAAAGTAATGCTACCACAATAGAGTGCTTGGATACCAATATGTTGGCAACCTTCAGTCTCGAAAGACTATGGTATCGCGCTCTGAAAGGTGGTTCTGGAACAGCGTCTAGTGTGGCTGAAAAGGCCGATTCGGGAGTGACAGTCCCTTCCACACCGGTAGCAAGTGCAGTCTGTCCCTGGTTTGTCTCCCTGGCTATGGGCCTTCCTTCTTTGCCTCTTTGCCTCAGTCTGTTGGCCAAGTGTCTCTTCAAACTGGGAAAGGCCATGCTGCACAGCCTGCCTCCAAGTGGGCCGCTCAGGCCAGGGTTTCCCACCTGTTTAGGTCCACTCCTAAGGCCTTCAGATCCCTCTTGCAGATGTCCTTGTATCGCAGCTGTGGTCTACCTGTAGGGCGCTTTCCTTGCACGAGTTCACCATAGAGGAGATCCTTTGGGATCCGGCCATCATCCATTCTCACGACATGACCAAGCCAACGCAGGCGTCTCTGTTTCAGCAGTGCATACATGCTAGGGATTCCAGCTCGTTCCAGGACTGTGTTGTTTGGAACTTTGTCCTGCCAGGTGATGCCGAGGATGCATCGGAGGCAGTGCATGTGGAAAGCGTTCAGTTTCCTCTCCTGTTGTAAGCGAAGAGTCCATGACTCGCTGCAATACAGAAGTGTACTCAGGACGCAAGCTCTGTAGACCTGGATCTTGGTATGTTCCGTCAGCTTCTTGTTGGACCAGACTCTCTTTGTGAGTCTGGAAAACGTGGTAGCTGCTTTACCGATGCGCTTGTTTAGCTCGGTATCGAGAGAAAGAGTGTCAGAGAGCGTTGAGCCAAGGTACACAAAATCATGGACAACCTTCAGTTCATGCTCAGAGATTGTAATGCAGGGAGGTGAGTCCACATCCTGAACCATGACCTGTGTCTTCTTCAGGCTGATTGTCAGTCCAAAATCATGGCAGGCCTTGCTAAAACGATCTATGAGCTGCTGAAGATCTTTGAAAGAGTGGGTAGTGATAGCTGCATCATCGGCAAAGAGGAAGTCACGCAGACATTTCAGCTGGACTTTGGACTTTGCTCTCAGTCTGGAGAGGTTGAAGAGCTTTCCGTCTGATCTGGTCCGGAGATAGATGCCTTTTGTTGCAGTTCCAAAGGCCTGCTTCAGCAGGACAGCAAAGAAAATCCCAAACAAGGTTGGTGCAAGAACACAGCCCTGCTTCACTCCGCTTCGGATGTCAAAGGGGTCTGATGTGGAGCCACTGAAGACAACAGTGCCCTTCATGTCCTTGTGGAAAGATCTGATGATGCTGAGGAGCCTGGGTGGACATCCAATCTTGGGGAGAATCTTGAAGAGGCCGTCTCTGCTGACCAGGTCGAAAGCCTTCGTGAGATCTATGAAGGCTATAAAGAGTGGCTGTCGTTGCTCCCTGCATTTCTCCTGCAGTTGGTAACTAAGGGAGAATACCATATCAGTGGTGGACCTGTTAGCTCGGAATCCACACTGCGATTCTTGGATACCAAAATCCAAAAAAGCAGATAGTTCTACAGCTTCTGTAGGACAGCGTAAAAACATTTATTTTCTGGTCTCCAAAGCCAGGTCAGTGCTAAGAAGGCCTACCAGGTACCTCTTTGTGCTTCAGTCTTCAGAGTTCCACCTACTCCTGCAAGCAAGAGAACTGCATTGTAGGATGCAATCCTAACCAACTTTCCATCACAGGCATAGCTGTGCCAGTGGGTCATGTGCTGCATCCTACAGTTGGGGTGCAGTCATGGAGGCCTCCTCAAGGTAGGGAAATGTTTGTTCCCTTACCTTGGAGTTGCAGTGCCCTTATGTCAGTTCTGGAAAGTTGGTTAGGACTACGGCCATAAAAACTTAAGAGTCCGGCTGGATCAGGCCAAGAACCCATCTAGTCCAGCTTCCTGTGTCTCACAATGGCCCACCAGATGCCTCAGAGAGCACACGAGACAACAAGAGACTTGCATCCTGGTGCCACTCCCTGGCATTCTGAGGTAGCCTACTTCTAAAACCAGGAGGCTGCACATACAGGTTGCAGCCTGTAACCTGTGATGGACTTTTCCTCCAGAAATTTGTCCGTCCCCTCTGAAAGGTATCCAGGCCAGATGCTATCATGGTATCCTGTGGCAAGGAGTTCCACAGACCGACCAGAGCGCAGCTGGATCAGGCCAAAGTCCACTTCCTATCCCTCAGTGTCCCACCAGGTGTGGGACAACAGGAGACCAGCATCCTGGTGCCACTGCCTGGCTCCTGGCCTTCTGAGGCTGCCTGCTTCTGAAGCCAGAAGGTCTTGCAGGACAGGGTCTATTCCACAGAGCTGTGTGGAAGAAGTAGCGCCCAGCCTTCCCGAGCGGCGAGGAGAGCGCTGCGCCTGCTGGGGACTCCGCGCCCATAACCACCACCCTGCCAGCGCGCGCCGGGCTCGCCTTCCCCAGCCCCGCGCTCGCCCTTTCAGGCTGCGCGCCTGCGCACTGACGGCCCCTTGGTGCAACCCTAGCTGAGAGTCGGAGGAGGAGGCGGGGAGAGTCTCTCCGGGCCGCGCGCGCTTCCTGTCTGCTGCGCTGGGACCCGTCTGCTGCGGCAGGGAGGTGAGCTCGCGCCTTCGAAGGGGCGCCGCCCGGCTGGGCTCGCGGGGTGGCGCGGAGAGGCCAGTCGGTCCTCCCCTCACTGTGGAGCCTCCGCAGGGCGCAGTTGCCGCTGCTGGGGTCCTTCCTGTCTGTAGCTTCTTCAGGCAGCGCTGATGTGGGAGGGGCGGCTGGCTGCTGCGCCTCCTCGTTCCCTGCTTACCCAGGGCGGTGTCCGTTCTCACGTGCATGCAGATGTGTGTCCGTTTGTCGTCGAACGTGTGAACTGCCTTCACTGCACAGTCTCGTGTTCCATATCAGCTGGTGTATGATTAATGCCATTCAGCCCCGCCCCCCTGAATCAGTGGCACCTTGAGGGAGGAGAAGGATGGGGGACATGTCAGGCTGCTGACCATCCGGCTCTGCCTCAGAAGCAGCATAACCCCCAGGAATAATAGTGACTTCAGTGGCCGACCAGGGCTTCATTGGAGTAGGGGGGTGAGCCTCAAACCCTGTGTCGCCTGCCCAGGCTCTCAGCAGGTGCTGCAGGTCTGCTCCTCATTGCAGAGGATGCATCAAGGCAAACCCATGCATTTGAACCCTGGGTCCTCAGGCACGCATGCAGAACATACACGTTTATCATTGCGCTATGGCTTTTCTTACCTGAGATTATGTTGGCAGCTGGGCTTCCAGGTCAGTGGGTGTGATTTGCAGGCCTGTTTGAGCCTTAGGAAATATCCCTTTCCCATTTTAAATGTGCAGCTGCATTCCTCTTTACATTTTCCATTAATATATTCAATACATTTTATTAATTATACATCATCTTTTAAAATCTAAAATAATAAATTTAGTTCGAATAATCTAAAAGGCTGCAATGGTGTGTTCTTCTGTGTGTGGGGCTGGATAGCCCAGACAATAAATGTCAGCTCTGTTCTGTTCCTCGTCAGATTCTTGTCACAGCTTGTTCATCTGCGCAGTGGGTTCAGGACAAACTGATGTCCAATGGCTAGTGTCTTTTTGTCAGTTTCTGATCAGAGTGGTTTGCATGTTCTGTTTGAGAATGTTCTTAAGCTGTTCTTGTTTTTTGGATGTTGTCATCTCTAGATAGATTTTGTATGCTTGATGAAGTGGCAGTGGTGAGTGTGGAAGAACCAACATGCTTGGCAGAAGACCTAGGAAGAGTCCGCATGTGAAAGGTCAGGCAGCAGCTGCTGCAAAGCAGGTATATAAATCTCTTACATCATCACTATGTGGACTGCTTAGATCAGCGATTTTCAGCCTTTTTCATCTTATGGCACACTGACAAGGTATAGAAATTGTCAAGACACACCATTGGTTTTTTGACAATTGACAAGGCACACCATGTTGCTGTCACAGGGGTCGCATCCCCCAATGGCCCTATTAATAAAAGACATTCCCCCAATTTATTAATAAAAGACTCCCCCTACATTCCCCAATGGGGAATAAAAGACATTCCCCATTCCCTTTCCAGCACTGACATAAGGGCACTGCAGCTCTGAAGTAAGGGAATAAACATTCCCTTATTTTGAGGAGGCCTCCAGGAGTGACACCCAACTGCAAGATGCAGCACACGTCCCATTGGCACCGCTATGCCAGTGCTGGAGAGCCAGTGGTCCTGGAGAGCCAGTGCTGGAGAGCACTGACAAAAGGGGTTAGGATTGCGCCCTATGTGTTTTTTCCTTGGCCTTGTGACCTGATGAGTCATTCTCTTATTTGCTTTTTGGGTTCCTATCAGAATCTTCTGCCAAGACATGTGATAATTGAGATGCTCACTGTCTTAGGGAGGAAGTTATCATTTGAAGACAGCAAGAAAGAGTACTTGACACCTAGTGGTTTAAATTGGCTTCCTTCTCTTGGTTTCAGTGCTCATGAAACCAAATGCGCAGGAAATCAAATCTGAAAGGGACCAGAAGGCTGCATGGGGCAATTCTCTTTTGTGTAACTGGATCCACCAGACTATCCAGGGCATTTTGCACCATGGTTAAAGAGAGGGAACCATTCAGAAAGGTGCTAATAAACCAAATAGCTCAGTGCTGGTAAGTGACACCTCATGCTACAGGGGAAAACAAACATGCTAAGACTTGCTGGCTAATTTTGTCTTGTTAAAAAAGAAATAGGAAGAGCATAGCACTTATGCGATAGAACAGGTGGAGCCTGTTTATCAGCAGATTTTACATCCATGGATCTAGCTCAACGCGGGTCCCCTGGACCCTGTTGAGCCAGACTCAGCCCCACTTGAGCCCTCCAAAGGGGGCTGAAGCTGTGCTCCGGTCCCCTGCATAGGGCTTTCTGAAAACCACAGAGGCCACCCATGTCCACCTGTGGCCTCTGTGGGCTTCAGAATGGCTCCTGGAGCCAAAAGAATTCAACTTCCAGTTTCCCTTGGGAAACAGAAAGTGATGTTTAATGCTTTTTAAGGCACTCTGAAACCTGGGGAAGCCCTCCATGAGAACTTAAACTACTCAGAGGGTTTAAGGGACTAAAAATTGCAGATTTGCGTATCCACAATTTTCAGTATACTTGGGAGGTCCAAGAACAGATCCCCCACGGTTGCTAAGGCCCCATCTGTATGTGGGAATTTTATGAAAGTAAGTTCCTGTGTGATAAGCAAAAGTATGAAGTTTTCAAAACAGTTAGTAGCCATGCAATGAGAAAAATCTGAGCTGTTCAGGTTTTAAAACTTTGGCTCAAGACAACAAGAGAAAGGAGAGTAACATTGCATAAAACTGGGAAATTATCACAGGAGATTTGGGGGCATACTGTAGGCTAGGGCACATGCTAAATTCAGAGGGGACAGGTAACTAGCCAGGCCTGCAGGACCTTACTGTCACCCCTTGTAAGCTACAATATCATAGAACAGATTCAGGATTCCTCATGACTCCACATTACAAGGGAAAATGGGTAGTGGTGGGCTAGGTTATCTTTCAGAGAAGATTTGCTGCCATTATTGATCTTCCCATTCAAAGATACTAGATAAGCTTTCAAGCAACTCCCAGGAGCATAGTTTGAAAGCTGATGTACTGTATTAGGTGGCCAGTATTATGAAATGGTGGAGTTCAGACAGAAAGGAGAGCCAAAAAAAAAATGCAATAGTATGTGTTTCTTTTTGTTACCATGGCATCTCAGGTTGGGACACTACTGCTGATGTTATTTCTGTCTATAAGTCATTTCTGTCTATGAGTATATTTCAGTGGTCCTCAAACTTTTTAGCACCAGGACCCATATTTTAGAATGACAGTCTGTCGGGATCCACCAGAAGTGATGTCATTTACCTGGAAGTGATGTCATGGCCAGAATTGACATCATCAATTAGGCTCCATACCTATATTGTAGTCAGCCAAAGTGCCCATTACACAGCACACTCATGCCGTTATTTTGCATAATTCAGAATTTAAACGTTCCAGCTCGAAAGTCAAATCAGAATGCAAACTTGGATCCTTCTCCAACCACACAGCTCTCCCCCTTTCCAGCATTCCATCTTCCTACCTATTCAGGGCAAAGCACCATGCCTCTCTCCCTTTGGGAGCCATCCTGCCCAGCAGCTCTGTACCCTACATTTATTTTCAGCTCTGAATTTTATTTGGCATCTAAGTTAGGTACTGCCCATATCTTTGTTTTGAAAAGGTATTTCTAACTCTTGTTGAGCCAGCTCAGATAATACTTTTTTCCTTGTCCACCCTATTGCCTCATGTACACATGGGGCTGGAGAGTTCAGATGTCACCTAATTTTGTGGTTGGCTGATCATTCAGCTAAGTGGCATTTGGACTTTTCCAACCCCTGTGTACATGTACAGGGACAGTGCACTGGTTGAGTGAGGAGAAGTCGTACAACCTTGCTGTCCCCACTGCTATGGACCAAATTGAGGGAGATGTGTTATCTGATCTGGCCTACTGTTATGTCACTATCCATATTTTAAAAGCATGTGAGTAATGTGTATAAAAAGCTTTAGAGGGTAAGAGCTTCTTTCTCATAGGGCCTAATCTTATCCAACTTTCCAGAGCCGATGTAGCCATGCCAGTGGGGCATGCACTTCATCCTGCTTGGGGGGGGGATGACAGTCATGGAGGCTTCCTCAAGTTAAGAGAATGTTTGTTCCCTTACCTTGGAACTACATTGCAACTGCATCAGTGCTGGGAAGTTGGTTGGGGTTGGGCCCATGGTCTCCTAGCAGTGTACCCTAACCAAAAACTACTGCTGCCCATCACTTAGCCATATCTTTCCTTGTTGTTGTGCTACTCTGCAAAAAGTTAAAGAACTTAAAAAATGCAAACTCTAAAAATAAAAGCATTGCAATTGGAAACAAGTGGACTTTGCGCATTTACATATTCATCGGCATAGTTTATTCTCAATAAAATACACTCTTAATGTGTGTGTGTTTTCTTGATTAGTTGTTTCTGCACCTACTTGTATACTTGCTGCACTCTGGTTGACTTTTTAAAAAAAACAAAATAATACAGTAGAACCTCTTTAAGTTGACCACCCAAGGGACTGGAGGAATTGGTCAACATAGGGGGGTGGTCAACATACGGGGAAAAAAAGGCTATAGAAAATTAGGTCTAGAAAAACCCAAGGCTCTAGAAAATTAGGTCAACTTAAGGAGGTGGTCATTATAGAGAGGTGGTCAACTTTGGAGTTTCTACTGTATTTAAAATATGCATGTTTGGGGGAGCTGAGAGAAGCATATTTTAAAGTAATTAATATTTGCATAATACAAGCATAATTATAGTTTTTACTTAGTTTTAGTCCAAAACTAAAACTAAATCCAATTTAGTTTTTTCTTGGATTTGCTTGAAATTTGCAACTCCAAGTTGGCAAAATTATGACTCCTTGCATCAGCTCTTGAAAGATATAAAATTTTTGTGCTCTAAAAATACTGTTCATCTCTAGGACAGGGACAGGTCAGTTTATAATGTTTAGGATCAAGGTCTGTTGGGGCAGAGAGTTTAACTCATTGGATCAGAGCAAACAAAGCCTGTGTTGACACCTGAATTTGTAATGCATGAATGTTTATGTAACATTGATGTTCTGATTGTTGGTATAAACCTCCTGTCATCACTGAAGTGACTTCTCTCCTGGCATCAGCTGGGGCTTTTTGTAGAGCTCAATCCTGAAGAGATGATGCTAGATATGGAGGATGATGCAGACCTAGAAGCAGAGCTAGCCGCTATCACAGGAGAGAAAGTGTCTGCTGGAAAAACAAAACCTAAAGGAAAAAGTAAGTTTGTTCACTTGAAATATCCTTTTAACTTGAATGAGGAATCATTTGTTTAAAAGTTTTGGTTTGGGTTTTTCACCTGTGCTATGTACCCAATAATTAAAAGTCCATACATGTAAGAATGTTTTAATTTTAGCAGTTAGATCTGATAGTTTGGAACTGAATGTTGACCAATATAGACTGGAAATAGAGTTTCAGGCATGGTGGAAATTAGTGTCCTGAATAATCTCCAGAAGGATGTGAAATATGTTACTGTGACAGTCCAAAGTTAGAGCTGGCTGACAGCTCAACTTTCAGTTTTGTATTTTCACAGTAACACAAGATCCCAAAATTTTTTTACAACATTCAAATTATTTAACTCACCCATCCCATTTGTGTGTAGTGAGTTCAGGAGATCTTAGAGCTGCATACTTTCATGTCTTCCTTCCTAACTGGGGCCTGTTTTGATTTTTCCATCTCTGCAGTGGTATAGAATCAGACCAGCTTAAATAGGTGTGGAAGCTACAGCAGCAAAACGTGAAGTGAGCAGTAGGAACTGAATAGAGCAGTTGAGATTAGACAGATTGTAGAACATTATGAAGGAGAACATGATGATACAAAAGTAGGAGTGGGTGGGCTATATATGAGCTGTTAAGCTTGTGATTGGGAGTTTACAAAGAAATGAAAGAGGAGTCAACTGGCATTAAATGATTTAATAGTGATAGTTCAGTTGAGCTGTTTGTCTGGGAAATAGATTTAATATCTGTATTTAGCAAAGTTATCTTGGAACATGGTCTGATGGAACATAATACAGCCACTGTCTTGAAGCTAAGCAGGGCTAGGACTGTTTAGTGCCTGATTGGGAGACTGGATGGATGGGAACCCAATTCACACCATCTTAGGTTCTATAATGGAAGAAAAACAGGATGTAAATTATTTGTAATAAACAATAAAAAAGGTATTCCCAATTTTTGACTTCCATTCCCCATTCTGTAAAAAGAATAAGGTGGCTTCTCAGATTTGTTATGGCAATGAGGGGAAGTTGATAAAACACTTTTCATGTCGAGTGCTTCATAGATGATAATCACTTTCAAATAATCATGTCACTGCCCTCTCTCAAAAACAATACAGATGAAGTGAACCACAGATCCTCAGGCAAGGTGCCACAGTGATAGCCTAGAAATAACCCTCTTGAAGTTTCCTTTTGCCATCACTGATGTAAGCAGTATAGGTATCCCCCAATATCTGCAAATTCGGTATCCATGGTTTTACTTACCTGTGATTCCCCACAGCTCCCCCCTGTTGCAAACTTAGGGGGGTTTTGGGGTGCTCAGAGTTCTTGGTTCTTGAACCCTAAAGACCTCAGGGCCCCCCCCCCCCATCCAGTAGTACTGCCACCACCCTGTACATGCCACTGTCTCAGTCCAGGGACACTAAGACCCTCTAGGCTTAATTCTATCCCTTGAGCGCTTTCTCCATTTAAAGCTTCAGTCCTCAAGTTACTAGACCTCAGTGAGCACTTGGTAGCTTGCTGAACAGCTAGGCAGGATTCTGAACCTTTGTCCCCAACAGACAATGAAACAACTTAGTAAAATAGATTTTAGTTTATTAAGTACATCAGGTTACACAAGTTACATAAGGCAGCAAATGCTAGAGGCATAAACATCTAGGAAACATATCAGCAATAAAATAACAAAGCTAGCTGGCTATCTCTATTAATCCCTATCTCTCACCTGGGTCAGTTTCTTGTATATCTTTTAGCTCCAGGCTACCTGTGAGGCCAGATGCCCATGTTGGACAATAGAGCTCACAGCGTGTAGGATGTTGCACCCAAAACCTCTGTCCAAGAAGGAACCTGACCCACCCTTTGGGCCTCATTATTATACTTCTTATGCTAATAGTACTGAGGTGACTTCATACTTATTTAGACCGTCCAATCAGAAACTTTTGAGGACAGAACCTTCTCGAAGTGGGTCTGGTTGCTAGTCCTCCTAGTTCTTACCCCTCCCAACTGGAGATCCACAGCTACATTTCATCAGCTTGATAAGGTGCCCTTCTATCTGCAAAGGTGCTACATTCCAATGGGTTGTAATTCTTGTTGTCTGTCCTTTCTGGCCAGCAGAGGAGAGACAAAAATCTTTGTGTTTGTTTACTCACATTCTTGCAGCTAGGAACTGCTAGCAACCTCTCTGTTACTGACTTAGTTTGGTTCAGGCTCTACTTGCTAACCAAGGCCTAACATGTACATATTCATGACACCCCCCACGCCCCCCTGTGGGTCATAGTGGGTCTGGTTGCTAGCCCTCCTAGTTCCTACCCCTCCCAACTGGAGATCCATAGCTGCATTCCATTCCGCTTGATCAGGCGCCCCTCAGGCTACTGAGATGTTAAACATTCCAATGGGTTGTAATTCTTGTTGTCTGTCCTTTCTGGCCAGCAAAGGAGAGAAAACAATCTGTTTGTTTGTTTACTCACATTCTTGCAGCTAGGAACTGCTAGCCACTTCTCCATTACTGACTTAGTTTGGTTCAGGCTTCACATGCTAACCTAGGCCTAAACTGTACATATTCATGACACCCCCCACGCCCATTACCGTTTTTTTTCTTCACTAGCTGTGGAAGCATGTATTTTTATGCTTAATGTAAGGGCAGTTTCTTGCTTAACTGAGGAACGTGACATGCAGACAGGCAGCCTATATGCTATAGGGTCACAACCAGAACATTAACAGGAAGCAGGAATTGTCCTGTTTCCTGTTAATGTTTGGTTAGTCTCCACCTTCCAATGTGCAGGCTCATTGCTTGCATGAAATTGTTCTTGTGTTAAGTAAGAAAATGCATGCTTCCATAGCTAGTAAAGAAAAACAAGCGTAATGTGTTGGGGAGGATGCATATTGTACTTTATATAGGGTTCCTTGTTTCCACTGTTTCTGTATCCATGGGGAGCCAGAATGCCTGTATAGATAATCTGTGAATCTTAAAAGAACTGGGAATATGCTGAAAAACATTAACCTTCTATTTGGGTGTATGTGAATGTCTGCATGTAAATTTCTGAATGTGTGGGTGTAAATTTCCCTATGGGGCTGTTCAGATCTGTGATCACTTAAGTATCAGGTGCAAGTCTGAGCAGCCCCGTAAAAATCCAGTCTGCTCAACTGATCCTGCCCACCTCCCAGGCCTGATCCATTCCCATTCTGCCTCCCCACCCTGAAATGCCCCCTCCCCCCAGATCCATCCTCCTGCTGCCCCCCTTCATTGCCCCGTGCAACTCTAACCTCTGCTGGTGGCTGGTCTACAGACTGTAGCATCAGTGGGGCAGCACAGGCCCCCCTGCAGATGCTGCCTACTTGCATGGTGCCACAAATGTGCTTTATGGCATGTGCTGGTGCTTTGCCAAAATAGGATTGTGCTCCAGTGTCTGTTTGCCTGAATCTCACAGTTTGTCCCTCCTTTTATTGTTTTCTCCAGCTCCTCTGCCTATGGATCACATTGAAAGGATGGCTGCTGAGTGCATGAAGGATCTGAATGAAGATGATGATGAAGGTCTGGAGGAAGATACCGAACTTTTGGTATATATGAAGTTCTGTTGGGAGACTTATTTTTATTAAAGGAAGAGTCACCACCATCTTATAGGGAAGGCTGCTTATGGTAATATTCCACAGTCTGAAGGGCCTAGAACATGTGACTGGGAGGTACAGACAATTGGTCTTATTGGATGCACACAGCTCAGGGTTTCCTGGAGTGTGGACTTTGAAAGGGAAGCATCATCCTTGCCTGCTGCTAGCTGTGCTCGCTCGACTGGAGCTGAAGCAGTGTGGGGAAAGATAGTAAAGGTGGAGCCTGTTTATCTGTGGAATTTCCATCCGCAGATCTGGTTCAACATGGGTCCCCTGACACCTGCATGGACACCCCACCTCAGCTTTCCAGAAGTAGCCAGAGCTGTGCTCCGAACTTTCTGAGGCTGTGCTCTGGTCGCCTCTGGAGGCTTGGCGCTCAGCCTCCTTGAGCCTCAGAATGGCCTCTGGAGGTCCTAGAAAGACACTTCTGGTTTTCAGGCAAAAACTGGAAGTGCCCTGCTACAACCTCCAGAGGCCTTTCTGAGGCTCATGGAGGCTGTGCACAGCCTCCATGGCTCCCCAAAGGCCTTGAAAGGCCCCCCAAAGTGTCAGACGGTGAAACCAGAAGTCACCTTCCAGTGCTTTCAGGGGCCTTTCTGAGGCCCGTGGAGGGTCCTTAGAAGGGCCAGTTTGGGGGCGAAAACCAGAAGTGCCTTTCTTGGACTTCCAGGGGTCATTCTGAGGCCTGTTGAGGCTGCGTGTGGCCACCTCAGGCCTCAGAAGAACCTCCGGAGGTGACTGGAGCAAAGCTTCAGTCGGCTCCATAAAAGTGGTCTCCAAGGCTTTCGTGGAGCCTCCACGGGCCTCAGAAAGTCCTCTGGAGGTCCTTGAAGGACCCTTCCAGTTTTCTCCCACAAACTGTAAGTGCCCTCCTAGGATCTCCAGAGGACATTCTAAGACTCAGGGAGGCAAGGCTCTGGTCATGTTCAGAGCTCAGGGGACCCCAAAATCCATGTGATTTGGTTTCATGCGAAATTTGGTATCCATGAGGGGTCCAGGAATGGAAAGCTCACGGATAACAAGGGTCCACCTGTATAGAGGAGTGAGTGAGTATTGGTAAGTGTCATCTGACTTGTACAGTGTTTCAGGTGCAGAAGTTTAGAAATTGTGTTGTGAAGTTTGAGGGAAAAGTGGCATAGGGCAGTACAGGCGTGTGTCGCCTAACAACTTTCCACTTAACGTCTGTAGTCAAAGCACAACAGAGAGGCTCTTAATGAGGCAGTCAGGTCTCCCACAGCCTGCAGCAGAGTATCTGTTTACACAACAAAGAGTCTCTTAATGCAAAGAAGAGGCAATCTTTCTCCAATTGCCTATGCAGCCAGCTAGTGTCTGGCAGGGAGTGTCTGTTTACACAAGAAAGGCACTAGATTGGGATGAATGTTCACTTAATGACCTAATTGCATAACAACGGGAATAAGAAAATATCCCCATCATTAAGTGACGCACACCTGTAGTACTAATGGACTTCATAAAAGCAGGCCCTGATCTGCTTTAAGAAGCAGACTTTGCTAGTTATTCACAGGTATGGATTTTTCCTTAAGGAATGAGGCTACTGAGAAATATGCTAAAACCTTGCCAGTAGTAATCCTCTATGTGTGCTTTAGAACGGCTCCTTAAAGGCAAATGTATCTATGGCACATGACCCTTTTAAGCCATTTCTGTCCAATGTTACGTATACGCAACAGGGACCAAATATGTACACCGGTGATCTTGGCAAAAATGGGTTAAAAATAATTTTTAATTCTTTGAGGCATGAGGTTTGTGATAGTTTAGACTTAAAGTAGGATGTTAGAGAAATGAATAATGTCATTGTCGCTTAAAGTCTTTGGGGCTCTTGGAAAAGTAGTAGGCTTCTTCCCATATCTGCAACCTTTGGGTTTTCTAAATGAAGAATCAGATCTTCCAGAAATGCTGTTATGTAAAAACATGGGTGCTGATTTTGTGTGCAGTTTATGTCAGGGAAGTCCCATTAGGTTGTCTGAGACATAGTTGTGCTCAAGATTGCAGCCTTTGTTTGCTGTACAGAAAACTTTCTCAAGAGTAGCTTCATATAGAGGTGTATTTGCCTCCAGAATCACATTAGTTCTTTGTAATTAGTTATCTGAAGAATCTGTTGGTTGCCCTCAAATGACAGTCTTCAGCTTTAACTGAAGGTTCAGTATTCAAACAAAAGTAATGCATGCCAGAGCAGATCCCGTATATGTACATGTTCCATACCAGTTTTCCATTGCAATGGAATTTAAATTATCCTGCTGATTTAAATTATCAAAGCACAAAATGTTGCATGAATTAGGTTAGGGTTGTCAGCATTAGGGTTGTCAGGGAGGAACTGGTTTTTATCTCTGATGGAAAACTGCCAAAGGTGAACATAATTAAGGCAGCTCCTTTATCATCCTGAACAATACTGAATTTTTTTAAAGAAAATCTTTTGGTTTGGCATAAGAGGACCGTTCTATGATTATCAGTAAAAGACTTCAAGGCCCTTTCTTTGAATACTGGCAGTGGAAAGGGGTTGAGTAACCTGTGGTTTATTTTAACAAAATATTTAAAATAAGAGTAGCTTCTCCAGCAACAATGACATTGGGTTCTTGCTCTAGGCAGAGTTGCAGGAGGTCCTGGGAGAAGGAGGAGGAGGAGGAGGAGAAGAAGAAGAAGAGCATGAGACTGAACGTGAGAATGAAACAATGGAAGTGTCTCCTTCAGCTACAGAGCAGAATACTGAACAACAAACACAGGTAGGTGAAAGTTCAGGATTTGACAAACTAGCTGTTGAAGAATTTAGAGGCCATCTAGTCAGCCTCCCAAAATCTTCAGGGTATTAATTATGCTGTTTGAATGATTTCTGCTTTCTCTGCTTGGGTATAATGCTTTGTTTTGCCTTATGAATGAATTTGGAGACTATAACCATTTTAAAAATAAGATGAGAATGTTTCCTTGCTGTTTTCTTTTAAAGCATTTTTTTCACACCTTTGTTGCTGAGCGCAGACTTGCATGGTTTCCCCATATGCTTTAGGTTCTCAGAATGATATGAGTTTCCCTGGCAGAGGAAGGGCATTCCTAACAAACTGGGAAGGCCCCTTGCACCCATTGCGAGATAGGAACTGTCAACAGTTCCTCCTTCCGGGCAAGGCTGACCTTTTCCCCGGTTTGGCCCTACCTTGCAGAGGGATTGGATGTTGGTAGGTTGGGTTCTAAGCCCATGGCTAATTACTTTTGAATTTTCTAGTTCTCCTCCAACCTCTTGCCTTCAGCAGGTCACACAAAACTGTGAAATTTTTTTTTGCTGAGGCAAGAGGGTGTTTTGGAGTCTCCTTAAAGGAGACACAGCTTATTTGTATTGGAGTAAGCTTGTTAGGAGATTGCAGCAGAAGCCAGCGAGGCTTGCTCAACATTGCTATCAATAGTTTCACTTTTAGGTTTGCAGAATGATATGAGTTTTTGACTTACAGGGATCAATGATGTGAGTTTTTGACTTGCTCCACAGAGTCACTTGCCATGCTTGCATCCTTCCCCCTCCTGGTCATAGCTGAGCTATGGTCTGGATTTATTTATTCACATTTTTATACTACTTTTCCTCCAAGGAGCTCAGGGTAATGTACACGGTTTCTTCCCTCCTTTTGTTTTAACAACAACCCATGAGGTGAGGCTGAAAAATAGTGACTGGGCCAAGGTCACCCTGAAAGCTTCATGGCTTAGTGGGGATTTGAACCTGACTCTTCCAGATCTAAAGCCAACTACTGAACCACTACACCATCTTGGCTGTCTGAGAGAACTGATTTTGAGAGCATGGCTGAGCAGGGTATAGATATGTAGGACTGAACACAATTGTTTCAAGATATTCCTCTCTTGTGGGTTTGACTGTTTAAAAAATTACTCGGTTTTTCCATTTTGAGCACATTCTGTGAGTCCCTTAGATTATTCCTGTTCTGGCAGGATCATGTTTGATGAGCAGTAGTGCCAGAATGTAGTTATGCTGGCAGCCTTTTAGCTTAGTGTTTTGTAAGTGAATTGATGTCAGTAGCTTCCCTTATATCTTTAGTAGGGCATTTTCCTGGTGACTTTTCATCTCAAATGAAGGAATTCCGTCAGCAGACATGATGAGGAAACCCATTTGAATGCTCAAGACATAAGGGAGAGAAGTTTTTAAAATACCTAGAATAACCATGTGGTCAGTCTTTGCCTGCAGTGACTAAGGACTTTTGGCTTTTTCGCTCGTCTTCTCCAGTGCCCAAGTGTCTGCAGTTACTTTGTGACTGTAAATATTTCGGAGGTACTCCACCCACTTCTGTCACTACTTTGACAGGAAACCCAGAGGTGGACCTGTGGAATGTTTGCAGGAGAACAAGCTTCCCACTGTTTGGGAGAGCCTTCCTTCTCAACCCCACATATTTTAGCTCCTATGTGTGCATTTTCTGGAGAGCAGTGTTATGCTTACAGTTGAATGTTATACTGGAATGTAATGCTTAGAGTAAAATATTTCTCCCTTTTTATTTTATCCTCTTTTTTGTTTTTATTTATGTGTTTTTGTTCTTCTTTGAGATGTCTTCTGCTGTTTCCAGTGGACTGCAGCAAACAATAGAAGAAAGGATCACTAGCTACAAGGCGGCAATATTGAATGCGAAGGAGGCAAGCGAGAGTGCCAAAGTGCGACGATATGAGCGGGGCCTAAAGGTACGTTGGGTTCTCTGGCTGCAGATCTCCATCCTTTCAGTGAATAAGGAAAGATTCCATTACAAACAAACTAGGAGCTTGTCGCCCAGAAATTCACTGCAAAGACGTGTGCAGAAAATAGCAAAGAGGTGGCAGTCATGCTAGTGTTGGAGCTTAATTGCTTATAATAGCAGTATAATCATAACTATAATTATGCTAATGATAATCATGTCTTCAGTTTTTGTATAAACAGAGTTGGTTTAATGAAGCATCTACATTAAAGTTTCTTTTGTATGAAATGATTAGGAAAATCTGGGTTCGGGTTGTTGAAATGTTTTCAAAATACTTAGTAGGTGAGAAATTTAGTTCAGGTTATTTTATTTTCTGCAGACTTTTAAAGAAATCAAATGATGATTAATTGCAACAATTCAGCATTCATTGCCAAGCAACACCTCATTCAAATGTATCTTTATTTGGCTGGGTACATGATGTAAATACACGGTGGAAATTAAAGTTAGCTTTTAAAGCTACTTCTTGTTTTAGTTCTAGTTTATTATAAGGTAACTACTTGTTACAAAGGTTAGGCTGTGAGTGTCTGGAGAAAGTGTGCTGAGATCTGGATTCAAAAGATGGAAGGGATAAAAACTACCCTTGGGGCCACAAAGGCCCAGTAACAAACAGTGCTCCTGGCAGCAGGCGTGGTCTGTGTCCCTGTAGCCTTGGTAAATAGCCATAACAGGGCAGCAAAGACGGTGTCTCCTTTCCCCTTAGTCTGGCCTTTGTCTTCCTCTCAATGTCGCCTCTCCCCCCTTCTTCCTTTCACTCAGGTTCCCTCCTCTCTCTGGTCCTTCGCTGGCTCTAGCCTTCCAGCCTCTCACCTTTGGGTTTGCCCCTTGTGTTCCGCTCTTCTCCTTGTTAGATTTCAGACATCCTTTAGAGCTCTTTGCAAGCAGCTATGGGAATATAACTTCAGGCATTGAACACTCATGGCCTGCTGCTACATGGGGACATGACCCCCCTGGCTTGTTAATATGTTCTTAGGTGAAATGTTAACGTGCACTTAGCTTTCAGCATGAAAGCTGCCGATAAAAAGGTAAAAGATGCCTAAATTCTGCCCTAAGGTGGTGATGCCCTTTTCTAAATTTAGTAAAGAGTTGTGAATTCCAGAAGTCTGTGTAACTTTACTATTAATCAGATAAAGGATTTAATATAGAATGGCTCAGGATATTCATAATAGCAGACCAGATCAAAGGAGTTTTTGTAAATGTCTCATGGCTTGAATTTGCCAGATAGACAATTTGCCAGACTCAGTAAAGTTGAACATTTTTAAAAATAACAGAGTATCTATAGTAATTACAAGAAACTCCTTTTCAAGCATCTGCCTTTTTCTAGTCTGCAATGAGCAAGGCTGACTAACTTTGTCTCCTAAACTGTAGAAAATGGGTTGAGCTAGGTCGTGATATGTTAACAGAAGAACAACATAGGTTTCTGCTGTTTCTTCTACCTATACAATGCCATGTGTTGCCATCATTTTCACTGTAAGCAAATTAATGAAGGGATTTGATGGGAATGAGCCTATAGGGGTGAGCTGTTCACTCACCAGCTGACATTGTCCCTTGATCACTACTAGGCTTTGGAAAACATGCTGGATGCAGTGAAAAAGGGCAAGAAAGTGAACGAGGAAGAAATGCCACCACCAGTAGCATCAGGGAAGTGTTCTGCAGCCATGCCAAAAGCCGCAGAAGACTTGTCTAAAAGCGTGAATGATCAAGACAGAATGTTTGAGGAGGACAGAAAAGAAGGCTCTGTCACAGACCTCGAACTGAAGGACCCCAGTGATGTGGAGCTGTCTGAGAGCACAACAGCTCTTCCAGGCCAGGATGCGGACACTGGTGACCTAGGAACAAGTGCAGTTTTTGAAAATGGTAATTAGTACAGGGGTTCTCCGTTCCCATATAACGTTTCCATTCTAAATGTAAAATAGAATGGAAAATGTGAAAATTAGTGTGAAAAATAGGCCCTGTACTACTTACCTCCTCCATGGGGAGAGGATGTGGGGGCAGACTTGGTAGTTGATGATTTATAGTACAGTAGATGCATTAAGCTTGATTGACTAGATTTGTTCTCTTGTTCAGATTCCCACAAGCTTGATACACGAGCGCTGCTTGTGAGAAGAGAGAAGGAGTATAAACTAGCAGCGCTGAAAGCCAAGCAAAGAGGTGATCTTGAGAAAGCAAAAGAATATATGAGGATTGGAAAGGTAATTATTTATTGTTCACCAACCAAGGCAAGTTTCTACAAAGTACATAAGAACAGCCCCACTGGATCAGGCCATAGGCCCATCTAGTCCAGCTTCCTGTATCTCACAGCGGCCCACCAAATGCCCCAGGGAGCACACCTGATAACAAGAAACCTCGCCCTCCCTTGCATCTGGCATTCTGACATAGCCCATTTCTAAAATCAGGAGGTTGCACATACACATCATAGCTTGTAACCCGTACTGGATTTTTCCTCCAGAAACTTATCCAATTCCCTTTTAAAGGCGTCCAGGCCAGATGCCATCACCACATCCTGTGGCAAGGAGTTCCACAGACCAACCACACGCTGAGTAAATAAATATTTTCTTTTGTCTGTTTTAACTCTCCCAACACTCAATTTTAGTGGATGTCCCCTGGTTCTGGTGTTATGTGAGAGTGTAAAGAGCATTTCTTTATCCACTCTGTCCATCCCCTGCATAATTTTGTATGTCTCAATCATGTCCCCCCTCAGGCACCCCTTTTGTAGGCTGAAGAGGCCCAAACGCCATAGCCTTTCCTCATAAGGAAGGTGCCCCAGCCCAGTAATCATCTTAGTCGCTCTCTTTTGCACCTTTTCCATTTCCACTATGTCTTTTTTGAGATGCGGCAACCAGAACTGGACACAATACTCCAGGTGTGGCCTTACCATCGATTTGTACAACGGCATTATAATATTAACCGTTTTGTTCTCAATACTTTTTCTAATGATCCTCAGCATAGAACTGGCTTTCTTCACTGCCGCCGCGCATTGGGTCGACACTTTCATCGACCTGTCTGCTACCACCCCAAGATCTCTCTCCTGATCTCTCACAGACAGAGTAGAGTAGAATTTTTGTGAGGAATGTCTCCTCTTCTGAAGGTCAGTTTAAGAACTGGTTTGTATATTGTTTTCACCATGGAAGCTGGCATCCTTGTGGCAGACTTCCCACCATGCCTCGAACCACATCCTGTGGAACCCATGACATGTGTTGGGGCAGTCATGTAGTCTCAGCTCCTTCCAATGGTCATCATAGTCTTGGAGGAAATTTATCACAATGATCCTGCAATAGGTTCTGCTTCATGCTGCATCTGGGAGGAGGATACTGATGCCCTTGGTAAAAATAAGCTTTAGATCAGTTTTTGTGGTGGTCTTTGGTGAAGAAAAGTCACCGTTCTTCAGTTAAAGATACTGATGCAATCAAATATCTGAAAATCCACATTCTGTGACAAGATAAACTTGTTTATGCAAATTAGAAAAACAAAAAATTGACTTTGGTGGGTTCTAGAGACAGGGCTCTTTGGGTGATGCCCAAATTATGGTATTCCTTTTCCCAGGAAATCAGAAGGGTTCCCTGTTTTTTTAGAAAATGGTCCAAGATTTTTCTTTTCTCCAAAGTGTGCTAACTTTTGTTCCTTTCTGTTCTTCTAATTCAATTTTCAATCTTTTATTGATTATTTTGTTGCTTTATGTGTGTTTGTCTTATTGTGGGCTGCTTCAATTATTGTCAGCTGTGAGCAGGATATAAATGCATTAAATTATGATCTACATATATTATATTAATTATACTGTCATATGAAGTTGTTGAGGAATACAGAACATTGGAGGTAAAAGGGGGATGATCAGGCCATCCCAAAGCAGAAGAAGGGACTTCTGATTGAGGATGTTTAATCTTGGTGAGGTCCGAAACTCATCCTTCTCAGGTGGCCTCTCCATGGTGGTTTCAGTCATCCTAGGATGGGTGGCTCTTCTTCCCAGGCAGGCAGGTCTTAGAAAAGTTTCCTGTGGAGAGGAGCTCCCCCTAGCTCCCCAGACTGACCTCGCCTGGCAACCGAACCGGTCAAGTTGTTTGGTGCTTTGGGCAGCTTATCTGCCCAGCGCCTCTTTTGAACCTTTCGGGTCCTTCCTTTTCTGGGCTATTACCTCCTTTTTGGGAGCATTTGTCTCCCCTCCTTTTTGCTCCGCAGCGCTGCCTCCCTGTGACCTCTTGGGCCCCTGTTGCTTCTGCCCCACTGGAGCAGATTGCAGCAGCCATTTTGAGTGCAGTGGGAGCCCGCGCAGGCAGGCTCAGCCTCTAACTGTCGCCTGAGGGGGGCAGGAAAGAGGCTTCAGCTGCCAGCCGGACAGCTTTAGAGCCCCCCCTCCTTGCTTGAATCTGTGGGGAGGCTTGACTGGTCTCTGCCGGGTCCGCACTACTTCAAATAATTAACAGAAGCTTCAACTATGTTATATGTTTTTCTCTTCCTTCATGAGGGTTGTGTGTTTTGTTTTAAATAGAAATTTTCAGAATCCTGAAAATCTACCTCCAGGTGCAGTTCTGTGAATCATGTTGAAATGCAATCCTAGCCCGTCTGACAGTTATTAGTATCTCTTGGGTTTGCTTTTCTGTTTCAGAAGTTCAGCATGGTATTAGAAGCACTGGACAGTGGACAACCAATAGACCTCAGAAATATGCCTTCAGCACCACAGGGTAAGAGCAGCAGAGGTGATTTATCTTCTCCTGTACAGTAGCTAGGGGATACTGAATAAGTTGTAACAAATTGGTTGAATTAGGTGTGAATTAGCTGTACATGCCGAAACCCTCTTTTTCGTCCTGAAATTCCCCGACTCTCCTTGGACTTAAGCCAGCTAAATAACTGGTATATGTCCTAGGAAACTCATTGGAGGCTTACTGGGAGGCAAGTTAAAAAAAAAAAAAGACTTTGACTTGCTTCCCCTGGGCTGTCTGTCACTACCCCATAGAATTGCGTGTGTACTTATCAGTTGTGCTATGGGCAGTTGGGGGATACAACTAGGTCCTTACTTCATATAAATGGTCATAAGTTGGTTTTTAATGTAAGGTTTTTAGAATTTCAGTCTTGATCATCCAGGGTTCTAACTTACCTGAGAGTACATGGATAGAGTCCTTTTTTAATGGAAATTAAATGCCTGGCTGCCAGGTGTGTTTATGTAACTGCTATGCACTCCTGTGTTATGATGGGGCCAGAGGGTTCATGTATTCCCCATGCTCCCCAGTGGACATGTAGATGTGATTAGAGCAGTAAGCCTTCACTTAAGGAGTTTCTGTTGCAGGGATATCATGTTTCTGAGTGCTCAAAAAGCAATATTGTAAATCTGAGAAAGTGCATAACTTAGCCACACCATAATTGCAATTGTGTTCATGTGCAGCATAGCTATGCAAGTGTCATGTGAAATTACCTGATTTTTCTAGGGAAGTAATTAGGTATAAACCAACGATGTTCCTGATTTTGCCGGGACATTTGTATATTTCTGGGATTCAGAATTAATTTAAATGAATCACTTTTTTGTCCAAGTGGGTTATTTTCTAACCATGGAATTTTGGAAGTTGGGCATGGCATATTTCAGAGCATGGTTGTTCCCACTGAAGATCTGAACCTCTCTTTTACATTTCAGAATTGTCTTTGGGTCATTGTATTAAAGCCACACTGAAGGATTGGTATATTTGACTCTCGCTTGCCTTTTTATGAAACATCATCTGATGTTCTCTTCCTCTGACCTTGCTTTTTCAGACCTTGAAAGCCCAGAAAAAATGCAGCTTACTTCAAAAGAGACATCATCTGTACCTGTGGAAACTTCCCAGCCTCTGACAAAACAAGATACTCAAGGTACTGAATTTTTCAGTACCTCTCTGTTTATAGGTTACAGAACTAGAGAATGGGTGTATTGTTGTTTCAATTTTTTGTATCAGAAAAAAAAGGAGGCTGCATCAAAGCATTTATATTTTGCAGCTGAGCTCATGTGTTGCATGTTACTTTTGAGTACTTTTATGAAAAGCAGATATTCTCTGCACCTTTTCAAAGGCTCCCTGCAGCAACCAAAAACAGTGCTAGAAGCTTTGGAACAGAGGCTGGAGAAATACAAAGCAGCAGCAGCTCAAGCCAAAGCTAGTGGAGATGATCGGAAAGGCAGGATGCATGAGAGGATAGCCAAGGTAATGAAAGAAACTGATGTTGCTGTCTGGAAAAGTTACTTGAATAGAATCCCATTTTTGTGCCACTGACACAGGGGTCTTCAGGCTACAACCTGCGGGCCACATTCAGCCCACCAACATGTTTTGACCGGCCTGCTGAGTCCAGTGGCATTATAACTATGTGTACCCCCCTCTGTTCTCTCCCCTCCCCCACCTGCCACCATGCACCTTTCCTCCTCCTGCTGCTTAAAGTGATTGCTGGGCTGGGATGCTTTCACTTACAGCCCGAAAGAGAGAGAGAAGGTTTGGGACCCCAGCATAGGATCTTGACAGTAGTTGTAGTGATCATCATGACTGAAATGGAAGAAATAGCTCCTATAAAAGTCACCAAATATAAGCTGGTTGGGATTATACAAGGTGACTTTCATGTGCCTTATTTTAGGTCTGTTCATCAACCAATGTGAATACTCATAACATAGGATTTACAAAAATATGGGGAATGCAGCCCTAAAACTTAGTGCTGTGTTCTGTGCTTATAACTAAGTTCCCAGCCATCCCCCCATATAAGCACAATGAACATGGACTGCATTATCAGAGGGAAGATTTACATTTTCAGAGCTACAAAATACTGTGTTGTGCTTCGATCAGTTATGTCCAAGCTTACTTATTATATTCAAATACAAGAGAATCCAATAGTTTATTCAGAGATGTTCAATATGTTCTTTTTATTAGAGTGAAATGTCTCTTGGTAATATTGCATTTTCTGCAGTGTGACTTTTTTGTCTATGCTATGTTTGAAGTTATGCTGCTTGTCTTATCTTTTATCTACATTTGTTGAATTCTTGTTTTCTCAACTTTTAAATATATATTGCTTTGAGTGCTCAGAAAATGTGATATCTTCCTTGCAAAGGAAATGAAGTCCTGATAAAGTGTGTGAACTCTGAACAGCTGAGTATATATTGTTGTTGTTTTCCCCTAGACTGTTCAGACAGCCCCAGTTCTAATTCCTATCTCTTATTGCAGCAATACCAAGATGCCATAAGAGCTCATAAAGCAGGGAGGAAAGTGAATTTTGCTGACCTACCGGTTCCCCCTGGTAAGTGTGTGCATGCAGCGTATGCACAAGAGTGCATAATGGGGTACTTATCTGAAATATCCTCGGATAAACACTTGCCCTAGTTGTTTGCCAGAAATGCTTCAGCAGAGTTTCTCCTACTCCTTTCATGCCAGAAGGCTGGTCTGGCCTTGTGACAACATTAGAGAATGTGCTGTAAAACAGCATAGTGTTGTATCTGTAAGTTTGATGCCCTTGTACACTTTACTGATGGCTGCTTATACCTTACCCTTATTGCCTTTATTGGGGGCAGAAGGCAAATAATCAGCAAGTTAAGAAACTATTTTAATAACAGACAAATGCACGGAATTCTTGCTTTCCTTGGGGAGGAGATGGTTAGCCTTAACTTATTGGCAAGAACTTTAAAATACGGAAGTATATCAGTTAACACTTCCAGTTCTACAGCAGCCACAACTGAGATTTTTATGAAAATCCAAACAGAATTAGTTGTTGTTAGTCTTCTCCCACAACCAAGAACAGAATAAAACAAAGCCCAAATTATACTGTTGGAATAAGTATTGCAAAATAGATTTAGAAATGTATACTTTGACTCACAAATTCATTCACATTGTTATGTTTGAAGAGTGAGTTTGCAGTTAGCAATTTATTTATTTGGAAGGCTTGGGTCAGAAAGGTCAAGTGTTTGGGGTCCTAAGCAATGCTGGGCAGGGAGTAAAAAATGAAAAGAGACAGAAAGTGGTCATTTGTCTGCCATGTAAAATCAGTAATATAAGGAAGCTCCCATTTCCGTGAAGTCACAGATGCATAACAGAATTGCTGGTTTTCATTGCCAGTACTTTCCTGTCAAACTGACTGAATAACAGCTTATGCAAGATGGAGAAGAGCTGCCGTCTTTAACCCAGAGTCCATGTTTATAGATATCTACCTGGATTTCAGTGTATAAAAGAGCTGCAGTTGGATATCATTGCAGCTCATGGTCAGAGACAGTGTTGGGAAAATGTAGCATGGCTTGAGTCTAGTTGAGTCACCAAGTCACCATCCCCACAACTCAACTCGAGTAAGAGTCCTAACAGGGACACTTTCTGTGTCTCTGAGTCGCCCTTTAGTGACTCTAATTGACTTGAGTTGAGGTTGCCCCTCCCCATTAAAAAGCTAACTGTGGGAAAAATGGGGCTGCTGCCGGCTCTGTTTGTGTGGATGTTCTCTTTAACTACTCCCCTGCTGTCCCCTTCCGTCTGTAAACGGGGTGGGAGGAACTGAGTGAGAGCTGGGACAGAAGCAGCAAGAGAGAGGAGGGTCATGAGCAGCAGCTGCAAGGCTTACCAGGATGACCCAGTCCTTGCAGCTGTACTCAGAAGTAGTCCCACTATAGCCAGTTATTCAATGAGGCTTGCTCCCCCAAGTAACAACAGACAAGAAGTCATGAGGCTGGAAATTGGCAAAAGAGTTTTCTCCTGCCTACCTGGGCTTTTGCAGCCAATTGTAAGGTGAGAATCCCCTTGGGCTCTGCCTCCTGCTCTCCCTCAGCCAATGAAAATACACAAATGCCTGTAGTTTGTCCAGTGATCATTGATTCCTTCCTTCCTATCAGAGATAGGGAAAAAGAGCTCACGCCCGCTTCCCTCCTGCCCAATCATTAACCCTTTCCTGCTTTCCGGCTGGAACTCCCTGCTGATCGCTGTCAGAATGCTGGCCCCACGAGGTTTTCCACAGGGTGAAATCAATAAGCAGACACCCCCAGACAATGACTGGAGTCAGCATGCATGGGGACGAGTGCTGTGTCAGGGGGCCCTGATGTGGTTTTTTTTCAGAGTCTTCCACTTGTGCAACTCACGAGACGCTGAGTCACCCCAAATCATTCATTTTCACAACTCAAGTCAGAGTCACCTGACTGGAGTTCCCAACACTTGTCAGAGATATCAGACTTTGTAACTTTGATTGCAAGCATAACTTTCAGTCTCTTCAGGTTTATGGTATATCTGAAACCTTCTAATGTCTGTATTATTGGAGTCAGCCATTTTGAAACATATATTTTTCTTTTTTAGGATTTCCTCCAATTCCTGGAGTGGCTCCCACAGATGGTGATGGTACAGTTGCTGCAGTGTTAGAAAATGCTAACAGGCTGGTCAAGATGGAGGAAGAGGATGACAAAGAGGAGGAGAAGGAGGTATATTGTATTATTTCAGTAGCTTAATCCAGCAGTTCATCTAACTTCCCTTTTGGACCATATGGGCATAAAATTGTCTTTCTTAGTCCTTGGCACAGAAACTTCTTGTGCAGGTTTAAGGGTGACTATTCCCCAAGTCCAGCCCAAGGAGTTAAATGGCACTTGAAGCACCACTGAAATTCTACCACCCCCATTGTCATCATCACTGTCTGCATGCTGCTGCCCCACCACTGTCTGCATGCTGCTTCAGAGTAGAGGAGGCAGTGGAGGAAGTGATGGCAGCAGTTCTTTTCCCATTAAGGAAATAAGACTGATGTTGCTACCTCCTTCCCCTCCCACCCCCCACAATCTCACCCAATCTTCCTCCTCAATCTGCCTATGTTTTTTTTCTCTCTGTGTTTAAAAAGTACGTTGCAAAGTAAGAACGGAACAAGTAAGCTGGGAGAAGTGAAAGTGGGGCACCACTTCTCCCAACTTCCTTGTTCTAACCCCACCGTACTGCTAGAGTTGCAGATTAAAAAGGAAGAAGTAAGGATGCAAATGGGAGTGAGGTGAAGCTCCTGTAGGCTCCCAGCTGATGGGCACAGGGTGCTGCACACCTCACCCTCCAATGATTGAAAGAGGCTCCTTTTAAATGGGTGGTTCTCATGTCCAAATTCGTTCCAGCATAGTATCCTTTCCAGTGACAGCATGCTGGTATCTGCTTTTGTGTTTCTTTTTAGATTGTGAGACCTTTTGCTAGGTAAACCACTTTGGGAACTGTTGTTGTTGAAAAGCAATGTTTAAATATCCTAAGTAGTAACAATGCTTGAACCCATGTTGTTAAAGGCCACTTAGGGATCATGGCTGCACAGACACATGCAGGTGTTTCTCAACACTTTCTGAACTCTACCATTATGAATCTTTCCTATGCATTTCATGTTTTGCAAAACCTCTGTTTTGCAGAGCATATCAACACACAAAGGGTCTTTCCTTTTCTGCAGCATCACAACAGATGGCTGCTGTAGTGGGGATCCATTTATATAGCATCAGTCACCATCTTGGACCTTATATCTGGATTTCATGCGCATTACATTTAATTCCTTTCTGACCCTGCCAGGGAGAATCTTCCACTCAGGCTCCCGCTGCCAAGAAGCCTACTCAGCTGCCTAAGGAAACAGTGCCAGTTGCTCATACACTAACGGTGCCATCTGCTGTAATCCAGGAAGAGAGCTCTGTGGAGAAGAACCATTCTCCGTCAACCCCTCTACCAGCACATGAAACATCTGAACCCACCCAGCCTCTCTTTCCAGTTGGTAAGATTTGAAAGGCTGCCTGTCAATTTTGTGTATGTTCTTCACACAAGGCATTAATTGTAGAAAGTCTTTTTGATATACAGTGGTGCTTCACAAGACGAAATCAATTCGTTCCGCCAGTCGTTTCATATTGCGAAATTTTCGTCTTGCGAAGCGCGATTTAAAACAAACTAAAACAAAAAAATGCAAAAAATTTGTCTTGCGAAGCACAGCCATAGAAAAATTTGCCTTGCGAGTCACCAAAAAAATCACAAAACACTTTCGTCTTGCGATTTTTTCGTTGCGCAAGGCATTCGTCTTGCGAGGCATCACTGTATTTCTCCCACATACCCCATATGAAATGCCCATCCCCTGTCTTCTGTTGCTGCCTTGCACATTCTGCCACTAGTGGAGGTCCAGCTGGTGGTGATGCCAAGGAGAGTCTTCTCCATGTTGATGCTATGCATGTGAAATTCATGTGAAGTTCAGGGCGACCCCTATCTCTACCAGTATTCTAGAAGCAACTGGAAACTCATCTGTTTTGTTGGCTTTATGGCATTTAGTTTTCTTCTGCTTTCATGGGGTTGTTTTTATTGTCCACTGCCAATTATTTTCACTTTTATACTGATTTTGTGAATTTTTATGATGGTTTAAATTTGATTATTGTTGATTTTTAATTTGCTCATAAGCTGACTTGAGCACCTCTTACTGGGAGGGGAGGGGAAGGTAAAGTAAAACTATTTCTAATACAGAAATATTTAGTCTTGGAGAAAAATTTAGGCTAATTTAGTCTTTAGCCTAACTTGGGGGAGCATACTGACAGCTTTCAGGGACTTTTGGACCTCAGAAAGGAAAAGTAATGGGCAGTGGTTCACTCTGGCTATTGAGGATGACAAAGAAACTCATATATAGTAAGTACGTTTTAAGTAGATGCCAAAAAGCCAAATCCACTGGTGTCTAGGATAACTGCAAGTGCTCTGCTGCTTCCTGATTAGGATTTTGTCTTTCCCTCAGCAGCAGCAAAATGATTTAGACTGACAATTTCCCATTAAAACATGTTACATATTTGCATTATTTTCAAATGTATGGATCTGCTGGCAACTGTGTTTTATCTACTGGAGCAAATTTAACCAATTCTGTCCTTCAACCTTTTAGATACCTGGAAGACCTTGTGTAGCTCCTCTAGAAAGGAGAGCACAGAAATCTGTGAAATTGTCTTCCAGATGAGTGTGTGTCCCCTTTTTTAAAATGCACCCTTCCCACACATACTGAGTTTCTACAGAGTCCACTCTTCTGCCCAGCAAGCAAGTTTATCTAATTGATTTAGTTTATCTAATTGATTTAGTTTTGGATGACTGGGCAGATTGCATGCAACAGCAGAGTCCTGCCAGCTATGCTGCAAGGATAGAAATAAGTAGGGAATCTTCACTGTGCATTTGTCTCTGTGCTGAAGTGTTTGATTCTGTGTATCACCATGACACAAAATGCTTCTCCCACAAGCCTTTTTGTCTGTATATTCTCACACCATCCCCACAGTGTTGTGTGCAGAGTGGGAATAATTTGCCAGTTTATCTTAATGTTAAGTCCTATGGAAGGCTTTAGGGGGTTTGAAAGGGTGGAAGAGGCAATAAAGAGACAACTCATGGGAAACTACAGCAACAAAGCAGGATCTGCCAACACATATCAGACTGCCACCCAGATCACAGCACAGCACAGCACACCACAGGCAGGAGGTATACTGGTGAAGGTCAGGTGTGCTAAAGAATACTAATTACAGACCAGATTACTCCAGATGTCTCAAACAAGGCAAGCCACAATAATGCACGGGAAGGCCAAAAAAGGGGTGGAGGAAGGAGTTTCTTCCAGGTGATTATAACATGGGGAAGGGTCTTGCCTGCCCCCCAAATAATGGCTGTTAATCAGACACTGAACATGAGCTAAAATGCAATCACTAAGGCATCCCAATAGAAACTCCTTGGGTGTATCTTCATGCCATCTACTATATTGTTTTGTAGTTGTGGCAGTTCCAGGTACTCTAGGGCAATTGGACAGGAGCAAAATGCAAAATCATATGTAAGGGGAGGTTGATACCTTCCTGACACCAGTGGATCACAACTAAGGCATTGGGAAACAAATTGCACAATATCCTTCCATTCATCCATTTCTGCCTTGAGCTTAGGAAGATCTTAGTCTTCCTGTAACCGTTATGGGACCATTTCAGAAGTGTAATGTGAAGGTTTTCGAATTCTGCATGAAACTGCATACGTGTCCCTACTTTTGCCCATTTTACCTATTTTGGTTACAAGAAACAGACACTAGACATTCACCTAGTAGGAGGCAAAATGAGAGTGGAACATATGAAGGTATAAGAATAAAAACACCTAGGACACTTGATGGATAATGTATTATATGTTCATTGTAGAAGTCCTGTTTCTTTTCTGCTGAATATCCCACTCCCAGTTTTGAAACTTAAGTAAAACTACCATTTGTAGTTTTTCTCACTGGCATTGCTAGGGGGGTGCAGGCTGCACTGGGTGACATGCCGGCGAGGTGATGCGTTTTCACGGCTTTAGGAGCTACTGCATCATGCCATACAACCATTGGATGCGGAATGGCCAGCAGAGTGCAGTGCAAGAAACAGAATTGAAATAGTTCCTTTCGTTCAAAAGTTATGGCCAAAAAACCGGAAGGAAAAAAATGAATGGAGCCTTATGGAAAGTGAGCCGTGCTGCATGTTTAATCATGAGTAGGCGTACTTGCCATAGTCCCTCAGAAAGGGCAGGCTGAGAGGACTCCAACGACACCAGAATGGTCCCAATCCAATGAATGCAGCCTCCCAAAAACACCCGAGAAGGTCCCATCGCTCCCAGCTGCGAGCCTGAGCTGTAAACGAAGCCACGTGGCTGTGTTTACTCGTGAGTAGTCCATTGGAAAGGGCAGCTGAGAGAACTCCAAGGACTTCATAATGGTCCTGATCCAATGAATGAAGTCCCCAAAAACATAAAAGGGAGAAGGAGGTCCCTCCCTCCCTCCCAGCTACAGTCTATTGAGCCCTATGGAAAGCAAGCGGCCTCACGTCGCATTTACTCATGAGTAAGTGCCTTGGCTGCTGGTCAGGCCAGGCAAAGGGGAATGTGAGGACACCAGAATGGTCCCGATCCAATGGAGCTGGAGATGCTCCGGAAGGCAGGCAGCCCCCCCCCCCGCCCACTAAAAAGGACAAAAAAGAGGCTTCAGCTGGTAAGGGGAAAGTTTTCTATTTTGCACTTGTGAAGCCAGGAGGGTCTTTATCTTGATATGCCTGAAATAGAAGAACTTTAAACTGGGCACTGGGAGGGCTGAAGATCTCACTGATTATTTTTGGGGGGTTGTTGTTGCAGACAGACTACAGAATAAGCCCCATTTACCACAATAGGACTTACTTCAGAGTAGATTCACTTGGTGGAACAGGACTGGCTCCCCCTTATTTAATTATTTCTTTTATTTTAATTTAATTATTTATAATTATTTATTTTAATTTGCTTGATGATGTCACTTCTGGCCATGACATCACTTCCAATGGGTCCTGGACAGATTGTCATTCTAAAAAGTGGGTCCCAGTGCTAAAAGTTTGAGAACTGCTGCAATGTTAGTAAGTTGACTCAGGGGTGTGTGTGTGTGTGACTCTACAAGTTTTCAAAATCACTAAAATCAGAATTTGGAGGAATAATACCATCATGTTATATATCAATCAATGCGTAATTTCATGCAGAATGCAATGAAACAAACCACATTGAAATATCTGTGTTCTAACAAAAGGTACAACCAAAAAACCAGTGGGGGCAGGGCGATGGTACATCACCACGTGCACAACCTGGGGCGTTGCCCCGCCCACTGCATGGGGTTACACACAGGCCTCCCACACCGGGTGACATGAATCCTAGTGATGCCACTGGTTTTTCTTCTCTATAATATCAGTACTATTAAGATGCCACCAGGTTCTATTACAGCTGCTACCACTGTGTCCTATTAATTTAGAACCAAATGTCTGCTAACTATTGTACAGGCTGTGATAGTTTTTGTTCACAGGCCTCTTGTATCTACATTTGGACTTCACGATTCACTTATGTAGGTGTCTGTAAACATCTCCCTGTCCTACTCTTTTGTTGGTTTAAAAATGAAATTGCCACTGAATATATAGAATGAAGCACATTCTTCTGGGACTTCTCTGGTGGTTGATCATTAACCCCTGATTTCATCTTGGATTAAATCAAAAATAATGAAGAGATTCTGGTTGTCAGATGAATGTGAAAAGTATTTTTTTTTAAATAAACAAAACAAGTTGATTGTTTATTTCAGCCAAGGAGCATCTTGAATTTCTGGAGAACAGAAAAAAACAATATTTGAAGGCTGCAATTCAAGCAAAGAAGAAAAATGATCTTGAACAGGCCAAGATGTATCTGAAAACAGCCAAAAGCTTCGAACCAAAGATTGAGCAAGCAAAAAATGGCAAGTTGGTCGACATTTCCAAGGTTAGCAGAGAAACTCGAAGCTTGTCTCAAGGCTGATGAAGTTTGGAAGCAGTGCCATCCATAACAACCTCGTACATCTGTGGCTCATTATTTCAGTTGAACGCACCCCTTCTGGATTTCACTTTGGAATAGCTTGTCTTTCTTTCATGAAGCACAAGTTTTTCCACAGTTGGTCCAGATGGAAATCTTGCTCTCCATCTTCCCAGCTATTTATTTGCCTACTCTCCTCTTTAAGATTTTTCTTTAATTTTGAATTCGTTCATTTGCAGCCAACCACTTTCAGTACCACCTTATAAATTTTTTCAGCTAATTCTTTTTTTAAGCATGAACTAAACCTTGACTGCTTTACCATCACCAAACCCTTCCACTTCTTTTTCCTATCTCATTTCTGTGCATGGTTTACTATACCCCAGTTTGATGGGTCCTGCCTCAGATGTTTAGGGTATTTTTGTTATATAATGCAGGAAGGCTGAAGTTTTAAATCTCTCCTAATCTCAGGCATAGAAGGGTTACTTCTCATTTTCATGTACTTTTAAGTTGATGGATGATTTGGTGGTGGTGTTGAAGACCAAGGTCATTAAACTTGCTCCATCACTCCCTACTCCAACATTTAGGCACTAGAAAATTGCCAGGCCCTAGAAATGGGTACCAAATGTCAGCCCAATGAACCAGAAGGCTTGAGATGATTCTTTCAATTTTAAGTGAATTACACTGCTGACCTCTCCTAGGTGGTCTTCCCCACCCGCGCTTTGATCCTTTCTAAGTAGTCCAACTGTGTTGATGCTGGCCTTTGTCTTTCTCAGCTACATTTTCTCCAGGGAAGCTCTGACATGTTTGTGTATTGCTGTGCAGCTGCCTTCACCTCCCACAGATGATGAGGGTGACTTTATCTTCATACATCATGAGGACGTCCGAATCTCTCAGAAAGCAGAAGAGGTGTATGTTCAGCTTATTAAGCTGTTGAAAGACCAATATGATGTGAGTGCTGACTTCTTCCAACACCAGTAACATTATCAACTGCTGAATGCTCTGTAGTGGAAACATAATATTATGTGTCCTGAACACTGTTAGTTTTCCTCATACTCCTGCTTTTTTGTATAGTTTCAAAGGACACTTTATTATCCCCTCACTCCATCTAGGTCAGTAGTTCTTTTTGGCGGTCATATAGAGTCCTTTGAAAAACTGATGAACACACACATGCACAAAATTTTGCACACAGTTAATTTTATTGCATTGGAAATTGATTTCCTTCTCATAGACCTAATATGAAAACAGACTTGACAAAGAATTATGTCTCTCACTCATTTTTTTCATGCAAAAATTAATGGCCACTTCCTGAAAAAAATTAAATAAATACAGATTTATGCAAATAAAACAAAAAATAAATTATTTTATTTTATTTTTATTCAAAAGCCCATTTCGATGAGAAGAGTGCTTCTGTTTAGCTTGAATAAGAATTGTGGAGTGGTCTTTGACAGAGCAAATATGCCTGTTATCTTTGACATCCAGTCGATTTTGACTTTTCATTTTTTATGACAAGATGGGCTAAAGATTCATAAAGATGTATAGTAGCAAATGGAATCAGACCTCCCATAGCTTGCTTTGCCAATTGAAAATAGACTTGTGTCAAAAGCACCAGAATTCTCTGAAACGCTTTGAGTTGAATTCATGTTGCATCATTTCCTTTGTCCAAGTCAATGAGGTCACTTTTGGCAAGATCTGCATCATTGATCTTAATCTGTTCTCTCACTTTCACATGCTGTGCTAAGAATACTTTGCTTATCCAAATATCTCTTGGGCTGTATGGGTAAATGAGGCTGTACAGTTCTGTATGGTCACATTAAAAACTGTTTAAAATTACAATTCTTGGGCAAACTGTAAGAGACTTTGTAATACACACTGCTTTTTTTTTCTTTTTCCCCCTCTCTTTTCCCTTGTTAATAGAAATGTGTGCAGTATTCCAAGCAGTTCACACATCTGGGAAATGTAAGCGAAACATCACGGTAGGTCATGACTGTGAATGGATTATTGCTTTCATGATATTGGTCCTATTATATTTCTCTAGTTTAAAAGGAAAAAAATTATCTTCTAGGTCAAATTAACAAGCAATTGTTTCTTTTTCTTTATTCTGTAAAGTGTAATAGGGTACTCTCTACTCATAATTTTTAGTTTGAAAGTGAAACATATTGCCCAGCAAAGTTTCACACTCCTGCTTTGTGCTTGTTTAATAAAAGTAACTGGATATCAGATGTGGTTTAAGTATAGGGGGATTCTATTTTGTTTGGACTTCTTTAATCCCTAAAATCTTCAAAAATGTGGGCTAAGTCCCCTTGACAATTGCTCCATGAGTACAATGCTTTCAATTTACATTTCTAATCCCAGCTCTGTTACTGAGCTCTGTCATGGAGCTATTCCAGTCTCTATTGAAGAGTACAGCTATTTGAATAGGGTCTGCCATCCATGATTTAGCAGTTGTTGGATCTGTCTAGCTCACTGATTTACACTTGCGGCCAAAGAAGTTTCCAGCTGTGGATTATTGTTGTTTCTGATTTTTCCTGCTAGGTTTGAAAAATTGGCTCAGACTTGTAAAAAAGATCTAGACATCTTGCAGCTTGCACAGGCCCAAGGGCTGGATCCCCCAAGCCATCACTTTCAAGAGAGAACCTTTAAAATTGTAAGGTATGGAAAGTCAAAGGCTGATCTTGCATAATGAGGATGGGAAGATTGCAAATTTCTCATTCCCATAGAGCAGTCGTTCTCAAACTGGTGGGTCGTGACCCACTAGTTTGTGTAAAGCTTCCCCAGTCCCTTTAAGGGGCAGGGGAAGGGGGAGAGGCAGTGACGCGATTCCCAGGATCGCGTTGCTAAGGGGATTGGGGGGTACTTTGCACTTACTTCAAGAAGACAGGGCTGCAGCAGGCTCTAGGAGGTGCTGGGAGCCCTGCGCAACCCTTCACAGCGCTCCCTGAGGCTTGGAACGTTCTCTAAAAGCAGGCACAAAGCACTTCCGTTTTGCAGGAGGTGCTTTGCACCCGCTTTTAGCAAATGTTCCAAGCCTCGGGGAGCGCTGTACAGGACTCCCTTCACCTCCTGCTGCCCTGCCTTCTTGAAGTAAGTGCAAAGCACCACTTCACCCCCCTTAGCTGCCGTAGGGGGCCCCCCCCAAGAACTTACTGAGGGAATAAAGCTCCCTCAAAGTTTGAGAGCCTCTGCCATAGAGAGATGAGTTTTGTGAATTTCTTTTGAGATCTTTAGGAGTTTATAACCCAGAATGCTGCAAATTTCTGAATTGAGGTTCCCAGCAAGGGCAGATTTTTCAAAAATTTTCTAAAGTGACTACATTAGAGCAAAACTAAGCATTACAAGAAACATGAGTTGTCAGCAGAGAGTCCTGTGAGCTTGAAGTACATAACCCCTAAATTATTTATTTATTACCTTGAATCTGTACAGTGGCCACATGCAGATGGAATGCAGAATCACAGCTTAATATTATATGTGTAAGGCGAGCCAAGTCTTGGACTTGCATGCACCCCCTCTTGTTGGCAACCTTCAGTCTCGAAAGACTATGGTATCGCGCTCTGAGTGATGGTTCTGGTATAGTGTCTAGTGTGACTGAAAAGGCCAATTCGGGTGTGAAAATCCCTCCCACACTGGGAGCAAGTATAGTGTGTCCCTGGTCTGTCTCCCTGGCTATGCCTCTTTGCCTCAGTCTGTTGGCAAAGTGTCTCTTCAAACTGGGAAAGGCCATGCTGCACAGACTGCCTCCAAGCAGAACACTCAGAGGCCAAGGTTTCCCATCTGTTCAGGTTCATTCCTACGGCGTTCAGATCCCTCTTGCAGATATCCTTGTAGCGCAGCTGTGGTCCACCCATAGGGCGCTTTCCCTGCACAAGTTCTCCATAGAGCAGATCCTTTGGGATCTGTCCATCGCCCATTCTCACGACATGACCCAGCCAACGCAGGCGTCTCTGTTTCAGCAGTGTATACACGCTGGGGATTCCAGCTCGTTCCAGGTCTGTGTTGTTTGGAACTTTGTCCTGCCAGGTGATACTGAGGATGCGTCGGAGGCCGCGCATGTGGAAAGCATTCAGCTTCTTCTCCTGTTGTGAGCGAAGAGTCCATGACTCGCTGAAGTACAGAAGTGTACTCAAGACGCAAGCTCTGTAGACCTGCACCCCCTCTTATTCTTTGCATATATGAAGTTTCCCAATTCTGATTTAGAATAAATGACAGTTCCCCATTACATCTGAACTCAGGAAAGTGCAGTTTTTTGTAACCCCGGTTCATTCACAAACTAGAATCTGGAACCATAGTTTGATCCTGATTCCAAATCCTTGTTTGTCTTCTAACCAGCATTCCCTCTAAGGTGCACTGCTGAGTGGCCATGTACTTTCCTGCCAAGCACCGTGCAGTGCAGAGCTTGGCAATATGGAAGTAACTTGATTCATGATGTGATGACATCATTGCTGAATGTCCAGATGCAGTGTTATGACACCATGCAGCTGCATAGGGGTCCACGCACCAGCACAGAACCCTTACAAGGAACACTGCTTCTAACTGTGGTTAGAATAAAACCAAAGTTTTTGGTTTTAGAAATGATTTTAGAAATCATTTAGAAATCCTGATTTTAGAAATGGGTTATGTCAGAATGCCAGATGCAAGGGAGGGCACCAGGATGCAGGTCTCTTGTTATCTGGTGTGCTCCTTGGGGCATTTGGTGGGCCGCTGTGAGATACAGGAAGCTGGACTAGATGGGCCTATGGGCTGATCCAGTGGGGCTGTTCTTATGTAAAGTTTGCTGAATTTGGACATAACTCAAAGTAAAATTTATTGGAAATGGAAAATTTCAATCTCCCCTCTCCCGCATGAAAGAAGACTGGCGGAGCACATGACCCCGACAGTTGATTCTCTCCAACATGGTTTAGCTTTATATCTGCATGTAGGCTTATCATTCTGTTCCTTGATACTTAATTCTGCATTTATTTCTTAGTTGTGCAAGCACATGAGAATGTGGGTATATCAGATTGCTGAAGTAAATTTGTGGTTCTTTTGTTTGTAGGATATTTTCTGAACTTACTAGCACAGAAATGCATCTCATCATTGTGAGAGGAATAAATCTACCAGCTCCACCAGGTAATTTTTAGTTGGTATGTAACAGCTCCAAGGATTTTTCCCATATTGGTGGGACTTGTGAATGGAATGAGGCTTATGTAACAGCAATATCGAAATGGCAAGCAAGAATATTTCTAAACACAGGCCAGTAGTTGCCTTTTCCTCTGGGATTGCTGGCCACCCAATGTCTGTCAGTCCTCAGGCCAGGCCACAAACCTGCAATTGTTCACTGCAGGGGTGGGAGAAAGACTGACTCTAAGGAGGGAGTGGGTGGGTGCCTCCTAGTTCAGTTCCCAGCCAAGTCTTTCTTCAAAAGAACCTGCCTTGTAACGGAAGGAAAGGGAGAGCACCCCAGTGTTGGAGTACTGGATGGCAACTAGTTGGGAGAACTAGTACTTCATCTAATGGTGATGCTTTCTTGAGGAAGAGTGTTCTTTGGCCTCTCAAGGGCTATTTGCTGAATTAAATTATTCTCTTTACCCAGGTGTGGCATCAAATGATTTGGATGCATTTGTGAAATTTGAATTCCTTTACCCTAATACAGTGAGTATACATCAAGTGGCCTTTGCTCTTCCTCATGTTGAGAAATTTTTATTATGAATTCAGTGTAGGAATAGTGCCTTAACCCGAAATCTTTTTATGTTTTGGTGGTCAGCATTCCAGAGTGGCAGTGTAAGAAGCTGGTATCTCGGATGCTATTTTAATAGATGACTTGATGCTGCTTTGCTTTTGCCTCATAGTTTCCACCTCAAGCCTGAATGACAGATCTCTCTGAAATTGATGGGGCTGGCTGTCTGGCCATGTTGGGAGCAGCAACACTTTTCCTGGCAATCCTTATACAGAGGATACTGAGGCAGAGAAAACAGGAGATTAACAGACTAGGCTGAATAGCGGGCATTGAGATGCTAATGCTTTTCCATGATTGATGTAGTGGTGTGGCCCTCTGGGATTCCTAGAAGTGTCCAAGGTAACTTGATTGGTACACTCCTGCTCTGAAAGAATCTGCCCACAGTGGGAAAAGCCTGGTTTTTATGGGAGGGGCCAAGAAGTGAGACTTCTGCTTGCTTTTCTGCGGTAATATTAATGCTGGCAGTAGGCACCTATGATGGTAACAAGTAATAGTGCCATTTGTATCTGATGGGGTTGTGTTTTGGACACCTAAGAGGCAATTGGCAAATAGAAAGCCTGTGTTGTTTGTGAACTAGGGTACATTTTAGAAGTGGCTAATTGGATAACACTGTCCTTGGTCACTCCCTAGAGAAGTCTTCTCTCCTTTAGGGTGGTAGTTTATTTTGGTACATGTTTTGGACTGTCATTCTTTAAAGTGGTGCAGCTTACTGAGTGAGCAGCTCAGAGTTTGATATTCTTTCTTTTCTTGAGAATAAGGAAGACTCACAAAAAACTCTTGAAGTTCCGCATATCAGGCTCTTGTTCTGCAATAAAGGGAAAGTAGTGAGTGTTAGCATTGGATCTGTTATTGGAGTGTTAGCATTTTTAATCTCCCTGTGCAGCATTTGTTTCTATCAATTGTATATTTAATTTTGATTTTCAAATATTTGCATTTTCACTGTATCTAAAATGGACTGTGTACATTTTACTTTTGCAGATAACCTTATGTACATGTATGTAGGTCTTGTTCCCCAAGCAAAAAGCAGATAGCATTCAGTAGAAATTTTTTTTAAAATCCTAACAGTTTTGCTCCACGTGTTCCATTGCTTTTGGAGTAAATCTATTTTCTTTTCTTAAAACAGGAACAAGCTCAAAAAAGTAAAACATCAGTGATCAAAAACACCAACCGCCCAGGTGTGTGTGTTGGGGGGATTGTCTTCTTTCAGGAAAGAATTGTTACTTTATGGTTGCGGATTTCTCCACAAAAACTGCACATAGTTTCTGCATATGCCTCATATGCAGCAAAGTTCCCCCCAAACAGCAAACTGTAATGTTTCTTAGAGGCCTTGAAAGCTGATGCTGTTTTCTCCTTCCAAGAAATGTACGTTCATACTGGCATACATTTCCAAAACAGAGCTGTTCTGTCCACATTGAAGCTCTGCTTTGCAGATTAGCCTCTCTTTTCAGTAATAGTGTTCAGGGGGTCCAAGGCATCACACAGCAGCCATGCCATCGGTAGATGCAACCTCCCCAGTCATTTAAATGTTGTGGTAGTCTTATCTTTGCCAAAAGTTAGTGAACCAGTTGGAACTTGCTGTGAATATCTTCAGGGGGCTTTCTCCCTCCTTCTGGAGCTCTTACATGGGCTTTCTCCTGTGACAGGAACATGCTGACCAGTATATTATGCTGATCCTCTATCCACCTGTTCAGCATTCACTCCATAATGGAGTTTCTAGAATAAGAGGTCGTCCTGGCACTTGCAGCTGTGCTCGACTGGGCAATTTATCTTTTCTAATTGTACGAACAGTGCTCTCCTGAAAGTCAAGCATGCTGGGGACATCTGAGACACTTGCTGGTTAATCATGTCCACCTTTAAGATGCATCAATACAAATTTTTTTGCTTTCTTCAGTCTAGGCCCTCTGGGGTTAGGCAGATGGAAGTTTTCCAGTCATGGCTTTGCAGTGAAGAGCATGCCAAATGGCCTACATATCTCTCTTGCCAGCTAAATATATGAAAACATGAGAACCCTGTGCTAATTCCACGTTATTTTTATTTATTTTTCACATTTTTATACCACCTTTCTTTAAGGAGCTTGTTGTGTACATGGTTCCTTCCCTCCTTTAATACAACAACCCTGTGAGGTAGGTGAGGCTGAGAGATAGTGACTGGCCCAAAGTCACCCAGGAAGCTTCATGACTGAGTGGGAATTTGAACCTGGATCTTCCAGGTCTAAGTCTGACTCTCAAACCACTACACTATCCTTCCAACATTAATTTCGAAATTGCTTTTTTTTTTTTTGAAAAGTCACAAGACTGCGCAAATTGAGAGCTACCAGTACTGTTAAAACTATGATTTCAATTAATGCAAATATTAAAATTGTTTCTTGGCTTTGTTTTAGCTTGGAATGGGACCGAGGGATAGAAACTTGGGGTTGGCATGCAGGGAATCATATAATTGGGTAGAATCAGCTGAAGATTAGATAATTTTAAGGACTGTGGGACCACTCTCTCCCCTTACCACCATTCCAGGAATATCTCTGCAAGGTGGAGAACTTTGCTGCAAGGTTCCACATGTGTCATTTATTTTTCTGTATGTTTCCAGAATATAATCAACTATTCAAGTTAAATATTAACCGAAATCACAGAGGTTTTCGAAGAGCAATTCAGGTCAAAGGAATTAAATTTGAAATTTTCCACAAAGGGTATGTATTAATGCCCAATAAAAACAGCTTAGTGGCTTGCATAAGGGGTGGAAAAACAGCTTCAAAGAGCAGGGGCCACAAGTGTTGTGGTCAAGATATCTTGTGAATATCTCCTTTGCATAGAACTGGCTTGGACATTGTTGCTTGTGTGTGTGGAATTTTTTTGCTGTGGAACTAAGGGTAAAAAGAGGCTGATGTTTCAAAAGAGCTAAGCAATGGAAGGTCTTGCAGCAGTGTGCTATCTGCAGCAGATGCCTTTTCTGACATTCACAAGGGGAGAATCTCTAGAATATGGTGCAGTATTCATCTTCCTAGCTAGTCAGCCGATGACATATTCTCGTCTAACACTTCACAGTCATGAAGTTGGTGGTGAACTTGGGGCCCACTCTTAGAAGAAGGAGATAAAAGATGTTTGGCATGCTTCATTCCTTGTAGGCTGTGTCCCTTACATTGTTTTTAGTTGTTGCTTAGTGGACATGAAGTGCCATACCCACCTTTGTTTGCATTTTTGGCGGTTCCCATCAAGTGATTCCTTAACCTTAAAAATGTGTTTGTCCAATCGGTGTGAGAACAAGGTACATATTAGACTTCATTGATTGCATGGTAGCAATCTTTTTTGCTCTGCTTGTGTTCAGTAGTTCTCAAACTTAGGTAGAGTTTGCTCCCTAAGTAAATCTTTGCAGGGGAGGGTTTAGGGCAGTGACACGATCCCCAGGATCGCACTGCTGACGAAGGTGAAAAGGGGCTATTTTTACTTACTGAGGGCTGCTGCCAGCTACAGGAGTTGCGGGGAGCCCCGAGCAACCCTCCACAGGTCTCCCTGATGCTTAGAATGTTGAGAAAAATCGATTGCTAAGCACTTCCTGGTTACTTGGCGACTGGTTTTTCTCAACATTCTACATCAACATTCTAAGCATCAAGGAGCCCTGTGGAGGGCTGCTTGGGGCTCTCTGCAACTCCTGCAGCTGCCAGCAGCCCCCAGTAAGTAAAAATAGCCCCCATTCATCCCAGTTAGTGACGCGATCCTGGGGATTGCATTGCTACCTCCCTCCTTCCTCCACGCCTTAAAGGGATAGGAGAAACTTTACACAAGCTGGTGGGTCAGGACCCACCAGTTTGAGAATCACTGGTATAGTTCATCTTGAGATGAACAATTGTTTTTGTAATTCTTCCATGTGGCTTTTGTTATAGCTGCTTTGAGGAACTCAAAGCAGGATATAAATAAATAGTAGTTCTCCTGAATGAAGGAGACCTGCCATCTTCAACTTCAAGGGTATAAATTAGTCAGGGAGAAGTTTAGTCACAGTGTGACATTCTGAATGAACATGGGAATGTTCTCTTGCTGCTGCTTTCCACTGTATAGTTGTAAGAGAAGAACTTAATTCTTTCCCTGACACGGTTCCCCCTCCCTAGGTCTTTTTTCAGGAGTGACAAGCAAGTAGGAACAGCACACTTGAAACTGGACAAACTGGAATCCGAATGTGAAATTAGAGAAATCATTGAGGTACTGTGCCTTTTTGTTCTTGAAGTAAGCTATGTTATACATACTGAAGCAATGAGATGGAAGGGCTTGTTTGTTTGGACAACTGTCTCAGTTCTAGAAACATGTTCATAGCACATAACAGAGTACATTGATTGCCTCCCTCCTTCCCTCCCTAACAGCTTTCCTCCATTCTCATAGAGCCTATATGCTGATACAAAAGTGGTCAGGAAAGAGTGTTCTGCTCATTTATGTGAGGGCTGAGGCTGCTCTTTGTTCAGGGAGTGGGCACAACTGGAATTCCGTAAGGACACGTGTGTGGGTAGTTTTGTTTTGTTTTTTCTTCAACCACAGAAGTTGCTGGGATATCTGAAGAACCATCACCAAGGCAATCTGGCAGCACAGAATGATGGGAAATTCTAGAAATCAAGTCTTTTTCCTCCTTTTTTTAGGGCTGTGGCTTGGTACCCACCCCACTGGCTAGATACCCTGCTTAGACTTCTAATTATAGTCAGTGTATCTGTGTTTAAAGATGCATATAACTGCATGTAACAGCCCAACTGTACATTTTGCTGCAAGGGCAGGGAGAAACTTTCTGATTAAAAATACAATCCAGAAGGAGCAATTGTGTGGTCCAAGCTATAATGTAATGTGTCCAACTATTTGTGGGCCTGCTGTTGGAGAGAGTTCAGAGCAATTGGATTGTAACAATTGTGATTTAATCTTCCCAAATGAGTCTTGCCCCTTGATCGTATTTAGGTTTTGGATGGCAGAAAACCCACTGGAGGGAAATTAGAAGTTAAAGTGCGACTCAGGGAGCCACTTAGTGGGCAAGATCTTCAGACTATTACAGAAAACTGGCTAGTCCTTGAACATTAGTTCCATGTAAGGTAAGAGCATGTATTTCCATCTAGCATCTCAATATTTCACTATATATTTGTTGATAAGTGACTTGATAACAGATTAATGTCCTAGCTTGGCTTTCTATGAAACATGTTTATTAATTATTTAATGCTTTCTCTCACTAGGATACCCAAGTGGATGTACAAAACTAAAATTAACCTATTGTCTGTCCAAAATGTGGGTCTTGCACCCCAATAGCTTTTTACATCCACTGGATATTGTCCCTCATTTTTTTACACACATGCAACTTGTCTACCATCCATTTATTTTACATGTCTGTACAGGGTTTTCTTCAGGTTGAGCTTGAAAGCAAACTAAGATGACAGTTTAATTTGTATAATGCAATAGGCTAAACTGTGGGTTGGGACCTGATTGCTTGTGATAGCCTGATAGCTGATAAGGAAAATGTATTGAAACCTATAGAAAGTGAAACTGAATTGCATGTATGCATTTACTCATGAGTAGGTAAAATGCCTTAGTCAACTTTGAAGGGCAGGCCTAGAGGAATGCAATGCCACAAGAGTGGTTCCAATCCAACAAATGCAGGCCCCAAAAAAATATTTGAGAAGGAAATCTCCCCCCACCCAGCTGATAAGGAAAATGTATTGAGCCTTATGGAAAGCACAACAGCCACACATGTGCATTTACTCATGAGTAGGCAAACATGTCTTGGCTCCAAGGCCAGGCAAAGGCAAATGCAGGAACACCAGAATAGTCCAATCTGATAACCTGGAGCTCAATAAAAGGTTCCAGAAGGCGGCTCTTCCCCCCCCCCCCCCAGTAAAAAAGATAAGAACAGGCTTGAGCAGCTGGTAAAGTGATTTTGTTTAGACTTATAAAGCTAGACTGGTCCTAATAGAGCAGTGATGGAAAACCTTTTGGGTTTGGCGTATCAAAAATGAAAATGCCTAGCTTGCCTCTGCTGGCGTGTCACCCCCCCCCCCCCAACAAAAGAGAAACAATTCTTTACATATTAAAAAAAAATACAGGGTACCCATGCCTAGGGAGGGAAAAAAGGAATCCCCAACCCTGTTTTCCCTTTACTTACCCGAGCTTTGTACACAGCCTCTCTTCCTGTTAGGCCGCTTCTCAGCGGCCACTAAGAAGCATGTGCTGCTCCTGTTCACTTCAAACCCTGGGGAAGAGAGGCTGTGCACGGAGTTCCCATAAGAAGGTAGATAAGCATGCATCCTCCCTCCCCCCTGTGACTAAGGTGGGGAACAGAGGCATCCCCACCTCCCTTTCCCTTTACTTACTGGAACATTGTCTCCTTCCTCTGTGCTGCTTCTCCATGTTCAGTGGGACTGAATGGGGGGGGGGCAGGAGGTGAGAAGCCTCTGATGGGGTGGCAACAACAGCATTTGCTGGCCTGATCTACAAGCATATGCACAGAAGGTAGAAGAGTGTAAAAGTGAAGGGATGGAATAAACAGAGGCGGCCATCCCACATGCACCCTGGACTTTGATAGTCTCCAGGACAGGCAAGTGACATGCCGGAAGTGCTGACTGGTGGCTCTTTGTTGTGCTAAGGTTTTGGTGAAAGTTGGTGTGTCACCTTTAACATGTGTCATGGATTTGCCATCACAACAATAGTCATTTTAAAAAGTAGGTCCTAGTGCTAAAAAGTTTGGGAATCACTGGAATAGGGGGTGTTTCATTTTAGATGAATTGTAACGTTATACTGTACAGTGTTAAAGAATTTATACGTCTGAAATCATGTTTCTCCTCCTCCACCACAGATCCAGGAATGCTCAAAGCTGCAGAATGGACTTTATATACATTGAGCTTCTGCAAGCACCAAAGATGTTCAATGAATGCACTACTGAACATAACATTTATTTTCATAACTATCATATAGTATGAGTTGGTAAGCTTTGTAAGTCTATTAGTGGAAAAGAAGGTACTGATCCAACTGAAGAGAAACTGACCTGCCTTAAGCTTTGGTGAGACTAATATTGCTGGCACCACATGAATGTTAACCTGACTGTTCCCTGGCTATTGACTTATGCAGGGAATGGCATGTTTTCAGAGGTGGATGAAGTCTTAATGGTTAACAGTATGCTAAGAGATGTTGCAGCTGTGGAAGTTTCATGTAACTTGCAAATAAGAGTCTGTTTCCCAACCTTGGAATAAATTCTAATCTTACATACAGAGGAGTTAGGTCAAGCAGTGAATTACTTTTAAGCCTTTATGCTCTTCTTAAATTGCCTGCAATGAGGAAGTTTCAGGTACTGTTAAATCATACCACCTATGTGCAGAGACACTCCTTTGCTTTACATTCACCCCTTCCCTCACGTACTTGTCTTTGTTCTCTTTGCGCTTTTCCTTTTAGCGAAAGCAGACAGAACGAAGGCTTTTTACGGTTTCAGGTATTCAAGAACCACAGTGTTTTGGTTGTGTTTCTAAGCAGGTTGACTTAGTTTAACTAAAAAAATAAGAACTATGACATAGAACATTAAGCACATCATCTTACAGGTCCCAGATTGGCTGCTTTCCCCTCTGCTTCAGGGCCTGCACCATGAAGGGGCATTGCAGAAGACTTGCAGTGTGTGTGATTTCCTAGACACAAATCTGCCTTAGACAGCTGGTTTCTGCTTCTGTCTTTGTAGGGGATGGAGACAATGAACTATTCAGTTTTTAATTTTAATAAATTTAATATACAAAACTACATGTTGAAAATAAAAATATAATATGCAGTCTTTTGCAGTGTTAACTGAATTTTAAAAGTACATTTTTTCTTTAAATAAGTACTCATTTCTTAACAATTTTAAGGTCATTTTAAAGGCTATGGTTGAAGCAAACCAGTCAGTCAATAGCATTTTGCACAAACAACCCAAACAAATGATTTTCTGCAGGGGGAAGGAGGAAAAAAAGACCAGTCAATCACCCCCTCCATCAGTAATTCTAATGCAGGGTTATGTTACTGGAAAAACAGCTGCTTCTGTGGTGAAATTGGAATGCTATCTCAAAGTTGAAATCTGCTGTAGCCATGTAGTTCATTTGAATAGATTTTGGAGATTCCATAAGTAAAACTGAATGCTGACTGTCACAGAAGGAAGTTTTAAAAGCAACTGAGTTGTGTTTTTTTTAAATATACCCAAGTAAAAACAAAACAGGAAACATAAGCCTCTAACTGCTGCAAAAGGCCCTGGTTCTGCAAAGAACTTCACAGGTGCCTATGTCCGTCAGCCCTGCCCTGGCAGAATGTTGAGCACCTGAGTTCTTGCAGGTACACCATGGTCTAAGAACTTCATAGCATGTGGCCAGCCAAGAACTAAATCTGTAAAAGTAGAACTTTATAAACTCAAAGTGGGACTAACTTCTCTTGCCCTTTAGTTTTGGGCCTAGATCTAACACCCTTGTCTCCCTCAGGGTCTAAGCAGCAGTGTACATAGGCTGTATTAGCAGGGTTTTACTAATCTTAGGCAAGCAGTAGGAACTTGCTCACAACTCAGCTCATGTATGTTCAGATATACTTTGCTACCTACAGAGAAACATTAACTATCATAGCTGTCATTGCTATATATACTTTTTTTAAAATGCCCTTCGCTTAATACCAGACCTGTAACAAATGTCCTACCCCTGATTGCTCACCAGGGACAGAAGTACAGCTCCAGTTTAGATCCATGTGTGAGAGTTCAAACTTATTCCACCAGGTGCTGGTTAATCTGAACAACAGCTACAGTGTCTGATTGAAGCTAATAGTTGTGTTCACTTTTTTGGATAGCTCTTTCTATTCATTATCAGGTCTTTAGGGAAGAAAATTAGATTTTACTAGGAATGTGTTTCCACATTCATTTGCTTACTCTCAGTGCCAGCTTCAGATGCTGCAGCAAGAGCCCAGCTACTGTCCTCTCAAATGAGGCAGAGTGCAAGCTGTCCAGCCTGAAGTAAAAGCCAAACATGCAATTGCAGCCAAACTATTATAGATCTCACAGGCTAGCTTTACAGGGTGCTGCTACTATAAAGTGTTAGGTGAGTGCAGGCTTAATGCTAGGGCTGATGCACACCAATCAGGAAAAGAAGAGGTGTTACCTTTTTTGTTTTTAAAAAGCAGGACCAACTGGAAAGAACAGGAACTTCACAACTGCTCTTTAAGGCTAACAGTTCTCATGCCTATAACAGGTTCTCTTGAAATTCACAGAGGGGGAAACAAAGTTTATGGAAGCAGATGTTTGCCATGTTATCAGTCTGAGGGGAGCATTGATCACACGAAAAATAAGGAAAAACTATCCTATTAATATACACAAAACTGCAAGCTTAATTTACATACTGCTTCTAGAGAGAGAGTTCTTCCCTCAGACAAACATAGAAGGTACCCTCACTCATGCTGCTTTCTGTACATATCCCAACATGTCTTGGAGGTACTTTGACCAATAATCTGGTCAAAATAATGTAAACTATATTTTTAAAACATAGAGAAATTAACCATAAACGGCAGTATAATGAGGTCAGAATGGAGGTCTTGATTGTTTCTTCATAACAAGTTCATCTACAAACATTACAAAGGCTGACATTTCATTTTCTTTTATTTATGCCCCAGTGATCTCTGCACCTGTCTGAGCAATTGAATACATGACTGCAATTTGTCTTAAAACATGACCATTACTTGTTTCTAATCCGTAACAGAAATGTATTAGCTGCAAAGATAGCATAGCCATTTGTGTAGTATAGAAGCTGCCCTGATCCTGTTTGTTGACAAATGCATAGACAATTCCAAATGATGGAACGACTGTTCAACCCCCCACAATAGTGTTAACAAAAAGCTTAATTTTTCAGTTTTAAAGTGCAAATGATTCAGATACAACTGCTGCTGTAACAGGTCTGAACAGAAAAATGAAGTCCTTATGAGATGTTTTCCAGAATATAAAAGATGAGCTCCATTATGATTGGGCCCTCACTCAGCTGGCATGCCCCTCCATGAATCACTGGAACTAAGGCACTGTCCAGGTCATTCATGTACTGAGAAGGCAGTGGCTGGCCATTGCTCCCAGCCTGGTAGCCAACCTAAAACAGCAAGAAAGAGGGAGACAAGCTTTTAACTTTGCTTCTTTTTTTTTCAAGATAGATGCAGCATCACTAAGCAAGATTTATTATTTAGAATCATGGTGGGTATAGTGTCTGCCATATAATTATTCCCCGGAATTAAAACAAACACATACCCACTTAAATTTCAACACAACACAGACAAAAAAGCAAGCATGAAAGAAATACATAATATGCCTCCTTTTGAATTTGACCCACAAACACATGGGCTGGGTGGAGCATGTGTTCTAGTAATTATGGATTCCTATAATCTAAAATAATTATTTTAGTGGAATAAAGAGTGCAGCACACTTAGTGTTTGCATCTTGTCACATATTTGGAAACAAGCAGATTTTTCTTTCCAAGACAAGCCTTGATTCTTATTTGTATCTTGATTTGCTGTAATCAAAATAATCTACCAAAACACTCTCAATGAGTTGGTAGAGGCAGATATATTTCTTTTTCAGAAAAGAAATTCATGTTCCTCCTCACACTTGAACGTTTAAGTTCTACCCAATAACAGTTTGAGAGCCCAATCCTGTGGTCGGTGGCATGGCTCCATGCCGCAGACCACAGTTGCAAACGTGCCATAAGGACATGCAAACGTTTGCGGGGTTCACTGCCGGGCTCCCGCCAGTGCTAGCCCAGTCTCCCGGACCACCAGGCTGCAGAATGGGAGGCGGATCTGCGGAGCTGAGCTCCGCAGGATCCAGGGTGCTCGTGCAGGGTGCGCGCCCTACACGAGCACCTTTACTTTGGTTGGCAGTAAAGTGAGTAGCCCTATTGCGGGGCAGCTTACCTTACTCGGGGGAAGGGGACAAATGTCCCCTTCTTCTGAGGAGCCTCCCTCGGTAGTGCAGGAGGTGCAGGATTCGGCAGCAGCCCTTTTCGGTGCCACCAAGCCTGGGTGCTCCGGGCAGCTCAGGATTGGGCTGCCCAACATGTTTATGATATTTCTAACATGGCCACCCATGGAGGGCAACCACGCAAAATAAATCAAGTTAAACACCACTGATTAAAATATTTTAAAAATTACTCAGTATTAGCCATTGTTAAATACTGGCCCAAGAACTGAAGTTTTGCATCAGAGTGGGCTTAAATCACTTCTGGAAACTTGGACCCCCCCTTGCTGTTCAGCAGTGAAGACCTTTACTACACCAAGAATCAAATTAATGAACCTGGTCAAGAAAAGTGTAATAAATGGATCAAAAAAGGTACAATATTCAAACTCCAGAGAAATTAATGAGAAGTGAAGGTTTTCACAATTATGTTACATGGGCTATGCTACATGTAATGTAGCAATGTAATTTGATACACTTTATGTGAGGAAGAAGTGATGACATATTTTGATTTGTAATCTATAGTCAAACTTTATGAATTTCCAGTCTTTGTAGCCTATCCAGTTGCCACACCAAAGCTGCAGAGACCATTTTTCGCATAATTAGATGCTCTTGCCTTACCTGATCAGCATCAAGTGTAACACGCAGACCCAACTTGGTCATCCCATCTTCTTTCAGCAGCTTCAGATGAGGACACAAGGCCAGGCAAAAAGCCTTGGCTACGTTCTCTGTCAGTCTGCTGTGGTCTGCTGGATCACTTAAGCCATTATGCTGGTCATCATTTTCCAGAAAGAAAACCTGAAAGGAAAGCAAAGAGATTGCTCCATGCACAGCCCAAACAACTGAAACTGTAAACTGTCTCAATTTCTATTCATCCAACACATCATGTGATAATTTTTCTAATACATGCAGTGAAATTTAGTTTGTCACAGAATGATTGTTAAGGGAAAGAGAGGCATAGATTTGAGAAACACTGTATAGGTGGGAGGAGGAAGACGACAGCATCTTACAGTGGAATATCTTAAGCATCTTACAGCAAGCAGATATTTTGGTGTCAGTCAAAATGATTTCATTTCTGGCTTCTCTGTATTTAGAAGATACTGCTGAATATTTTCTTGGCAGGGATGAGGTCTTAGAAGCTTATTATACTTTAACAAATAAACAGAGATGCTTTTGTTCATTTTATTAGTACTAGAAAGCCAGTATAACTAGGGATTACTAGTGTAATCAAGACACTAATCAATACCAAGACAGATAGGGGTGTTTTTAAAAAGCAATACAGGTTAGAGACAATGTACTAATAGCACTAACCTCAGAGACAATGTACTAATAGCACAATCCTATGCATGTCTACTCTCCCAGACATGGGTAGGATGCATGTCTACTCTCCCAGAGTGGGTAGGATTGCAGCCTAGTGCCCAGAGCTGGTGAGGGTGGCTATAGCTCTGTGGTAGAGCACATGTTTTGTCTACAGAAGATTCCAGTGTCAATCTTCAGAAATTCTTGCCTGAAATCTTGGAGACCGCTGGCAGTTAGTTAAGCTAGATGGACCAGTGATCAAACTCCGCCTAAGTCAGCTTCCTACATAGGAACCATCGCAGACAAAAAAAGGTAATTTGCCATGTGCCATAAGCAGGAACACATAAGCAAAACTTTGGGGTCAATTACAGGATATGTGGAAACCATATAATGTGGGTCCAGCCTATATCACTTAGGAATATGTTCACATTAAATCATTGAGTAAATGATTGGAATTATACACAGCATTGCAGGATATTTATATACCACTTCTCAATACAAAACATTTTACCAGAATAAATTAAATAAATGGCTTCTTGACCCAAAAGGGCACATAAACTAAATGCAGAAAAACAAGTCACTAGGAAAAGATGCAGTGTTTGAGTACAGTTGGACAGCCATGTTCTCCCTGCTAAATTTAAGAGTATCACTACATTAAAAGGTACCTCTCTTTAGCCCACTTAGCAGGGGTTCCACATCAAGCTCTGACAGCTAATAATTTTTTCTCCCAGAGACAGAAGCTACATAAGTAGTCACTGAAGATTCCTGGTTTAACATACTTAGCAGTTGGGTTTTCTCACCTCTGTCCAACGAATGACCTTCCCGTTTGCTTTATATTCTGAGCCATGAAATATCTTCACACTTGTAATGGACTCCATGGATTTTCCATCAATTGGGCTTGCAACCCTAGAAAGAAAGGAAAATAAGCTGTACCTAGAGCTTAGATTGTCAGAGACCTTGAAGTCATACTAAAAAACCTTCATTATACATAACTGATGAATCAGAAAGTGCAGTGTGACAGTTTTTTTTTTACAGAGTTTGTGCTTTTATGCTGCACCCTGGAAAAACCATAGTCTGTCCCCAGAAGCATGACCACTTGATCAGTACTCTGTAATACTAGGGTTCCCAACCCATGGTCTGCGGACCACTGGTGGTCTGCAGCATCCCTCCAGGTGGTCCGTGACCTCTCTGGTGAAAAAGAAAAAAAAAAGGCCTTCCAGGCAGAAAAAAAGCCTCTGCAGCGCCAGCAGCCAATCAGAGCAGCTCAGAGCCAATCAAAGCATAGCCTTTCTCCTTCTCCTGCCTCCCCCCTCCACCTCCCTTCCCTCCTTGTCTGTGAGTGCCCAGACAAGCAAAAAAGTGAAGCGCAGGCACCTTGTAAGGTGCGCGCGCGTTTGTGCAGCCTCGTGGCTCAGCTGCATGCAGAGGAGAGGTGCCCTGCTGCCTCCATTCCTTGACCCTGTGCCTTCAGGTGAGCCCTGGCAGCCTGGTTTCTCAGGAGTCAGATCAGGACTCCAGCCAGCCTGCGAAGTCCCTTTTGCAGGCGGGTGGGGGGCCAGAGGAGGAGGGGGCATAGAACGGGAGGGGGGTGGAGAGGAGGAGGAGAGGGGCCTGGGAAGGGGGAGGAATGGGAGTAATGAGGAGGAGGAGCAGGCTCCCAAAGGCATCGCTGGCTGGCTGGCTGGCTGGGGGGGTTTCCCCTGGGAGTGGGTTCCTCTGGATGTGATTTCCCTGGGAGTCCGGACTCCAGCTGGCCAGGGAACACAGAGGAAGGGAGTTGGAGGCAGTGTGGCAGCAGGAGAAGGGAGAAACAATACGCTCAACCCCCAGCCCTGGTACCCCCTCCCCAGTTGGCAGGATTGGGCCCCCTGGATGTGCTCTTCTAACACGCAGGGGTGGAGCAAGGGATCCAGGCAACCAGGTTTTTGCACCCATTTTGGAGAGGGAAACAGGCAGCATCTCTGCTGTCTTATTGTAAGCTGCGACGTTGCAGAACAGGCACCACCATAGCCAAGTACAGCAGGTGTAACCCCTGACTTTTCCTCCTCAGAGAGCAGCAGCAGCAGCCCTCCCCCATCCCACACTTGGCCAGTTCCCCTATCTCCTCAGACTGCAATCCTATGCATGCTTACCTTGGAGTAAGCCCCATTGACTATAATGGGACTTACTTCTGAGTAGACATGCCTAGAATGGGGCTGTTAGTCACACTGTGGCTGTGATGGACTTCTCCAGAAATTTCTCCAATCCCCTTTTAAAGGCATCTAGTCTAGACACCATCACATCTTGGGGCAAGGAGTTCCACAGACTAATGGCAGAGTAGGCAGCTGTTATTTTGTGGTTGCAGCCTGCCTATAGGCTTGCTCACACTCTCTTAGCTCCAGCCAAAGTAGCCCACAGCTAGAACATAACAGCAATTAGACTAGGAAGTGAAGAGAGGCTTTTTTCCCCCTAAAGACCTTGTAGTGCACACCAAAAGGACTTTTCTTCCTGAGACATGCAGCAGCCATTCTGAGATGTCGCTCTGAGCTGGTGCTTCTTCTTCAGGACCGACCTGCCTAAATTGTGTTGAACACTTTCCTAAGGACTCTGGACTCACAAGTGGGGGGAGCAGGGCCAGGGCTGTATAACAAAAGGAACTGTGGAGGGATGTGTGTGCTTTTTGTTGGCTCATTTAACTACCTTGCATGACTTGTCTATAATCCCCTTGTGCTTGGCAGGGCTGTGTGTAATGTGGTCTGGCGTGGGGGAAAAGAGACTGGATTGAATTGGGTGGGTATGAAAACCTCTGAGTTAGGGGGGAATTATTTTGTGTTCCATGTAAACCCAAGACTTTCACAGCTAGTGAAGAAAATGCAAGCAAAACCATCACATTAATTATTAAATAATCTTATGTATTACAAATTTAATTGTATTTTTTGTGTGCGAGGGGGGGGGTTGCATGTGGTTCCCGCCGTCTCCAAATTTTGCCTTAGTGGTCCCTGAGCTCCTAAAGGTTGGGAACCACTGCTGTAAACCATTTGCAATTGTTGCAGGCATCTGTTGGGCAGTGCCCATGTTAAGTAGTACAGTTTTTTGCCCCCATAACGTATCCCCCAAATGGTTTTGGGGATTTTGTTTTTAATGTGAACACCTATCCACAAATTAGCAAAGCCAATAAAGAAAAAATAGTTCAAAGCAGTCTAATTTTCCAAAGCAATGGAAAGGCATTTTAAGAACTCCAGGGGAGACAGGTGGGATATAACTATCTTAGTGAATGGTTCAAGCAGCTTCCTCATGAGAAAGCCATGGCACAGCTTCCTCCTGAGGAAGCTGCTTGAAAATGAGGCTATGCTGTATCTCCAAAACTAGATATGATCGGGCAAAACATGCTATTTTTTGAATCAGCACCCCAAATATTCCTGGGAATAGGTCTAACTTTTAAAACAGCAAAATATGTATTAGCTTGTGTTACATGTGACAGTCGACCACAGCATTCCTGCATTATCTTCCAGAGGGCTCACATACAGTTGCTTACTCCAAAGAAACACCCATTTGGAAAACCTGCTCTTTTCTCTGTTCTAAATGGCATGCACTATCAGCAGACACAAAACCAAATAAGTGAAAACCTATCAAGAGACTGCTGCTATATTTACCCCTTGTTGAAATTTTTGTCATCATCCACCCACTGAATGTGGACATGTTCTTGGGGCTCTTCAACATCCATTTTACCACAAGCAATAGTGAAATCTTTCATCTCCCTCAGGGCCTGCCTCAGTGAGTCCATGTTTTCAGCTGTTATCTGGACCATGACACCATCTGGACAATATAAGACACAATCACTGAAAACAATCCTCCACATTATTAAGAGAAGACCAAATGCATGATGGACTACCACCATTTTTTAGTCTCATATCATACCATGGGTTAGGTCCTACAGCAATGCTTGGAGTATATCAAAGGTGAAGGAATTGGGACTGTTCTGCCTGATGTCTGCATATTGAGTTTCATACCTGTCCAGGACAAAGGCCCAATTCCCCCTCCCCCCCCCCCATTATCTGTACAGTACAGAATCAATGCTTCTCAGAATGGGACTTCTGTAAATCTATTTTAATGGTAAGCCGCTTTAGAAGCCAATCCTGGATGAAAAGCAGTAAAAACATTACAAGCAACCTGCATCGTGCTTTGGTGCAGTCACCTGTATAATGCAGGACTCTCCTCTTCTTCCTAGGGCACACGCCTAGACTAGACACCTCTCTCTTTTGACCAAGGTAATACTAAAGGAGGATGAAGCCCAGAACTAGTGAAAGTGGCATGTTTTCATTTCAGCGGAGAAGGGGGCAGGAAGAAAGAGGAAAAGCCACATTAAGGATGAAATTTTCCATAGCTGCAGCTTACGCAGTCCAGCCAGAATCTCATAGGCAGGGCTGTCCCTAGTGGGACCCTCCTATTATAGCCCTAGATGTGTGTGGGTGTGCACATGCACACGTGTGTAGAATAAAAGTCACAAAAGTATAAGAGCTTAAGGGCGCAGTCCTAACCAACTTTCCAGCACTGACATAGCTGTGCCGATGTGGCATGCTCTGCATCCTGCAGTGGGGAGGCAAGTCAAGGGGGCCTCCTCAAGGTAAGGACATGTTTGTTACCATGCCTTGGGTCTGCATTGCGGCTAAGTCAGTGTGGGAAATTGGTTAGGATTGCGCTCTAACAGACTCAATTTTATTTTCAGATAGACTTTTGCAGTAGAAATAAATGGTAAATTCTCACTTTTTGTGTACTATTTATTAATAATGGCTATCGATCTCCATCCCTCCCCCTGCCATGAACCTGCCCCATCTGTCCCTACAGCAATAACAGCATTGACGGAAGACGGGTTCTCTCAACAAAGATGGCCACATTATCCTCAAAGGGGAAAATGGAATGAAGGGGAGAATGGAATTTTAATGAAGTTCAGAACGGGGGTCTAAGGTGCAGTGTTCCATAGCCCTCCCCAAAATGGAGCCCAGGCCTGCTTACATGACAATACCACTACTACATGACAATACAGATGTATTTCATTCCACAATAAACTCATTTTCCACACCTGCCACATTTTCACATCTATACGTACACATCACTTTTTTTGGTTTATTTAAAGTTGGTGCCTTGAGCTTGCAATTCTCAAAAGATGCTTGGTTTAACTATAGTTACTCAATGGTTTGCAAACAGCAAATTCATAATACTACCCAAGCCTTGCTCAGTCATACACTTCACCAAGAGAAAACCAGTGTAGTTGGGTAAACGCCAACAAAATCTTACCTTCAACAATACTGGACTTTGCAAGATAGCCTGAAGAAGTTTTTAAAGCGCCACTGAATACAAAGAAGCTGGCCCCCGTTACTGCAACAACAGAGACATAAATGATGCTCACGCTGTGTGCAATGGAACCCACATTTCACAGTAAGATTGGCCAATGAGCGGCAAACCAGGACCACACAGTACAAATATATGTAAATACCTAATGCTAATGTAAATACCTAATATCTAATGCTTTAGCAGAGTTTTAGGCAACAGTTACCCAAGCTCAGTGAAACACTTTGGCGAATTCAAGTATTAAGAAGAAATCCAAATACCATGAACACATCCTTTACCTGCTATCACCAAAAATGCAAATTGATTGCTAGGCTTCTTTAAAAATGTAAACCCTATGAGTTCTAGGTGCTGAGAAACTAATTCTGCTCATGGGTCCATTTCTTAATGCATCATATTTTTATTTGCCCACAACAGCTCCTATTAAGTAACAAGAAGTTCTCAACAGATTTTGCAAGATGAGTTTTCTTTGGAAGGACCAAGTCCTGAAGAGACTTGTGCTCTCTAGTAAATGAAGAGATTTTCAAAAATAATTTACAAGTTAGTACCAAAACAGTTGCAAGAACGGCCATGCAAATTCCAAGGCAAATTTCAGTACAATTTCCAGAATCCAACATGTTAAGGGCAAAGGCTACTGACACAGACAGTTCAAAGGTCCGTATTTGCAGCCCCTGCCTTAGAAAACTCTATACCACCCCATGTGACTGTCCAGCCCAAAGGTTTAATGGGCTATTATTTACTCTTCTTGAAAGTTCAAGTTCAATCTGTGAGTGTGGGTTCTACTTTGCTCCTGGAGGCATAAGTAGCAGCAGTGGCTAGGAAGACTTTTAACCCACAGCATGTGGTAAAACAGTTACAACATTCCATATCCCAGTGATCAAGGTCAAACCACAATCATTCACGCTTTGATAATTTCAAGGTTGCATTTTTTCAAGGACGCCTGCATAGGACTCCCTCTCAAGAATGTTTCAGCTAGTCTAGAGTCCAGCCAGCCATCTGGAGCACATTACCCCTCGTACTAGAAGCCCGAAAGATGGATCACAATTGTGCATTAGTTGCACCTAATCTTTGCTAAGTGTTCCTTCCACAGTTACGGACAATTCATCTGTCAAGTATCAACTGGCTCGTGTGAAGTTCAACTGAGTAAGGGCCCAATCCTACCCAACTTTCCAGTGCTGGTGCAGCTGCAATGCAGCCATGAGAAAAAGAAATAAACATTTTCTTACCTGGAGGAGGCCTTTGTGACTATCCCCCAACTACAGGATGCAAAGCATGCCCAACTGGCACAGCTGCACCAGCGCTGGAAAACTGCATATGATTTAGCCCTAAATGCTTATCATCACCAGTCAAGAGAAGTGCTATGATAAATCCAATTCAGAAAGAAGAGTACATCAGTGTTTTAGCCATTGTGTAATGTATGACAGATGAACAACAGGCATTAAAATGAAGAGGCAAATTGTAGCTCATGTAGCTTTTCATTCGTGTTTGCCACCACTACAGGATTAGCATGCTTGCACAAATTGTTCCAATTATGCCAAGTTCAGTAACATACATCCATGTCAAATGTCTAATCATGCCACTGCCTGATGTTTGCTTCAGAAGATCTAAGAATGAAATCCAAGTCCTGTTTGCTCAGAACGCATTTACCACATTTAAAGTGCTTAAGAGCAACTAGAAACAGTAGACAAACAAAAATACACTATTGAGGGATAGTGTCAGTTTCTGACACTATTTAAGTCAGTTTCTCTCACCCTTCCGTGGCTGATTATGAATACTAATGGCCTGTGTCTGATAGTTTCCATCATCGTTCTGCACACACACCAGATGAGAGTCTGCCCTCTCATTGAAGCAGGCCCCACCTGCTAGAACATGCTCGTTGGACTTGTTCATAGCTTTCATCATCTGCAACCAAACCAAACACAGAGAGTGAAAGTGTGTATGCTATGCCCACAGAATATCAGGGACACAACCTAACATACAAAACATCTTTCAGCTATAGGGAATGCTTCCCTGGTGGAGAACCTATTCAATGTTGAATTGGCCACATGTTTAATTGGTTTCAAAGGCAATTCCAAAATATATTTTCTTTTAGCAGTAACTGCTTCATTAACTGAACATTAAGGTTTTACCTATCCAAAATAAATCACCAGTTGTACAACAAGCTTAGCAGGCAAAGTAGATCATAAGCATTCCATCATATATCTAAACACAGTAAAGCAGTGGTTCCCAAACTGTGGGTTGCAACTCAATGTTTGGTGGGTTATGAAACTGACAAGGAAAATGTATTGAGCTCTATGGAAAGTGAAACAGATCTGGATGTGCACATTTACTTACAAGTAGGCAAACATGCCTCAGCTCTTATGGAAGGCTAGACAAAGGAGAACGCAAAGCTATCAGAATGGTCCTGATCTAATGAACACAGAGCTCAAATGCACCAGAAGCCCACCATCACAGTAAAAACAGGCTTGAGGAACTGATAATATGATACCAATTTTTTTTTAAGTCTCATAAAGCTAAATGGGTTCTGACAGAGTGTTTTAAGAAGTGGGTCCCAGCACTAAAACATTTAGGAACCTTTGCAGTAAAGCATATTGTTGTTTAAATTTTTCAGGCAGGAAGCTGAGAACAAGAGGTAGCAGTTTGTCCAAAACCACTTGGTCACTCTCTCACTGAACAGGAATTTTCACACCACTTTCCCATTCCATTGCACGTGTGCCTCAGATCAGTTCCTGTTTATCTAAGGTTTAATTTAACTCAGTCATTACTGTGATGTTCTGCAACTGCAGTGATATTTATTTATTCATATCACGTACCTCATTGTATCTGTTGCTGGGAATTTTGATGCTGGTTTTCCTCACTTCCATATCAACCACTAAGCCTTGGACAACTGGCAAAGTATACTGGTAATTTCTGAAGTCCTGCCCATGCACAGAATAGTTAAATCATAATTATTAATGAAAATTCAAGTCTTAACAATATAGGAAATACTAGTCAGCATGGAAATACTGCAATTATTAAAAATACTACTCAGCAGCATTCTTTTTCCATTGTTCAGTTAAAATTATTTAATGATACACTTGGTTTCAGAGGTAATATGAAAAATCACAATAAGATCCACAAACAATAGCAAGAACAAGTAGCATTCAAATGAGTTGGTTGCATGAGTGGTAAGCTAAACATTAGATAAAGCTAGAGGTATTTAGCTTTGGAGGTATGTATAATGAACAGAAATTGCCTCTAAATAAACAGAAATGTGACAGTACACAGTCAACTGGCCCTCTCCCCCATTGCTACTACATTTTTTCCTGGCATCAAAGAATATACTGCACATTTAGTCAAGTTATATTTTCAAAGCCCTTTACATGCAGAGGAGCACAGCCCTGTGATGTTCTTTCTACTCCAGAGAGCAAGAGTGTCCTTTCTCCAGATTCCAAGAGTATCATGGGGCTTTAAAAATAAGAGTTCCTGGCTTTAAAAGGTAAGAAGGTTTAATTAGTGATTTGCAAGACTTACAGCGTAATCCTATGCATGACTACTCAGAAGTACGTCCCCTTGTGTTCAATTGTGCTTACTCCCAGGAAAGTGTGCATAGGATTGGAGCCATACAGCACAAGCCTATACATGTCTACTCAGAAGTAAGTTCCATTGTGTTCAATGGAACTTACTCCCAGGAAAGTGTGTACAGGATTGCAGCCTTAATTAGCCAAGTATCACACTTCATGCCTTATCCTTTCTTACTATATATGACATCCTTTCTTATTATAAATAACTAAGCTTAAATATGTGTTACTGAAACAATTGCATAGATTTCCCGTCTGCTCCTTTTCTATCTGCCTTCCCTCCCTTTACTGTTTCCCTTGTGTCTATCCAGACTAGGGGTGCCCAAATCCCCGACCGGGGGCCACTTGCAGCCCTCAGGGACTCCCAATCTGGCCCACAGGGAGCCCCCAGTCTCCAATGAGCCTCTGGCCCTTTGGAGACTTGCTAGAGCCTGTGCTGGCCCGACGCAACTACTCTCAGCGTGAGGGCAACTGTTCAACCTCTCACGTGAGTTGTGGGATAAGGGCTCTCTCCACTGCTTGCTGTTTCACGCCTGTGATGCTGCAGCAGCACCAAAGGAAAGGCCAGCCTTGCTTTGTTCGAGGCCTTTTATAGGCCTTGAGCTGTTGCAAGACCTTCATTCATTCATATAAGTGCCATCTCTAATATATTCATTTATGTAAATTTATTCAAATTTGAAATGTAAATTAATTATTTTTTCCCCAGCCCCCAAACAGTGTCGGAGAGATGATACAGCCCTCCTGCCAAAAACTTTGGACACCCCTGATCCAGACAGCAAGCATCTTGGCGCAGGAACCTTCTTTTTCAGTTCAAGTAAAATGCAATGTGCACTGATGGCACTATATATATAATAGGTATTTTACAGAGGTGTGTCTATAGCTATAGTCAGAACAAGTTCAAACCTTGAAAACCCCAGGGACACATCTTTAGTATTTTGTTCTATGTTTAGGAAGGGTGCTTGTTGCAAAAATGTTTCACAGTCAGATTAGGAAATCTAGGTGTCATAATACGTTCAAATACCATGCATATAAAGGAAAAAATATATATATACCTCTCTCTACTTCATGACTGAAGAAATAGAAACTTGTAAACATCACTTACTGCAAGGAGATTCATAATTGTGTGTCCAGTCTCTCCAAATAATGGCTTACGAAATCTGACACTGAAGAGCGGGCATGGATACACTAAGATAATATTTTAAAAGGAAACAAATTCAAATCTACCTTCTGAAAACTTTAAAAAAAACTTTATTTGGTGCTGAGAACACCAGCTACACAGGAACATAGCAACAAGAGAAGGTCAAGAGAACTGCTTATCTGTTTTTGGGATAACACAAGGGTAGCTGGATTTGTATATCCACAGAACGTTATATTTCCAAAGAACTAAATATTTGAATGAACTGAAATACCAGCTGTCCAACATAAACAACTGTGTTGGGAATTATTCAATGCATTCTACTTAAGTTTTGTATTCTACCTAAATACCTAATATACCAGAAGTATCTGAAATGTTACCAGAATATTTATTGAGGTAGGGATATGCATTGTATGCTCTCAGTGCTCTTGATTCATGAAGAGAAAATGTGTACTTTCAGCCCTGAAACAGGGTATCCTTGCTTCCCACAGTATTCTTACTTCTTATAAATAAGCATTCACCACAAAGGGAAGCAGAACCAAGCTTTCCTACACATCAAGCTTAAAACACCAAGGGAAGTTAATGTTCATCAACCTAAGTGACTGACTCTGGCGGCATATGGGCTCTAAATTAAAGAACAGGTGCTTGCTTCAGCACATCCAAACCACGTACACATGGAGAAGATCCATTCAACCAATACTGGTCAAGTATTGATCAAGAGAAATGTGCCTTCAAGCTTTCTACCTAAACACAGAAGTGTACTGGGAAAAAGATGCTTGCCTAGACCAACAACATTTTCTGGACTCTGAGCACACTAAAAACAAAATGAGAGAATGGGAAGCTGCAAATTTGCTTAAGCTGCAGGTATTTATTATTAATTAACAGTATTTATATACCGCTTTTCAACTAAAAGTTCACAAAGCGGTTTACAGAGAAAAATCAAATAACTAAATGGCTCCCTGTCCCAAAAGGGCTCACAATCTAAAAATATGCAAATGAATACCAGCAGACAGCCACTAGAACAGACAGTGCTGGGGTGAGGTGGGCCAGTTACTCTCCCCCTGCTAAAAAAAGGAGCACCCACTTGAAAAAGTGCCTCTTACCCAATTAGCAGGGGTAAAGGTACATGCCCACAAAAGCATGTAAGGTATTTCTGAAAGGTACATGCCCACAAAAGCATCACTGAATACAAGTCTGAAACCCATGAATGCTCCAGTTACTCCATCACCCCATGTTTATCAAGGAATAATTGCTTTAATGTGCTTCATTACTCAAGTGAATCTGGCTGACTGAATCACGTTTAGAAATTGCCCAAAAATAACATCACTAACAGCTGTAGAAAAGCAAAAACCCAATGAAAATTGCTGACAATTCTATAGGCATCTGAATCAACAATGGGACACAATATATTTACAAAAGAGATAAACCATACTTACATCTATACTCAGCTCCAAGTCTCAGCATTAATCGGATGGGAAATACTTTGGCCCAAGGAGTCTCCCATTTTTGGATAAGAATCCCAAATAAGTATGGTGGAGTAGGAAGCACCAAGTCCTGCAGCGACTGATATGCAGGTGTAACGTACAGGAACCCACCATGCTCCTTACTGTTAAGGAAACTCTGGCTGAAAAACGAGTGTCCCAAGTTGCCTACAACATTACCTATAAAATAAAAAGAGTTTTGTTATTTCAATGGGTATTACGCCTTATTCAAAAATTTAAAAAAAGAGTGGCACAGTAACACATTAACGTTAAGCACACAAATTTCAAAGGTGCCTACTTCCAACAAACAAATCAAAATTAGCCAAATGATTTCTTTTTAGTCAATGCTAAAGAATACTCATTTTTAAAATCTAAATTAGAAACTTCAGCATACTAACTCAAATTATTCCTTCATCATTTCAAACCGTTAATGAAATCTTCACCACACGGGCTTTTTATGCAAGACAGAGATCACCAAAGTGAAAATAGAAGGAAGAATAATTTGGTCCAGATTATTTCTAATATTCACAAATTTTAGGCCCCACTTTTTTTAAAATGACCAAAGCAGCTTACACAAAAAGCAATCAAAACAATAACAAATGATGACACAATGACAAATGATAACAGCAGTTATTGCAAAATTAGTATAAGGGAGCTGTCTCAAACAGGAAGATCTTCAATCTGTATTTAAAGGCTCGCAGAGAAGGAGTGCTGCCTCAAAGGTGGTTCTCTTGCTGGTTGAGACCTACAGAATGTTTCTTAGTGGTGGACTGGAGAAAAAGGTCCTTCCTGATACTGTTAAAGGACAGATAGGTTCACATGGGAGTATGGAGTCTTAAAGATAAAGCCCTGAACTGCCTGGAACTGGGATAAAGACCAAAGCCAGGATTCTGAATTGGGCTCAGAAGCATATTGGCAGCCACTGAAACTGGCATACAATACACAAGATATGTACAGTTGGCTCTTGGCATCCATGGGGATTTTGTTCCCAGAATCTTCGAAAATGTCAAAAACAGCGGATAGGCAAAACCACTAAATATTTTTTTTTAAAGATTCCCTTTAAATCACAGTTTAAAAACCGCTTTTCTTACCATTGTAGAGCAGCAGGCAGGCAGTCTCTGGCTATTAGAACAGCTATTTTCAGGTCAACTTAGGCAAACAACCCCCTCCCTTGACTCTGGCATGCTGAAAAATGCAATGCAGAAGTGATTAAACTTCCAAGCTGCATTCTGGGTGAACAAGGGCCAAGGGAGGGGGTCACTACCTTGGCACGACTCAAAAACAGCCATTCTAATCACTGGAGACTGCCTGCCTGCCACTCTACCATGATAAGAAAAGCTGTTTTTAAACTGTGATATAAAGGGACACTTTTATTTAAAGAATTGGCAAGGAACTTCTCATCTGCGGTGGCCATCTGTCGATAGTCAAATCCACGGATGGAAAAACCGTGGATGAGAAGTGCCAACTGTACTACACGGTTGCTCCCATGTAAGAACCTAGTTACTACATTCTGGTCAAAATTAAATTTCTAAACCATTTTCAGAGGTAATCCCCATATAAAATGCATCACAGCAATCCAAACTCAATGCAACTAATACAAAGAAAAGTGAAGTCAGAGAACCACTGCCAATACAGGGCTGCAGTTGGTGACCCATCTGAAGGTTGTAAAAAGTGCTGCTGGCAATGGCCATCACCTAGGCATCCAGAAACAACTTCAAGCCCACAAGTACCTCCAAGCTGTGTACTTGGTTCTTCTGGGGAGTACAACCCAACCCAGAGCCAGCTGGACAATATTAAATGCATCTCCCAACACCAGAACCTCTCTCGTAGCTGGACTAAATTTTATTTATTTACCCTCATTCATCCAAAAAACACTTAATGTACTCACATGATTTATATGTGGTGACGAGAACTTCAAAACAGAACTGTAAGAGAATCAGCATGAAAAGAAAATTGCTAACCCTCTTGGGTCTCCACTGGTTAGTAACTCTGAATGCATAAACCAGTGTTTCTCAAACTGTGGGTCAGGACCCACTAGGTGGATCGCCAGCCAATTTCAGGTGGATCTCCATTCATTTCAATATTTTATTTTTAATATATTAAACTTGATGCTACCATGGTATGCAACTGTATTTGGGGAAATGTTACAGACCTGTACTGTTAACAAGCTACTATGTATAATCCTTTAACATTGGTAGTAAATGGGACTTACTCCTGGGTAAGCGAGGGCAGGATTGCAGCCTAGGATTGTTAAAAAATTTCCTGCTTTATGATGTCACTTCTGGTCATGACATCACTTCTGGTGAGTCCTGACAGATTCTCATTCTAAAAAGTGGGTCCAAGTACTTAATGTGTAAGAACCACTATTTAAAAGAAATTAATTTATTGTTCAGTACTTCCTTATATAATATCTACACAAAACGTTTTCTTAAAGAAACATTTATAAAGGCACATAATGGTCTTTTTGATTCAGAATATACATGAGGTATTGTGCATTTGAACACCAAGCCAAAAGATTATCTTCCTATTGGAAAGTCAGCACTTCAGTGAGATGAGTTTCAGCATAGCCTTCTTCCTGGTGTGCTGCCTTTCCAGATGTGGGACATTCAATGCACAAGACTATTCAAACATGTGATCTCACATGCATTCTGAAACAATACAGTTCCAGGGAGACTGTAACATTTATAATTTCTGAACAATTGGATCAGCTCAGAATGCTGAACATAAATTTAGAGCCTACAAGTATTTGGCACACAGAAGTTGCAGGAGACGAGGATAACAAGGGATTTTTAGATGAACTGTGTGAATAAATTTATGTGTTTTATTGTCAGGTTCCTCTGCTAAAATAATACTTTCTTATTTTGAACCTGAACAGTTACTAGGCAGAAAGAGAAAACAACAATTCTAGGATTATGATGGAAAGGACTACATGATTTAGAGGTAAATGTCACTACACTGGGGAAGACAGACAGACAAACAACAGCACACAAAAGAAAACTGCAGATTGTGACTACCACTCTCCTCCTTTCTCTCCAACATCAAAACAACCGTCTTGACCATGTAACTGTGGGTGCTTGTGTGCATATGAATGCTTAACTGTAAGAACAAATATTCCTTGATTATATAATTACATAATGTTCAGCACAACATCTAGAATTATTCTGTTTAGAAATACAGCCTGACCTCAGCATCCACAGGGGTGCCGTTCCCAGAACCCCCACAGATAAGCGAATCTGTGGCTTGGGGCTTAGCACCTTCTGGTCACACCTTCCGGTCACATCCAGAAGCTTTCTGAGGGGCCACTCTTATACAATACATGTCGGCTCATCACCAGCATGCACTGTCACAAACACGCCGTAAGGCACATTTGCAGGGATTAGAGCTTGTCTAGCACCAGAGCTGGCCCAGCATGTGCCCATGCTGGGACAGCGACGGTCGGACTGCCACCTGGCGCTTGCACGGAACACAGGGCAGCAGAGAGGCAAGCGGGGGCATGGGGGGAGGCGTTCTGGGGTGGACAGAGGGAAGACATGGTGGGGAAGGAGGGGCGGGACTCATGGAGTTTACCTCTGCTGGATTCAGAGCCCTGTGTCAGGCCTCCCAGTCCGACATGGGACTCCTTTATTCTGCGCCAGCTTTAATAGGGGGAGGAGGAGGAGGCATCAGAAGCCGACAGCAGCTGCCCAAATGCTTATAGGATGCTGCGGCAGCCATTTTGGTGCCACAGCAGCCCTGCGTGTCGGGCAGCTCAGGACTGGGCTGCCCGGACCCTGGAGGTGTTGGAGAAGCACTTCTGGTTTTCAGAAAAACAGGAAGCACCTTTCCAACACCTCCAGGGGCCTTCCTGAGCCCCAGAGAGACCGAACGTGGTCTCTCCAAGCTTCAGAACACCTCCCTGAAGTATCAGAAAATATTTCTGATTTTTGTAAAAACTGGAAGTGCCTTACCGACACTGAATGGGCCTTTTTGAGGCCCAGAAAGGCTGTGCATGAACTACCTCCCCAGGCCTCAGAAAGCCTCCCAGACATGACTGGAAGGTGCTTCTGGTTGCATCCAGGAGCTCAGGTCAGACCACCATGGGTTCAGAACCTGCAGTGAGTTAAACCTGTGTGTTCCAAACTCGCAGATGAATATAAAGCTTTCACATGCATACAAGTCTGGTCCTTGTATTCCGTCTCTCTCAATTTCCCATTTGATTTGTGGTCTGATCACTGACAGGTCTATACATTTGACTCTTTCCAATCTTTGGGAGTGGGATATGGACAACGAATTGTGGTCCTTTAATTGGTCCATAATACCTTTCGGATAAAGAGTCAAATTTTTACAGGAGAATTCCCCATTGGACTTCCCAAAGAGTTATTCCCTTTCCTATTTGACACAGGCTATAAATATTTTAATTAATAACCTGTTTGTGATAACGTCTACTAGCAGAAAATATGTCCTCTTTTTCTCAACTGCTTACAGCAACAGAAGCCAATCACGTACTAAAAATGCATCATGGAGCACTGCAGAAATTGAAAGAGTCCTATGACTCATGAAGATCATCTGTTCACAAAGCAAGAATAATTTTTGTATCCGGAACAGTAACTCATGATCTAAATTACTGGCCTTACATTTCAGAAATACAGAAAACACTCCCCCAAAAGCACCAACTGTGCTGTATGTTGGCTTTCAATTAAACATTGTAAAGAACCAAAGCCTTGTACTTCCTTCATGGCACTGGCAGACAGTACATTGAAGAGCACAAAAAATAGAATTTTTATATTAAAATATTTTAAAATGTGATTACAAATTTGGAGTATTTCACTGAATCTCCCATTATTGCCACAAAGTCACAGACTGCACTTACTGATCTTTGGGTTTTAGAGGAATCTTAAACGTATTTAATATTTGCTGTTCCATTTCCTATGGGACAAAGGGAGACTATGAAATTCTGGTTAATTCCTTATATAAAAGTCAACAATGAAAAGAACCACCTCACTCTCCCCTCCTCCCCCATACCCTTCAGAGGATTCAATCTCACAGGAAGACCAGCTGCCCTCCCTGCAATTTTTAAGTAGGCTGTCTCTCACCTGCCAAAGCGTCTCGATAAAGCTGCACAAAGTGGCTGAAGATATCCTTGGGCAAGCACTTCTCATCTGGCAAACACTGAAGAAGAATTACTATTTCTGACTGGCCTACTGCATGCATTCCCTTTGTAGTAAAACACCAGCACTTCCTGTTGACATCTATAGAAGAGAAAGCACAGTCAGAATATGGAAAATCACATACACAGTTGGAAGAAATATAAAGTAATCGCAGACATTACACAAACCACACCATTCAGAATATTACACCAAAGTCCCCTCTAATATACTGTTATGTTAAATATATACTGTTTAGACAAGAATTTAGTAGTAATAAAACCAGCACTTTTTTATTTTTTGAGCTTGTATTTTAGGACTCAAGAATAGCTGCAAAACTATTCCGATACACAACTTTCAAGAGAGAGTGCAATTTATCCACATCACTGTAGAGAATTTTCTGCTTTTGTAGTAAATTTTTGACAAAAAGACATTTTATAAGCCAAAGAAAATGTGCTTAATGCATCTACAATGCAATATTGTATATCTTTGCAATCTTCAGCAAATAAAAAAGGACTTACAATTCACAATTTTAACCATGGACAGTAAGTTTGCATTTAAAACAAACACAAGAGGGTCAGGCCCACCATCTTCTAGCTGTTGCATCACTGATATATGAGTTGGTTTTTCTTCTACAGCATAATCTAAGAGATAAAAAAGATTTTCATCAATTGTAAGTGTTTTATACAATTTAGCAATACCATACCTTGGAGATATGCTCCACTGGATGCAAAGCCTCCATGTTGGGCTTGCCGCCCAACATGGAGGCACTTGATTCACTGCTCACCTTTGGGTTGGCAGTGAATCAAGTAGTCCCATTGCAGGGCTACTGCACTTATCCAGGGGAAGGGGACAAAAGTCCCCTTCTCCCGAGGTGCCGCCTCGCAACTGCCTTGGGTGCACAGGATGCAGCGGCAACCATTTTTGGTGCTGCCGCAGCCGCTTGCCCCAGGCAGCTCAGGATTGGGCTGCCTGTCTTTACAGTGCCATACTATGACTTCTCTTTTTCCATATCTTTTAATTTCCTAACATTGGTTTTATGCCACCAAATCCTGTTTTATTTTTGTGATGCTATATTTGTTGTTTTATTATTTTATTGAGTTCCATTTGGTATGGCAACCTGCACTGGAAATACTTGTTACTGAAGAGTATGGTTTTAATCTGAAAAATAAGTATTTGGAAAGTGGGATCTGATGACTGAAAGGAGGCTTTAGACTTTTTTTTTTATTCAGCAGTTCCTCAGTCCCTGCTACATGGCAAACAGATTTTGAAACCAGAACAATTTTCAAAAGCAGTTTGTAGTATAGACAGACTGTCAGCCATTCAGAAGGTCCACTGATAAACCAATTGCATTAGCCTAAGCAATGATTTGAATAATGGCCAGAATTTCTAAATTAGCTTAAATTTTCTTCTGCTCTGAAACAACTATGTATCAGAATGCAACAACTGACAGTTTGCACCCATAATAATAAATATTTTGCTAGCAGCAGAGAGCTGGCCTCTGTACTATAAGTAAGTCAGAGGATGCAATGCATCTTTGTGCTCTGCTCATGAACACACATTTTATACTTCCACAGATTCTCGGTCATGTAAAGCATCAGTCACTCAGCGTCTGGATAAAAAGAAGTTTCTCTTTCCCCAAGTCCAGTACTTTAATTTTTTTTCCATAGGAGCAAGTAGTAGTCTTTTCTTTACATGGGAGAAAAGGGGTGCACTCAGGAACACTATTGGGGAGGAATCTACAAAGTGCTCCTTCTTCTCTGGCAATCCCAACCATTAATAATCAACCTTTCTCCAAAATGCACAATCCTGCCCTTTGAACCTTTTCATTGTCACAGTGAGTACAACAAAACACTTTAAAACTACCTTATTTTTAAATCATAAACAAAAAAGCATATAACAAGAAAGTCAAAACAAGTACAAGGTTTCTGTTTTAAAAGAGGGCTATACCTTCCAAGCATTTCCACCAATCCATACTTACGAATGCATTCTAGTTTTCATTTTTCTTTATATTTAATATTGGGTCTATAGAGCAAGGAGCTTGTCAGAAGCATCATTCACTGGAAACACTGCCCAAATTATAACTTTAACACATCCACAGCAGTGATTGTTATATTAAGCCTGTCAACTGATCAGTTTTAGTTTGCTAGCTAGCTCTAATTATAAATAAGTGAGCAATTAAAAAACACTCCATAGCCTAATGTAATATTTTGTTAAGAGAATAGTTTGTAGGTAAACACTTGGTTTGGTACATTGCTGCAATGAAGGATTCACACACACCCAATTTATTGACCACTGTTTTCAACTACAGTAAAGCAGTGGTCAATAAATTGTGTGTGGATATCATGATCTTAGTATGGATATCATGATCTTTGTATGGAAGATGTAGGGAAGAAAATATGACAGTCTGCCAACAGATAGATAAGAGCTGAAGGAATTTTTGCTCAGATTGGTGTTTTCCTAGAAAGAGAACCCTCTTTCCTTTAGGCAAGTTCATCCTAGTTCAGTTTCAATTCTCCCCATCACTCTCCAGTAAAGTACAACACTTCTGTAAATAGAAGTGCAACTACAACATTTCCACTTCCACAGGTCTACACAGATTTTACTGTCTTAAAAGTTAGACCTATTCCTGGGTATATTTGGGATGCTGATTCCAAAACGAGGAATCATAGCCTCAATAGTGAATGGTTCAAGCAGCCTCCTCATGTGAAAGCCTATGCTATGGCTTCCTCATACAGAAGCTTGAACCATTCATTAATGAGGCTATGCCGTATCTCCCAAACTACACACGATAGGGCAAAAATGATGCCGATTTTGGAATCAGCACCCCAAATTCTTATGAAGCCACCATAAATTTTGAAAAAAGAGTTTTTCTGGCCCTCAATTTTGTAGGACTGTGTTATCAATCAAAAGACTATTTGACCTTCACCAGCAAAGGCTGGATTTCAATAGGGGTTGCTCTGGTATAGTATAATCCATTAAATCCATTTACAGTTCAGTTCTCACCTCCTTTTACACCAGTAGAGATGAGAATTGGAGGAAGACCATCTTCTGGAATAAGGTTCATTGCACTGCCAACTGGACTTCCAACCTGAGTTATAGTTCTTGAAAATGCCAATGTGTTTTCAGTCTACAAGAGGTTACAAACAATACCATCACCATGTAAATGCTTAGCTGTGTGTGAATGTTATACAGTCATCTCTCAGCTTACACAAGGGTTATGTTCCAGAGAGAGCACATAAAGCTAAAATTGCATTTAGTCAAAATTACACTGAAAATCCCTTAGATTGGAAAAATAGGTACTATCTCTTTAAAAATTACAAGATGCAGGCTGGAACTGAAACTGACTCAGGGAACACCAGCTTCATTTGCTGATCTCACACTCACTCTCAGGCATGTATTTAGTAAGTGGAATAGCCTTCACTGTTTAAACTGCTATTTTTCTCTGTGTGTGAGTTTTTTGTTTTGTTTGCCTAGCACATACAGTTGTATTTGCGCAAGTCAGCTATACTCAAGGGGCAACCGTACAGGGAGGCCACAAAGACCCCAAGCATGAGATTGTGTCTTCTGTTAATTATTTCTTTGAAATTTTTTTTCTAGGTAAAGCTTGGATGCCTGGATGTGTTAATGACCTTTTCAGTAGTGCCTTGGCCACTTGTGAGGCCACTTATGAGGCTCACTTTGCATGATTTTCCACCATCAATAACTAGAATGCATAGGGACTTTGCCGCTCCCTATATTAAAAAAATTGGACATACTCTAATTTTTCACTTCATTAATACAAGACACAAAAGCAATCTGTTCCAGAAACCCTTATGTAAAGGTAATATGCCAACAGCTGGCTGCTCACATATTCTACCTGAGACAACCCATCCCTCCCTACAAATGAGAACAAGTATCTATTTTCTTACAACATAAACAGTTTACACAAAACTAAAGTATTTAAGTTTACACATCTCATTCAAACTGCCTAGAATCTGATACAACAAATGAAGAGGTTTCTTCACCTCTGTTGGGGAAGTATTGTTGCTCATAGGCTTGCTTGGATCATGTGACACAGCTAGCGCTCCTGTGGAGGTCGTTCCAGCCACTGTTAATTTGGCTGCATCAGCAACTTCTCCATTGGGTAAGATTCCATCAGCAAACCAAACACGCCTTTGTTCTCTAGGCTGAGCCACTAGAGAGAGATGAGAATAGCTTAATAAAATGCACATAGAGGTTAAGTCAGCTGACTTTAATGTATAAAATGGTGATAATACAAATATATTCAAATGCTAACAGCACAAGGTCCCACAATTAAGGTTACAAAAAGTTCAGGGTAAAAAGTGACTTTTTACTTCAGCAGTGAGTGAAAATCAGAAGCAACAAGCAACATGCAGGCTCTACACACAGTTCTCCTCTATATGCATATCACTACTTTGGATTGTGGCCCAAGCCAGGGGTGTCCAAAGTTTTTGGCAGGAGGGCCACATCATCTCCCTGACACTGTGTCGGGGGCCGGGGGGGAAAAAAAGAATGAATTTACATTTAAAATTTGAATAAATTTACATAAATTTACATAAATGAATATATTAAAGATGAACTTATATAAATGAATGAAGGTCTTGCAATAGCTCAAGGCCTATAAAAGGCTTTGCACAAAGCAAGGCTGGCCTTTCCTTTGCTGCCGCTGCTGCATCACAGATGTGAAACAGCAAGCAGTGGAGGGAGCTCTCATCCCACAGCTCATGCGAGAGGTCAAATAGTCGCCCTCATGCTGAGAGCATTTGCGTCGGACCAGTGCGGGCTCCAACAAATCTCTGGAGGGCCAGAGGCTCATTGGAGACTGGGGGCTCCCTGAGGGCCACATTGAGAGGCCTCGAGGGCCGCAAGTGGCCCCAGGGCCGGGGTTTGGGCACCCCTGGCCCAAGCAATCACCACTAATCTGCAGGTTTACTACACTTTTAATGTGCTGGAGTACTCTATACTAGTTACAGCTCAGACAGTTCCACAAAGTCAGTCATTGTTTAGATTCTGTTGATAAAAAAACTGATAATAGCTTAATAATAATAATAATGAAGAGGAATAATGAGGAATAATAATGAGGATAATAGCTTAATAATAATAATGAGGCATAATAGCTTGCTCAAAAACTCTTGACTGAGTGAAAATATGAAATGAGATTTTCTGCATCTGCATCTAAAAGTCATCATTTACTGAACCAGACTAGGTCACAAAAAGAACAACAGTCTCAACCAGGAAAATGATGATAACTATGTGTGGGGGTGTGTGTTTTTCTTAAGAAGGGGGGAGATATCCCTACCTTCTGCACCTGGATGTTTTAAGACTCCCACAGGCACCATAACTGTTGGTGGTGGAGAGTTCAGGGCCCCAGACGCTTGGGCTTGCTGCAAGGGAGGAATGGTTGAACAGTACTCAGCAGGATTATTAGGATTAGGGCTCTGGCTTGAGGCACTCATCATATTCTCCCAGGCTTGTGCTACAAAAACAAAAACACAAGAAGTAGCAGTCCATTACTAAAAAGTAACCATGCAAAAATAGTAGTTCTAAGGTTTCCCATCTATCAATAGCTTTTCCTAATAATGATAGTCAAAAAAAAATCTTCTAGTGTGGAAAATAAGAATTGCATCAAGGTAAACAAGAAAGACATTTCTGTAACTGTGCAAATTGCCCATTTTAAAGGCTGTCAGCACAAGCCTGCAAGCCACTAGTAAGTTTTATTTGTAAAGCCAGTCTTCAAGGCTAACTCTTCAAGATAGTAAAATGCCAAACTATATTCAATTTATAATCTTCTGTGTATCTTTGAAACCATCACAGAAGTTTTTCTAAGTTAAAATGTAGAAGGTGTGATCCAACATCTTGTCAAGGTGAATTCCCTCACTCCATTAGCCAACTGTGGAAGAGTTTGCATTAGCCGTTCTTTGTTTTCTGCACTGACTGTTGAACCTGGTTGTATGCACTGTTCGTTGTACTGCAGCTGGGCAGGCTGATCCTAGCCAGATGTTTAGGTATGGCAATTCAGCTGTCTCATATGGTACACAAGTTGAAGGGGAAATCTATGAAAGGCAAAGTGGACAGTTATGCCTTCCATAGGTTGACAATTGTACTTATGGTGGACAGCTGTACTGTATACATAGGTGGACAGCTATACTATGGATGTGTGCACAAAACACACACATACACCCATAGCACAGCTGAGTTTCAAGCAACAGTAGAATAGCTCTGATCCCACAGCACTCTGGATGCTTGATACAGGTAGTAGAGCTGGTTCCTGGTTTCACAGCAAGTTTGAAAAAAGCTGTCTCATTTCACCCTTGCTGGGAACACAACACTCTTGTTCAGAAACCACAGAAAGGGGTTCAACCTCTAATAAAGTAAACAAGCAAAAGACAAGACTTATCACACCATCCGAAATCCAATGAAGGACCACGTTTAGAGAAAGCTTATTATTTATCATAGCAAAATACTCAGTCAACCTAGGGATTCTGGCTACAGGTACATAAGATAAGAAAAAGCAAGTGTCCTGCGCATTTCTCCTCTATTAATTGGAAGGGGTTCAATAAAAGAGATTGGGTCAGGAAGATGAATAGATGCATACTTTTATTGGAGTATGAGAAACAAACACTCAACTGATATTTCTATAAGGCTATCCTCCCCCACATGCTCAAAACACACAAATAACCAGTTGAGCAACCAAGGATAGTTACTACATTTAATGCATTAGCCTTCGGAGAACAAAGAATGATGAATAACTTGCTGTACTGTACGAAAGGAATCTGGAACTCCAAGGTAATTAAGCGGATCAGATGATTTGACAAGCAGCAAGAAAACATCATCATTACACTACCAGCTATTGCAAATGTATAGAACACAAGTGAGGAGTTAGTTCCAGATAGAGGACTTCACTCATCTGCAGGCAATGTGGGCTCTCTCAGGTTATAAGTAGTTTTGTTCACCATCACTAATGACTTGGCATTGAAACAGAAAGGCTTTTTAAAGGACATCATTACAGCCCTGTGAATTTTATTAGGTCTCTTTAACAGAAACACTTTCAAGTTCAAATAAGCCCATTTCAGATTCCTTCCTTCCACTAACCACCCAAATGGTTGGCAACCTTCAGTCTCAGAAGACTATGGTATAAGCCTACAGCACCCAGTACTCCCAAGAGGTCTCCCATCCAAGTACTAACCAGGCCTGACTCTGCTTAACTTCTGAGATCAGACAAGATCGGGCATCTGCAGGGTAACTGAATGATGTCTGCTATTATCTTTGTTAAAAGATCAAGAACCTTTCACAGCACACATTCTCAACAAGATTAGCCTTCCCATTTCAAGGAGTAATATTTCTTATCTGTCCAAAGAAATCAATATCACCTTAGTCACTACTTTTTAATTCATTGTTTCAATAAACCCACTATTTCCGGTTACATTTCAATCAACCTACAAGGAAGGAGGTTAATATTTAATACTAACCTTTTTTCAAAGTGCAGTAAAAATTTTAACTACGTAATTTTTCACAACCTCTAGAGACAGATAAGCAACATTCACAAGCTCACATTTTTAATCTTTTAGGACAAGCATCCTTTTCAGGAACCAAAGATTTATATACTAAGGAATGAGACAGAAATGTCTGGTACTACTGTCAAGATTGCTGCGTCAACAACATGTCACTTGCAAGCGTTTCTTTCTTTCTCTCTTAGACATGAAAACAAGATTCCCAGTGTTTTCTTCAAAAGAAGAGCTTTTACAACCAGGATCAATATCTAAAGATACAAGATCAAACAGCAACAAAGCATACGCTTACCTGCTTTAGTATGTATTCACTGATGCAAGACTTGCAGAGATTCCAACGCAGGAAAATAAGTTCAATCCAATTTTTGGGTGCAACCTAAAGTTCTGTTAGGATCAATTACATTCACAGAACTCCATACACATTACACAGGGCTGCCCAATTTTCTTCTACAAATCAGGGACTGCTCTGTGCAGCAGAGAACCTGACCTGCAGTGTCCTACGATGGTACAGAAAACAGAGAGTTCCAGGATGCTCCTGTGACTGCACCACAGGAATTGGATTGCTACAGTTATTACTATGAAAATAATTTTCCCAGTTACAAAGTGAGCTAGAACACACCATGACCTCCACTCAAGCATATAGATGGGTTTCTCTAACACAAAGTCAGTGGAACTTTACACTTTGTTTCTTCCCTGCTACTTACCATTCATTAGTACTGAATGGCAAATTACACACACTCTGGCTTCCTTTCTGTCCATATATAGCAGTTTGCATTTCAGACTGCAGCAGGCAGCACAGAAGACCTTAAGTAAATAGGAAAAATATATTTAGTCACTTAGCACTCTCTTATCACTAAGATCATTTAAACAGCTTGAATTCCATATATCTATACAGGCAAGACTGACCAGTAAAGCTTTTCTTCTAAAGCTAGAGCCTAAGTTCTCTACAGCGCAAAACAAAGTAAGTGTAAATACTGATTGTATTGGTTTCAGATTGTATTAAAAGAATCTGTGGTTCTATATAGAATTACGGAGTTGGCAATCTAGGAATTTATATTGACTGGACAGACCAATATTACTATTGGTCAGGGCTTCTCAAAGTGGGGCGTCGCAACGCCCTAGTCCAAGGGCCCTGGACTCCTTCCCCTTAACGGGCAGGGGCGAAGCAGTGACGCAATCACCTAGGATCGCATCACCAAGGGGACTCCAGGGACTGGCATTTACTTACCAATCCCTACTGCAGCCTTCCAGGGGTGTGGAGAGCCCTGTGCAACCCTCCACGGGGCCCCCAAGTGTAAGAAAGTGAAAGCGGAGCAACTGTGCTCCACTTCCAGTTTTGCAGAGGCGGGGTGCAATCACTCTGTTTTCATTTTCTACAGCATAGGGAGCCCTGCAGAGGGTCGCACAGGACTCCCCGCACCCCTGGGAAGCTGCTGCAGGGACTGTTAAGTAAATGCCAGTCGCTGCAGCCCCCTTAAGGACGCTACCTTCCCACCGCCTCCGCTGCCTTACCACTCCCACACAGGCACTTACTGCGGTCCTCAAACTCCTTGAGAGTTTGAGAACCACAGCTATAGGTCATTCTCTACAGGTCTGTGCTTAAAACAGAATTATTTTTACTTCATTTTAAACATACTTAGAAGTTTTTAAAAAAAGAATAAAAGAATGAACATAAAGCAACTCCATAGTCAAAGCCAATTTGTTAGAAGTAAATCTTCGGAACACATACAGCAGCACACTTTGTGCTGCTGTAAGTGTGCTCAGGACAGACTGACGGCAACGTTCCTGGTATTGCATCATTGCTGGGGGAAAGGGCTATTTTTGAACTTACCAGGGGCAGCCCTCCAGAGGCCCCTCACATTCCCTTCTGCAGGGATCCCTGCACCTCGATAATGCTCAAAATGGCTACCACAAACCACTTCCAAATTGCATTGTAAAACCAGAAGTAGGTCGCAATCGCTGTTTTGAGCATTTCAAAGATACAGGGAGTCCTGCAGAGGGGGCAGTGGGCTCCCTGCACCTTCCGAAGGGCCGGCAGTGTCCCTAGTAAGTTCAAAAACAGTGCTTTTTCCTGATGATGGCATGACTCCAGGAGAACCATCACCCAATCCCTTAAGGGGGCAGCAAGAGGACTTCCCTGGCTGGGGTGTCGCAATGCCCTAGTTTGGACATCTCTGATTTAGAGGTTAGACTGCAGACACACCCCCAAAGTAGTGCTTTACCTCTATCAGAGTACAAACACATTCAAGTATGGCAATTATCAACTCAAAGTAGCTGCTGAAAATAGCCAGCTGGAAATGGCTTTGTGATACTGTGGGCCCTCGGTATCCACGGGGGATTCGTTCCAGGATCCCCCGTGGATTCCAAATTCCAAAGATAGTGAAATCGGGGGGGGGGGGGGGCCTGCTGGCAAAACAGAAGTGACCTCCAGGAAGCCTTCTGAGGCACAGTGAGGCCACATGCAATCCCCCTGTGCCTCAGAAGATCTTCTGGGTGTGACTGGAAGGCTCTTTCGCTCATGTCCAGGAAAGCCTCAGAGGCCTCCAGTGTGGGCTTGGGATTCATGCTGAGTTAAATCCATGGATGCCAAGCCTGCAGATAAGGATGGCTCACTGTACAGAGAATTAACTCTCATCTTGTGTTGTATAGACTACAGTATCAATTTCTAATAAGGTTCTCTTATTCCTTCCTTACTTCACACATTAGCATGAAGTTTACCCCTATACATGAAAAAATAATCTAATTTCCATCCAGGATCCCCTCCTTTTTACCCTTTCTTCTAATCCATTTAGAGGGCAATCCTGGATTGAGCGATCCCATAACACACCAGTTCTTGCATTACTTTCTCTTTTAGGAAAAGGCAAGGGGAGGAAAGGGAGATGATGCATGAACCTGAGGCTCCCATACCTCTCATACTGGGTGTATTAACACTTGTCGGAACAGTGTCAAGACTGTCAATAGTAAACCTGCTCCTTAGGGAGATAAACTGCAATTAAGGGATATAAATAATGCAGCACAAAAGCTATGATTTCCTGTAAAAGAAAACATAAACATAGGGGGTGGATGTTACAGCAATTACTACCCGTACCGATATGTGGATTAGCATGTAACATTAAGGTAACCACCCCCAGTCAACACTTCCTTGATTATGTGTATATTAAATTGAGAATCCAAGTTTGCTGCAACCCTGTCTTCCTTCTCAGTATGTTCGCTATACAGATTTTCATTTATCCATACTGCTCATATTAAGACCATCCCTCTTTATTGATATCAAGATTTATTCATATAAGGGGTTGGGGGTGGGAAGGACCAAGTCCTCCCTTATGGAGGCAAGGTCTAACTCCCATTTTACCCAAGAAGTAGACCTTCTCTCTGCTTTGAGCTCTGGCGACCGATAAGGCCTTGAATGTCCTGGCATGGAAGGTCAGTTCCAGGATATCAGATTAAATTTTGGATTTCCCTCCAGTAGGACAGAAGTCCAGAAGTGCCCCCTTTCTTGGATGTGCTCTTGCAGTCTTCAGGGGAAGTGCTCTTCAAGACCTTAAGAACACAGAATGTGGCTTGGGAAGAGGTGCCCTCCTTCATATGAGACACACTGCCTAATGGGTAGCATGCCCCATGCTTTCAAGGGACATACTTTTACAATGTATCTGTTTTTGTGCTGTGTGTCTAGAAATTACTGTGAATATAGGTCCTAAGAAACAAAAGTTTATGAAAAATGAGTTTTTCATCCACTTTCCTCATAAGCAGAACAACAGGTGAAATGTAAGAGAGTTGCTCATAGTCTGCAACTAAATCTTGAGGTGCTAAACCTCATTATGCGATGCTAGAACTATGCGATGCTAGAACTTCTGAAACATTTTCATCGTTGACTTTAACACTTTACTGATGCTGATTATGTTATTAATTGTTGTTTATTCTATTTTATCATGATGCAAACATTTTCCTTATGGTATCAGGCATTTAGGGCGATTTTGGGGGTCAACTTGGAATGGCTCTGGAATGAGTTAGAATTTTCCCATTGAAATTAATATAAAAATTGTACCCACACAGATTTTCACTATAAGGGCTATTTTCAGGAACAAATTATGTACAGGTAACAAGGAAAGTGTGTACAGTAGCCCTATTGTATCTGTGGATTCGGAACTTGTGTACCTGTGGATTCAGAACCAACATGGACTCTCCAGAGGCGACCAGAGCTGTACTGTGCTTTGGTCACTTCTGGAGCGTGTTCTGAGAGCTGAGGCGGCCGTGCACGGCCTCCCCAACCCTCAGAATGCCTTCTAAGGCCTGGAATGCCTCAGAAGGTCACATCCAGTTTTTCAGAAAAAACGGAAGCGATGTTTTAAGGCCTTAAAAAGCCTTCAATGGGCCAGGAAGGGCTTCGTCAGGGAGTATAACAGGGTCCCGGAAACCCCAGATTACATCATTTGCGAGTTTCCTTATCCGCAGTGGGTCCTGGAACAGAGCCCCAGCAGATAACATGGGATACCCTCCATATCTTAAATAGTAAAGATTCTTTAATAGCAGAAGTACAGAAACGAAGTTTCAAATTCAAGGCAAAACAGCTCAAATTGAAGTATATGGAAAGAAGCATATGCCACTTAAATTATTTAAGTGTTACCATGTTACTTCACACGACTTTCACACCTTTCATTTATTTAATTCTACTTCACTCTGTCCTAGTTGAAGACTACAGCTGCACTTATTCAATCCTCCAGAGCAGTGTTTCTCAAACTGTGGGTCAGGAGCCACTAGGTGGGTTGCAAGCTAATTTCAGATGGGTCCCCATTCATTTCAATATTTTATTTTTAATATATGAGACTTGATGCTACCACAATACATGACTGCATTTGGGAAAATGTTACAGGCCTGTACTTTTAACAAGTTACTGTGTGTATTCTTTTAACAATGACAGTAAATGGGACTTACTCTTGGGTAAGTGTGGATAGGATTGCAGCCTAGGATTGTTAAAAATTTTCCTGTTTGAAGATGTCACTTCCAGTCATGACATCACTTCTGGTGGGTCCCGAAAAATTCTCATTCTAAAAAGTGGGTCCCGGTGCTAAATGTGTGAGAACCATTGCTCCAGAGTACAGACAGTACCAAAGTGCCGATAGTACAGTTTAGGGGACTGTTAATGAGTGCTGTATTTGGTTCTCCCTGTCCTCTCCTACAAGAGTCTCAATCCATTACTTCTGGTTTTAATCAAAACCTTGGTTTGTCATCTTGAACTGGCAAACTGTAGTTTGAGTGATCCTGATGAACTGGAATTGCAAAAGTAACCCTAAATTCTGCCTGCAAGGGAAAGGGGGAGAACAAACACAGCTCTTGTTATTGAACCTCCAGATCCTAGTATGGAAGACCATCTGAATACAGCCAAAGTAGGAGTTTGCATTTTGAATAAGGCATTGAAATACCTAGATTATTCTTGATTCTGAACCAATATATACCAAAAATTAAATTTAAATTAAAAAATTCTTGATTTCATATCTGCAAGCTAACTTTTTTGTGTGTGTTTATCTGATTTAAGTTGAAAACTATCTCATAACTTGTCCCTAGGCTTTTCTCTGGCTATCTGAGGCAAACCAGAATTTTCTGCAGACAACTGGACAGAAAGCTTTTTTAAAACTTTTTTTTCTTTTAAAACTAAAGATTACAAGCAGTCATGCAGGCAGCTGAACTAGCAAATATTTTGTCAACAAGTCATTTTGGTGGCCTTCACGGCAAGGCTCTGCACTGCTAGTGTATGCTGATGCTACACGCAAATGGACTAATCCACATGGCACTTAATGTGATGGGGCACCTATCACTTATAACAGGGGAGGGCAAACCGTGGGCTGAGGCCAGATCCGGTGGATCTGTCTGCCCAGTGAGTGAACCTATTAGTTTCACGTGGCCACCATGGATGTTCTCCCCGTTCAGAGGACAGGGACACTCTGGGCAGTTGTGTCATTTGCCTGGTGTCACAGAATGCTGTGCAACAGAACGACCAAGCAAAGTTGTGACTGCCCAGAGTGTCCCTGTCCTCTGAACGAGGAGGACATCGCATGGTAGTCGCACAGAATGCTTGGATGAGATTCCAGGTGTGCTGCTCTTGACAGTTTGAGCAGCGCTGACTTGTACAGATAAGCACTTTTCTAATGATCCACACCATGCCTGTTTCAGCCCTCACCACTTGTATATTATAGAAATTTGGGCTAGTAATTTATCCTCATAGTAGCTCAAATGTATGAAATCATGAGCAAACTGTAATCACAAAATTTGCTACAAAATCTTGATATTTAAAAGCACATTTTGGGTCTCTTTTGATAAAGCAACATTGTCATATCCAAAAGATTTTCTACTATGATGACAAAAAAATTCTTAAATGCAAATCCTACCAATTTCAACAAAATGCTACAAGGTTTCAAAAATAAAATATATTTGTTGTATATACCACACAACATACATATGAAATATGTAATGAATATGATCGAATACATTTATCAACATAAAACATGGCTTTGTATAAACTAGTTTCCTAAACATGGCTAGTTTTACAGTATTTTCATGCAAGTACCTTGTTTAAGAATTTCCAGTATATGTTTACACAGTAACATATGTATACACAGTATATGTTTACACCTGCCCTCTCTAGAGCAGTGGTTCCCATACTTTTTAGCACCAGGAACCACTTTTTAATCAGGACCCACCTAGGTTTACCAGACTTTTAAAAAAAGGATATCTAGAAAAAAGTAATATTACTTTATTTATAAGTAATAATAAGAATCAGTAAGACCCACAAACATTTATCTCTTTATATTTACACATGCTTGCAAACTGCAAGCGCTCAGCTCCTTGCAGGGCAGTTAGCAGCTACAGTTTCTGATTTCTGAATAGCTTCAGGGCTTGGGGCAATTAGTTATCTGATCTCTTCATCATCCTTTGGTAACCCACCAAAATCAGGTTGCAACCCACAGTTTGGGAACCACTGCTCTAGAGCAATTCTTAATAATCATTAATCAAAAGTGATTAAAAATTGACAGATAAGAACCAGCATTAGGCCATCTATCATTTTAGTCCATTTTAGATAAACTTGACTTATCATGTATGATAATTGCCTACTAAATTTTAAAAAAAGAAAAAACTTACCTTTCCACATGCTCTGCAATGGTGCCGCCTTTTAGTGAATGTAAATCTGGCCTCACATTTCATGCAGTTTGGTGCTTGAGAGTCTGGGACCCAAACTGGAGCCACTTCACCCAAAGAAGTAAATGGTTTTCTTGTAGGAATTCCAAACTGGCCAGCTCCAAGATCATTATCTGGACTATCTGAGGCTCCTGCAAGGCACGAACTGCTAGAAACCCCAGACTCGTACTCATCGGAATACTCTCCAACAGTATCAGTGACAGAGGTATTCAGTGATGTTTCATCAGAAAATATATTTGCTGCTAAGTTTTCACCTAATTTTGCTTTTACGGATATATCATTTTTATTTTTACTATTACCTCCACAGTTTGGGGGAACCAGATCATTTTGTAAATGGTCCAGTAATGGCTTTGGAATTTGTAGTTTAAGATTTGTAGGCTGTTTGGGTCGGGCACCACCAAAAGGAACACTGAGAGGTTGCAGGTTAGCTGCTGGTTTTGGTGATGCTTGACTTGGTTCAGCTGGTACCTGACCACAGAGATTATGAAAATACGGTTTTTTAATTTGGTCTCCAGTACAGTTTAAAATGAGGCCATTCCTGTCTGTGACCTCATTTCCTCTGTGTTCATAAACATTACTGTAGCATTCTGATTTGCTCTCCTCTAACTCCTTTTCCTCAGTCACAGAGTCTTCCTTGGAAGGTAAAGTCTTTGGGATATGAGCAAGAATTGAGTTCTGTATTCCATAGGAATCACAACCATTGGACAGAGCACATGATGCTGAGGGACCCATGACATCACCAGGACTGGAATCTTCAAGCTCATCTGTACAGGTCTTCTTTAATTCAAAGCCTGCTTCTGCCATGACATCATTACTATCTCCATTACTGCTACATGTTTCCTCAAGCTTTGCAGAATGCAATAGTACTTCATTCTCCCCATGCATTTGCCTGTTACTCATCTCACTTTGTTTAGTCAGTTCCCCATTAGTCAACTCCTGAGATTCAGATAAACACAATGCCGTGCTGAGCAATTCAGTTGTTCCGATTATTTTTTCATATTTGTCAACCTTGTTTTCAACAGAAGTAATATCCCAAGAGGCAGAATATCCGCCGGCATGCTCACAGTGACTGCCACTTTCACATGCATTCAGCTGACAAGTTTCAGAGAGTTTGGGGATCCCTGACTGAAACTGTTGGGCTGTTTGCTGTGCTGCAGAAATCTCTGTGGAGAAACTGTCATCGTGTGAACCAGGTGAGCAGTTTCTAGTTTCTAGTTCTGTTCTCTGAGCAACAGTATTGATATCAAAACCCTCACCTGATGCACAGCTTTCTTGCATTTTACCACTAGTGACAAGTGGTCTCTGCAAGGCAACTACATTCATCTCTGCTGCTGCAGTTTCTGAGAATTGTGGGTCTTTATTGGTGTTATCGTTCTCCTTTAACCAAAAAGAGGAATCTCCACTGGATTGGCAATCAGAAGAAGCCGCAACACAATGGTTAGCAGAAACTCCTTCTGCGTGCAGCCTGTTTGGTCGTACTGCCCCCTTTTCAGTATCTGTATCTTTTTCAGTGGACCCATTTACATTAATGTCAGGGTGATCAGTTTGTTCGGTTTCATTATCCAGTGTAAAGCTAACAGTATCCATTAGGGAAGGACTGCTGTAATTTTTACAATCCAACAAATCAGCACTTTGTAGTGTCGTTTTATCACAGTTATGCAAGACTGCTACAACCAGAACATTTTTCTCCTCTGGTAAACAAGCTGTACTGCCACATTTCCTTTCTTCTTCGTCCTCAGCATTACACTGAGCATTCCAATTACTACTTTTCTTGACTAGTTGATCATCTGTTTTTGCCTGATCATCAATCCAAATGTTTGGGCTCTCATGGCTTATACTGAGATTTTTTCCATTAGGACAGTCTCCACTTCCTATTGACACAGTGTCTACATGAGACAGGGAGAAGGATTTTAATTTCTGTGGACATTCATTAGATTCATTCACACTGGTCAGAGCTGGGCTAAAAGAAAGCTGATGAGGAGGAGGATCTAGAATCTGATTCCACTTTGCATTCAATAATGTAGGTGAAATAGCCTCATCTGAAAAACAGAATAAAATCAATATACAATAAATTCAGCCCAGCTACATAACTAGTGCTTTGCACAAGAAGTTCAACATTTTGCTATATCTAAATAATTTCTGAAAGAGAAATACTGTACACAGATTCCTGAAAACGCTAGCAAAGAGTGCAATACCTACCAGCAAATTAATTATAAGCGGCTAAAAGAATGATTATAATTAGAGGAGATCCTACAATACAAACACTCGTTTCACTGTCATGGCATCTTCAGAAGCAGAACTTAACACAAACTCTCCATGGAATACAAGATGTTATCAGTTTGTGTGGGATCTAGAAAATGACAACCATGCTTGGCGGGAGGTCAATGTAGGTTTATAGGTAAACCAATCTTAGATGCATCATTCAGATGACTCTAAAGTCTGGAACAGAAATACTTATTATCATAAATGATTGCTAAAATCTTATCCAATATACCTATAGTACAAATAGAGGAAGTCAAAAAAAGCACATCTTAAATAATGATAAACTGGTAAAAGCCAAACCACACCAATACCATATGAGTGATGCCAACTAGTATGAGACCATACAGTGTACCAAAGTAACTTTTGGAAGTGGAAAAAGCAAGTTCAAAGTCTTATTTACTCAAAGGTCATTGGGTTTCCTTGTGCAAGTCATCTCACAGTCTACCCTAACCTCACAGACCTGTCATAAGCATAAATAACTGCAAAACATTGTTCACACTGAAGAACATTATGGACACAACTGGTAATTCTAGCTACAGTTCTCTCTGCAGAAGGCACTACAACAGTGTTTCTCAACCAGTGGTACCAGTACCACCGGTAGTGCTTGAGGTGGTATTTGGTGGAACTCACAGGACCTCCCAGACCTTGCCACCCGGCAGCAAGACCAGCAACACAATGCAACATGCAGCAATAGGAGACTCGACTCGGCAGGCAGAGCTCTAGTGTGCAATTTTGTGTGTTCAAAAAAGCCGTCCCATTCCCCCTGAGCCTCTTACCAATGTGGGTTGTGTCGTGTCTGGTCTCTCAATCTAAAAGTAATTGGTGATGGCTTCATCGTCAATTACTTCTGGTAGTACTTCCAACAGGTGAGCCATACAAACGGGTACAGCGGGGAAAAACATTGAGAAATGCTGCACTACAACAACATGACTATTGTTAACTATTTTACAGAAATATATGCAGACATGCATTGCTTAACAACCTTCCACTTAATGACTGGCCGCATATAAAACGGTGGTCAAAACACAACAAAGAGGCTCTTAACAAGACAGTCAGGTCTCCCAAAGCCTACAGAAGAGTGTCTTACAAAACAGAGACTCTTAATAGAAAGAAGAGGCAATCAGTCTCCATGAGCCTGTGCAGTCAGCTAGTGTCTGGCAGGGAGTGTTTGTTTACACAATAAAGGCACTAGATTGGACTGAATGTTTGCTTAATAACCTAATCACATAACAATGGGGATGGAAGAATGCATTCCCATTGTTAAGTGATGCACACCTGTACAGTGCTGTAGAATAGTGAAATAAATTGCTTTATATATTTGAAATAAATTCAAGTTGACAAAATCAAAAGACAGATCATGTAAATTTAAAATGCATGTGCACATGTTCCATATATCCTGAAGAAAATTCTCTCCTTGAAAACTTCAGTAGGATTAATGAATTCCAAGTAAACAATGCCCACTCGCCTGTACATTGCTACTGGTGATGTAAACTACATCTACCACCTCTAAAATACTGACAACAAGATTAATGTTCTCTCTCTCTCCCCCCCCCCCAATATATAATCTCTATATATAGTTCTGCTTGTAAATCTGTAGTGTCATCCAAGTGACAAAAAGTATGCCTTCAGAACACTTCACTTACAGTGGTGACAGATGAGAAAGCAGAGGCCCTACTCTAGGGGGGAAGGGCCCAATCCTATTCAATTTTCCAGCACCAGTGCAGCTGCAATGCAGCCCCAAGATAAGGGAACAAATGTTCCCATATCCGAAGGAGGCCTCTGTGACTGCTGCCCCACCACAAGACGTAGCGCATGCCCCATTGGCACAGCTGCACCGGCACTGGACAATTGGATAGGATTGGGCCCAAATTCTGTTACCCTAGCAGCCAGGGGCAGAACAAAGTCGTCACCACCCAACATGCACACCACAAATGAAGAAAGCCTTGGTAAAGTTGCTGGGATCACTTTACTCAGTAGGATGCACTGCTACCTGAAGCACGGTAGAAAGAGTATGTTGCACAAATGGGATGGAAAAAGTACTGGAAGTTTCCTCTGTCCTTGCTGCATATCTTAGCAAACAGAATCCAATGATAGCAACAACATCAAAGTGATTATGAAAAGAGAATTTCCACTCTTATACACAATCCTCACACTGTGGGTCCATCTGGAAGTTAGGAGCAACCACTGAGAAACCCAAAATACTTTCAGTACTCACAAGTAAACTCCTGTGTGTATAAATCCTCCAAACATTTCTCCATGTCAAATTAGCACATAAACATAAAAAAAATAACCAAATCACAATTTTCAATAGAACTTCAGACTACCTTGAGAAGTGATTCAGACAACTGAACTTGCGGTTTGTTCAGTCATGAACATTGCTTCTAACCATCCAAGAAGATCCAATTCTGGTTTCACAGCACGATTTAATTGTGGTTTGTAAACCATAGGTAACACAAGAGTTCCAGATTCAGAAAATGATAAAGCTGGGGTATAACAAATCATTATTTCCCCAATGAGCAAACAAGGGGGTCATTGGAGGGAGCATGCAGGTTCAGGAAGGTTAGAAACTGTGTTCATAATCACAGTAAATTATGGTTGATCATCTGAACTGGCCCAACATTTAATTAAACAGAAAAGGCTGCATTCTCCCACACAATAGCAATTTCCAGTGCCCAATTTGAATACACAATAGCCCAGTTACATAAATGTCTACACAGAAAGTTATATCCTTATCTACTTGCCAAGTTATATATAATATCCATTTTAAGATCTGTGCTACAGGAAACACTTACATGAGCATTTCCATGAAGGAATATAGAATGGGAAACAACTATGACTCAGCTACAGAACAAGGCAGTGGGAAGTAAAACAAACAAGGCAAGCACAACCAAGTGATAAGGCAAGCCTGGGAATTTAATTTTACAAAACCCATTTGCTCTTTCAACAATTTATTAAACGAGTACACAAGCGGTTCCCAAACTCTTTGGGAGTTTGGGAACTGCTTTAGGTTCCTGTGAGGGAAAGGTGAAGGCAGTGAAGCAATTGCTGGGATTTTTTTTAATTTACCTGAGGCAGTGCCAGTCTCTGGGGAGGGGTTCTAGGGAGCCTGTGGACCCCTCTGCAAGGCTTCCGGCACTTTCAAACAGCGGAAATCAGCTTTAAAAGGTCACTTCCTGTTCTGATCACGAAACCAGAAGTGGCTTTTTTAAAAAAAACTATTCTTAGCAGTTTGGATGTGCGGGGAGCCCTCAGGCCAGCACTGCCTCAGGTAAATTTTTAAAAGCTCTTTGGCCTCGGGCAGCAGTGCAATCACAGCAATCACATCACTGCCTTCACCTTCCCCCCGCCCCTTAAAGGGGCAGAGACGGGGGTTCCCTGGCTGGGGTATTACAACCTCTGCACTACACTATAGTGGCTCACCAAGTAATATCCTAGTAAAAACATATACAACATATACAAATTTTCTGTGGTTCAGAAACATATATACATTTCCGATGGAGAGTGCGTTTTCAGGAAAAAATAATAATAATAATAATAATAATAGTAATAGTAATAGTAATAGTAATAGTAATAGTAATTGCAATGGAATAGAAGTATAGACATATACAACCAGAAGCAGCAAATAGTATGTATCTCCAGTCTAAGTTACTCACCTTCATTTTGTTCAAATTCATCTAAAACCTTATCAAGGTTATAAGCCTCTGCTTGGAAATAGTTCTCCATTTGTCAGGAAATGCCACCCAACTCCTTGTCTGAACCTGTCAAGCAGATATCCAATTATGAACTTCCAACAGTATAGCATCTGAACACAAGATTTACAGATTAAACATTCCTATAAGAAGTTTCAAGTTTAAGCTTCTTTGACATAATTTCCTATAAAAATTGAGAGCATTTTCCAGTATTCCAAATTATTAACAACAACAACAACAACAACAACAACAACAACAACAACAACTAGGTATTTATATTCCGCCTTTCTGGTCATCGGATTACTCCTCTGACTTTATTCAAGGCGGTTTACATAGGCAGGCATTTCTAAATCCCTCAAAGAGATTTTTACAATCATAGAGGTTCTCTCTTTCAAGAACCAACAACATTTCAGAATGGATCTTCCTGGTTTGGTCTCACTTCTGGCCTCCAGTTCTCCCACACAGACTGGCAAGCAGCTCCATCTCTCACATGGAGGGCAGACAAGATGCTTCTTGCTCACACCCAGAGCAGGTGGAATCACTCAGCGGCTTCAAGGTCTTGCCATTCTCAGCCGTTCAGGGAGCTGCCGGTGTCCTCGAATTGGCGACCTTCTGATGTTAACTTCGGGCTAACGGAGCCTCTAACCTCTAGACCAGACCTCCTGCCCTGCCTCCTGATTAAGTGATCAGATGAATGTCTGCATTCTAAGTCCTAAGCTAAATTCCCATTAATAACAGTCAGATATAAAAATAAACTGGAAAGCAGACATCTGCAGCAAGATTACTCTGCACACAATATTGGAAAACAACAGAAATATTTTTGGTTGAAGAATGGTGGATAAAGATTATGGACTTTGCAGAAATGTACAAATTAACAATTTTACTTAAAGAGAAGTTAGTAATTACATTTATAAATAATTGGAACCACTCATTGACTTTCTACATACTAGAGAAAACAATGACACAATGATTTCTGAATTTGAGGATGAGAGAGGATACTCTCCATACTTACATAACATTTATGGGGTATGTGGTTTCTGTTGAGGATTTTCCCTCTGATTTCCCTCCAATGCCTGAGCTTCAGACTCAAAAAGGGGAGAGAGACTGGGCTTCAGATTTTAAAAGGAAACCAGCCAATTGGAGGTCTGGGAATCTGGGACCAGAAGGAGGTATCTAGGCCTGAGAGTCTGTCTCTCTCTCCCTCCTGTTGCATGCTTGAGACTGGGCAAAGCAGGGAAAGCCTCTCTTGTAAGCAGAGTGAAGGCTGCTGGGGAGAGCCCAGGGAAGTACAGAAGGGACCAAAAAGAAGTTAGGCACACTAGGTTTTGTTTTATGTTTGTCCTTTTCATCCAGAAGTTGGGAGTTCTTATCCTCTCAGCTCAGGCTAGGCCGAATGGGATCCAGGATCTCGGCCTAGTCCAGCGGGGCCTGCACCATTCAGGAAATGTTTATTGGTAAGAACTCAAGCCTGATTACATTGTCTTTTTTTCGCTCACCTGATAAATAAACCATTTTGCTTAAAACCTCTGCCTGTTCTGGAATCAGTGGATTTGTCAACCTCTCCACTCTGCAGATATTACAGGCAGAGTGAGAGTATTTTTATAACCTTGCACAGAATGTTGGGGAGGGATTTTGTCCAAAGAACCCCTCTGGGAACCGGATCTCTTGGACTGGTGGCAGCAGACTAGATCTACCAGGTCTGGTCCCACCAAGCTGTATGTTAAACTGATTGGAAAAGTGGAGGACGGGAGGGGAATGAATGCTTGGCACTAGGCACCACTGCCCTGGATTAGCAGGCTGTCGCTGGAAATCCCTTCTCTTACATGACTATATATATTTGTTATTGTTTGTCTTTTCTATTTGTAAGTAGATTTGGGTGTTTAGTAGCATTATTAGTTGTTTTTGTATTGCATATTGATTTTGTCTGTGATAGATAAATAAACATTAGATGAAAAAATAAACTGAAAAGCCTTCAAGATTGATTTAGCTAACTTGTTAAAAGTATTTAAATCAGGAAGGTGTTGTAAGAGGGGCTCTAGGAAGGAAAGGTCTTAGTTTTACATTTTTGCTGGAAATGATAATTTTTTTTTAGAAATCTAACTACTTTTTAAAATAGCAGTACATAAAGTATGATTTAGTCAATGTTATTTGGAGATACAAGTTCATTGGCTGACTGCCAAAGCAAAGAAAAAAGAAATCTGCTTCCAACCAAAACAAAGATCCTATGGAATGCTGAAAAACTGGCAAACTAACATAATTTAGGGCGCAATCCTAACCCCTTATGTCAGTGCTTCCCAGCACTGGCATAGCGGTGCCAGTGTGAGATGTGCTGCATCCTGCAGTTGGGTGGCACTCATGGAGGCCTCCTCAAAGTAAGGGAATGTTTGTTCCCTTACCTCAGAGCTGCAGTGCCCTTATGTCAGTTCTGGAAAGCACTGACATAAGGGGTTAGGATTGCGCCCTTAGTAAGATTGCCTAATAGTAGTCATTATAACTTTGAAACAATAAGTGTGCTATATATTATAGTTATTGGAACTGATTTACTAGTAGGTTAAGAGTGCTCTTACAGTTTTTTTCCTAGACACTATTAAAATCTGTCTTTTGCTTACTTTTGACTGAAGAATTGCAACAAATCAGTACTCATGTTTTGTTTTTTTAAAAATTTCTTTAAGCAAATGCTTGACAATGTTTAATTGTAATCAGTTCAATACACTGATTGAACTGTGTGAAATACGGAATTTCATTCCGATACAACATTTTGTCATGAGTAACTTTTGTTGAAATCAACAAGAGTAAAGCTGGTGATGACAAAAGTCTTTCCGTGGGACTTGATCTCAACTACTTTAGCTGAATGATGGCCAGTGTCCAAAGTAGCCTCATTCATCAGTGTATTTTAATTTACAGGCAGCCAGAACAAAATATTTCACTTTAAAAAAAAGATTGCAGGCAATGCACATGGAGGTAGAAAAGCGATTACGGTAGAAGCAAGGCCTTGCTACAACTTGTTGAAACCAACAGTATTTTATATGTCTTATGTACCTTTTAAAAAATGGATATAAATATGAATACAAACAATTGCAAAAGACAGCTGGACAGTGGGGTATACAAATGGTATTAAACCCTGTTATCAAAAATTATGGAGTTAGCTATTGGTAAGGTGTTTCCATTAATACTATCCTAGTTAGGAAAAAAAATTACAGAATTGAGAGTCTAAGAACATAAAAATAGATTAATGCAACCAACATTTGCTGACCAAGGTTTATACTGGAAGCATTTTATACCAGGGCATAGATATAACTGCCATTAATATCTCAGGCACAATTCATATTGGCGATTTTGTCATATCAGCCATTTATCAGATTAGGAGAAATCAGTCAATCACCCAATTCTACATACCATGCAATATCAAAGTCTGTCTATGAATGCCAGCTTACTACCCATATGTCAAATGTTAAAAACAAGACTATGCTAATGCTAAATAACATTACCTGCTACTACCTGTCAAGTCTCTTCTCCAGATAGATAGGCTAATGACAGTACATCTTCACAGAACATGACATTTGCATGTTAATGACAGAGGTTAAGCAATACATGGAAACAAAGTAATGGTAGGAATGCCCACTTGGTTGGCAACCTTCGGTCTCGAAAGACTATGGTATAAGCCTACAGCACCCGGTATTCCAAGGTGGTCTCCCATCCAAGTACTAACCAGGCCTGATCCTGCTTAGCTTCTGAGATCAGACGAGATCAGGCACATGCAGGGTAACAATTGCTGCTGAATGCCCACTTATACTTGGTCTTTCTGTGCAAAATAGACTCAGGGTGGCAACATCATCAGAAAAATAACAGCTGCTCAGGAGAGTATCAGAAGGGTAATAAATTCTGAAAAGTTTGCCAAAGTTCAGAAGTTGTCACATTATATATTTCTTTTTGTTTCTAAAGCAAGCTTACAATTTTAACCAATCTTTGAAGAAAAAAATTTGACTGAACAACAACTTGTCCAAGGCTATCCAGTGAGCTTCACTACAGAGAAAGTCTGTGGGGTTCCACTCCATAAATTTGATAGATTATATAATGACTACAGGCATAGTCCTGAAGGCTTCCCCAGGCCTCCTAATGCCTGAGAGCCCAATCCTGTGGTCCGCGCCGTGACTCTGCGGCGTGGACCAGTCACAAACGTGCCATAAGGCACGTTTGCGGGGCTTACCTCCGGGCTCCCACCAGAGGTGGCTCAGCGCACTGAGCCACTGCCCAGCGGGCGCCCACGTTCCGTGGCTCGGCGATGCCTGCAACTGCCGGGCTGCGGAACAGCAAATGGGGGCGGGGGCATTCTGAGGAGGGGGGAAGCCAGCATGATTGGGGTAGGGTTGGAGAGGCCGGCGTGATGCAGAGAGGGGGACTTGCGGGAGGCGTGCCAGGGGGCGGGTGGGAGGAGGAACCGTGGAGCTCTGCTCCACAGGATCCTCAGCGCTCATGAAGGCTGAGTGCCTTACACGAGCGCCTTTAGTGGCACCCAAAGGGCGCCGCTAAAGTGAGTAGCCCCATTGTGGGGCTGCCTCCCTTACCCGGGGGAAGGGGACAAACATTCCCTACTCCCGGTGCCTCCTGTGGTAGCGCGGGAGGCGCTGGATTTGGCGACAGCCCTCACAGTGCCTCTGAGCTGGGGTGCCCCGGGCAGCTCAGGATTGGGATGCCCGTTAGGATTGGGCTGCAAGGCATTAAAAATATCACTTCCGGTTTTCACTGAGAAATCAGAAGTAGTGTTTTTTGCTATTTCGAGTCGTTTTGAGCCCAGCAGAGGCTGTGGGTGGCTGCGTGCAGCTTCCGCTGGGCTCAGAAGACGCTCCAGAGGCAAGGGGAGCTCCCCTCTCCTCCAAAGAGGGTGCGTACGGGGGGCCTTGTGCCCCCAATCCGCAGATAAGTAAAGCCACAATATAGGGGCCCTGCTGTATTTCCAAGAATCGTTTTTTATATGATCCTTCACACTCCTGAACTTTCTACAAGACAGTAACCTAAGTTAATGGAAGGAAAATACTAGCCATTCCCAGGGGTTTCCCACCAAGTGATCATGATGAAATGAACTGGAACAGCAACTAAAAATAAATGTATAAATTCATGGAGGAAGCAATATTCTTAATTCACACTGAAGTTGCACTCTTTTAAAACTCAAGTCCTTTCTAAAAATTACAAAAAAGATTTGAATAAAAATTTTATATATATAGGCATCCCCCCTATCTGCAGGGATCCCTTCTAGCACTGCACCCCACCCCCGCAGATGGATATCGCAGATACATGGACTGGCCCCAAGTCCATTAACAGCATGTAAAGGTTTATGGCAGTGAAAATGTTTCTTTTTCAAGGCAGGCAGGCTGCAGACGGAATGCTTAAAAATACTAGAATTGAACGCTAAGAGGAAGCAAGAAGTCAACTGCATAGGCTGCATAAGCTCATGTTCACATTCAACCTCTGACCTCCTATTCCAGAGACTTATAATGCCATTGAAAATCATATGCCCTCCTTGTGACAACTAAATCAGACAATGCATTCATCCAACATCCTCAGAAACTGCGAGTTGAACAAAAAAGAAACCGCTACAAGAAAACTTGTCATGGGCACAGGCCTAACTTTAGCCCAAAACAATCTAGCACAAATATTGTTGCTGGAAAAGAGACACACACAAATGATATAGAAACTAGTACATGGCAAAACTGACTGATTTCACAAATTAAGCTGCAATGAAAAGAATAAAATAGAATCTAAGCAGTAATGCACCCAAATGATTATTTTTATATACATATAAAAACCATATCAGCGTACATGTAGCTTTACACAGAATGAGTGAACAGCTCCTGTCCCAAGGCACTAACAATCTAGACACAAGATAGAAGTGGAGAGAAATGAAGACAGGGTAAGCAAGGGAAGAATGTGCCATTGTTTCAGTTATGCATATGTATACTTGGTTGGTTACAATAAGGAACAGGAACTAGGCATGGTGCCAATGCTTCACGGAAAAGGTGCATTAGAAGTTTATTTCAGTTGGCAAACCAACACATTAAGAAGCAAATTACAGATGTGTGCTTCTTCAGCATATTTATTAAGGTAACAGAAACCACTTAAAATACTACTTATTTACAGTAGAAATTTCCTAAAAAGTTCTGTTGAAAATAGCTCTTTAACCAATTTACCTTTACTCAAACAGACCTTCCATTTTTTTTTCCAATATAAGGTCATGCTCAATCCTCTTAATGCCCCCTTGCTACAACAGAAAAGGTTTAATTTTTATGATGAAAATGGATGCAAATACCCTGTCAACAGATCCTAGCACATCTCATGGTACCTAGGAGAATATTAAGCACTACTGCTTAGCTCAAACAAGTCTTATGAGGAACAGTTAAAAGAGCTTTGTATTATTATTATTATTAACAGTATGTTTAGCCTGGAGAAGACTGCTAAGGAAGGGAATATACAATAGCAATCTGAAGGGCTGTCACACAGCACTCTCTGCAGTTTCTGAGGTTTGGCCTAGTACCAAGGGGGTAAAACTACAGGGAAGTAGATTTAGGCAAGGCATGAAGATGAGTTCCTTAACTGTAAGAGCTGTACTGAACTAGAAGGGCCTGCCTCATGCTCTAGTGGGCTCTCCTTCATTGGAAGCAGAGGATGGATGGCCACCTATCAAGTATACTGTAGTCACATGTATTGAGCAGGAGCTTGGCTAGATGATTTCCAAAACTACCTTCCAACGCTCACACTATGTGTCACCTCCTTTACTACAGATCCTGCCAAGCACTTTAAAATGCTCACACAGATTAAATGTATGTGAACATCTAATTAGCAGCTAAAACACCAAATCCTAGGTAGCTTGGGAAAAGCAGAGATAAAAAACAACACAAAACACTCCAGAGGTTGTTTTCCAATGCAAAGGTTCAGGAGTTTTAGCTTAAAACTTTTTTAACAACTTACTTCTGGACAACAACTCTATGAACAGAGAAGCGACACATTTAATTGTTATCAGTCAGGCAGCCCAATCCTATGCAGGTTGCTGCGCCACAGTACAGTGGTGCTGAAGTAGCTGCCAATTTATCCTAGGGCATCAAGGAGGCAGCTGGAGGTTTCCTCATGGTAAGGGAAGAAGTTCCCTTATCCCATGTTGGCCCCCGCAGCCCCTATGAGTCTACTATGAGTAGACTCTGCAGCCCCTATAAGTTCGCAGCCCCTATGAGTCTACTCTGCACCAGTTATTTAGCTGGTGCAGAACTAAGGAGACCCACGTAAGGCTCAGAGGCCCTGGAGGGCCGATAGGATTCGGTGGCCGCCTCTGCTGCCATCCCCACTTCCCTCCTGGGCCTGAACTGCCCCTGGGCCACTCTTCCCCTCACCCAGTTTGGCCCCTGCCTCCCCCCGCCAGGTACTCACTGCTCCACTCTGTCCATCCCCTGCATAATTTTGTATGTCTCAATCATTTCCCCCCTCAAGCGTCTCTTTTCTAGGCTGAAGAGGCCCAAACGCTGTAGCCTTTCCTCATAAGGAAGGTGCCCCAGCCCCGTAATCATCTTAGTCGCTCTCTTTTGCACCTTTGGTCCCAAATAATCCTTGTTGCAAACCTAAATGGACGTGCTCAGTTTAAGAAAATCTTGCTAGGCTTTCATTCCATTTCAGATTCCAAGTACTTCAATTCAGTGGTTGGTTCTCAAACATTGAGAACAGTGGTTCTCAAACCTTTTAGCACTGGATCCACCTTTTAGAATGACAATCTGTCAGGACCCACTGGAAGTGATGTCATTAACCTGGAAGTGATGTCATGGCTGAAAGTAACATCACCAATTTAGGTTTCCAATCTAAGCTGCGATCAGCTAAAAGTTCAATTACACAGTGTGTTTGTGGTGTTATTTTGCATATAGCTCAGAATTAAAACATTCCAGCTCATAAGTCAAAGCAGAATACAGACTCGAATTCTTTTTCAACCACACAGCCCTCCCCCCTTTCCAGTGACCCATCTTCCCACCTATTCAAGGCAAAGCACCATGCCTCTTTCCTACTGTGAGCCCACCCAGCCCAGCAGTTCTATATTCTGTATTTTTAGGTCTGTATTTTCAAAGGTGGCTGAGCTAGGTGCTACGCGACTCACCTGAAATTGGCTCGTGACTCACAGTTTGAGAAACACTTCATTAACAGACAGCCCCAGTGAGTAATTTGCGAGCTCCTCCCAGGAGATCCTCTTTTTCCAACATCTAGCAGTACTGGGTTAAGCAAGTCCAAGCTCCTTTCCAGTACAAGTGCTCCTACCGTTTGATCTGAGTAAAGAAGGGGCCATACTCTACTAAAGAGTCAGCAATTCCTTGATATAGCTTTAAATAACAGCTACAACTTATATCTTCCCACAGAATAGTTCTTGTTTAAGATTTCAAGCAGACTTTGAAACATCCCAAAGATTCTGTTACAATTAAAAAGCGAATAGATCTTAATCCCAGTTCTCTAGATGTACAGTATAGTCATTTGTCATCATCTTACCTTCTTCTCCTATACATGCAGTGAGAAACAAGTGAGCCAATGCCTATCCATGATATACAGTGCACAATCAGCTAGCTGAGTTGAATCCATATGTTTTACTTGATCCTAAAAATGAAACACACCATACATTACATGTATAAATGAGGATGGATTCAAGAGATTCTTAATGTTACAAAATTCAGTGACTCAACAGTAAAAGTCAGGCAAATGACAGGTATTCCCAGTCCTCCATTACCATTACCCCCATTCCCTCATTATCACAAAAGGCTATACAGGTGCAGCCTATTTATCCATGGATTTTTTATCTGCGGATTTGTCTCACTGCAAATGGGTTGGGGGTGCTGAAAGTCACACATGCCTTTGCCTCCTTTGCCCTGAGCTGCCATCTCAATCCATTTCCAGGCAGCCCAAAACACTTCAAAAAGGTTCCGCCTCGCCCAGGCAGGGAAATAGCCCTGGAGCCATGGAAGAGGCTCCCCTTGCAAAGAAACAGTAACATTCCTGGAGCCCCTGAGCCAGCCGAGGCTGAAGAGGGGAAGGGGGGACCAAAACCCTCTGTAGCCAGAACATGTACAGCAAGGTGGAGCTCTCTCTCTCTCTCTCTCACACGCACACACACACAAAAGCAGGTGCAGTAGCAACAGAGGGGATTGCTTTAAAAAAACCCAGGAGTGTGTGCCAAGCCTTGGAGAGACAGGTGAGGGTAAGCAGGGAGCCAGACTACAAGTTCCAGAATGCTCTGGGGCAGAGGAGTTTCCATGATGGCTGCGGCCAGGGAGGGCTGCAGGAGCGGCTGCAGCGAAGAGAAGGAGGAGAACCTGCAGTGCTGTTGGGAGGCTGCCTGGGACACAAAGGACTCCCAAGCAAGCTCAGAATCCCACCTGTGAAAGGGGAAGGCAGGGGGAGGGGAGGGAATTGAGAACAGCTGCCTTAGTTTCCTTCCATCCGGAAGTATCAGGCTGCAGGCTGTATTTGCATAACTCTATGAAATTTAGCACAACTTGTTTTTTGTTAATCACGCTGAGTCACAGAACAGAACTAACGCGGATAAATAGGCTGTACCTGTATATAAGTTCGAACCAATTTGTAAGGAACTGGAAAAAGTATTTTACTGAAACAAAGTATTTTCTACTGGAGATGTTCATGGCCCTGTGACCAGGGATGGGCAAGTTCAGCGTGGCTTGAGTCAAGTCTGAGTCACCACCCTCCGCGATCCAACTCAAAAACTAGTCATAATGGGAGGCACTTGTCGAGTTGCTGAGTCACCTTTTAGTGACTCTAAAAGACTCAAATCGCCCTCCTGCCTTTAAAAAGCCCACTGTGGGGAAAAACAGGGCTGTTGCTGAGGGAGCAGTGTGTGTCAGCATTCTCTTTACTCACTTCCCTTATGTCCCTGCCCATCTGTAAACGTGGGAAGGGACTGCTAGAGAGCAGGGACAGAAGTGGCAAGAGGATCATGCACAGTTGCTGCGAGGCTTACCAGGACAACCCGATCCTTTGCAGCCCTACTCAGAAGTAGTTCCACTGCAGCAGATCATTCAATAACACTTCCACCTCCCCACCAGTCATGCTGCAAAGCATGATCGCTATGACCTACCTCCCCCTCTGCTTCCCCACCTCCTTTTTCTCCCTCCAGCCAATCATAAGGCAACAACCCCCTTGGGCTCCTCCTCCAGTTCTCCCTCCCCCAGTAAAAATAACAGACTGCCCATCCTGCATCCAATGTTCATCTGTTCCTTCCTTCCTATCACAAATGAGCAAAAGAAATTTCTTCTGCTTCCTCCCTCCAGCTTGGATGCATTAACCCTGCCTCCCGGCTGGCACTCCCTACTGCTTGCCTGGTCGGAATGCTGGCCCCACGAGGTTTTTTACACCGCAAAAACAGTAAGCAAGCACACCCAGACACAGACAGACTCGAGTTAGCATGCGTGGGGACAAGTGCCAAGTCAGGGGGGCCCTGACTTGAGTCTTTTTCAGAGTCTTCCGAAACGCGGCTCACGACTTAACAAGTCACCCAAAATCACACATTTTTGCGATAAGTCCAAGTCACTGACTCAAGTTCCCAACCCTGCCTGTGACTGCACTGTGCCTAATCAATTATATTCACACAACAGGAATTCTATCTTGTCAGCTTCTGACAACTTCTGACTATTAACATTCTGACTGTGTCCCCAAAGTGTGCAGGATGCCTGCCTGCTTGTTACATTCCTGTTCCAACCTCTATAAAAGCAAGAAACATGCCTGCTTGCTAATGAAAAAAATTGGAACGTAATGGGCGCATAGGGGCATAGAGAACTGTGGAAAATGGAATCAGCGTATACTGGATCCATGGATAAGGGGGGACACCTGTATATACGAAGCTTTACAGTGCAATCCCAACTGACCTAGCACAAGCAGAATGAGCATGAGCACTGCCACAAGTGTGCCGGAAAGCATGTTGTGACAGCACAGACACTTCAGGCACCAGTGCTCAACTATGCACCTGCCTGCCAATGCCAGATCCAAATGGAGCGCCCAACAGAGCAGGTAAGCTCCTGCTGGGTGGTGAGGGGAAGACAGAACAAATGTGGGAACAGAGTGTAATGGAGCAGAAGAGGGTGGGAAGGGGGCGAATTGGGCCTCGGTGGGGGCCAGGAACAGCAGCAGGGGCCAGTGCTGTATTCTATCCCCTTTCCCAGGCTTGATTTCCAAACAAGAGGCTGCTCAGACTTCCACTAAGACTCTGCTGGCAGAAGCCTGAATAGCCCCATACTGGCTGCTGTGGCCAGTGGCAGTCCTGACTCCCTGGTGCTGCCCCAAGGCAAGCCTAGAAAGGCCGCCCCCCCCTTACTGGTCGCATCTAGAGGTCTTCTGAGGGCTGGAAAGACCATGCACAGCCACTCCTTCCTTGAGAAGACCTTCTAAGACCTCTGGAAAGCCTCAGAAAGGTGCTTCTGGTTTTGGGGGTAAAACTAGAAGTACCTGTCTAATGTCTCCTTGCCTCGGGGAGACCTCCAGCAGCCTCTCTTCCCACACTGGATACAGCAAAGGCTGTTTCAGCACTACTGTATCACAGCACAGAAGGTTAGTTAGTACTGAGCTGCCAGTGGCCTAATATAGCATACGTTCAATGGTAACAAATTCAACAATTCGTAAGCCAAGCCAATGCTTGAAGTTACAGAATTTTCCTAAGCTGTTTATTGTTCTTTACAGAAACATGTCACAATAATAATTACAGGAAGTAAACAAGTTACATTGCAAGAGACCAAGTAACAATATTTCCAAATTCAGAGCAAACATATGCAGCATTCACAACTATGTCCACAAATATGCAAGACACATATTTCTTGTGTCTCAACAATCTCAAGAAGCACAGAATCTGGCAACGGATTTTGCATCTCAAAATTCATTCATTCATTCCACCTTTATTGGCATAAACAATCCATCAAGAAAACAAAATTAAAACATTCAAGGTAGCCACCAATCATTGATCAGGCAAAGAAATACTGAGGAATTTACACTCGACAGTGCCTTAAATAAATATTTTGCAACATTTGATGAGTGGCACTCATTTCTCCCGTCTAACAAGTACCGGACCAAGTCTGTATCTGAACCATGAAAGTTTTCCAGGAACGGATATAGAAATCGATGGTATAAATCAATATAATGGGTACAATACAAAAGTACATGGGTCAAGGACTCTTTTGAGGTCAGGTCGCAAGAACATGACTGGGGACTCTCCAATGGTCTATTAAATCTTGCTCTTAGTACATTTGTAGGTAAGATATTAAACCTACCCAGCGTAAAGGCTCTACGAATCTGAGGTGAACACATGAACGACAGATGGCTTGAACCCAAATCAGAGGGCCCTGAAAGATCAATATATAGAGGCGAACAAGACTTATGGGCTGCAGCTTGCAAATCCTGTTTCTCTATATCTAATTGTCGGGTCCGAATAAGATCGTAAGCCATAGACATGGGTAATCCTCCTATCAGATCAGGTGATAAACATAGGAGCTGGAGTCTTTTGTGAAATAAAGTTAGACCAGGGGAAAAAGAAACATCAGCAAGAATATTGGAGAGCATGATGTTCTGATTTGCCTCAAAACCGACCCTTAGCCAAAATCTCAAGAATCTCAGCCAGGCCAGTGTTTCAATTTTATGCAGACCAGCTTTGAGGCACAATGCTGCATAAGGGATGCAGTGAGGTACCTCAAAGATCTTATAGAGGAATCTGGATTGAACACGTTCTACTAGAGTGGAAATGGCTGAAATTCAGATAGGAGTACCAAACAGCAACTGTGCCAGAACCTTGGACTTAAAGATCTGCACCTCTGCTGGGATATAAGAATTGCCCCAGGTGTAAAAAAAAAACCGCAAAGTAGCTTGAACTAATAAATTGCTTGGTAGCAGCCTGGCGATGAGGTGACCAAGTATGCCTATGATGAAACAGAATTCCCAGGTACTTGAAAACTTTAACCTGTTCGATTACCTTCCCACCAAAGGACCAAGAGGTAGGTTTCCATTGGGAACCAAAAACCACTATTTTAGACTTCTCAAAGTTTAATTGTAATTTATTGGAAGCCCTGTTTAACTGTTTCTTTAATTAAAGAAAGCAGCAGCTATGGAGCTTTGCATCAGTCAGTGACTCAGGTTTGGCTCTCTGGTCTGAGTTTCTGGAGTCAGAGGATTATGGATTGAGGTGTCAATGCCCCAGTTGGAGCTGTTTACAGTTTCCTCTTGTGACCAGCAGCCACTGAAGTACAGGAAGCCAGAGTCATATCACTCCTAGTTTGAGTCTGTCAGCACATGACAGAAAAAGGACAACAGGAAGAACTTCCACCATTTGTAGGTTTCCTTCAGTTTCACAATCCCTTAAGAAGTCTAATATTTTATATTATCAACAACTACTAAGTTTGACATCATAGTAAGATGTTTAAGAGAAAATTCTACAAAACTTTACATAATGATAATATCCAAATAGTGGTTATATGCAAGGAAAAAGATAAACATTTGAATGAATGATGCTGGGGGAAAATTGCAATGGAACGACCAACATGAAATGCAATGACACCTGGCAGGTACCCATTTTTTAGGACATTCAATGCAACTGTTACCCTGCACATGCCTGATCTTGTCTGATCTCAGAAGCTAAGCAGGGTCAGGCCTGGTTAGTACTTGGATGGGAGACCGCCTGGGAACACCGGGTGCTGTAGGCTTATACCATAGTCTTTCGAGACTGAAGGTTGCCAACCAAAAACAATGATTAAAATCTATTACCCAACAATGCAGAGAGTTTTGTTTTAAATCACAGACAAGGAGAAAAAGATCATGTTTGCCATTTCATTCAAAGTTTTTTATGCCCAGAAAACAAACGCTTTGTTTTATAGAAGGAAGAGTGCTCTATGTGCACAGAAGGCAGGCCAGTTACAGAACTTCCTTTTAGCCTTCCCACAAAAAAAGGTCTAGGTTGAAGCAGAATAAATGTTAGAACAACTGGAAATTTGCTACAGAAACACCCTTAACTGGCAGATTCCTGAGAGTACAGGAGCTTTGTGCCAACTGCCAACACACTACAATATATGGGAAGCAACAGTTGTATGCGTGTTGGCAGAGTCAAACTGCCAATGCATACATGGCTTCCTTTGGTGCGTTATGAAGCTATGTGCACTGCCCGTCCACTTCTCTCAAAGAGACTGTAGCACAGATCAGGTATTTTCCTGCCTTCCTCCTTTTCATCTCATCAGGGTGATAGGCATGTAAAATAACCTTCTAGCAGCTACTGTTATCTGCTTATGGCTCTTGTGTTATAGCAACCTTTTTCACAGACAATCCAGCATACTCCTTCCATGAGCCATGTAAGTGACCTAAATGATGAGAGCGTGAAAGCAAGTCAAGCCAGCTCTTACTTAGGGTGACCATGGACATATTTCCCAAAGCTCTGGACCTTTCATGGCCCAAAATACAGAAAAAGAATATTTCATTATAGCAAAATCACTACATTTTCATCGTCGGTTAAGGCAAGGACACCATCCAAAGTACTCTAGGCAATATGATCCATTCATGTAACGGCTATTTTCCAATGGATTGCAGGAAAAAATTAAGAAGGCACAAGCAAAACCTACCTATCTCAATTTGGGTTGACCCTTGCTAACTGTTTTCCCTTTCCCATCATCTTTTACAAATTAGTAACCTTATGAAAGCACAGGGAGGGAAATGAGAAGACTGACACCAATATTATAAAATGAGACAAAATTCAGAGTAGGGTTGTCTTAACTCAGAATGGCTTGGAGATTTTAGCCTGCAGGAATTCATTTCCAAACACATTCCTCAAACTCTCTTTTATTCCCAAGCATAACTTGATGCTATGAACAAATGAGGATACAAATCAGAGTAACTGCGGTGGACAGGCCTTAAATACATCTTACTAGTTCAATCTCCTTGAGTATATCATGCATCTGGAAATAGCAGTCAATAGGGTCTGTACTGGCTCCAGCATGGTCAAGAAGAAGGAAAAGCAGCCAAGGACAGGATCAGCTGCATCCACAGCAAGTGTTTTTGCTGCGTTCTCCCACAGCCATCACCTTCCCAAGGATCACAATGCAAATCTTTGTTCCAGTCCCTGCTGATCTGGCTACACCAGTTTTCCCATTTGCTTATAGGCATAATTTAGGGTGCCAGTTATGACCTTTAAAGCCCATATGAATCCACCCATATCCTAAGATTTGCTAAAAGAGTCCTTTTGCATGTGCCACATTCATCTGAGGCGAGATTGGAGAGAATGTGTAGGAGGGCCTTCTTAGTGGTGACGCCTCCTCATGGTACTCCCCACTTTATTTTGTCAATGTGTGAAGACTTATTCTTTTAGGATTTTCTGGATTATACTTAGTTCTGGTTTTGCTCTCATCTGTTGTTTTTATTATGTTCAATGATCATCTTTAATGCTTTATTATATTTGAAAATATGTCAGCTGCCTGAAATTATGATGAGCTATAAATCTTTTAAAATAAATAAATTATTTAAGTGCAGTACTCCTTGAAACTATGTCAGGTGGAGTTGGCCTTGGCCACAGCCACATGTTACTCCTCCATATATTATTGTATTGGCAACCTTCAGTCTCGAAAGACTATGGTATCGCGCTCTGAAAGGTGGTTCTGGCACAGCGTCTAGTGTGGCTGAAAAGGACAATCCGGGAGTGACAATCCCTTCCACACCGGGAGCAAGTGTAGTGTGTCCCTGGTCTGTCTCCCTGGCTATGGGCCTTCCTTCTTTGCCTCAGACTGCTGGCAAAGTGTCTCTTCAAACTGGGAAAGGCCATGCTGCACAGCCTGCCTCCAAGCGGGCCGCTCAGAGGCCAGGGTTTCCCACTTGTTACGGTCCATCCCTAAGGCCTTCAGATCCCTCTTGCAGATGTCCTTGTATCGCAGCTGTGGTCTACCTGTAGGGCGCTTTCCTTGCACGAGTTCTCCATAAGGAGATCCTTTGGGATCCGGCCATCATCCATTCTCACGACATGACCGAGCCAACGCAGGCGTCCTGTTCTTCTCCTCCATATGACACAATTATTTTCCTCACATCCTTTGCTAGAGTATTGCATCCAGTTCTGGTCACCACATCTCAAAAAGGACATAGCGGAAATGGAAAAGGTGCAAAAGAGAGCGACTAAAATGATTACTGGGTTGGGATACCTTCCTTATGAGGAAAGGTTACAGCGTTTGGGACTCTTCAGTCTAGAAAATAGGCACCTGAGGGGGGACATGATTGACACATACAAAATTATGCATGGGAAGGATAGAGAGATGCTCTTTTCCCTCTCACACAACACCAGAACCAGGGGGACATCCACTAAAATTGAGTGGTGGGAGAGTTAGGACAGACAAAAGAGAATATTTCTTTACTCAGTGTGTGGTTGGTCTGTGAAACTCATTGCCACAGGATGCAGTGATGGTACTAGGTCTAGATGCCTATAAAAAGAGATTGGACAAATTTCTGGAGAAAAAATCCATCATGGGCTACAAGCCATGATGTATGTGCAACCTCCTGATTTTAGAAATGGGCTATGTTAGAATGCCAGATGCACGGGAGGGCACCAGGATGCAGGTATCTTGCTGTCTTGTATGCTCCCTGGGGCATTTGGTAGGCCACTGTGAGATACAGGAAGCTGGACTAGATGGGCCTATGGCCTGATCCAGCGGGGTTGTTCTTATGTTCAGCTGCTATTGTTTTTCATGTTACATATCACTTGTTCCTATCCCTACTGTAGCTACTCATTCCTGTCGCCCTGATCAACAATTATGCAAAATTAGAATTTTCAGCAAAAGAAAGTAGACGGCATGCACAGGTGTTTTTAGTGGTGCAGGTGAGGGGAGTACTATGTTTATTAAAAGGGTGTTACCCTGCACATGCCCGATCTCATCTGATCACAGAAGCTAAGCAGAGTCAGGCCTGGTTAGTACTCGCCTGGGAATACCAAGTGCTGTAGGCTTATACCATAGTCTTTCGAGACTGAAGGTTGCCAACCATTTTTGGCTGAAGTATAGTAAGCTTTGGTGACTGGAAGATTTGGTGCCTCTATATCGAATAGGCACAGCAGCAGAACAATTTGTGAAAGCCACCAATGACCCAATTGCCCCATAGTCAGAAGGCCCCAAGGATTTATAAAGGCTTTAACAGCACGCAACAACCAGGTCATGAAAAGCTAGTCAGAATAAGTAATTTCACCTTCACTCTGAATAGAAAGGATAGGCTTGAATGACATGAAGATAGTGAGATGCAGAACAATTCATATCAGCCTTATTATTATGAATGTTCGAAAGTTGGTGCAAACAGTTAATACAAGGCAATACTATATAGCACCTGAACCATATTTGTACTACACAGCTGCTTCAAATTACACCACAGTACACAAACACCCAAGTCAACACAGCAGAGAGTGAGTTCAAAGCAAAATTTTGACACAGCAAAATGGAGTTGGAAAATATGAAAGCATTTCTAACAGTAAGAGTGTCACAGTTACAACAGCTATTGGGGGATTTAGAAAGCCCTTTGATCTGCCTCATACTGAATATTACCGATTTGTAAGCTTAACATATTACGTATTAGCAAAATAAGTCAGCACAAAGGTTTCTGACAGACTTCTGCAGTTTTACTAAGACAGTTCATTTATCCTCAAGAAAAAACTCTTAATATTTACAGAAAATGTACAAGTTTGGATATTGTACACGAAAACAGAACACAAATAATTTATAATTTCATTTCATATATCTATATCTAAACATTTTACACCAAGATGATTCTAAAACATTAGCCCAAAATGTGATCATCTATATAAAACTTTAATACTGCATTTAAATGACATCAATAAAATTCTGGCTGCAAAATTTCATTAACACATTAAATATGCTTTTTATCACAGAACACTCAGGAAGCCCCAGCACAAATGAAGCATAATTTTAAGATCATCAGCTGATGGTAAATGCCTCTGTAATCAATGTATGCGGGAATGTAATAGGCTCTGGTTTCCCATCTGCCATTTCAGTGACAGAAGAATAGCTATTGTGCTTGAGGCATTCATTTAACCTTTGCCTTTTAGTGCAGATTTGGGCCTGCATCAATACTACTGAAGATCATGCTAAAGCAGACGAGGTTTGTTCATCCCAGAATTCATCCTCAGCTTGCAAATGGAAAAAGCATACACACTTTCTGAAAACAGCTATGATTAAGAATTTTAAAATTAGGTCTCATTAAGCTAGAATTAACTCATAACATTTTCTAACAATATTGTCCTATCCATGTTTTCTCAGGAGTAACTCCTTGTTGTTCCTCCAAGCCAGGGCTTTTCAAACACCCCAGAGAGCCCAGGCCACTTTCCCCTTAAAGTGGCCAGCCTGTTGGGGATGCGGGGAGCCCAGCACAACCTTCTGCAGGGCTCCCCAGATCTTAAAAAGTGAAAGCGCAATGATTGAGCTCCACTTCTGGTTTTGCAGAAGTAAAGAGTGATCACTCCACTTTCACTTTTTAACCTGCAGACACTCGCGCAGGGCTCCCTGCACCTCTGACAGGCTGCTGCAGGGACTGGTGAGTGTATCCCAGTCCCTGCAGCCCCCTTAGCGATGTGATCCTGGGGATCGTGTTGCAGCCTCCCCGCTCCTGCAAGAACTTACTTTCCTCAAGTTCAAACTTTCCTAGAGAGTTTGAAAACCACTGCTCCAAACTTAAATATATTTGGCAGATAGCACATGGGCCGAACAAGTTTGAATACATTTTCCTTTTTTTAACTCCATGCTATGGAAAATGTCCACCATTAACATCTGCTCATTCAGATGCACTGACTGGAGAGCAGACATGTGTTAACTTCTTTACATTTGCACACAAGATCTCACAAACACACATACACACGTAAAAAAAACACCACATAGCCAGTGCCTTTCATTATAACACTCAGTACATTTTTTTCCCAGCAGAGAAATTAACCATTGCGTTCAAAAAACTAGTTTATGTGGCAGTAGTACAGTCTCATCACAGGAGATGACAGTTGGAATCAAAACAAAACTTCCACTCTATTGCAGAATTAATAAGTATGGAAGAGAAAGGCAGTGGTAGTGCACATTTGACTGTAGTGTTAAAAAGCAGGGTCTCATCTATAAAGCTAGGCCCTTCTCAGTTACTGGGACTATACTGTACACAACCAAAATGCAAAGGCTGAACATTCAGAGGCCAGATACCACTAAGCTAAATCTAGGTCAGCAACCAGAATTCCCGCTTATTTGCTGGGAAAGTATCCTTTCCTCTATAGAAGTACTCTAATGCATTTTTACCCATTATTCAAAACAGGTTTAGGTTACAAGCCCTGAACCCTCAAAATCCTAAATACATCTACTGAGAAGTAAGTCCTAATGACAAGAACTTGCTAAATCTGATTATCATTTCAGTCTTGGGCTTAAAGCCATTTTTGTTGAATCAAAGGCAGTGAACAACCCTATTGGGAAAAAATATTTGCTAAATCCTCTTTCCAAACAACTTGGAGCACAATCCTAACCCCTTATGTCAGTACTTTCCAGCACTGGCATAGCGGTGCCAATGGCACATGTGCTGCATCCTGCAGTTGGGTGTCAGTCACGGAGGCCTCTTCAAAGTTTGAATGTTTGTTGCCTTACCTCAGAGCTGCACTGCCCTTAAGTCAGTGCTGGAAAGCACTGACATAAGGGTTTAGGATTGCGCCCTTAGTGGCATAGCTCACAGAACCTGTGACTCAACTAGTTTTCCATATACTAATTGTAGTTAGTTACAATTAAATCATTTTATTTTAATCAACAGGAAGTTTCCTGAAGATGAGCAGGCATATCTATGGCTTTAACTTGTACAAGTAAGAGCCCAATCCTACAGCAACACTGAGCTGGGACAGACCCCCCTACGCCAGTTTCTGAGTGTCACAAACGTGCAATAAGACACATTTGTGCTGACTTATGAGCTGGTTGTACAGGCTCAATGATGCGTACCAGTCTGCTAGCACCAGATCCCATCCCAGCACCAGCTGGAGCAGGCAAGTTTGCACTCCATGGCACAGGGTGTGAGAAAGGGCAGCAGGAGGGTATTCAGGGGCTGGGGAGGGGTATTTCTGGGCAGGGGAAGATGGAACCAGAGGAGAATCAGACCCACGAGGGATGGCAGCACACGCCGTATCCTAACCCCCACTCCCAAGCCTTGGAGCCCTACACAGGCTGCTCAGATTTGCACTAGCTATATACCTTTGTGCAGATTCAAGTAGCCCCACAGGGCAGGCTGGGGTGTTACACAGGGTAAGGAGAAAACCTGTCCAGCCTGCTCCTAACCTGCACTGGATACAGTGTAAGCCATGTGGCCTGCCTATACCAGCACAGGCTAGGATTGCTCTGTAAATCTGCATCCTAGGTCATGCAATTCTGCTGTGGCAATGGCTTTGCATAAAAAGTTCTTATCAAATTAAAAAGAGAGAAGCACGTGATCACTAGACCAAGCCCCTCTAGTACCCTTTAACATACTGTTCTTTATTTCCAGCACTCCAGCACAAAACACTCTTGCACTGCACTTGCAGTGCTACAATAGCCATGTCAGTAATAGCAATGAGAACAGCAGTGCCAAGGCAGCTGTTGCACCAGTCCCTCAACATGGCACTTAAAACTAACCTTAGAAGCTGTTCTGTCAACAAAAGTTAGTCAACCATGACTGAGGTTAATGTAGAGAATTTATTCAAACTCTCAGTCTCTTTTCTATTTTTTGGTCATCAGTACATACTAATCAGAATGTTAACATCTGGTTGGATGCAGAATATAGGATTGCTTTAAAGAATATACAGTTGCTTTAAACATTATTCACATTATTTGCAAGTCTTGCAAGAAACTCTGTTCTTCTCTGTCTCCTACAGTAGAATGAGAAGTTATCAGATGAAAGTGATCAGTGGGAGATTTATAACAGACAAAATGAAGCAGTTCTGCACTGAGCACATAACTAATCTATGGAATTCACTAACACGTGAAGATTGTCACTATTATTAACAGTAATTATGAAATAGGCAGATTTCCCAAGTCATAGCCTGTCACAAGTCTAGCACCATCCTGCACATGTTTTACTCAGAAGTTTCATTGTGTTTTATGAAACCTTCCCATAACTGCATAGCACAGGATTGCAGCTAAAGTGGATTAAAGTCCTTCCCTACAACAGAACTGGTTATTCAGAACAATAACCGTTCACACAGTACTATTCATAACAGCAAAGACATATACTTGCAAAGAGGACAATCTTTTGTTTATAAATTATGTTATAACAATCCTAAATATCTATCTATAAAGTCAATAGTGTTCATTTTCCAGCATAGATATTGCAACACATCATCCTAAACACACACACTCACTCACTCACTCACTCTCACGTACCAAAGTTTTCAGGCCAGAGATGCAAGCAATACTGTTCTATAAGGCCAAAATATCAATCTCTTAACTTCAGCAGCTATTTCTGCATCAGAGCCCAAGCAACTAGAAATATGCTATCATTTTCAACTGACAAAAAGGAAGGACACAGATAAGTCCATCAATGCTACAATATTCCCACACATGTTGAAAAACATCTGCTCAAACTGTCATGCAAATGAAAGCACCCAGAATTCGTCTTTCACATGCTCAAAAAGCTATTAACATAATTTATACCCATGTTTCTGTAAAAAAAAAACTGGCTTTCAAAGTGAATAACAGAATAAAATATGAATTGTATTTAGAATACCTGCTTAGATTATTAAAAAATATACCATATTTTTTTAAGCCAGCGCACACTTTTACAATCTTTAAATTTAGATTAAAAGGTTAATCTAAGAGTCTAAGTGTGAGGCTGAATCATAGGCTAGATTAGATAAGAAGCTATTACATCTGTTAGGCAATGCACACAAATAGGGCCCTTTAAAAAAACTATACCTAGCTACATGGGAGCTGCATTTCAGTGAATGGCTCCTGTGCAACTGGGGTAAAGTTTAACTGACCAAAGATCATAGGCAAAAACTGACTGCATGGATCTTTCCCACATAATAAGCACATATCTCTCCTAATAGGATACCACTTCTAGAATGAGGACCTATAGAGAAATTGGCCCCCATCTATGTAGTTAGGTCATTTAAGTGTTATTCCAGTCACACTGGAGCCATCCATGGAAGAATAGTTCCAACATGGTTACAATAATATTCACAGGGCCTCTGTGTCATTGGAGATCCCCTCCGGCTGCATTTATCAGATAAAAAAATGTAAAGGTTTTAGTCTATTAGGTTTCATCATCTGCAAATACTGTATTTCTAGTCTAGTAAAGGCTTGCCATGAAATTATACAGGTACTTAAAACATGTGATTATAAATCCACTTCAGAGAAAGAACATTATTTTACTAGTACATTTGTAGTTTTGCATTGTTAAACAATAAATGTCATTTTTATTTATTTTGTCCTATCAAGGGCCAAATCTAATAAGACAATTTGGGATTATAGAGTTTAAAGCCACCTTAACCAACAACTGTATTTGCATACATTTATGTACGTATTTCATCATATTGAACTTTCAATAAATTGTCCTTTCTAAAAAACATGATAAGTGATTCAAGTGTTATCCTTATAAACCCTAATATGACCTCCACAATTCCCTTACTCACTCATCTATGCTCTCTGAAATGTTGCATCCACATTAAACACAAATTTATAGGAGTAGATGCAAACTCTCTAACACCACCAGAACATTAAGGAGATTCTTTTAATATATATATATCTGTGTGTGTGTAAGTGTAAAATAAAAAATACTCCACAACTCAGGGCACAATCCTAACCAGGTCTACTCAGAAATACGTTCTATTTTGTTCAATGGGGCTTACTCTCAGGAAAGTGTGGTTAGGACTGCAGCCTAAGTTACATACAGGCCCTGAATTGGAAGAATTCAACTATAATTTGTTCAAAGGTACAAAAGATACCTAAATACTCAAATCTATCAATTCTCATCTAGCATCCAAGTTTCAGGATAAAAGACAATCCTTCCACTGAAATTCAGAATCTGGACCTGGTTACCCACAGAGGTTCAAGTTGTTAAAGACATCCCTAAAAAACCTGGACAGTGCCTTTTATTGCCAAGAGCAGCATGATTTTAAGGAGTATAACCACAAACCAGACTAAAAGTCACCTCCCGACCAATGCAGCAATTACACATTTTTCTGTGGACAAGCTTGTTTTCTGTGGACACATGAAGCCAAACCCATGCAGGGTACTATACCTTGTGCAGTAAAACAAGATCCCCAAAGGAATCCTTTGGAGAAACTTGGGCTGGGAAGAAATGGGACTGGCTTGCAACAGACACCAGCAGGAGGGGAAAGAAAGGGCTGCAAGGATGCCCCAGTGCAAAAATCCAAAGAACAGGAATGGGAAAGGGACACTCAGTGTACTAAGTGGGGCCTGCCTGTATCAAGAGGGGGGTCATCTCCCCCTTTTAGGTGCAAGGCGGCTGCTGCGGGGTTGTGTTTGTGGCCACATCTTCCTGCCATGGCAGGACCCGAGGGCAAGACAAGCAGGATAAAGGGGGGGGGGCTGATGAGGCGGCGGGCGGCAGAAGCGGGCTCTGCTCCCCCATCTGTTCCTGCAGAGATAAGCCGGTGGAGACCGGAGCTCCCTGCCTGCCCCTTCCCCCAAGGTCCCCAGCACGAAGGAGGGGAAGTCCCTGAGGGAAAGGGCGCCCTTCCGTGGCAGAGGCGGCCAGGCTTCCCTCCCGGCCGCAAACTGTCGCCCTTCTGCCCTCCCCGCTGGTGCCCCCTCCACGCTTCGGAGGGGGCGACTCAGCCGCCTCTGCCCCCTTGCCGGCAGCCCTCGGCCGGCCGGCCCAACGGCCTCCTCAGAGAGGCAAGCGGCGACGCTTCACAGGGCCTGGCCAGCCAGGGATGCCCCGGCCCGAGCGGGAGGGCGAGGGAGCCGCGCGTCGGGCAGGCGGCGCACTCACCTCACGCGGCGGCGGAGGCAGAACCGGCAGGCGCCGCCGGGCCTGCATGGCGGACAGGCCCCCGAGTGCCGAGCGCTCCGCTCCCGGGCGGGCCTTGCACGCAGCCAGGGAAGGCCGGCTCGGCTTCCTCCTCACCCCTCCGTTCCCAACAGCCCGAGCTGGTTGGCTCGCTCGCTCGCGTGCCGCTCACTTACCCCACGGCCGCCTCGGCGCCCGGAAGCCGGCGCCCCCTGGCGGGCCCCACAGGCACAGCAGGGCACTGCGGCACGGCTGCGTGGTAGAGCGCGCCTGGGTGCGGTGGAGCGGGGCTGGGGCTGCTGCCGGCGCTGCTCCCTCTCGGCTCCGGGTGGGAGCCCTGCCGGCCAGCAGGACACCGGGCCTCGCGCTGCGCTGGGGAACTTCGCTGCGCAAACCCCGCGCCCGAGGAGCAGCTCGCAGGCGGCCGCGCGGATCGGATTACTTTGGCTGCAGTGCTGCCCACACTTACCTGGGAGGAAGCCCCACTGGCTAGAATGGGACTGGCTTCTGAGGAGACTGGCAGAGGCTTGGGCTCACAGGCTGCAGTGCTGCCCACACTTACCTGGGAGGAAGCCCCACTGGCTAGAATGGGACTGACTTCTGAGGAGACAGGCAGAGGCTTGGGCTCACACACAGCTCCATACAGGGACAAACAACAAGGCTCCAATGTACAGGAAAAATCTCTCTCTCTTTCACACACACACACACAAAACCAACGCAATCCTATGCATCTCTGCTCAGAAGTAAGCCCCACTGAGGTCAGTGAGACTTGCTCCCAGGTAGGTGTGGGTTGCTTGCAACCTCAGTGGGCAGCAAGCACCCACAACAAAATCACGACCGCAGATTTTTACTGTGCACGACAGCAACACAAGTGACGCCACACGTGCACAAGAGGACACCACTGTACTCTTACATTAGTTCATCCCATCCTCTCTTCACAGACTCTAGTAAGGAATTGGCCATTCTGCTTCAATCCCTTTCCTCTCTCCTCTTTCAGGCTACAGTCCTATGCACACTTTCCTGAGAGTAAGCTCCATTGAAGACAATGGGACTTACTTCTGAGTAGACAAGCATAGGCTTGTGCTGTCAGTCAGCAAGGGATGCCATTCAGATTGAATGATACCCAGGTTACTCACAAATATTTGCTCCCTCACTTGAGAGTCCCACTGACATGTTTGTCTCCAGACAATGGACAATTTGGTCACCATAAAAACACTCCATAGGAGGAATGATTTTGGAGAAATGGAAGGCACATCTATTATGTAAGATATATATTCTATTCTCTCTGAGCCACTTAAGGTGTATGTAAGTAATTAGAACAGCCAGTTGGCCTGCAAAGTTTAAACATTCAGGAGTGATCCTGACAAGTAGCCTTGTTTGCAGTGTGTGTTGTCAAAATTAATTCACAGATCACAGTAGAGGAAATGGATATAATCAGCAGTAAATTCTGAACTGCAGGTATGCATCAGAATTGTACCATACCCCACTAAGACTGTATACAGCAACAAAAATCAACTTTAAACTTAAATCAACAAAAATCAAGCTCCAGCTCACTTCCATCCTAAATTCTTGGAGTGGGTTGCTATAAGTGGGTTGCTATAATTTAAAACCAATGTATAAACTTTAAAAGTATGAATTAAAATATAGCCCAGAGTAATAAAAAAGGTATACTGGAAGTAAATCCAACTGTTCAGGAGTTGCTGCCAGCTAAATTTGTATAAGACTTATTATAACATGGTCTACATACTAGTCTATGAGGCAGCCCTTGGGAAAGAAGATGGACTGTAACAGACACCACCGCTTTCTCACCCTTTCTCACATCCCTGAAGCAAATTTCTCAGTTTGCCTCCTGCTGAGCCTGATGCTTCTTCATGGCTAAGGTGCTTTTCAAAAATGTTTCAAAGGTAGCACTTGAGTGCTTCTGCTGCTGATGTTACTGCTGCTGCTGCAGGAGTAAGTCCTATAGGTCCAGTCCCTACTTTCCCTCAGATATACCCTGTATCAATTATACTCAATAGCTGTGTGTGTGTGTGTATTGATGCACAGTATCCTTGTGAATCTGTTTAGATGCCTACAGTACATTGTATATTGGAAGGTGGGATAATAGAGGTGCCTGGGTGTGACAGAAGGGGATATCACTCCCAAAGAACATTTTTTTAGAGATAAGAAATTCTTATTTTGCTGCACATAGCACTACTGAGTGGGAAGGGCTGTAAACAGCCAAAATAATTATACACTCACTTGTAATCTAAGGCAAGAATTTTTAAAGGACAAGTTAGGAAGCAAAACTGCAAACAAAACACCTCTGATTTCTTTTACTAACGACTACTTACTTGGCTGTCAGGTTTCTTTCCTTGTATTTTATTAACTCAAAGTGCAAATCTATTTAAATCCAAGTATTACATTTTAAGATGTAATTTGGAAGAGAGATTCAACCTGCAATTCTGTGCAGACTTACCTGGGAGTACGTCCACCAAACACAAAGGGACTTAATTCTGAGCCAACATGTACAGGATTACATTACTATCTTACTATAAAGGGCTACTTTTAAACAAATGCCACTGACAAAGTACATGAGGCACCTGAACAGAAAAAGTAAATATAAATGCTAAATATGTTTATTATTGTGCATGTAGTACAAGACCATCCATGTTTTGGGCAAATATGACATTTGCACCAGATAAAAGTAAATGGGAATTTGAGAAAATAAGTGCTTATCATTGCAGCCTGTCACTTGAAGGCACAAGTCTCATCTCAGCCATTTTCCCAGGATTTGAGGAAGGAAAAATATAGTGTACTTTCTGAGCATGTGATCTATTTGGAAGGAGCAGCAACAGAAACAAGTACCACCAAAATTTATGGACAATTTTCATTATCTACTCTCAGAAACATCAGCAAAATTGCAAACAGTGAGTCTCTAGAATTATTCTTAAAGTTCATAAACATGGTGTTGGACAAGGTTTAAGAAAGATTTCAAAATGATACTGGGAGAAAAAATAGTGCAGCAACTGTAAAAGGCCGCACTTGTAAGGAGATATGGTCATATTTGAACCCCTGCTAATTGGGTAAGAGGCACTTCTTCAAGTGGGTGCTCCTTTTTTTAGCAGGGGGAGAGTAACTGGCCCACCTCACCCCAGCACTGTCTGTTGTAGTGGCTGTCTGCTGGTATTCATTTGCATATTTTTAGATTGTGAGCCCTTTTGGGACAGGGAGCCATTTAGTTATTTGATTTTTCTCTGTAAACCGCTTTGTGAACTTTTAGTTGAAAAGCGGTATATAAACACTGTTAATAATAATAATATTACTGCATCTGTTATGTGGTTGCTTTTAATTAAGGTAAGATTGTGAAATATAACTCTTGGATTATACAATGGTGAGTATACAAACATGCAAGGAACATGTTGTCAATTCTCTTTCTCCCTGGGGAATAGATCCTTGGCTGCTCAGAGTCTTAAGTGGAAAAAATGCTGAGCCACTACAGAAAATAGGTATGCTAATCTTTTGTTTTCATGTTTGCATTGCTTTCTTTTTTGGCTTTAGAATTTGATTTGTTGTAATTTGATTAATTATAATCAGACCACTGCTTAAAATTGTGCTTAGTGTGCTATTAGCCTTCACAACAGTTCCTTTTACACTGAGCTTGTGACTTAGAGCCCGATCCTATCTAACTTTCTAGTGCCAGTGCAGCTACACCAGTGGGACATGTGCTCCATCCTGCTGTGGAGGGATAGTCACAGAGGCCTCCTCAAGGTAGGGGAACATTTGTTCCTGTACCTCAGGGCTCTTGCAGCTGCACCAGTGCTGGAAAGTTGAATGGGATTGGGCCCTTAGTCACATAACCAATATTTGGCACCTTGAATCTTCACAATAGTACAAATATTTTCTTACTGATTTCAAAATTCCAAACACAATACATGGGGCATGTCCACGCTTCACACAGGAGAAAATCCCTTTGCATTTATTAGGACTTACTTGCAAATTAGTGTGCATAGGATTGGGCTGCAAACATATTTGTTCTTAGAGGACATTAATAAATAAATCTAATTGGCACCTTCCACTGTTGGAGGTAAAATGTTAACAAAAGCAACTTCTACCTTTCAATAGTATTCCAAAAGTTAAGGAAGTTGGGGAAAGAGATGTTTGTCCCATTAGTTTACAACCCTGATAATTCAAAGTCCACAAATAGAATAGCCTCCTGTACTGCTGTGATTAGAAGGGCTGAGGATCAGTGCAATCAAACCAAAAACATCTGGGAGAAAGGGCAAGAGGAGAGCCTACTCAAATTTTGAGAATCTTTGATTTAGGGGCTACTTCATTCTTATGCTATTTCAAAAGTTTCTAGATAATGGGATAGTGCCCTTGCCACAATATAACCCTATAGAATGGGGTGCAGCACTGGTCATTACCAACCTATGGGAAGGACCATCTCCTATCGGATGAATATGCCTGAACCCTATGTTTGGCCCTGGAGGCCATCCACCATCTGTTAGGTGGATGCTGACAAGATGTACTATTGGCAAGTTTCTGGAGAAAAGTTTTTGATGCCACCTGTGATACTTTTTCAGCATTAGGCAGAGATTTCATTTGCCTAGATTTCCAGTATTCACAGTAGCTGGTTTTAATGGTTTTCTGCTAGACTTTACTCTTTCGTAATAGATGGTGCTTTGGCCAATTTATGTTTTCCTGATTGTTTTATTTTTTATGTGTGAACAACTCTACTAAATAACTACAAATAGAGTCAGTAGTATACAATAACCTTTAGCTGCCATCCATATGTTCAGAGTTCAACATGTATAGCATTTACTCCAGATGTTATACTTTTCATTATACATTTGAAAGCGCATAATATTTGTCTGAAATTAAACAGTTTCAAGTCCATGAATAAACTATTTAAATGAAACTTAAAGTTCTCATGGTCATACGACTAAGCAAATTGTTTTCCCCAAAGCCAGGTTTCAGAAGGTTGGTCAATGTCAGTTATCACAGTATAAGCACAATTCTGTTATCCCTTCATTTCATTACAACTTTAAAAATATTTTGACTTCTGGTCTTCCACCATAACTGTTGATGTGGATTTCTTATCATGCCTGTTTTTAAACAAAACACAGGCAAGTTATGTACATTTTCATTCTCTTTATTGTATCAGTGCATATATTATAATCCAAAATCTAAAGAGAAAATTTTATTTTGGAACAATCCACAATGTTAGTAGTATTATGGATGTTTACTGTATCTACTCATCTCTCCCAAAATTGATTTTTTTTACCAAGACACCATAAGATAATTTTCCACAGTTATGACTGATTTCAACCTATGATCACAAGTTTCTGAAGTACTGGTCAAACTCATTTCATACAGAGGGCCAAACAGCATTCATGATGCCTGCTGAGAGCCAGAAGTGATGTCATTAGTCAGGTCATGACCAGAAATAAGCACTTTTTCCCCTCACTTAGCAATTTATTAGCTGCAAATGACAAGAGAAAATAAGCAAATTTTGATCATATTTTCAAGTTATGGCTCAATTATTTTGCGGGCTTCCCTTTCAGCAGTGACACCGCAGCACAGCTGCCAACGATGGTGCTGGAAGAGCCCGAGGGCCAAATAAAGAGCTTCTGAGGGTTGCATCCAGCCCCCAGGCCTTATGTCTGACACCCCTGGTCTATGCAGTATCTTTGTGTTATTTGATGCAAGTTAGATCTACTTGCATACCTAATATACTGGATTGAATCTTAACCTTTTGAGCTGTAGTGCTCAGTGGCCAGGAAATCCTGCTACCAGTACAATTATCCTTTCATTCATGGAAGGAGTTCCTGACTGCAGAGCACTATGATGCAAAACTTGGTATCCAACCCATTTCTTCTAATGTACACACATGGCTACATTATTTCTTGCAATGAAAACTATATAAGGATAGGTATTGGCTCCTAGCCTCACAAAATGCATAGTGACAAATATAGAATTCAAGATATGCAACATTTGCAACTCTGTAAAGTCCACGTATCCTCCAAGGAACCTCAGGTTTAGCAGAACAGGAGACAAAGGAAAAATGCAGCTGCATAGATATATGTAAAATCTCTTAAACATAAGGGGAGTGTTTTTGGATCAGGGCAAGGGCCTTTCTAATCTAGCTTCCAGATCTCACAGTGGCCCATCAGATGCCTCAGGGAACACACAAGACAAGAGACCTGCATCCTGTTGCCACTCCCTTGCATCTGCTTTCAGAGATAGGTTCCCTCTAAAACCTGGAGGTTGCATACAATTGTAACCTGGAATGAACTTTCCCTTCATAAAACTAGTCTCCCCTCCCCACTTATTTCGAGGGAAAAAAAGGTGCAAAAGAGAGTGACCAACATGATTAGTGGGCTGGGCCACTTCCCTTATGGCGAAAGATTATAACGTTCAGAGCTCTTCAGTCTACAAAGATGCCCGAAGGAGGATGTGATTGAGGCATATAAGATTATGCACGGGATGGACAGGGTGGATAGAGGGGTGTTCTTTTCCCACTTGCATAACACCAGAACCAGAGGACATCACTAAAATTGACTGGCGAGTTTACACAGGCAAAAGAATTTCTCTACCCAGCGCATAATTAATATGTGGAATTCCTTGCCACAGGATGTTGTGATAGCACCTGGCCTATATGTCTTTAAAAGGGAATTGGACAGATTTCCTTCGTTATCTGCTATTACTGGAGCAGTGATAATAGTACTGTGCAAGCAAGACCGCGTGAAGATAGAACTACCAACCAGACCCGATCATTCTGAAGTAAGGAAATGCAGAGAAGCAGCCAGAATTTAGCAACAACCTAATACACAAGTTATTGCTGAAATCTTGCTGTTTCTCTACATTACCTTACTTCAGAATGATCGGGTCTGGTTGGTAGCTATATCTTCACACTTTCTTGCTTGCACTGTACTTTAATGCTAAAATTGTATCACAAGTACTGTATGGCATTCCAATTTGGCACAATGCTATCGCCCACTTGATAGAGCGGATTCAAGCTTCCTTCCTATGTAAAATCTTACAACGTCCTAGCTGTGCTCCTTATACCACCCTTTGTCTAGAGACTGGTCAGCCTCTGCTAGATACTCAGGTGTGGCTGAGAACGATTCAATTTCGGTTAAGAATATACTATAATGCAGAACATAACAGCCTGATATATCAGCTTTATCATACTCCAACCACCCACTGGGATGATAGATCTTGTAAAAAAATTAAGATTGATAATCAACATGGATTCATTAGGTGTGTATGTTATGTTAAGTCAAGTGGAGGCTTATCTAATGATTAGGGTTGGATTACTGGTCATAGACTGGCAGGTGCTTTGGAGTGCAGCAAATAAAACATGGTCTCCACTGCAGTCACACATTCCTATCATATCTGGCAAACTAGCTACTTTTTTACTAATAGAGCGCTGACTGTATTCACTGGCAAGGTGTAACTCCATGTCTTCAGCCATGTTGTACAGCAGATTCAATGGGACTCCTTCCTCTGAGAAGCAATGCTCTTGTGAGATGAGTTGCTTGGAAACACTTGTGCATATGCTGTTAATTGCCCTCTTCATAGAGATCTTCATAGGAAATAACTTGATTTTATTCTAGAAAGAATGCGGGGCTGATCGAATTTAAATACAGTGTGGTCTATCTGTTGAGACACATGAGATCCTGGAGAGAGCAGCAGTCTATTTAAACCAGATTGTAAAGTCTGGTAAAATGAGTTCCCCTGTTTCTATACCAAGGGAAGCTAGTTGGCTTATGCCCCTATGTTTTATGTTGAATGTCTAATGTTGTGTATATTATTTAATATGTCAGGAAAGGTTCCTACTACTACTACTAACTGAATACACACCCATATATGCTCACCTATCCAATGAGTTTTGACATAAACTCAGAGAGCCTATTACATTATTCATAGAGGTAATGCAAATAGCTTCCACTGAGCTCAGGTTCAAGTGAAATCACATTAGAAGAGTTTATAGGGAGTGAGTTACTGACATATTGGAAGTAGAAAATGCTGATATATTAATGCAGTTCAAATATAATTACATTAAAGCCTTTGCAAATGCTTGGAAATATCAGCAGTGAGATTAGCCTAGGTCAACTAATTCTATAAGTCAAGGCAAAAGTCATTTAAACTGATTCAGTGTGCAGTATTAGGATCCTAAGCAAACATATTCAGAAATAAGTTCAGTTTATATCAACAGGCCTTGTTTTAACATCAGTTAAACATCAGTGTGTCCAAGGTCAGCATACATAAGGTATATTTCAATGAACTGTTATCAGAGGTGCCAGTACATTGCTAGTTAAATTAATAAAAAATTGATGAAGTTTACAAATTCTACTCTTCACTTTATCTGACATGGACAAATAATGAAATAAAATTATCATCTCTGCATACTGAATTTCTGTGTGCAATTATTACATAGCGCATATGAAATGTACTGAACCCATGGCACCAGAGGCTTTGTGTTGATGGTCTTCTCCAGGAGGCTCTTGGTCCCAAAGACGAACCAAAACCAAATTGGGGAATATCACAAGAACCTTATTGGTTCACACCTCTAATTGAGGTTTGAAACTGAGATTACAAGTAAATTTGAGTAAGTTACAAAAAAACATTTTCTTTTACCCTACATCTCTCAAAAGCATAGTACAAGTGCATTGCTAATTAAAGTATCACCTGCATCCACATTTTGTTCTCCTATTAGTGCTGCTGTGAGAAGGAAACAACACACAAGAGGGCATACCGCCTCTTTTGAATTATTTTATTAAGATCCGTGTATTATATAAAATAGAACAAGAAAACTGAACAAGTCTATAAAATCAAGTGAGCAGTCCAGATGATGAACCACTACAAGCTCTGCTTTTGCGGTTCAGCTTGATTTCACTAGAATGCTGACATATTGATAACCTCACATTTTATAGTCGCTGGGTGTATATATCTACACAGAAAGCGGATATGTCTCAAAAGTACACCAAAGTAAGCTGATAAGAAAGATGGCTGTTTCAAGCCACAGCTGCCCTTGATAAAGGTTGCAATGATGCTCAATTGCCAAGATTACTTCAGGCACCTTTCAAGAGCCTCTAGGAAGAACTTCTTCACCTTGAGCATTTTAAAGGAAGGTTCAGAAAATACTGCACTGTACCTGTGATACTGCCAGCATCATCTGTGTACCAAAGGGCTTCTGTTTTTAAAATGTTTCTGTAACCATCATACCCGAGTAGATTACATATAAAGGTAAAAGACAAGAGAATTTTTAATTTTTTTCAAAATTAATGGTTCAAGACTACTTGGACAGTTCTCCAACAGCCAATGGCTTTTTAATTGTTTCATCCAAAACACTTCCAGATCCTAGTGTCCCAGAAAATGACAGTGGCTCACATGCTCTTAGGAGCTATACAATAACACTAGAATTGTTTTAAACAAATGGTAAAATTGAGCACAATGATGCACTATATCCTATTGAAAATCTGATCAGATTTGAGAGCATATTACCCTCCTATCCAAACAAGTAACACTACATGAAAATATACCCATATTTCAGGGGAACTTACGGCTTAACAGAGATGAAAAGGGTCAAAAAGCACTCAGCATCCTGAAGAAGGCTCTAATTAAGAGATGGCTAATTGTACCAAGGAGAAATCACAAGGCACTGGATCCAGCATTGCGCTATAATATAGATGCCATTTTCAGCTAGTAGAATGTAATGTCCCATCTTTAACAGTGTCACAGATATTGTAGTCTTTCCCAGCAACCTTGAACAAGCATATCTACTTGGCCTCTTACAGAGGTTAACAAAAGTCATAGCATAGGGTTGGCACACACTCAACCCAAATAGGCAGGACTTCAAAGGATAGTGCTTTATCCAAGTGGATTATCCCATAATATGAACACAACCTGTTAAGTATTAAGGGGTAATGAAAAAAAACTTCTGAATGAGAGCAAGTTCTCAAATATACTTTAAAAAAACTTTATGAACAGATTTGCTATATCCTGTCTTTGATAAAATTTAGAATCAAAAGGAAGCAAAGGGAAACTGCGTGGAAGAGAAATACATTTGCAAACACAATAGTTAACACAAAAAATTAAATCCCAAATCCTAGTTAGTAAGCAATATATGGAGTTAATGAAATGTGGATAAGCAAGACTCACTTTTCACTACTTTGTGTGAACTGTTTGGTTGGAATAAGGAACGTTTACTTTAACCAAATTAAAGACTTGTTTTATTTCTACTTTAGAAGGAAAAGAGAAAGTCAAAACAGAATCATTCTCCAATTTCCTCTCCACTGTACGTAAAGCCACATACATACATTCACACACATGCACACACCCCTTAATCTGCACTGAAGTGTTCTTTTTTTCCTTTTCAACCAAAAAGGTAGATCCTGGGAGTAAGTGCAAAATGCAAAAATCAACTGACAGGAAATGCTGAACAAGCAGCATAATTAAAATACAAAATATTTTATATTATTGAACTATTAAACGGGTAATGTTCACTGTTTCTGTAAAACTTTGGAACCACACAGCTGATTTCTTAAATCTAGTCCATGTCAACTTCCAGAACTGTTAATTAATTAGCTTCATTTTTTGATGCTTCATCAAAGTTTTCTACGAGATCTGAAAAAGATGAAAATATTGAATACAGTAACATTTAGTAGTGTAATAGAATATATTTGATAAGAAAGTTTCTCTTTATTACTTAAGACTAAAGCATAATGAATACAATTCCTACTTCCATACAATCCAATACATCCTCTCCGGTAATTGGAGAGGCCCCTCTTACAGGTGCCACCATGGAGGTGGGATGGGCGGCAGCAGGAAGTGGGACCTTCTCCATAGTGGCACCAAATTTGTGGAATTCCCTCTGTCTTAGTTTACAAACTGCTCCCTACTTAGAGGCTTTCCGGCAGGGCCTTAAAACATACCTTTTTACTCTTGAGCTTTTTGATATGGACACTCAGGGCTTTTTTATGTTGCTTCAGTTCTGTTTTGATTTTTATTGTCTGCTACTGGTTTGTTTTGCTTTTTATCAGTCTTGGCTTTTCATAAGATTTTTTAGGTCACTTCTAGATTTTAAGATTTTTTAATATTTAAACTTTAAAAAATATTATGCTTATTTTTTTAATTGCATTTGGGAGCCACTTTGAATGCCTGAGAGGGAGATAAAGCAGGGTATGTATAAGTAAGTAAATAAATAAATTTTAAAAACACTCTACTTTTATCTCAAATATTCAATCAGTCATAAAGCATCCCCTCTAAGAGCTTAATGTGAAACCAGATCAGAAAGAAACACCTGAAATGTTGTGGTTCTTGAAAGATAGAACCTTCTTTCAACTGTAAAAATCCCTATGGGGATTTAAATAGCTTGCCTATGTAAACCGCCTTGAATAAAGTCTGAGGAGAAATCTGACGACCAAGAAAGGCGGTATATAAATACATGTATTATTATTATTATTATTAACATTTTGACTGTGGATTGGATGACTTGCACTATCAACACTGAAACAGCCCTGCCTTTAGAGCTGTTCTATTCCAGCCAATAGGAATAATATGGATGTTCCTACACTGTAGTCTGTTGGGCCTGTTGCATCAAAATGATCATGACTACAGATTGCAGAAAGTAAAATTATACATAGAAAGCAAGTGCAACTTGCATGCTGTCATTATTAGCGTCTCAAGTTTTGGTACAGTTGGTGAACACTGAAGCATTGGATCTTTTTGCAATCTCACTGCAGTTGAGTAGGAGTGTGAAGGAAAGACAGATCTCTCTTTAAGAATTTCAAAGGGTCAAAGTTGATCACCTGTTCATTTATGTATCCAGCATGAGAACAAGCTTCTGAATGACAGAAGATTATGCAAAGGTACAGCCACTAATAGCACCTAGTTCTACAGCTTTCTGACCCTGCCTGTTCTTAAAGGATTATTCAAATAATCAACCATTTAAAAGTTATAAACACCATTTTAGAATACTGACACTGAGCTAGTGTCAGTATGCTGACTCTCAGCTAGTGTCAGTGGTAGAATATTCTGTCTGCAACTACCTATAGGTAGTTTTTTTTCCCCCATAGCATTGCATACCAGCAACAAGAATGTTATGTAGTACTATACAGAAAAAATTCTGAGTGAGGCTAGCCTGCATAATGTACTGTTATATTATATGTGAATTTCTGGCCACAAGATTCCACACAAGGTGCAATTTCAAGCAGCCTCACTTCTGTGAAATGGGCCTCTCTCAAGGAGTGAAGGAAGCAGTCAACCAGACTGGATCCAAGGACTCCACAATCTCATCCCACCAAAGAGAGGCATGCGTTTTTCAGCTTCGATTTACTCTTTAGCGCCATAGGCATAGCAGCGGGTTTGTAGCCTTCAAAGAACTTAAGGTTCTTTGGATTGTGGCCACTGACAGCAATTTAAAGTTGCATGCTCTAAGATGCACGCTATGTTTATTCTAAAAACAGAAATCAGCTCTCTGAAGATAGCATCATCATGCACTTAGAGCCCAATCCTGGGCTCGGTGCACCGGCTCACCACTAGCACGCACTGTCGCAAACATTCCGTAAGCACATTTGCAGGCCCTACCACCAGTGAGCGCCGGTGGTGAGCTGGCGCTGGCTGGTGTCGGGCTACCACCAGGTGGGTACCCAACCTCTGCCTCTCAGTGGTCGTGTGGACCGCCGAGCAGCTAAGAGGTAAGCGGGAGCGTGAGGGAAGGAGGCGTTCCGGGGAGGGGGGAGGAGGTGTTCTTGGGAGGTGGGGAGAGGGTGGGGAGAAGGTGTACCAGGGGGACAGAGCAAAGAGGGACGGAGGCAGGACCAGTGCAGCAATGCTCCACCAGATCCAAAGCCTCCATGTCTGGCTCACCGCCCAACACGGAGACTTTTGATTCACTGCCAACCTTTTCGTTGGTGGTGAATTGAGTAGCCCCATTGCAGGGCTACTCTCTTTTGCTGGGGAAGGAGACAAAAGTCCCCTTCTCCCGAGGAGCTGCTGGAGGTTACCCGAAGCACGCAGGATGTGGTGGCAGCCATTTTCGATGCTGCTGCAGCCATGCACCCCGGACAGCTCAGGATCAGGCTGCCCATCAAGTAAATATGACCAAAATGCTAAATTATTTTTGTTCAACAAAAGAATCCTACCAGGAACATCATCATCTTCTTCATCAATATCTTCTGATTTTGGTACTTTGCTGTCCAACACTATAAATTACAATAAATAAATAAGAAATAACTGTTGGGGGAAATTGTGATAATTTTCAAATTCTCTAACTAGGAATTGTTTAATACTTGCTAAGCTATAGTAAGGTAGACATAAAGCCCTTGTACAAGTGCACGCAAAATATCAATATACTTCTTGTAAAATTAGAAAAGCAAGGGAGCAATCAAATTGTTAAAGACTGTATTTCAATTCTAGTCATCCTAAAAATGGGACCTACTGTCCCAACAGAAATGTTCCTATTCAGGGATCCAGCCAGACTAGAACAAGAGTCTTAAATTGTTTGGGGCTCTCAAAGGGGTGAATGCCCCCCCGCCCCCCGATCATCAAAAAAGATTGCCCGGACTTGCTGCTAGTCCCAAACCTCAGCACTTTATTGGTATACAGCAAGCATATATAGTTTCTGGAGAGTAGAGGATTGGGCATGTAAATTTAGTCTCTTCTCCCCCTACATCACCCTATTCATTCCTTTTTGAAAAAAATTAATTCACTCAATATTTCACAGTTCCAGCAGCTTACAAGTCCTTGTTGACTGTTTAAAAAAAATTTCATTCAATTTCCAAGTTTGTGTTTTTCTGTGAGATCAGAGAGTCCTCCGAGTATGTAGGACCCATTAACATATTTTTGCAGTGGCTTGTTCTACCTATAACCCAACAGATGCAGGACTACACATTCCATGTTAGAAGGAATTATGTTATTTGAAACTCTAGGGAAAGGAGATATGTAAGGTGGAGAATAACAAAGCAAAAGAATAGTGTACAAAAAAAAATTACCCACAGTAAGTTTTTAATTATTCATGTTACTAAGTAAGCATAAAAACAAGAAGTGTTCAGGTTTCAAAATCATCAGTGAGTTGTTTCAAGCAGAGATACCTACCTTGCCTTGGGAACTGTTCAGCTAACTTCCTGAGACTTGTTAAGCTGTCAGCACCCAACTGGCTTAAGATGCCAGGTAGCATTTCTGTTATTGGTTTAGCTTCAGCATGACCAGTAATTGCAAATGTATTTGCCGAAAGTGAAGCCTGGACCTTGGGATTGTTGAAATGAATAACCGTTCCATCATCTTTTATCATATTCACCTGTTTAAACACAGATTTAATAAGATAGTGTATCTTAATTTATGCAGCCAAAAGAAAGCATATTTTTACAGTTAAGAAAAAACACCAAGATATATTTTGCTGCTGTGGGCATTCATAACAATGGTATTTAAATAAGTGGTATTTAAATAAATACCTACAGAATTAGCAAGGCCTGAAATTAGAAAAGAGGTTTATATACACTATGTTAATAGACATAATCCAAAAATACAAAAGCTGAATATGAAGGATTTGCAATGCAATTAGTATTTAGACTAATGCCTAACTAAATTTGTTTCAAATAATTTTATTTCACATTTTACACTAGGGTTAAAATGTAAGTGGGGAAGAACTCTCCAGCATTCATAATTTTCATATAGATATTATGGGCTCTGGAATGTGTCATAAGCAAATGGGCACATTTCAAAATAAAGACTTACAAACAGAAGTTGTATGTAAACAATACAACATGTAAACCAGTTTGAAATCTATTTAAACTTCACTGCTCTTTGCATCTGTTTAAAATATAAAATAAAAAATATTTGTATCCAAATAAGTGTGCTTAGAATCATAGCCCAATAACAATTTATATTTGAATTCTCAGATCTGTGCATTAAAGTTTTGCCCCTTGGGGACAAGTGGACTGGATTCTTCCTTTCTTTTATGTACTCAATAGGTCACTTCTTGCACTAGTATAAACAGAAATAAGAACAACAGATACTCCCCATTTGAAGGTAACATGATTTAAAAAGCTTTGATATATGCAAACGAAAAGTGAAATACAAGTGCTCTGTCAAGCAACAAATAAGAGAAAGCAATTTAAGGCAGACTCAGCTTCAGGTTTACAAAAAACAAATAAGTTAAAAGTCATATTGAGATGTCAAAGTATCAAAATTATTTTTGAAGATGGGCACTCAATGCAATTTTGACCTTCACTCTGTTTTGAACAGCTGACCTGACTTGCAAAATATTAGGGGGCTGTTCCTATCTGGCAAAACATTTTCAAAACAGTAACTGCCTAGTTAAACATCAACATAGCACATACACAAATTAAAGCTCCCCTAATCAGTTGACAACCATTAGGGATGTTTGTATACTATCACACATTGTGCTCAACTAGAATTAAGAACACATTTAAGACAGATAATAATTTAAGAAGAAAATGTAAAATATGATAAAATGCTGCATGAAAAGCCTGTCGAAGTTACATTTAAAAAATCAGCTAAATTCAGAACTAAGAATAGCTGAGCATAAGAAACAAATACAAGTTCCAATACAGTTAGGCCAGATGCTATGCATGCCTATCCAAGTATTAATGCAGGCAGTGGAACTTACTTTGAAATAACATGCATTCAACTGATTTGACAGAAAACCACTTAAGAACACAGGAGCCCTGCAGGTTAAGACCAAGGATCCATCTACTCCCAGTGGTTCCCAAACTTACCTGGGTCATAATGTGCATGCAGCCTCTTCTTCCTGGCTCAGCTGGGCACTGCCATCTTGGCACTCACAAAATCTTGCAAGATCCAAGATGGTGGCACCCAGGAGAATAGGTAGGAGGAACCACCATGGACATCCTGCAACACCCCTTTGAGTGTGCTGTGACGCCCTAAGACATCACAACGTACACTTGTGAACCCCGATCTAGTCCATTATCTTGTTTCCAACAGTGACTAGACAAATGTATTCAAAAACCTACAGAAAATCTTTATTGGGCTGGTAATCTTTTCCATTTTCAGGGACTGTTCTATTCTTTAGTAGACTTTGGAATGAACATGCATTTTACCACACAAACCACAAACTTATAGGTGGTCAGGCTCTATAATAAAGTTATAGAATAATAAGTGTTATGTGACACATACTTTCAGACATTCTAAGGGCATCACAGATGAACACAAAAACATAAGTCACATTAAAGCATGGAATATATTTAGTTCTTACAAATTTGAGACCATTTCCTCTTCTTACAAGTGTGAAAAAGTCTGTCAACACACTTCACACCTTGTCTAATATTTAGCAGGTTTGCTGGACTAGAAAAAAATTATCTAGAGGAGTTGAACTGGCCTGGAAACCACCAGCTGACCATCTCTGCTCTATGTTAAATCAGAATGAAATTACTTCTGTTGTTAACCAAAGACTGCAGCATTTAGGTAAAACAAAAAACATTAATATACCTCTTCAATGCCAGCAATGTTGTTTACTGCCAATTTTTTAAGCGAACTCTGAAGTTTTTTATCATCAGCTGTTGCTGTTCTGTGAACTACCTTCTTCTTTCTGCGAGCTGTACCCTGAGAAACACAAATAATGAGAAAAATCATTGCTTCTAGAGAAAAAATAGTTTCACATCAATTTATCAAAAATAAGAATGCCTTAGGTGTCTTAGGCCCAAATCCTAACCAACTTTCCAACACTGGCATAGTGGTGCCAATGGGACATGTGCTGCAACCTGCAGTTGGGTAGCACTCATGGAGGTCTCCTCAAAGTAAAGGAATGTTTGTACCTCTACCTCGGAACTGCATGCCCTTATGTTGGTGCTGGAAAGTGAATTAGGATTGTGCCCTTAAAGCCTGATTAATTTACTATGATATGAAATTTTGCAGCCTGTTTCAACAGATCAACTCAAAAGTCAGGAAAGCAACATTCCATGTTACTGCAGTTGCTCTGACCACTGGCACGTAGGGTAGATTTATTTGGCCACAGGTTTCATGTGCGAGTGAGGAAGCAAAGTAAGAATACATGATCATATGCCGGAAGAGGTGGTGTTGCTCAGACTTCAACGTGCCTCCAGTTGCAACGTACAACTACGCTGCCAGCTCTGTTTGTCCCACCATTCCATTAAGCAGTGATCCTTCTTCAGCTTCACGTAGCCAATACCCTCAATAAGAAATTATCAGAAACAGCTGTTTGGGTAGTATAATAATAGAGTTGTGATATATCATTATAATGATATGCAATGAAAAACTATAATGTTTACTACAGTTTACTATATGTTTACTAATGTTTACTATACTTTTTACTATCATTTACAATATAACGTAAACTATAATGATATACAATGATAAACTATATAGTTTTTTATAATAAAAAATAAGGCAATAATCATGCAGTATGGAATCTTTTTTGTACAACATGTTATTCATCTTTTGACACATACAGTCAATAAGTCACATACAGGAATAAGTTATTCCATGGATGACACACCCAGCACCAATTTCCTCCTAAAACAGCACAGTCACTATTAACTGTGGCTGCACTGGGCACATGCATGTTACAATGCATGCTTCAGAATGGGCAGCAGTGTGTGGAAACAGTAATGCTCCACAAAATCCTGAAGTATTTACTTTACTTATTTGAAGAATTTATATCCTGCCTTTCTCCCACACTTAACCCATTTTTGCCTGGCCCAAAGGTCCCTGTTTGGTCCCTGTTATGTATATACAACATTGAGCATAAAGGGCACTCAAGACAGCATATAGAACAGGGGTGCTCACACTTTTTTGGCTCGAGAGCTACTTTGAAACCCAGCAAGGCCCGGAGATCTACCAGAGTTTTTTTTACAATGTTCGCGCCATCATAACATATAACATTTATGTGTACAATGTATGTTGGTGTACCTTGAGCCCCACTGAGTATAACAGGACTTATTCCTGAGTAGACATGCCTAGGATTAGGCTGTGAGGCTGCAATCCTAGCCACACTTGCCTGGGAGTAAGCCCCATTGAGTACAATGGGCCTTACTCCCGGCGTTTCCTCCCAGAGGCACCTGAAGGGGGGGGGTCGGCACTCCGCGATCTACTCATTTTGCCTCGCGATCTACCGGTAGATCGCGATCCACCTATTGAGCACCCCTGATATAGAATATAAGCAGACACAAATTAAATTAAAATATTTAAAATGTTAAACATAAAAATGATTAAAACGCTGAGGACCCAATCCTATGGAGTGCATGCTTGTTCACCAATGTAAGCCACATTTGCAGGCCCTAGTGCCAGTGCTGGACTAGCGAAGCACAGAAGCTCCACAGTTTGGTGGTAGCGCGTACCACTGAGCAGCAGAGAGGTAGGTGGGGGCGTGGGGGAGGCGGGGAGGAGGTGTTACGGGAGAGGGGGCAGGGCAGGAGGGAGGTGGGACTGGTGGAGCTTTGCTCCACCAGATCCACAGCCTCTGTGTCAGGCTAGCAGCCCAACACAGAGGCTCTTCTTTCTATGTCAACCATTGGATCGACTAGAATCAAGTAGCCCCATTGCAGGGCTACTCACTTTACCCAGGGAAAGGGGACAAAGCCCCCTGAGGAAGAGGCAGCATACACACTAGAACACGCTAGATGCAGCAGCAATCATTTTTGGTGTCGCTGCAGCCCCATGCGCCGGGGCAGCTCAGGGTTGAGTTGCCCAACAGAACAAACCTCAGGATAACAAAAAACTATTAAAATTACATCTCTTTAAAAACTCCAGCCCACAATGTCACTCAAAGATATCCTAAATAAAAAGATTTAAGGTCCCATCAAAAGGAATCAAAAGAGGGGGCCATTCTTAATTCAAGGGGGAAGGAATTTCACAAACTTGGAGGTACCACCAAGAAGACCCTGTTTCTAGCCACCATCACCTTTAACTCTGCTGGTGGCAGTACAGTCAGAAGGGCCCCCTCTTCCTGAGATTAAGGGTAGGATTATATGGAAGGAGGCGGTGCGTCAAATACCCTCATCTTGAACCATAAAGAGCTTTAAAAGTCAAAATTAGCACTTTCAATTAAGCCTGCAGCCAATGTAGTCGCCAAAGCAGCAGCTGGACTGAACTGAACCAACAAGCCCCAGCAACCACACAGGCAGCTGCGTTCTTTACTAATTCCAGTTTTCGGACTATCTTCAGAGGCAGCCCCACATAGAGCAAATTGCAGTAATCTAATCTACAGAATATGATCATGTAAAATATTATATTCCACCATCCATACCTTTCCACCTATTCGGACCTGAGCCTGAAGCTTGGCCAGCTTTTCTTGATTCATCTTATTTTACCTGAAAAATAAACACACTGGTTAGTTTTACAGCATGTGAAGATTTCATTTTTTAAAAATTATTCCTCATCTTTCAAAATGCTGAGCGTATGTACTCTAATATACAGAGCACAATCAACCTACTAAAAACAATACATCCTTCCCCACAAACCCAGTTCTTCAGTTATTGCCTAGTCTTCCCTCTTCTACAGCCTTGGAATGCCATTAGCCAGGAACACAGAAGCATTGTTTCCCCCCCCACACACACACACACCCCTCACTTATGGTATACCCATCATTGCTATTGATTGATTTTGCCTCCACCAACTGCGTTTACATTTCATTATAGGAGTAAGTGCTAGCTACTCACTCAAACAAATAAAGGCACGCAGCCAGGGACACCACCTGAAAGGGGCTAAAATTACCCCTGGTTGTAATAATTCCCATATCTACAGCAAGATACATTTTTGCTGCGTATCAATTAGATCTCAACCTTAAACCTGCTTCCTTCGTCTCACAAAACTTAGTGAGAGCTAGTGTGAACATAGCCAGTCTTACCTCTGTAGTCCAACATCTTTATTTGGATACCTAGATTAATTTCTCAGTCATGTAAGAATGTTATGGAACACAGTGTAATCCATCCCCTAAATACACTTAAGAGCAAGTAAAAGTCAACTAACATGCTATGCTTTTGCACACAAAGGTCTATGCTCATGTGTAAAACCTTTTATATTACATACTAGAAATGGCAGTGTGAGCATATGGTTTTTGTCACATAAGGGTAGCCAACAGCTGAATCTAGCCAAAAGCCTAGACGCCTTTAAATGGGGATTGGACAAGTTTCTGGAGGAAAAATACATTATGGGGTACAAGCCATGATGTGTATGCGCAACCTCCTGATTTTAGAAATGGGTTATGTCAGAATGCCAGATGCAAGGGAGGGCACCAGGATGAGGTCTCTTGTTATCTGGTGTGCTCCCTGGGGCATTTGGTGGGCCGCTGTGAGATACAGGAAGCTGGACCAGATGGGCCTATGGCCTGATCCAGTGGGGCTGTTCTTATGTTCTTAATCAGCTTGTCCAAAGAATATGATGGAATGAAAATATACTGTATATTCAACTGACTTTTATACATTACGTATCATACACAGTATGTTCTCTATGTACAAACAATAACCAAAAAAATCAGTCCCATGCTTAGTCTGCCTTTATGGCATTTATGGACATCTATGTGCCCTTCCAACTATGTTTTTAAACAGCATTAAGTTCCATGGATTCAATATGTCAAGGAGTGGTGCAACAAAATGATAATGTCCTCACTAGTGAAATAATTATTAAAATCTAGCACTATTTTTTGTCTGCAGCTCATCTACTGGGCAGGCTTTGTTTTGCACACTACTGGTACTCTGTCTGTAGTGTGCAAACATGTCAAAGATGCAACCAGGATATCAGCTCTTTTAAAAGCTAAAACCAGGATGTTGTTGTATTACTAGAATGAGCAAAAGTTTCCAAGTTAGGGCCGAATCCTAACCAATTTTCCAGTGCCGGTGCAGCCATACCAATGGGGCATGCACTGCATCCTATGGTGGGGAGGCAGTCACAGAGGCCTCCTTAAGGTATGGGAACATTTGTTCCCTTACATTGGGACTGCATTGTAGCTGCACCGGCACTGGAAAATTGAATAGGATTGGGCCCTTAATCACCACCTTAAAACCCTGCAAAATTTGGAGCTCTGTAGGTAGAAACTGATATCTAATTCTACATTTGGCAGGGAATGTTCTGCCTTTATAAAGGTTTTACAATCACAAAACTTTTGACAGGATGAATAAGAAGACAAACAATTGCAGAAATAGATAAGCACAGTCACTTTATCAGTGACTTTAACAAGCAGGACCCCCTTTTTATCCAACCTGAAGATACAAAAAAGTTCAGATTATGGAAGATGGAAAGACAAAATCAGAACTAACTTTATTCCAAACTTCCAAAACAATGGAGCTATCAGTACACCTACATAATGGAGAAAAATTTATTATTTTTTCACCCTGTCCTTCCTCCAAGGAACTCAGGGCTGCATACACTATTCCTCCTATTTGATCCTCACAATAATACTGTGAGGCAGGCTGACAGATTGCACATGACCCATAGTGAGTTTCCCACTGAGCAGAAATCTGAGTCCAAACTCTAATCTCTACAATCAATAGAGACAAAAAACACTTCCTTGGAAAAGAAAAAAAACTAACAATCAGGGCAATTGATTTCATATGGGCTGAAGAGAAGAAGTAAAAAACAAAGCTACCTATATTTCAGGTATACTCAGAGATTTTAACTGAGTGCTGCGGCCTCTAGTTATGATAATCTGAGAACCTATAAAGCTACCCAAAATTAAAATAGGAAAACTAACCCAAGGAGAAAAACATTTTTATTATTCCTACACCACCGCCCCATCACTGTACACACTGCCTTACATAGGCAACCTGCCATCACCAGGATCTCAGTCCAAAATAGACAGCCGGAAAAGAAACAATAGCAGAAGAGAGACACAAGGATAGGGAAAAAGAACGTGGCCGTACACATACTTGGTTTCAACTGGGAAACAGCCAGTGGGGTGCAACAGACAGGGTTCAGCTCCAACCTAGGAAGACCTAGATTTATATCCCCACTCACACATGAAGTTTACTGGGTGACCTTGGGTCATTATCTCTCAGTTTAACCTACCACACAGGGTTGTTGTGAGCATAAGGCCCAAATCCTAACCAACTTTCCAGCTCTGAAATAGCCATGCCAATGAGGTGACTGCCGCGCATCCTGCAGTTGAGGGGTGGCCACAGAGGCTCAAGACAAGGGAATGTTTGTTCCCTCACCTCAGAGGTGCATCACCCTCACCTCAGTGCTGCCAAGCTGGTTAGGAATGTGCCCCCCAAAAAGTGGGGAGGAGCCATGGCCACCAACCTGGAGAAACAACAGTATAGAAATGGCCAAAGAGAGGCCTGGTTCTGTTTAGCAGTGCAGGAAAGGTGCAGTTTGTGTTCTGAGGAAGGATTTGAAAGAGGGCGCATTATGTACAGGGATGGAGGTCCATGCTCAGGTGAGCGGTGTGGCCGTGCACAGGGTGCGCATGGATGGAAGACCATGCTCAGGCGAGCAGTGCAGCTGCGCACTGGGTGAAAAGGTTCCTCCACATCACAGGTCCAACAAAGGAGGGAGGAAAGGGAGGAAGGCCTTCTGTTCTGCAGTGCTTGCATGAGAGGCTGCTGTGGAGCCGCAGGAGAACTCCCTTCAAGGGTCCCGGGCAGGAAGGGCACCCCAATACGCTCAGCCTCGAGAGGCGAGCTGGAAAGGGGGCCTGTTCTGAACGGGGAGCCACACCACACTCATCACGGCGCTGCATGTATGCCTGAGGGGCGGAGGCCTTCACGGTGGGGAAGGGGCGGAGCTCAGGCAGAGCCCTCTCCTCGCCCGGCTCTATGGCGGCCTCCTCGGGAGCCAGCAGTGGCGGGAGGCACCTGGGCGGACAAGCCTCCCTGTGTGAGGCGGTTGTCAGGCCCGCTCTTCCCCCAGCACCTTCCCTTGCCTCTCGGCCGCCGCCGCCGCCCCGCCTCCACCGAGCTCAGCGCGGGGAAGAGCCCGGCAGACGCGGCGTGCGGAGCCACAGGGGCGCTCGGACTACGCGGAAGAGGGTCAAGCCGAAAGGGTTCACCTTAGTCCGACGAACCCTCCGGAGGCAACACGCGGCAAGAACAAAATGGCGGCTAGATGGGGGAAAAAGGGCCCAGAGAAAGAAGGCAGCAAACCACGGGGTCGCGGCCCCGCCCCTCTCACCCCATTGGACGAAACAAGGGTCGTTTGCATAACAAGAGAGGCAAGCACCGCCCCCTCCTCATCTCTTCCGGTTCCTCACGGCTCCCCACACACAAAACTATTGCAAACCTCGGTAGACAGACAGCGCGCGGGATTGACGGACGGGGAAAGGGAAGAGAATGCGTTCGAAAAGCACTACATTCTGGGAAGTGTAGTTTTCTGTAGGAGGTTGACAAACTACTGTGCTAGGCTGGGGCAATTCTGCAAGGCTTGGAAGCTCTTCAGCGGTTTGGGATACAGAATGTGGGCAGTTTGGAGAAGGCTTTTCTCCAGGTGAATTCCTCACCTTGTTACTTGCTTCTCTGTTGAGAGTGACACTGAATGTGAGCCTCCAGTCTAGCCTTTCAAGGATGATTTTGCATCCCAGTGGAAAGCACAAACAATACATGTCTATGCAGAAGCAAGTCTCGTGGTGTTCAATGGGGGTTTACTCTCAGGAAAGTGTGGATAGGCTTGCAGGTGTAAATCTTGGTACAACTTTATGGGCGTCAACCCCAAAGAATTAAATAGGACAGAGGTTCCCAAACCTGGGGTATGTGTATCCCCAGGGGTACTTGCCAGCACCTCTAGGGAAAAGAAATTGAATAAGGGTGGGAAGAGACAGGTCTATATAAGAATGCCTTGCAGGGCTGGCAAGGCAGGTAACTGGCTTGTGAAAGCCACAAAATCTGCTAGTTTCTGGTCATCAGTTCGTGTAGTATCAGATAAGGATCAGTAGTTGAAAACATAAATTTGAAATAACAGCAACTATATTAATTACAAACATTTTGCTAATATCAGGGGTTCAATATATGGAAATAGGCTGCCAAGGAGTACGTAAGTGAAAAAACGTTGGGAGGCAATACAATAGAACTGGGGTGGGCAAACTTTCAACTTTAGGGATCCTGGACCTTTAACAATTGTGTAGGAGAGAGAATTTCAGCAGGTGCAGCTTCTCACCCGTGAGATGACAAGCTGCACCTGCTGAAATTCCCTCTTCTATACAATGGTTAGAGGTCCGGAATCCCTCAAGCTGAAAGTCTGTCCAGCCCTGCAATAGGACATGCATAGTATTGGGCTCTAAGAACATAAATTGTGGTGGAATATATACTCTGCGCTATTTGTACCTTATCAGCGTGTATAATTGTACTGGTTCAACTTTATAAGCTTTAAGTGATATCTTGATGCAAAAATGAGTCATTAACTTAGCTTGCAGCTGAAAACAGACTAGAGGAGAACAACAGACATGATTTGTTTCTACCCCTCCCTGAACCAGCACCTCCTTTATTAAAGGAGAGTTTGGGGAATTGCGAACTCTGCAGCTCGGGAGCGAACGAGGACACACAAGTACTGCATTTAAAACAAAACCTCTTACCAGTTCTGGTGAAAACTGATGTATCTTTCTTTCACCCCGGACTCAGATCTATGACGCTCCTCCTACATCCGTCTGATAACATCATTTCCTCTTAAGAAAAAAAAAAAACACCCTATTTAGCTTAGTCGGGTATTCTAAAAGTCTGGTGTGCGGACTGGAACTATTGCTGTCGTGAAGATCTTGGCTGGCACCATGAAGGCTCATTTAGCTTTGCTCTCCAGTTGCTTTCTTGGTCAAGTACTTCTTACATTTTCTGCTGGAGAAGAACTTGGAAGAGGTTAGACTTTAGTTTTCTTGTTTTTGCATGTGCCTTGCAAGAAAAGAGCAAATATTTCCATACTGACTATTCGAACATCTACAAACTGTTTTTTTTCCTAATTATGTTTGCAATTATTCTTGTAGTTTAAACGTTGACAGTCTATTTCAAGGAAGCAATTTCTCCAGGCAGTGTGTTGATAATCAACTGAGGAGTGGAGGAAATGCATTTGCAGCACAATCCTATGCATGTCTGCTCAGAAGTAAGCCCCATTGAGTTCTGTGGTGCTTACTCCCAGATAAGCGTGTATAGGATTGCAGCATTAACATTTTTATGTCGTTTTCAAGAAATAGGGAAGGTTTTTTTTTTAAGTATATTGTGCTACACTTGATCCCTACAGATTTTCCTTATTAATTTTTAAAAGACTTGTTATTTAGTGATGAATTTCATGCCTCATTTCATAGAGAAATTAAAACTTTTATTTTCCTTCCAAAATAATTTTAACTCCAAATTAGCACTTACTGTGTTTTAATTTCATCTTTTGTAGCCCTGTTACATGTGCGTGGTCATCCTGTGCATGCTAGTTTAGGAAGAAGCACCATAGAGATCAGTGCTATTTCTCAGTAACTATGCATATATTAAGCCACATAGCATTGTGTATTGAGTATTGTGGTTAAGTGGGGGCCCAATCCTATCCAACTTTCCAGTGCCCATGCAGTCCCTAGGCAAGGAAACAAATGTTCCCTTACTTTGTGGAGGCATCCATAACTACCCTTCCACCACAGGATGCAGTGCACATCCCCTTGGCACATCTACAGCAGGGCTGGAAAGTGGGATAGGATTTGGCACTGGCCCTGCCTTTTCCCCCTGATTCTGATTTCTTACGGGTTTCTCTTCTGAATCTGTCCTTTATATCGGGATTGGTTTGTTCAGTAGAATAGACTAGTGCTCCACTGTCTCTCTTATGTATATATTGCCTCTCTGTTCTGCCCCATTGCACTATATGCAGAAAACTGACTGTAACTGCAATCAATAATATTGATAAATTGCTCTTCTACAAATGTGCGCAAGGTGAGGTACAATAGCTAATGCAATTTTAAAATACAATGTTACAAAAAATATTTAAACAAGATTTAAACTTTAAAGCCTTCTTGTAAGCAGTGGCTCTTACCTGATGCCTAAAATTCTGTAATAATATGTTCCAGAGCAGTACTGTAATAGTCAAAATCTTCAGTGTAATTTCAGTGGTACAATTCTGAAAGGGTGTCTATATTGAAAATATGATTACAATTTTCAATTCATTTGTTCCAGAATAAGTTCATTAGATTTCATGGGAGCCACTCAAGATGATCTGAAGAATGTTGATTTCCATTCTCTTGCATTTATTTGATAATAGCCTGTGAGCCTAAATATGAAAATATTTAACTTCTGTTTTCAGTCATGCAACATACACCCACTCTTTCCTTTAAAGGTTTTGGAGATCATATTCATTGGAGGACACTAGAAGATGGAAAAAAGGAGGCAGAAGCCAGGTATGTTGTACCAGAAAGGCTGCAATCTTAATTAGTCTTACTTGGTAGTGAACACCATTGTTATCAGTGAGACTTGCATCCAAGGAAACATTATTAGCACTGAGGAGGAATGCATATAACCATGTCCTTTTAATTAACCTGCATTAATCCTGTATGCAAGTGGCAGTCTAATTACATATAAAACAGACTGTGGCATAACAAATCTTGTTCTGGGTTGCAAGTCCACATGGTGGCATTCTGCTTCTGATGAATTCAGTACTAAGAGGCAGAGTCCAACCCTAAACAAGGTTATTCTCTAGTAAGTTCCACTAAATTCAATGGCATTTTAAGTGGAATCAGTTATGCAGTTAGGTGCACCTAAGCTAATTTATTTCAGTGTCTTTGGCACACCTAACTCCACATAGATTCAGGTTGCACATCATGTAATAAGTGTATTTAGAAATGCAGCCATAATCTAAAGTCAAGAAGTAGAAACAATCTTCATAATGTAATCTGCAGACTTGCAAAAAAAGATTCATGTATTCATAACTC